>NC_090932.1:1207121026-1208371026 GCF_040938575.1 Ambystoma mexicanum
ATGGAAAGGTGAATTCGAGTTCACCTTGCTTATTCTATTTTCTTGTCCACTCTGCCTTGTGGACCTCTACAATAGCACGTAGGGGACCCCACAACACTAAGTTCTAACATTGGCGGTCCCTGCATATGGCCATGAAATAACTTTGCAGTTAAAATTGGTTCTAAACCGTACACAAATGCAACAGCAATGCATTTTTTAAAGTGCAAGTGCACCTTTCTAGTTACAGGTCTAATGAACAAAGGGAGAAAGCACACTGCCAGGATGACAGCTGCCAGTGTGGTTTCATTGAGGAGGGAAAAACATTGTTGTCCATTATCTATTTCCTATTGAGAATAGTGAATATGTCCCACTTTGACAATTTGCATTTCCTCGGAATATCTAGGGCTGCACAGTGGCCGAGAAAGCACATTTTGAGCAAAGGTAGTTTGCTTCTGTATGGTTTTTGCTTTAAAGACATGATTTGAATGAGAGGTGCAGTGAACATAGCACTTTCATAAAACAAACAGAGGTAGATTAGGGAGCAGACAACTTTAACTAGAACCCTATGCCGTGGGTGTAGCACCACTTTTCTTTGCATTCCGCGACTTATAGTACGACTTTTATAATGAGAAAAACAAACTAGAAGTCTCAAAATGCAAAACATGTAATCTGATGTGAACTGGCAATACCTGTCTGTCATCGAAAAAGTGCTCTGAGAACAACAGTTGTGAGTGTTTGACTATGGCACCTAATTGACAGACATCATTCACAGTGAGTCTTCCTCTAATAAGGTTTTTTACCTTGATCTGCTATCAGAGGGTATCACTGGATATACAATATTAGACCCCTTAATATATGATATGAAATCAGAAATTGTTTGCTAAAATGAAGAAATGAATGCTAGGCAATTATCAAGAAGTCACAAAATCCGTAGCTATATATTTTAAAGGAAAAATAAATATGTATACAAAAGTATGGGCCAGCATATGGAAGCACCAATATAAATAAGGGGAAGACATTCAGTTGTCTGACTCGGAGTAGAAGGATGCAATAGAAATGTCAGCGACAGATAAGAAGACCAACATGAAACAAACCTGGTGAGGTGTCTGTCAAAGACGGAAATGAGCTGACTAACAACCTTGCGGATAACCCCAAAGACAGCAACCCTCAATTCATAGATTCCAAGGCCATATCGTAAGCCTTTTTACCAAATGTGAATATTGCACTGTAACCGGGTACAGCTGTTCACCTCCTCTGCTCCCCTCTGTATCCTAAACCCTGCTGTATATCTGTTCAGTTGTTATCACCGAAAAGCACTGTTATGCATCTGTAATGATATACACCTCTGTAAAGCGCTCCGTTATGTTTTGGTATATATATTTGTATTGGTATATATCTCTGTAAAGTGCTACATTGCTTCTCAAAGCTAGGTCCGCGCTCAATACATACCATTATAATAAAAAATAATAATAACCTCAGTGCCAGCTCATCACTAAATATAGTGAAACGCAATGGGCCACCCACTATTCAGATCTGACCATCATTCTCTTATAATCAAACTACATGAGAATGTTGCGTTGAATGAACAATGATCACAACAACGTTTTTCTTTGTTTTCCTTTAACATTACATACATATTTTGAATTATTACCTTATGGTTTGTTCTTAAGTTGTATGTATATGTGAATAAACAAACAATTAGAATATTGCCCAATGCCTCCTGATGTTGGGCGAACCTCTGCAATGGCAGTGTGTTAGCATATCTTTCATCTCATAAGGGGTATTCCCCACTTTTGCTGAATTATCATTTTCCTGAATTACATTTTGACAAATTTTGTACCACTTGTTTACTGCAAAAAGATAGATGATGGGTTTAGGTTAGGTAAATAGAAAGGGGGGCTGAAGGAGGGTGTGTGTGGTTCCACCTACCCTCCCACCCCCCTTCCTGCAGTAAGAAACACCAAACACAAATGTGGCGAGATTTAATTGTGCAAAACACATTTTAACATGCTTCACAAATCCTCATACGGTGCCGTCGACCTTGGCAACATTTTCACACTCCTAACACGCACAAAGCCTTCACTAAACCTCACTCGAGTTAACATCTAAGCATGTGTTTATCGACCACTAAAAGCATCCATCTCCATTTACTTCATAGGGTGTCCATCCCAAAATATTTTGCTTAGCTCTACTTGAAAACTCAACAAGTTCGGAGGCATGCAAAATGGTCAATTTTGAAAAATATGAAGTTATTGAAATCACAGGTGTACATATACGCATAGATGTATACGAACAGATATAATAACCCTTCATCTAAAAACACAAACAATGCCATGGGCTTCATTGTCAAAGAATTGCATTGGAACAAATCATGTGATGGCTGTGAGCATTTCAGTTTTGCACCTACAGCCATATTCCTGATTCCCAAAATCTATGGCGCAACTTTTTCCCATGTGTGTAGCATTTCTGAGATGTCCTTCAGCACACCTTTGTGAATCACATGTTCACACGAGCATCTTGTAGATGTGCTGTGTATCCACAGATATGTCGTAATTTTGGTCAGTGAGAACCAGGTTTAAGAGGGAGTGCAAATCCGAGATGCTCATGGGTATCTCCTTATTTGTGCCTAGGTGCAATGCGTATGAGTGCCCAACAGTACGTAAGAAAATGCATTTCTGCACTCAGCTATATTTTCCATTGCTGTCCTATACGAGGGCAGAGAGTAAAAGGCAAACGGAGCAGTCGTATTTTGGATTTAAATTGCTTCTTCCTTTCATGCGTGGTTAAGACTGACTAGGGTTTACGACAGTGGTTGTGCAGTGTAATGTTTTCAAGGAACAAGGTGGGAAAAAAAGTCCTCAGATCCAAAACAAATGTGCTCTATTTCACGAATTGCAATTCATCACCTTTTAAACAAATAGACTAGATCTTACATGTTTTTGACATTTTTAGGAAATCCGTTGAGAAATGGTGCCTATTAAAGAGGTTTAAGCGAGTACAGTTACCTAAAATGACGAGCTCCACAGTTATTAAAGTGTCCATATTGTCCCACTTCTAAATCAGGACATTCGGCACATTGCCCTATCTCCTTGGACCAGTCTGAATCTTAATTTGGCTAAGGGTTCAATTGTTATACATAACATATGAACCCTAAGAGTGAATTCAATATGTGTCAAAGCACTGTGACACACCTAGGTTACTCTTATTAATCCTGTTGGACAAAAAAAGCTGCCATGTAGTCAATGGGCCTCATTCCGAGTTAGGTGCAAAGCGATACCGGGCACCGTTAAGGACATCGGTGCCGGTAATCCCTTTGCGCTCTATTCCGAGGTCCCTTAGTGGGTACCTACCAGGCGTTATGGACGTCCTGACCAACGTGCAGGTTGTATGCGATGCTAAAGGAATCATCACCTCTGTCTATGCAAACTACCCTGGCTCCACCCATGATAGTTTCATATACAGAATGTCCGCCCTGAGCCAGGCCCTGGAAGCTGGGCAGCATGGCGACACATGGCTCCTAGGTGAGTACAAATGCCTGTGCACATGCATGCAAGTCACACACAGACAAATACCCAGACCCTAATAATCTCAACTATTATCACCTCCCCAAGGGACAGTGCCTACCCTCTGAGCAAACACATGATGATGCCAATCTGGAACCCCACCACACCACCCCAGGTAAGATACAACGATGCCCATATTGCAACCAGGGGCATAGTGGAGCGCAAATTCAGAGTGCTCAAGTCACGCTTCCACTCCCTTGACCGCTCTGGTGGGCAGCTACTATATGCACCCCCAGTAGTGTGGAGAATCATTTTGGCAGCATGTGTCCTGCACAATGTTGCCACACGGTGGGAGGTACCGGTGGACATGGTGGTGCCCCCACATCCACAACCACAGGCCTAGGTGCTGCCCATGGGAGGGGACAGGGAACGTGGCGAGGCAGCCCGGATCCAGCTTGTGGCCACATTCTTCACCTAAACTCTCACCCCTGAGGAGTGCACACACTACTGGCACATACCAGGTGACAATTGATGATGACAAAGAGACAGTCAACTGTCACAACCTTACCACCCTGAGAATGTTTCCACGGAAGTGCTACATTGTGTGCATCCCTAGCTAGTTAAACATAACCAATCCTGTGTGACCAAAAGGAACACATGCAAGGTGTGTATCACGCACCCCTGCAAAACAGTCCATCACAATCCCTGGTATGTCACCCAAGCCCTCCCAAACCACATCACGCTTGCCTGCTACACCATGACATTGCATGCAATAGCAAAAGGCCAAACCATGACCAATAATATACAAAATGACATGTCATACATGGAAAATGACATGAGACAATGATGTCGGACATGGAATCAGATGAAATGACTGACCAACAACCTCCCACACATACAAAGTCAGACACAAATGCTTTCCAACAGTCGTAGCATGAACACAACACTGAATGCCCGTTCACATGCACATTGTGCATGGCAAAATCCTGACTCCCGAACCTGTGTGCTGTGTGTGTGTGTCTCCTGCAACACACTGCTCAGCACACAGCACTTTGATCGCCATAGTGTTGCAGATACACCTTGAGCATCACATGAAAAAGACCAATGAAATTTACCTCCAAATGACGCATGCACAGGGTACCCAAGTGGAAATAGATCATGTGCTGCATGGACACTGCGGGCCTGAGAATGCAATCTGTGTGCACCTGTGGCCATGGAAGGGCGGATGTACGTGTGGTGGATCATCGTGCAACTGTGTGTGTCATTAGGGACATGCACTCAATATATGCATGTGAAATCAAGTGACCCTCAGTGCCCTGTACACATCACATGTGAACATTGCCCATGTGAACACCCCAGCATGTCAAACCACACCAATCCCCTGACACCTGAAAAGTAAAGACAACACAGGAACAGGCATTGAGAAGCACAACACATCATGTACATAGTACACCACAATTACAATGTCAGAGTGCCCAAAACACTGTAGGCCAAGCCAACTGTCCAACAACAAAAGGCCCTCCCTTACACATCACCGTGACCATCTGAACAACTGTCTCTGGGGTATGTAGCCTTCTTTCTTCAAGTGTACCTGGCTACAGGATCACCCTACCCCTTGGTCTCCCTGTTCCAGCTTGCGTGTAAATAGGGTCCAGCCCCCTCAGAGCCCACCTTGACTGGTAAAAATACCAAATTGCAGAGAACTCCAAGAAGGCAAACACACAAAGCAGGGAAAAAGGCTGTAAGCACTAAAAAAACCTGTAAGAGTCACCAGTAGATGACTTGAGGTAGCAGGAAATGTCAAAGCACATGTACAAGCACAATGATAGAACAACCAAGGTAGCACAGTTGAACAATGGTCCAACAGGATGGGTACCATTTACGGGACATTACATACAATGATGATGCAACAACTGATGGGTAGTGTCACAGCTCTGGTGTCCAGGCGCAGGAGTAGCACAAACCAACCACCCCCTCGGTGGTCTGGGTACCTGAAAGGTCAAACTAACACAGGTTTCTGAGACCCCGGCGGGGAAGGAGGGTCAGGGATATGTTGCATGGACAGGCATTGGTATTCAGGATAACCGGAAAGAGGGGCAGGAGAGTGGATGTGGATTTGCAAGGGAAATGTGACAAAATACAACTATTCAGTAAAACACATACACAATTACAGCAAACATGTTCATCATGCACATTGTACCAAATCAGTCAAATGCAAGCCAAAGAGACACTTATCTCTGGGGTGAGTGCTGGCCTCCTGCCTGCGCACTCTCAGGTCCGGTAACAGGAGCACTTCGATGCTGCCAAGAGAGCGTGAGTTACTAATCTGAATGTGTGTTTACAACACACACACACAACCCCATCCATGCCCCAAAGTAAGTGACTTCTCCACAAACAAACACCCCTGTCTGCTGCCATGTACCCATACGTTAGCTTGGCCAACCAATGGCACATACACTGTCAATGCAGTAAGGCTGGTGTATGTGGCCGTGCAGGAAATTCAAGACCAATGGGTAAATAATCAGACATGATACAATGGTCCCTGGGTGAGCTGCCAGACGCATATAGCGAGGTGCAACTTCAGTACAAGTTGTGTTCTGGCCGCCTCTGATTCAAATAGGTAGTGCACGTGGCAATTTGCACATGCAAATGACATGCACTCACCACGAGTCTGAGACTCGCTGGTTGTCCCTGTGCACTGTATCAGTTCCTGGCTAGGAATGCTACTACCCTAATTACCCTGCTTCAATGGAGCAGGGGGTACTTGAGGATATGTTTGATTTCCCCTGCGTGTGCCCCTGACAACTTGCAAAGGCACTTGCCATGTGGCCCTCAATGCATGTCAGCTGTACTGTGTGCTTCTCCAACAATGCCTGGCAAAGCTCCCCAGCACAGGTGCTACTTAGCATCCATGTGCAAGTGGCCTGGTGGAAGGTAGTCTTCGGCGTGGGCCCTTGTGTTGCTCACCTTGCCAGGAGCTCCTGGAAACACGTCTTCTTCTGTCGGACGTCTGAGCATAAGCCCTGTGCATCTGCTTGGTGCACACATCCACATGTCTGCACCAATGAATGTGGCCAGTTTCCTGGATTACTGGTCCCTGTGTCTGCTGCCACAGGTAGTCTGGAGGCTCATCTTCCTGCAGAAAGGGCATTAAACAAGGCAATAAGGCTGGAAACGTCCCTGTTTGTGTGTCTACATGCTGGTTGTCACAGAGCCAGGTTGCAGAGCTACATCCAAACTCCTTCCACCATCCGTGTCACTTTGACAGGCCAAGGGTGCAGGCTACTGTCTACAGCATGAAGTTCATCAAGCACATATACAGGCAAGAAAATGACAGACATCACAATCCACATCAATTAATGGATAAAACAATCACATACTCACCCAAATTCATTACAGACATCGGGTGGATGAAATGCAACCAATCCCCACTAGGGGTGTTAACACAAGTAGTACAGCAGCAGACAGGTCACAGTTATGAGGCAAGTCCAAAGCCCGTGTGTAATATTTTGTTACACCGAACCATCCTAGCGAGCCCATGGATAAGGGAAGCAGGAGTGGCCTATGTGAGTCAGGATCCCAAGCTGCAAACACATACACAAGACAAGCTTGAAGGGCCCAGCTGGAACAGACAGTGGATGCTTTCAAAAGCCACAAAGCACCACACCGTCACATGAAAGCACAATAAACAAACAATATTAAACTATATTAACTAATTAAACTAACAATGAACAACCTACATAACCTAATTAAAATTACTATCAAATAGTTGATATTAACTAACTAAACTAAAATCAAAAATCAAAAATGGCCACATACGACCCAGGGGGGAGGCACCCAGGAGGGAGGAGGTACAGGGTGCACCTCAACATCCACATGCGATGATGTTGAGGAAAAAAAAAAACAACCTACATGGGATCAACGCCTGCACAGCGTGACCTGTGTGGGAGATATTTCGTCGCCCGAGTCTGCCTCAACCAGATTAGGAGGACGTGGGCCAGGAGCCTGACCATGCCTAGGCGCAGCTTTCCCCTCGTCGACAGCAAGTCTGCCGGACGGGTGAGCCTGGTTCTGTGCCTCAATGACATGCAGGTCTGCATGCAGAACCTCCCGTGATACACGTGCTTCCTCTTGCAAGGTAACACGTGTAACACGGAGTTCTTCCTGCGTGGTCTGGCTGGACAACTGATGGACCTCCCGGCAAGCACGTAGCTCATCCGAGATGGTACACTTAAGCTGCTCAAACCTCTCCTCCGACCGCACCCCGTGGGACGTCAAAAGGCAACGCAGAGTTGATCTGAGGGACTGATACACAGCCTTCAGGGCCTCCATCTGTGCCTCTGCGTGAGCAGTAATTGCTTGGTGCAGAGACAACATTTCAGCCTGGCGTGCCCTGTCAGAGGCCGCCATGCCCAGCCTGAGCGAGCGGGCCGTGGACTGCGCCGCCTGCCGCTGGAGAAGCACCTGCCTAGCAGGGGTGAGTACGGATTGGGCCACACATTCCATGCTCACGGCGATGTTATCAAGTGCTGCCCCCTGACGTTCTGAATTGGTAGTCATGCCTTGCTCCCACTAAGTATACCTTAGTGGTGTGCGGCCACCGTGTTGCTGGGCTTGACACCTGCGGGACCCAAGGACCGGGCGTCCACGCTGGGTTGGCACCGCCCGAGGCTGCACAACTACATGCCCCTGTCTACGTGATGTCCCAGGTACATCAGTGACTGGTGTGGAGGGTGACCCTGTGTCCCGATCCACCACAGGTGGAGGTCCCACCACTGTCTGGCCCCTCAGTGCAGGTGTTGCGGTAAGAGGAGTGTCCACATCAGAATCACTCACCCCTGACGTATGGACCTGATGCACATCCAACTCGACATGGTCGTCAGAGTGGTCATCTGTGCTGGACTCATTGCCAGCCAAACACAAGATGGACTGTAGCACACGTGGGTGCTCGTGGTCTACCACCCCACGACCCCCACTTGTGCCAGGTTGAGGTTGTGATAACAACCCTGTGCTTGGCATGACAACACCATCCTCTACCTCCATTGTGTCATCATCTGAAGAGTGGAGAGAAAAAAACATTAGTACACATGTTAGAAGCACATCACACAGACAGCCAACACATGAAGCAGACATGTCACACACAAAAGAGAACCTGCCATGCTAGCCTGGTCAATTTGACATTACATCAGTGAGTACGCATGTAGAACGGTGTTACATGGCTCAGAAGTGGGTTCATGCAGTGCAGAACATGTGTACATTACTCACTAGCTACATGACAAGTACTTCATGATGTGTATCAAAACACGTGAAGGCAGTGTATGGACAAGTTCAGGCATCACGTGCAATGTGCATGCAATGGGTTGCATGGCTACAAGCAAACCCCCCCCCCTCGAGTGAAAATCCAGGAATGCCTTGCATGGTAGCAAAAGGGTGACCAGAGACCTGTGTATTGGCAGCCAGTGTTGACTAGCATCAATGGCATCATCTGAGTCAACTGACAACACAGCAGATGATGATGGGACAGTAAGCAGGACACATGACAAACCCTCAGTAGTACACCCATGTGTGCAAAACCCACTACACCAGTTGGACAGAGTCAGTGGGCCTGAAACTGGGGGAGGACTGTGCCCCACACAGACTGTGACACCATAAACATGTGTGTGATGCAGGACTGGGCCAAAGTGGCCATGGGATGGATGGTGGAATGCCATGAAATGTAGGTCACTCTGGACACGTACTACAATGATCATCCAGTCAAGGACACATAGGGGGGACGCATGGAATGCACATGGAGCATGAATAGGCAATCAGGTCCCTGCGGAGCATCTGCCATCTGCACAGTCCAAGTGAGACAACTTGCATGAAGGAAAATGGATGTACCCCACTGCATGTGTCTGGCAGGTTGGCCTGTGAAAGTTAGCATGTACACAGGAGCCTTGAACAGGCCATTGCAGTACAGCAAAATGATGCACAACAGTGCAATGGTGAAATTGGGGTACAGGGGGCATGGAGGGCAAGGGAGCATGCCTACGTGGAGTACCCACATGCAGGCAGGGGACACATGCACATCACTCATGCAATGACATAGTCCCAGTGCTGAGAGGAAGGACAAAACAGGCTACATGCAGAAGGGCCAGTGAGCTGGAACATGGACCGGCGGGACATCCGGGTGACTAGCACGTAAGTATGGTGCAAGTGTGGTGATGAGGACAGTCCCTGTCTGCTCAACATGTCCACCATCCTGCACAGCAGGCACGCATCAGTGAAGCATTGCATGACTTGCACATGAAAACGGTTCTAGGGCAAATGTTCGCATGCAAAAGATCGAATGACCAAAGGGTCGATTTTTTTGGCCCAATAGTTTGTGTTTTCCCCCCACAACCCCAGTTACTGTAGCAAAAACCACTTCTATTTTTAACTATACGAAAAACATTAACCATATATATATGATGTGTGACAAATTTGACCCTTTTGTCTTAGTTACAATTACCCCGACCCTTGCATCATTCAATCCTTTTGTTGTTGAATCTTCCACAGGACACCCATGAGAACCATGTACACATGACATGTAGTGGCAGTCATGCTCAACACATGACACGAGTAAAACAACCATGGCCTTGACAAACACCCAGCAACACTCACTGGACTGGGCATCAAAGTCCTGCATCTCTCCCACTCCTTCCACCAATTGTGATGGTATGAACTCCGCTATGAGTGACTCGTGCGGAGTGAGGTTTACCTCCTCAGGTGCCAGTCAACAGAGTCATGTTGTAATTTGAGGCACGCTTCGCCTTAGCGCTGCAATTGAGGTCATTCCAATGCTTTTTGCACTATTGGGCTGTGCGCACCTCATGGCCGAATGCACTCACATCTTCCGCAACTTTCTTCCAGTGGGTATCACGATGGGCAGCCGTAGTCTGACAATTCGGCCCCACTAGCATGTCATGGTTGTGGTCCTGCACGTAGTCCGTGAGGCAGTCCAGTTCCTGATTGTAGAAAGTCTTCTCCCTCAACGTGCAGGAGGCCATAGCTGTGTCTGTGGTCCCACCCTGTACTGCAGGTGCAACCTTCCTCCTCTTGGATGCTGGTCCGGACCCTGGCTGGCAAATTCCGCCCTAATCAGTATGGGCAGTGGCACTGGTGGAAGGAGCCGAGGCAGTGGCAGGTGGAACATGGAGTGAGGCCCTGCCTTGCATCAGTGGCTGCTGGGTGCCCTGGAATGGACCCTGCACAGCAACATCTGCTGGGCCAGGGTCATTGACCGGGACTGTCCTGGTTGGTAGACTCAAAACCGGGGTCGTGTCGTGTCAGCTGCATCTGCCCCTGCAGTTGCCAACACCTGGCTGGTCGGTCCACAGCTGCACCTGCAGCTACCACTACCCTTGGGCCCGTGTCAGTCGATGAAACTGACTGCTGCGTCACTCGGGCGCCAGTGCCAGATGCGAGAACTGCATCTTGTGGAGCCGCAGGGGGTGGCGGCATGACTGCACCAACATGTGGCACAACATCGTCCCAAGCTGGCGCACCCCTGCCTCTTCTCCATCTTCAGCCACCCTGGACACCCTGGAGTCCCCCTACTCCCTAGTCACCCTGGCCATGTCCCTGACCATGCCTGCCACGAGGAGTACGTCCAGCTGAGGTGCCCCTCACCTTTGGTGGCCTCCTAACCATGGCACAGATGGAGTAGTGCCGGCACAGATGGAGAAGTGCCAATGGGAGGTGTACACGACAATTGTCCTGGGCAATTGGGGTGAAGTGGGTGGGATGCAAGATGTTAACAGCACCTACACCCTACACCTCCAAGGCTGTATGTGACCCCGGTGATGAAGTGACAGGCCACGCAACGCTCAGGCACCCCAAAACTGCTGTAAAACCGTGCACACAACCCCTGCAGCCTACGTGTGTGGCATTAACCTCCCGCAGTACGCAGTGGCACACAGGAACACGAAAAACGCGTCTGCGTGGGACACACAGGCTCCTATGACCTCGAAAACGGAACGCGATAAAAAGGGGCACTCGCAGTGGGAAAAATAGCATGCGCGACTCACCATCAGACTAGCGTAATAATGAAAAACACGTGTAGCCAATACCCCCGCCAAAAGAAGAGATACGTCCTTGATCCGCTGTGAAGTAGTGATGGTGCACGGTACAACACGAAGTAGCAACACACACGTCGGTCTCCACGAAAGGCACGTACAACGAACTGCTGGCCCCGCTCACCTTTAACCCGTGCTGAGGAAACGCCAGCGCGCGTCACGTCACATACGCACTTAGGCCCTTTCCTCGAATTACACGCTGACGTGCACTTTTTTGCACATCCCAAATCACTCCATATCAAGCTGGCCACGTGAAAACACATGGAAGACCATGCTCCTAACGAAAAGGCCATTTGTCTGTCCCAAGAGCGCTGAGCACGCTCCCACCTGCCATCTGCTGCTGCCTGCCTGCTGCCTACGTTCCCTGCTATTATGTGCCTGCACGTCAGCCACCTGCAGGGGTCCAGTTGCTGTGTCCACCCCTGCTGGAACAGAAGACTCCCGACTGGGATACCATTGCTCCACAGCCCAGCCCCAGTACCCAGTTGCCCACCCACACCTGCCTCAGGGGTCGCCATGTCGGGGCAAACACCATCCGAGACCACTGGCGACCCCCAGCAAGAGAGGCAGAGGGCCACCAGCTTCAGTGAGAAGGAAGTTGGTGTCCTGGTGGATCATGTACTGGGGCATTATGATGCCCTCTTCACACCATCGCGCGCAGACAAGGAAGGACGGGAGAGGATCTGGGAGGACATCGTGGTTGCCATCAATGCGGAGGGGGTGGCAACCCACAACATCAAGCACGTCTGGAAGCGCTGGGAGGACTTCAGGTCCAGGACCCTCAAGAAGGTCCCGCGCCTTGTGGAGGCAGAAGATGCAGAGGGGTTGCGGGTCGACCTGAGCAACATCCAGATGAGGGTCCTGGAACACATAAACCCAGCGCTCCACGTCCAGATCCTTTGGAGGAAGACCCGTCTGGAGTCGAGCAGTAAGTGGCCATGCATTGCTGTGTGAAACAGGGCATGTTGCAGTGTGCTGTAGTCAGCTACTTGCCTGTATGTGTAACATAGGCCATGTATGGATGTGTGTGCGCCGGGACATCATAGTAATGCATGTAAGACCAGTAATGCGTGAACCACATGGATGGTGCATATGTTCCAATGAGACATGGCGAGCTGCATGCGGAATGCACACATGAATGCATGCCAGTCCTTGTTCTTGGACATGGATGGGGGGTGAGGGATGGGTGCTGCTCCCATGTACATGTATGGTGTGCATGTCTGTGTGTCTGAGAAGCATGTGTGTGACTTTGAAACGCCATGGATGCATGACACATATCCGTGACGATGTGTAGATTCACTCATGCAGTGTGATCACCGTTGTATCCACTGTGTCTGTGGTATACGAGCCATGATGCATGAGCCTCCGGTGATGTGTGTGCATGGGATCAGTATGAGCCATGATGCATGTGAGTTTTAAGGTAACATTTTTGTTAATAGAGGCCCTTGTACATGGATGCTGATGTTGATTGCATGTGCCATGCCTGTTTCTGCATGTGTGTTGCCTGCATTGACCCATGTATTGTGGAGGGACAGGATGAAAGTGACGTTTGACAGTGCCACTCATGTGTTATTGCTTCACTATTCACTATTGTACAGTACCCTGATGCTTGTGTTCTATGTCTCACTCTACGCAGCGTCGAGTGAAGAAGAGGGCGGAGACAGCGCTGTGGAGCTAAGCGGTGGGGATGCCTCCACCGGGCAGAGATGCAAGGCCCAGCCATCCTCCCAGGAATTGCCATCATCCGGGAGCGAGGGGACTGGTGCCGCGTCTGCCACTACGGCTGTAGCGGAAGGGCCGGGTGAGCCCAGACAGGGGCTTGCAATGGCGGAAGATGTCACAGAGACATCCAGGTTGGTGGTCTCCACAGAGGAGGAGGAGCCCGCTACTGAGCCGCACATGGGGCCTGGTGGGGGTAGTACCACTGGTGCAAGTGGTGCAGGCCAGGGTCAGGAGGCAGCACAGGTCACTGCAGAGGGGCCTGTGCATGTCACTGTCCCTGACCCTGTGACTGCACCACCATGCACCAGCAGGGATGCCCCGTCCCAGTCCTGTCTGCAGGTAGGGGGGAGGCCCACGTTATCTGCCTCTCTACTACCTGCGGACGAGGAGTCCCATGACAGTATGGGCTCCGTCCTGATTGGTGTTGCGTTGCGCACGTGTGTCATTCGTGATGACGTGTGTGCTTCCTGTGGGGACCACGCACGCCATCACGAAGAGCTGTGTGGCAAGGTGGCACAGTTGGGAGGGGCCATGGTTGGTGGGTTCCTACATGTGTCGCGCTCTCTGGGGGACCTCTCCTCCCCTGTGGAGTCTATGCACCAGTCGTTCTCCCTGCTGTCTTCCTGCCCAGATTCCACCAGGGCCCCCTGTGGACCTGGCCTGACCAACACAGCCAGCTTGGTGGAGATCCCATCCCTGCCACAGTCGGGAGACGGCAGTTCTGCAGGGGTGGACACCCCAACAACTGGAGACCAGCAGATGGAGGATGTGCATGCATCATCGGACAGGGCACATGGACAGCAGCAGCAGCAGGCTCTAGGTGGGAGCGATGATGGCTCGGGACCATCAACATCAGAGGGGCAGGCATCGGCCAGCGGGCAGGAGGACCCTGGAATGGGAGTGTCATCCATGTGGCTGCGGTTGGGCCAGCGGATAGGTGCGGAGCAGCGGCGGCAGAAGAGGCACGGCTCACCATGGTCAGGGCGGAGTTCTCCATGTGTCGGGCGTTGAGGCGAGCTGAGTGCCTCGAGGCAACTCACAGGGAGTTGGAACAGGCCATGAGTGCATCCCTGCGAGACCTCGGGGCCAGGGCAGAGGCCCGCCTCCTGGACATCGACATGGAGTTCGATGATGCCCTGGCCCACAACATCACAGAGTGAGCCACAGGACTTGCCCGCCGCCATTGTTTATAGTTAGATGATGTTAGGTTTCCTTTCTTTTTTTTTTCTTTTGGGACACTTGGACAATGCCCCGCGTTTTTGTATATAGTTTTTAATTAGGTAGGGTTTTATGTAGAGGTTTCAGTTCATTTGTTGGGCTCATGGACCCTGGTTTCAATCTGTGTACATAGTTGGAATGTGGCTCTTGGAAGAAAACATTTTTGAACATCACCATGGATCAATGGATTATTTAATTTTGGTTTCCTTTGGAATTGCTTTGGTGGAGAAGGAGTTTTGACTAACTTTATTTTGGATTACTTTGGATTGTGCATCATTATTTCTTTTTTCTTTTTTGGACATGCATTTTTTTCTTGTTTGAAATTATTTTCATGATTTGTTTCCATTGGATTAATTTTGTCCACAATACATTTTGATTTCTCACTTCCATGTGTGGTATTTACTCATTGGTTTACTGTATGTCACAATGTGGGTTTACACAATCACTGGCACCCAGTGTGTGCGTATGACGGACATGTGTTGATGTGCATAGTTTGCTTTTGGTGTGTGACAAGAAACAGGCCTTTCAGAGTGGGGTGGATAGTAAACTTGATTGTGTCTCAAGACTGGGATGGCGTGCTGTGGGATTTTGGTGGACATGAGGCCCATGAATGTGCATCTTGATGACATGTTGGGTGGGGACATGAGTCGGGGCCTGCTGGCAGGTGCCCGTCAATGCAGGGGGGTGTGGGGGTGCAGGGGGGCATGAGTCGGGGCCTGACCATCAATGATGGGGGGTGGGGTGCTGGGGGACATGAGTCGGAGCCTGCTGGCAGGTGCCCGTCAATGCTGGGGGGGTGGGTGTGCAGGGGGACATGAGTCAGGGCCTGACCGTCAATGCTGGGGGCGTGTGGGTGCTGGGGGACATGAGTCGGGGCCTGCTGGCAGGTGCCCGTCAATGCTGGGGGGGTGGGGGTGCAGGTGGACATGAGTCAGGGCCTGACCATCAATGATGGGTGTGTGGGGGTGCTGGGGAACATGAGTAGGGGCCTTCTGTCAGGTGCCCATCAATGCAGGGGGTGGGGGTGCAGGGGACATAAGTCGGCCTGACCGTCAATGCTGGGGGGGTGGGGGTGCAGGGGGACATGAGTCATGGCCTGACCGTCAATGATGGGGGGTGGGGTTGCTGGGGGACATGAGTCAGGGCCTGCTGGCAGGTGCCCGTCAATGGTGGGGGGGTGGGGGTGCAGGGGGAGATGAGTCGGGGCCTGACCGTCAATGCTGGGGTGGTGGGGGTGCTGGAGGACATGAGTCGGGGCCTGCTGGTGCATGGTGACATGTGGGCTTGCTGGGGGCATGGCCAGGGTGGATGGGCTGCCTACAGGACATGACCAGGGGTGCAGGGTAGTCCCCTGTGGTGTGGGCTGGCTGCAGGGGCTGGGGAGGGGGTACAGGGCACACCTGGGAGGACCCACACTACCAAATCACGTGTGAAATTACCCGCACACCCCTGAAATACACATACCCCGCTCGCACAAGGCCAATCGGATGTAAAACTTCCCGCGCACACCCAAAATACACGTACCCCGCTTGCACAAGGCCAATCACATGTAAGACTTCCCGCGCACCCGGGAAATACACGTACCCCGCTCGCACAAGGCCAATCGCGTGTAAAACCTCCGACGCACCCCCGAAATACACGTACCCCGCTTGCACAGGGCCAATCACATGTTGACCTTCCCGCACACCCACGAAATACATGTACCGCGCTTGCCCAAGGCCAATCGCGTGTAAAACTTCCCGCGCAACGCCGGAATACACGTACCCCGCTCGCACAGGGCCAATCGCGTGTAAAACTTCTGCGCACCCCCGAAATACATGTACCCCGCTTGCACAGGGCCAATCACATGTTGACCTTCCCGCACACCCACGAAATACATGTACCGCGCTTGCCCAAGGCCAATCGCATGTAAAACTTCCCGCGCAACGCCGGAATACACGTACCCCGCTCGCACAAGGCCTATCGTGTGTTAAGGCACCCCTGAAATACACGTACCCTGCTTGCACAGGGCCTATTGCATGTGATTCTCCCTGCGCTCCCCCGAAATACATGTACCCTGCTTGCACAGGGCCTATCGCGTGTGATTCTCCCCGCGCACCCCCGAAATACACGTACCCCGCTCGCTCAATGCCTATCGCATGTGATTCTCCCAGCGCAGCGGGGTACGTGTATTCAGAGGGGTGCGCGTGGAGTTTTACAGACGTTTTCATGGTTGGGGGGCTGTATGCTGGTCCGCTGGCCTGTGCGCCATGTACGGGATTTGTGTGCTGTTAATGGCGCACGGGGAGGGGTTGGGAGCGTAACTGGCGCTGCTGCAGGGTCCCTGCGCCACTCTGCACCATGGCTGGTTATGGATGTTAAAATCCATGAATACGCTGTGCACGGAAATGGATTTTGGAACACGCGGCTGGCGCAGGCTGCTGCACGTGCACACTGTTCGCAAGCCGCGTGCACCACTTGTGCGCTGGATTCTATGAATTACCCCCTCAATCTATAATGGGGAAGTTAAGTTGCTCAAGGGCCATAGCGATGTAATGCCTCACAAATTCTATTATAAAAGAAAATATAGACTTGGGGGGGGCAGAATTTACCATCAAGCTTTTTGACCAGATCCTGGAAACTAAGCAGATCCCTGCATCATGGAGAAAAGCGGTAATGGTGCCGATCTTTAAGAAGGGAGATCAGCACGATCAATTAGACTCCCTCTGTATAATGTTTCTATCCATCTTATTATGAGATCTAAATGTCTGGGCGGTTAGATAACGTCGTTTCAACCCGCGCCAAACAGGCTTTGAGAAGGGAGTGGCCATCTCCTTAAATCAATTATTTCTGAACCTTGGATCCATTCAACATCTAACATCTATCTGACATTCATGGATATAGAGCAAGCCTTTGATGGGGTCTGCAGGGAGAGGCTATGGCCAAATATTGAGCTTGAACTGCCCTCCCGGATCGGTAGAGACAATGAAATCACTTTACACCAATACCTCCATCCAAGTAAGATTTTCGGCCGATGGCTCCATTTCAAAGATAATTTGCACCTATCAGGGTTTGAAGCAGGGGTGCTCCCTGGCCCCCATACTATTCTATTTTTATATTTCTGTTTGGGGGTGTCTCAAGAGATGGTACAGGCGTATCCCCCCAAAATTCTTGCTGCAAGCCACCCATGGATCCAATATGCCAATGATCTAGACTTTATTGACTAAATCCTGGTAGTACACCAACGCAGATTAGACTCTTTTATGATCTATCTTGCAGAAAACAACATGCGAGTGAACGTTAAAAAATCTAAAATCCTAGTCCTGTCATCTGCACGCAGGAAGTATAATGGAATTTATTTCTGGTGGGAAGGGGTGGAAAAACTAGAAGTTGTGGATTGAATTACTTATCTGGGAATAGTGATGAATAGAAACATCAATGAGCAAGCCCACTAATTGATGTTGCGATCAAAGTTTAAGAGGTTAGCGGCTCAGGGAGCTATGGGTATTTTTCAATACTCCCAATAATAACTTTTTCTAAACAAAATGTGGCACAGAGCCTTACCTATGGAGCTGAATCCATGCTGAATTTATCCTGATGAGTATGGTGGATATTGGAAGGCTATTTTTGGAGCAGGGTTGTGAGATTGACCAACTTGCTTCGTGACTTGTATTCAACTAGAATTAGGAGTCCAATCTATGGAGTCAATTGTAGTTTGGAAAACCATATCCCTCTTCAGAAAATGCATCGTCCTGGATAATACACCCCCATTTGACATTTTGAGAAATAATGATCTGTCTGCTTTAGATGAGAGGATTACAGTTTGTAAAGGGGGATGTACAGCACACTTGGAACTCTGCAATATCCCATTAGATATGGTCATTGCAAACCCGAAAAAGGTGAGAAAAAGGTTGCAAGATTTCAATTGGATAACCATGCAGTATATCAGTTTGAAAGTGGAGTCAATTGTAGTTTGGAAAACCATATCCCTCTTCAGAAAATGCATCGTCCTGGATAATACAACCCCCTTTGACATTATGAGAAATAATGATCTGTCTGCTTTAGATGGGGAGTTTACAGTTTGTAAGGGGGGATGTACAGCACACTTGGAGCTCTGCAATATCCTATTCGATATGGTCATTGCAAACCCGAAAAAGATGAGAAAAAGGTTGGAAGATTTCAATTGGATAACCAGGCAGTATATCATTTTAAAAAATAGGCTAGCGATAAGATCTAACCAGGTAAGAAGAAAGTTAAATAAAGTACCATCTTACCTCTCAAAATTTTCCTCATCCTACTACTGTGAGATATTTATGAGATGCAGTCTAATCATACTCCCTACGAGAGAAGTCCAACTGGCTCGGCGGATGATACTTGAAACCAACACTTCCTGTAGATTTTGTGAGTAAAGTGGAGGTGCAGAAACACTATTGCACGTAGTGGTTAATTAAAGAACTCTAACGGATGTTCAAACCCGATACCTGGAAACATGGGTTATGCAGACAAAATCTTTTTTAGCCACAAAATGGTGGGACTTGTTTTTAATTGGTGAAAAGTTAAGTTTGGTCTTGGCTTCACTGAAATTCATAGATCATATGTTTAAGGATTAATGGATGCTTTATGGTTAGAAATGTAACCCGTTGGGATGAAGAATTTTATCTAATTTGTCTCAATCTATGATTTTGGCCTCATTGTGTTTGTCCTTTATTGTTTTATATAGGTGATTTGTGAGCTGTCCATTGTAAAAGGTTTTTCTGCTAACGAACCAGAAACAAAAAAGAAACCAAAAATATATATATATTTCGTGAGAGAAAGCTGGATGCAGAGAGGTCCCAGGCCCCAGACAGCCTTGTGGATGATGCAAAGAATTCTGAATTTGATACCTGCAGTGACCCGGAGCCAGTGGAGTGATTTTAGGGCTGGAGAGATTCAGTCCCTGGGCTTGAGGCCAAGGATAAGTCTTGCAGTCATATTCTGGATTAGTTGGAGCAAGCGAAGGGAGGAAAGAGGAAGGTTCAGGAAGAGGCTATTGCAGTAGTCAAGCCTAGAGAGAACCAGGGCTCTGGAGACATTGAGCTTCTGGGGGAAGATGAGGAAAGGTTGAATGGATCTGAAAATGTGACTTCTTGGCAAGGTTTTTGATGTGTGGGGAGAAGGAGAGAGAGGAGTCAAAGATGATCCCAAGGTTTTTTGGCTCGCAGGTGAGGGAGGGGACCCAAGGAGTCTGGCCAGAGAGTGCCAGAAAGTGTGTGGGAAACTAGGAGCAAGCACACCAATGGGAAGGATCTCTGTCATGCTGGTATTGAAGCAGAGATCATTGGAAGAACACCAGGCCTGAATAGCAGATATAAGGGAGGAAGAGGAGGAGTAGGAGGTGGGGGAAGGTAGAGGAAGGGAGCCAGGAAGAGACCTGTGTGCTGTCTGCGTAACACTTGAAATGAGGGGAGTAGTAGGAGATCAGGTGGGCTAGAGGGGCCAGTTAGATGTTGAAGAGCCATGGCAATATGATAGATCCATGAGAGACAACACAGTTAGAGAGTGAGGTGGAGGAGAGAAAAGGGCTCATTTTCACTTGGGAGGGTCTGTTAGAGAGGAAAGAGGTAAGCCATCCCAGTGCCCTGTCCATGATGCCTAGGGTATCAGAGAGGCTTTATGAGAATGGAGTGCTTGACAGTGTTAAAAGCATAGTAAATATCGAGGAAGATCAGAACAGAAGCAGTGTTAGAGTCCAGATTAGAGAGTAGGTCTTCTCAGGTGTTCAGAAGAACAGTTTCAGTGCCACATTTCAGTGTTGAACACTATTGGCCCATTAGTTAAGATGTTGTATTTGGAAGAGAAGTACAAGGCTGCAGGGGGATGCTGGATCCAATAGAAGTCAGCAAGTGATCTATTTTTTAGGTGATGTGAATGCTTGGATCTGGCAAGAACACAGAAAGACTATTGTACTTCAAACCTTCAAACTAGCCCAAATCTGTTGTCATGGGGGTAGCTAATACCAATGGGTGGAGGCTTGGAGCCCTTTACTGTAGGGATATGACTTTGTTGGTTAGCAGGGGCAGTATGTGAATACTTTTAATTACATCAAGTGATATTAAGCTCATAGACTACATATACCCTACACGATACGATTGTGTTAGGATTGTGTTCTACTCAAGAGCCACATATGAACTGGCACTTACGGAAGGAGTGGCACTTCAACGATTTAGGTACTACATAGTAGACTTCAGTCAGGGCTCGGGGAAAAACAGGGAAGAGAGATGGGAGGATATCCCAGTGAGACGCAAGGGAGGAAAAATCGAGTAGAAGAAAGTAGCTCGACAGTAGAGACTAATTTAAATGAGATGGCTGAGTTAAGGCAGCTTGCACTGACTCTGCAAGAATTAATCTCCAAAATTCAAGGAATGAAAGATTTGACGTAGTGTATGGCAAAACCCAGCTTCCTGTCATGGACTTCTAGGGGATCGCGAGCCTTGCTATACTCTTATGATACATGTTCGGTGCTCTCTACCTATTCTGTCCTATGTATACAAGAAACGTGGGTGGTTACCCCAATAGTATTAGATGGTTTTACTGTATTTCAGGAACTAGCAAAGAAAAAGCTAAAGGGGAGACCTTCAGGGGGTCTCTTAATTGCTTTGAAGAACATTATTGACTTTAAAACCTTACACTTTTTTAATATAAGTAAAGGATGTATAGCCACCCTTGTTAAAATACGTTGCAGGAAGCAACCCATACTCCTCTTAATTTTAAATATATACAGGCAACCTGCAGGTGATCTAAAGGCATGTATCAATCCCATAGACACTGCAATACAAGAATGTCAGGATATGAATGAGGAATTACACATAATCATGTGTGGGGATTATAATTCTGAAATATGCTTGGACGAAGGTAGAAATGAGTACACGTCTGGTCGTAAAATTGGTGAAAGAATTGATTTACGGAAATGTCAACAGGGGGACATATGGACCGTCTTTCTGGGAGGTTGGGGCCTGCAAGGAGTAAATGACTTAATGGAAGACTCAATGGACAAAACAACATGGTCTAATGGTAAATGGGCATCCACTAGAGATTATATCTCTGTTAGTACCAACATTTTTAATCTTGCCCAGGATTTTGCTTTTATTGGTATAAAGGAGAGTGATCAAAAAATGTTAATAATGACATTGTGGGTAGACACGTATGAGGGGGGTGATAAATACTATAACATAAGAGTGGAAACGAATACCAATTTGAACAGAATCTCCTGGCATAAAACGAACATCGAGAAAGTAAATGTACTATTCCAGGCAGATTTTGAAAATAATATGTATGCCCAAAAAAAAATGTACTGTCACGACTCCTTTGGATATTACATCGAATCCGTAATCAGAGATAAAGCGGGAATCAAATATAAGGTAAAAAGTACGGAAGGGCACAAGCATGCATACTCTGTCGAAATGAGAACACTTAAGCAGGGAAGAAATCGTGAAGTCTCTGATATTCGTAGGCATTGTGCAAGCCCACCTACAATGGAGGAAGTCCAGGAACTTCACGAAATAAAAAATAAATGGAAATCGAAGTTAATGTGTATGCGTGCAAAGCTCCTTCAGGGAGATGCAGAGGCTATGCTAAGAGCGTTGTACGATGTAAATACCCGCAGATTCTGGGCACTGGTTAACAATGGAGGGCAAGCCTAAACAAAAGTTCTGACAACTTGTGTTAATGCAGAGAAGTGGGAAGGACACTTTAGTAGCCTGTATCCTCCACCAACTGTGGTATGGGTCCCGTTACCAGAGACTGAAGATGCCACATGGAATATTCCCTTTTGTGTTAAAGATATTGAATATATTACTGTGAAAAGCTCTCCATCCAGGGCCCCCTGGTCAAACCTGCTCTGCAACAGGGTTATGAAAGAGAAAGCTAACTTATGGGCCAAAATGCTATTTTTCTTTTTTAAAGACATCATAAAGAAACATCTAATTCCAAATAGCTGGAGAATGTCTTACGTAGTCCCAATTTACAAGAAAGGGGACAGGGCTTTACCAACTAGCTATAGGCCAATAACCCTTTTGGATGTTGATTCCAAAATATTTGCAAGCCTAGTTTTAGAGCGTATTCGGAACTGGATGGATTTGTGTAATATTCTGTCGCCCTTTCAGTTTGGCTTTAGAAGGAATGTAGGTACTGATGCGGGAGGTCTTTTAATAAATATTATGCAAAGAGCGGCATGGACCCCCGAAATCTCCCAATCTACTTGGCGTCAATTGACTTAACATCTGCTTTCGATTTAGTCGATAGATCAATATTGTGGACAAAATGAACACACCTTGGGATGCCTGATTCTCTATTGCCAATTGTTTACAACATGCACCAGGACTCTAGAATTAAGATCCGACTTAGTATGGAAGGAAATTTGTCCCAAGAAATAAGGGTTAGAAATGGACTTAGGCAGGGCTGCATAGATGCTCCAACTTTATTCAATTTATACTTCTCCGATATAGGAGAGAGTTTTAAAAAATTGGTTGTAAATTCACCTAAAGTGGAGGGAACCAAGATCCAGTGGACTGCCTATGCAGATGACGTGACTCTCTATGATCACACCCCCATAGGCCTCCAACAACTCTTAACTGCTTCTAAAGAATACATTATCAAAAATGCACTAAAAATTAATTATTCAAAAACAACGATTGTTTGTTTGTCAAATAAGAAAAAACAAAAAATTAACACTCTATTTCTAAATCACAAAAAGTTACCGACAAGGAATGTAATAAGATATCTAGGCTACCCAGTTTTTGGAAACAAGAACAAGGCAAACTTTAGGGCTTTATTGGAATCGAAAATCACTCCTATGGTTTCTCAACTACATAGAGTTGATGGAAAATATGGTATATTCTCTTTATTGCCCTGTATTCGCCTGTATAAAAACAGAATAGTGCCTCAACTGTGCCATGGATTAGAACTTGCACCGTTATGGTGCCAGATGGAAGTAACTGCATTTGAATACAAAATCGTAAAAACGATGGTGCATTGCTTGCCAAAATGCGTGCCTTTGGTAGCATTAAGATATGAGCTTGGCTTGCATTTGATTAGAAGTACCATAGAATGGCGCAGAATGGCCCTATTCACAAAGCTGTTAATTAGCAAAGATACTACTCTATATGATATAATGGGCAGAGGCATTAGGAGTGGCACTCATACATCAAAGTACCTCAGGGACATGTTGGAAGAAGCAAATGAAATTCTGGACAAATTAGGGATCCATAGAGATACACTTATTACGAACCCAATGAAAATAAAAAAAAAACTCTTGCTTCATTCCGATTGGAATTCAACTGTCCAAGAGGTTAAGATGACTTATTTATATGACCATATGGTCTCGGAATATAAAAAAATGGGGGAGCTTGCCCCATATCTCTTAAAATTTCCCGATAAAACCTGGAGACATGAGTATATGAGATTTCGCTTCAATGTGCTAGGTACGGGACAAATAGTACGTATTAGAAGTGGTCAGAGTAAGGGATATTCCTTTTGTAGATTTTGTAAACAAAAGGAAAATCTGGAGACCTTGGAGCATCTACTAACCAGGTGTAACGGACTTAGGAATGAACTTATTAGTCACTTTAGCATGTATGTAACAAATACAGAATGTGTTAATTTAGACCTTTTGTGGCTCGATATGTTACACGGTAAAAGAATCAAACTACAGATTGCCGTAGTCAGGTTCTTAAAGACCTATTGTTGTCTTTAAATAAAGGGTAAATGGCCTATTCTACAGGGCATGCGATCAAGCATTTAGTGCAATTTCTATGAATGGGCTATGTTATAAGGGACATTCAGAATTTGTGTAAACAATTTTTATCTTTTTTTCTTTTAACTGTACATCGTTGTAAAAACTGAATTATAGGTGGGAAATATGAATTTCGTATGGAGGAAAATATGTTATGTAAAACTTGTATTAATTATGCTGTTATGTAAAACTTGTATTAATTATGCTGTTTTAAACCACAAAGAAATCATTTGTAAAAGTTACTATGTAACTATAAACAAATTAAAAAAAAAAATACTTTTATGTCTCTCAACCAGGCATAATCATCTTTGAAGAAATGTTTTTCCTCCTATTTCTCCTAGTGCTGGTCACAGCAGGGCGGAGAGACCAGCATAGGTTCTTGATCAGCAGTCTCGTCAATCAACAGGCATACCGAGTCCTTAACAGTTCTGCAAAGACCTAGATGGAGCTTCTTCCCTCAGAGGGCCTGAGCTGCCATGGGTTGATGATTCTGGTTAGGTTGCGGAAGAGCTAACCCCAACCAGATTAAGTATGCATGCGCCAGTTTTTTTGTAAAGATTCTGTAGGAGGATATATGACTTTCATTTTTAGAATAAACTGGTTGCCTTTTTCTCAACATTCTTGGGTGTTGCAGACCATGCAGGGTTTGGGGTTGGATTTCCTTGCCCATCCCATGCAAAGGTTTTCCTGGCAGGGGGTGTTCATGTTCAGGGAGGAGCAGTTTATGACCCATCCGTAAATAAGCCACCTTCTGACCAAGAAGGAGGTCGAAAGGAAGTTGGTACACCCAAGGTCTTGATCAGCAATTTTTTCTGGTGAAAAAGATAGGGAAAGGTTGCAGACAAGTTAAACATCTGAGGGATATAAACAGGTCTGTTGTATATACACACTTCCAAAATGGAGACAATTGCTCTTTTGTCATTCAAATTTTATTGAAAAAGAAAGATACAAAGCAATATCTCCACAGAAGCATCGAGCAAATGAGCAAATGTATGACAACATCAAACAATATATAACGTTGTTGCTTAATATCCTTAAAACATCTACAAAAAGTCAAAGCAGAGAGAAGAGTGAAAAAAAGGAGACCATAAGGAACTAACAGTCTAGATAACACAGATTGTTCAGCATTGGGATTAACAGTCCAATAAACAGAAATAGCATGGGACTTTCTAATAATTTAAAAGACATCATATCATGTGGCTTATGATGTATTCCGGGAATATCATTCTGGGATACAAACTGCATGAAAGGTTCCCACTGTGTGAGAAATGTAGGCATTTCACCCTTAAGTTTAACCCACGATTCCCTTATGCCAGGCATGGTGGGGGACTTCCAATGACATGCTAGCACTATTCTGGCAGCAACCATGAAATGCGTAAGTAATTTAGTCAATTTAGCAGACAATTTGTAGTGCCCCTCTAGGTCCTTGTCCCCTAATAGCACTATTGAACGTTCCATTGGAAGCTCTATCCCACTGATCTTCCTAATGTGAGCTGAAATGTCCTTCCAATATGACTGGATCACTGTACAAGTCCTCTGTATGCGATAAAGGGTCCCTGGGGCCAGTGCACACCTCCAGCAATGGCCTGAGATAGTAGGATCCATCTTAAGGAGTTATACAGGGGTGAGATACCATCAAAATAACAATTTATAACTATTCTTTTTCAACAGCAGACATCTGGATGACTTAGCGGCACTATTCCACACATTGTACCATGTAAGGTCGCCTATGGGTATATTCAACTTCAATTCCCATCATAATATATAGGCATGTGGAGGCTTAAAGTGACAGCATTAAGGACAAAAAATGGTGAAGAAACCTTACAAGAAGGGGGTCCCCAACAAAGAGATCTTCGAATGGAGTCATATCACGCTTAGTGTGCTGGGACATCTTTGCACCAGAAATCCCATGATGAAGTTGTATATAAGTATATTTTTCAATGTCCCATTCCATGAAGACCTGTTTGCATTTGTTTAAAGTCAGGGGTCAGTTTGGACTCAAACAGTTGACCCAATCATTCCAAACCTCCTTCAAGCCGTCTTGTGAACCTACCCTGCTTGCATCCTGGTGGAAATTCTGGTGTATTCCATATTTGAGAAAGAGGGAGGGGAACGTAGTCCCTAAATATATACAGACCACTTCGTCCCAGTATTCCATCAGAACTTGAGTCATCTAGAGGAGGCTAGATTCCTTCCTACAAATCCCATGCAACCTCCAACACCAATCATTTAAAGTGGTCTGCATCTTCGACAGTTCAACATTTAAACAGAGTTCAGGATTCCAGGACGTATTCATACTATCGAACACAGGGACACGCTGTGCTTCATAGAGATAGCTTTCCATATCGGGGACACCCAGGCCAACTTTATCCTTTGCTGTCATCGGAGTACATCGGGGAAAACCCAGAGATGTCTTAGCCCAGATAAAATTAAAGATGGAAGTTTGCAAATCTTTAATTGTCTGTTTGGGAATCCAAATTGGATGGGCCTGGAAAACATACAGTATGCATGATTGCAAAGTTATCTTAAGGCTGCCACCCATCCCAGCCATGAAATATCAGATTGGGCCCATCAGGGAAAATCCATCTTGGCTGAAGAGAAAAGGTTGGGGAAATTCTTAGCCTACAGCGGAGAGTGAGTTGGTGGGACTTGAACATCTACATGTTCAAGAGAAATCTCAGCCCATTGAAAATCAGACACCCCCTGAAGTTCTTGCCTTGTCTCAGGTTTCTCAGAAACATTAAGAATTATAGATTTAGAATAATTAATCTTAAAGCCAGAGACCTGATGGAATGACTGGTGTAGGGAGGATATGTGGGGTCGAGTTGCCTCAGCAGGGTGCATAAAAAGAGGAGGTCATCGGCATAGGCTGCGACCATATGTTGATATCCAGCTAAATGGATTCCACAAATGTTATCTGCCAGACGTTCCTTACTCGCTAAGGGTTCCATTCACAATGCGAATAGGAGAGGGGTCTAACGGACAATCTGGCCAGGTTCCTCTAGACAGGGCAAGTGGTTCAGACAAAGCTCAATTCAATTTTATGCGGGTGGTCAGGAGGACAACATTTGCCTGTATTCTTTTAATAGAAATGGTAACAAACCCAAAACTGCCCAGCACTTCAAAGATATATACGCCTAGTACATGCCATCAAATGCTTGTGTTGCATCAATAGATAATACCGCCAAATCCTGGTCCTGTCGCCTCAAATGCTCAATCACATTTAAGGCTATATGAACATTATCAAATGGATGGTGACCTTGGATGAGACATGTTTGATCCATTTGGACAATGCATGGGAGAATGTCTGCCAAACGGGCCACAAGGATCTTGGAATTCAGGAATCATAATTTAATACTGCAAAGGGTCAGTATGATGTACTGAGGGTGGGAACCTTATCAGGCTTACCAATAAGTGAGAGCTGGGATTTGCCCATGGTAGGTGAGATTGCCCGAGTGTCGGTAAATACTTTAAATAAGGTAACTAGCTGGGGGGTGAGGAAATTGCAACATTTCTTATACAAGAATGCAGAATAGCCATAAGGCCCAGGAGCCTTATTATTAGGGAGGGACTGGATGACTCGAGTTACCTCGTCTAATGTGACCGGGCTCTCTAGACTCTGTTGATCCTCTGCAGAAATGGAACACAATTTTGCCTCCCTTATAAAATCTTTCAAAGCCTCAATATTCCAGCTGTCTGCATTAAATAAAGACATGTAGTACCCCACAAAAATGCATATTTTAGAGACTTCATCATCTTCCAGCTGGCCTGTACTATCCCGCAGTTTAGCAATAGTATTTTTAGCTTTCTGGATCTTCAACTTGTACACAAGGATGTGCGAGGCCTTGTTGGAAGTGCTAAAATAAAACTGCTTAGTGTGGAGTAGTTTGTGGGAGACAGCCAACGCCCACAGTGCCTTAAGTTCCAATCTAGATACTTGGAGATGTCTATAGACCTTTCTGGCATCTCCCCTTTTATAATTCAAGTCTAATTCAACCACAAGTTGCTCTACTTCTTACCTCTGGGACACCAACAACCGCTTAATTGCAGAGCCCAAGCTGATAAACTCACCTTGCAAAGTAGGCTTAAGAGCATCCCAAACAGTCGCTATTGGCACAGCCTCTGTAGGTCTCCTATAAATATGAAGCAATCCGCTCTGAGATGTTAGTGTTTTAATCCACATCGGCAAGCAAGGAATCATTTATTTTCCATAAAGTTGTTTTCCTGGCCCCTCACGCAAGTCTACCTGAAGCATAATTGGAGTGTGATCAGAAACCACTGCCAACCCAATGGTAGGGTTAGCCATTTTCGGGACCAAATGGAATAGGAGACTAGAAATAAATCAAGCTGAGAGTGGCTATGGTGCACTTGGGAGAAATAGGTATAATCCCTCTCCAGAGAGTGTGGCAAGTCCACCATAGCTTGCCGAAGGGATTCACACCTGATTATCTCAGAGCCTCCTGCCAAGGCAAATCTGTCACACCAACCATCCAACACTACATTAAACCCGCTCCCCAATATAAGTTCACTCACTTGGAAATGAGCGATATGTGGGAGCGTTTGGGCATAAAATACATCCTTGGAATGATTGGGACCATAGACAGAAAATAAAGTAAGAGCCACATCTCCAAGACGAATATGAAGACCCAGATACCGCACCTGAGGATCCTTAGTCATCATTATCATAGTGAAATTTAAGGAATGAGTGACAAAATAGCAACACCTGCCTGCTTAGTTAAGGGAGATGCAAAATACTTGCAAGCACCCATTTAGAGTGAAGCCTGGGCCAATCCACCCTTAGTAAATGCGTTGCCTGTAACAGGACAACAGCAGCTTTCATTTCTATCAGTTTAGTCAATACACTCTTCCGCTTCCTGGGGGAGTTAAGCCCTTGAACATTCAATTAAATTACTTTAAGGTCCCCCATTCAGCATTTTCGCTACTGATTTGGATCTTTGGTTCCTTGCCAAAATTCTCCCCTTGTCCACTCAGCAGGTGCTGCAGTTTCCCTTTGGTATGTAGCTTATGCCCATCGATGTCAAGTTTCTGCCTGTCATAGTTTGATTGCAAAGAGGGGCTAACGGACCGATGAGCACGGAAGAATTAACACCATTTTTTCTTCTGACAGGCAGATTTACTTCCGCATGCTCGTCCGCCTCTAACGGGCCGGTGAACACGGAAGAATTGGCAGCATTTATTCTTATGGCAGGCTGATTTGCATCCACCTCCTCTTCTGACTCTGGCGGGCTGGTAAGCACGGAAGAACTTGCAGCATTTTTCCTTATGACAGGCTGATCTATGTCCACTTGCTCTGCCATCTCTGCAATTGCCGTCTGCTCCCTCCCCAACACCGGCACAGAGTCAATATTCTTGGTCATTTCAGCACAACACAAAGAAGTTGAACCCAACAAGATATTACCTTTTGCTTTAGTAGATTCCATTTCCTGCTCACACCATGCGTGTTCGTCCACATTTTCTGTCCGACTTTCCTTCCATAAACAGGCCTGCAAATGTGCCCATTGTAGTCTGCCGAGGTCCGCTGAAGGCTCCATCAGCGAACACTGCACTAGGCTCTGCGTAGGTGTGTTGTTTATGAGTGTTTCCTGAATACACAAACTCCTCCTTCTGTTGGAAATGAAGGGCAGACTCCTCTGTAGTACGTAACAGGCAGCAAGGTAATGGGCAATCATGATCACCAGCACACTCAGCAAACGCTCTGCTATGCTCTGCATAGCTGTGTTGTTTATGAGTGTTTCCTGAATACACAAACTCCTCCGTCTGATGGAAATGAAGGGCAGACTCCTCTGTAGCACGTAACAGGCAGCAAGGTAATGGGCACTCACGATCACCAGCACACTCAGCAAACACTCTGCTATGCTCCCCATAGGTGTGCTGTTTATGAGTGTTTCCTGAATACGCAAACTCCTCCTTCTGATGGAAATGAAGTGCAGACTCCTCTATAACACGTAGCAGGCAGCAAGGTAATGGCAATCACGATCACCAGCACACTCCAGTATATGTACATAGCATTTATAAACATTTTAAATTGTGACTGTCAGTAACAAAAATCACCAGGCCTAGATTTGTCAGTGAACAAAATAAAGTAGAGTACATATGTAATGGCATCAGTGATGTCATCAATGACATTTGTCATGTCATCTTTGATTTTCTGTGTCTTAGTTTTAGCAGTGCATGGTGGTGGCACGAGTTATGCTGGTTTAGCTTACCATCATTGTCTAATTTCAAGTGTTGTTCAGTACTTTTAACCATAACTTCCCTTTAACAAAGTTTTTTCACTTAATTTGATGAGTTTTGATTAGTGCAACTTATCCATACGGTACCTTTAAAAAAGTGTTTTCATTAAATTTCATAGGTTTTACCATGCACCCTTAATCTGCTACAAGTTCCTTATATTGTACTCGCACCCAATGTAGCAGCTCTAGAGTCTGCGGACAGTACGAATGTCTACGGACATCAGGTAGCACTCACAAAGACCAGAAGCAGAGAAAAGAACAGAAAATGTTCTGCTCATCATCCCAAAAATGCACAAATCATGAACCAAATCATGAACCATATGTGAAAACCTCATATTATCACTTCAATACAACTGTTCATAGAGACTAACATAAAACAAGCACTTATTCTAAAACAATCTTTTACCAAACAGTAAGTACACTGTATTTAATTCTTTATTATTAGCATTCATTATGTAAACATGTATTATAAAAAAGCACTATTTTTTCATTTTGACAGAAATGGCAAACACACTTGAGTGGTAAGAGGAGAACTTCCCAAAAGAAGACAATAAGATCTCCAATGGTATACAATACATATTTTAATGTAAACAAATAATGTAATTTGTACAGACCTTACTGAAATAGTAATTTCTTTTTTTACTTACAGGACATAGTTTTCATGAAGAAACCACATCCCAAGAAACACAAAGAGAAGGCCTATCCCCAACTGTACATAATCAAATCATGAACATGTTTAAAAAATTGGATGAAATAAGAAATGATTTTAAGGGACTTTTACAATATGTCATGTCATTAAAAATGGTCCCGTGCGGCGCAAGAAGAAATTCTAGCTGAACAAATATATACAACCAACACAATATAATTTCATAATATAACAAGCACATACAATACAGCTGCAAATAACAAAACTTGCCCTGAACCCAGAGCCATTCAATTGCTATCCACGGATAACAAAACTGACTGCAGACTCAATTTGCACCCACAGATCCTATTCCCACCTATTAAAACAGCATCATATAATCTTCATTCCATTTCCCTAAGCTTTCTAGGCCCTCTTTTAGCCATCAAATAACCTCAAATGTGTTTTCCAAGTTGTTTGTTCATGGCGATGTCATCTTTATTCCACTCCTCCACAATTTCCAGGGCCTTTTTTGGCCATGAAATAACCCAAAATGAGTTTTCCACACTTTTCCCCCAGCACGCTGCCCACGGACACAGGAGGCTATCTGCGGAATCCAACATGGCGGTCGTTTCCAAAAATATGACACACCTCACGCTTTTCAACATCCAATCAGCTTGCACGTCCAATGTTCGAGTAGGGAAGTGAGTCTGCGGACTGAACCCAGTTATCACTTTTTTTTGTACCTACTTTTTGGCCATTTGTTTTAAAAAAAACTACTGGGCAGATTTACACCAAATTTACAAAAGCACACTTTTGGGAATAAGCAGCCACTCCTGCTGCACATTTGGTGAACACCTGCCCAGCGGTTTCGGCTGTAGGCATGAGCAAATTCTTTTCCATTACGTCTATGAGGAAAACCACACATTTTGGGACCCCCTATAATATTGACCTCCGGGAAGAAACCTTACCAAACTTTGCAGAATCAATCCTAGGGGGCCATATACTGTTTTTGCAAAGTTTGGTTAGGATTCGTCAGGGGGGCAAAGTTATAACCCACCTAGAAAGTGCTCCTCCTATAGGTTAGGCAACTTTACCACAACTACACTGCTGCTTCTGCAGACCATGTAATACTAGTGTACAGGCCCGTTTACATGGGCCAAAGTGCAGGTTTTCTTTGACACAGTAGGACTACTACAGATCGTAAGCCTACAGCTCTCTCTAACAGTGACAAAAAGCAAAGCTATGCGCATTGGACCACTGTAACTGTAAATCCAAAGGCAACAGCTCCCCCTTGCGTTGAAACCAGGGGAAGCTACTGCATCGGACAAACATGCAGGGACAAACATACATCTGCCCTTTTATTATAGTAGTTAGATATAAATATATCAAGTAGATGGGAATCTTGGTGGTAGCCCTGAATTGGGTGCTTCTGGAGAGGTCGTGTCTGTCACTATGGGTGGTGTGCATAAAGGATAGTGCCCTGAGCCTTGGAGGAGTGTGATTCCATAGTAGTACTGATACATACTAATGAACACAGGGCAGGTGAAGAGGTGAGTACTTAGGAAGAGATGTATATAAATTGAATTGATGCTCTGATCTCCTCAAGCCCTCCTCCCTAACTCTCTCACCACTCCTCTCAGCTGGAGTGACCAATTTCTCCTCTCCTCTCATCTCTCTCTACCCGTCAGGCCAAGCCTACCCCACAATGCCACCCACCTTCTCAGTCATTCGACCCATGAAGCATGTATCAGCTGAGGTTTTCACTGCATCTTTCTCTCCCCCATGCACCTCTGCATGACACCCACCCTAACACAGCTCTTTCCATGCTCCACTATGCTATCTCTGATGCTCCCGATTTACTTGCCACTGTTATGAGGAGTGCAACTCCTGGTACGACTCAGACCTCGTCACCCTCAAACGCAACTGTAGGGTGGCTGAGAGGAAATGATTTTCATCTTGTACACCCGCTGACAATCTGGCCTGTCGCCTTCTCCAAAGGCAACACCGACTCTCTGTCCTCACTAAGAGGAGAGAGCTCATATCCAAGTCTGTGTTTCTGTGGCATCTAGCAACTCGTCCAAACTCTTTAAAATCTGCAAGGAGCTGGCCAATCCTTCTGCAGTCTCTACCTCTCCTGTACCTTCCCTGGCCCTCTGTACGGCCCTGGCTTCTCGCTTCATCTCAAAAGCTCAGGACATCCTGTCTACCCTCTTGGCTTCTCCTGCTTCTCCCCCATCTGTTGCTGCGGCCACCCCCCTCCTTTCTCTCCCTTTCCTCTGTTCCACCCGATGAAGTTTCTAGACAAGTCTGATCTATGAAAACCTCATCTAAACAGGGTTTTCCCTGTTCTTTGAAAACCATCAAGTGCCACATTGACACCCTTGACGCTGCCATGGCGGACTTCTGCAACCACTCCTTCACCTCCGGTACCTTCCCTCCACCCTGAAGCACTCTCTTGTGCAGCCTCTTCTCAAGAAGCCCTCAGCCGATCCCTCCCTTATGGCTAATTATCACCAGATCTCTATCACTCCTTTCCGTGGAATACTACTGGAAAAGCTGGCCATTTCCCAGCTTAATCTTCACACTGAACCTGTTGGCTATCTCCATGACCCTCAGTCTGGATTCAGAGCCACTATAAGCATGGAAACTGCTCTCCTGAACATCTGTGAAGAGCTGCTCTATAACCTTGATTCGAATCTCCCCTCTGTCATCATCATTCTACCTGATATCTCCTCTACCTTTGACACGGTTAACCATGCCATCCTGCTCAACCAGCTGTGCAATAATCCCGGTATCACTGATTAGGCTCTGGCCTGGTTAACTGCTTTCCTCTCTGACTGACCTTGCCTGGTCCAACTTGGGTCCTTCCTCTCCTCTATCTCTCTCTCTACCTGCGGTGTTCCCCACAGGTTTAACCTTTCTCCCTGGTTGTTGAACCAATACATGGCACCTCTCACCCACCGCATTGCTGCATTCTGTGCCAACTTCCAGTGCTATGCAGATGACACCCAGCTTGCTTTGCGTTTCCGTAGTGCCTCCTTTTCCCCTTCTCTTATCTCAGATTGTCTCTCTGCAATCCAAGAGTGGTGTGCCAGCAATGATCTCTGCCTGAATGCCAGCAAGACAGAGATCCTCCTCATTGGCACACCTGCACCCCTATTTCCCCTCACTCTCTGGCCAGCGTGTAGCCTCCCTTGGCTCTCCTCCTTGTCCCACCTGTGAGGCTAAGAACCTCAGAGATATCTTCGACTGCACACTGTCCTTCTCTCCTCACTTCTGTCAAACTACCAATTGAACCTCATAAGAGTTATCTTCCCCCTCCTCTCCTTCCCCCAGATGTTCACTGTGTCTAGAGCTCTGGTTCTCTCTAGGCTTGACTACTGTAACAGCCTCTTTTTAAATCTGCCTGTCTCTACTCTCCGTCATCTGCAACTCATCCAGAACAGGACTGCAACACTTATCCTTGGCCTCAAGCCTAGGCATAGTATCTCCCCAGCAGTGAACTCCCTCCATTGGCTCCCAGTGGCTGCAAGGATCACATTCAAGACCCTTTGCATTGTCCACAACACCTCCTGGGGCCTGCGATCAAAATGTCTCCAGCTTACTCTTCTAAAATATCTTCCTACTCGAGCCCTTTCACTCCTTCACCTCCAACATCTTGAGGGTCAGGCGCTTTTCCAAGCAATGAGCTGGATCAGATCTCTCTCTTCGGCGGCTGCCTCCCTCTGAAAAAGCCTCACTGCCTATCTGAAACTTGAGCAGCACCATCTCCAGTTCAGGAAGCAGCTCAAGACTTTCCTCTTTGCTTCTGCCTTCTCTCTTCCTCTTTCCTGCTGATCTCCTGGCTGATACTGCACTGGTTTACCTGGCAACCCTATAACCCACAGGCCCAGGTCTGGCTGTACTTCTTGTCTCTTGATGTTTTGTTCCTATGTCATGCACTTGCTCCTCCTCCCCTTCCCTCTGCACTTTTCCCCTTTCCTCTCCCCTGCACTTGCACAATCTCAATGTGTAACGCTCACCTGATTCCCGCAGAGGCGCCGGTCTTGACTGGGTGAATGCCGTATCTTCAAAGGTGATGTGTAACACACGGTTGACTCTTTGGGCTGGACCTCTGTGCACTGTATGTCTGACTCGAAGAGTAAGATGTCTGCAGATAGAAAATATGGGATTAATGAACTGGGGTTATTGGGTGCCTCTCTCCTCTTCCCTTTCTCTTCTCCTGTAGAACCCCAAAGGTTAACACCCTCACCTTAGGTAAGTGAACGCCGAGCTCTGCATCTGCCTCGGGGCAGGGTGCCGTAACCAGTTTCTTCACTGGATAAGGGTGCAGGCCTCTTGACCTCAGAGGACTGCTGTCCGTCGTTAACTGCACGAACGGTAAGTTCTGGGCACTTCAAATGTCTTAAAAGTCTTTTGTAATGATATCTCTTGTTTTGCAGGGTTACGGCGATGGCGGATGGCGGGCTGATGAGAGTTGAGGATCGAACCCGCGTGAGGAATAGAAGCGCCTGGAAGCACGTAAGTAAGCACTTGTAGCCTGCTTCACGATGCGCACTAACTGTCCCTTTTATCTTGCAGGTACAAGTTCGGAGCTTTAGAGAAGCTGAAGGGTGCTGGAATACCCACTGGATTCGGCGTGGGAAGGAGTAATGGCACGTGAGTAATAAAGTTGCCCAATGTCTTTAAACGCACCTTCTTTTGTCTTTCAGATGCGGGATGCAGCGCCGAAGGCCTCCGGAGCGTGCGAAGAGCTGGTAAGCTTTTGTCTTTCAGATGCCGGAATGCAGTGCGAAGACCTCCGGAGCATGCGAAGAGTAGGTAAGCCTTTGTCTTTCAGATGCCGGAATGCAGCGCGAGGCGTTGGTGACAGCCGATGGACCAGGTAAGAGATGCGCTGCCACTGAAGACCGTAGTGCTAACCTGTTCTTTCTTTGTCTTTACAGGTGCTGCTGAAGAGTGGATTCCAGGATGGTAAGCCTTTGTTCCCTTAGGCCCAGAATCAGAAGCAGAAGACATAATGAGCGTTCTGCTGCAGAGAATGCAGAATAACGCAAAGCAAGATTCATCCATCGGGTGTGGTTTAAATAGCCTCCTGTAGTGCTTAGGTGTCTCCTTCCACAGCCACGCCTAGGTAAGAAAAGAGTTCCTGCTTTCCAGAAGAGTTCCAGTGTTCTGAACCTAGGGAGTGGCTCCTGCCCCACCCAACAGGAAAAGTAGTCCCAAACAGAAGAGGATCAGGGGTTCAACTGGCAGGTAAGTAAGCAGCATGGTCTGCTGCAGGTAAGTCCACCCAAGCATTATGAGCCGGCGCTTCCAGCGCTGGGACTGGGCATCTTTATGAGCCTGGTGCCACTGGCGCCAGGACAGGGTCCAAAAGGTCCCAATTGGGACTGGCTGGCACTCGGAACCGGGGTTATGGGTCTGCTTCCAAGGGAGTCGGGCAAGTCCTGATCTTTTGGAAGCAGAGATCATGACAGCACCCCCCCTCAAGGCCCCTCCCAAACCGGGCTCCTCCGGGGGTTTGGGCTTGTTAGGAAATGTTCGATGAAATCTTTTGATTAGACGAGGCGCGTGGACATATTCTGCAGGTTCCCAGGATCTTTCTTGGGGACCGTAGCCTTTCCAGTCAAGCAGGTAAAATAGTTTAGATTTGGAGATCTTGGAATCCAGGATGCTTTAGACTTCAAACTCGAGTTCTCCATCAACTAGAATAGGTTTTGGAGATGTAGTTAGTCGGGTTTGAGGTTGCACGGGTTTTAATAGAGAGACGTGGAAGACCGGATGTATCTTCATGTGAGGGGGCAAGTCCAACTTGACCGCTACTGGATTTACTATGGTAGTGATGGAATAGGGACCAAGGTATCTTGGGTTGAATATGCGTGGTCCTTTTAGAGGTAGAAATTTGGTGGATAACCAGACTTGATCTCCTACTTGATATTGGGGGGCTTCCTTCCGATGTTGGTCTGCTCCTTTCTTGTATTGTTCTTTAGCCCTTTGAAGGTGAGAAACGGCTTCCTCAAAGGCTTGGGTGATTGTAGAATGCAGGTGGTCTACTGCTGGTGTTCCAAGATCTTGGAGTGGATCCAACTCCGAGGTTCGAGGGTGACTACCGTATAAAAGAAAAAACGGGGTCTTCCCAGTTCCCGAGTGGACAGAGTTATTGTAGGCATATTCGGCTATCCAAAGGATATCTTTCCAAGTTTTTTCAGTTTGTTGTAGCATGCAGCGCAAATACTGTTCCAGAGTTTTATTGGTCCTCTCGGTTTGTCCGTCGGTTTGAGGGTGGTGGCTGGTCGAAAGTCTCATATCAATTTGAGCCGACCGACAGCAACTTCGCCAAAAATGAGAAATAAATTGACTACCTCGATCCGAAATTAGAACTGAAGGAAAAACGTGCAGTCGGACGATGTTTTCGAGAAATTCTCGTGCCAGAGTTGCTGCTGTTGGTAAGCCTTTGAGTGGAATGAAATGCGCCATCTTGGAGAATAGGTCCACGATTACTAGGATCGTATTGTATCCGGAGCATGGAGGTAGATCGGTGATGAAGTCCATAGAAAGCGTATGCCAAGGGCGAGGCGGGATGTCAATAGGGCGTAAGAGGCCGGCTGGTTTTTCCTTTTGACTCTTGTTTTAGTCGCATACTCCACAGGACATTATAAAGTCTCTGATATCTTTTTTCCAAGACGGCCACCAGAAGTAGCGCTTGATCTTTTCCGAGGTCTTGGTCATACCGGGATTTCCTTCCATTAAAGAATCGTGATAACAGGAGATTACCTTTTTCTGTAAATCTGTGCTGGGCAGGTATAACCGTTCTTGGAAATATAATAGGTTGTCCTTCACCATAAAGTCCTTTCCCTGCAGATGCCAATTCTGTATGTCTGCTGGAGTTACCAGTAGCCTGGCTTTATCCTTAACTTGCTCTATGGATTGTGTGGCGATTACACCTAGAATTCTTTGTTCGGGAATGATAGGTACAGGTTTAGGATTGATCAAATGTTCTTCCACTCCCATCCGAGAAAGGGCATCAGTTTTACCGTTTTTTGTACCAGGTCGATAGGTAATTATGAAGTCAAACTCGGCAAAGAATAGTGCCCAACGGAGTTGCCTAGAGGATTGAGCTTTTGCGGTTTTCAAATATTGCAGGTTTCGGTGATCTGTAATCACAGTAACGGTGTGTCGGGCCCCCAGAAGATAATGCCGCCAAGCCTTAAAGGCGGACTTGATAGCTAGAAGTTCCTTATCAGTAATAGTGTAATTGATTTCAGGAGGCGAGAATTTGCGGGACCAAAATGCCACGGGATGCAACTGATTGGTTACTGGATCCTTTTGTGATAGAACTGCCCCCATGGCAAGGCTCGAAGCATCAGTTTCAACGATGTAGGGGAGTTCTGGGCGAGGATGTTTTAAGATCGGTGCAGAGATAAATCTAGTCTTCAAATTCTGGAAAGCTTGTTCCGCCTCGGTAGACCATTCAAAACGTTTGTTTTTCTTTAACAAGGCGGTGATGGGCTGGACTATTCGAGAGAATTCGGGGACAAACCTGCGGTAAAAGTTAGCGAAGCCTAACATGCTTTGAACACCTTTTACGGAGGATGGCGATGGCCATTTGAGAATTGCATCGACCTTCTTTGAATCCATACGCACTCCGCTAGGTGATAATATGAATCCCAAGAATTCAACTTCAGTCACGTTGAAAACACATTTTTCCAATTTAGCGAAAAGTTTGTGTTGACGCAATCTCTCGAGGACCATTTTCACGTGTTTCCGATGTTCAGTTTCCGATGAAGAATAAACGAGGATGTCGTCAATGTAAACAACAACACACACATCTATGAGCTCTCTGAGGACATCGTTCATAAAATATTGAAAGGCGGCCGGGGCATTGCAAAGTCCGAAGGGCATGACCTGATATTCAAATAGCCCATACTTGGTGCGGAAGGCCGTCTTCCATTCATCGCCCTCTTTTACTCGTACCAAGTGGTAGGCTCCTCTAAGATCCAGCTTTGTATATATGCATGCTTTTCTGACTTGGTCCAGGAGTTCAGGGATCAAAGGTAACGGATATCTATTCTTAACGGTGATCTGGTTCAGGGCGCGATAATCTATACAAGTTCTAAGGTCCCCTTCTTTTTTTGGAACGAAGAACAAAGCTGAGGAAGCAGGGGACTTGGAAGGACGAATAAACCCATTCGCTAGGTATTGATCCAGGTATTGTCGGATGTGAAGATTCTCAGGCTCGGCGAGGGCATAAATTCTACTACAAGGAGGAGTAGATCCAGGTATCAGGTCTATCTGGCAGTCATAAGACCTATGAGGAGGTAGAGAGTTAGCCTGATCCTTCCGGAAAACATCTTGGAATTCTAGGTATTCAGGAGGTAACTGGGGAGCCTCCGAGGAAATTGCTGCCAGTGCAACACCAGGTCGAGGGTGACAAGTAGAGACACATTCTGGAAACTGAACTGTTCTTGCTCGCCAATCGATCTGAGGATTGTGCTTCTCTAACCAAGGAATTCCTAGAATAATCTGGAACTGAGGGGCCTTGATCACATCGAACACGATCTTCTCATGGTGTCCATCTTGACTTACTAGCGTCGCTTCTTGGGTGGTATGCGTTACTGGTCCGGAGGCTATCTCCGTACCATCCACCGTAGTAATGACGTCCTTTACAGCCTTTGGACAAAGAGTCAGATTCATCCTCAAAACCATTTCATGATCCACATAATTGCCGATGGCACCGCTGTCGACGTAAGCTTCAATCGCATGTAATCGATCCGGATGTTCAGGGCTAATGAGGACCATAGGTATCACGAAATGCGAGGTCACGGAACTGGTTTTAACGCTCGGCAAGAGGACCTCTATTCTTGTCGGGCGAGGTCGTTTCCCTGCTCAGAGTTTGTGACCCTGGTAACTGCAGCTCCTACTGCCTTCTTGGCTGGTTTCACCGGACAGTCTCGAAGAAAGTGCCCCGAGTTTCCGCAATAGAGGCATAAATGCAGCTGTTTTCTCCTTTCCCGCTACTTTTGTGTTAGTGGTCCTTTCAGGCCCCCTATTTGCATGGGTTCCCCGGAGTCTACTCCTTTGGTAGGAGTTGGTGGTTTGGAAAATACTCGAGCATCAAACTTGGAACGATCGGCCTTCCTGTTCTGCAGTCTGTGGTCAATTTGAACGACTAAGTCAATATAGTCCGAACAATCTTGCGGGGGATTCACTACTTGGGCTAACACATCTTTGCGCTCTCCACGTAGACCTCTATAAAACAGCGTAATCCTTTTGTCCTCAGGCCATCGAGTTTCCACTATCAGTCTGTTGAAAGACGCAATATAAGCCAAAAGGTCTTGATTACCCTGTCGCAATGAAAGGAGCTCATTGTCCAAGGCCTGCCCCTGTGAATGTTTTGCAAACAGTTTTTACATACTGAGCTGAAAAGCTTGAAAATCATGGAGAACCGGATCATCTTGATTAACTAGAGGGATCGACCAGTCTGCCGCATTGCCACTAAGGTACGAAAGCACGAAAGCTACCTTAGCTTGATCAGTTGGAAAGGCTGCTGGCCGGCATAAGAAGTGCAACCGGCACTGATTAATAAATACTGCAAACCTCTTTGGGTCACCAGAAAATCGTTCGGGCGGAGCCAGAGGTACATTCCCAGGTAGGTTGATCTGCACTGGGTTCGTAGAGGATGTTGAAGGAAGATTTGCCCCTGATGCGGGTAACGGAGTTTGTCCGGCTTGTGACTGTAGCAATTGTCTAGCGAGATCGTCTGTTCGCTCCTTGGAAATAATCAGTTCCCTTCTTAGAGCATTCGTTTCCTGACGGGCTGCATGCACTTCTGCTCTTAGTTCCCCAAGTAACTGGGCTAGCTGGTCGGTATCCGAGGTTTCCATAGCGCCTGGGTGGGAGTTTTGCGATAGGGCTTTGCGTTCTGTAACGCTCACCTGATTCCCGCAGAGGCGCCGGTCTTGACTGGTGAATGCCGTATCTTCAAAGGTGATGTGTAACACACGGTTGGCTCTTTGGGCTGGACCTCTGTGCACTGTATGTCTGACTCGAAGAGTAAGATGTCTGCAGATAGAAAATATGGGATTAATGAACTGCGTTTATTGGGTGCCTCTCTCCTCTTCCCTTTCTCTTCTCCTGTAGAACCCCAAAGGTTAACACCCTCACCTTAGGTAAGTGAACGCCAAGCTCTCCATCTGCCTCGGGGCAGGGTGCCGTAACCAGTTTCTTCACTGGATAAGGGTGCAGGCCTCTTGACCTCAGAGGACTGCTGTCCGTCGGTAACTGCACGAACGGTAAGTTATGGGCACTTCAAATGTCTTAAAAGTCTTTTGTAATGATATCTCTTGTTTTGCAGGGTTCCGGCGATGGCGGATGGCGGGCTGATGAGAGTTGAGGATCGAACCCGCGTGAGGAATAGAAGCGCCTGGAAGCACGTAAGTAAGCGCTTGTAGCCTGCTTCACGATGCGCACTAACTGTCCCTTTTATCTTCCAGGTACAAGTTCGGAGCTTTAGAGAAGCTGAAGGGTGCTGGAATACCCACTGGATTCGGCGTGGGAAGGAGTAATGGCACGTGAGTAATAAAGTTGCCCAATGTCTTTAAACGCATCTTCTTTTGTCTTTTAGATGCGGGATGCAGCGCCGAAGGCCTCCAGAGCGTGCGAAGAGCTGGTAAGCTTTTGTCTTTTAGATGCCGGAATGCAGTGCGAAGACCTCCGGAGCATGCGAAGAGTAGGTAAGCCTTTGTCTTTCAGATGCCGGAATGCAGTGCGAGGCGTTGGTGACAGCCGATGGACCAGGTAAGAGATGCGCTGCCACTGAAGACCGTAGTGCTAACCTGTTCTTTCTTTGTCTTTACAGGTGCTGCTGAAGACTGGATTCCAGGATGGTAAGCCTTTGTTCCCTTAGGCCCAGGATCAGAAGCAGAAGACACGATGAGCGTTCTGCTGCAGAGAATGCAGAATAACGCAAAGCAAGATTCATCCATCGGGTGTGGTTTAAATAGCCTCCTGTAGTGCTTAGGTGTCTCCTTGTACAGCCACGCCTAGGTAAGAAAAGAGTTCCTGCTTTCCAGAAGAGTTCCAGTGTTCTGAACCTAGGGAGTGGCTCCTGCCCCACCCAACAGGAAAAGTAGTCCCAAACAGAAGAGGATCAGGGGTTCAACTGGCAGGTAAGTAAGCAGCATGGTCTGCTGCAGGTAAGTCCACCCAAGCATTATGAGCCCGGCGCTTCCAGCGCTGGGACTGGGCATCTTTATGAGCCTGGTGCCACTGGCGCCAGGACAGGGTCCAAAAGGTCCCAATTGGGACTGGCTGGCACTCGGAACCGGGGTTATGGGTCTGCTTCCAAGGGAGTCGGGCAAGTCCTGATCTTTTGGAAGCAGAGATCATGACACAATGTCACTGGTCCTAGTAAGATCGTTGTGTCACTCCCGCCCCCTTGTTCACCTCCCCTGCCTCGTCTCGCTTTGAACCACTTGTGTATGGGCAGGTTATAAATAAAATATCATATCAATTGGTTGGCAAATTATATACCACGCCACAGAAATAATGGTGTGAAGGGAAGCTATAACAGACAAGATGGAAGTCAGGTAACTATAAGCGCATTGGGACACCTGTGCCTGCAAGGACTGCCTGCCCAAGGTGCCATATAGAGCAGGAAGACAGAGCGGGAGGCCAATAAACGATTTCCCATAACAGTAATCAATTCCCGTGAGTGGTGTGTGGATAGACTATATTAAGGGAGTGCCTGGGAGCCTCCGAGCCACCCATAAGCAGGCACATTTGAATATTCCAGCAGAAGAAGTTTGCCACAATAGCAAAAATGTCAATGGCTTATAAAAATGTATAAAAATGTGTGATCATTCCACGTTTTCTGCATTGAAGCTTAACCCAGTCTTTTATCAACAACACTTATTTTATAATGTCCAAGGTCCCTAGTCAGTGGAGAGTTCCTGTCATACATTGTGTGGCATTCCATAGTCCTTCATCTATTTTGGTGAACCCAGGATAGAGGCCCATTCGTCATGGAAGAGACTTTGAGTGCATGTCTCCTAATGGTTGCTATAACACCTCCTTGCTCTTGTGTTCCCACTAGGGTGTGGGCTCCGATTTCCACAGAGGAGTAGACAGTTAGGGCCTTTACTCAATCTCCTACACATCCTCACATATTGCTGGAACCATGCACTGCCAGTCAAGCTCTGCAAGTCCACGAATGTTGTTTTACATTCACAATGATTGGCGTCTGCAATTATAGAGATGCTTTATTTATGTAGTGTGTGGTAGTTGAGAGGTGCAACTAAGAATAATGATCAACCGAGCTGGAGGAAGGACCCCTTTTGATGTAGGGTGATGCCTGTGGGCAGTGCGTGGGCCAGAGGTCTGCATGCAGTGGTTTGTGTGTGTGCCACTCGAGACCCACAGCTTTGTAACCTAATGAATGTGGCGATAGTCTATAAATTGGAGCCCTCCTCACATGTTCCAAAGGTGGAGAGGGAGCAATGGTGATTTCTCCCTTTTGTATGGACAACAGCCTCCGGTGGCAAAGGCAGAAGGGTGGCCCAGTGACACAAGGCCTAGGCCCACCTGTGCTACTGAAAGGATAAGGGCAGCTGGAGGCATGAAAACGCCCACAGTACAGAACCAACCCACAGATGGTTGTTTTCATGCTGCGATGTGCTGTACACTTTGAATACTCAAGGAGTAGTAACTGGTTGCTGCTGTTTAGCATTGTTTAAGCACATTTTTCATGGGGTTGTGACCAGTTGGAGATACTGCAGAAGTGAGTGACCAATTTGCTCATTTTTTAAAATGCGATGCGGCTCATTACAGGCTGTTTTGCTCCTGTTTCTTCATATTTCAGGGAGATATTGCCAATTGCTGACTACCTCTGGGTTAGAGGGATTGCCTGTGGGTTTAAAGTAGACAGGTAGCTGCTTGCTAGCAAGAGGCATTGGGCCTCATTACAAGTTTGACGGTAGCCTTGCCGGTAAAACCCGCAAATGGGAAATGACTGTGTCATTACGGTCCTGCTGGACCCGGCAATTGCCCATTAGCGGGCGCCGGAAAAAAGATGCACCCCATTCCCATTCAGCCCCATAGGCAGAATGGGAATGGGGAGGTCGGATGCACCGGCACCGTTTATAACAGTGCTGGTGCATCCGACATGCTGTGCTCGCGGGTGTCTTTCTGCCCAGGCGGGCAGAAAGGCACCTGCAAGCACAACTCATAGTTTTACGGTCCAGGAACTACTGTACCGGCATGCTTACCGGTACCGTAGTTCCCGGATCGGCAAACTTATAATGAGGCCCATTGTTTTATTGTTGCATATCATTCCACATTACATCACACAGATTCTCAAGCATTCAGCATTACTCAGCTATTTTCACCATAGGGTGGGGGTATGGGGCACTTAGCTATGTGGCCCTTAAAATGACTTCTTCCAATTCCTCCCAGTAGCAATGTTCAAAAAAATTATAATGATATATTCAAGCTATATTGTTAATTTGTAATGCATTCCTTTTAACTGGATGTTACATTCAATTGTTTCTTTTTTCATAGTGGGATATTTTTAGTATGTTTTTCTTGTTTACCAAAAATAGACTTCATGAAGGGTCTTAATTGTGCACTTGTATAAGCTTATTCTTCTGAGGTGGATAAAACTAGTGACTACATCCTTGTGTTTTGGTGAAGCAGAGTAAGAACATTCGGTTAAAAAAAAACTTTTTTTTTTGCTTTAGTTTATTACAAACTTTTATCAAAACATAACAAAACAGGGAAATAAGATACATGAGTCAAATGTAAAATTCAAAGTAATCCGTTCTTTGCGTGTGAATCTCTCTATATCCTTTGACGGTTAAAATCAACTATTCTGTTGAATGTAAAAATCATTCTTTTTCTCTTTGCTGTCTTTCAGTTATTTTTTTCTTCAATCTTTTTCAATACAGCTGTAATAAAGTTTGCAGTTGCATAATTTACACTTCGATCATCTGCTCCTTCTATCATTTCTCACCTTTTCACTGAATCAAGGCCTGCTTTATTATAGAGTTCTTTTAGCAGGTGAAACTCTCCCTTAAGTCTCTCAATTCCGGGCAAAATATGTAGAGATGTTCCAACGTTTCTTTGTATTTAGCACAAAATCGGCATTCATCCGATTCCATTTTATTATATCTCTTGAGTGTTGTTCTAGTGTGGATTAAATTAAAACTCATTGTCATCAGCATGATTCTCATTCTCTTGTTTGTGAATTTGCTTATATAGCTTTTTATAATATTCAAAAGGCCAAAGTTACTATCCAAAATGGTATAAATCTTGGATGCTGATCTTTCTTCTTCTGTTTTTCTCCAATCCTCGGCCCAGATAATTCTTTTTCCAAGCACGGGATTTCTGCAGGTTGACATGTAATTTTTACAGGTGCGTTTCCATTGTTTGAGTAACTTTACCATTTTTTCTTCTCTGCATTGTCAATTAGATGAAATTGTGCACATTCAACCTTTACAATGTTTTAAATTCAAAAACAGTACAGACAAATGTGATAACCCTTTATTTGGTCCAGCTGGGGACACTGCAACATCTGCAGATGTTCACAGCATCAGCAAGCGATCCCAAGGTGTTAGGTCCCAACCAACCAACCAAACAACCAGTAAAGTGTAGTATTGTGACATCACACTGTTAAACGAATGCTGGAGGAGATTCCAGAGTTGTGACACAAGGACTGAGCCTGGCGGTTGGAGAAGGGACGCGAAGGAGAGATGGCAGCGTTCATGTCCCCACGTACCCAGCATTCCCAAATGTATCCCATATGCATTTATTTATTACATTTCTAATAAATCATATGTAGCAAGATACCCAGCCTCTGCCTATGCTTCAGTGGCTGTTAGGCAGAAAAACATGCAGTACCCTTTGAGAACACTACATGTAATTAAGACTACAAGTGTCAGAACAATTTCACCTTTGGTACAAGACTGTACTACACAGTAATGTAGTAGCAGTGGCTGAGCAGCCAGACTTATCTTAAGATTTGAGTGAGCAGTAGAACAAGTTACACAAAGGACCAACAAATACAGTGGTTCAAACAAACACTTACTCAAGGTTTCTTGGTAATAGAATATACATTTATTTACACAGTCAGTTTGAAAACATTACACTAGCAAGAGCAGCTCAATATCATATACCAATATACCAAAAATACACAACCAATATGTTACTGAACAAGTTCAGCTCCCCTGAAGTGGGAGCAATATGGCACTTCAGTTCCTTTTATAAAGGGGTAACAAGACAAGGTTATAAGAATCAATAGCACAAATACTTTCATAGGCAGGGCAAAGGGTTTCAGTTAACAATAACCAACAATTCAGTTCATAGGCCTGGGGCAAAGTCAATGATTCAGAGTCTTTGTATAGGATAGCACAGTTCTGGTAGCAAATAGTTAAGTCTTTGCCACGGATCTTAGAGGAATTTGGTCAGACGAAAAGTTAGACAAATGTTTAGGGATGGATAAGCCTTTGAAGTCGGGAATGTTTCACAAACTTTCACTGTGGCCGAAAAGATTTCAGGACCACGTTTGCACAGTACCTTTATAGTGAAGAAAAGCAGTAGCTGAGGCAGTTGTTCCTGGCAGTTCAAGCAGATCTCGCTGTTCCTGAGCTTCAGTCATGGGGACAAGAAGGAGGACATCGGGAGGTTCCTGCACTGCCCAGGGAAGAGGCCACAAGCTTGGCAAAACATCAGTTTAAGGTGTGTGTACCTTACAGTCCACGAAAGGGTTTCCTTCCCACTGGCTATCCGATTTTCAACAGCACTCTGAAGAAAATTCGACCAGATGGGGACGGTGTCCAGGTGGCTTGCAAGTTGATTTTTCCCATGAAACTCAAGAGATGACCTTAACCTTGAAGCGCTTCTCTGTCGATGGAGTTTCAGGCAATTTGGACCTGCAGCAGATCTTCATCAGACATCCAGGAGTTGCAGCAGTCCTCTTCCTTCAGCTCATCTTCGGTTCTTTCGTTCCAGTGATCGACTCTGCTGTCCAAGTGCCAGAGATTGTTTTTTAAAGTTTTCCCCTATTAATTCCAACCTGGCTGTCACTCACACAGCAGTGTAGCTGTTCTTGCCTGACAGCCAGCCGGCCAATCACACCAGAGTGCATTCAGGTCTCCTAGGAGACTAAGCACAGGGTGTTTCGTGCACCTCTGTCACATCCTGTCCACCCCAGAAACTCATGTGCCAGAGGAGGGCTTCAGCACTGAAGCCCTCCAAAGGCCAATGAACACAGGACCCAAACCTGGTTTGGCGTGTATAGACAAACACAAGAAGGACCTTTCCTAAAAGAAATGGTGAAAAAAGTTGACCAGAGTCTGTTTTTATAGATAGGTCTTGGGCGCCATATTGAAAAACATGGCTGACACGATTTTTAGTTAACATTGTTTGCGGGCAGGAAAAATAATGGTAGTTTGATCTAGACCACTGCCACCAGCCATTTAAAGTAGGACAGGGTAACATGTGACTGTTACATGAGTGTTTTGACTCAGGGGATGCTAGGCACCCCCTCCAGCACTCTATAGGTTTAAAGAGACTAGTAAAGTCAATTTAACTTTACATGCTCTGGGAGACAGTAGTCAGTCCCAAGAAGGTATTTAAACCTTGGGGAGTCTGAACGTTAAAACTCCATAACCAAAGAACGCAAAAGTAAAACACATTGAAAATGAAAAGATCAAAGCCCCAAAATATAGCATAAGAGCTGGAGGGCTATAAGGTAGAGGGAATTAAGCACTTGGGTTAGAATTCTCCCTAACAGTGGCAATGAGGAACACCTGCTTGCAGGGCGGTGACCAGCTGTGAACTGCAACTGCGTTGGTCTCCAGGTGAGAGCACGGCGGCCGCTGCCATTCTGGCATAAAATTAATATTTAAGAAGAAAGAGGGACAGTAATCCCTCAAAATGTGCTTTGCTCCACTCTGCACATGCGCATATCAAATAGCGGGTGAGTAATGCGAAGGCCCAAGGTACATTCGTTGGGATGTTAGAGGAAAGGATGTTGCAACTTGAACCCTCGCACGTTGTGGGTGGCCATTTTGAGAGGTCAGGCACAATCCACATCAAGAACTCCTCCTCCTAGTCCCAGTGTTGATCAAAACATTTTTGGTTTTGCTCTGCGTTGCCTTTGCCTGCAATTAAAATAAAGAAAAAAAGAAATAATAAACACAGTTCTTCATTGTCTTTCACCTAAATAAAAAAAAGAGACGGGAAAGGAAAAACAGAAATAAATACAGTGTATTCTTAGTATAGCGAATTAATACCAACCCAAGCCATATCATTCAAGAAGAAGCAACAAAGTAAAGCCACAGCCACCAACGTCCATATCAGAACGGCTACCCAAAGGGCTGCAGGAGCCATGTCAATACACAGTTTTCCGACACCTCCAATATTTTTTCCTGACGTTGGGGAGCCTACACTGTATGGAAAATATGGCTTAAGACATTTTAACACTATGCCAATCTAGCATATGTACGAATTATAGCATAGAGAGAAAAAAATCCTTATTTTTTCACTGTCTAGGACCAGCAGGACAAGAGTAATTTGAGGACAGACCTCATCTTGTTGCAGACGAGTGTGGGGATATGAACGAATATGAGAAATCTATACAGAAAATGAACAAACATTAAGAGAAGAAAATAAGTACCATTTTAGAAGGATACAAGTTTGGGAAAAGAATACAGGAAGAACGAGAATGTGTTGAACAATACATCACAACTCTGAGGAAACTTGCCAGAACATGCAAATTTAACCAACAACCAGAGAAAAGACTGAGAGACCAATTTATTTTGGAATGCAACAGCAGCAAAGTTAAAGAAAAACTATGGACAGTGGATGATTCGCCCCTATACACAGTACTGAAGATGGCTAAGGAGGTTGAACACACAGAAACATTTGTAAACATTTTGGAACGTAGAGTAAAGGAGATTGCAGACAGAGCAACAGTGATACATGCCATACAACCAACTAGTGATGAAATTATTTCCAGTGTGAGTAATCAAAATACGAGCAGAGGAAGCAACAATTATAGAGATACAATAGCGAACTATGAAGGCAAATTCAATGGTGAGAGATTGGATGCCCGAGAAGAATGTTCAAGGATAGAAGACTGACACTGAGTATCAACCCCGGTGTCGAAGTGGACATCGAGGAAGAGGACTGTGACAGTCCTTCTCATTGGGTGAATAGTCCAGATTGCCCTGCTCTGAGGATCATTTGCAGGAACTGCAATGGGAGGTGACACTTAGCTAGCGGCTGCAGGAGTAGGAATGCTGGCATAAATTGGATTGGGAATGGAGACAGTGATGAAGGCGAACAATGTGTCTTGGTGGAATTAGGCAAAGATGAAGACCTGGATATTCTGAAGACCATTGCCGTGGTCAATGGGTACCCAATAGTTATGTTGGTTGATTCATGAGTGAGATACACACTTATCCCAGAGATAGTGTTGAGATGAGCTGGACAAACATTTTTACCTGAAGTGGATATCAAACCAAGAGCTTATGGTGGTGCAAAGATTGAATGAATGGGTTGGTTCATGGCAACTTTAATGTTCTGGATAGACAGGCCGAGGTCGCATTTATGTCTCAAAGAGAGGGGCATCCCCTCTTCTCAGTTGGACCCTTCAGAGATTGTTAAAGGTCAGGCTGAATCCGAATGCTGCAGAGTCTGTTTTTTTAGTAGAAGGTCCAGAGATGAACATACAAGCAGAAATATTCAAGGATGATGCAATAGGCTGTGTGAAAGGTTTCAGGCATCGTATATTTCTTAAACAAGGTGCCAAACCATTAGCGCAGAAACTGTGCAATGTTCCATTAGCTCTGAGAGAGGAAGTAAAAATGGAACTCAAGAATCTGAAAGAACAAGGGATCATTGAAAGTATGGATGCATCCGTGTGGGCGTTCCCATTGGTTGTGGTTAGGAAGAGCTTTGGGAAGGTCACAGTGTGCATTGTTTTAAGATTAAATGCATAATTCATGAGAGACAACCATTACCAAACCTATAAGAGTTGATTTCGACAATGGGGTCGGCGGAAGTGTTCTCAATGCTTGATCTGACAGCTGCCTATCATCAAGTGAAACTACACAAGGAGTCGAGGCAGTTAACAGCTTTCATTACTCCAGAAGGGCTCTTCAATATCGCCGGATGCCGTTTGGACTAATATCAGCGGCTTGAGTGTTCCAAAAAATGTTGTATTACATTCTGGACGAAGGGAAGGGATTCTGTCAAAGAAGGATCTGGCAGATGCAATAGAGCACATGCTGACACCAAATAGCAAGGAGCAACTCAGAACCTATTTAGGCATGACTGAATATTATGCTAAGTTCATTCAGGGATTTGCTGATCACACGGTGTCTCTGAGAAACATGATGAAGATTAACAAGAAGTATATGTGGGATTAACAATGAGAACATGAATTCAGGTACACAAAAGATTCTCTGGCTAAGGCACCAGCATTGCAGAATTATGTAAGAGGAAGATGCACATGATTACTACAGATGCCAGTAATGTGAGACTAGGAGCGATTTTGACGCAGGAGTACATGATAGCATTTGCACTCTGATTGCTTAAAGGAGCAGAAAAGGTGTATGCCACTATTGAGAAGGAGCTCTGGCCATCAGTTGTGCTACGACTAGTTCAGGAGCTTTGTCTGGGGAGTCAAATTTGAATTGCATACAGATCACAAACTTCTAGTGGAGGTTTTTGCAACAAAAGATCTGGACAAAGTATCAGGCAGGATAAGGAGATGGGTGTCCAAATTACAAGAATTAGATTTTACGGTGACCTACACCCCGGGTGTGAGTGACGATGCAGCAGATTGTTTATCAAGGAAGACAAACAATATGGACATGGAAGATGAAGATGATGACCAGGAAATGATCTGTGAGGTATCGATTACAGCAATATCAAAGCAAGAGTGGGATGAAGACGTGTCGAAGGATACAAAGAATTTGTTTGAGCTGGAGGAAGGAAGATTGGACAAATATGCAGGAAGCTTCTGGATTGTGAAAGAAGAACTATGTGTCCAAGAGGCCTGTCTTTTGAGAGGCGACAAGTTAGTGCCACCTGAGAGAATCAGAGAGAAAGTGATACATATTGGGCACAAAGGGCACCAAGGAATCGTAAAAACCAAGCACAGAATAAGGAGTACATATTGGTGTCCGGCGTGTGACTTGCGGATTGAAAGGAGCATCAGGAACTGAATCCTTTGTATAAATAGTGATAAAGTATGTGTGAGTGCAAAGTATTCAATGGTGCTTACAGATACACCAGAGAAACCATGGAAGAAACTGGCCATTGATGTTCCAGGGCTGGTATGGAGTGGGGGATGTCAGGCATATTGTGTTGTGGTTATTGATATGTTGACCAGATAGGCAGAACTGACACGACTCGTCTTTGTATCAAAATGCATCTATTAAAGGGGACACATATTAGGCGTGCTACATACATGGCACTATACGCTTATGGGTTTTGTGCATGAGGAAAAGGTAGAGACCGATTTCTGTTGGCCCACCATGGTGTGTGCCTTTTATCAGTCTTTTTGAAGAAAATGAGTTAGTCAGGACGGTGATGATCCTTTTAGATAGCGTCACTTCTCCCCAGGGGTGGAGACACTTTCCATGAGGCAAGGGAGGTGAGGCCACTAACCAGTAGTCACCCTTCAGGTGCTAACATGCAGGAAGATCTCATGGAAAGGGACTCCTCTCCTGGGGATAAGGACGTGATTGAGAGGCACAGCCCCTTTAAACTCCAAACCCACTGTGTGATGTTAATGCCCAAATCTTCTACACAGAAGCTTATGTCCGAAACTCTGTGCTTTTGTAAAATATCAATCCACCCTGATGTCATAAGTGCAGGGATAAAGAAGAGCTTGAGAATGATACAAACAAGCAGGAGGAAGTCTGGATCAGCTGCATTCAATTGAACTGATGTTATGCTGGGGTTGTACCCAGTATTTAACCTGGACAACAAAGAAGCACTGGGTTCTATCTTATCTTCTGACCCATCTGACAGTGGCCCGTGCAGTTCTGGTATGTTCAGAGCTGCTGTATGTCCATAAGGAGAACCCAGTGAGTGAGGGGGTTCCGTAGAAATCTGTAAGGTCGAGATTGGGCACCGGGAGACTGCGAAGCATGTCTCAAAAGTTAAAGAGACGAACAGCAGGATGTCCGAGAAGCGTCTTGCGAGTTGGTTGTAAACCGGCACTCCAGACCTGGATAAACAAAAAAGTGGTGGTGGAACCTGTAGAGGTTGGACCATTCAGTCCTCAACAGTGCTGAGACTGCCTACTAGACCCCACAGCAAAGCTGCATAGGCAAATGTTTAGAGAGTACAACTGACTGTGGTAGCGGCGTGACCTGTCATGGGGGACTGAGCTGTCCCACAACTGCGCATAGACTGCCAGCAACAGTTGGCTGCGGACAGAAGCAGGTTGCAGAAGAACCGGGAAAGAAGAAGTTGAGACAGAAGGAGAAGACCTGTGACCACTGGCAAAAGATGGCAGAGGCTCTAAATGAAGGGGAGGGATGAAAAGACCCTTCCTTATTGGATCAGTCCATTCAAAAATATGCATGTCTTTCTGAAGCATAGGCAGAGGCTGGGTATCTTGCTACATATGATTTATTAGTAATTGAAAAATAAATTAATATGGTATAAACATGGGAATACTGGGTCATCTGGGTAAAACTGGACATCCTAAAATAAAGATATTGTGTTTGCTTTGGTACAGCCTCTGATCTGTTTTTGATTCATGATATATTTCTAATGTGCATATCTCTGAAGGGAACTGGGCAGGAACCCTGCGTTTTATCACAGATGACGTAATAGTGGCACTGTGTGTATAATGAGGGATTATTGATGAAGAAATGCTTTCAGTTATTTTTCAAAAGAGTCAAATGCGGTTACGCTGGAGTAGTTCCAGGAGAGTTGATTCCAGATACTGGGCCAAACAATGTGTGAACATCTGTCTCCTCTTGTTATTCACCTGGAGTGAGGGATGATCAGAAGATCTAGAGCATGAAGTTCTTAGGTTTTCATGGGGAGAATTCTTAAAGCTGTGATAAATCGGAATGCACCCAAGAAAGCCTAAGTAAGGCTGTTTGGCTGTGACACACTGCCTGGATGCACTGCGCTGCCTGAAGCTGTTTGTGAGAGGAAGTTTGCCGTGACTGCAACGCGTTTGTTGTGGAGCCTGACAACCTCGTTGTGCGTTGACTTTGTGGCCCCACCTATCCCACTCCTGGAAAGCCTACTTCTACCTGGGTAATAGCGTACCTTCGTGTGCACCCAAGTAAGCCTAAGTAAGGCTGTTTGGCTGTGACACGCTGCCTGGATGCACTGCGCTGCCTGAAGCCGTCTGTGAGAGGAAGTTTGCCATGACTGCAACTCATTTATTTTGGAGCCTGTCAAGTAAATACAGCTCTTTCTGTTTGCTTCTGGACTCTGATCTTGGCGGGGACTTTGTGTAAGGACTTTGTGTGAGAGTACTATTTGAGTCTCACAGACATTATTCTCTTCCTGTTTCCACTTTAGCCTCGTTGTGTGTTGACTTTTTGGCCCCGCATATCCCACTCCCGGAAAGCCTACTTCTACCTGTGTAATAGCGCACCCACGCACGCACCGAAGTAAGCCTAAGAAAGGCTGTTTGGCTGTTCGGGTGGTGGAGGGGCAGAGAGGCAAATGTATACCCTGACCTGTCTGCAGATAATGGTGTTGTTTATTAAATATCTGATGGCCTAAGGGTGCATAGCAGTAAGATTAATGACCCTGCTCTGAAGGAGTGACTAAATTAATGATACACCGCACTTGCAGCTGAACACTTACGCATAGTATCATTGTATCATTGCAGATCATTGCAGATCTATGTATTGGAGTGAGGTTGTCTGCTGCTGCTATGAAGCATGTTAGATACACATATAAAAGGACTGTGCCGCTTACCAGAAAGGAAACAATGACGGGGGGTGTGCATTTGATGATATTTGTCCGCCCCATAGGTGTTTACCCCCGTGAAGGGAACTATGAAAATGGCGATGGAGATGCCATTACCCCCTTCTCCTACTAATGATAATGGGTTGGAAGAATTTAAAATGAATGTAGGTGATGAATCTATACTCCTTATTGAATCTGGACAGAAGAAGCGGGATGAGATTAATAATGAGAATGGGCTAGAGCCCCAAAATCTGAATGTTGAAGATTCATCTTTGCTCAGGTGTGAGTAAAAGGGGAGAAATCTATAATTCCCCAATAGATAGTTCATTACTAGCCTTATCCCAATACCCACTGAGTCAGGAGGTTGAGTGGGAAGTAACTTCTGCCCAAAAAGAAAGTAGACCTCAAGGTTGTAATTGGGGGGATATGAATGAGGGACGGTATAATGCACAAATATTAGCGGAATTACAGCTTCATAGCCTCTTAACTGGAAATTTAATCAAAGTTTTAGAAATGCAGAAATGTTGCCATACAATGACAGAGTGGAAAGTTATAGTTAATATAGGGACGAACAAAGAACCCCTACAGGATAAGGGGGAGTTGGACTTCTGAAAAGTGGAAACTCTGGGCCTCCTCTGTATGAGCAAATGCCAAGGATGATCCCCTGTGCCATGACACCTAAGTAAGGGGAGTGCCATTGAGGTGATTATTGAGAAAGAAGTAAGTTCCTCCTTGACTAAAAACCAGGTGGGACTGTCTAAAAGAACGAATAATAAAACAAAGCAGAAATCACTGCAAAGGGTTGTTTGCTATGTTGTTTGCTTGCCCCTGAAAGATCGTTGTGGACGCCTGCCTGCCTTTCTGCATTGGTCAATTTCACTCCCTGGGACTACGGCACCTTCATCATTTGAGATGCCGCATTGAAAGGGAGGAAGTCTTTATTGGGAACACCGCTTTGTGCCTGACCCTCATCAGTACAGGAACCAGGTGACTGTGTACTAGAGGCTTGAGGCTTCGCAAGACTGTGATCGGTATTAAGTGCCTCAAAAGCGGCAACTATTAACTCTTTAACACCCTTTGTTTTATGTGTTTTCCTTAAGGTGCTTCCTGGGTTTGTGACCCGCCCATCTACTGTGTGACGCCTTCAACGGCATTATAAATAACTCCTCCTCCAGCGCACTCGCGCTGCGCACCGCAAAGCACTGCAAAGGGCTGTTTGCTGTTCGCGGTGCGAGGTGCGTGGTTGTCCTGTAGGTAAATAGAATTCCGAATGGCACAAGTGAGTTCACGGCTTACTTCATACATAATTTGTTCTGGGAGAGTATACATGCTTTTATTTTTTACTTGCTTAGGAATTATTTCATAGCATATGGGTTTATCTCTATGGATTCTACTTTAATTACTTTAAGGAATGGTAAACGTCTGCGAGAATCTGTCAAAATTTCAATGACTAAAAAACTGCCTAAAACGCAAATGGAAGCTTCACATTCTTTAGCTGCAGATCAGAAATATTTTCTTTCAGTTTCCACACAGGCCGCACCAATGTCAGGCTCTGATGTGAACTTGCCTTCCCATATTCACCTTGAACAGCCCACTGATTCAAATCTGCCTGTTCCAATGTTGGCAGTGGAGGGGAATATACCCTTTTATCTAAAAACGGCTAATGATGTGGATATTAATCTAGATGACCTCTCGTGGGTGACTGAGAAGCCCTTTATTCCACTTTCTGATACCTTTGCACCTGGTATAATTGCAGCCTTAGAAAGGTGAATAAGACCTTCTTTAGGCCCTTCTACTACTGCCGCAGCATCATGTGGTATCCGTGAACAAGTGCACTTTCACCCTACGTCCTTCCCTACTTTACCATCACTCAGCCATCTACTCCTATAAAATCCACCAAGGCTTTTTTTGCACCAAGCAAATTTGGAAGTTCTCCCACAAGGGAATTCCAACCTTATAGGAAGTTACAATTAGAAGACCCTTTCCTTCATGATTATTCCTTAAAACAGTTAACACATGATACTACCTCAGTGCCGATTTCTCCTCAATCTCAAATGTCCTCGATACTGCGTGAAGGGAATTCTTCCCATCTTTTAGAACAGGAACTACACTCTTTTCCAGTACTTACACAGATCTTAAACCTTCTAGATAAAGGACACAAATTCACACATCTGCTCTTAAAGGACATGAAAGATTCAATCATAACTAACTCCAATAAACTCTCTAAAATTGAAGGGTTCATGCTAGCCCAGGAAGCCTGTCACAACTTCCATGTAACCCGTCCTGAGCGTATGGCTGAGCTTGTAAAAAGGAGTCTGCCTCCTAGTGTGCCTTTCAATGCTTCAATATCTCAAGTCACTCAAACTGCGGAAGCCCCTCTCCTGTTAAATGGTACGCCTACTTCATTTGCAAAGGCAGTTGTTAAACCGGTTGCATTGGTATCTGGAAACTCTATGTCTCCCTCTATAGATCTAATAGAAGTGGCGAAACTATAACACGATAGAATTCTGCAAATTGAACAAAATCTTTGTAAATCGAATCTGATTTCTGTGGAATTGCTCTAAAATGACATTTTGCCTCCTGCTATGGCGTGTGACGATACCTCTCCTGATAGCCCTTCTGCCATCACAAATTTATTGGCTGACGTTGAACACAGTGAGATGTTTGAATCTACTGACTTATCTAAAAATATCTACCATCCTTCTTGCAGAATGAAAAAAGCACACCAGAGAGCAGTGAAACGGAGAAAGAAATCAAATTTAAATAAAAATGGTGCTTCCAATAACAAGATTGCAGACTCCTCTTTTCAATGCTCTGCCAAAAATTGCGAGATCGAAGATGCTTCACTGAATGCCACGCAAGTAGGAAATGAAGATCTCCTGCTCAATGTCAGTCAACTAAACGAAGAAAGCCTAATGGCACTTCAATTGAAATCCTCAAAAGAAAGGTGGGTGTTCGTCTATTCTTAAACCAATTGTTGAGAATGTACCGGAAGAGCAAAGTGCATTAGTAGCATCCTATCGCTCTGATGGCATTGTGCATGCTAATTCCATGTTACAAGCAAATACAAACACCTTCTTTCCGTGCATGGAGAACAAAAAAACATCATGTTTTGGTGTTACAAGTAAGTCCACTAATGCTGTGATAGAATCTAGTGCCTCAGCTCCTGTGGTTGTCCAGGCGTTGATTCATCAACCTTGTATTGATCCTTTGCCATTTGATCCACAATTGTTACATTTACAGAATATAGGACCTCAAGTTTTGATTCCGCCTTTAATTCCCCAACTGACTGGTTTGCCGAGAGTGGCCCTAGATGCACAGCTTGTTCAAACAGCGAACAATATTGACAATCTTGTTTCTGCTAACGTGCATACCTCAGTTATACATGATGAATTGATGAATGTCCACGCGAAGTCTAATCCAATATGTGCAGATCCTTCTCCCCGAGTAGTCAACTACAGAAGTCTCACTTCTTTTAATGACATCCCAGAAGAAACCCAAACTGTAATTGGATGGTCCAGTAATACCCAATTTAATGGGGGGATACCAATTAATCGTACATTTTTGATGAACACTCTTTATAAAATTCCATCCTTGCGTAACTTGATTTCACAAGATGTGGATTGGATAAAGTTACCTCTGATTAATAATAATCGTATGCTGTGCAAAGTATTGTCCCCCATTATACCGAAATTAATTTGGGAGTATAAATCTGATCTGTTCTTTTTGGGTCTGGAATTGCAGGCCTTCTCATCGTTTGAAAAGGCAATGATATTTTTTTAGAATTTAAACCTCCTGGGGGGCGCTGTTGAGCAGCCAGCAAGATGGCCGCTTAGCCTTTAAGCTCTGTGGCCCGCGAGCTACTCATCCGCCGTAATCAGCGGTTCAGCATATATTTTTGAGCTGGGACCCCGCGCATCCTGCTGCCTGTCGCCTCTGCATCACACTGCCCTGTTTTTGGGTGAAAACGGACATTGGGGACCATAGGGGCCGTCTGTGGAGGCCTACGGCCCATGCGACGCCGATAGTGGCCCATCCCCCCTCGCTGCCACCGCGAAGTTTCGCGCCCCTGCGTCTTGGAGTGCGGCCGCCTGGGGCCCAGGCATCACCCCCCCTCTTCGCCCTCCCTCCCTGGACGGCACGGACTGCAGCTCCTGTGAGCCGCCGACGGCTGCGGCCCGCTCCCCCTGCGGGGTTGCACCTGAGCCGGTGGCCCGCCGGCGGGGCTCCCTCGCTTACAGCCCCTGCTGTGCGGCGGTTTGGGGACGCCGGCCCACAAAAGGCGACGATACTGCGGGGGCAGCTGAATCTTCCTGGGTCGTGGCTCCGCCGCCAGCGCCACTGGTCCCCCGCTGGGCCCCTGAGATGGCGTGGGAGATTACACGCCTCGACACTGCAAGACCTCCCGGCGCGGCCCCTGCACAGACGCCATCTGCCCGCTTCTGCTCTGTGGCTCCGTCGCCTGCCTCGCTGGTACACTGTGGCGGCTGGAGCGTGGGGCTATCCTGTGGCCTTCCTGTTTAGGGCCCCGGCCGAGGCTTGAGGCCCTGATTCTGCCTGGCCCCACTGCTGCAACTATTGGGCCTGCCGTGGCCCAGATGGACACCTGCTCTACGACCTACTGGGTCCCAAGGTGAGGAGAGTGAGGGATCTGGCTGCTGTGTTCCTGGGCTGCGCCCTTGACATCTGGAGTGGGGGGTGAGGCCCACACTTATTGTGCCCCCCTGTGACCACTCTCTTGACGCTGGTGCCACCTTGGGCGTCCAATACTCTTCTCTCCTCTGATCCGTGCTACACCCCAGAGGTACCCTGCGCCCCTGACTTTGCTGCTTCCACGTCCGGCCACCTTGGCCTGGGCCCTCCTGGCTCACAGGCCACTCAGACACCCTGCTTGCCCCCCGAGTGCACTTATTGCCCCAAAACGCACCAAGTGGGGGGTGCTTCTGGCCCTCGCCCGCCAGGCGGCGACCAACCCTTCGCCGATTACGGCCCTAGCCCCTCTCTGGACCCCTTGGGCCCCATTGCTTTCTCCCGGCAGAAACACCCTCTTTCTTATCAAGGTGCTCCCCGAGGATGTTCGGCAAAGCACGAGGGGCCAACAATGCCGGGGCAATGGACAAGTTCGCTAAAGCCCTGGCCAGGCAGGACCAAGCTGGGCCTCCCCTTCTTCCAGACGACTCGGATGTTTCCTCTTGCCCCCTCAGCCAGACCTTACGTCACTCATGGAGACAATGGCCAAAAACTTTGCGTCATTTCACGAAAAATTAGACGACATAAATGCCAATGTAGCCTCCCTACGCACCACATTGGATCAGCATGGCACCAGGCTGGGTGAGGCCGAGACTAGGATTGGTGCAACTGAGGATGAGGTACACGAGCTCCAGAATACGGTGTCGGACTTGGTGCGAGATATGAAGCAGGTCAAGGCGAAGTGCGATGACTTAGAACCTAGGTCCCGCAGGAATAATATCCGCATCGTTGGGGTTCCGGAGACAGCCCTCAAGGGCAAAATGGAACTCACAGTCGAGACCCTATTGAGAGACCTCCTGGGGGATCCTCAACTTTCCCCCTTCTTTACTATTGAGCGTGCCCACTGTTCATTGGCCCCTCGCCCCAAGCCGGGCAACTTCCCCAGACCAATTATAGCCAAGGTTCTCAGCTACAGAGATAGAGACCACATCCTGCGGTTGGCCCGCGAAAGAGGGGAACTAAGACTTGAGTCCCAGATTATTCGCATTTTCCCGGACTTCTCCGTCAGTGTTCAAATGGAGAGGAAGGCAATTTAATGGAGTGAAGAAGATGCTCAGAGAGAGGAAGGTGGAATATGCTATGTTATTCCCTGCTAAGCTGAAGCTCACCCACCGCAATAAACTGTACTTTTTTACTGTCCCTGACGAGGCGGTGAAATTTATTGAGTCCCATATTCCTCTCCCGGGCCCTGGGCCGACCCTATTGATGAGGATTGAGCCGGCCTGCCATTCACCTGTTAACTTCCTCGTTGTTGTATCATTACCATGCCTGTCTTTTTTTTTGTGATTCCCTTGTAATGCCATGTATCTTCCTGTTGTGAATTCTCCTACTGTCGTAACTTGTTGTGGAATTTTGAGACATGCAGAGTGGGTCACTGATGGAGGGTCCACGGTATTTGACACCTATACTTGGACTAACTATCCCTACAGCCCCTGCTCATTGTGCCCTACCATGCGGTATCCTCTTACAAATTAACTTAACCACCGCTGTACGCTATTTGGTGCACTCCACCGCTCAACTATTTCGACCGGGCTCACGGCAGCAGCTACCCCCGCTGCAGTTGCAACGCCGAGTTTGGCTTGTTTAGTTCTTGGGCTGTTCCCCTGTTTGGTTTGGGGGCTGACCCAGCCACGTTGGGCTTGGCATGAACGCCATGATAATTTGGGTGGGTTCCTGGGCACTGCTAGGTTGGGGGTGGCAGTGAGGGAGGGGGGAGGGGTTATTTGGGGATGTTATACTAACAAAAATGTTGAGACACTGGCAGCCCTTGAAATGACGCATCAGGCCGCTGCACTGGTGGCCGGTATTTGTTTGGCAATGCATGACACACGTTGCTCGGATCCCCCCTAAATTGCTATGGAATGGCCATTAGGCTAATGTCCTGGAATATCAGGGGGCTCAGCAATTACACAAAGGCACGCAGGGTCACGGCCTATGTCCAGAGGCACGGGGTTAAGATACTTTTCCTACAGAAAACTCATGCCCTTGCACAATTATCGTCCTCTCTCGCCCCGTCATGGGGCCCCAACAAATATTACACTGTGTTCTCCACACAATCCAGAGGCGTCCTCATCTTGATTCACAAGTACTTGGAGTTCTCCCTTCGCACGAGCCATATTGATGCCCAGGGTAGATATGTGATCCTTCACTGCTTCCTGGCCAATGTGGAGTGCCTTCTGGTCAACACATACGCCCCATGCATTGATGCACCCGAATTTTTTGATCATATCCTTAATATCCTTCTGGGCTATGTGGGGGTATGAACCTCATTATGGACACCGACCTGGATAGATCTGGTGTTGCACCCAGAGCATTGTCCAGGGCCGCCCGCCGCCTCCATGCACACATGCTCACTGCTGGTCTGGTAGATGCCTGGAGGGTACTTCACCCTATGTCGAAAGAATATACATTTTACTCCTCCGTCCACGACAGTCACTCCAGGATTGACCTGTTCCTTCTCTCTGCGGGCCTCATGGGCAAAGCACTCACCTCGCAGATTCTCCCTCGCACACTCTCCGATCACCCCCCGATCACGCTGGATCTCACCCTGCGCCCGGACCTCCCTCTGCACTCTCACGGGAGATTTAAGTCCGACGCACTACACAACATAGTCTTCAAGGCTGACATTCTTGCAGATATCACCTCGTTTTTTGATAGTAACGAACACCATGACACAACGGATGGGGTGAGATGGGAGGCCTTTAAGGTTTTCATCAGGGGCATGTGCATCTCCAGGGAGGCCGGGGTACTGAAACTCTCTGCGCCGTTCTGAGGCCAGGCTTGGGGAGCTAGAGCGTGAATATACGGCCACCCCGGCTCCCCCTATACTAGCGCAGATTAGAACTGAACTAGACACTTTCGAGTCCCTTGCGCACAGCGAGGTAAGATACCTCGCCCGCCCCATCGCGGCCTGAAAGTATGGTGAGGGAGAGAGACTAGGCCGTACTCTGGCCCGTCTCGCCCACGCCGAGGGAGGCAGGGCACATATTGATAGCATCATTGACGACGACGGTGTGCGACACTGGTCCGACCGCCCGATTGTTGAGACCTTTGCAGAGTTCTATGCAACCCTGTATGCCCGGCAGCCGGAGCACAGCCCGCAGGACCTGGACGACCTCCTAGACTGCATCCCAATGTCCCTTGTTTCCCTGGACACCAAAGAACAACTAGATGCTCCCTTCACCCTTGACGAGATCACTGCTGTCATATCGGCCCTCCCTAAGGGGAAAGCCCCCGGTCCGGATGGCCTGACCGCCGAGTTCTATCAAGAGCATGTCGCTCTCCTCGCTCCGCGCCTTTACAAGCTTTGGGAGGAGTTGCTGCGTCTTGCCACCCTCCCCCGGTCCCTGCGGGAGGCTGTCATCACTGTGCTTCCTAAGCCGGGCAAGCCTCCAGATGAGTGCGGTTCTTACAGACCTCTATCCCTCATCAATACCGATACCAAGATCTTCGCCAAAATCATAGCAAACAGGTTCCTCCCTATCATGAAATATCTAATCCACCCAGACCAGAGCGGATTTGTGCCTGCCCGCTCCACTGCCTTAAACATTCAGCGGTTGTTTAGCGTAATCTCCAGAATTGATCCCCGAGCCAATGCGGTGGCCATGACATTAGATGCCCAAAAAGCGTTTCACATGGTTTCCTGGCAATATCTGTGGGCGGTGCTGGAAAAGGTGGGTATTGGCCCATACATGATGTCCTGTATTAAACAGCTATACACTATTCCGGTAGCCAGGGTCCTGGTCAACTCTCGCCTATCGGCTCCCTTCTCCCTCCACAGGGGGACACAACAGGGGTGCCCTTTCTCTCCCTTGCTATTTGCCATGGCCATCGAGCCCATGGCTGATAGCGTACGTAACAACCACTTACGCAAAGGGATTCGCTTGCGGGACACTCCCGAAATCATATCACTATACGCAGATGACGTGCTTCTGTATATCAGAGACCCCTCAGTCCATCTCAACCCGATCATGCGAGAAATTATAAAAATTGGCTCATTCTCGGGCTTCACCATAAATTACTCTAAATCAGAAATCTTTCCCCTTACTCCTACAACCCCCCAGCCTGCATGCAAATTTCCTCTCAAATGGGCTCCCGAGGGCATCAAATATCTAGGGGTCCAGGTGGCCCTCTCAAAAGCCTCGTTATTGTCTAATAACTACGGGGCCGCCGCACAGTACGCTCGTACCAGAATGGAAAGATGGTGGAACCTCCCCCTCTCACTATCAGGGAGACTATCCCTAATTAAAATGATCATCGTGCCTAAACTCCTGTATGTATTTGCAAATGTCCCTCTTTGGCCCGGGAAACAATACTTTGCGGACCTACACTCGGAGTGTGCCCGCTTTCTTTGGCACTCAGGGGCCGTGCACAGGAAGTAGCTGTTCATGACCCTCCCTTACGAGAGGGCAGCTTTGGTGCTCCTGACCTCACCCAGTACTGGACGGCAGCCCAAGCCCAACATGCTACATATTGGTACCACCACCAGGATCCCCCCGCATGTTAAACTCGAAATCCTAGCGACCAAGGAGGTGAATGTCATGTCCTTGATCCTATTTCACTCGTATCGGACGCAGGTCCCCGCCGACCCAGTTGCCTCCACTATTAAAGCATGGCGGCAGAAAATCTGTCATCTAGTTCGGGCTCCCCCCCGTACTACAAATGGCTTCCCCTCTGGTCTTTCCCTGGCCTCGCCCCCACACAGGACAAGCTCCTAATACGCCACTGGTCGGACCTGGGATACAGATCATTCTCTGATCTGTTCCCTGATGGGAAATTCATCACCCCAGATACGTGGAGGCCGGGGCACTCCGGATCCCCACTAGAAATGCTACAATACTTCCGTATTAGGGCGGCGGTCCAGGGCATGTGGCCTTCGTACCCGAACGAACCCCCTGAATCCCCTGAGGTCTGCTATATTGCCAATTCCGCTAGTGGTAGGGGTATTGTATCCTCCTTGTACAAAATGTTGATGGCACATGCTGCTGAACCTCCCCATACTGTTCGGGATGCCTGGAGCCGGGACCTGGGAGTAGACATCACAGATGAAAGGTGGTCCTAAATGTGCAGACACACCCGCAAGGTTTCTCTTAATTCTAGAATCAGATGTATCCAATACAAGCTGCTCAATCGCCTGTACTACACCCCTTATGTGATTGAAAAATTTGCCCGGGACCAGTCGCACCCATGTCAGAGATGTAGAGCAAGCGAAGCGGACCATGCACACATGTTCTGGTCCTGCAGGACACTAGCCCCGTTCTGGAACGCGGTGCTCGACACCCTCTCTGAAATAGTGGGGTTCCGGGTGGATCCTGAACCCCTGTCTCTCCTGTTCGGGCTCTGGGAGGGGACTGAAGCGAAGCGGGTAGCCAAGTTTTTGAATGTGGCAGCGAGTGTTGCCAAGAAGTGCATCCTGCAGTGCTGGAAGCGCAGGCCCCCCCCCTCTCTTGAGATGTGGCTGAAGGCCCTTTCCTGGACACAATCCTGTGAAGAAGACTATGTTAACATGCTGCCTAGTAATGCTCGCCCTAAATACATATGGGCAGAGTTCTGCAGTTACCTGAACAATAAGGTGGACTTGGAGCTCTTGTCATCCCCTCCTTTTCCTGATCGGGGGGCTGATCTCGCTACATGATGCACGCCTCCACCACAATTAACCGCTGTTGGGACTGTATACGACCTTTTGTAATACTTGTACGCCACAATCCATGCTTCAATATGTAATGTATGTCACTGTTCTAATTTGCACTGTACCGGCTGCTACTTCTTGCCAATAAAGAAAAGTTAAAAATAAATAAAAATTAAAATAAAAAAAAGAATTTAAACCTCCTGTGTTGTCAAAAAATTGTAATGCCACTTCTGTAGCTCCTGCTGATCCATCCGAGAATGCTAAAATTCTAACACAATTAGCTTTTCTTACTTCTGCATTGAATGGTCTTCTGGGGATTTTACCCATCTCTAAATCTCCTTTACAACATGTGTCTGCAAATGCCATCTCTACTGCGAATTCATAATGAAAAAAGTTGACTATTCTGTCTTGGAACTGTTGTGGTTTTAATAACCTTCTGAATTAGCTCACGAATAAGAGTATGGAAAGCTTGCCTTCCATCTTTTTTTTTACAAGAAACCATGTGTTGCAAGGAATTTCAACTTGATAGCTTTACAGCCTTTCATACTCCCGCTTCTCACCCATTAACTGGTCGCCCAGTTGGTGGTATTACAATATTACTCAATAATGACCTCTGTTTTGTATTAAATCAGAGCGTGTCCACTAAACTGTTTTTAACAATTGATATTGATATTAACATCTGTGGGCCCAAAAATGTGGTGTTGATATCAATTTATTGGAATCCAGCTACCTTTCCTATTGATGAAGCAATCATCATGTTAAATGATACTATTACGCAGACCATTTGTAAACACCCTGCAGAAGAGCTATTGATTTGCTGTGATTTTAATGCATATCTATATGCATCTGTTAACTCTTCTCCACCAAATGAATGTTCTAATTACTTTAAGAATGCTTATGCAAACGGAGTAAGATGGGTTAACTTTTTTTTTTAGTTGGGATCTTTTTGTAATTAAGTCACAATGTTCAAAGTCTTTTTTTACATGGAAAAGGGGTAACTTATGTTCTACTATAGATTACATAGTTGCCTCAAAATTTCTATCTGGCATGCTATCCCGAATTTCCACCTATTGTCCATCTTATGGTCACCACTCCATTCTTTCGAGTACGATGATTGCAGAAACAGATTCCTTTGTTAAGTTGCAGGCGTTGTCTTTAGTGCAGATAGATAGACTGCTTCTTTCCATTTGTTGGAATATATCAACATGCCGACATCTAAAATTTTTAGTCAACCGTGATTGGTGGCCGGATGCCAACACTGATGATAAGGCATCTCAGGTCATTCTATCGTGGAATCTCCAAATGATACAATGTCATCTCATGGAGATAGCAAAAGTGACGCATAGACAGCATAATACAACAAATCCCTCACTTATGTTATCAAATACACTTGCTAAATTAAAAACAAAAAGAAACTTCGAACTGAGAACATTGAAGAGGAAATTTTATGCTAGGGATTCCATCAACTATTGTGTAGCTAAAAAAACTCTTAAAAAAACATAAGAATAGTATAAAAGCCGCCCGTACCGCGTTTCACCTCATAGGTAATCAGAATATGGTACGACTAATTTGTAATCACAATATTCGTGAGATATGGAAAATACTTAGGGCGTCGAACATAAGTTCCCAGACACAGTTGGAATCAGCAATAGATGGTTCCTCTTGGTTTGCCTTCTTTGATCACAAATATCTACTCCCTGCGAGATTTAAGCAAGTCGATATTACTTATTTAATCACACCCATCCCTTCGACCTGCCCATGGTCCTTAGAGGACATTTTGTACGCAATAGTAAAGTTAAAATCTTCAAAAGCACTGGCCCGGATGGTCTTCCACCTTGTGTCATTAAAGATGACCCACTATTTTGGGCTCCAGTGTTTCTACTGATTTTTCAATCAATCTTTAGTAAAAAAATCTCTTCCATCTTCTTGTGTTAGTTCTATTATCATTCCGCTTCATAAAAAAGGGCCTTTAAATAACCCTTTGAATTTTAGGCCAATTGCACTGATTGATGTGGTGGCTAAAATCTTTGCACTTCTTCTACTAAAAGAAGTTGAAAATCACATCGCCAAAAACTGTCTACTTATTAAAGTTCTGACAGGCTTTAGAAAAACATGGGGACCCAACTCAATGCCACAATTCTCACACATTTTATAGCTGAGTCTCATCGTCCATATCATGGACCGATTTTCATAGCCTCATAAGATTTGTCATCTGCATTCGACTGCGTAATTCGTAGTAGACTCTGGCATAAAATGCTTAAGTATAATTTTCCACCTTCTTTAGTGGCGCTTATTGCTCTGTTACATCATAAAACATCTATTAGAGAATGGATCTCTAGCAAAGGGCTTCTGACCAAGCCTATTCCCACTGCAATTGGTGTTAAGCAAGGCTGCAACCTTGCAGCAGTACTTTTTAATTTATATCTTTGTGACATTGAGGGCATATGGGACTTCTCTAAATCTAACAACGTCCGCCTCGGCAAGCTTCAATTATCATGGCTGGCATATGCCGATGATGTGCTCCTACTCGATAGCACACATTCGGGCCTCCAGAATAAATTGGAAGCCTTTGATTATTATTGCAGAGCAAACAATCTGGCAATACATTCCTCTAAATCGACCATTCTTGTGCTATATTCAAAGAAAAAGGTACACACATTTTGTTGGCACATTGATTCCCAAAATGTTCAAATTGTAAAACAGACCATTTATTTAGGCTACAATTTGTCAAATAATTATTCTGCTTCCTTTTGGCACAAGGCGTTAGCTGAAAAAGTATTACCGCTATAAAATCAAATGAAAATAATTGTTCGAAAATACTGAAAGTTTTCCTTATTGCCATTATTTGATTATTTTATATGGTCTTGGTTTGTGTTTATTAGAGCTATCACCCTTTCTTAATAAATTACAAGCCAAGCTGTGGAAAGCAACCTTGCGTCTGCCTAATTATCTACCCAATGCGATTTTACGCCATGAATTAGGTTTAAATTCTTTGGCATCGCGATAATATTGGCGCATTCTCAATACATTTGTAAAAATGCACTTTCCTTTAGTAAATTTGCTTTACGAAGATCTACTAAACATGTTGAGGGAATCCCATCCTGTGTCGATTGCAAGACTACATAAGTGTATACTTACTATACTATCTAGCATTAATATCCTCCCAGAGAATTTGCAACCGAAACTAAGCTTAGCACACAAACGTATATTTTTGAATGACTGGGCTGCAACTTCTTCACAAATAACGTCATATTCTTCATATACAGAATATGCGCTATTTAGACCCAAGCAAAAACCTTGCTTGCAATACCTCGTCTTGTGTCCCAGTGTTGACATCCGGACGTCATATATACGCTTTCGTCTAGATCTTTTATATACGAAAGTGAGAACTAAACATTGGTTTGGTAATATTGACAACTCCTATGATATCACCTGTAGATTTTGCAAAAAGGTGGAATATATAGAAACCTTAAAAAACCTCTTTCTTGTATGTCCTTATTTTGAAGCAGAAAGAGTAAAAACGATTACCTCCTTTAGCTCTACTTATACTGAATTAGGAAGGGAATTAATTTGGGCAAGATGTATGTGGGATTCATGTAATTCATGTAATTCCATAATTATTGCGACAGTACGCTTAGTGAAAATTATTGAGGCAGCTTTATCTATGTCTTTAGAGACTTAGAGATTTTAAGTATTGTTACGGATCTGCTCATTCCTGATATTTTTTTAATGGAAATATGATTATGCTTCATATTAAGGTATTATGTCTTTGTTGTAAAGAAAATTGTTCATTTGGACCGTACCTGTCTGTGTAATTTTTATTGTTCTTCTTTTCTTTTTTTGTGTTTTTGTTATTAATTGTGAATAATGTGTATATGTCAATTTTTAAATTTGTGTAAATATGATGCAAAGATTAAGATGGAAATTGAATGATGATGTAATTTTGTAAAGATGTGTAAGCATCAAAAACAAAATCACTCAATAAAAAATGTTATTAAAAAAAAAAGCAGAAATCTGGGGAAGGACAGAACAGAGCTCAAAAAATAATTGGCAAATTATGATCAGAGAAGAGGTAAATGTCATCCATATGGCAAAAAAATGTGGATGTGTCAGGGGAGGAGGAACCGAGGGAGGGAGGTACTCTGGCGATGGCTACGTTAACTGAAAACATGAAAAAAAGGGAAAAATAAAAAACAAGGAGGAAGACCAAATGTGAGTAGTGGTCCACAGAAAGATAGCCTGAGTAAGACCAGTCTCCTAAATTTGTTTCCCAAAAAAATGTCCAAAGAAATAGTAGGGAATGAGATGGGATCCACATCTCAAAATAAAGTTATCACTATTATTGACTCTATTAAACCCCATTCAGAAGTATCTGTAGCCTTAGCTAATAGGAATGGAGAATCCGATGAAATCAGATACCCTGGTAAATTCATAGCTGTTGACGGGATGCGCGTGAGACGGGATACTGTAACAAATTCATGTATATCTATGTTAAAGTCAGCCGTTGTCCCTACAGATTACAGGAAGTTGTCGCCTGTTTCCTATTCTAAGACCTTTGTAGTTAAATCTAGCTTTCAATCTATTGGTCCGGGGATGGCAAAACATATTGGAGAGCATCCCCGGTTGTTGAGGGAAGTCCCACAACTGAGGCACTGGGAAATGTAGCAGACAGTGCAAATAAGGGACTTGTTGCAAATGATAAAGAGGGAGAATGATCTCTGACTGAAAGAATCATGCGGAGAGTGATGAAGCGAATGATGGATGGGGGAATGCAGCAGACAATGGAAATAAGGGACTGGTTCTAGATGATAAAGAGGGTGAACAACCTTTGACTGAAAGAATTGTGCAGAGTGATGAAGATAATGATGGATGAGCATCCCAAGGCATCAACAGCTACTGAGACTCTAGGAGGAGTGCATATCGAAGAAGTGGAGGAAAGTTATGTAGAAAGGAGGGGTGGAAAAATTGAGATTGGGAAACCACAAATGGAGAGTGGAGTCCAGAATGAACATTTGCAGCGTGGAAATAGAGATACTAAGAAAAGCTCCCATGAATGCGATGAAATACAGTTGAGGCAGCCCCACTTTCCGGAATTCCCCAGTGTCTTAATGTTTTATTTGATTCTGCAAGGTGGGCCTGTCTCATTGAACAGAAGGAGAATTTTGGCCCTATATGATGAGATTTCTAATCGTAACCTTATCTCATCAGGGGACATTAAATTGGTTGATTATGAGCATCCGGATTATATGACTATGTAAGAATAGTCTTTCACTCGCAAGAAATTTATGAAGCAGTTCTTTTGGAGGCAGAAACATTTTATAGGTATGGTTATGACCTTTGCAGTTACAGAAGAGGTCTTCTAAATAATAACAAAGGAACTGAGTTGCCTATTTCAAAAGATAAGGGCATGGAGCAGCCCGAGAGGATAAGTAGCAGGGCACAAAAACAAAACGATGATGATTCAAATGACTAGTTTATGGTGGTTAATAATGACCTTACGGGATTCCATCATGCAGCTCCAGGGCCTAAAACCTAACAGTTAATCTTAAAGGTATTTATTTATTTATTTATTTATTATTTTTGGGGATTTATTAAGCGCCCAGCGGCCCGGAGGCATCGTGACGCTGTTACAGAATATTAAACTTTGTGCATGATATTAACATTGGTTACAGGCAAAAACGTGTATTATTACAATAAAAAGGGTCCGTGGTTACAGTGGGACAGTGTAGGAGGCAGTCAAGGATAGTACACAGTTTTGTTGAACAGCTTTGTTTTTAGTGCTTTTCTGAATGTGATTCTTTGTTTCTTAGACTGGGCGGAAGTGAGTTCCAGGCTTTAGGGGCTAGGACTTCAAAGCTGGTTCCCCTGGCTTTGGCTCTGTTGAATGTTGGGATTGAAAGTTGGTGTGAATATTTGTTGCGTTTAGGTCTGTGGGTTGGCGCTTGGTATATTTTTCTGATAGATAAGCTGGTGCTGTCTGGGCAAGGCATCTGTGTTTGATTGTGAGGGCTTTGAAAGTTATGCGCTCTTTGATCGGGAGCCAGTGGGCATCTTTTCTTGCCTGGCAGATATGTTCTCTCTTAGGGATGCTGAGGGCTGCTCTAAGTGCATTGTTTTGTGTGATTTGCAGTCTGTTGATGTTGTTTGTGGAGGTGCCAAGGAGTAGAATGTTGCAGTAATCCAGTTTTGCTCCAATTGTGGCTCTAGCAATGTTAAGGCAGTTCTTAGCTGATAGGTAAGGTTGCAAAGCATTTATGATTATTGAGGTGAGCACTGCTGAGGATGAAATAGCACTGACTTGCCTATTCATGGATAGAGTGGAATCCAGGTAGACGCCTAGCGTTTTTACTGCTGCTGAAGGAGTTTTATGAATCATCTAGTCTTTTTAGGGCTTCTTTGGGGCCTACCAACAGTATTTCGTTTTTTTCCCCGTTTAGGCATAGGCCATTGGCCTCCATCCAGGCCTGGATGCGGGTATATATGTCTTGGAGGGTGTTGAGGTCTTGCTCGTAGTTGCCTGTTAGTGGGACTAGAATTTGTGTGTCATTGGCATAGTTTGTAAAGGCTATGCCAAATTCTTCTAGGTCACTGAAGAGGGGGAGGGTGAAGAAATTGTAGAGTGTAGGGGAGGTACATGAGCCTTGTGGGACTCCATAATCGATGGGTGAAGGGATGGCAGATGCTTGGTCAGAGAAGACTCTCATCACTCGACCGTCCAAGAAGGAGGTGATCCAGGCGGTGGCTTCTTGGGAGAAGTAGGCTGTGTCAGTCAGATGTCTACATAGGTTCTTGTGATCAACCAGATCAAAGGCCGCTGAGAGGTCTAAGAGCAGGAAGAGTGATGTACTGCCTTTGTCCATAGCTTCAAGTAGTTGGTTCTTGAGGTCAAGTAGAGCTGACTCTGTGCCATGGTGAGGGCAGAACCCTGATTGGCTTTTTCTGAGGATGTGTGCTTCTAGGGAGGGATGAATCTGTAAGTATGCAGCCTTTTCTAGAATTTTCAACAGGAATGGCATGGTGGTAATAGGGCGATAGTTGTTTGGGGAGTCAGGGTCGAGGGTAGGTTTTTTTAGTTAGGGCCGAACCCAGGCTTTCTTAAGGGTGTGTGGGACTGTGCGGTTGGCGAAGGAAGCATTGATGAAGGTTGTGACAAAGTGGGCAAGAACTGTGGCACAGTCTTTGATTAAGTTAGCTGGGCAGATGTCACCTTTGCATATCGATGGTTTAGTGTGTTTCATGATATGAAGGACTTCAGGGATTGTTACTTCCCTAAATCTGAAGGGTTTGGGTGTATTTTTGCTGTGATTAGCATTTCCCTCTGGCGTGCTGGTAGAGGGTTTAGGTAGTGGTGAAATAGTTTTAGGCAGTTTGTTGAATTGGGTTTTGATTTTGTTTTTAAGTGTTTTGATTTTGTCTAACATGGCATGTTGGATGTTGTTACACCAGGTTGCATTTTTCTTGGTGGGTTGTGCCGAAGTGGGGGGGATTGTAAGCTCATTGTATATGGCCAATAGCTCTTTGGATTGTGAGTTAGCTTTCTCTATTCTGGCGTTGTATGTGGCCTCTTTGGCTGTGGAGATGGCTTTTTTGTATTGTTTGGCGACAGTGAGGTAAGTCTCTCTTGTGAGAGAGGAGGGATTTGTTTGCCAGGAAGTTAGTGGCCCGTAACTCCTTGAGTTCTTGAGTGAACAAGGAGTTAACATGGAGTATTCTTTTGGCTTTTTTTTTCCAGTGGGGCTATGGCCTCCACTATCTCTTTAAGAAAGGTGTCGTAGATCTCAACTAGTGTTGTTGGGTCATTAGAGGTAGAATGGGCGTGTGCTGAGGTTCCCAAGAGTAACCTGTCTACAGTGAGCATTTTCTTTTTTTATCTGGCCATGGTGGCTGGTGCAGGTGCATATGGGTTACCTCCTGTTTTTATTGGTATGAAGAAGTGCAGTAGGTGGTGGTCAGTCTAGGGGCGAGGGGTGTTAGAGCTGATGTCAGCCACACAGTTATGGTCGGTGATCCAGTCTAGGAAACAACTGGATAGGGTAACTCTAGGGTAACTTTACCCTATTGTCTTGGAACAAGAGGGGCCATTGGTTTTTAATAAATTCCCCAGAGATTTGTCATCTGCTATCTAAAGGCACTTTTTTGTCTGCAGGAGACTTGGTTTACTACTCCTTATGTCTTAGATGGTTTCATAGTGAATTCAGAATTAGCCACGCAAGGGAAATTGGGTAGGCTTTCTGGGGGCCAGATAACCGTTATATGTGTGGATTAGGGACCCATAATCATAAGAATCTTTAGACTACCAAAATGGAGCCTGGATGTGCGGTTTCAGTTAACAAATTGTGTTGGTAACAGTAATTATTTGGTTGTAAACATATATTTGAATGAAAAAAATAATTTGATGAACTCCTTAGAATCACTTGGAGCAATCATAGAAGAAGCTTATGAACTTCACTCAGATGTGATGATAGTTGTTGCTGGTGATTTCAATGTTGAAATTCCTGGAGATAACTAGGATGGGCGCACCTTAGGATCAGAATATCGCCCTGTAAGGGGAGATCTTATTAACACATCTGTCTGGGAACAACTGTGGTGCAAATTATTTAAAGAATGGGGCCTAATCAATACAGGAGAGTTACTGGGTGACTCGATTGATACAGCTACATGGTTTAATGGCAAGTTCTCTACAGAAATTGACTATATCTATCTGTCAAGACCTCTATATGGCCTGACAGTTTCTGTGTCTAGTACCAACCAAAGAAAGATAAAGCATCTGTATACTTAAGATGCGGTTGTTAGATCATTAAAAAATAACAGACTTGCGATATCTATATAAACAGCACCTCTCCCCTACTGAGAAAGAGGTCTTGGGAAAAAAGATCAAGAACAAATAGAAGAACAAAATCAAAGACCACAGAGTAAAGCTGTATCAGGTGGATGGGGAAGTTATGTTGGCTGCACTAAGGGATTCCACTGCAAGATCTTTTTGGGCCCTAATAAGTAATAGAAATATGAGCCAGGCTCAAGTACAAACATGTGCCATATCGGAACAGTAGTGGAGGGGTCATTTGGCACTGTCTATGCCCCCTGCAAGATTGATAATCCTTTGCCGAACTCTGTTATACAACATATATGGGATTTTACAATTGTTCATGAAGATATTAAAATGCTGATATGCAAGGCATCATCCTCCAGGGCGGCTGTGCCTAATGGGTTGGCAAATATTATCTTTAAGGGCAACAAAAATGCCTGGTCAAAAATATTATTTATGCTCTATACAGACATGGTTAAGGTGCAAGAAATCCTGACAACATAGAATGTATCCTATATAGTGGCAGTAAATAAAAAAGGTGCTAGGTTGTCACCAGCAAACTATAGACCAATTACACTCTTGGATGCAGACTCTAAGATATTCTCAGGATTGGTATTTAAACACATCCAAGAGTGGGTAGAGATAAATAAGATCTTATATCGGTTGCAGTTTGGTTTTCGTAAAAATGTAGGCACTGATGCACAGGGATTACTAATGAACATTTTGCAATGGAAAGTTTAGAAACAGGGAAGCGCCCCAGTCTATGTGGCATCAGTAGACTTGACCATGGCGTTTGACATGGTTAATAGGAGTATTCTCTGGGAGAAGCTATATCGAATGGGATTACCATCTTCCCTTCTCTCGATCCTGTACCATTTGCATGATGGCTCCAAATTGCAGGTGCGCTTAAGTAATTCGGGAACACTGGCACAGCTGATTAATGCTACGAATGGTCTGCAACAGGGCTATGTTTTTGCACCGACAATATTCAATTTATACTTCTCAGATGCAGGTGATGTGTTAGAGGCGACTGCCTTTGTACAACCTACAGTTGAGGAAGTTAAGGTATCATGGACAGCCTATGCAGATGATTTTATGCTATTTGATCACACTCCAGGAGGTTTGCAACGCCTATTAACAGTATTTAGAGACTATACACTTGCAAATTCACTTTTGATTAATGCAAAAAAATGTAATTTTACGGCTATCCAATTTTTGGAAATAAAAGGAAGTTGCATTATAGGCAATATATGAATGGAAAGGTAAAAGCGCAAATAATCAATTAAAAAAAAATTGATGCGAAATATGTCAACTTTTCTTTTGTATCGACCCAGCGTTATTATAAATGCAAACTGATCCCTCAATTTTGTTATGGTCTGGAATTTTTTCCCAATTAGGCCATTGAGGAATTAGACAAGTATGAGGCAAAGATATTAAGAGCTGTGTTTAGATGTCTACCTAAGTGTGTACCATTGGAAGCGCTGCATTATGAAATGGGTCTGTGTTCTATTAGAAGTATGGTTATGTGGCGCAGGGTGTGCCTATTCAGAAAACTGATTATCAGCTCTAAGGATACCCTTTATGATCTGTTGGGTAATGGGATACGAAGTGGAACATGTGTCTCTGACTATTTAAAGGAATTTACAATGGAGTCCTTAGCTGAACTGGGGCAACGTGTGAGATGCTCATATTCAACCCAAATAAGATTAAAAAAATACTCGGAACAACTAAATTGGAATATTACCAGTGTTAAAGTTCTTGTTATTAAATTGTACAAATAGCTGGTATCTGGATATAAAAGAGCAGGTAGTATGGAGCCATACCTGACCAAATTTCCGGATAAAAGAACACATAATGATTTTATGCATTTCAAATGTAATGTGATGTTGATTATGGAAATTACAGATCTGAGAGAAAATGGGAAAGAAATCCCATCATTTTTTCGGTTCTGTGGGTTGACGGAGACTTTGCAACATTTATTGATCTATTGCAATTCATTGAGAAAGGATCGCATAGATTACTTTATGAAATTTGTGAATGGAGATAATGTGGATCTTGAAAGATTATGGTTGGAAATGTTATATGGGAAAGACATCTCGCTGCAGCTTGCAGTAGTTAGATATCTGACAAATATTTGCAAATTAGTACCAACAATATACGATGTGTAAATGAAGCGCTTGGTGAACTGAAGTTGCATCTTTAGTGAATGTCCTTGTTTAGTATTGATAGGATGATGTAGGCCTATTATGTGTGTTACTTATGAATTGATATGGGCATAAGGATACATTTTGTGTCAGTATTAAATGGAATAATGAAGTTATATCTGCGGACATTGAGTGCATTTGTATACCTAATTCTTATGAAATATGTGACTCAAAGTTTATTTTTTTAGATTAATTGTGTTATTTATACTGTTTTTAGTATTGTATGATGTATTTCTCTCCTTAGTTTGGAAATTCTGTTATTATGTCTTGTATTGTTTTTTATGTATATTGAACTGTTTTGTAAAGGTTATGTATAATCCATACAGATAAATAAATAATAATAAATCTGAACAAGACTGCCTGATTCATAGAATTATCTGCATGTAAAACGGGGATTTGCCATTCTGCCCGTAAATCCCTGTTTCAGTAATGGGGATTTTCAGGCGAATGGCACGAGAATGCGTGTTTTACATGCAAATAATTCCAGAATGTACTTCAAATCTAAAAAACAATGGGCCTCATTACGAGTCAGGCGGTCCGGAAATAACGGTGGCGGTAAACCCACCACCACCATTGTTTCCGGATCGCCTGATCTCGAGTCCTGCAGGCAGAGGTGTCATTCTCGCCAGGTCTGACCTGGCAGGTTTAACACCGCCCGCCTGCAGGCGGACATAGAAACACTGCCACCATCACAAGATGGTGCCGGTGTTTCCATGGTCCCCATTCCCATTGAGTCCTATGGGACTCAATGGGAATGGGGATTTACCAAATTCCACCTGCGGAATTCCCGGGTCATGCCCCGGTAATTCCGGGAATCACGGAGGCGGAATGGTAATACGAGTCCGGCAGTAACCGAGCCGGAAAAACCGGCAGGTTACCGCCAGACTCGTAATGAGGTCCAATGTGTTCGGAGACTTGAAGCCATTGTAAAGATAAATGATAAGGGCAGTTAGAAGTTATTTTGGGTAGGTACAAGATATTGAGCAACATGAAAATGTTTTAAAAGATGTTATGGATTGTTGACAAATAAAACATTGGCATTGCCCATGTGGGAATTAACAAGTGAAAGCACTTGCATGATTATCTCCTGGTAAAAAATGAAAGGGTCTGCAAGTGACAGCAAACGCGGAAAAATCAAAATCTTACAACCTTCATTAATATCACACGTACGCAAGACATACAACTTCCAGAGCACCTCCAGGTTCCTCATTTTACAAGAAAAAGAAGTAGGCAGATCAAACAAAGATGGAGGCGAGGGATCACAATTAGGGTAATTCATCAGATGTTTTGACCTTAATAACATGACTTCTGTCTTGGAAGGATTGAGGTGATGTCTGCTAATAATCATTGATTCAGTTAGACAGCCATCAAGTGGTTTCAAATAGACATTAAATAATAGAGGGGGCACGGATAATCCCTTAGGTACTCTGCCGGAAACTGGTATGGGGTTACACAAGATCAAACAGTTTACCTATTTGGGCCCTACCTTCCAAGAAGATGCTAAGCTAGGATAAAGGCAATTCTGAGGTTTTTTAAACGAGCGAGACTGATAATATGCTACACTATGTTGAATGCTGACAGAATGCTTATGGAATTTCGCTCTGATAAAAACAAAAGAGGAGCTCATATGAAATTGGGTGGCCATTTGCTGGAAATGATTGGAGCCACTAGCAAGTGTCCATATCCCTTTTCATGTAATTTCTCTATTTTGGTTACGGGATTAGTGAAGGCTCTGAATTCTTGGTCGCTCTGGGATTGTGTGCCTTTTTGCAACACAAGCCATATCCAGTGCAGGTTTTTATAAAACATATAGGTCCTGGAGGAGGCCTATGTGGACTTTGCTCTCCATCACCTAATTCAGGGCTGTAAATACATCATTATCGCACAGATCATAATTAACTGGTGGGGTTCTTGTATCTGCTTGCAAACTACTATCTATTTAATATACTGACCCATTTAAAATCACACCGTATGTATTAAGGTAGCCTTATATTGCAAATTGTGACTCATGAGTGGCCTGTAAAAAAAAAAAAATATGTTTGCTATTTGGCTTCAGTAAGAATCACAGTACAAGCTTTAGGAATGACGATGTTCAATTATTTATAAATAGGTATTGCCTTTTATCACACTGTGATGAGATGTCACACCTTTCCTCGCATTGACAAACAGAGCAGTGCGATGTATGGCCCCAGCCAGATTTCTGCAAAGACTTTAACACAGACATCTCAGAAATGGAATTCACTCCGAAAAGGGGGGATTCTTCAAATGCATTACAAGGTGGGCAAATGTAACCATCCAAGATTAGCAGAGGACATGAAAAGCAATGTTTAGAGTGCAATGTACTTTTATTTAAATGTCGCACAGGACCTTGAAAAAAACATCAAAATGATTGTTGATGCCTTGAAATCATAATGGGTCATTGGGCCTCATTATAAAGCCGATGGCAACTATAGAGGAAAGTGTAAAAAAAAACAGTGTATTTGAAATGTCTCCTACTTTTATAATACCACGTAATTAAGAGTTACTGAACGGTATATATATTGATGATGTACGCCATGCAATTATTTCTGTGTACAACATTCTGCAAATATCTAATGTAATCTTGACTTATACATTGATATTGTTTGCCTTTCAACATCGAGTCTGACACTACTAGAGTGGACTAGTATCATGGTTTAGGTCAGGGCAGTGTTATTCACATGAAAATCACGCCTGGGGCGCGCAGCTGGTAGATGGATTCGGTGCACTGTACAATTGCAGACTGTACGTTATTTCAAATCCTCAGAGAGCCAAACATAGAACACAGATAGACGAAATGGTGGTTTTCACTTCTAAGTCAAAGGCTCAGAGAGGTGGCACTTGTAACACAAACTGGCAGTGCATAAGAGTTTGCTTAAAAACATGAAACACCTAGATTTCAATCAGTAGTTGTTAAAGGTTCGTATATATTTGTTTTATAGATACACATTGTAATCTTTCAATGTTTGTATATGGGAGGTAAGGATTTGCATGCCTTAATAGTACTTCTGTATTTGAATAGACAACTTGCAAAACAGTTTGTGTTGTCAATAGTGATGTCATCAATGACATTTGTGATGTCATCTTTGATGTCCTGGGTGTTAGTCTTAGCAATGCACGTAGGTGGCGTGAGTTATGGTTGCTTAGCTTACCATAGCTAGTGAATGTCAAGGGTTTTTCAGTTTTACTTTGAACCATAACGTCCCTTTAACAAAGTTTTTTTACTGAATATATATATATATATATATATATATATATATATATATATATATATATAATATATGGCAGTGAACAAAAACAAAGGGGCTACACATGTGATATCATCAGTGATGTCATCAATTACATTTGTGATGCCATCTTTCATGTCCTGGGTGTTAGTGTTAGCAGTGCACAGTGGTGCGGGCAGGTAAGGTTGCTTAGCCTATCATAACTGGCGAATTTCAGGGGTTTTTCGGTTTTACTTTGAACCATAATGTCACATTTGTAAAGTTTTTTTAGTGAATTTCACAGGTTTTTAGTAGCGCAACTTAACCATAACGTCCCCTTAACAACTTTTATTTTTAAATTTTACAGGTTTTTAGTAGGGCAACTTAACCATAACGTCCGATTAACAAAGTTTTTTCTTAGTGAATTTTACTGATTTTTAGTAGGGCAACTTAACCATAACGTCCCTTTAACAAAGTGTTTTTTTACTGAATTTCATAGGTTTTTAAAGGGGAACTTAATCATAACATCTCGTTAATAAAGTTTTTTTACTGTATATACACTTTCATCATGTGATTTTGGGAGATATGTATGATAATTTCCTTACTTCATATACATGTAACATAGAACATACTGAACCCCCTCGCTAGTGATATTTGAAAGGCACAGACTGAGCGCCTGTCTGCGGACGGGCGCGGACAAGATCAACACTACCCAAACAGTCAGGGGGTATCTAAAATTGTACTATTGTGTTATATATGAATTCACAACTTTGAAAAAGAACACATAAAGACATTATAAGTACAAATAAATAAATAAGTGAACCTAAAAGTCTGTAACCTTGACCATGTAGAATTAAATGGATTATACCATAACAAAAAAAGGTATGCCTCCAACGTAATTACCTCACAGAAACTGTGCAGCCAGGAGCGACAGTAGACGCACACAGCACAACAAAGACAAATTACAAGAAAATAATAAGTGAACTTCATTTTTCTTATATGTGTGTGTACTTTTTTTGTATGAGGGGCAGAAAAAATAATGTATTTCAGTTGTTTTGACACAGAAATGTGCAGTACTTTGGAGTGGCTGGAGGAGAATTTTCCGCATGGGGAAATGTCGGAAGATAGCGATAATAATGGAACACACTACTCTGCACAAGCAAATTAATGGTTAGTATTTTATGGGCATTTAACATATATATGTTTATTTTTAAGAGGCCAGGTACAAAAAGAAGAAACAACAAAGGGCATAGAGGAAGACAGGCTGAAAAGGAAAGAAGTGAAACTGGACATACTAAATGAAAATTTTAACAGTTTAAGGCAATTTGTGGAGGAATATGTGAGAGGGAAAATACGATACCACTGTCCCACCTGTACCTGCCCCCTTCTTCATTTCCTAGTGAACCATCCCCAAACCTTCAAGAAGAAAATAAACGTTTTGATGACATATCCATACCTTCATCCCCTCACAACCAGCCCGTGTTAAACCCTAATTCCCCTATATTCATTTCAGTATCTGCTTCCCCCTGTATTTCTCTTGATTGATGTGTGTGTGTGTGTATTGAACATTTTATGTTAGTTGTAGTGGAAGGGTTTGAGGCAAAAACATTTTTTAGAAAGAGTTAAAATATCCGCGGACAGTGCGCCTGTTTGAGCTGGGCATAAGCAATAGAATATGGATGTTCTAACGGAAATACACCTACCCGTACCAATCGCAACCAAAATGGAACTGATCTTAGAACGCACCAGCTGTTCAAGTTGTGTGTAAATGAACAGATTGGGGCATCCTAAGGACATTATACCTCTCCGTACCGCTCACAAACAAGATAAAATATGTTCTTAGAACACACAAGGTATCCGGGATATCTGTAAATGAACAAAATGGGAGTGTCCTAAGGACACTATACCTGTCTGTACCGTCCGCAGCCAAGATGGAACTGTCTGTAGAACAAAATGGAGGTGTCCTAAGGACACTGTACCTGGCCGTACAGTCAGCAGATCATGTAGCAGATCATGTACGTACATGCGCACAACACCCATAAGTACTGCGAACATCGCGCCTGTCCGTAACTGTCCGTGTCACTTGTGTCGCACTTTTAATTAGTTTCAGGACCTGAACACTGTCTGTAGAACACCTGTAGTCACGACAGTGATGCCACTGTTTTGCAGTTCATCCAAAAATATGTCACTTGTGAAATCCCTTCACAATGGACAGATTTTACAATTTCAAAGACACAAATGTAGCAAATATTGTCATCGCAAATACAAAAGCAAAGGGAAATACTACACCAAATGCCGCTTTGGTTTCCCTAGACCAATTACAGAAACAGGTGAAGTGAACAACTTCATGTCTTCAGTTTGACATAATGTTAAAAGTAAATCACCTAAGAACACATGTTACATAAAAAGAACAGACGAATCAAAATATATCAATGATTACAATGCAATCATTGCCCTCTTCTGGAATGCAAACATAGATGTGCAGTACATTGCAGACAATTTCACTGCAGTTGCACGATATGTTACAAACTACTTAACAAAAGCAGAAAAAACAGAGCTTCAAGACCTCTGGAATGACCTATCATCAGACAAAACACTATCTCAGAAATTGTACAGCCTAGGCATAAAAATGCTCTCTCATAGAGATTGTGGCACCTATGAAGTGGCAGATCGTTTAACCGGTACTGCTTTGTATGGAAAATCAGACAACATAGTATGGCTAAGTGTTGGTCCTGCTAAATCTAGAAAAAGAGTTCTGAAATGATATGAGGACATAGAAACAATGGCCAGAAATGATCCCAACAGCCAAGACATTTTAAAAAAACGATTTACTGGACACATACTATCCGAACAGGAGTAGCACTTTGGAAAGCATGTGTCTATACCACATAGCTCAAAACTTTGCATACAAAAATAATATAAAACCTGATGAAAGCAAAGGTAGATATATAGTGACAGATTGTGAAGGCAGCTTAGTGAAACTTACCAAACAAAGCTTAATTAATCATGTCAAATTGTCATTAAAAACTCCTCAACAGAAAGAACTATATCACATGTCTCTGCTACAACCTTTTAAACCATGGAGAAAAGAGGAAGAGTTACTACATAACTATGACTGCTATGAAGATGCTTTCGAAGCAAATGAAAGCGCTATCACCAATGTGAACTTTACGTAGTACAAAACAATGTTGCACAATGAACAGCAACACGAAGAAGAACTTCAGGCTCAAATAGATAAGGATACTTACAACAGTAGTCAACCTTCTGTAACAGGAAGTCAAGAACCACTAGGACAGCCACTAATAGCGAATGAGGCAGAATTAGCTATGACAGAAGTGGAAAACACCATGTGTCACTATGAAGAAGATATAGAAGACTTAACTGTACTACAAGCAAAACTTAACAAAGATCAGCGCACCATTTTTGAAGAAGTAACAAAACAAATTGCACATGGTGAACAACACGAAAATAAAGAATGTATCTGCCAAAATTACAAACCTATACTGCTGTACGTCAGTGTTGAAGCTGGGTCAGGAAAAACATTCTTAATCAAAATCATCAGCAAGTTCCTTCAACAATTGACAATCAACAAACTGTCAGCTGTTTTAACTGCCCCCACAGGTTTAGCTGCCTACAAAATAGGTGGTGTCACTTTACGCCGATTACTACTCCTGCCAGTAGACACCAAAACAAATTAGAATATTACAAACTTTCTGCAGAAGCTGCAATGGAACTACGCAGAGTATTAAAACAAATTAAAATGCTACTAATAGATGAAGTGAGCATGGTCTCCAACCTAATGTTGGCTTTGATTCACCTCATATTGCAAGAAGTACTTAAAACAAACTACGAACAACTCTTTGGAGGGAAACACATTATCATTTTCGGAGATCTTTTACAATTGACACCAGTGAAAGGTGAACCTATTTTTAAAACCTTAGGACACAAACTCTGCGTAAAACTGTTGGCAGCAGAGGAAATTTCAACCTTTGGCAACATTTCCAATACAGAGAATTAACAGAAAACATGCAGCAATCTGCAGATCCCACTTACGCCAACATTTTAAAAAGTATTAGAGTTGGTGTACTATCTCAAGAAGCACAAGCAATATTGAAAAACCGGCACATTTATGCACTTTATGGCGATAATACATGTGCTACTGATGTTATGGAAAAATTAGCGCACACAAATGTCAATTGTTTGTTCTTAATGCCAACTCTAGCAAGCTGTTTCAAATTCAATGAAACAATGTTAAAAAAAGAAATGCAACCAATAATGGAAATTTGTCCACAGACAAACTAGACAAACATGGTATGACACTACCCATGTGTGAACGAGCCACAACAAGATATACCTTAGAAAATTAAATCTCCAACACAGCTGGGTTGGAAAAAATATTAAAATTATCCTTAAATTGTAGAGTAATGCTTAAACATAACCTTGACGTGGAGCAAGGGCTAATTGATGTGTTAATGGGTACGGTTGTTGGCTTTCAAACACACCAACGTCACAACAACATTCAGTTTGTCAATATTCGCTTTGACAACCGTTCAGAAGTGAAAAGGATAGGGCGTTCAACTGCTTGATTCCTTCTCTTCAAAGACATGTATGTACGTAGAGAACAATTTTCTCTATCTCTTGCATATGCAGTCACCATTCATAAATCCCAAGGTTTTACCCTAGACAAAGTATTGATCGATATAGGAAACACAGTCTTTAAAGAAGGCATGAGCTACGTAGCACTATCACGCTTACGTACACTTGACAGTCTATTTCTAATCAACTTTGATGCAAGTAAACTGAATGCTGATATTGCTTGCATTTTAGAATACAATAGACTGTGCTCACTGTACACCCCCCCATCTGAAACCATATCCTATTCCACAAAAAGTAAAACGTAGTAAAAGAAAACAAATTCAAACAGAAATGCAACAGACTCTGACGGCAAATCCTACCGTGGCCGTGTAATATATATATCTAGGCCCTGGCCACAACCACCGCAGCATGTCAAAGCAATGGATACACCTGTAGTATTGCTTATTGATCAGATGGTTGTGGGGAGTGTGTAGAGTCTTGGGTGCATGGCAAAAGGCCATGCACCCAAGAACAAAGTTATAAGCACTGGAGTTATAAGCCACTGCACACCCAAACATTGCAATATTTATGGACATACGGCTAAGAGTCCTGCCTCTGGCTACAATGACTGCAGCGTATCACAGCTATAGATACACCCGTAGTATCGAACATGACTCAGGTGGTTGTGGGGAGGGCCTGTAGTCTTGGGTTCATGGCCAAAGGCCATGCACCCAAGACCACATTTATACGTAGTGTAGTTACAAGCCACAATGGGTGTGATATGCGGTGGTCGTTGTGGCCAGGATGTAGAGTCTCTGGTGCATGGCCGAAGAACAAGTTATAAGCACTGGAGTTATAAGCCTCTATGGGTTTTATATACTGCACACCCATGCATTCAAAAATCTATGGCCTTACACCCACAACTCTAGCCTCTGGCCACAACTACTGCAGCATATTACAGCTATAGGTACACCCATAGTATCAAAAATCATTCAGGTGGTTGTGGGGAGGGCCTAGCATCTTGGCTGCATGGCCAAAGGCCATGCACCCAAACCCAACTTTATACGTAGTGAAGTTAGAAGCCGCAATGGGTGCAATATGCTGTGGTGGTTCTGGACAGGACCGAGAGTTTTGGGTGCATGGTCGAAGGCCATGCAACCAAGACTGAAGTCATAAGCAGTGAGGTTATAAGTGAGCATGGGTGTGCTGTTGTGCAGTGGTTGCATGCACGACCTAGAGTCTTAGGTGCATGGCTGCAGACCATGCACCAGAGAGTAAACTTATAAGTAGTGAAATTACAAGCACCATGGTTTTGATATGCTGCAATGGTTGTGGGTAGGACCTATAGTCTTGGTTGCTTGGCCGCAAGGTGTAGGTGGTAGGTTATACATCCAAGACACTAGGCCCTGCCTACAGCCACTGCACCATATTACCGCCATAGATTAGACGTGTAGATTTGAATATTTATGACATGAGTGCAATTATACTTACTGTTTATTTTGTTGATTATCCATATATTTCTTACATGACTTTAGTACTTGCCGGAAATATCCTTATTTAATTTTTGTGATAAAAGAAAAGAGCATGTTAGCGTTTGTATTTTATGAAGACTTATTACATTGTACAATAGACATTTTAGCTTTTTCTTTTGACCCTCATATTTCGTTTACAAACCAGTGCACTGTGCATTTTGCTCAATTTCTGTGTTTGTTTTTCAAATCCTTGGATCTGGGGGAAAAAATTCTTCTTTGCTATGCTACAAACTATTTCTTTGTTTTCTTTGAGTGTTTCCTTGTTGTTTCTGATTAATGTTATGTCTGTTGGCTTGTTGCAGATTTTTAAAAACAGTTAGATACCTGTTGGCATATTCTAACTGTGCATTTTCTGTTACGGATTTGTGGTATTCATTTATCTGTGTGGTTATTATACACTCTTGAGCAGTTAGATACCTGTTGGTGTATTCTAACTGTTTATAGTTTTTACTTGAATTTTTGGTAATGTTGAAGTACACATTAGTTATTAATTTTTGGCTTTAAGAAGATTAAATACGCATTTGTAAGATTAGCTGGCAATCTCTGCTTTAGAGTAATGGTGCTATCATTACATTCGAACCATTCACATGTCTTTTTAATGTATGCAGTGTAGTGACCTGCATTGGTTGTATCTCCTGCGTGGTAGATTATACCTATTGTTGTAAAGGTTTTCTTTCCAAGTGACACTTGACCGTGTTTGAATCCAATCAGCTTGCAGTTGTTTTTGGTACCATCTGCATTATAACGTAAAAGCATAAGTATTATGTAGTTACTATGTGTTTGTATCAGTAAGGTAGAGCAATTATCTGAATTGCACAATCTGCCATTCTTTGCATTCTGTACAAGTTGCTGAAATGGAATGGATTCACAATTAGGTATGGATAAATACACAAATCGCTTATTTGGGATTTGTTCCTGTATCACATTGTTACAGAGAGTGCATGTATGTTTCCACATTTATGAAATCTGGAAGATTTCATTTATAGGTGTGTTTTTGTTTTCCCAGTACTTGTAGTAAGTACATTAGAAATTCTTGTGGATCTTCTTGTGAGTTTATAGTGAATCTCACCATTCCAGCACAGTAGTCGAATTCTTGTCTTATTCTGTGAACACTGTACCTATTGCCAGGATTGTTTGTTGTGTTTCTATGAAGGACTAACATTTGCAAACACAATTGGTCTGTACTGTGTAAGTAAATATTGTTAACAATTGGTGGCAATTGAAATAGAATATTCATTGCTACATTTACATAGCAACTTACACCAGTTTCATTTGAAAATTTGAATGGACCAGCTAGTTCTGTCTCTGACTGCTTTTTTCGGAGTTTCTGTTTCTTCTTTGAAGAAGTACCTGATTTACTTTCCCTAATATGTTCTTCTTTGCTTGTGGTACTTGATGAAGTATTACTTTCTTTTACTCTCTTTGGAGGATTTGCAGTCAGATCCTGTTGTATTTCTGTTTGAATTAGTTTTCTTTTTTAACATTTTCCTTTTTGTGGAACAGGATATGATTTCAGATCGGGGTGTACAGTGAACGTAGTCTATTGTATTCTAAAATGCAAGGAATATCAGCGTTCACTTTACTTGCATCAAAGTTGATTAGAAATAGACTGTGAAGTGTACGTAAGCATGATAGTGCTATGTACCTCATGCCTTCTTTAAAGACTGTGTTCCCAATATCTATCAATGCTTTGTCTAGGGTAAGACCTTGGGATTTATGAATGGTGACTGCATATGCAAGAGTTAGAGAAAATTGTTCTCTACGTACATACATGTCTTTGAAGAGAAGGAATCGAGCTGTTGAGCGCCCTATCCTTTTTACTTCTGAAAGTTTGTTAAGGAGAACATTGACAAACTGAATGTTGTTCCCACGTGGGTATATTTGAAAGCCAACAACTGTACCCAGTGCCCCATTAACTAGTCCTTGCTCCATGTCAAGGTTACGTTTAAGCATTACTCTACATTTTAAGGATCATTTTAATATGGTTAACAACCCAGCTGTGTGGGAGATTGAATTTTCTAAAGTATTTAGTCTTGTTGTGGCTTGCTGACACATGGGTAGTATCATACCATGTACGTCCAGTATGTCTGTGGAGCAAATTTCAATTATTGGTTGCATTTCTTTTTTTAACATTGTTTCTTTGAATTTGGAACAGCTTGCAAGAGTTGGCATTAAGGCCATACAATTGACATTTTTTTGCACTAATTGTTCCATAATATCAGTAGCACATGCGTTATCGCCATAAAGTGCATGGATATGCCGGGTTTTCAATATTGCTTGTGCTTTTTGAGATAGCACACAAACTCTAATACATTTTAAAATGTTGGCGTAAGTGAGGTCTGCAGATTGACGCATGTTTTCTGTTAATTCTCTGTATTGGAAATGTTGTCAAAGGTTGATATTTCCTATGCTGCCAACAGTTTTACGGCAGAGATTGTGTCCTAAGGTTTTAAAAATAGGTTCACCTTTCATTCGTGTCAATTGCAGAAGATCTCTGAAAACAATAATGTGTTTTCCTGCAAAGAATTCTTCGTAGTTTGTTTTAAGTACTTCTTGCAATCTGAGGTGAATCAAAGCCAACATTAGGTTGGAGACCATGCTCACTTCATCTATTAGTAGCATTTTCCTTTGTTTTAATATTCTGCGTAGTTCCATTGGAGCTTCTGTAGAAAGTTTGTAATAGTCTAATTCGTTTTGGTGGAAGGAGTAGTAATCATTGTAAAGTGACACCGCCTATGTTGTAGACAGCTAAACCTGTGGGGGCAGTTACAACAGCTGACAGTTTGTTGTTTGTCAATTTTTGAAGGAACTTGCTGATCATTTTGATTAAGAATGTTTTGCCTGAACCAGCTTCAGCACTGACATACAGCAGTATAGGTTTGTAATTTTGGCAGGTACATCCTTTATTTCCTTGTTGTGCACCATGTGCAATTTCTTTTGTCACTTCTTCAAAATGGTGCGGTGGTCTTTGTTAAGCTTTGATTGTAGTACAGTTAAGTTTTCTGTATCTTCTTTATAGTGACACATGGTGTTTTCTACTTCTGTCATAGCTAATTCTGCCTCATTTGCTATTAGTGGCTGTCCCAGTGGTTCTTGGCGTCCTGTTACAAAAGGTTGACTACTGTCAGGAGTGTCCTTATCTAGTTGGGACTGGAGTTCTTCTATGTGTTGCTGTTCATTGTGCAACATTGTTTTGTACTCCGAATAGTTCACATCAGTGATAATGCTTTCATTTGCTTTGAAAGCATTTTCATAGCAGTCATAGTTATCTAGTATCTATTTTTCTTTTCTCCATGGTTTAAAAAGTTGTAGCAGGGACATGTAATATAGTTCTTTCTGTTGAGGAGTTTTTAATGACAATTTGACATGATTAATTAAGCTTTGTTTGGTAAGTTTCACTAAGCTGACTTCACAATCTGTCACTCTGTATCTACCTTTTTTTTCATCCGGTTTTATATTATTTTTGTATGCAAAGTTTTGGGCTATGTGGTATAGACACATGGTTTCCAAAGCGGTACTCCTGTTCGGGTAGTATGCGTTAAGTAAATGGTTTTTCAAAATGTCATGGCTGTTGGGATCATTTTTGGCTATTGTTTCTATGTCCTCATATGATTTGAGAACTCTTTTTCTAGATTTAGCAGGACCAAGACTTAGCCAAACTATATTTTCAGATTTTCCATACAAAGCAGTACCGGTTAAACGATCTGCAGCTTCGTAGGTGCCACATTCTCTGTGAGAGAGCATTTTTATGCCTAGCCTGTACAATTTCTGAGATAGTGTTTTGTCTGATAATAGGTCATTCCAGAGGTCTTGAAGCTCTGTTTTTTTCTGCTTTTGTTAAGTAGGCTGTAACATATCGTGCAACTGCAGTGGAATTGTCTGCAATGTACTGCACATCTAAGTTTGCTTTCCATATGAGGACAAAGATTGCATTGTAATCATTGATATATTTGAATTCTTCTGTTCTTTTTATGTAAAACATGTTCTTAGGTGATTTACCTTTAACACTATGTCGAACTGAAGACATGAAGTTGTTCACTTCACCTGTTTCTATAACTGGTCTAGGGAAACCAAAGCGGCATTTGGTGTGGTATATTCCTTTCTTTTTGTATTTGTGATGACAATATTTGCCACATTTGTGTCTTTGCATTTCTACAATTTGTCCATGAAGTTCACTATGTGTTGTTTGTGAAGGGATTTCACAAATGAAATATTTTTGGAAGAACTGCAAAACAATGGCATCACTGTCCTGACCAAATTTAGGTGCACCTTTAATCCATAAAAGCATGTAGATATGTCGTGCTCCTCTGGCTTGGTATTCTTTTCTTCAAAAGAAGTGTTGCACTTCTCCAAGGGGAGGAACAGTTTTTTTACAAATAAAGTGTAGCATAGCAATGGAACGATGGTGGAAATATCTTGCAACATTAGAGATCTAGAGAGCAAAGTTCTCCAGGTGTTAGTATATCTATGTTGGTTTTGTCGTTGTTTGATTTGCGTATGAAATCATGTAAATCTTCCCATGCATATTCTGCACAACTTAATGTAATAAACCAAGTGGGTGGTCTAAGGTTTCTGATCATACAACGTACATCTCCGTGATGTAGGAACCAGTATTCTTTCGTACCACGCATGTTTGCAAACAGATTAGTTATGCTTGATTGTAAAACATCATCTTTTTCTTGCACTTTTTGTATTAATTGCATAGCTGACATATTTTGAAAGTGGGTTCCAGATTTCAATATGTGTGCAACTGTAACATAGGGTTGCTAGTTCACTTTGAAAGAGTAGGTGGAATATGTATTCCACATTTTTTCTAAGTCTGGTATCTTCAGAATACATTCATAATGAGCGTTATTCTGATGCTGTTATCTGAGTGGGTCTATCATTGTATCTTCCTCCTTTGCCAGTAGGAAATAGTAGTGGAAAAGCATGTGCTTCTATACGTTTTTCCCATATGCTCATTGGTGAATATTTTGTTTGTCGCATTTGGTAAGTTTCTAATGCATCATCTATGCTCTCATTAGCGTGTAATGGATTAATTGTATAATGGTCCAAAAGAGTGGATACTGCAGCAGGATCCAGAAGTTCAAATGTACCAGTTTCTGATGACGCTTGAATTATTTGAGTTGTTTCCCTTAAGCTTTCTTCAATATTTATTTCTTTGTAGTATTCATTATTGTCTTTCAGATATTGCAAGGTTTGTCTAACTTTATGTAAGTCCACGAGTTGTTGCCAAATTTATTTGTCTTTTGTTGGTACATCATTTACTAAGACAATTAAAGAATGCTCTATTGGATGTTACACTCCTAGAGTGCACACATTTTCTGTCAAATCTAATGGCAAATAAACTACTTTGCCACGACTGCCTTTCACCAATTCAGAGGGAGGCAATTTTGCTGGTTTTGGTTGAAGGAGTATTATTGCTTGAAATGGGTGTACTGTTTGAATTATGATGCCCTCATACAGATTGAGTTGTTGCAGGGGTTTTGGTAGTGGGAATAATTCGAAGTTATTTGTGATAGCACGTGAAGGAGTTTGGTTGTTGTGAAGTTTTGTAGTTCAGTAACTACAACATATTAAGGGTTCACTTATTTCGTATTTGTTTTCTGCTTAAAGGTAGAGAGCTAATTCAATCCATTTGGAATATTCATTGTCTTCTATTTTGTATGTTACGTCTATAGTTTTTGTGTTACTTTTGTAAAAAGTTCTGCGGCAACACACACACACATGGTTTGGTACTTCAGCGGATGTACTTTTAAATTTTCATATTATTATTATAAGTAGCTTTCACTTCCAAAATATTTTCTCTGGAAACGGTTGATTTCTTCTTGTCGGCATTTGGGTGTACCGTGTAGAAGAGTGTTATTTAAATTGGCTGGTTCCAAAGCAGGATTTTTAGCATAATATAGTTTATACACTAGATTTCTTACATTTTAATGATGTGTTGATATCATTTTGATATCATGGAAAGTGCTTTTGCAAACAGGTCCTGAAATGCAGGCTAACAAATGTCCTTGTAGTCCTGTGTATTTGCACACTGGACAGGTATCCATATTTTGCAGCACTTTCATTTTGATTTTGTCTTTACCTTCAAATACTGATTGAGGAACTGGCGTAAAGATTTGAAAGATTTGTTGGGAATGTTACACATTGACGTGCGCTTCCATTTGTATACTGGACGTTCAGGTTCAGTCGAATGTAGAGGTAATTCTGACTTTTCTGGGGATACTTTTGTAAGCAGTGTTTCTTGTTCCATGATGGTATTATTGATTTTTTCATATCCTCGTCCACTGCTATGGATGGCAATTGTGTTTGTTTGGTTTTGTTGGTTTTGTTTGTATGCTTCTTCATTACAATATGGTTCTGTGGTCATGGTGTGACTCCATTCACCTCCACAGATATTTAAGAAGTTATTTTTGTTGACATTCTTTTTATTGAGATGTTTCTTTTGTAGTTTAGTACTTACTTTTGTTAGTGGTTTCATCCTGTTTAAAACTAAAATCCGTAACTTCCTTTTGAGAAGGACTGCACTGTCTACGAGAGCTTCTAGGATTAATTTTCTATGGTAGGTTTAAAGGGTTGTGGATGGTTTTGCTCTTGTTCTTATTAGATTCTGAAGGACTCTGTGGCGGAACATTTTTGCTAAAATACTTTTGAGGAGTTATAGGAGCAGTGTTAGCAATAGTGGTAGCCAAATTCGTGTTAAGCATTTTCTGTTTCATTTCACATTTTGATAGAGGAGGCAAAGTTTCTGTAGTTGAAGCTTCTTTTGTTTCGCTAAATCACTGAATTAGCTGTTTTGTTTTAACGTTTTGTACAAACTCTGGTAGAGATGGATGCTTATTTTGGACACTTTTATTTTCATTTGCTCTATATCTGTGTTGCTTTGTATGGACTTGCTTTTTGGTAGGCATTCTTTGGGGATCTGTTAAAAAAAAGAAGGTATGGGTTGGTCTGTTTTACAATGTATGTGAGATGTGTGCATGCGTGTATGAGTTTGATGGGGAAGTTGTTTGTGGTGGTGTGTGAATGTGCATTGGGCAGTTACAATGAGTTGGGAAAGCTATTTTTCTGTTTGTATGTTACTACACTCTGGTTCAGATGAGAGTAGAAAGTGAGCTTGTGGTGAGGAGAAGCATTAATAGTAAACGTAATGGTATAAAATTAAAACAGTTATTTGTTTTGTAGTACTAACATTCTAAGGCTTGAGTATATTATTTGTGTTCCAAAAAAACAGGGATTTGTGTGCCATTCTGCCTGTTAATCTCTGTTTAGTAAATGGGGATTTGTGGGCAGAATGGTTCAGAAATCAATGGTTTTTTTTGGTGCGCAAATTACATGAATGAACCACACAATTTTTTTGAGTAACAGTGATAATATGAAGGTAGTATTCTACTTACTTTTTTTGGTGGAATGAGCAGGTTGCTTTGGATATGTTGCAAATGCTGTTGATTTTCAGGAGAGTGGTCCTCACTGCAATTGTAAAAAGAAGAAGTTAGTAATTTTTTGTGTTTATAGCACTGATGTTAATGTACACGTTAACTTTTATGTTTTCGTGGTAGTATTCTCGTTTGATATCTGAACATAGTTTATGCATGCATTTTATTTGACTATGTGCATCCTTTATATGTTATTTGCAGTATGTTAGTTCAGCCAACTTTGCAAATGAGTATAATTTTAAGTTAATGAAATTCCCTTGTTGTTTTGCAGCTGTGTTGTAGATAGCAGAGAGGTTTGGAAGTGATAGTTCATTATAGTAGATGGGAAAAATTTTAATTATTTCATATTAGCAATTGGGAAGGTTTATGTTTCTCATACGATCGCATTGGAATTAGTATTAATTTAGGCGGGAGACACTAAAAAATTGTGACATTTTATAATGAAAAATCGAGTTTCACGCGTAAATCGGGAGGGTTGGCATGTATGTATAGGTTATGGGGGAGATAGTAAAAAGTAGTGCAATTTTTCAATGAAAAATTGGGAATCTCGCACTTAAAGCGAGAGCGTTGGTATGTATGTATTGGCTATGCAGATTTAGTGGCATTACTTGGTATGGATTTATAACTGTTGTGCATGTACTCTGAATAAAATATGCATACCTGTACTTTGTAATCATGCATGTGCATATACATGGAGCTGTAAGTAGAAATCTTGGAGACTTGCACAGTAGTTTTTGTAGTAGGTGCTTTCCAATGATATGAGACTTGTATTCAGAGTGATCAACAGTATATTTGAAGCGGAACTCTGATGATGGAGTTAGATGTAGAGGTCTTGGATGTGATCGGTGGATGGTTGTTCTTAGAACCTGGTGTGTTCTAACAACAGTTTTATCTTGGTTGCGACCGCTAACGAGAGGTATAGTGTCCTTAGGACACCCCCATGTTGTTGATTTACGGACATCCCGGACAACTGTTGTGTTATAAGAACAGTTTCATCTTGGTTGTGAATGGTACGGATAGGTGTAATGTCTTTAAGACACCCATACTTTTTTAATTATGGACAGGCCGGACAGGTGTGCTGTCCGTGACCATTTTAACTGTTTTAAAACAAAAAAATTAGACACGAAAATTCATTGCAACTAACATAACATTTATATTATTATACACATATACAGCATTTAAGAAAGAGAGGGGGAAGCAGAAACTGAAACAAATATAGGGGAATTAGTGTTTTCCAGAGGATGGTTGTGAGGGGATGAAGGGATGGAAGTGTTGTCGAAACGTTTATGTTGTTCTTGAGGGTTTGGGCATAGTTCACTGGGACATGGAGAGGCGGGACAGGTACAGGTAGTACAGTGGTATCTCATTTTTCCTTAGTATCACGGGGTACATGAGGAGTGTGACATGCAATTCGGCAGTGTGGGCCCTCCTGGGTGTGCCCCTCCCCCCTTCCCATGCCCCACAGGCAGCCCACACCACAGGGGACACCCCTGCAACCCATGGCCATCCCCTGCAGGTAGAACATCCATCCTGACCATGCCCCGCTTGCAGGCCACATGGCACCATGCACTTGGGAGCCCCAACACATGTCCCCCCACCCCACCCCCAGTGACGGCAACCTGCCAGCAGGTCCCAACTCATGTCCCCCCCACCTCACCCCCAGTGACAGCAACCTGCCAGAAGGCCCCGAGTCACATCCCCCCACCCCCACCAGTGAAGGCAACCTGCCAGCAGGCCCCGACTCATGTCCCCCCCACACCACTCCCATTGACGGCAACCTGCCAGCAGGCCCGAACACATGTCCCCCCACCCCACCCCCAGTGACGGCAACCTGCCACCATTTCCTGACTCATGTCCCCCTCCACCCCACCCCACCCCCAGTGACGGCAACCTGCCAACAGGCCCTGACACATGTTCCCCCACACCACCCCCAGTGACGGCAACCTGCCAGCAGGCCCCAACACATGTCCCCCCAAACACCACGTCATAACAATACAGACCCATGGCCCTAACGCCAAACCAAATCCCCCCCAGTACAAATATATAACCATCCACTGCACCCACTCCCTACTAAATTACCCATGCCATTAAAGTCTGAAAAGAACCAGCATGCCCATGAATACATGTCCAACAGAGCCACACAGTTGCAACACATAACTGAGGCAATACTCATAGATACATGCACGAAACCAATGAGAGTAGACCACACCAAATAATGAAGATATATGAAATGTATTATAAAGAAAACAAAATGACATAATGAAAACCACACATGCAAATGAAGAAATAATGAATTCAATACCAAAAAGAAAGTAAATTCCAATGAAAAATAAAAATCCACAACATGAAAACTGAAAAGTGGTCCATCGCCAAAATCCATAGAAAGAAAACCAAAAATTAAAAGCATAAAAAAACATTGCTCCATGGGATGAAGTAATAAAGAATGTATGTACATGTCTGGTACTATTTACAATGAAAGTCAGAAGGGTACATGATCCCAAAACAAAATGAAACCTACAAAAAAGCCTATGTAAAACACAACTATATACAAAAAGTGGAGAAATGTCTGTGTACTCCAAATCATTAAAAAAACTAATGAAACCTAAACCTAAATAACTATATACAAAGGTGGCGGGCTAGTCCGACGGCTCACTTGTTGATGTCCCAGGCCAGGTTATCATTAAACTCCACGTCGATGTTCCGGTTGTGGGCCTGTTACCTGGCCTCAAGGTCTCGAAGGGATGCATCCATGGCATCCTCCAACTCCCTGCAAGTTGCCTTGAGGCACTCAGCCCGCCTCAAAGCCCAGTACATGGAGTTCGCTGCCATGACCATTATGTGTCGTGCCCTCTCCGCCCGCCCCACTCTGCATCTATTTGCTGGTCCAACCGCTGCCACACGAAAGGTACTTCCAATCCTGGGTCCTCCTGGCCGCCGGTGTCATGATGCATACCCCCGGGCATCCAGACCATGTCATCAGCCCTGGGAGCAGGCATCATATCGCCTTGAGAAAACCCAGAAACCCCTGCTAGGGGCTGTCTGGGTTCAGTCCTGGCGCATGTGGCGCCAGGCTCATATGGGACATCAGGCACATAGGTGCACACTTACCTGAAACAGACCATGCTGCAAGAAGATCCAAGCCCATGTGAGGCCTGGAAGGGACTACTTTACCTTAGGGACTATTTTGTTACTCGGCTGTGGTCGGGGAGGAATACCTACCTGGGACTACTTTGGGGGATATTTAAACTACGCCCGAAGAGCAGCACACGCTTCGCGTTATTCTGCATCCAGCAGCGTAATGCTCACCGTGCCAGCAGCAGCATCCAGCCTTCTGCCACGCCCGCCTCGAACCTGGAGCACCTAGAAAGAAGGAAAGAAGCAAAGGTTAGAACAAGAGTATTACCTGATTCCTTACCTGATTCTGGATTCATCGCATCTTCAAACCAGAGGAAAGACTTTGTTTTAAACGCGTCGCATCGCCAGCAGCAGCGCCGCTCCAAACTCACCGTTCCATGCAGCATCTCTTCGATCCGGCGCTGTCTCCATCTTTACATCGCCGAATCCCGGCACCTAAGGGGGACAAGAAACAACAAGGTGAGCAGAGAGAACAGACAGAGACATGCTCTTTAGCCACCATATGCTTACCCGATTTTACCGCCGGAGGTATAATTCATCAGCATGCCACATCTTCTTATGCCGCACCTGTAAGATAAGGAGAAAGCAGCAAGTTTAACCCTTGGCATTATTTACCGGACAGTGTTGGGTAACACAGACTTTTACCGGAAAGCTTTCAGCTGTCAATCTTCTTATTGGGTCAAAGCTGCAAGATAAAAGAGGAATTGGACAGGAGTGAATTCCAGACATTTTGAACTCTTACGAACTATATACTTACGGCTCTTCGCCAGGAACTTTTGGAGTCAGGATTCGTCTACAACTCTTCCAACACCTTCAAGCCAGTGAAGTAACTGGTCATCAACGCGCCCCTGTGTGCTTCGCAGGATGGAGGGCTCATCCTTCAAGAATATAAGGAGAATATTTCTACTGGCCAAGCAGACAAGATTAGGAGGGCAGATCCAGTCAGTCATCGCTGCACTACGCATCACGTGGGTGGAGACCGCAGCAGTCTGGGTCCGACCGACGCCCCTGTGGGAGCCAGGTGAGCATAACAGACGGCCGATGCCTGCCCCCGGGATGTTGATGGCCCCGAGCCATGATGCCTCCCACGCTGATTGTGCTGCTGCCTCCAATGCAACTGCCTCTGACACCACAATGGTATCCAGGCTGATAGAATCCTCTGGTGCCACCATGCATGTGCCCTGCTTGTTGATGCCTGCATGTCCTCCATTTGCTGGGGTCCAGTTGGTGGGGTGGCCACCCCTGCTGGACCTCCATCTCCCGACTGTGGCAGGGATGTGTCCTCCACCAGCCTGGCCGCTGGCTCAGGGGCAGCTCCACAGGGGGCCTAGGTGATACATGGGCGGGAAGACGGCACAGAGGATGACTGCTGCATAGGGGGTGCAGTTGAGGAGGGGGTCGCAAGAGCATCCAGCAAATGGAGGAACCCTGGGCCAGTGACCTGTCCTAGCAAGTCTAGGCTGGCACGCAGGTTTTCGAAATGACGTGCACTGTCCTGCCTAGAACCATGCACGTCATCCCGAATACCACGCGTGCGCAACGCCATGCCCACTAGGACAGGCTGCACTTGGTCATGGATTGCCACGTCCACAGAGAGAGGACTGCCAGTTGATGTAGACGCATCTCCTACCTGCGAACGGGCCTGGACTGAGGCATACCTGTTGGTGCGGGATGATGCAGTCACAGGATCAGGGACAGGATTACACACAGGCACCTCTGCGGTGGCCTGTGCTGCCTCCTGCCCCTGCACCTGGGCTGCACCACTCTCAACCACCCCCTCCAAGCCTTATGCATGGAGCTGATACGGCCTCCTCCTCAACCACCCCCCCCACCAACCTGGATGACTCCGTGCCATCTTCCTCCATAGGCCCCTGTGGGGGCTCATCTGCCCCTTTTGCTGCCAAGGAGTCCACCTCCAAACTCCGCCTCTTCGACCTTCCCTCAGCAGCTGCGGCCATGGACGTGGCACCAGATTCCTCAATCACAGAAAATATCAGTACCTGCGAGGGGAGCTGGGCCTTGCGTCTCCGGCTGGTGGTGGGATCCATGCGCTGTGCTCCACAGCACCGTCTCTGCCCTCTTCATCAGTCAACGCTGCAACAGGGAGAGATAGAACACAGGTATCAGGGCACTGTACAATGGTCTGATACACACATGACAGTTGCACATGAGTGGCAGTGTCAAACTTCACAGATGGCATCACACTCCCCAACACTCATGTCATTTGAACCCACACACATTCACCAATAAACTGGTATCATGCAACAGGCATCAGCATCCATACACACTTAACTGCATGAACAACCAAAGGTTGGCATGACGTCACAAGCAACATGGGGAGTGGCAATTACATGCACCATGCACACACGCCACAAGACAGACATGCATCTGTACATCTCCACCACCTGTCACAGTGCAATCATTGGCAACTAAGTCATATCTGCCAATCAGGTACTCACATGTCCAGGTCATATGCATCAATGGCATATCACAGTCGCACACATGTCAAACACAGACACGCACATGTACGCCATGCACATACATGAAGGTGGAACCAGCATCCATGTGTCACACCCCAACCATGGCATAGTACATACACAGAAATGCTAACATGTGTGCATCTCCACAGGCAGTTGGGCATCATGCATTGGAACACATACATCATTGATGTGCATCACACATGACTGCGCTCACATGCAGCAGGGGCATGTCCCTGCACACACACATACATCCAAACATGGGCCACGTCAGACATATGTCCAAGCTGCACACTCCTGCCACACCTCAACATGCACTGTGTGGAATGGGATAGCCCAGGCACTCACTGCTCGTCTCCAGACGGGACTGCCTCTCCAGGACCTGTTGGTGAAGCACTGGATCGATGCGCTCTAGGACCCTCATCTGTTCAATGGAAAGTTGGATCCGGCAAACCCCTGCATCTGCAGCATGCAAGAGGCGCCGGGCCTTCGTAAGGGTCCTGGATCTGAAGTCCTCCCAGTGCTTCTGGACGTGTTTCAAGTTGCGGGAACCACCCCCTCCACATTGATGACAACCACGATGTCCAACCAGGTCCTCTTCCGTCCTTCCTTGTCAGCGCACGGTCATCTGAAGAGGGCATCATAATGCCCCAGGACTTGCTCCGCCAGGATGCCAACTTCTCTGGCTGAGAAGCTGATAGCCCTCTGCCTCTCTGGCTGGGGGTTGTTAGTGGTCTCAGATGGTGTTTGCCCCGACATGGCAACCCCAGAGACAGGTGTGGGTGGGCAACTGGGTCCTGGGGCTGGGCTGTGGAGTGATGGAACACCAGTCGGGAGTCTACTGTTCCAGCAGGGGTGGTCGCAGCAACTGGACCCCTGCAGATGGCTGATGTGCAGGCACCAACTAGCAGGGCATGTGGCCAGCAGGCTGGCAGGCAGCAGCATATGGCTTGTGGGAGGTGGCTCAGGCTCTGGGGGGCAGGAAAATGGCCTTCTGGGCAGGTGTGTGGTCTTCTGTGTGTAGTCACGTGACCAGCTTGATGCAGAGTGAATCCGTATGTGAAAAAACAGCACATCAGCGTGTAATTCAAGGAAAGGGCCTTAGCGTGTAAGCGCATAAGTGACGTGATATGCGCGGGCGTTTCCTTCGGCACGGTGCATAGTGAATCTGCACGTGCAAAAACAGCACATCCACGTGTGAATGCATGTAATTCGAGGAAAGGGCCTAAGCGCGTAAGTGATGTGATGCGCGCAGGCTTTTCCCTCAGCACGAGTTAAAGGTGAGCGTGGCCCAGCAATTTGTTGTACATGCTTTTCATGGAGACCGACGCATGTGTTACTACTACTTGCAGTTTCATGTGCCATCATTTCACAGTGGATGGAGGACGTACCTCTTCTTTTGTAGGGGCTCTTGCCTAAGCGTGTTTTTCCTTCCCACGCTAGTCAGACGGTGAGTCACGCATGCTATTTCTCCCACTGCGGGTCCCCCTGTGTATCGCTTAGCCATTTTTGAGGTCATGGTAGCCTGTGTGTCCCATGCATATGCGTTTTTTGTGTCCCTGGGTGCTACTGTGTACTGTGGGAGGTTGATTCCGATGCACACATTGGCTACCGGGTTTGCATGTACGGTTTTATTGCAGATTTGGGGTGCCTGAGCATTGCGTGACCTGTCATTTTCTCATCAGTGTTACATACAGCCTTGCAGGCATACAGGGGTGCTGTTTACATCTAGTACCCCAAGCACTTCACCCCAATTGCTCAGGACAATTGTCGTGTACACCTCCCATTGGCACTACTACATCTGTGCCATGGTTGGAAGGCCACGAAAGGTGAGGGGCGCTTCAGTTGGGCATCCTCCACATGGTGGGCATGGTCAGGGATGTGGCCGGGGTGACCAGGGAGTTGGGGGAGTCCAGGGTGCCCAGGGTGGCTGCAGAGGGGGAAGAGGCAGGGGTGTACCACTTCAGTAGGATGTTCTGCCACATGTTGGGGCAGTCATGCCACCACCCCCAGAGGCTCCGGGAGATGCAGCTTTTGCATCTGACACTGGTGCCCATGTGACCCAGCAGTCAGTTTCATCTACTGCCACGGGCCCATCGGTAGTGGTAGATGCAGGTGCAGCTGTAGTGACCACCACCCAGGCTTAGGGTCAGCCAGCGCATGAGGCGTTGGCACCTGAGGGTTCCCAGGCAGAACTCCAGGTGGTCAGGAAGCACAAGCAAAGTGCATGCAGGGCTGCTCTGACCAAGGCACATGTCCCTGGGGCAGTGTTGTCATCTGCTGCCCCGAGCAGCCGGGTGTTGGCAACTGCATGGGCAGATGCAGCCAACACCACCCTGGCGGTGAGTCTGCCAGCCAGGACAGTCTCGGTCACAGACCTTGGCACAGCAGCTTTTGCTGCATCGGGTCCAGTCAAGAGCACCCAGCAGCCGCTGACGCAAGTCAGGGCTTCCGTCCTAGTTCCACCTGCCACTCCCTTGGTCCAGTCCACCAGCACCACTGCCCCGACTGATCAGGGCGGCATTTGCCAGTCAGCGTCCGGATCACTGCCCAAGAGGAGGAAGGTTGCTCCCGCACAAGAGGCTGGGACCCCAGACACGGCTCCGGGCTCCAGCACATCGAGGAAGAAGCCTTTCGGCAAGCAGGAACTGGACTTCCTTGTGGGCTACGTGTCGGAACACAAACGTGATATGCTAGTGGGCTCAAATTGTCCCACTAAGCCTGCCCAGCGTTGGGACCATTGGAAGCATGTTGTGGAGGGTGTTAGTGCATTCGGACATGCGGTGCGCACAGTTCAGGACTGCAAAAAGCATGGGGATGACCTCCGACACTGTGCTAAACTAAAGCGTGCCTCCAATTATGCCATGACTCTAGTGACTGACAGTGGGCCAGCACCTGAGGAGGAAGAACTCACTCTGCATGAGGTGAATGCTGCGGAGGTCATCCCGGCAGAATTGGTCGAAGGAGTGGGAGAGATGCTGGATTATGATGCCCCGTCCGGTGAGTGTTGTTGCGTGTTTTTCCAGCCCATGTGTGGTTTGCTTGTGTGATGTGTTGTGCTTGACTACCACTACATGCTATGTGTACATGGTTCTCATGTGTGAGTCATGCAATGCTTCACTATTGCGTGCCTGTTGTGATGCATGCTGGACATGTCGAGCAGACGGGGACTGTCCTCATAACCACACATGCACCCTACACACATGCTAGTCACCCGGCTGCCCCTCCTGTCCATGTTCCAGCTCACTGACTCTTCTGCCTGCAACCTGGGGTGTCTTTTCACTCAGCACTCGGACTACGTCATCGCATGACTGACATTCATGTGTGTTCAGCCTGCATGCGGGTACTCCACAGGGGCATGCTTCCTTGCCCCTCCACCCCTCTGCACCTCAATTTCACCATGGTACTGGTGGGTAACATGTTGGATTACTGCAATGGCCTGTTCCACGCTCCTGTGTACATGCGCACTTTCCCCTGCCAACCTGCCAGACACATACTATGGGGTAGATCCTTTGTCCTTGATCCAGGGTTTCTCACTCGGACTGTGCAGATGCTCCCGAGGACATGAGTGCCCATTCATGCTCCATGTGTATTCCATGCATGCCCCATGTGTCCTTGGCAGGATGATCATTGTAGTACGTGTCCAGGATGACATACGTATGATGGCATTTGGTCATCCATTCCATGCTCACTCTGGCTCAGTCCTGCATCACGCACATGTTTAGGGTGTCATTGTCTGTGTGAGGCACAAGCCTCCCCCTGTTGCAGGCCCCCTGACTATGTTCAACTGATGTAGTCCCTTCTGCACAAATGGGTGTACTACTGAGGGTTCATCATGTGTCCTGCTTACTGTCCCATTCTCATCTGCTGTGGTGTCAGTTGACTGAGATGATGCAATTGACTCTAGTCAAAACTGCCTGCCAATACACAGTTCTCTGGTCAACCTTTCATTGCCATGCAATGCCTCCCTGCATTTTCACTAAGGGGGCTGGGGGGTTGCCTGTAGCCATGCAACCCACAGCATGCACATTGCACATGATGGCTGAACTGACCCTTACACTGCCTTCATGTTTATTGATTGACACATTACGTTCTTGTTGATGTAGATAGTTGTTAACGTTTAAAAATTGGTGACAAGACAGGCGCTCGGTTGCCAGTCAAGTTTTCCTGCATTAGCTTCTCCTCCAAACGCACGTTTTAATGACTCCATCAATCTTCAGGGAGGCTGTGTTTCTTTGCTTTTTCAGTCGTGTCTTAATTTCCTTTTCAGGTATGACAAGTTAATTGACTCTAAGGATTCTGGTACTTGTATTTTTCGCAGTTCATCTTTCTTGCAGGTGGCTGTAAACAACTCCCTTCATAGCACAAATCTTCCCCTTGATGGGGTGAGGGGGAAAGCCATGGTTGTGGCTCTCCATTGTAAGGCATGATGGCATGATGGCCCTGCTGCCTTTTGAGCCTGGAACAATGTTTAAAAATTGGTGTGATAGTTGGTAACGTACACATGTTCTGCACTGCAACCACCCACTTCTGAGCCATGTTACACCATTCTACATGCCTACTCACTGCTGCAATGTCAGAGTGACCTGGCATGTATGTTCAGATTATCATCCCTTCACTCTTATAAAACGCACAGGCACAGGTGCATCCTGTGACACATGTACTCTGTATTGGAACACCCTAGCGGGGGTTTAGCAAAGATGATTGGTCAATCTGCGGCCTATACTAACTGGTATAGGCCACAGATTGATTATAGCCTGCCAATCGGGTTGTAATGACTGTGGAGCTGCCTGCATGTGTGTTTGTGTACACTTTCCCATACATCAAAGCAAGCAGCATTGTAGCTGCTTGCTTTGCTGTATAGGATGCTGTTCATATTCACCATACAGTTGTATATGAACACGGGTGTATTTGAACACTTTCACATATACATATGCAAGCAGCTTCAACGTTGTGTAGTGCAACATTGCAGCTACTTACTTATGTGTGTGTGAAAGTGTTTATTTACACATGTGTTCTCTGCAGCTTTTTTGTTGAATGACTAATATGTTGTTATTTAACGTAAATGCTGCTGAGATTTCAGCATTGCGCCAGTTATATTCAACTGGCACAATCCTGAAGGTGCGCTATCGTACAGTACGTGTACACCCAGGCCCACTGGTGGAGCCTGGGCGTGATGATTTCACACACTGAATAATGTTTTTTGGCACATTCAATGCACAATGTGCTGAATCACGCCCTGAGGGGTGTTATGTAGACTTCATGGACCGGCAGCTTGGACCTTACTATGTCTTAAGGTCCCTCATGCCTCATTGCAGGCCCTCACTTTTCTCGGGATATTCACTATGTCTACATAGCCCATGATGCCCGGTATGGGCCGAGCTGCAGATGGATGAAGCTATGTTGGTGATGATGATTTAGTGATGCATGTGTACATGCATATTACGTTGGTCATGGTGTATTTTGATTCACTTGCAGCTGTGGCCATTTGGCTCTTCAGACATGCTTATGGTATGTGCAATCTCTGTGTTGCCATCTGTCATTTCTGCATGTGATGTGTGCCTAACAGAGGTGGTGTGTGCTGGAGGTGATATACTACATTCAGTATATGTGTAGGCTTTGCAATTTACACACATCCATTTCTGCTTTCAGGATGACATTGCATATCAATGCCACTGGATACATGCCATCATTTCAGTTGTGAGTGACATGTCTGCTTCCTGTGTTGGCTGTGGATGTGATGTCTATGTGTGTGTGTGGGTTATGTGCTTCTGACATGTATACTCATGTTTGTTTTTTAACATTAGAGGTGATGACGCAAGGGAGCCAGATGATGGTGATGTCATTTCAGACACAGGGTTGCTATTACATCAGTAACCTGGCACAAGTGGGGGTCATGGGGTGGTAGACCATGAGAACCCATTTGTACTCCAGACCATCGTGTCCAGGGCTGGTGTTAGGGAGAATTCTCGAGAATGGCTAATTTCCCTTACCTACTGAGCCCCTCTGCAGCTTTGCTGGATTTCTAGGATTTTTTTTTCACCTGGTAAGAGTGTGAGCCTTTTTTCCCACTCATACATGTGTTTTGCTGTGTGTGTTTAACATTTTTGTGTACATAGACTGTGGAGCCTCATCTAGTCCATAGGCATCGTATTTTTACTGTCTGTTACACAGCACCTTCAGTGCAGTGACACAGGGTTGTCTTTTAGACTTCCCAACTCAGACTCAATTTCTGGGACTGAACAATGTCTCCCAGAACATGTAAAGCTACCATTGACTTCATTAGTCTTTTTAAATCCACAGACCCAGTACAAACCAGCTTACATGGAGTACTGAAAAGGGTTAATACTGATCCATTTTTGTTTGTTTCTCTTGGAGCATTGTTTTGCTCCCTTTTCATCAAGACTTGGCTGGTGGCAGTGGTAACTACCCTATTTTTCCTACTGAGGTTATCGTAAATAACCTTGGCATTGTTTTAGGCTATCTTGGTAGCCTCGAACTTAAACTCGCTAGACCATACACGTTTTTATACGGTTCCGGCTGTGTTTATTCACCATTTCTTTTTGAAAATGTCTTTCTCGTGTTTTTCTCTGCGCGCCAAACCAGTTTTGGTTCCTTTGTTCACCGTCTCTTTGCGGGCTTCTACACAGATGCCCTCCTTAGGTGCCTGAAAGTCTGGGTAGGCAGAATGTGAGGAAAGGGTTTTAGGATCCCTGCCACGGGTTCCCTTGGTAACCCAAGTCAGACTCCTGTTTGATTGGCTAGGCAACTGTCCAGCCAGGACAGCCACCCTGCTATGTGATTGACAGCCAGGCTGTGTGAATGGGGGAACACTGCATAAAAAGCATGTCTCTGGATCTGGAAAGGAAGAGTCGTCACTGGAACAAAAGAACCGATGAGGAGCTGACGGAAGAGGACCCCTACCATGACTGAACCGCCCGGTGAAACCCTGCTGCAGGTCTGAATCCTTGAACTCCAATGACAGAGAAGATCCTCCCGGAATCTTCTTCCCTGAGATGCTAGGACCAACCAGTTTACCCAAACTGCAAGCCAGGACTCCCTCCTCTGGTCAGATTTGCTGTACAGAGCTACAGTGGGCCAGATAGCCAGGAAGGTCGGACCCTGCTTGTGTTTTAAGGAGCGTACCTTTCATTCATTGCTTTGCTCTGCTGCTGGTTTCTTCCCTTGCGAGTGCAAGACCATCCCGTCTTCCTACTTCATGTCAATCCAACAGTTGCTTCAGGAACCGTGAGCCTGCAGGAACTGCCAGGAACGTCCACCTCAGCTACAGCTTCTTCTCCATTTAAAGGTACTGTGCAAATCCAGTTGTTCGTTTCGTCCAGCCGCGGAGAAGGTGTGTGAAACCTTTCGCCAATCTGAAGGCTTGTCCTTCTCTACTCTTTCAACTAACTTTTCTTCTGACTAGATTTGTCTGGAACTCTTGGCAAAGACTTAACTGCGAACTACCCTGAACTGAGTGATCTTGAGTAAAAGACGTTTATCCCATTGACTTTGGCCCTAAGCCTATTTGATTTGATTCCATCACTGTAGTTCCTCTTTCTAGATTGCCCTGCTTACTTATCTGTTGGTGCTGCTCAATTTCTGCCTAACTTTCTCTTTCCCTCCCTTTTAAATGACTAGAGTGCCATTTTGCTCCCACTTCATTTTTTGAGCTTAACTTGTCTGGAAACTATTGGGAGTGGTGTTGTGTATTAAGAGTGTGATTTTTGAACTGCTTTACTTTAGTGAAATGTTAGACAACTGATGTGTAAATAAATGTATATTCTTTTACTCAGAAACCTTGAGTCAGTGTTTGTTTGAATCATAGTAATTGCTGTCCGTTGTGTAACTATTGATACTACTCACTTGCTCTTAAGATAAGTCTGGCTGCTCAGCCATCGCTATCACTTTATGGTGTAGTACAGGCTTGTACCAAAGGTGAATTTGTACTGTCACTTGTAGTCTTAATTGTGTGTCGTGTTCCCAAAGGGTACTGCATATAATTCTGCCTAACAGCTGGCAATCAGTCAAGCTCTGATGATCACTCTGAGCACAATGTTGAGTTGGATGTGCGTCATGTCCATTCGTCACCAGTGAGTGATCCTGATCTGGACGATCTTCTGTCTGCGACACCGGCACTGAGGAGCCAGACAGTGTTGGAACCTCCGCCTCTGGTGGATCGGGACACATGGTCACACTCCACACCAGTTGCTGATGTGCCTGGGGCATCATGTCAATGGAGGGATGTAGTCCTGCAGCTGCTGCAGCGCCAATCCAGCGAGGACCACGTCTCCTTGGGCCCCACTGGTGTCATGTCCAGCAACGCGGTGGCCATGCGCCACTGGGGTATACTGAGTGGGAGCAATCCATGTATGCAAGTTCAGAGCAACATGGGGCAGCTATTGATAAGATCGCTCAGAGCATGGAACGTGTGGCCCAATCCATGCTCCCCCTGCTAGGCAGGTGGAGCTCCAGCAGCAGGCAGCGCAGTCCACTGGCCACTCACTAAGGCTGGGAATGGCAGCTCAGACAGGGCACGCCGGGCTGAAATGGTGTCTCTGCTCAAGCACTTGCTACTCACGCAGAGGCACACATGAAGGCCATGAGGTATGACCATCAATCCCTCAGACCTACTTTGGGTGTGCTCAACATGTCCCAGAGACAGCAGACAGAGGAGAGGCTAGAGCAGCTTGAGAATACCATCTCGGCTGAGCAACGTGCATGTCGGCAGGTGCTCCAGATGTCATGAGAAGCCATGTAGGCAGAACTCTGTGTTACACATGCTGCCTTGCAAGAGGAAGCACAAGTATCACGTGAGGTGCTGCGTGCCATCGCCACACAGGACTGGTTTACCAGACCCGCAGGCTTGCCGTCGAGGGGCAAGCTGTGAATAGGTGTGGTCAGGGAAGTGTGCCACATCCACCTTCTGATTTCCATACAGAGGGTGGGCAGGACGACAACTTATCTCCCACACAGGTCAGGTTCTGCAGGCGTTGAGCCCATGGAGGTATTTTTTTTATCTCTACATCATCGCATGTGGGTGTTGAGTTGACCCCTGTCCCCCCCCCTCCTGGGTGCCCCTCCCCCAGGTCGAATGTGGCCATTTCTTTTTTAAATAATATTGTTTGTCTATTGTGCATTCATGTGACATTTCACATGCATGTATTGAGTGCTTTGTGGCTTTTGAAAGCATCCACTGTCTGTTCCAGCTGGGCCCATTCAAGCTTGTCTCGTGTATGTGTTTGTGGCTTGAGGTCCAGACATATATGCCACTACTGCTTCCCCTTTCCATGGGCTTGCAAGGATGGATCGTTGTGACAGCAATTTACACAAGGGCATTGGACTTTCATCATATCTGTGGCCATTCTGCTGCTGTACTACTTGTGTTTACAACCCTAGTGGGGATTATGGATGTTTTCGAAACGGCATGTCTGCAATACATTTTGGTGAGTACATTTTTGAACTGTGCATTTATTGAAGTTGATTGTGATGTTTTTTAATGTCTTGCCTGTATCCGTGCTTGATGCACTTCATGCTGTAGACGGTAGCCTGCACCCTTTAGCTGTCACAGTCACACTGCTAGTGGGAGGGGGCCGGGTGGTGACAATGTCGAGGTAGTACATGTTAAGTTCAGCCCCTGGAAATTGTGGCAAAGGAAGAACCATACTTGTTTTTTAATACTCTGGTGCCTTTATTCCCTTTTTTTTCTTCCTGCTACTGTCCTTGTTGCAGAGCTGTCCACCTGTCTCTCGGGCAGTTATGTCAACGTACTCTTGCGCTGCCTCGGTTTGCCTCGGTACACTTCTGTACCACAGCATCTCTCTCTCTTGCTCCTCCTGTCTTTCATCTATCACACCCATACCTTTATGTTGACTTTCGCCTTTTACCAATGCTATTCAACTGTTCTGTCTCTTAACTTGCTGTCAGCTGTTTCCGGCTATCTTGCATTCACTGTGCCTTTCCAGACTTGTGCTGTCTCTGCCTTTCTTTGTTCACACTATCAAGGAATGATTGGGTTTCAACTCAACCATCCAGTTGCGCCAGCCTCCTTGGTTATTTTCTACTCAAGTTTCATTTGTTTGTTTGTTTGTTTGTTTATTTATTTACATGGCGCACCGGACCAGCAGGTATGAGGGCGCAAGCATTACAGGTATATGCTCAGCTTAGTTGCAGTTCTGTACATTATTTACATTATTATACAAGGGCACAGTGAGTAAATGCAGTTACAAGGAGACAGAGTAAAATTACGACAGAGTTACAGGTTGAAAAATGTTGTTGTAGTTACAGGGTGTCGGTTATTGGTCTTTGTTCTTAAACCACCTCATGTAGTTATGCCTAAATTGGTGGTATGTTTGAGGTGCTCTGACGGAGGGGGGTAGTGTGTTCCAGTGTTGAGCTGCTTTCACCTGGAAGCTATTGCCGCCCATTTTCGTTCGCCATCAGTTGTGGCATCCTCATTGATTATTGTGTACTGAAATTCCTACCCATCCTGTTGAACCATTGTACAACTGTGCAACCTTGGAAGTTATTCTTTCATTCAGCTTGAACATGTACTTGGCCATATTCAACGACTTCAAGTCAACTACTGGAGGCTCTTCAGGGTTTTTTGGTGCCTAGTGGCTTTTTTCCTGGTTTGGGGGTTTGGCTTCTTGGAGTTCTCTGCAATTTGGTATTTTTACCGTCAAGGTCAAGGTGGCCTCTGAGGGAGCTAGACCCTATTTACATGAAAGGAAGAACAAGGAAACCAAGGGGAGGGGATCCTGAAGCCAGGTAGAGTAGATGGAAGACTTCAACGGACCCCAAAGACAGTTCTTTTGAAGGTCAAGGTGATGAGGGAGGGGCTTTTGTTGTTGGACAGTCTGCTTGGGCTACAGTAATTGGGCACTCTCTGACATTGTCAATGTGGGGTACTATGTACATGATATGATATGCTGGTCAATGGCTGTTCCTGTGTTGGGTTTACTTTTCAGGTGTCAGGGGATTGGTGTGGTTTGACACACTGGGGTGTCCACATGGGCAATGTTCACATGTGATGTGTACAGGACACTGAGGGTCACTTCATTTCACATGCATGTATTGAATGCATGTCCCTACTGACACAATGCACCACCACACATACAACCACCCATCCATTCCCACATATGCCTTCTCTGCCGTGCTGTGCCCCTGCAGCACATGATCACTTAACATTTTGGGATTGTGTACATGCATCACTAGGTCATTTTTGTTGCTTGTCCTGCTTTATATGATGCTCAATGAGTATCCCCAACATAATGGCTCACTGTGCTGTATGCTGAGTGGTGTGTTGCAGGGGACACATACAGAACACGGTTTTGGGATTTGTGGATTTGGATTGGCCAATGTGCATTCCAACAGGAATTCTGTCTTTGGTTGATGGTACCACTGGTGGCATGCATTTGTGTATGACTTTGTATGTGTGGGAGGTTGTTGGTCAGTCATTTCATCTGATTCCATGTCAGGTGTGATTGGCTCAGGCCTCTTTCCATTTATCAAGTGGCACTTTGTTTCTAATGTGTCATGTGTTGTGCTTTTGGTTTGCTCTTTTGCTGTTGCATGCCATGTCATGGTGTGGCCGACGAGGGTGATGGGGGTGGGAGGGTTTGGGTGACATAGCAGTGATTTTCATGTCCTGTTTTGCAGGGGGGTGGTGTGATATGCACCTTGCATGTGTTCCTTTTGGTCACACCGGATTGGTTACATTCTCAGGGTGGTAATGTTGTGACAGTCGAAAACATTCTCAGGGTGGTAAGGTTGTGACAGTTGACTGTCTCTTTGTCATCATCGATTGTCACCTGGTATGTTCCAAGCCTTTGTGCACTCCACAGGGGTGTGAGTTTAGCTGAAAAATGTGGCCACAAGCTGGGTCCATGCTGCCTCGCCACGTGCCCTTTCCCCTCCCATGAGCAGCACCTGTGCCTGTGGTTGGGAATGTGGGGGCACCACCATTTTCACCGGTGCGCACTGCCATGTTGCAAAATTGTGCAGGACACATGCTGCCACAATGATCCTGCCTACTACTGGGGGTGCATATAGTAGCTGGCCACCAGAGCGGTCAAGGCAGAGGAAGCATGACTTGAGCACTCCGAATGTGCGCTCCACTATTCCCCTGGTTGCAATATGGGCTGCGTTGTATCTTACCTGGGGTGGTGTGGTGGGGTTCCGCATTGGCGTCATTATGTGAGTGCTCAGAGGGTAGGCACTGTCCCCTGGGAGGTGATGATGGATGTCATTAGTTGGGTTTTTGTATTTGTCTGTGTGTGACATGCATGCATGTGCACAGACATTTGTACTGAGCAATGAGCCATGTGTCGCCATGCTTCCCAGGTTCCGGCTTAGGGCAGACAGTCTGTATATGAAACTTTCATGGGTAGACCCAGGATAGTTTGCATAGAGAGAGGTGATGATTCCATGGGTATCACATACAACCTGTACGTTGAGGATATATGCCAGTGCTTGCGGTTGCGGTAGATTTCTCAGTGGCCCTAATTGGACGTAGGGCCACATGGGTGCAATCAATGGCACCAATCACTCTGGGGAAGTGTGCCACCCTGTAAAAGTCGTGGACCACGGCCTGCCTTTCTGGGCATGTATATGGGCCTGCGGACTGAAGGGCGCGCAGTCATGATTGCCAAAACCTGGTGTAGGCAGTGTGACTGCATGGGCTGTGAGACACCCCACCACTATGGCAGTTGTTCGCTGAAATGACCCAGTGGCCAAAAATGCAGGACATTGAGCACCTTTTCCAAGGGGCTCAGTGCTTGGGAGCACAAGGTGGGTGATGTGAGGTCATCCTCCAACTCAGTGACCAGGTCTCGGACGATATGAGGTGGAAACCTATACCTGCTATATACCTCGTCATCAGGCATCCCAAAAAAGCTTATCCTGGGCAAAAAAATGCGGGGCCTGGCTATTCTCCTCCTCCTGCGGTGTCCCACAATCACTGCTGCGAGAAAGGGACATTCATTGTCGCTGTATATATGTGTTTGTGGTTTGCGTGCATTTTTATACTGTGCGGGGACGCTTCCTCCTGCCTTTGTGTGGTGGACGTGTTTACGCCTGTGCGTGTCTTTTGGTGTGCGCAGGTTTCCCCTATTCGATTCCATGAATATGTGTTTTTTGCGTGCGGGTGGGCGTTCCATTTATTTCCCAGCAGTACTTCCCAGTTACGCCCTAATTTCCATGCGTTGTTCCCTATTCCGCATGTTCCGCCCCCTTTTTGGTGTGTGTGCTACATGTTGTGCGCTTTCGTGTTCGGGATGTCGCAGTGACGTGTGTGCCCATGTGCGCCATGCACGGTTTCGGCGCAACTCCCTGGGAAAACACGTGCACAGACTTCCATGAATCGCTTGCATGTAATTCGCACGCATACGCTGGATTTTTCTCACATGTGCCACCGATTTCGGTGCACAATTATTCCATGAATCGGCCCCTATATGACTTAAGTGAATGTTTACATTGATTGGAACAGTATTTCCCTACAGAAAACTAATATATTGTGCATTAAGATATACTACACATTCAATATGTAATATATTCTTCATACATATGGCATTTATTAACTATTTAATGTATTAGTGCAAACACATTTAGTAGCAACAATAACACTTTCTTATGTAATGAAGAAATATAAATATGCAAATGCCGTAGAATGGTACACATTCCCAATAATATTTAATTGCCATAATTATAATCATTCTAACATGGATAAGAAGATTTAAGATTAGCCTTGTACCATCTCCTGATACAGATATTTCACAACACTTCAAACACTTAAATAATGGATTTAGCTTGAATAATATATAACATATTTGTAGCCATATCAACTCTGTCTCTAAATCTTGCTATCTACACCTCTGCATTCTCAAGTGCATCTTGCCTTTTTCTCCTACCCTCACAGAGTCAGCGCAATCATGACTATCGTCTTCTGCTGGCCAAACTACGCTAATTCACTTTTCCTGGATGCCACTGCATATCGGCTCAGAAAACTCCAATGGGTCCAAAACACCCCAGCGTGGCTCCTCTTAGCCCTTAATCCCATGAGAGCACATCACACCCGCCCTTCGTGTCCTCCACTTGCTCCCTGTTAAGTGCCAGTCCACATTCAGAACCATGTGCATCACCCACCATGCCCTGCACAAGACAGGCCCAGAATACCTTCAACACAAGCCCAATAGAAGCCTGTGATCAGGCACTGCACTTCTCCTTGTCATCCATCCCTTCCAATAGACAACATTAGGGGGTCCTCCTTCTCTGTCCAAGCTCCCACTAAATAGAACGCAATTCCCCTTCGCATTTGCCACTTAGATAATCACCTTGCCTTCTAGAAGGCCCTCAATACCTGCCTCCCCCGCATCGTAGTGAACCCACACTTTGGGTTATTTAACTCCACCATCAGATAGGCCTTGAAGAATTTAGTAAGTGCCCGAGAGAATATACTCCATCAGACTAAAGGACAGAATCCGCTCCACATCCACAAAACTAAGAAACCAGCCAGGGCACACAGGTACATATTGCACTCCATGTCAATCGAAGATAGCCACAGGCAGAGTCACTGACCCACACACACCTGCTATCATTCACTATTTGAAGACACATCACACAACACCTCTGCAATTAGAATGCAGCTACGCCCGACATCACAAAATCGGTCTAGCTGGACAATAATCAGTCTTCTGCACTGGCATACCCTCCTGGCAACCTCACAGCACCCATCCAAAAGCCACTCCAAATGGGTTGCTAGCACAGACTTCACCACCCCTACCTACCTTAATCTTAGCTCAAATGCACACACACATTCTAAACTCCTGAAGGCAAGTCCATGAATGGTCACACCAGAGAGAATACAACCCACTAGGGAAGAAAGGCACACGTATATCTTGTAAGGAGAACACGTTTTTAATCTTGCACGCAGATGAGAGCAACAGCAAATAACTCTGCTGCTAAGAACGTTCTGCTGAAAAGTGGTACAAGCAAAATCTTATAAAGCCAAACATCATCATACATGATGCAATAAATAGGGTCAGATCCCACATGGCTGGTTGGTGTGTCCCTATACAGGATCTGCCTGCCCCATAAGGGATGCCAGGCCATTGGTTACACCCCAATCTGTCTGTCATCCATCACGTGGGTGCTGCGGCAATCATCTTCTTCTCAAGTTGATTGTCAGAAAACAAATTAATTATACTCCTACCATACATCTACTTTATCACTCATACTGTGCACTTGACAGGGCTTAAGACAGGCACAAAGAAGGTTCTGGGGCACTGTTACCTTCACACACACATTTCACTCACTCCCTTCGGCACCATCCGGCTCCAAGGTATCCACCCTCGTTTTGAACTATAATGTATCCCTCCCAGCACCTCCAAATACAAATCACACAATTGTTGCTTCACAATGTGCACTGTGCATCCTTTTTGAACGTCTCAGGACTTGTTATTTTGGGGTTGGTGGTCAAAGAGCACCCGGTGCCATGGAATTCAGAGGTCTTAAGTTTTAGTCCATTTTTTGGGCTATAACTCATAGTTGCCTCGGGGTGGGCCGGGTCATCCTTTGGCCAGTGTGAGATAACATGTACACAAGGTGCCGGACTGTGATCGTGGCCTTTTAGGGCACATTCATCCCAAACATCTTTGCAATACTTGTTGAAATAATGAATAGGCATTGTGGTGGATAGGTGTGTGGGCTGTATTCAATGGAGCTTGGGCATGGCTGGGGATTTCTCTTGTCTCACAATTTGGGCCTAGTGCATGCAATGCCACATTTACCTGGTGGACCTTTCCTTCTACCTATGGTTATTAACGTCTACGCAAAATGGCAATGTTGCACATGCCTTATGCTGTACTATGTAGATAGACTATATTTGGTTATATTGGAGTAGGGTCCTGTTAAACTGGGAGGCGGTCCTCTGAGCACCCCCCTCACCCTGGCCAATCATAGTGTTTTGAATGCATTTCGCCTCACTCTAAAGTGCTTAAGGTGGCAGGGCGTGGCTGCCCCTTCCCAACATTCCCCGCTTTCGTTACTTCTACAGTAACAAACTCTGCTATACATCTTTGCTCCTGTTCCCTCCTCTTGGCTTCCACATAGGGCTGAATTCCCTTCATCAGCACCCAAGCCCTACACACTGACCGCAAACTCTTCGACCAGCGTGCATACTCTTCAGGTGAGCAAGTCATATAGATGCATCCCCACACCCCCCGAGATCCACCCACACTTATGTGTAATTTTCTAGATATGGGGTGGAGAAATTATAGTGTGCTCTAGATGATCAACTTCATCTCCATACGGGATGGGGAGCATCTCATTTTTAGGGCCACCCTGTGGGACATCAGTTTGTACTTCAACTTTTTTTGTTTTGCAAGGTGCTTTTGGAATCCCAATTGATACCATCATTCTTGCGGTATTAGGTGCTACATAGCCACAACATTGAAGGGCCAGCTGACAGGTGCAGAAAATAACAAGGATGAACACAATGATGGGCATTAACATCTTCATGATTGCTCCGAGCCAGGACAGGGCCCAACTGAATACCATAGTAAACCAATCACTGTCCTCTACTACTCACTCCTTCTTTATGCAAACACCCAAACCATGGACAGCTGTGATGATGGGGGATAATGATGTGTTCTCTGCATCCTCTGGAGTCACAAATGTACAGCAGGAATTGCCAAACTTTTTACAAGCTGTTGCTGTTAACATGTCCAGCACATAGTGGTTTTACATCGTCATAAGTCTCAATGCACGCAGCTCAACCTTGATCACGTTGAACCCATTCTCTGTATCGTTCATGCTGGACCAGCTCTCATCACACGATCTGCAACCATTTGGCATTTGCTGGGGCCTGCACTCCCAGCAAAAGTAAAGATGCAAAAAACTATTCCACTGAACTGAAGAGCCTGTAGTGTTCTGTTATTTCAGCAAGCAATGTAGAAGAGTTTTTGGATATATAATTCATTCATTTCCTCCTCTGTGGATGTTGTAACTGTCCTTTTCCTGGCTGCATATGGAGCTCTTGTGTGGGCAAATGGCGTTTATCTTCATTTTCGACTGTGGAGAGACCAGTTGGTCCCTCGGCAGGAAGTGATCCCCCTTCAGGTGTTCTTCTGGGATTACTAATAGTGCTGAGTGCAATGTGGCCAGCAAACAACAGCCCCTCCATGATGTGGCAGGTGTCAGTAAGCCTGTTGGCCACAGACCCAGTAGTAATCCATCATCGTCGCTTTTCCTTTCTTCATATCTTTGATCAAGAGAGTCTTATTGCAACGTTTGTTTGAGCCAACAAAAACAGTACCATTGCTGTGGAAACAAAGTCTATATTCTTCTTCCATGTGCACTTGCCCCAGCTTTTTCATTGTTGCGATCCACATCAACTTTTTGATATGCTCTGTCCAGATTTGTGCACAGATATTGTCCACTCGTGCTATCCTATCTTTGCTATATGTTACCAGTCCTTCTGCCAAGCAAGGTAGTGTGGTGTCCTGTCAGTTATTATTGACACGTTTGCTTCTTTTTGCCATCAGATATGGCAGTTCCACACACTTGATGTCCATTGAATCACTGCTTCACTGTACAAGATCTGGACCCATCATTTGCAATTGCACACTATGTGCCTGGAACATTCCTTTTATTTTGCATAGCGCAAGGTGAACTAGGTATTGCACATCTATAATTTGGACTGCTTGTAGTACCAACAACTTGGGAGCTCCTGACGCATGTGAAATGAGTGAACACACATAACAGCTTCCATTCACAGGGTTTCTCCCACAGCACTCATGTCCGAATACTGGGAGTTGGTGAACTCGAGATGATGAATATACTTAATCACATCCAACCCAGCCGTGGATATGTGTCATACTTTAATTGTACTTCTCTTTTCCTCATTCTATTCCTACTTTCAAGGATGGCAGCTTTACTAGTGCTAACGGAAATAACATTATGTCACTTTGCAGAGGTAGACAATCTCCTATTTGCTGAAAACAATGTTTTCCCACACAATCGTATTGTGCTCGTTAAATTAATTTCTATTATTATTGTTAGTCTTGACATTAGTGCTAATGTATGTAGATCCACTCATATTATTAACAATTATGTGTATTATCCCATTTGTTTAATTTATACAAGTTCGATCAATCATATTCTATGGCATTGAAATATGGGGTGGAAATTGCACAGCTATTCTGAGTAGATACGAAGCCGGTGTTCTTCGCAAGCTCTTTGGGATAACTCTGACACTGCCAGTTGAATTATTGTATTTGGGGTTGGAGAAATCTGGAATCACATACAATGTAACTAGAAAAAATATTCTATTCTGTGATAAATTGCTCTCCACAATGCCATTGGCCTGTGGGTGGTAAATCAAACACATCCGGTATTTGATGTCAAGTAGTGCAGTAATATGCTGAAATAATTCATTAAAGAAATGTGTGCCATTATCTGACCTTAAAACCTTGCACACACCCCATTGTGGGAAAACGTCCTGTACTAAAAATCTAGCAGTACACTTGGCGTCCGGATGTGCACACAGCCCTGTTTCCACCCACCTTGAGAAAGACAAACCACTACAATTAGGTTCCTAGATCCATTACAATGCTCCCCCATACCAGCGCAATCTATGTGGAATTCACGGAATGGCCTAGTAGGGCAGGGCAAGGTGCCCTGTAACGTCTGTAACGTCATCCCTGTACTGAAACTTTGACATGTGGTGCAATGTATGACCATTTCTGTTATGCTTTTCTGAATGTTTGGTATGAACCAATCCTCCTGTATAACTGCTGCTATGAGTTGCTTTGAACTGTGGAACGGGTAGTTAACTGTTCAAATGCTACTGCTAGCAGCTCCTGGGGCATTACTGTCTTCCCAGAGCTCTCTTGCCTCTATAACAAATTTGTCAGAGATTGCTTACAACATCTCTGTGACCATCACTCTTTCTCCCTTTCAGGTGCCCTTCCTTGTAGTTCAATAATCTGGGAGATGGGTAATGCTGTATAAGGTGCTGGATGTTTGCTTGCTGGTGGGGCAGTCACAATGAACTCAGTGGGTATTTCATTTGGCAGATACGCTGCTATTGTGTCTGCCGCATTGGCAGCTGTGTTCCCCATCAATATTTCATCTGTCCCATTAGTGTGGGTGGCGCACCTGATGACCGCCACAACAGATGGCTGCGATAATGCTTCTATCAGTATTTCTAGCAATGCTGCATGCTCCACTGGGACCATCCACCTTCCGAAACCCCCTCCTCTTCCAAGGAGATAGACTAGCGTGCACAGTTGTTGTAGCATATGCTGAATCTGAATATATTGTTACATAGCACCCATTACAAACTATTAATGCTTCAAAGAGCGCTATGAGTTCTGCCGCCTGTGCAGAATAATGCATGGGGAACCTTTTCATGACCACCACCTTATACTCTCCTTCCTCAAGTGGTACCACTGCTGCCCCTGTCCGTCTTTTACCAACTTCCTGATCAATTGTGGAAGAACCATCAACAAAAAGTACCACACCGTCCGTCAATGCACAGTCCCTTGCATTGGGAATGTCGTCTTCCTCCCCCTCATATGTGGCACAGCATGAATCATTAAGTCCTCGCTAGTAGGCATATTTGTTAAAAAGGTGGCAGGGTTCACTGTTTTCCATTTAACCACATGAATATGAGGTTTAGAAATGATGATTTCATATGCCGAATATCTTGTGTAGTCAGAGTAGATTTTGACCTTTCCAGAATGGCAAACAAAGAGTGTTCCACATACACCGTAACTGAGCACCCTATGTCAATTGTAGAAGTTTTCACTATTGCGAAAGTAGCAGCTGCTAATGCTTGTTCGCATGCAAACTGCCCTTGCATCACTGTATCCAAAGTGCTGCTATAATAGGCCAATGGCTTATGGGGCATTGTGCTTTTCTGGGTCAATACTGCTGTCATAAACTGGCCATCTGAATGTGAAAACATGTAAAACTCCTGTGTGTAATCTGGGATGACCAGTACGAGTGCAGAAATAATTACTTATTTTAAGTCGTCAAACTGTTCGATCATGTCTTCTGTCCACTGTAACTTGTGGTCCTTTATATTTTGCGCTTCCCTAAGGATCTGTAAAAGTGGCCTCATGTATGCCACGTAATCTAGTATCCAGGCACTGCAGTAGTTACACTGGCCCAGAAACATCTGCATGTCTTTAAATGAGGCATGTCTGGGGGTGGTGCCTACTGATGCTGCCCTGTCTGGTAGTATCCTTTTACCGTTCACTGATATGAACTGCCCCAGATAGAGCACTTCCTGTTGAAAATATTGGAATTTGGCCTTGTTAACCTTGTACAATTTAGAGGCCAGCAATTGTAGGAGTGCAATGGAGTCCCTTTGGCAGTGCTGTCCACTGTCACTACACACTAGCAGATTGTCCACGTACTGCTAGGCACCTGAATATTCCCTAGATCTGCATGCAGTATTGTGTTAAATACGTTAAGGGCTCTCAAAGTACCCCTGAGGTAACCTTGTATGCTCAAACCGCTTCTGGCCTTGCATAAATGCCATGAGGTACCTTGAATCAGGATGAAGTGGAATCGAGAATAATGCATTTGTAAGGGATTTAAATCAGGCACACACCCAAGTCTTGCCCAGCATGTAGTGCGCAAAGGACACCCTTATTTATTTTTGTCTATATGTTCAATATTCTGAATGATATACCACTCATATCATACCCTTCTCAAAATATCCCCCCACCCCCCGGTCACACTGAACCAGGAATCAGGCTAATTTGTAACAGTAAATATGTATTTATGGATTGAGAATTTAAAACACAATATATTTTTAATAGGTAACATCAATCACCAAGGGGTGACAAGGACAATGAATAATATCTTTAATGCACTGGGAATTAGGTAATAAACACAAAACGAATGCAACAAAGAAAAGAATACTTTTGGATTGGTTTGGAACAGATAGTACTATGGTTAGAGGTTCCCCCTGTGACACCCCTCGACCCACCAATATGCAATTTAAATAGTTGTGAGGAGGGAGCAGGTACTCACAAATAATACAGACACCCCCACCTTCCCTCCTTAAACATAAGAGAAAAGTCAACAAATTTGACTTTTTAACTGTCAGATTGACATTGAAACTGGCTGAGCAAAAACACTAAATATCGTCAAAAATGCTTAAATTGTTATACATTTCTACAGGAGCCGCTTTGACCAGATGCAAGCAATCAAAATCACTGATTTAATCAAAAGAAAACAATTGGAATCTGAAAGGCAAAGTGGGAAATAATTTAAAGACAATTCACACGTGTAAAACTTTTACAAAATGTAAATTTGCGGCAAACTTTTACTATGCGATTTTTTATAAAAATGAGTCAACTACACTGTTGGGTTGTGGATGTAGCTAAGGATGTTAGGTATCAGTGGGAGTTGAAATTCCATTTCTATCTTTAAAACTGAGGGAGTTATGGAGGTTTTAGTGGGAGGTGTTTTTCGAAAATAAAGACACGAATTTGGACAAGAACTTCAGTTTAAAACCAGAAATTATGGATTATGCTTTTACTCAAGATTAGAGCATGCAGGCTAGACAACCAGGTTGGGACGAAGTAAGCTCTGAGACTGATCATGACTTCAGTAACAGATCCCCAGTGCCTTCCCTGGCGGAACCAGTCCAAACATCGAAGTGGGATTTTTGGATCAGAGTTACACAAATAAAAATGACTATGAAAATGACGCTTTAGTGAATAGACAGAATAAGATAGCACTAAAGATTTTGACACTGTCACAGGTTATGAAAGTAAGGATTGTTCAGATATTAGGGTGGAACAAGATAAGGAAAGGTATACAATAGTTCTCTAGCGTCCTGTTAATACTCACAATCCACTGCGATTTAAGATTTTTGGCCCATCAAGATTCTGGTCAATGGATCAGTTCTATCAGGGAAGGACAGCACATCAGCTAGGATCAGCTAGGCCGGTCCTGGAACTGCACGGGATCTGCCCTTCTTGTTTCTGGATATTTCAGATCAGCGGGATGGCGAGTTCATCAGGCAAGCAGTATGGCAGCAAGACAGATAGTTTCAGGATGCTTCCCCACACCACAGCGCGTCACTGGGTTGTAAGGATTAGTTGAGGATTAATTGAGGATTGAGGCCTAGCTGAAAATGTAAAAATGGTTCAGCTACTGTTGGCCTGGTGATTGGCATCTGGATCTAGAAGCATATTAAAGGCTGGATGTTGAATGCTGGATCAGAGTGCTTCACTGGAATAAGAAGAGAGAGTCTGTATGTGTTGTGTGATGTCTCTATTTATCTTTTCAAATGACATCCCAAAATGGGTTTATGGGACAGCTTAACTAAACTCACTCCTGAGAACTGGGTTTGGATCAGAGCCTCATCTCTGCCTTGCATCTGAGTGATTGGATCAAAGAAAAATTTATGTCTTATGGTTTATCAAGTTTATGGTTTAGTTTTTACAATCCTTAGAAACCTCCCCTAGCCACTAGTAACAAAATCAAATTTTGTCCTAAATACATATTTATACATTTGTAACCTCTACGAAAATCACATACAAGGATTACATATTTTATGGAGTATCTGTTCATCAAAATCCCACAGCTGTGAGACCTTGTTTTGCCTTTTTGCAGCATTTTGTCCATTTCGACATGAACACATTTTCCAAACTTTTGCCAAATATCCACAAATATGCCTGTTTACCATAGGAATGTGTGTGCAAAGTTTAACAATTCTAGCATATATACAGTTCCCACAAAACCACATATATTGCCATTCCTGTTCAGAATATGCTACACAGTTCCACCACATTTTCAAATATAGGGCCAAAAATTAGATTAACAAATCTGCCCTTTTTATATTTTTCACCACTTCTGATAGCGAGTTTATAATTCCCTAAAAAAATGTTCATTACATATTCTTAGCAGCAAATAGTCAGCCTTTTGTCTGTCTGTGGAGGCAAGGAGCAGCCCCCTCCTTTGGGATTTCCTTCTGCAAGCCTAGTTTATGACCTCTTCACACATCCATTTCCTGGGCTGGAGAATCTGCCATTGTTCAGTCCTTTGTAGCAGACAAAAGTCAGGCCTACCCCACAATTATCATGTGTCAGTGAGCGTCTGCTGAGATCAATACCCTGCCCTTGGGTGGAAACCTGTTTTTCAACCTCTTGCAGGCCCAGCCAACCTAAGTTAATTTTTAAATTCTTGACTTGAAATCCAGCATAAAACAAACGTGTTGCATCAGATGACATAGATAAATTACTTTCTTAGGTTTTAACCTGTGGGGTCAAAACAACTGAGATCCGTGTTCCTTTCAGCAACAGTCCTTTTATATATGCTAATCCGGCAGATTTTTAGTTTTAGACAACTTTACAGTTTAATCATGAGAGCCCATTTGACAGGGGCTGTCACTCACAGGTAGCCCAGTGTGGCTGCACACAGATTTTTGACAGGAATTGTCATTCACAGGCAATACAGTTTTGCTGAGAAAATGTTTTGCTCTTAACCTTTTAGGACTTTGTAAATTCACAGTGCTTCATTAGATTAACTGAATGTTAGAGGCAAGCAAGATTTTGAGTGTTGACAAGAGTTATGTACAGGCATTTTGAAGTTTCAGCAGCAAAGTAAATGTCATTTACAGGCAAATTTTGGAATTTCACTTGCAAAGCGCTGCTTCTCCCTCTGTACTCCATGTTTTCTTGTCATGTTGCCCACTGGCACTTTTTCTGCAGCGTATGCTCTGTTCCACCACACATGCACCATGGGTGCAGGTTGTGCAGACATCTTTTTGTGTGTTGAAAAAACACGGTTTTGGAGGTTTTGGCACGCACAATGGTTTTGCCGCCATTTTGCTCTTTCTCGCACCATAGATAGCAGAGTGAGGCCGCAGAGTATAACAGAGTGGGTCAATACATCCTACACATTTTTCAAGTCCACTACAGTGAAATACATGGCTTCTTTGGGGATGCTACCTAAAATTGTTGCAGGATTCGGAACAACTGGACATTTTTTCTGTACCACGTCATTTAGGGGGCGTAAATCCTGAATCATTCTCCAATGGCCCCCTTTTGATTTTTTGAGAGGGTATAACACCATTTTACATGGGGACATAGACGGCACAATAAACCCCATATCCAGTAGGGCCTGTATTGTCTTTCTAATATCCCCCCACCCTCCTTCAATAATAAATACTGTTTTAACCTAGGCAGCACAGCACCTGGCATCAGTGATATGCGCACAGGGGTCACTTCTTTCAATAACCCTACATCATGTGGATTTGTAGTACCCAACTGTGAAGGCACATGTTGTAAGTCTTCGTCAAAATGTAGGGGTGGAGTTAATACTGTCATCAGGGGGCATTGCAGTCTTTGATACTGTATCATTATGTCACAGGGGATACAGATCTCTAGTTTTATTTCCCCATCTTTGTTTTATTTTTAAATAATTCATAATCCATCATTTCCTTTATCTGTACCATTGGATCTACACAGAGCACTGTGCACCACTCACAACTGGCCCTGAAAGTTCCTAACATGACAACGCTCTTGTCATAAACCAACAACCCCTGCAAATCCAGTGACATTCTCATTTCCGCCACCACCTCAGGTGACACTGCTGGAAGAAAGATAAAGTCAGGTGGCACTCACCAACACTGTTTGGAAATCTGGGGTACCGTTTCCACGAGTACAGTAATACCGTAGATTAACATGTCAGGGTCCACAGGTATCCTGCAGACCACCACTTCACTTGTCATTGTGTCTATAATCAACGTCGCTCTTACAGCACACATCCCAGGCGTGGAGCAAACTATACCATAATCTGTAAATGATATTGTCATGTTTAATTTGGTGAGCAGGTCTCTCCCTAGCAAATTAATAGGCGACCATTCAGAAAATAGTTAGGGTGCCTGGACTACCTTCCCTTCCACCTTTAAGTCTAGCTCCTGAGTGAATGGAACCTTGGAAATAGTGCCAGAGATTTCCTGTGCATAAAGATACTTTCCTGATAAGGGAACATTTCCTTCCATGATACATGATTTAGTTGCACCTGAGTCCACCAAAAATATGAACTATTTATTTCCTATCTCTGACCCCACCAAAGATTCCTCTTCATAGTGGATGGTCGTTGACAAAAACGGACACGAGAGTGCTCGCTGTAGGCTGACCTAATCAGGGTATGTGTTCGTTCCCGGAATCAAGAAGAGGTTCCATCCTATCACTGCTGCTCCTCCCATTTTGTACCCTGCTCACCGGGGTGGCACTGCCCTGCTGTTGCTGTGGCAGATGCTGTGCTGGCATATCAGCTGCTTGAGACTGCTGATTATATGTTTGGTGTTGCCCCAGGGAATAACCCTGACTCTGATATCGTTGACCCTGTTGTGAAAATCCTAGTCCTTGGAGCCCTTGGGGCCCTTGGCCAAGTTGCTGTGTCCCATAATTATATCCCACTACAGACCTGCTCCGGCATTCCCTTGTAAAATGCCCCCACCTCAAATAATTCCAACATTGGGATGGTCCAAACCCACTCCCCTAGGTCCAAAACCTCCTCCTCTTGCTCCTCGAAATCCCCATCTTCCTCGCTGCTGCCCTCCTTGTTACCATTGTGGGCTGGAGTACTGGCATCCCCTGTTCAATGGTCCTTGTCCTCCTTCAGTCTAGATCACAGCAATAGTGGAGCTCACAACTTGTTAAGTACTTTCTGTCCCCTCTACCTGTACAGGCGTCGACACAGGCACCTGAACGGCATCCTTGCCAATTTCTTTTCTATCACCTTTGCTTCCTCCGACTGATGCCGCTGAGCTGTTTCCCTCTCCTGTTCCTTAATCCATTTGCAACGATGCACTATTATGCTCTGTTGTTCCAGCCAGACTTTTGCCTCAATACCCACAATTCTATCTAAAGCCCTCTGCACTTCCTTTGGCAATCCCCTCTTAACAATGAAATAGAAGAACAATATTGAATGGTCCCACAGTCCTTCCATCTCAGCTCTCCACATCTCTTTAATTAGCTGGATCCTCATCATCCCTCATTGTACTCTGCATCATAGAATGCAAATTGGGAGTATCTGGGAAAGCTTCTTGTAACGCATCCCACACTTGTGCTCTTAATCCATTAAACGGTGCTCCATCCCAGTGATTGTCCCCCAGGGCTATACCTGGATATCCTGATTTAACCCATACATCCCCAGCCTGGTCCCCAACTATAGCAACTACCAAAATAAGATCCCCTATTGCCAGGGGCACCCTTGCTGTTTGCTTTTCAAATGCGTAAATCCACTTGCTCGCCCTGGCTGTAAGCTGTCGGAGGGCCTTCATTAAATGATTCTTATTCATCTGGGTCCAGGGCACATATTGTGTTCTTCCCGCCCCCTTCTGTATTAGTGGCATCTGCATCTTTACCCCACTTCTTATGCCCTTCTTCCTGCTTCCTCTTCTTCTTACTGTGACAATTGAGCCAGCCCGATTCCTCAAACTGTCCTTCTTCCAAATGCTTACTGCTTGGGGATACTCTAAACTGCCTCTTCACCCCTTCCTTCTTCTGCACCCTGTACCTCAGTGAATGAGTCACTATCGTCCTGCCTCTCGACATCTCCAACCACCGTACCTGATCTGAAATATGTTCACTTACCCCCTCCTCCTTCCTTTTCGACACATATATTTTCTGTTCATCACTAATCCATTTGAAGCAAAAAATCTCCATTCTCCTGATCTGTCTTCTGGTGCCCCTACATCCCTCACTTTTTTGGAGGATTCCTGTATCCTGTTAAATTCTGTCAACAACCCTGATAAACTGTTTTCAAACTCTCTTGACCTAAAACCCATGGATGCAAATACTTCAGGCAGATTTGTGTATGCCGATGGGGGAGTGGTTGCCTGTATTGTTACCAGTTCTGCAGGGGACATTATCACAGCAGAAAGGGTCTCTATCACAACAGGTACATAACTTGGATTGGTGTACCCTTCTGCAGGATATGCTGTCAAGGGATATAATCCCCTGCACTCCACTGGTGCTCCATCCTCTCCTTCTCCCTTGCACTTCCCATCTTTATGACTCTGTGCCTCTACTCTGTTCCCTTAAACTATTGCATCTTCAAACATACACCAGAGATCTAGAATATCTTTTCTCTTCTGTAGCTGCTTCCCCTTATATTTAGCTACTAAAAATGTGGACATGTGTTCAAAGTGCTCTTGTTGTGTGAGCTTTGCCCTGGCAATGGGCAGGGTATCCACTGCTTATGATATTTCACCACCTTGTCATGATACAGTGGCAGGGCCTTATACATAGTTTCTATTTGTGTTCCACCCCCATACTAGTGATATCTATCTATCACTTACTGACCTCGCAAAGTCCCTGTAATGCATATCGCATGCTGCTGCTTGTTTGTAACAATAGAATGCAATAAAATAACAAGCTAAGATTCTGGACAAGTTAAGCTCTAAAATGAAGTGTGAGCAAAATGGCACTCCAACAATTTAAAAAGGGAGGGAAAGAGAAAGTTAGATACAAATTGAGCAGCACCAACAGGTAAGTAAGCAGGGCAATCTAGAAAGGGGAACTACAGTGATGGAATCAAATCAAAAAGGCTTAGGGCCAAAGTCAATAGGACAAAAATCTTTTGCTCAAGATCACACAATTCAGGGCAGTTTGCGGTTAAGTATTTGCCAAGAGTTCCAGACTAAATTGGTCAGCAGAAAAGTTAGTTTAAAGTAAAGAAGGATAAGCCCTCGGATTGGCGAAAGGTTTCACACACCTTCACCGCGGCTGGATGAAACGAACAACCGGATTTGCACAGTACCTTTAAATGGAGAAGAAGCTGTAGCTGAGGCGGACGTTCCTGGTAGGTCTTGCAGGCTCCTGGTTCCTGAAGCGACTGTCAGACTGACATGAAGTAGGAAGACTGGATGGTCCTGCACTGCCCAGGGAAGAAACCAGCAGCAGAGCAAAGCAACAAATAAAAGGTGTGCTCCTTAAAACCCAAGCAGGGTCTGACCTTCCTGGCTATCTGGTTCACTGTAGCTCTGTATAGCAAATTTGACCAGAGGAGGGACTCCTGGCTTGCAGTTTTTGCAAACTGGTTGGTCCCACCAGCTCAGGGGAAAAAGATTCCTGGTAGATCTTCTCTGTCATTGGAGTCTGAAGATTCAGACCTGCAGCAGGGCTTCACTGGGCGGTTCAGTCATTGTAGCGATCTGTCAGCTCCTCGTCGGCTCTTACGTTTCAGTGGCGACTTTACCATTCCAATCCCAGAGACCTGCTTTTTATGCAGTTTTCCCGCATTCACACAGCCTGGCTGTCAAACACACAGCAGGGTGGCTGTCCTGGCGGGACAATCACCTAGTCAATCAAACAGGAGTACGACTTGGGTTACCAAGGGAATCCATTGCAGGGGTCCTAAAACCCTTCCCTCACATCCTGCATACCCAGACTTTCAGGTGCCTATGGCGAGCTTCTGCGTAGAAGCCTGCAAAAAGACGATGAACAAAGGAACCTAACATGGTTTGGCACGCAGAGTAAAACATGAGAAAGACATTTTCAGAAAGAAATGGCGAATAAACCCAGCGGGAACCATATAAAATTGTATATCGTCCAGTGGGTTTAAGTTCGAGGCTATGAAGATAGCCTAAAACAATACCAAGGTTATTTAAGATAACCGCAGTAGGAAAAATAGGGTAGTTACCACTGCCACCAGCCAAGTCTTGCTGAAAAGGGAGCGAAACAATGCTCCAAGAGAAACTGACAAAAAGGGATCACTATTAACCCTTTCCAGTACTCTATGTAAGATAGTTTGCACTGGGTCTGTGGATTTTAAAGAGACTAATAAAGTGAATGGCAACTTTACATGTTCTGGGCGACAGTAGCCAGTCCCAGAAAATGGAGTCTGAGTTGGGAAGTGTAAAAGACAACCCTGTGTCAATGCACTGAAGGTGCTGTGTAACGCACAGTAAAACGATGATGCCTATGGAGTAGGTGAGGCTCCACAGTCTATGAACACAAGAATGTTAAAACACACACAGCAAAACACATGTAAAAGTGGGGAAAAAAGCTCACACTCTTACCAGGTGAACAAAATAAATCCTAGAAATCCAGCAAAGCTGCTGAGGGACTCAGTAGGTAAGGGAAATTAGCCATTTTGGAGAAAGTTCCCTAACAATGGTTTCATCTAAACCAGTGGGAAAACTTGTTTTTTCGGGGCTGGTCGCTGTAGGTGGACGTGGCTTCTTCTGCAGAGGCGACCTGGAAGCCTCTGCAAATACAGGGGGTGCTGAGATCATGTCAGAGTCAACAATTGAAGGCAAGTCCCTGAACGCTCACACCTGGGAGAATACAACCTGCTAGGGAAGAAAGGCCCAAGTTGATCTTGTAATGATCACACATTTTTAATCTCACAAGCAGATGAGAAAAACAGCAAAGAACTCTGCTGCTAAGAAAGTTCTGCCGAAAAGTAGTACAAGCAGAATCTTATAAAGCCAACATCATCATACACGATGCATTACATAGGGTAAAATCTAGTGCAACTGGTTGGTGTGTGCCTATACAGAATCTGCCGGCCCCATAAGGTATGCCATGCTATTGGTTCCAGGCTGGTCCATCCGTCTTCCATCACGTGGGTGCTGCGGCAATCACCTTCTTCTCACGTCATAGGTCAGAACACACATTAATTATACTCTTAACATACAACGACTATGAATGCATCTTGCCTCACTCTAAAGGGCCTAGTGGGCTAGTAATAAGAAGAAGTTTATTGTGAATTAGTTCAAATTGAACTTTACACAAACAATCAATACGAAATACAAAATACAAAAATAAATAAAAATAAGTTAATACAAACATACATACAAACTACACATTACACTTTAAATGAGCATAACATTTGAACATATGAATCCAAATGCAATGAAATACATGACTACCTGAGTGAGTTATATAAGTCTCACTTCTTATACATCCCATACAGCCCATGTATACATAATACCTGTGGCAGGATAATCACAAAAGACACTAAGCACTAGGCATCACACCAAGCATCATGCATCAGGCCTAAAGGCCGGGAGAACGGACATCAAGCGACAGGCATGTAGGCCAGGCCCTAGGAAACCACTCTAGGGTCCACCATGGCCAGTTGATTTGGTAATAAACTTTTGAATCTGACCCAGACCCTGAATAATGCCAACTGGGTCCCAATAGAGTCCGAATTTGGACAGTAATCCCAGAAGGACTCTCCCTTAATGTTATCGTAGTTGCTTGCCAACTTTCCCAACAGGCACATATACAATGAACCTAATCGAGGGCATGTTGTTAAAACGTGCCTGGTGGTTTCAAGATGTTCATCCTTCGTACAGATACGACAATACCTGTCCTTTAATGGAATACCCAGCCGAGACCCCACAACCGCTAGTACCTGAAGTTTATTTGTCCTCAACCTTAGCATGAATTTCCGTACCACCGGGTCTGGGCATAATAACAGGTATTGTTGGGGCTTTCTGTATCTATGGATTACATGCATTACAGCTTCATACCCCTTCAGGGTGGACAGGTGGATATAATTCTGGGTCCAATCCCATCTGTTGATTTTATGTATGAAGGATTTTTTTTAATGTATAAATGTCGTTGGGCGCTTCATGTCATAGGACCAGTCTATTTTGGTAAAAAAAGACTCATTTAATTGCTTATAACTGTTGCCTTGGGGCGACTTTTCATTATCGAAATTAGTACTGGCCAAGCTAAACAATCTACATGAAGGAATAGAGACAGTTTTCAAGTAGAACACACCTCGGGCGCGCAAGGCCATACATTTCAATGAGGTTAAGCCTAGCTCCAATCTCAAATACTGGACAGAACAGGCTGGGCCCATACCCAGTACTGCGTGCCAATACTGGCCCTCTAACACATTCAGCCAGTTCAAATCCTGTATGGCTAATGCCTCCAAGACATACAGGATTGCTGGAGCGAAGCACTGCTGATAAAGTTTAATAATACCCGCAATACTATACCCTGCTGTACCTTTAGCAAATTTGCAGGCCTGCAAAGTAAGAAGTTTTGCCCGCCTCTTCTTCTGGAGTATAATCGAATCATAATTAGGTTGAGTATCGAATTCTAGCCCCAGATATGGGTAAGATTGTTCAATGCTTATTCTGCCCATGCTTGTTTCAACCCCTGAACGACGGGAGCCACTTTTGATAATAATCAGAATCTTTGTTTTCCTCAAGTTGATAGTAAGCCCCAATTGTGCCGAATGCAGGGATAACTCCTCTAGCATGCTCTTTGCTCCCGACAACGTACGATCAAACAATATTAAATCGTCAGCATAGAGCATGCCTACAATGGAGGTGTCCCCCCACACAGCCCTGTTTAACTACCATGGCACTATTGTTACTATGTAGGCTCATCAATACGTGTACTATCCAGCCCGGTCATTTTAACTTGCTTAACTTGTCCCAGAGGATCTCCCTTTTGACTATTGGGCTAGGGGGCTAGGGTGAGGCTCATCTGACAAATCACTCATACCATGTACTTCAGTCCCGTAAGGGCGTTCAATTACAGCACTGTGAGGCCAATGGGAATGCAACATTTCTTTGTTGTCAAAACCGAATTACTCAAGACATTATAATAAGAAGATTGGACTCTGATTCTCATGCTAGTCGATTGTTACATCAAAGGTACAATAGATCCAAAATGTTGTCTGACAGATTGCCATTGCTGACTACACCCAGTCACCAGTGCACTGGTGAGTCTTCGATTATTTTCATTCCGTTGTTTGACTTCTGCTAAATAAACTGAGACAAAACCAGGGACGTCATTTAGGGGGTTGCCAGGGGTCGCACCTTGCTATGCCTGTGGTCTCCCTTGGTACCCCTAAAAAACAATAAAAAACTTGTTTTCCTTTTTTTTTAATTACATTGAAGCTACTGAGCTGTGGCCAGCAACATGTGGCTCTTTGTTTCTGGAGTGGGTAGTTTTCTGATAGCTATAGCAGTTAAGATAGCTCAGTGTGTTGAGCGCTTGCTGCTGCAATGCGTCTGTGATCTGCAGGTCGCAGGTTCGACTCCTGGCACGATCAACTCAGCCTTTCATCCTCCTGAGGTTGATAAATGAATACCAACACAGGTTGGGTGATATATATGTGTTCTATATAAAGCGCTTAAGCATAAGTGCTTCATAATAACGCATCATTATCATTTGGCCTTGAACGTATTCTTGCATTCACAGTAATTTGGTATATGGTCCTATACGCGCTGATATTAATGATACATTTGGTGATCCATTCTTTTATAAATGTATATCACTTTACAGTGACATCGTAACCATGTTGTTTGTAGTGTACTTAGAAACAATGCTATGTGATACCACTTCATGTTTTGTCAAGGGGCAAAAGGTTGTGTTCCATGACTTCCTGTGATGTCACTTTGGGGTGGAGACAAATGACATTACTTCCTGTGATGGCATCAGAGGTCAAGGTTTGTGTGATGTCACTTCCGCTACCCCAGGCATTTTGGTGAAATGACGTCCCTGGACAAACCTCTCAAATATCCAACAGATTGATGAAAATAGACACAGTACTTACAATATAAGTTTCGGAAAATGTAAAAGGTAATTCTGAGCACATCGTACTGTCTAGATGAAATTCAATTTTTTTTTAATTAGTCACACACTAACAAGAGTTAATCAATTTTACAGATTTACCATTGTCTACTACATTCAACATGAGAAGTGGTTTGACATGTCCTGGGCATTCTACAAGTATACATCAATAATGGAATAACACTAATGATGGCAACCTAATATAATATTTAATTCCATTTCTCATTTGAAAAATTAAGCCTAAAAGACTGTAGTTTACTTGTATCACTTAATCCTTGGGAGTGATATAACGAGAATGGTAACTGAATTCTAGACAAATTACTTAATCCAAGTGTATAAGATGATATTGGATTTTTGCTCACAATAGAACACATACAAGATGTAATTGTTTTGCACCAAATAAAGATATTAAAACCAGGTATACAATATTTGATTACATAAGAAATAGTAAGTAAAATATAAAAGTAAAGTATCATTAATGGCTTGTCTTTTTATTTAATGTTGTTCTCCCTTGTTCTACGATATCTTCACAGTATTAACAGATGGATTGACCAATTCCATACATTGGGCCTCATTATACAGAAAGGCACCCGCAAGCACATCATGTCGGATACACCGGCACCGTTATAAACATCCAACCTCCCCATTCCCATTTGAGCCCTATGCTGCTAAAATGGTAATGGGGAGTAATGGCTTCTGGCCCCTGGCAATGGGGACATAAAGGGTCCGCCAAGGTCGGAATGGCCCTGCACGTCCCCATTGCCAGGGGCCGGAAAAAATGCAACTCCGTCGGCAGCCGTGCCTGTGTGACAGGCACGGCTACCGCCAGGGTTGTAATGAGGCCCAATGAGTTTAATAAATTGACATATGTTACACCCTGAAGAAGCGCATACATAGGGTCATTATTTTAGACGTAGGTTGTGTAATATAGACTTAGGCCAGGTTAAGAAATAAATCTAATAGGGCATTTTTTGATATAATTGTGGCAAAGAAGGTCGGTTACCCAGATTTGTTCATTTAGAATTGTAACATAGAAATAGACTTTGGAAGATAGATTTACACATTAAAGATCAGGGATGTCTGTGTTCTTTTGTTTGCTTATTAATTGTCTTTAAACTGTACCAAAACAATACTTAAATATGTTATTCAATTTAGTGCACTTACTATTGCAGAGTGCTTATTTAGATCTCAAAACCTGGCAAAGAATGATAATTGCTCAAAGCTTTATGTCCACCACCAATGTACAATAGGATATTGCTATTGAAATTGGAGAATCCCTGTGTATCGTTGCACATGACTGCCTGGTCACAGAGGTGCGCCAGGTCTGGTCGGATGACCAGCATTAATGTAGGCACGCGGAACAAAGAAAGCAGATCCGGTAAAACACTCACAGGCCGATTCATGGAATAATTAGCGCGGCGCAAGTGGCCAAAAACGTGCGATTCGCAGTGGAATAGCGAAAATCGCAGTGGAATAGCGAAAATCGCACGAAAAGCAGCGCACATCGATTCATGGAAGGCTGTGCGCGAGAAAACCATCGGACGTGCAATAAGAAAGTGCGTGGCGCACGTTGGCGCACAGGCCATCTAACGGCATGCGCCAGGTCACAGCGAAAATCGCACAGTCCACAGCGAAAATCGCACATAGCGCGGCGCACGCAACAAAAGTAGGCGGAACACGGGGCGTAACACTCGGAATGGGGAACAACTTGCCAAAATGTGGGCGTCACGGGGGAAGCACAGGGTAAAAGTGCGCAGAACGCCCACACGCTCGCCTACAACACGTATTCATGGAATAGAATAGGTCAAAAAAGCGCACGCTCAAACCAGCGCACAGGCACAAACACGACCGCCACAAGAAAGCAGGCGGTAGCGTCTCAGCGGCTGTAAGAAATGTGCGCCAAAAGGAGCGCCAACAAATAGCACCCATATACTGCCATGATGAATGTCCCATACTGTGGCCCTCCAGGACAAATGAGGTGCAAAGGGGTACCCACAAACACGGACACGCTGACAAAAAATACGTGTGCGCGGGAAGTCTCACACGCGATTTGGCTGGGTACGTGGATATCAGGTGTGCGTGGGAAGGTCCACACGCGATTACAGCAGGGTACGTGCATTTCAGGGGTGCGCGGGAATTTCCACACGCGAATAGCCTGGCCGCGTGTATTTCAGGGGTGCGCGGGAAGTTCCACACGCGATTACAGCAGGGTACGTGTATTTCAGGGGTGCGCGGGAATTTCCACACGCGAATAGCCTGGCCGCGTGTATTTCAGGGGTGCGCGGGAAGTTCCACACGCGAATAGCCTGGGCGCGTGTATTTCAGGGGTGCGCGGGAATTTCCACACGCGAATAGGCTGGGCGCGTGTATTACAGGGGTGTGCGGGAAGTCCCACACGCGATTACAGCAGGGTACGTGTATTTCAGGGGTGCGCGGGAATTTCCACACGCGAATAGCCTGGGCGCGTGTATTTCAGGGGTGCGCGGGAATTATCACACGCGATTTGGCTTGGTACGTGTATTACAGGGGTGCGTGCGAAGTTACACACGCGATTAGGCTGGGTGGGTCCTGTCACCCTCGACGGCCCCTGCAGGCAGCCCACAAAACAGGGGACTACCCTGCACACCTGCTCATGTCTCCCACCACCCCCATCCCCCACCATCCAGGGGCAGCCTCCACCAGGCCCCCACCCATGTCCCCTATCACCCCCACCCCCCAGCAGTGCAGGGGCAGCCTCCACCAGGCCCCCACTCATGTCTCCCACCACCCCCAGCCCCCACCATCCAGGGGCACCCTCCACCAGGCCCCCACTCATGTCCCCTATCACCCCCACCCCCCCGCCACCAGGGGCACCCTCCACCAGGCCCCCACTCATGTCACCCACCACCCCCACCCCCCCAGTCACCAGGGGCAGCCTCCACCAGGCCCCCACCCATGTCCCCTATCACCCCCACCCCCCAGCAGTGCAGGGGCAGCCTCCACCAGGCCCCCACTCATGTCACCCACCACCCCCACCCCCCCAGTCACCAGGGGCAGCCTCCACCAGGCCCCCACTCATGTCTCCCACCACCCCCACCCCCCACCATCCAGGGACACTCTCCACCAGGCCCCCACTCATGTCACCCACCACCCCCAACCCCCAGCAGTGCAGGGGCAGCCTCCACCAGGCCCCCACCCATGCCTCCCACCACCCCCAACCCCCAGCAGTGCAGGGGCAGCCTCAACCAGGCCCCCATCCATGTCTCCCACCACCCCCACCCTCCCGCCACCAGGGGCAGCCTCCACCAGGCCCCCACCCATGCCTCCCACCACCCCCACCCCCCCGCCACCAGGGGCACCCTCCACCAGGCCCCCACCCCTGTCTCCCACCACCCCCAACCCCCAGCAGTGCAGGGGCAGCCTCCACCAGGCCCCCACTCATGCCTCCCACCACCCCCAACCCCCAGCAGTGCAGGGGCAGCCTCCACCAGGCCCCCACCCATGTCCCCTATCACCCCCACCCCCCAGCAGTGCAGGGGCAGCCTCCACCAGGCCCCCACTCATGTCACCCACCACCCCCACCCCCCCAGTCACCAGGGGCAGCCTCCACCAGGCCCCCACTCATGTCTCCCACCACCCCCACCCCCCACCATCCAGGGACACTCTCCACCAGGCCCCCACTCATGTCACCCACCACCCCCAACCCCCAGCAGTGCAGGGGCAGCCTCCACCAGGCCCCCACCCATGCCTCCCACCACCCCCAACCCCCAGCAGTGCAGGGGCAGCCTCAACCAGGCCCCCATCCATGTCTCCCACCACCCCCACCCTCCCGCCACCAGGGGCAGCCTCCACCAGGCCCCCACCCATGCCTCCCACCACCCCCACCCCCCCGCCACCAGGGGCACCCTCCACCAGGCCCCCACCCCTGTCTCCCACCACCCCCAACCCCCAGCAGTGCAGGGGCAGCCTCCACCAGGCCCACACTCATGTCGACCACCACCCCCACCCCCCCGCCACCAGGGGCACCCTCCACCAGGCCCCCACTCATGTCTCCCACCACCCCCACCCCCCCGCCACCAGGGGCAGCCTCCACCAGGCCCCCACCCATGTCTCCCACCACCCCCACCCCCCAGCAGTGCAGGGGCACCCTCCACCAGGCCCCCACTCATGTCTCCCACCACCCCCACCCCCCAGCAGTGCAGGGGCAGCCTCCACCAGGCCCCCACTCATGTCTCCCACCACCCCCACCCCCCACCATCCAGGGGCACCCTCCACCAGGCCCCCACTCATGTCACCCACCACCCCCACCCCCCCAGTCACCAGGGGCACCCTCCACCAGGCCCCCACTCATGTCCCCTATCACCCCCACCCCCCAGCAGTGTAGGGGCAGCCTCCACCAGGCCCCCACCCATGTCTCCCACCACCCCCACCCTCCCGCCACCAGGGGCAGCCTCCACGAGGCCCCCACCCATGCCTCCCACCACCCCCACCCCCCCGCCACCAGGGGCACCCTCCACCAGGCCCCCACGGATGTCACCGACCACCCCCACCCCCCCGCCACCAGGGGCACCCTCCACCAGGCCCCCACTCATGTCACCCACCACCCCCACCCCCCCAGTCACCAGGGGCAGCCTCCACCAGGCCCCCACCCATGTCTCCCACCACCCCCACCCCCCAGCAGTGCAGGGGCAGCCTCCACCAGGCCCCCACCCATGTCCCCTATCACCCCCACCCCCCAGCAGTGCAGGGGCAGCCTCCACCAGGCCCCCACCCATGTCTCCCACCACCCCCACCCCCCAGCAGTGCAGGGGCAGCCTCCACCAGGCCCCCACTCATGTCCCCTATCACCCCCACCCCCCCGCCACCAGGGGCACCCTCCACCAGGCCCCCACCCATGCCTCCCACCACCCCCAACCCCCAGCAGTGCAGGGGCAGCCTCCACCAGGCCCCCACCCATGTCTCCCACCACCCCCACCCTCCCGCCACCAGGGGCAGCCTCCACCAGGCCCCCACCCATGCCTCCCACCACCCCCAACCCCCAGCAGTGCAGGGGCAGCCTCCACCAGGCCCCCACCCATGCCTCCCACCACCCCCAACCCCCAGCAGTGCAGGGGCAGCCTCCACCAGGCCCCCACTCATGTCTCCCACCACCCCCACCCCCCCGCCACCAGGGGCACCCTCCACCAGGCCCCCACTCATGTCTCCCACCACCCCCACCCCCCAGCAGTGCAGGGGCAGCCTCCACCAGGCCCCCACCCATGTCCCCTATCACCCCCACCCCCCAGCAGTGCAGGGGCAGCCTCCACCAGGCCCCCACTCATGTCTCCCACCACCCCCACACCCCACCATCCAGGGGCACCCTCCACCAGGCCCCCACTCATGTCACCCACCACCCCCACCCCCCCAGTCACCAGGGGCACCCTCCACCAGGCCCCCACTCATGTCCCCTATCACCCCCACCCCCCAGAAGTGCAGGGGCAGCCTCCACCAGGCCCCCACCCATGTCTCCCACCACCCCCACCCTCCCGCCACCAGGGGCAGCCTCCACCAGGCCCCAACCCATGCCTCCCACCACCCCCACCCCCCCGCCACCAGGGGCACCCTCCACCAGGCCCCCACTCATGTCACCCACCACCCCCACCCCCCCGCCACCAGGGGCACCCTCCACCAGGCCCCCACTCATGCCACCCACCACCCCCACCCCCCCAGTCACCAGGGGCAGCCTCCACCAGGCCCCCACCCATGTCTCCCACCACCCCCACCCCCCAGCAGTGCAGGGGCAGCCTCCACCAGGCCCCCACCCATGTCCCCTATCACCCCCACCCCCCAGCAGTGCAGGGGCAGCCTCCACCAGGCCCCCACCCATGTCTCCCACCACCCCCACCCCCCAGCAGTGCAGGGGCAGCCTCCACCAGGCCCCCACTCATGTCCCCTATCACCCCCACCCCCCCGCCACCAGGGGCACCCTCCACCAGGCCCCCACCCATGCCTCCCACCACCCCCAACCCCCAGCAGTGCAGGGGCAGCCTCCACCAGGCCCCCACCCATGTCTCCCACCACCCCCACCCTCCCGCCACCAGGGGCAGCCTCCACCAGGCCCCCACCCATGCCTCCCACCACCCCCAACCCCCAGCAGTGCAGGGGCAGCCTCCACCAGGCCCCCACCCATGCCTCCCACCACCCCCAACCCCCAGCAGTGCAGGGGCAGCCTCCACCAGGCCCCCACCCATGCCTCCCACCACCCCCACCCCCCAGCAGTGCAGGGGCAGCCTCCACCAGGCCCCCACCCATGTCTCCCACCACCCCCACCCCCCCAGTCACCAGGGGCACCCTCCACCAGGCCCCCACTCATGTCCCCTATCACCCCCACCCCCCAGCAATGCAGGGGCAGCCTCCACCAGGCCCCCACCCATGTCTCCCACCACCCCCACCCTCCCGCCACCAGGGGCAGCCTCCACCAGGCCCCCATCCATGCCTCCCACCCCCCCACCCCCCAGCAGTGCAGGGGCAGCCTCCACCAGGCCCCCACCCATGTCTCCCACCACCCCCAACCCCCAGCAGTGCAGGGGCAGCCTCCACCAGGCCCCCACCCATGCCTCCCACCACCCCCACCCCCCCGCCACCAGGGGCACCCTCCACCAGGCCCCCACTCATGTCACCCACCACCCCCACCCCCCCGCCACCAGGGGCACCCTCCACCAGGCCCCCACTCATGTCACCCACCACCCCCACCCCCCCAGTCACCAGGGGCAACCTCCACCAGGCCCCCACTCATGTCTCCCACCACCCCCACCCCCCAGCACTGTGGGGAACCTGCCAGCAGGCCCCCACACATGTCCCCCTGGCCCCAGGTCCTGACGATACACAATCATGGCAGTAATGGCCAGCATACCCAGCACAAACACCCAGGCAAGGATTGCATCCACCCACATAGTGAATGCAATCACATGACACAACCCCAATGCCAAGTATGCAAAAGAACACATGTCCGTCACACACACATACACAATGGGTGCAAGTGAATGTCAAAACCCATATCATGACATGTAACAAACCAATGAGAAAATAACACAAGTGTAAGAAAATATAAAAAATGTATTAAATACCAAAAATAAGTGAACTTTTCAAACATACAACGATGTGGCTAAGTAAATAAATGGTCCATGTCCGAGAACAAAAGTGATAAACAAAAAAACAAAGGAATAAAAAATTAAAATGAATTTGTCCAAAGCAATATCATGTCATAGGAAATTAATGAAAAACCATTACGTCATGGTGAAAACAATAAGAAATCAAAAAAATGTATCTCCCAAAAAAACAAACTATATACAGGAATGTTCCAGGGTCCATGAGCCCAACACCAAAAATGAAACCTACCACTAACTAATGAAAAATATATGTACAAAAAAGTGGCCATTGTCCGAGCGGTCCAAAATAATAAAAATAAATAAAGGAAACCTAGCACTAACTAACTAAATAACTATATACAAAGGCAGCGGGCAAGTCCTGCGGCTCACTTGGTGATGTTGCTGGCCAGGGCATCATCGAACTCCATGTCGATGTCCTGGAGGCGGGACTCTGTCCTGGCCCCGAGGTCTCGCAGGGACAACCCCATGTCCACCTCAAACTCCCTGCGAGCTTCCTCGAGGCACTCAGCCCGCCTCAATGCCCGACGCATGGAGAACTCCGCCCTGACCATGGCGAGCCGCTCCTCTTCCGCCCGCTGCCGCTCCGCACCTATCCGCTTGCCAAACTCCTCCCACACGGAACACACCACCATCCCAGGGTTGCCCTGCCCTCCGGCCGATGCCTGCCCCTCTGATCTTGATGGCCCCGAGCCATGATGCCTCCCACGTCGAGCCCGCTGCTGCCTCCGACGCCACTGCCTCTGCCAGCACGACGGCATCCAGGCTGATGGAAACCACCGACGCCGTCGTGCACGTGCCCTGCCTGATGATGCCGTCACATCTTCCATCTGCTGGGGTCCACTTGCTGTGTTGTCCACCCCTGCTGGACCTCCGACTCCCAACTGTGGCAGGGATGGGAAACCCACAGAGCTGGCTGCATTGGTCGGGGCAGGTCCACAGGGGGCCCTGGTGGCATCTGGGCCGGAAGACGGCAAGGAGAACGACCGGTGGATAGCCTGCACAGAGGAGGAGAGGGCCGTCAGATTGGCCAACACATGCAGGAAACCCCCGAACATGGCAGATCCCAATTGGGCCACGTCGGCACGGTGCACTTCGTGATGACGTGCGTGCTCCTCCCGGGAAGCACGCACGTCATCACGAATCACAGCCGTGCGCATCGCGACCCCAATCAGGACCTTCTCCACGCGGCCAGGGGTTACCACGTCCGCAGGTGGAGGGGAGTCAGGTGACATGGACATCCCCTCTACCTGCGGACGGGCCTGGGACGGGGCATCCCTGCTGGTGCATGGTGGTGCACTCACAGGGTCAGGGACAGTGACATGCACAGGCCCCTCCACGGTGACCTGTGCTGCCTCCTGCCCCTGGCCCTGGACTGCACCACTTGCACCAGCAGGGATGCTCCCACCAAGCCCCATGTGTGCACCAGTGTCGGCCTCCTCCTCCTCTGTGCAAACCACCAACCTGGATGGCTCCTCACCGTCTCCCGCCGTAGCAGGCCCCTGTGGGGGCTCACCCACCCCTTCCGCTGCAGCCGTGGGGGCATCCCCGCCGCCTTGCTCCACAGCGCCGTCTCCGCCCTCTTCTTCACTAGCCGCTGCGTAGAGGGAGACAAAGGACACAAGCATCAGGCTACTGTACAATGGTCCCCTAGACAGGAAGCAATAGCAGATGAGCACCACTGTCAAAGTACACTTCCATCATGTCCCTCCACAACACATGGGTCAGTCCAGGCAAAACACACACAGTAACAGGCATGGTGCATGCCATGGACATTTCCATGCATGTCCAATGGACTCTAGAAACATTCAATGATATGTAACTCACATGCATCATGGCTCATGCATATCACATGCACACACTTCACCTCAGTCACATCCATCTGGCCCCAAACACACCGAACACAGGCGAAACAAGGGTAAGTTGGGTGCGTCACTGAATCTGTGCATTGTCACACACATGTGTCATGCATCCATGGCATGCACAAGTCACAGACACGCAGGTCAGGCACACAGACATGGCTACCATATATGTACCTGGCATCAGCACCCATCCTTCACCCCCATCCATGTCCAGGTACAGAGACTGGCATGCTCTCATGTCCAAAATCTGCATAGGGCTCCCCATGCCGCATTTCAACACATGCAACAACCATGTGGGTCACACATCACTGGTCGCACATGCATTACCATGATGTCCCTGCACACATACATGCATACATGGCCCATGGCACACATACAGGCAAGTATCATAGAACCAGCACACCGCAACATGCCCTGTCTCACACAGTAATGCTTGGACACATACCGCTCAACTCCAGACGGGCCTCCCTCTCAAGGACCTGGGCGTGGAGCGCTGGGCGTACGCGTTCCAGGACCCTCTTCTGGATGGAACTCATGCGGCCCCGGCCCCCCTCCACGAGGCGCCGGGCCTTCACAAGGGTCCTGGACCTCAAGTCCTCCCAGCGCTTCTTGATCTTCTGGACGTTGCGGGTTGCCACCCCCTCCGCGTTGATGGCAACCACACAGTCGGCCCAGATCCTCTCCCGTCCTTCCTTGCTGGCGCGGGACGATCCAAAGAGGGCATCATACTGCCCCAGGACATGCTCCACCAGGACACCAACTTCGGTGGCAGTGAAGCTGGTGCCCCTCTGCCCCTCTGGCCTGGGGTTGCCACTGGTGCCAGATGTGGAAGTGCCCGACATGGCTGGGCTGTGGAGCGATGTAATCCCAGTTGGGAGTCTTCAGTTCCAGCAGGGGTGGACACAGCAACTGGACCCCTGCAGATGGCTGATGTGCAGGCACCAAATGGCAGGGCACGGTGGCAGCAGGCAGGCAGGCAGGCAGGCAGCAGCAGATAGCACGTGGGAGGCTGCTCGGGGCACTGGGGGGCAGTAACTCGGCCTTCTGGGCAGGAGCGTGGTGTTCCGTGTGTTTTCGGGTGGCCAGCTTGATACGGAGTGATTTGGCACGTGAAAATCCTGCACGTCAGCGTGAAATCCGAGGAAAGGCCCTTAGCGCGTAAGCGCATCAGCACGCATACGCGATTCTATTGGACCAGAGTCCCTCAGCGCGTAAGCGCGTCTGACGTGACCCGCACGGGCGTTCCCCACTCAGCACGTGATGACGGAACACACGTGGAAATACTGCACGTCAGAGTGTCATCGCGTGATTGGCCTATGTACGTGTATTTCATTGCGTGTAATTGGACAAAAGTGCGCGTACACGCGATTGGCCTATGTACGTGTATTTAATGGGTGCGCGGCCACTTACACACGCAAGTACGTCAGCGAACCTGTATCCCGTGGTGCGTGTGAATTTCCACACGCTATTGGACTGGGAACTGGATTCCAGGGGTGCGCGGGTCACACGCTGTATCCCGTGGTGCGTGTGAATTTCCACACGCTATTGGACTGGGAACTGGATTCCAGGGGTGCGCGGGTCACACGCTGTATCCCGTGGTGCGTGTGAATTTCCACACGCTATTGGACTGGGAACTGGATTCCAGGGGTGCGCGGGTCACACGCTGTATCCCGTGGTGCGTGTGAATTTCCACACGCTATTGGACTGGGAACTGGATTCCAGGGGTGCGCGGGTCACACGCTGTATCCCGTGGTGCGTGTGAATTTCCACACGCTATTGGACTGGGAACTAGATTCCAGGGGTGCGCGGGTCACACGCTCGCCTAGAACACGCGCAAAGCATAAAATTGCGGACTTTAACAATAACAAGCTCAGACGCCAGGATGAACATACCGTTCCTAGCAGCAGTGGCAGTGGGCTACCAAAGGAGGAGGAGGAGGATAGTCAGGGCCAGAATATTCACACCCAGAACCAGCCTTTTCGGGATGCCTGATGACCAGGTGTATGGGAGGTACAGGTTTCCACCACACATCATACTGGACCTGGTGACTGAGTGGAAGGATGACCTCACATCACCCACCCTGTGCTTCCAAGCACTCAGCCCCCTGGAGAAGGTCCTCAATGTACTGAACTTCTTAGCCACTGGATCATTTCAGCGGACAAGTGCCATAGTGGGTGGGGTGTCACAGGCCACCCAGTCACGCTGCCTACACCAGGTCTTGAACATCATGACTGCACGCCCATCAGTCCGCAGGCACATATACCTGCCCAGAACACCTGCAGAAAGGCATGCTGCGGCCCTGGATTTTTACGCTGTGGCACGATTCCCCAAAGTGCTAGGTGCCATTGACTGCACCCATGTGGCTCTACGTCCCCCCAGGGCATCTGAGCACATCTATAAGAACCGCAAGCACTGGCATTCCATCAACGTGCAGGTAGCATGTAATGCCAAGGGAATCCTCACCTCAGTATATGCCAACTATCCCGGCTCCACCCACGACAGCTTCATTTACCGAATGTCCACCCTAAGCCGGGACCTAGAAGCTGGGCGGCATGGCGATACATGGCTGCTTGGTGAGTATGTATGCCACTGCACATGCATGCATGTTGGATACTGAGCAAGGTCACAACCCCACCAATGATACCAATCACCACCTCCACAGGGGACAGTGCCTACCCTCTCAGCCCCCACATGATGACGCCAATTCGGAACCCCACCACGCCACCCCAGGTAAGATATAACACAGCCCACATTACAACCAGGGGCATAGTGGAGCGCACATTCGGAGTGCTAAAGTCACGCTTTCGCTCCCTTGACCGTTCTGGCGGGCAGCTGTTATACGCTCCCCCAGTAGTGTGCAGGATCATAGTGGCAGCATGTGTCCTGCACAACGTTGCAACACGCCGGGGCCTGGCCGTGGACATGGTGGTGGCCCCACATCCCCAACCACATGCACAGCCGCTGCGCATGGGAGGGGAAAGGGCACGGGGGGAGGCAGCCCGTACACAGCAAGTGGCTAATTACTTCACATAGAAATCACACCCCTGTGGAGTGCACACTGCCCTGGCACATTCCATATGACAATCAATGATGACTCAACCTGACACTGATCCTGAATGTCTGGAGAATGAACCGGGAATACCATGTCAGCCTGAGATTGTTCACCTGGAAGTGTCACAATGTGTGCATCCCTACCCACACAGACACCACCAATGCAGTTTTGTGAAGTTATACATTGAAGCAGCTAAAATGAATACCCACTTGCAAAATGCAACAAGAGGACAGTGCCATGTCAGCCAACCCAACCCCAGCACCGCCACACGACACACCGTGCCATGTCATGCTAATTGCAGGTAAACAAAGTAATCCCCACAACATGACATCAGTCCCACTATGTACAGTGGCACTATTAGAAACCTGCAACACCTGAAATGCTCACAGCAATGCCGGACCAACAACATACTTGAGCACGTAGTACCATTAACATGACATCACAAATGTTACATATTAGTAGTCTCACCACCTGGAAATGCCTGCACGCCCACCACTACCAACTGTGCAGTGTTGTCGCCATGTAGAGTTGTAGGTGCACTGCTGCCAACATGGTCCCCATCTCCAGACTAGAGGTCCTTGTGTGGACATGAGGAAGGGACCTGCAAATTGGGAGGTAGACACAGAAGAAGAGTTACACATCAATGCAACATGCAGTGTACAACACAACAGCAATATGCACTATGAATGTATACACAGTATTGACTACAGACTGGCCACACAGCTCATGGGAGTCCAACGTCACTGTGTAATTCACTGTCACTTGGGCACACCCTTTGCAAGCCCATGGAAACGGGAAGCAGGAGGGGTGTGTGTGTCTCAAACCCAAGCATCTGAACCAAATACATTACAAGCCTGCATGTGCCCAGCCACAATGCAGCGTATGCCCACAGGAACCACGGAAGCCAACAGATCGAAGCCAACAGATCGAAGCCAACAGATCGTCCCAAAAAAATTGGGAATAAAAGAAATCAAAATCAAAATAAAAATAAGAAACAATCAAAAATGGCCATTGATGGGCCCGGGGGGGTTGGGGAGGCCACCCAGGAGGTCCGAGGACAGGATGCACACCAGAACCCACCTGCGTGGATCCTGGGAAGATAAAACACCTCCATGGGCTCATGGCCCACACGGCTACCCTATTGTGGGAGTATCACTGCTGTCGCTATTATCACCCTGTGCAGCTGCATCCGGAGGTGGTTGCACTATGGGAGGCAGCCCACGCAAGGCCCTAGTCTGCTCCTCCATGGCTGCAAGCATGCGGGTGTGGTAGGTCTGGTTCTGGAGGATGAGTGTGCGGAGGTCCCCATGCAACAACTCACGGGATGCCCGGACCTCCGCCCTCGTTGCCTGCATCTCAGCTGAAAGCGTACGGGTGAGACGCTCCAGCTGCTGTTCTGTCCTTTGGTGTGTTGAAGCCTCAAGCTCAACAAGAGTCGTCCTGAGGTGAAGGAGCTCCTGCCTCAGGGCTTCCCTGTGGCCCTGGGACTCAATGGAGATGGCCTCCTGCAGAGTCGCCAGTGCCGCCCGCCTGTCCCTGTTGGACCCCAACATGTCCTCCCTGTGTGACTGGCAGATGGAGTCGGTTGCCTGCTCTAGTCGCTCCATCAGCCTTTCTGGGGGGACAGTGGAAGTGGCCACCCTATCCATGGCCTGAGCCATCATCTCGGATGATGCAGCCTGTTGGGTTGCCATACCGTAAATGGATTGCTCCCATGCGGTATTGCCGGGTGGCGTACGGCCACCACGTTGGCGGGCACCACACCTGTCTGGGGCAAGGCGGACTGCGCCTTGCTGTGCCGGCACTGCCTGAGGCTGCAGGACTGCATTCCCCCTCTGATCTGCTGGCCCAGGAACAGGATCAGATGTCGCGGAGTGTGACCCTGCATCCGTAACCACCAAAGGCCTAGCTGCCAACACTGACATCCCCATTGAGGGTTCTGACCCTGGTGCAGGTGGGTGGGACAGAACAGATTCCCTCCCTGGAACACTCACCTGCGACGGCACGTAGGTCTCATCATCCGAGTCAACAGCTGAGTACAGCTCGGGGGAGGTGCAGCCAGAGACACCCCTTGAGAGCACGACCTGCAGCACTTGTGGGTTTTCACCCACCAGCACACCACGTCCCTCACTGGTGGTTGGTCGGCCCTCGGACCCCTCCTGGCTCTGCACCATCTCCACAACCCCAGCAGTATCAGGTGCGTCTTCCCCTGCAATGACATAATGACAAAGAAATGGAAACCCGCATTAGCACCATGGCACACAATGAGGGCTGTGAAACAAGAGAACCAGTACTTGATTGACACATGTCCCACATGACTAAGACCCTCCCATGCATGCACCCTCACTGCGTATGAAGGGCAGGCAAATGGCACACACTCATTACACAAAGATGGAAGATGAACACATTTCATGCATGCTGCCTGGCAGTGGCATCACACATTGCCCTGTGATTGCCAGGTGACACACACATGCCATCACACAGATGGCATGTGCCATTGCTATTGAGTGTAGATGGAGAGGAGGGCAGCACTTATTCATTCTGTCCAGTTCCCACATGCAATAGCTTTTTTAATTCTGACAGGTCTGCTTTATCACCTGGAGCTGCCAGTCCAATATGGTCCAATTGCACAGGGACATGTGTGAACATATGATATCCAGGTAACAAAGTAACTCCACTTTACCATGGCCATGCCATACATGTGACTAGAGGACTGAGGAATGCCTAGTATAAGTGGTGGAATGCATACAATCTGTCTGATTGAACATAGGAAAATAATCAACAATGTAGTGGCAAGGTGACACTTCAAGGCCAACTTGGGTGCTGTTGGGCTAGATGTCTACTGTTGGCAGAAGGGATACTGCAATGGCGAAATGCAGCTGCCCAGGATGTCTTGCATGAAGCACATGGCTGACCCATTCGACTCAGGCGCACACACTCTCACCTGGCACACAAACAGATGCCCTCACACACACACCATGCACATGGATGACACACACATGCATGTGCACTCACCGGACAATGCCTCGTAATCAGGCAGATCTCCCACACCTTGGATCTGTTCCTCCGTGACGTAGGTCCCAGCGACTGACTCATGTGGAGTGAGTTCCATGTCTTCTACTGGAGACCCACCTCCAGTCACTAGAGTTGCGGCATGACTTGAGGCCAGCTTCTTCTTTGCCCTGCGCTTTAGGTCATTCCAGCGCTTGTAGCAATCATTGGCTGTGCGCCTCACGATTCCAAGGGCACTTACGATGTCCGCAATGGTCTGCCAGTGTGCCTGGCGTTGTGCAGGTGTGGTCTTGGATCCTGCAACAATGACCATCTCGTTATCATGTCCGGACACATACTCGACAAGTGCATTCAGTTCCACATCCGTGAAGCTGGGCTTCCTCGACGGACCGGACTGTGTAGCCGTGTCGGGGGCATCAGCCTGTGCCGGACGAGCACTCTTCCTCTTCCGCTTGGAAGGTGGTGGTGATCCTGAGTGTCCTGCGCCGCTCTGGACACTAGGGGCAGGAGCCCTGGTGGGCTCTGTATCAGGTGTGTGGGATTGCACACTCAGCATGGGAGTTGGTGCAGGCATTGGCTCAAGTGTAATGGTGTCATGGGGAATGTCAGCAGAATGGACTAGGACGGACACTGTCCTGGCTGGGTGTGTGAGAGCTGGGGTGGATGGAGCTGCAGCTGCCCCTGCAGCCTCTCCGCCCTGCCTACTTGGGGCAGCAGATGACCTTGCTGCCCCAGATCCACGTGGCATGATAGCATCAACGTGCATCAGCGCACGTGTCGTAGCCCTGCTGACCTGGAAGTCAGCCATGGAGTCAGCCAGGTCTGGTGCCACAATGGGCTGGTCCAACAAGGGCTGAGCATGGATGGTGTCAGCCACTTCAGCCTCAACGGGAGGGGGGGAGGGGGGGAGGGGGGGGATGATGGGTGCCCTTGACTGGTCCTCCACACATGGGGGGACAGGCTCACCCTGCAAGTTACGACCACGTCCCCTACCGGATCCACCACGGCCACCACTTGTGGCTCTTCCACCTTTGCCACCCTTACGGAATCCTCGCCTCCCAGCCATGGCACTGATATTAATGTGCGTATGGGAGTGGCTGTAGACAATTGTCCTGGGCAATTGGGGGTCAAAGGGGTTGGGTACCAGATGGTAATTGTACCCTAGTGCTCTAGCACGGCTGATTGTAACCCCTGGGGAAAGATGACAGGTCACACAACGCACAGGAGGCCAAAAAAAGGGAGATGACGTGCACGCAACCCCTCCTAGACCACGTGTGCAGAAAGAAAAACCTGCACTACGCTGTGGCACCCAGTAACACAAGAATGAACGTATGCGTGTCACACGCAGCCTAGAATGACCTCTGAAGGGGTAGGCTACACACGGGGCAAGCACAGAAGTTGGATACGTGCGTGACTCACCGTCTGCCAGGTAAAAGAGCGTGAAAAATGAGCGCGTTTGGCTGGCTTAACCCCCGCCAAAAGAAGATGTGTACGCTGTCTGAGAAGACAGGACAACAGTAGAAGTGGACACTGTTTGAGGGAACAGGCCCAGGTAAACCAGTACAAGAGGAAAAATAGAGAAAAAGCTGTCAGAGGTAACAGGGAGTACGAACTGGAAACGCCGTGAAGTAAATCGCGTGTGAAACGACAAGAAGTACAGAATTCACCCACTCGCTCTCCACGAAAAGCACGTACAAGGAAATGGTGTTCTACATGTACCTTATATACAGGCCCACACGTACAGCGTCACTTACGCGGCGTGTACGTTCACCAATCACACGCTTTGTCACTCCTGCGTGTAGATCCATTTTCACCAATCACACGCTTTGTCACTTCTGCGTGTAGATCCATTTTCACCAATCACACGCTTTGTCACTTCTGCGTGTAGATCCATTTTCACCAATCACACGCTTTGACACTGGGACGTGTCACGCAACAATTTCCTGCACATGCAGGTGACTATAGGCGCGCATATGCTGTTGACGGGTTTACGCGCTAAGGGCCTTTCCTTGATTCACACGCTGACGTGTGGGATTTCACTCCCTATCAGGCTGTCCACGCGTTCACACACGAGAGACCACGCTCCTGGCCAGGAGGCCAAATTACTGCCCCCCAGAGCCCTGAGCACGCTCCCACCTGCCATCTGCTGCTGCATGACTGCCTGCTGGCCACGTGCCCCACAGTGCTGGTGGGTGGGGGTGTGGGGAGACATGGGTGGGGGCCTGGTGGAGGGTGCCCCTGGTGGCGGGGGGGTGGGGGTGGTGGGAGACATGGGTGGGGGCCTGGTGGAGGCTGCCCCTGCACTGCTGGGGGTTGGGGGTGGTGGGAGGCATGGGTGGGGGCCTGGTGGAGGCTGCCCCTGGTGGCGGGGGGGTGGGGGTGGTGGGAGACATGGGTGGGGGCCTGGTGGAGGGTGCCCCTGGTGGCGGGGGGGTGGGGGTGGTGGGAGACATGGGTGGGGGCCTGGTGGAGGCTGCCCCTGCACTGCTGGGGGTTGGGGGTGGTGGGAGGCATGGGTGGGGGCCTGGTGGAGGCTGCCCCTGCACTGCTGGGGGTTAGGGGTTGTGGGAGGCATGGGTGGGGGCCTGGTGGAGGCTGCCCCTGCACTGCTGGGGGTTGGGGGTGGTGGGAGACATGGGTGGGGGACTGGTGGAGGCTGCCCCTGGTGGCGGGAGGGTGGGGGTGGTGGGAGACATGAGTGGGGGCCTGGTGGAGGCTGCCCCTGGTGGCGGGGGGGTGGGGGTGGTGGGGGGCATGGGTAGGGGTCTGGTGGAGTCTGCCCCTGCACTGCTGGGGGTTGGGGGTGGTGGGAGGCATGGGTGGGGGCCTGGTGGAGGCTGCCCCTGGTGGCGGGGGGGTGGGGGTGGTGGGAGACATGGGTGGGGGCCTGGTGGCGGCTGCCCCTGCACTGCTGGGGGTTGGGGGTGGTGGGAGGCATGGGTGGGGGCCTGGTGGAGGCTGCCCCTGCACTGCTGGGGGTTGGGGGTGGTGGGAGGCATGGGTGGGGGCCTGGTGGAGGCTGCCCCTGCACTGCTGGGGGTTGGGGGTGGTGGGAGGCATGGGTGGGGGCCTGGTGGAGGCTGCCCCTGGTGGCGGGGGGGTGGGGGTGGTGGGAGACATGGGTGGGGGCCTGGTGGAGGCTGCCCCTGGTGGCGGGAGGGTGGGGGTGGTGGGAGACATGGGTGGGGGCCTGGTGGAGGCTGCCCCTGCACTGCTGGGGGTTGGGGGTGGTGGGAGGCATGGGTGGGGGCCTGGTGGAGGCTGCCCCTGGTGGCGGGAGGGTGGGGGTGGTGGGAGACATGAGTGGGGGCCTGGTGGAGGCTGCCCCTGGTGGCGGGGGGGTGGGGGTGGTGGGGGGCATGGGTGGGGGCCTGGTGGAGGCTGCCCCTGGTGGCGGGGGGGGGGTGGGGGTGGTGGGAGACATGGGTGGGGGCCTGGTGGAGGCTTCCCCTGGTGGCGGGGGGGTGGGGGTGGTGGGAGACATGGGTGGGGGCCTGGTGGAGGCTGCCCCTGCACTGCTGGGGGTTGGGGGTGGTGGGAGGCATGGGTGGGGGCCTGGTGGAGGCTGCCCCTGGTGGCGGGGGGGTGGGGGTGGTGGGAGACATGGGTGGGGGCCTGGTGGAGGCTGCCCCTGCACTGCTGGGGGTTGGGGGTGGTGGGAGGCATGGGTGGGGGCCTGGTGGAGGCTGCCCCTGGTGGCGGGGGGGTGGGGGTGGTGGGAGACATGGGTGGGGGCCTGGTTGAGGCTGCCCCTGCACTGCTGGGGGTTGGGGGTGGTGGGAGGCATGGGTGGGGGCCTGGTGGAGGCTGCCCCTGCACTGCTGGGGGTTGGGGGTGGTGGGAGGCATGGGTGGGGGCCTGGTGGAGGCTGCCCCTGGTGGCGGGGGGTGGGGGTGGTGGGAGACATGAGTGGGGGCCTGGTGGAGGCTGCCCCTGGTGGCGGGGGGGGTGGGGGTGGTGGGGGGCATGGGTGGGGGCCTGGTGGAGGCTGCCCCTGGTGGCGGGGGGGGTGGGGGTGGTGGGAGACATGGGTGGGGGCCTGGTGGAGGCTGCCCCTGGTGGCGGGGGGGTGGGGGTGGTGGGAGACATGGGTGGGGGCCTGGTGGAGGCTGCCCCTGCACTGCTGGGGGTTGGGGGTGGTGGGAGGCATGGGTGGGGGCCTGGTGGAGGCTGCCCCTGGTGGCGGGGGGGTGGGGGTGGTGGGAGACATGGGTGGGGGCCTGGTGGAGGCTGCCTCTGCACTGCTGGGGGTTGGGGGAGGTGGGAGGCATGGGTGGGGGCCTGGTGGAGGCTGCCCCTGGTGGCGGGGGGGTGGGGGTGGTGGGAGACATGGGTGGGGGCCTGGTGGAGGCTGCCCCTGCACTGCTGGGGGTTGGGGGTGGTGGGAGGCATGGGTGGGGGCCTGGTGGAGGCTGCCCCTGCACTGCTGGGGGTTGGGGGTGGTGGGAGGCATGGGTGGGGGCCTGGTGGAGGCTGCCCCTGGTGGCGGGAGGGTGGGGGTGGTGGGAGACATGAGTGGGGGCCTGGTGGAGGCTGCCCCTGCACTGCTGGGGGTTGGGGGTGGTGGGAGGCATGGGTGGGGGCCTGGTGGAGGCTGCCCCTGGTGGCGGGGGGTGGGGGTGGTGGGAGACATGGGTGGGGGCCTGGTGGAGGCTGCCCCTGCACTGCTGGGGGTTGGGGGTGGTGGGAGGCATGGGTGGGGGCCTGGTGGAGGCTGCCCCTGCACTGCTGGGGGTTGGGGGTGGTGGGAGGCATGGGTGGGGGCCTGGTGGAGGCTGCCCCTGGTGGCGGGGGGGTGGGGGTGGTGGGAGACATGAGTGGGGGCCTGGTGGAGGCTGCCCCTGGTGGCGGGGGGGTGGGGGTGGTGGGGGGCATGGGTGGGGGCCTGGTGGAGGCTGCCCCTGGTGGCGGGGGGGGTGGGGGTGGTGGGAGACATGGGTGGGGGCCTGGTGGAGGCTGCCCCTGGTGGCGGGGGGGTGGGGGTGGTGGGAGACATGGGTGGGGGCCTGGTGGAGGCTGCCCCTGCACTGCTGGGGGTTGGGGGTGGTGGGAGGCATGGGTGGGGGCCTGGTGGAGGCTGCCCCTGGTGGCGGGAGGGTGGGGGTGGTGGGAGACATGAGTGGGGGCCTGGTGGAGGCTGCCCCTGCACTGCTGGGGGTTGGGGGTGGTGGGAGGCATGGGTGGGGGCCTGGTGGAGGCTGCCCCTGGTGGCGGGGGGGTGGGGGTGGTGGGAGACATGGGTGGGGGCCTGGTGGAGGCTGCCCCTGCACTGCTGGGGGTTGGGGGTGGTGGGAGGCATGGGTGGGGGCCTGGTGGAGGCTGCCCCTGCACTGCTGGGGGTTGGGGGTGGTGGGAGGCATGGGTGGGGGCCTGGTGGAGGCTGCCCCTGGTGGCGGGGGGGTGGGGGTGGTGGGAGACATGAGTGGGGGCCTGGTGGAGGCTGCCCCTGGTGGCGGGGGGGTGGGGGTGGTGGGGGGCATGGGTGGGGGCCTGGTGGAGGCTGCCCCTGGTGGCGGGGGGGGTGGGGGTGGTGGGAGACATGGGTGGGGGCCTGGTGGAGGCTGCCCCTGGTGGCGGGGGGTGGGGGTGGTGGGAGACATGGGTGGGGGCCTGGTGGAGGCTGCCCCTGCACTGCTGGGGGTTGGGGGTGGTGAGAGGCATGGGTGGGGGCCTGGTGGAGGCTGCCCCTGGTGGCGGGGGGGTGGGGGTGGTGTTAGACATGGGTGGGGGCCTGGTGGAGGCTGCCCCTGCACTGCTGGGGGTTGGGGGTGGTGGGAGGCATGGGTGGGGGCCTGGTGGAGGCTGCCCCTGGTGGCGGGCGGGTGGGGGTGGTGGGAGACATGGGTGGGGGCCTGGTGGAGGCTGCCCCTGCACTGCTGGGGGTTGGGGGTGGTGGGAGGCATGGGTGGGGGCCTGGTGGAGGCTGCCCCTGGTGGCGGGGGGGTGGGGGTGGTGGGAGACATGGGTGGGGGCCTGGTGGAGGCTGCCCCTGCACTGCTGGGGGTTGGGGGTGGTGGGAGGCATGGGTGGGGGCCTGGTGGAGGCTGCCCCTGCACTGCTGGGGGTTGGGGGTGGTGGGAGGCATGGGTGGGGGCCTGGTGGAGGCTGCCCCTGGTGGCGGGAGGGTGGGGGTGGTGGGAGACATGAGTGGGGGCCTGGTGGAGGCTGCCCCTGCACTGCTGGGGGTTGGGGGTGGTGGGAGGCATGGGTGGGGGCCTGGTGGAGGCTGCCCCTGGTGGCGGGGGGGTGGGGGTGGTGGGAGACATGGGTGGGTGCCTGGTGGAGGCTGCCCCTGCACTGCTGGGGGTTGGGGGTGGTGGGAGGCATGGGTGGGGGCCTGGTGGAGGCTGCTCCTGCACTGCTGGGGGTTGGGGGTGGTGGGAGGCATGGGTGGGGGCCTGGTGGAGGCTGCCCCTGCACTGCTGGGGGTTGGGGGTGGTGGGAAGCATGGGTGGGGGCCTGGTGGAGGCTGCCCCTGGTGGCGGGGGGGTGGGGGTGGTGGGAGACATGGGTGGGGGCCTGGTGGAGGCTGCCCCTGGAGCCGGGAGGGTGGGGGTGGTGGGAGACATGAGTGGGGGCCTGGTGGAGGCTGCCCCTGGTGGCGGGGGGGGTGGGGGTGGTGGGGGGCATGGGTGGGGGCCTGGTGGAGGCTGCCCCTGCACTGTTGGGGGTTGGGGGTGGTGGGAGGCATGGGTGGGGGCCTGGTGGAGGCTGCCCCTGCACTGCTGGGGGTTGGGGGTGGTGGGAGGCATGGGTGGGGGCCTGGTGGAGGCTGCCCCTGGTGGCGGGGGGGTGGGGGTGGTGGGAGACATGGGTGGGGGCCTGGTGGAGGCTGCCCCTGGTGGCGGGAGGGTGGGGGTGGTGGGAGACATGGGTGGGGGCCTGGTGGAGGCTGCCCCTGCACTGCTGGGGGTTGGGGGTGGTGGGAGGCATGGGTGGGGGCCTGGTGGAGGCTGCCCCTGCACTGCTGGGGGTTGGGGGTGGTGGGAGGCATGGGTGGGGGCCTGGTGGAGGCTGCCCCTGGTGGCGGGGGGGTGGGGGTGGTGGGAGACATGGGTGGGGGCCTGGTGGAGGCTGCCCCTGCACTGCTGGGGGTTGGGGGTGGTGGGAGGCATGGGTGGGGGCCTGGTGGAGGCTGCCCCTGCACTGCTGGGGGTTGGGGGTGGTGGGAGGCATGGGTGGGGGCCTGGTGGAGGCTGCCCCTGCACTGCTGGGGTTGGGGGTGGTGGGAGGCATGGGTGGGGGCCTGGTGGAGGCTGCCCCTGGTGGCGGGGGGGTGGGGGTGGTGGGAGACATGGGTGGGGGCCTGGTGGAGGCTGCCCCTGCACTGCTGGGGGGTGGGGGTGGTGGGAGGCATGGGTGGGGGCCTGGTGGAGGCTGCCCCTGGTGGCGGGGGGGTGGGGGTGGTGGGAGACATGGGTGGGGGCCTGGTGGAGGCTGCCCCTGCACTGCTGGGGGTTGGGGGTGGTGGGAGGCATGGGTGGGGGCCTGGTGGAGGCTGCCCCTGGTGGCGGGAGGGTGGGGGTGGTGGGAGACATGGGTGGGGGCCTGGTGGAGGCTGCCCCTGGTGGCGGGAGGGTGGGGGTGGTGGGAGACATGGGTGGGGGCCTGGTGGAGGCTGCCCCTGCACTGCTGGGGGGTGGGGGTGCAGGGGGACATGAGCAGGTGTGCAGGGTAGTCCCCTGTTTTGAAGGCTGCCTGCAGGGGCCGTGGAGGGTGTACAGGGAACACCTGTGAGGACCCACCCAGCCTAATCGCGTGTGACTTCCCACCCACCCCTGTAATACACGTACCCAGCCAAATCGCGTGTGATGATTCCCACGCACCCCTGTAATACACGTACCCAGCCAAATCGCGTGTGATAATTCCTGCGCACCCCTGTAATACACGTACCTGGCCAAATCGCATCCCTGTAATACACGTACCCAGCCGAATCGCGTGTAAAACTTCCTGTGTACCCCTGTAATACACGTACACAGCCAAATCGCATGTGATAATTCCCGCGTACCCCTGTGATACACGTGCCCTGGCTAATCGCGTGTAAAACTTCCCGCCTACCCCTGTAATACACGTACCCTGGCCAATCGCGTGTTATACTTCCCGCGTACCCCTGTAATACACGTACCCTGGCTAATCGCATGTAAAACTTCCCGCATACCCCTGTAATACACGTACCCTGGCCAATCGCGTGTTAAACTTCCCGCGTACCCCTGTAATACACGTACCCTGGCTAATCGCGTGTATAACTTCCCGCCTACCCCTGTAATACACGTACCCTGGCCAATCGCGTGTTACACTTCCCGCGTACCCCTGTAATACACGTACCCTGGCTAATCGCGTGTATAACTTCACGCGTACCCCTGATATGCACGTTACCCGCTTTGCGTTCCTTGTTTGGCAGCCCTGTAAACTGGTCCAGGGTTAGCGCAGCCCTTTGCGATGATTTAGCGATTTTGATGGCTTTTCCTTGCGCGAGGGCGTTCTTGGGGGCGTTACTGGCGCTGCTGCAGGGTCGCTGCGATACTCTGCGCCACGGCTGGTTTGGGAGCCTAAAATCCATGAATACGCTGTGCGCGGAAATCGGTTTTAGCGCACGTGCCTGGCGCAGTCAATCGCACGCGGACACTCTGCGCCAGCCGCTTGCGACACTTTTCTGCGAAATTCTATGAATTACCCTGTCAATCTGTGTGCTCATGTCTTTTATATATCAGGCGTGAAACTGTGTGCGCCGAGATCCCTAGATGAGGAGGGATCCCCAGCCGCCACTCAGGCACAACACGGCAGCACTCCCCGGTGCACAGGCATATCCCTGAGGCAGCCACATCCCACGATGAAACAAGCAGCCAATTAGCAGGTTTGAATGACCCAACCACGAAAGCTGACAAAAAGGAGAGTACCCAGCTGCAACACCTGGGAGCTACAGGGAGCATATCGGCATGGAGTATCAGGCCCAGCTGACTCAGAAGAAGCACAGACACACACAGGAAGGTACAGTGAAAGCCCCTGAAAGTGAAGAGCATGCCGATAGAGGCCCAGACACTGCAGCCACATAACAAACCCTTTATAAGGAACGAAATTGAAGGGACATCCTGGTCAGGCACCATTCGTTATGGCACAAAAGGGAACAGACCCCATCAAGGCATAGAAGAGCTCTCAGCAGCATGACAAATCCGGCACAAGTTCCTGCGCCAGCACCCGTGTCTATGACACAAGGGAGCAACGCATTCCCTCTGCCATCCCCACATCCATTTGACACCACTGACACTAGCAGCCTTGGGCCAAGATGGAACAGATGGATGAATGAATTTAATGCATATCTGGATGTTGTTTGTCTGCAAGACGACAAATTAATCATAGGACTACTCACTATCACTGCAGGCCAAAAGGTACAGGATATCATGTTTGAATTACCAGAGTATGTCGAATACAAATATCAGGATCTCAAGCAATTACTGAACAAACATTTTGCAAGTCATAAGAATGTAGACTACAAGAGAAACGTGTTCCATACCACGATGCAACTCCCAGGTGAGAGCATAGACAAATTCGTCACACGCCTGAAGTCCAAAGTAAAGCACTGCAAATTCCATCTATATAATAACGATGAGTCCATCAAGTCACAAATAATCCCATGGTATGAATCAGTGCCCTTGAAGGGAAAACTACTACAAGTGCCCCACTGGCTTGCTGAAATCCATGCATTTGCCCGAACAACTTCAGCATTAGACATACAGGTCCATGCCCGGCAGAGTTAATGTTTGGCAGGACACTACGCTCAAGGTTACCTCACGAGAACCAGCCGAAAGACATGAGTGCACAAGATTAGGAAATGAGGAGCAAGGACTACAGGTTAAAAGTAAAAATGAATGAAAATGCTGACCACAAGAATCGAGCTCAGGAAGCAAACTGAAGTATAGGAGATCATGTCATTGTACGGCAGACTCAGTCCCACTAGTACACCCCACCATTTGACCACATACCATTGACAATAACAAACATGAAGGGATTAATGGTCACCGCCAAAAGAGTAGGTTGGATGGTGACAAGGAACAGTTTATTCTTCAAGAGAGTGACTCATGGCACACCTCAGGTGGGTCCAGTTGAAAGTGAAGAAGAATTGCGATTGCGAGATACATCTGGATACTCAGGCGATGAAGAGGAGTCGGAAACAGATGGAGAAGAATCCTTGGAATGAGGATGTGATGAAGAAGAGGGACTACCACACGCTGAAGGCAGTCCATGCCGCACCATCCGAAAGCTCAGAAGATGCATTGAAGAAATGGTGTAGGGCAAAGTTATTTTGCGGGGAGATGTAGCAATGCACGTGACTGCCTGGTCAGAGGGGAGACGCTGCGACGCGCCAGGTCTGGTAAGGTGACCAGTGTTAATTTAGGCATACGAAGCACACAAATAAAGCAGTTCCGGTAAAACACTCAATCTGTGTAGTCGTGTCTTTTGTGATCTCACACCCTGCTTCCCTAAAGTGCCACAAAGTTACATTGGGTTGTGTCACAATAATGCTTTTGAAATTTTCATATTTGTCAACAAATTGACTGCATCCCTCTATAGGGCAATGCCTGTACCCAAAATGCAAAATGATAGTCCCACAGCCAGTTAAAATGGGCCACCTATTTGGTCAATGTGGGCCAGTTTGATGAGTTATTTCACTATGTAGTTAGTAATTTTGACATTGTTGCTGAATAAATATCACAAATTCCTTACATTTTAACACAAAGCACCCCCTTGGGTACTATTAAAACAGTCTGTGACTAAAGGAATGAATATCCATTTACAACTGCGAGCCACTTTTTCATTGGGGCCTGAGACAGTTTCATTCTTCAGCCCAACCGTGTGAGCCGCCCCTGCCCAATTCTTCCAATCCTTCACAGCCCCCCAGGGATGCACCCGTGGCCCCCTGCGGGGGCGCACCGCACAGTTTGAATAACGCTGCTCTAAGGAGAGAGAGATCCTGGGCTTTAAAAGTGATGGCACAGACACATGCAGCTGTATATACGTGCACGGAGTGGCGCTGGATGCACCTATGATGGCACATCCTCCTCCCAGCCTTTGTTGAGATGTCGGTGTGTACCAGCCTTCCTCTGGCTGGTTGAATTTAGAACAAGAAAGTGCTGCATGCAGTGGCAAAGGTGGACAGGCACGCATATATGGAGTAGCCTTTCTGCTGACTGTGCTGGGCTTGCGCTCTGAACCACTTATGTACGAGCGCGATATAAATAAAATATTGTATCAAATCATATCATTAGACTTTCCCCGAACAATCTACAGCCTGGCACATATAAGGTTAAAAGGCCCATCCTTTTATAAGCAGCACATTTCATTTGTATATTTAGGAAACACTCTGAACTAGTGGTAAACATGCCAGGCTCAAGATTGGGCGCAGCGGTAAATGCAACGGTAACCCTGTTACTGCCGCATTTTAGGGCTACCGGCCAACTCGTGATGAGGCCCTTAATGGGATGTTCACCTGCAGCAAAAACCTGAAGGTAAAACAGCCCATTTAGTGCCCAACTCGTGATAGGGCCAGCCTTTAAATTCGGTGTCAATATGATATGATAGGTTATTTATAATACGCTTATTACCCAGAGGTGTCTAAGCGGGGACCCGGGATCGAAACTGTGGTGCTCCATGTCATCTTGCTTCCAAGGCTAACACGTTTCCCCTGAGCTATCCTCCCAAGGCATACCGTGAACACTGCATGTGATGAGGCCCAATGACTGGAAACTATTATGAAATTCCCATTCGCAAAACTGAACTGGTGTTAGTAAGTCCCCAAGATTTCAATTAAATAAATCTGTAAACAGAAGTAACCTGTGTTTTTAGTGGAGTATTTTAGATCCAGACATACATGTGAGTTTTTATACACAAAGCATGCATTCCCCCAAATATGTGTCCGTTTTTCATGTTGCTGGTGTAATAAAGGTTTGTGGGGTCACTGACGCTACGGGTTTCTGGACCGACATCGTACCTGCTGCATTTGAATCTGGATCTCAAATTGTATCAACCGCATGTTACTCAACAGAAAAATAATATTGCAGGATTTCATTTGAAAGCATTTCTAGATTCTTAGGACCATATTTTCATATGTTCAGGCTTACATATTGAATAACACATCCACTGACAAACATGTTCAAACACTGTCATTGATGTTGTCACGTTTCTCCGTCGATATTTGATAACTCGGCTCTCTTTCGGGAGCAATGTTTCATCATTTCACCAGCATGTTTGCGGTTGTCTCTTTTTTGGGATCTGGCCTGCTGGCAAAGCTGCTCGCACTGCGAAGCTGAGGAAGGACTGGTTGTATCTGCCATGTGTTTTTAACTATCTTCACATCATACTGTCTCAGTGCACGATAAAAGTTATTTTATTTTGTATATTAAAAAAACGTTTCACGAAATAACCTCTTGTTAACACTGTTTAATGTTACCCTGTTTCCTAGTTGACTCACTATGACTAATGGCTGCTCTTTTGATATTTCTCACTGTTTAACAATTATTTCCAAGCATAGGATGGCGAGTAGGCTGTTTATCACTGGCTCTGATTTAGCTGTTGAACTTTGCAATGTACATCTGTGACTCCCATATGATTTTCTGGTCTTTATTTAAAACATGCATTTTTGAAAGTGTTATTTTCTAAATCTGTAATTCATTACATGCGAGAACATATGCAGGAAGGACGAGGATATTATTGGTATTCATCAGTTTATCAAAATGGGCATGTTTGCATTCCGTTGTTCCTATTGCAAATATGTCCAGATGGAAGTTGGCAGCGGTGGGATGCTTATGGTTTTAAGACTCAGTGTATAACCGTGCCACTTACAAAATATCCGCACTTTATTAGATTAAGGTTTGGGTGTGTACCAAATAACTGCATCACCTCCTGAGAAGCTAGGCCTTGATTGCTCGTCCATCGCTACCGTAATCGAGAATCTTGGCTGGGGTCTTCTGTGCCTCTCCTCTACCATATAGAGAGCGGAAGTACAGACCCCCCCACCGGTCCGAAGGGGTATTGCCTCAGGGTACCTGGTGGCATGATCTACCAAGACCAGGATGAACCGATGTCCACCTGAAGTGGGAGGGTCAAGGGGACCGACGATGTCGATGCCCACCCTCTCAAATGGTGTGCCAACCACTGGTAATGGCTGCAGTGGGGCAATGACCCTGCCTCCAGTCTTGCCAGACAACTGACAAGTTGGGCAGGTCCTGCAGTGGGACTCCACCTCTACTCCCATCCGTGGCCAGTAGAAATGGGCAGAGAGCCTCTGCTTAGTCTTCTTGGTCCCAAGATGACCAGCCAAGGGCACCTCATGCGCCAACTGCAGTAGGAAGGGCCTGTAAACCTGGGGTACCACCAACCTCTTGCGGGCACCAGGTTCGGGCTTAGTGGGCTCACTAACAAGGAGCTCACCCTCCCAATAAATCTTGAATGTCCTAGGCACTTCACCTTGTGCCTGGGACAGGGCCTGTTTCCTCAGGCCCTCGAGAGAGTGGCACTCTCTCTGTCCCTTACAGAAGTCTGCCCGGGAGGGTCCCCCTTCAGCTAACAAGCATTGAAGGTCGGGATGATCCTCCGGGTTGAGAACCTCTCCCACAGGAGAGTCTTCTGTCTCTTCTCCCACAGGAGTTGAGTTTGGGTTTTCCGCTGGACCCAGCCCGTCCGGAGCATGGATCCCATTGGGTGCTGTCGGAACAGCAGGAAGAGAAGGTGTTCCCTCCACAGAGGTGGCCTTCTTGGTCTTCCTTCTTCTTGCCTTAGGCCTCGCCTTTGGCTCGGATACCTGACTCACAGCCAGACCCGGTGTCACCTGTGACCTAGTGACTGCAGCAGCAGTCATGGGAAGACCATCCGAGATCAACCCCAACTCTACTAGATCATTTCCTAACAGAATGTTAGCAGGGACATTGTCCTGAACCAGGACAGGAAGCTTTGCTGTCTTGTCTCCAATCATGAGTGTGACTAGGGCTACAGGCGATAATTTGGGAGGCCCACCAGCTAACCTGGTGGTTTGCAGAGGAGCACCTTCATAGTCCTCTGGCTTGAGCAGGGTCCTGTCCACCACTGTCATGCTTGCCCCAGTGTCTCTCAAACCAGTAGAAGGCTGGCCATTCAAGAGGACACTTCTCAAAAATCTACGGGTGTTCTGTGGGATAGTCGCCAGTACTTCTGCGTACTGGTCCCAGGCCCCAAGGGACACTAAGGAAATCTCTACTGGAGCACCAAATGTGATTCCTGTAGAGGAGGGGAGGACAGTGGCCTCCACCTCAGACACGGGGTAAGGGTAGGTCAGGCTGACAGCCTGTACTCCAAGTGCCTTACCTTTACACTTGGGGTCACCCCTTTTGTGATCCAGAGCCCCACAATCCCAACAAGTGCCAGGAGTGCGGGGTACGGTACTGGAACCACTGGGAGCCTGCTTTGCAGCAGGTGGACCACTACTCTTATTCCCACCCACAGAGGACTTATCCCCACTAGATTTTTGGGTCTTAGGAGAGGAAGGTTTTGGTTTACCCGACTGTGACTGCTTTTGGGACTCCTCAGCTTTCTGAGAGGCCCCCTTTTCTTTGTCCTTGTCCTTCCCACTGGAGTCCTTAGGGGACACCCGGTGGGAGACCCACTTGTCAGCCAACCTAGCCAGCTTAAAGGGGTCCAAAATGTTCTGGTCAGCCACATACTGACGCAGCTCTGGTGAACAGGCTTCAGAAAAATGCTCAAAAAACAAGAGGTGGGACAACTCAACAAAAGTTTTCACCTTGTATCCATCAATCCACCCCATCATGTTCATGTGCGCAGTACTCACCCAGTCAACCCAAGACACATTCTCTCTTTTCTTAAATTCCCTGAACCTTTTAAGGTATTGGGCAGGTGTCTTGCCAAACTTGGCAATCAAAGCAGACTTCATACACTCATACTGACCCCTTTCTTCCACACTCAGCTTCAGAATACAGTCATATCCAGTTTGAGGCACTCTGCTTAACAAACACTTAGCCCAATCTCTTTTATCTACATCATGAATTGCACAAGCCATTTCAAACGCTTCAATCCATTGGAGGATATCTGAACCCTCCACAAACACACCAACCAAATCTTTCATAAACTTGGTGGCTGGGGACCTGCCACTCTCAATTGGTCTAGCTGAAGTCTCCACTCTAGCTCTCTCTAGCTGGATTCTCTGACATTCAGTGTCCTTGTCTTTGAGCGCAAGATCCCTATTCTTGAGTTCCACTTGCTGTGCCAGCTCCTCTTTCTTAAGCTCAGCTTCTATTTCCAACTTGCGATATTCAAAGGCCAATTTCATCCTTAATAACTCAAGTTCCATGGAATTGCTGGGGTTTGGAACAGAGGCAGCAGGAATGGTGGCATTCCCAGAAACAGATTCAGCGACAACCCCAGGGGCAGAGTCCTCACTGGTTGCATCCCCCCCTTCATCAAGGGTTTCACCATCAGTCTGGTAGTCCACCAGGGCAGCTATCAGCTCAGCCCTAGACTTATCCACAAAGTCCAACTCCCTGGCTTCACAAGCACTCTGGAGAGCCTCTAAGCTCATCCGAGTCAATTTACCATTTGCAATGGGCTCCATTGCCTGTAATGCAGTTATTTGGTACACACCCAAACCTTAATCTAATAAAGTGCGGATATTTTGTAAGTGGCACGGTTATACACTGAGTCTTAAAACCATAAGCATCCCACCGCTGCCACCAGCTTGTCAAGACCGGTGGGGGGGTCTGTACTTCCGCTCTCTATATGGTAGAGGAGAGGCACAGAAGACCCCAGCCAAGATTCTCGATTACGGTAGCGATGGACGAGCAATCAAGGCCTAGCTTCTCAGGAGGTGATGCAGGCTGGTTCTTAAGTACAGTGTATCCCCAAGCCCCCACAAAGGAATGTCCACACACTGTATTACTGAAAACACAGTCTTTATATAATTAATATTCAAGGGTTATGTACACTTATCACAATAACGCACTTTGTGCTCAGGAAAATCAGCAATGGTAAATATCTACAATTCTAAAGTGGTACCACTAATATTAGACCTCATTAAAGTGCATTCACAATACTGTTAAAATGGCACACAGATCAATAAGAAGGAAACCAGCAATAGAGAGAGGAGAGATAACAGAGGGTTGAAACAATAGGCAGAATACTGGCCCCTACCACTGGACACAGTTCTGTGTGGAGATCCCCCCACCTGGGCAACCTGTAAAATAAAGGGATATGACACAAGCCCAGTCCATATATTGTTCAACAGTCTTATTCTCTCCTACAATGTTTTTACCCCCCCAATGTACCTGGTGGAGTCGAGTTCTTCGAAGAGGCGTCGACAGATCCTTCTTGAATGACCCCCTTTTAAGCAGGAGTCACGGATCGTCGAGAGGCGTAGAGAAACGTCGAAGACCTCGGGGTTCGGCGACGGGGAATCGACGGCCCTTCTTGAATGCCTTCCCTTTCAAGCGGGAGGCACGGGGCGTCGAACGTCCGTCGACAAACGAGGTAGAACGATGTCGAAGAGGCGGCAGCTTCGTCCGAGCGGTGCTCGTCGGCGTCGGGGCGTCGGCGTCCTGCAAGGCGGAGGTGTGCGGGGCACCTCGATGACAATAGTTCTGGACCGCAAAGATTGTAGAGACGGGAGCCCAGCAAGGGCGTCGAGTCGCTCGAGTCTTTGGGATCGTGAGGTGGCGGGAAGCCCACCGGCGGATTCTCCTCGGCGCGTTGGTCGTCCTCGACTTTCTCCGGCAGGGCAAAAGCGGTCGACGGTGCGGACGAGGGAGTCCTTCGAGTCAAATGTTCTTAGGCAAGGAGCGGACGGCTCCGGTCGTCGGCGGCACGGCGTCAAGTGGTTCCCACGGCTGGGCAACACAACTTCGACGGGCCTCCAGCGGTTACACAGACCTGCGAACCCTGGTCGACGGCAATGGACTTCGACAGCGTCGAGGTCCGGGTGCTTCACTTCGATCTCCTCGGCGGTCCCGTCTCGGGTCGGCAGCCTTTCGAGGGTCTGACTTCCAGGGCGCTTCGGCGAAGATTCAGCGGTGCTCGATGGTCCCTCGGAGCACGGGAAGAGGGCGCCTTACCAGGTCCTCTCTCGGGTCAGTCCTCGACGATTTCGACAACCTTCAGTTCCGTCGAAGCAAATGCCACAGCAAGTCTTCTTCTTCCAGCTGGACGTCGAGGATCAGCAAATCCAGTTACTCTTGAGTGGAGACTCAGCTTCTGAATGCTTCTGAACAATTTCCAGTGGTGAGAGGTCCCCAGATATACTATTCTGTCTCTCATCCACACTGCTGGCACACACACAGCAGCCAATCACACAGAAGGGCATTCATGCAGTCAGTCAGCCAATCAGGCACACAGTGCATTCAGGCCACACTCCTCCCTTTCAGACACTCACAACAAGGAATGTGGATTGGGACAAGTACCCAGCCATTCAACACTACACACTGCATTCAGGCCAGTTTCGGGCAGGGCTGTCTCAGTCTTTGTCTCTCATGCCAGAAACCAGACAACCACAACAAGGAGTGTATATTGGTCACACACTCCATTCACCCAGGTCCCACCCACAGGAGGTACCCACAACATACAGTCACTGGGAAGGCTCCAGTCAGTCTAGCTGGGCCTTCACAACAACACCATATATGGAACTTCCACCCAACAGCCAGTCAGGGGGAAGGGACAGAGTCAGGGCTTCCCAGGACTTTGGGAAAAACAAGATAACAGGCAATAGAAAGCAAGAGGCCACAGGGGCCATCTTGTTTCCTATCAGGAATCAACTGATTCCAATGGCAGGGCCTGGGTATCCCAAAATGGAGGACACCCAGAGCACCTGTCAAATTCAGCATGGAGCTGCCACCAGCCCATACCCTGCTCTGTGGGCCACCCACAGGTGCCCAAAAACATACACTAGGGGCACAGGGTTGTACCCCTACCCATGGGTGCCATAAGGGTATCCCATGGGTCTGTTCACCAAATCAAAAGAGAGCTGCACTGCCAGGAGTCCCTCATGGACTCCTGGGCAGAAAACATGACAGAACACACGGTAAAAACAGAAAAAGGACAAGGATTCAGAGGCCCTGTCCCTCAGATGCATTTCCGGCATCACAACGTCCCAACAATATCCCATTACATATAAAACATAGCAGTTTGAACAGCCTTTGTGACGGACATATGGACACATTAATCAAGCATTACTTGCCAGAAATCACCATTACTTCCACACCACTCCTGTGACTGACAAGTCGTCGTCCCCACAGCCCCACTAAACTGCACCCCGTCCCCTAACTTAAGAAAGTACTCACAAACCCCCACTAAACTGCAACCTGGCCCCCTAACTTGTGGCAGCATCCACATATTCCCAATAAACTGCACCCCGGCCACATACATTAAGGTGCGAACCCACATAGTCTGACTGGTCTGTGCCCCAGCCATGTACATGAAGGTGGCACCCATGGACCACAACTAATCTGCACCTCAGACACGTATATTAGGGTGGCACCAACAAGTTCGCACCCACAAGTCCACCCTCTTCCCAGTGCCCTGACTAATCTGTGCCTCAATACCCCACATTAATGCAGCACCCACAAGTTCACCCTCGTGTCAATAAACCAAATAATTTAAGCCCAAACACTCCATATTATGACATCATGAACAAGTCTGTACTTATCTCAGTGGTTTGTGGATGGAATATTTTGGGCCTCCTCCTTCCATGAAATAGTTTCATTGCTAGCAATGCAGGATCTGGCATTGCAGCAATCTATGTTCATTGGGGTTGCATGGCACATTTATAAGTGAGTTTTCATTGCGCATTTTGCTTTGCGATGTGTAATGGGTGGCAGTAATATTGTGAGATGTGCGTTCTCCTTTGGACTCCAGAAAATTGTGCGATAGCATCTCTGAATAGTGTTTCCTTAGCGCATGATGGGGCGTGTTTGTGATATGCACCGTGCTTCCCTCCCCACTCTCATGTTCTTCTTCATTTTCCACCTTAAATGGTTATTTTGCATCATCCACCCCGTATTTAGTCCTTAGCCCTTACCAACCGCTGTACTCTGTTTCGCGCAAAGCATTCTTGCTTAGTGCCAAGTGAGTAGGACCAGTACAAAGGCCGATCTGTGAATCATAAATATTTTTTTTGCGCAAGGCAAAGTGTACTTTTACGGCACAATGTCACTTTGCACGGCGCAAAACTTTTTGTAAATTAGGCCCTCTGTGTAGAATGGAATGAACAAGTCATTTGTTCCTCAGTGATTGACTATCTGCGTCTAAATATATTTTCAAGTATGTTACAGAATGTGGACAATTGCACTACATGCTTTCTTGAAATTAAGACAATCATTGCATTGTCTCTCAGGGCTTAACAATTGCACTATTATTAAGTGAATAATTACGGCATTTACAATTTAAACTAACTGCTCAATAACAGAATATGCTATTACTTTATTTCAGCCTTTACATGTATGTGCTAGCCGACGTAGATCAGAACACAATACTGGTACTGGGAACAAAGCCAGATAATGCAGACGTTTATATTGAGCTCATTATTATATTTTCTGAGGTGCCCTCTAATCACACATGTCTTCATAGTGAACTGGCAAAAGCAAAGTTTTTATCCAAAGATTACTATTTGAGGGCAACTACCAATTGAAACTTGAATAATAGGAATTATGTAAATATATGAATTTAGGCATGAACGATTATCTAGCAGATACTTGCAGAAAATCCAGTACACATTAAAATAACCTCGCAAGATTAACAATCATTAGAAGCAGTAATAATAATATTTAATTACTTGGAAATCTGCAAGCACTATTTGTGATGAATTTCCAAGGCACTTTTAAGGCTGGTTAAACATATCCAATCTGATCTGTCTTCCTTGTGCTCTTTGCTGTGAAAAGACAAAATGTCCAATGTTAGTCTTCAAAAAAGTTTGCTTTACTATTTGTAGTATCTTGAAATCCTTTGACCTACGAACAACTCATCTAATATTCTGTAATCCTCCAGAGTGTATCCTTTTGACCAATTAAAAGAGTACCATAATCTGGATGTTCAGATGCCTTTCAAACGATGGGCTTAGAAAGAGAAATTATTTGCCAGAAAGAACCCACTTGTCCATGCCTATTTACAGCAGGAACATGCTACAGGTGCAATGGACAGAGGAGAGCGGCAATGAACAGTCATCTGGCTGGTGTCTGAAGTGGTAAATTGCTTAAACCCAAATGGCTATTTACTGTTACTTCATTTTGACTATCTACTATCAAATTTCCACTTTCTGCCACTACATTCTACCATCACTTAGATCATTCATTCTTTGAAGAAGCCTCATTGATGATATGAAAAAAATCAACAGGTAAAGTCTAAAGGGAGAATCCTTGGCCTTGAACTAAAGCTTTACAGTTCTGGGTAGAAAAGATATAGGGCCTCATTACACGGAAGGCGGTAAACCATGGTGCTATTAGCATCATGGTTGCCGTCGGTACCATACCGGTACCACCATGGAAAAAAGGGGAATTACCACCCCATTCCAAGGTTGGCGTGGTGGTAATTCCCCTTTTTCCATGGCCCTTCCCCATTCCCATTTTGCCCCATAGGGCATGATGGGAATGGGGAAGGCAGTAATTACGGTACAGCATATTGCGGTACCGTAATTAGCACCAAGGTCCCTTTGCGGGTCCCAACTTTAACGGCTGGTCTACACCAGGCGTTAAGGTCGGGTCCCGCAAAGGGACCTCGTAGTAAGGCGGTAAGGGTTAACGGTCACCGGTACCCTTACCGGTAACCGCTAACCCTTACCACCTTCCGTGTAATGAGGCCCATAGAGTGGATAATTTTAAATTACTGACACCATTTTAACTTCTAGATTGCCCCTGTTATATGACATACAGACATAAGTGATCATGAGAAGAAGAAGTGGTCTGAAGACACTACACCAATAGAAAAGTTAGAATAACAGAGCAATGATCTATGCAAATCAGCCCCCCCCCCTTAAGCGTGGTAAAATAGAATCTGGTTATTTGGTTTAGGTGACTAAGATGTCCAAAATTGGAGCACAAAATATTATGATACCAGCTGAAAACATTTTTAGTTATTAATGCTTTTTACTAGTATACATTTGTTTATTTGTATTTTCATTGCAAATGGCTCAGAGAGAGAGAAGCAGATATGTTTGTCCCAACTGGCATTGCTAGTTCCCAGATGCCTCTTCAGCCATAATACTGTTAATAGATATGTCAGAATGATGAAAAAATATGCGTCCAACAGGGAGACCCAATAGCTTAGCAGTTAGAGCATGGGTGTACCAATAACGAGGTTGCCTGGCAGGTTGTGCTGTCCCTTGGGAGGAAACATGTATTTTTTAATTATGTTTTACTGTTATAAAAATTGTATCTTTTTTTCTTTACCAGCAACTCAGAGAGAGAGAAGCATATATGTTTCTCACAACTGCCATTGTTGGTTATAACCTGGACCTTCATTTAGTATACCTTTGGCAGACATGCCAACATACAATAAGGTCTGCTTCCAAAACGGAGATCAAGTAGCTCTGGCGTTAAAGCATGGGTTTATCAACAGCAACAACATTTCAGGTTCAAAACCCTCATTTGCATTTGCATATCCAAACTGTGAGGTTGAGCTGTCCATCCAGTGGAGACATGTCAACTATTTAGTTTCAATATGTTTTACTGTTATTAAAACATTAAGTTATCTTTATTTTAATTACAAATGATCCAGAGAGAGATAGAGAGAGTGAGAAGAGAAAGAGAGAGAGCGAGAAGATAATATGTTTACCAGCTTGCATTGTTTGTTTTCAAATGGCTCTTCATCCATTGCACCTTTGAAAGCCATGTGATAATGAAAAAGAAAAGTTGTTCCTTAGCGCAATGACTAGTAGCTCAGTGGTTGGAACATGTTTTTCTTAGGATGAAGTTGCAGGTTCAAACGCCTAATTTGCATGAACATCCTCAAACTGTAGGGTGAGCTTCCTGTTGGAGAACACAGGTGAAATTGCTCAGCTTTTAAAACATTTTACTGGTATGGATATATTATTTTATATTTATGTTCATTACAATTTCCTTTGCAAGAGAGAACCAGAGATGTCTATCCCAATTTGCTTTGCTGGTTCCCAGATTTCTTTTCATCCATGAAACCTTTACAGAAATGTTGTGATGAAAAGAATATATACTTTTAAAAGGGAGACTCTGTAGCTCAGTGTTTTGATCTTGTGTTTACAATTAACATTGTTAGGGAGGTGATATCAAGACAAGAAATCCTCCTCACGTCGGCAGTGGTGGAAGTAATGAGGGCCCTTAATCTTCTAAATTAGAACACTGGAAAATTGGGTACCGGCAGGGAAGAGGGGCGGATGAACAAGCATAAACTAGACTGCAAACAAGACAAGTGATAAGAATAACTAAAGACTGTGATCATATAGTTGATCTGAATTTTGTCACTTGGAAATACATGTTTCTTTTTTTATATGTAGGAAACTAAGATGAAAACTTTTGTAAAGGTTAACATTTTTATTAAACCAAATACAAATAAAAAAAAAAGAAAAATAACAAGGTTGCAGATTCAAAATTCTCTTTTGCTTGAAAATGCTCAAACTGCTAAGTTGAGGTGTCTATTGTTATGTTATGTTAGGTCCATTTATAACACACACATACACTCATAGGCATCTTAGTGCGAGGGTAGCAAACAGGATAACAACAACCTAATATACCTAGACTAAGAGAGTTTTAAGTTGACAACAAAATGGCAGATTCTTTTTGATATGTTTCAAACTAGCCAGGAGATCATTCCATAGTTTGCTAGCAGCCACTGAGAAAGCCCGTCGTCCAACCCTGCAGGCACGGAATTTGGGAACGACAATTAGACAATCGTTGCTGGTGCAGAGAGCCCTGCCTTGGATATAGGGTAAAATTTGCTCCCACCTGATAGTAGGCCCAGTGAACCAGACACAAAGGTTTGAAGGCTATCCTTTTTGGCAGTGGTAGCTAGTGAAGAGATCTCAGGACTGGACTAATATGGGAACCGTAAGGGGTAGCAGTGGCCACCCGAGCTGCAAGATTCTGCAACCACTGGAGCCAATGAATCAGGCTGATGGGCTGGGCCAAATAAAGAGCGTTGCAGTAATCTAAGCGACTGGTGACAAGCAAGGCAAACCCTGCTGGATGAAGGTGAGTGGGCAGAAAGGGCAAAACCCTGCTAAGCACCTTTAACAGAAAATGGCCGGCTCTACACACTGTGCTCACCTGAGGAGCCATAAAGAGAAAGGATTAAGGTAGACCCCAAGATTTTTCACTACCGTCACTGGAATAGGAAAGTTACCCATTTAAGCCAGCCAGAAAGAAGAGCACTAGCCTAGATCAGAAGAAGCACCCACCACCAAGACCTTAGTCTTGTCCCTGTTATGTTTAAGCCAGTTGATACTCATCCAGCTCTTCATGGCCCCCAGGCACTCACTCAAACGGGATGACACCTCTCCCTGGTCAAGATCTAAATAGACCAGGATCTGAGTGTCGTACAAATAAAAGTAACACCTGAAGCCGTGGGAGAGAAAGAGACCAACCAGGGGCTGATTGTAGATATTAAATAATATTGGGGACCAGGCAGAGTCCTGAGGAACCCAAGATAACATAAAAGGGGTGGAAAGAAAAGGAGGTAAAGATAGTGATTTGCCCCTATCAGTGAAAAAACAGGTAAACCAGGCCAGGACAGGACCTGAGAGGCCAGCTGAGGCCATCTGAGGCCAGGTGGGACACTAGTATGGAATGGTCGACAGTGTTGAAGGCTGCCAACAGATTGAGCAGTATCAGGGCCCCCACCCCCCCCACCGTCAACCAGCCTGGCCAAGCCCCCCTAAGTTTTTCAGAGAACTATGGCTGGGAACGACGTCTGCGTGGCTGGATATGTTTAAGTGGTGCAATAAACAAGGGGGTCCCGGGAGTCCCTCTGCCAGAAATGAGTCCCGGTTATGCAAGCCTTACTCAGATTCTTTAGCTCACTATGATTCACAGAGGAGAAATATCCAAAACATCTCAGTCTTTGTCCTACCCTGGGGCAGTTCAGCACCGAAATGCGAGGCAGCTCTCCTCTGAACATGAGTACCAACAGCAACCACAGACATGTGTTTCAGTCTGGTTGGACCTCATCAGTAGGGTGGAGCTGTGCCTGTCCAAAAATAGTGAGCAAGGGATCCATGTCTGGATTCGCCTAGTAACTTTGGGTGAGACCCAAAGTTAATTAAATTATGCAAAAATCAAGGGGGTCCTGAGAGTTCCTCTACCAGACATTAGTCCTAGTTACGAGAGCCTTAGCCAGATTCTTTAGCTCACTATCTTTCACAGAGGAGAAATATCCAAAACATATCAGTCTTTGTCTTGCCCTGGGGATGTCCAGCATGAAATGCTAGGCAATTTGCCTCTGAACAAGAGTACCAACAGTCACCCCAGACATGTGTTTCAGTCTGGTTGGACCTCATCAGTAGGGTAGAGCTGTTCTTCTATAAGTATAGTGAGCAAGGGGTCCACGTCTGGATTCCCCTAGTAACTTAGGGTGAGACCCAAAGTTACTTAAATTATGCAAAAAACAAGAGAGTGATAGATGCTGAAACAGGGACTAAATTTCAGCAGAGGGACTCCTAGGACCCCCTTTGTTTTTGCATATGTTTAAGTGGTACCAACCAATTGGCACCATCAAGAAATGCCTGGGATAGGATAGTGAAGTTTGCAGGTAGACCTGTGGAACACTTGGCCTTAACCAGTGTCACCATATGTGCAGTGTAAACCCCCTCCAGTTTCTTCTCAATGCAGCTGCTTGATATGGTGAATTCACAAGGGATGCGCAAGACACCAAGAAGTGCTTGGACCAGAGGACCTGCCTCACTGGTGAAACCGAAAGGCTAGGGTAAGTGGAAATAATCAAGTCCAAAATACCCCCTGGCTGATGCGTAGGCTCCAGGACATATTGGGTTGGACCTAAATCAAGAAGCGATTAAAAAAGTGAAATAGCAATGGGGTGTGAGGGAAATTATATCTGATATTAAAATCACCTAATAATACTAGGTTACAATATTTAATCCGAAGAGAAGCAACACATTCCAGAAAAGGGTGCAGGAAACTAGTGTTAAGTCCAGGAGGTTGGTAAACTAATAGAACATGGATAGAATGGGAGGCAGAAACCACCAAGCTCATGGGCCAAAGGGATAAGAGAAAAGTTAAGAGATGCTATAATAGCATGCCCCCCACCCGGATGAGAATCCATTGTATCCTGATTGATAATTGTATAATCTTCTAGGAGCATATGATGAAACACAGGAACTGAGGTGTCACAGACCTGAGTTTCGGTAATGCAGGCTATGGGCATCATTGTAGGTATGGCGTTCTGGAAATAAGGGTGCCAGTAGCAACATACCAGCACCCTTTCCAGACTACCATACTATGAGAATGCTAGTAGGGGCACAGGTCTCCCGGCAGGCCTTACCTGCTGGGTGTTCAGGCCCCTACCGGCGTGTCTCTCACTGAAGCACTGGCACCATTAGCAACCTATCAGACTCTGTGGGAATGGGGATTTATCGTTCTGCTGCCACTTGTGCCGGCAGCACCAATGGGTTACCGCCAACCTCGTAATGAGGCCCTATGTCGGGACTAAAATCAAAAATCATGCACATGTTCAGCATGGGCAACAAGAGATTGAGTATTAAGCAAATAGGCACTCAGAGCAGGACTTGCACTAACGCAAGAGATCTTGGTTGCCAAATTATTCAAATTGAAATTAAAAGGAAGTACCGCATTGTCAGGAGCCAGTGCCAGAAGTGCTTGATGTGAAAAGTGAAGGAATGATGCCATGCCCTGCCCTCTGGGCTCGTCCTTAGCCCGGACAAGCCCAGACCGGCTTATCTTTGGCATGACAGGCTCTCTCCCTCTGCGCATGACTGCTGCGCTGTCTGCAACACTGCGTCCCAAAAATACACATATTATTAACGCAGTGAATCTCTTCATGCTGCCAATAGACAGTGAAGAAGGACTGTCTCCCAACAGTGTGTGTGAGGACAGGCACCTTCTGCCACCAGTGCTGAATACAAGGAAAAGAATGAAAAAAATAAATTAATATAATTAAAATAATACAAACGCTATGGTTAGCATGCGTGCAAGGTATGTGGCGCCCAGTCACACTCCATGGCACGGGTTGCACCCCGTACCTAAAAGGAACCAATAAACTGTGCAACAATAAGGTACATGAAAGTAAAGAGCACCGGGTGCTATTGCCTTACCATGTGCATCCAACGAAGGTCTGGAAGACTTGTGCCTAAATCCCCCAAAGTTGCCAATCCCTTCGTGCTGCCAATAGGCAGCGAAGAACGACTGGCTCACAACAGTGCACAGAGGTCAGAACACAAACAAATGACTGATGAAGCCGAGCTCGAGCCTCTGAGCCCTTGTGATGCCAGGCACCCTCTGCCACTGGTGCCAGCATACAAGGAAAAGAATGAAAACATAAATTAATATTATTATAATAATAAAAACGCTATGTTTTAGCATGCCTACAAGGTATGTGGTGCCCATTCACACGCCTTGGCGCAGGTTACAGCCCGTACCTGGAAGGAACCAATAATCTGTGCGACAATAAAGTAAATAAAAGTAAACAGCATCAGGGGCTATTACATCCATTGGGAGGGATGTCAAATATTCTTCTTTAATGCTTTTTAGTGCTATAAAAAATGAATCTTTATTTTTATCATAAAGGCCTCCACAGATATGTCAATTCCAACCAACATTGCAAATCCGCATGGGCTTCTTCACCCATTGCAACTTTGACAGCCATGTCATACTTACCAAAGTTTTTCTATGGAAAATCCAATAGCATGGTGGTAAGAGCAATGGTTTGCCAAAATAAAGGTTGCAGATTCTAGACTCTAGTCAGTGTGTAAATATTAAAGTTGTTAGGTTGAGGTCTCCATTTGGAAGAATATGCCAATTTTTTTAATTAGCTATGATTTTTACTATTATAAAAACATTGCTTTATCTTTAATTGTATTACAATGACTCAGAGACAGAAATGCAGATTTGTCTATCAGAACTGGCCTAACTAATTACAGTATGAATCTGAATCCATTGAACCTTTGACAGACATGTCATAATAAAGAAAACTATTTATTTATTTTTTGCATTTATTTCAGCGCACAAAGTCCTGAGGCATCTAGACACTAGTTACTAAGTGCTAGATAGGGACCAAGAAGATATACAGACTGGTACAGCCTCCCCTCGTGTTACGGGGAGCTACATCAGGCATACATACATAGGACAAGGAGGTACAAATATACAGACTGGTAAAGCCTCTCCTCATGTTACAGGAGCTACACCAGGCACGTACGTATACATATGACAAGGAAGGTACAAATATACAGACTGGCATATACCTCAAACTAAAAGGTTGAGCTGTCCATTGGAAAACATGTCACCTTTTTTAGTTTGCAGTGCTTTTACTGATATAAAACATTGCTATATCCTACGTTTTACAACAAATTACTTAGAGAGAAACAGATGTGTTTATCCCAGATGGCATTTCTAGTTTCCAAATTGTTAAAGAAAGGGGCCGCACCAGGTAGGTTACAACAATCTTTATTGTAACAGAAGTGTCTTGAGCACATATACTAAAGACCCCCAGCCTCTCCCACAACCAAGGCTCAACTGACACTCTTTAAGAAACAACAGCAACATAAACACCACATTCCAACATAGATACCTCATAGGTTCATTCTAAGAATGAACCTATGAACACGGCAATTCTAACAACCCTGGTAAATGGACATTTATACAACACACCACCCTCCCTTCAAAAAAAAAAAAAAATCTTTATTTGAAGAAATACACATATAGAACATATAGAAAAACAAAATATATACAGAATGATGATGAAAATAATACCAAAACATCATGTAACTCTAACTCTTTATCTTTGCAACTCTAGACATATTCCAAATTTGCCCACTCTCCAAACCCACAGCATTTCAGAAAACTCTCACAACCTTAACTGGGTCCGAATAAAGAGGTTCTCCTTTCTTAGAAACCACAGCCTTTCTTATCCAAACCCATTCTCCAATCTTAACCTCAGTTCTTATTCTTCTTGGATGCTTTTCATTGACCTTTTTCACCCATTTGTCCTTACGCGCATACATCTTCTTTCTCACTGCATCTACAACAACATCAGTCTCCTTTGCCCTACCTAATCAGGCTGGAGACACCACCGTGTTCGCCCTTCGACCTCTCATAAGTTCAAACGAACTCCCACCTGTCTCAAGACCTGGGGCCATTCGCAACGCATATAGTCTTTCTCTCACAGCCACTCTCCTGTCTAGACCACATGCATTCGCTCCTCTGATAGCTTCCATGATGCATCAATTGGCCCTTTTAACCATACCATTACCTTGTGGATAGTACAGGGGAGTTCTTTTGTGCGCAATCCCACATTTCTCAAGATATTCCAAGAACAACTTCCCTAAAAACTGTGGACCATTATCAGTGAGAATAATCCTGGGAAGACCTTCTCTCTCAAACACACCCTCCAAGAATTCTATGATCCGCTGACATGTCACTTCTCTCAAAATCTTAAATTCAGTCCACCTTGAAAAAGTGTCAACTAAGACCAAGATAAATCTACCTTGACCCGTACCCATGTCAACCGGACCCAAAATGTCCATTGCCAGATCCTGCCACACTCCATCGGATGCTTTGGTCTTATCCATCGGCTGAGACACCGCCACTAAATTCTTTCCTGATTTAACACAATCAGTACATGCACCAACTACTTTTTCAATTTCACGATCGATCCCTGGCCACCAGTAATCCGCCTTCATCACCTCTGTGGTCTTATACACACCTATATGTCCTTGATGAGCAGATCTTATTAACCTTTCCCTCAAACATCCAGGAACGACCAATTTGTCCCACCAATACAACAATCCATTCCTCACTGATAGTTCCATCCTCACCTCCCATAATGATCTTTTCTCACTGCACAACAATCTCTTCTCAGGCCATTCTCCTTTTACAAAATTTATAATGTGTTTCCACATTTCATCGGATTCCAAGACACAAATCCATTCTTGCTTTTGTATAATACCTTCCACTGTGACAAAGACCATATCATTTTCACCACAAGTTTTGACACATCCCTCACTTTCGCAGTCTTCCAATTTTACCCTAGAAGCATGATCAGCTTGTACATTCTCCTCTCCAGCAACAACCTCTATATTAAATTGGTGGCACTGCAATCTTGTCAACCAACACGCTACTCTCCTTGATACTTTGTCAAGTCCTTTACTCTCAAAAATTGATTTCAGTGGCTTATGATCAGTTCTTAATGTAAAATCCTGACCCCACACGGAATTCTTTAACTTCTCTATGCCCCAATGGCACGCCAATGCTTCTTTTTCCAACACATAATAATTGAGTTCCACCCCTTTCAAAAGCAAGAAGCGTGCATCACGACCTGCTCTGAACCTTCTATATCCGGTTGCAACATCACAGCCCCTACACCTGTGTCGCTGGCATCAACAGAAAGAATGGTTTTCTTTCTCATATCAAACATTGCTAAGGGTTTGGCCATATCAATTTTTCTTTTTATTTCCTCAAATTCACTTTCACAATCCCTGTTACATTCAAAATCAACACCCTTCTTCAACAACGCTCTCAAATTCATTACAGAGTCAGCATAGTTCTCAACAAACCGATGATAAAATTCAATGGTACCCAGGAATGACCTTAATTCAGCTTTATTCTTAGGCGGTTGAGTTTTCAAAATGGAATTTACTAAATTTATTTTTGGTTTTAGACCCTGTTCTGATATTTCATGACCCAGATACTCAACAACTTGGGTCATAAAAACACACTTTTCTCAACGCAACGTTATACCTCTCCTTTTGAATACTCCCAGCACTACCTCAAGTCTCTTCCTCACCTCTTCCTCATCCTTTCCACATATGAGAACATCGTCATGGAAACACCACACTCCACTGACATCCCTCAACAACTTGTCCATAACCTTCTGAAATACAGAGGATGCTGATATTAATCCAAAAGGCATCCGCCGAAATTGATAAATCCCTTTGTATATAGTAAATGCAGTTAATTTGCGAGATTCAATGTCTAAATTGATCTGATGATACGCACTAGCCATATCCAGTTTTGCAAAGAATTTCGCATCCCCAATCCTACTCAGTAGTTCTCCCATGTTCGGGAGTGGATGGCGATCAGCCACAACACACCGATTAAGCTCCCTCAAATCAATCCACACTCTCAAATCACCATTGCCTTTCTTTACAACCACCAATGGAGAAATCCATTCTACTGCCTTGGCAGGTTCAATGATGCCTTCTCTTTCCAGCTTCACTAACTCCTCCCGCACAGCTTTTCGCATAGACAGTGGTAAAGGTCTGAGTTTGGCTGCAACTGGTCTACTTCCCTCTTTTACAACAATTTTATGCACCATCCATTTAAGACATACTACACCTTTGCTGAAGACCTCTGGATATTTCGAAATCACCTCATGACCTTTATTGTTGTTTCTATCCGACCCCGGTACATTGCTCACATTGAGAACTTGTTCCTCACTATTAGGATCTAATTTAATGCACAATCCCCTCTGCTCCCTCCATCCCAGCAAAGTTTCCCATCTTTTGGTGACATATATTTTTCCATAGGTTACTCTTCCTTTAAACTTAAATTCAGCATTGCAACATCCTAAAATATCAATTTTGTCACCATTGTATCCACGAGGAATCTTGTCAGAGGGAAACAGGCGTTTCATCGAACCTCCTATCACATTCTCAAATACCACCCTGGACATCAAAGTAATCTTCGAGCAGGAGTCTGCCAGCATTTTTACTTGATGACCATTCACTTCTATCGATGCCGAGGGATGTTCGCTCTCATCCGACCCTGTGCACCGTACCATGTGCACGGTAACAATTTCATTCTCTGACACATCGCCTTCTTCAGACGATGCACCATCATATTCTTCAATAAGAAGAGTTCCTTTCCCACCACCAATCATATAATTTTTACAACAGTTTTCGAAATGGCCCCATTTCTTACAAATGCTACAATTTGCGCGCCTCCCAGGACATATGGGAGATGTAGATAAGTGGCGTGCACTCCCACAACGAAAGCACAATCTATCTTGCCTTTTTACATTTACTTGCGTGGCGTCTTTCTGAATACGCCTACTGCCTTGATCACCACCTCCACCCTTGTTTTGAATACTCTCATATGGTCTACTCGCTCTAGCTTTGTATTTCTTTTTCTCTTTTGGCACAATAGCTCTCTTATCTCCCACTTTTAATACCTCAGTAATTTGAGCAGGTTTACTCTCTTTACCAGACAATTTTGCCACACACTGTAACATATGCTCGATCCTTTTTGCAATGCTTATAACCTCTTCCAAATTTGGATCATCTTTTAACCAAATTTCTTCACAAATTTTGCCATTAGAACAATGGAGCATAAACTGTTCCCTAATATGTTCATCTAGATCTCCATCAAACTTGCAATTTAGTGACAAATGCCTTAAAGCAGCAATGTAATCTTCAACAGATTCTCCTTCATGCTGGAACCTCATGCCAAAATGATACCGTTCCAGCACCGTGCTTGTTTTGGATTCAAAGTGCTTGTCCAACTTAGCCAACACTTCATCAAAGTCATTAGAACCCCCTTCTACATCCAATTCAGATATTTCTGGGAGAGTGTCATATATCCTCTGACCTTCATATCCCAGAAAATGCATTAGCATTGCCACATTGCGTTCCACTGACATACCATTGCCACATGTGGCCTTGACATAGTGTAGGAAACCCTTTTGCCAGGGAGTCCACTTGATCCTGGGCGGACCCGGGGAGGCCATAAACACCTGTGGACCAGGAACCCCAGAAAGTCCCATATTACAATTCCAAAGCGAAAACTGGATGCAGTACGTGAGTGCGAAGCACAAGATGCCGTCACAGTTACATATAAACAATTTCTGCTTCCTTCAATTCCCAGAACATGGTAAAAATTAGCCAATATCTCACAGACAGTTCAATTGCCCGTAGCAGTGCATCAACTATACTTCTGTGATGCACTTCACCAGATTCCTTTTTCTTTCGTCATGCACACTCTCACCTGTGCCATTTACAACATACCATCATTCCTGGACTGGTGGCGCTGTCAAAATGTGCTCCTTGTATACCCCACCGCTTGCACCGACACCGCCTTCCCAAACGGGCCCTGGGCGTGTCAGCAATGCCTCCCGATTTGTCTCTCTGGAGAGACACACAGTACTTCCTGGTGCTGGCTGCGTGTCGCCTCACGTGATCAGGACATGTGGGGCAGAGTTTCACCTGTGCGCTCCGACGTGTACTCCGATTGGACGGAGAAACACAGCGGAACCAGGAGGGCTCACTCCCTGCACCTTACACGGAGGCGCGGAGGTTCCGGACCGAGCTCCTCCTCTTCAAGGGAGCAGGCAAGAAAGCTCTCTCCGGGGACCCGCTCGTTGTGGGGAAACTGCAGCTGGTCCGGAGCGCGCACGGGACAGTTTCCTCGAGGCCCGCCACTCCTCACGGGACCAAAAACCAAACCGCTGCTCCCGATCAGCTCTACACCCAGCTGGCTGCGCAGGTATAGCTTTCCCCAATCGCCTCGCGCAGAGCTGGGAGCTCAACTGCCGCTCCCAATCCGGTCCGCGATCAGCAGCTACACGATCAGCTGGCAGCACAGAGATGGCTCTCCCCAGTTGCTTCACACGGAACCGAAGGCTGGATAACTTCTCCCAATTGGCTCCACGGTCAGCAGGCGGAGGCTGAGAGGGATTGGCAGCAACTTCCTCCGTTGGGGGTCTTTAGATTGCGGCACGATTTCCAATCCTGTTCCTCCATCCCATCTTCGTCGCCAATATTAAATAAAGGGGCCGCACCAGGTAGGTTACAACAATCTTTATTGTAACAGAAGTGTCTTGAGCACATATACTAAAGACCCCCAGCCTCTCCCACAACCAAGTCTCAACTGACAAAACAGCAACATAAACACCACATTCCAGAATAGATACCTCATAGGTTCATTCTAAGAATGAACCTATGAACATAGCAATTCTAACAACCCTGATAAATGGACATTTATACAATACAAATGATATGATATGATAGGTTATTTATAACACGCTTAATACCCATAAGTTTCTAAGCACGGACCCGGGGATCTAACGTGTGTTGCTCTGTGTTGTCATGCTTCCGAGCACGTTGCCCCTGAGCTATCCTCTCGAGACTGTAAATGCCAATGCATCTATAGCACCTTTGACAGACATGCCATGATGAAAGATGTTTTGTTCTCCAATTGAGACCCAGTCGCTCAGTGGTAATAGCATGGGGTTTACACCATCACAGTTGCAGGTCAAAGATCCTCATTGGCTGGTAAATATTCCAACCGTTTTATTGCGCTGTCCATTGAGAGGAAATATGTCAGCCTTTTAGTTTTGTTATTCTTCACTGTTGTTCACACCCTGTTCAAACCCTGATTTATCTGTAATGTCATTGCAAAGGACTCAGAGAGAGAGGAGCGTATATGTGTACCTCTGTTAGCATTGCTTGGCCTCTTCATCCATTACACCTCTGACAGACATGTGATAATGAAATAACCTATGTTTTCTAAAAGGTGTCCCCGTACCTCAGGGGTTAGAGCATAGTTCACTAAGAGCAAGTTTGCAGGTTCAAAAACCTCATTGTCTTGAAAATACCCAAACCATTTTGTTCAGCTGTCCATTGAAATAAGTAAGCTTTTAAGTTGTTAATTCTTTTAACTGTTGTGCGAAAACTTATATGTCATTATTTTCATTACAAATGCCTCACAGATAGACAGAAGCAGATATGATTAACATAACTGGCATTGATATTTCCCAGATGCCTCTTCATCCATTACAACTTTGAAGCCATGGCACAATGCAAACAGCTACATGTCCAAGCATAGATCCCAGTAGCTCAGTAATTAGAGAATAAGCTTACCAATAAGAATGGTGCAGCTTCATAAGCCTCATTGTGTTGAAAATCCTCAAACCTTTTTGTTAAGCTGTCCATTGAGAGGAAATATGACAACGTTTTAGTTGGTAATTGTTTTTACTATTGTACAAACATGAATGCATCTTTATTTTCATTACAACTAACTCATAGAATGAAGCAGATGTTTTTCCCCAAGTTCTTTGCTGGTTTCAATATGCATCTTCATCCATTACAACTTTGGAGATCATGTCATTGAAAAATATCTGTTTTCTAAAAGGATGACTGGTAGTTCAGTGGTTCTTTTAAGAGTATAGCAACCATAGGTATGCTATATTATGACACGCATTTGCTTCAGTTTGTAAATCTTTTTTAATGGCATTAATACATTTAAATATCATTATATTCATAACAATTCACTCAGAGACAGAAAACCAGATAGGTGTATCCCAACTGGCATTGCTAGTTCTCAGATGCCTTTACAGCTTTTACAGCTTTGCAGACATTTCATAATGAAAAAAAGCTATATATCATAAATGGAGACATACGCCCTGAGTGGTTAGAGCATAGACTTAACAACGAAAGTTGTATGTTCCTGAAAATGCTTCAGCTTTTTTTATTAAGAGGGAATATATCATGTTTTTAGATTCTAAAGCTTTTATACGTATAAAAACTTAATTTTCAACACAAATGATTCAGAGAAAAACATATAGGTGCATCCCCACTGACATTGCTACTTCCCAGAAACATCTTCAGGCCGATTCATGGAATCAATGTGCGCCGAAAATCGCAGCACAAGCGTGAAAATCGCAGCGCAAGCGTGAAAATCTCAGCGCAAGTGTGAAAATCTGTGCCAAAGCCGCGCACATCGATTCATGGAAGTCAGTGCACGTGTAAATGCTGGGATGTGTGCTAAAATCGTGGGTGGTGCACGCGGGCGCACACGTCATTAACAGCGAAAGCGCACATAGCGCAGACAACAAAAGTGGGCGTAACACAGGGCGTAACACGCGGAATGGGGAACAACGCGCGAAAATGTGGGCGTTACGAGGGAGGTGCAGGAGGTAAATGCTCGCAACGCCCACAGGCACGCCAACAACACGTATTCATGGAATTGAACAGGGGAAAGGCGTGCGCCAAAAAAGACGCACTAATCCGGAAACACGTACGCCAGCAGGAAGCAGGCGTAAGTGGCCCTGCGCAGCATAAAAGTGCACGCAAACAACAAACAAGCTCAGACGCTACTATGAATATACCGTTCCTCGCAGCAGTGGTCGTGGGACACCGCAGGAGGAGGAGGATAGCCAGGCCCCACATTTTTTTACTCAGGACCAGCCTTTTTGGGATGCCTGATGACCAGGTGTATGGGAGGTACAGGTTTCCACCACACGTAATACTCGACCTGGTGAGTGAGTAGGAGGATGACCTCACATCACCCACCCTGTGCTCCCAAGCACTGAGCCCCTTGAGAAAGGGGCTCAATGTACTGCACTTCTTGGCTACTGGTTCATTTCAGCGGACAAGTGCCATAGTGGGGGGGTGTCACAGGCCACGCAGTCATGCTGCCTACACCAGGTTGGCCATCATGACTGCATGCCCCTCAGTCCGCAGGCTCATATACATGCCCAGGACTTTTACGGGGTGGCACACTTTCCCAAAGTGCTAGGTGCCATTGATTGCCCCATGTGGCTCTACGTCCTCCCAGGGCAACTGAGCACATCTATCAAAACCGCAAGCACTGGCATTCCATCAACTTGCAGGTAGTATGTGATGCCAAGGGAATCATCACCTCATTATATGCAAACTATCCAGGGTCCACCCATGATAGTTTCATTTTCAGAATGTCACCCCTAAACCGGGACCTAGAAGCTGGGAAGCATGGCGACACATGGCTGATTGGTGAGTATAAATGCCACTGCACATGCATGCATGTCAGATACTGAGTAATGTGACAACCCCACTAATGATACCCATCATCACCTCCCCAGGGGACAGTGCCTACCCTCTGAGCACCTACACGATGGTGCCAATTCAGAACCCAACCACACCACCCTAGGTAAGATACAACACAGCCCATATTGCGACCCGGGGCATAGTGGAGCGCACATTCGGAGTACTCAAGTCACGCTTTCGCTCCATTGACCCCTCTGGTGGGCAGCTGCTATATGTGCCCCCAGTAGTGTGCAGGATCATAGTGGCAGCATGTGTCCTGCACAACGTTGCAACCCGCCTGGGCCGGCCAGTGGACATGGTGGTGCCCCCACATCCCCAACCACATGCACGGCCGCTGCGTATGGGAGGTGAAAGGGCACATGGTTAGGCAGCCCGTACCCAGCTGGTGGTTAATTACTTCACCTAAGATCCTACCCCTGTGGAGTGCACACAGCCCTGGCACATACCAGCTAACAATCAATGATGATGACATAAGGGACAGTCAACTGTCACAACCATACCAGCCAGAGATTGGTCACCTGGAAGTGTTACATTGTGTGAATGACTACTCCTTTGCAAAATACCACATGAAAATAGTTCCATGTCAACCAACCCCTCCCCATCTCAGCTACCCAACACACCATGACATGTCCACCAACCCCTCCCCATCTCAGCTACCCAACACACCATGGCATGGCATGCAATGTGAAAGCAACCAAATGTCACAAAGTGCACTTCCCTAATGTAAACAGGCCACAGACAATATGCTCCCAGTAATCAATAAGAAACAGCACACATGACCCAATACTTACCAGCAACACAAAACAGCAACACAGGATGAAACAGTGGCAATATATGACAGTCAAAAATTAAAGTAGTGCAAGTCACAACCTGACAAAGTCAGCACATCGACCCCTTCCAACTGCAGAGTGTTGCTGTCCAGCAAATGTGTCAGTGTACTGCATACAACATGAACTGCATCTGCAAAGGAGACGGGCTTGTGAAGACATGAAGACATGACATGAAGAAGGTACATGTGAATAAGGAGAAATACATGGATGCACAAGCACATGTGAATAAGGAGAAATACATGGATGCACAAGCACATATCAATACACCATGCAGTGTACAATCCAAGAACAATCCCCACTAGGGATGTACACACAGTTTTAACTACAGACTGCCCACACAGCTCATGGGAGCCCAATGTCACTGTGTAAGTTAATGTCACTTGGTCACAACCTTTGCAAGCCCATGGAAAGGGGAAGCAGGAGGGGTGTGTGTGTCAGGAAACCAAGCATCTAACCCAAAGACAGGACAAGCCTGCATGTGCCCAGCTGGAATACACAGTGGATGCCCACGGGAGCCACACAAAGCAACACACTGTAAAAAAAAAAAAAAAAAAAAAAGACACAAATCTAAAAAGGCCATGTGTGGACCGGGGTGGGGGGCACCCTGGAGGCACGAAGTACAGGGTGCATCCCAACACCCACATGCATGGATGTTGGGAAAAAAAATACCTCCATGGCCTGCACGGCTACGCTACAGTGGGAGAACTGCCGTCTGTTACTACCCTCTGCTGCTATATCAGGAGGTGGCCGTGATATGGGAGGCAGCCCACACAAAGCCCTGGTATGGTCCTCCATGGCAGCAAGCATGCAGGTCTGGAAGGTTTGGTTCTGGAGGATGATGGTACGGAGGGTTTATAGTCATTTGGTCGAAAACAAAAATGTCGAAAGTCAAAATGTAGAAAAAAAATATCTTTTTCAATACGTTTTTTTTCGAAATGGGGGGTTCCCCCAACCCCCTTGTTTCTATTTTCTTTTATTTTACCCCTTTTTTTTACTTACCGAACACAAAAAATAGATATAAATAAAAAAATAATACATTCGACTTTTTTTTTTTATAATTTTTTTCGTCATTTTTGTCATTCGACTTTTTTTTCTCGACATTTTGACTGACCACCGGTACGGAGATCCCCATGCAGCACCTCACGGGTTGCCTGCATTTCTGCATGCATGGTCTCGCGTGGTGCCTGGATCGCCGCACGGGTTGCCTGAAGCTCAGCTGAGAGCGAACGTATGAGCTGCTCCAGCTGCTGTTCTGACCTAAAATTCCGGGAAGCCTCAAGTTCATCCAGAGTCTCTCTGAGGAACGCCAGTTCTATCCTCAGGGCTTCCCTGTGGGCCTGTGACTCTACAGATATGGCTTCGCGCAGAGCCTCCAGTCCAGCCTGTCAGTCCCTGTTGGACGCCAACATGTCCTCCCTGTGTGAGTGGCAAATGGAGTCTGTTGCCTGCTGCTGGACCTCCATCTGCCTTTCAGGGGAGAGAATGGAAGTGGCCACCCTATGCATTACCTGAGCCATCATTTCACACGATGCTCCCTGTTGTGCTGCTATACTGTACATGGAGTTCTCCCATACAGTATTGCCTGGTGGCCAACGGCCACCGTGCCGACGGGCACCACACCTGTTTAGGGCAAGGCGATCTGCACCTTGCTATGCTGGCACTGCCTGAAGCTGCAGGACTGCATTCCCCCTTTGATCTGCTGGCCCAGGAACAGGAGCAAATGTTGTGGAGTGTGACCCTGCATCCGTAACCACCAAAGGTGGAGTTACCAACACTGACATCCCCATAGAGTGGTCTACCCCCGGTACAGGTGGGTTGGACAGAACAGCATCCCTGCCAGAAACACTCACCTGCGACGGCACATATGTCTCACTGTCCCATTCAGCACCTGATTCATAGAGTTCAGCAGAGGTGTACCCAGAGACACCCATGGACAGCATGGTCTGTAGGACAAATGGGTTTTCACCCACCACCACCCCCCGTCCTCCACTGGTGCCCGGTTGTGGCTGTGATTGCTCCTGGGTCTGCACCATCTCCACCTCAACAGCATCAAGTGCCTCATCACCTGCAAAAAAATGAAAGATAACAAATGGAAACAGGCATGAGCACCATAGCACACACATAGGCCTGACAAGCCAGAGATGCCGTACATGAATTACACATGTCCCACATGACTATAACCCTGGCATGCATGCACTGTCAATGAGTTGGAAGGGGAGGCAAAAAGCAGACACTGAGGACTCCAAGATGGAAAAGCAACACATTTGCTGCATGCTGGATAGCACTGGCATCACACATTAGCCTGTGAGTGGCATGTCCAATACACATACATGACACATGCCAGCACACAGATGGCACGTAGCATAGCCATGGTACGTCAGCATGAATAGTAAAAACATACCCATAACAAGGTCATAAATGTGTGCCATTGTGGGGTGTAATCTATGACAGAAGCATGTCACATATGTGACAGTAGGGCAGAAAAATGCGTTGTAAAAATGGGAAGGATTGAAGCAATCAGGCTGAATGAACACAGAATATCATGAACAATGTTGTTGCAAAATGACAGTTCAAGGGCAAATGTAGTAATGTGGTGCAAATTGGCTACTGTGGTCAAAAGGGATACTGTCATACCCAAACCCAAGGCTGGTGAATGGTTTGGAGGAAGCACATGGGTGACCCATACCACATGAGTACACACCCTCACCTGGCACTCAATCAGTACACATCACCCAAGCAACATACACATGGATTACACACACATGCATGGGCACTCACCGGACAATGCTTCAGAATCTGGTAGGTCTCCCACGCCTTGAATCTGTTCCTCTGTGATGAAGGTTCCAGCAACAGACTCATGTTCAGTGAGTTGGTTGTCCTCTGGTGGAGACCCACCGCCAGTCACCAGAGTAGAGGCATGATTGGAAGCCAGCTTGTTCTTTGCTCTGCATTTCAGGTCATTCCACCGCTTGTAGCAATCATCAGCTGTGTGCCTCACAAATCCAAGGGCACTAATGTGGTCCGCGATGGTCTGCCAGTGGGCCCTACGTTAAGCAGGTGTAGTCTTGCAGCCTGCAGTCACCACAACTTGCGGCTATGTGCCAACACATAGGCCACAAGGGCATCAAGTTCGGCGTCATTGAAGCTAGGCTTCCTTGACGTGCCGCAGTGTGTAGCCGTGTCTGGGGTCTCAGCCTGTAGTGCAAGAGCACCCTTCTTCTTCTTAGAAGGTGGTGCGGATCCTGAGTGGCTTACGCTGCTCTGGTTAGTAGGGGCAGAAGCGCAGGTGGACTGGGTACTTGAAGTTTGCAAAGGCACAATGACCAAAGGTCTTGGTGCAGGCATTGTCTGCAGGGTGATGTCGGCAGGGCCAACATCGGTGTGATGGACTTGGACCGACACTGTCCCGGCTGGGAGACTCGGAGCTGGGGTGGATTGAGCTGCAGCTGCCCCTGCAGCCTCCTCACCCTAGCTACTTGGGGCAGCAGATGACATTGCTGTCCCAGATCCACGTGGCCTGGTGACAGAAACCATCACCGCCACACGTGGCTTAGACTTGGTGACCTGGAAGTCAGCCTGGGAGTCATCCTGTGCCGGTTCATTTGACAATATGGGCCAGTGTAACAAGGGCTGAGCTAGGATGGTGTCAGCTCCATTTGACCCAACCATTGGGGGGGCGTAGGTGGCCCCGATTGGTCCTCCACACACTGGCCTCTTGGGCCACCCTGCACATCCTGGCCACGTCCTCTACCGCGCCCACCTCTTTGAGCTCGGCCACCTATGCCTCCCTTACTGCTTGGCCGTCTCCCAACCATGGCACTGATGTTGTTGTGCGTATGGGAGTTGTAGTTAACAATTGTCCTGGGCAATTGGGGTGAAAGGGGTCGGGTACTAGATGGAATTCGTACCCTAGTACTCTAGCAAGGCTGTCTGTGACCCCTGGGGGAAGATGACGGGTCACGCAATGTACAGGCACCCCTAAAACAAAAATAAACGTGCACTCAAACCCTGGTAGACCACGTGCGTGGAAAAATGAACCCGCACTACGCTGTGGCACCCAGAAACACAAAAATACACGCGCGACTCACCATCTGCCTGGAAAAAGAACACCCCCACCAAAAGAAGAAATGAACACTGTATGAGGAAACAGGGAGTACGAACTGGAACGGTTGTGGAACCGTTATGAAGTAATCATGTGTGAACCGACAAGAAGTACAAGAATCACCCGCTCGCTCTCCACAAAAAGCACGTACAAGAAAATGGCGTCATATGCGTACCCTTTAAGCCAGCCCACACGTGCAACGTCACTTACGTGCATACGCGGGCACACTGATGTGCATTTTTCTCACGTGCTGATTCACTATGTGTTGTGGGAAACGCCCGCGCACGTCACATCACAGACGCGCTTACGCGCTAAGAACCTTTCCTCGAATTACACGCTGACGTGCACTTTTTTCACGTGCCAAATCACTCCGTATCAAGCTGGCCATGCGAAAACACACAGAAGACCACGCTCCTGCCCAAAAGGCCATTTTCCTTCCACCAAGAGCCCTGAGCACGCTCCCACCTGCCATCTGCTGCTGCCTGCCTGCTGCCCACGTGCCCTGCTATTTTTATTTTTATTTTTGTTTAGTTGAATTTAATCAACCTTTCAAATATAAAACAATTCAATTTACAAGGTTTCAAATATCATACATTAAAACAAAATATGACATAATACTACAATTTAAAGAAAATGTAAAAGAAGAAAAAAAATTGCAAAAAATATAAAAAAACGAATCACAAATGCTAAAAAAAAATCCAACAAGACAAAGAGGATATAAGTCAAATGCATCATTCTAAAGTCCAACCAATAAAGTATGGGCAGATAAGGTTAGCAACTAACAGGTTCAAACATCAAACAATTCAAAAAGTTAACAGTGGCTATTTGTATGGCTAAACAAGACGAATTTAGGATTGCTGCCCAACAGTCTTGAGGGTCTAAAAGACCTAAATATTTACAAAACTTTGAGAAATTAGTTTCTCGTTTACCTCGGAGAGGTGCACATTCAGTGATCAGGTGGACAAGAGTTTCGTGAGTATCAGGCGACATACAGAAGCAACAAATATTCTCAGATGAAGGGAGGAACTTGCACCTAACTTGAATGTCCTTAGTAATCCAGAGATTAAACGGGGTAGGTGAAAGAATCAAGTATGGTGCCACAGTGCAGATTTTTTTGTGAGCAAATCTCAACCCATCTCCATCTTTATATTGTAGGCAGAGATCTCTGCTCAAGAGTCAATCAGTTTGATAGATTTTGAGTTTCGCTCTATCTGGGTTGGTGATCAAGAGATCGATTGAGACTTCTGCATTTGTCAAGATGTTGTATACCCTTGTCAGCCAAGTGTTTATGAAAACATGTTTAACAGAAAACATATATTTAGAAAACAATTGTAAGATAGAAATATGAGTAGTGGAGATTAGGCACTTGCGAAGGAGAGCACAGATTTGCCAGTTAAGCAGGGCTTGTAATGAAACTAAGCCCAATTCAAACCTAATCCATGCACAAGAAGTGCATTGTGGTAAATGTAACACCTGTCTTCAAAATTTAGCTTCCCATAAGGTAAGAAGCGATGACAAATCTTCATTAGTAGTTTCAAGGCCATAGAGTATAATAGGAGTAACTTTTAAATTCCAAAATTGTAGTGCAGGCATCACTGAAAATTTGCCATACTTGCCCATTATAATAGAAACCTGAGAAGTGGCAGTTTTCAATTTGGAGGACAGGTGTAGAATGTGACCAGAAGCATGAGACTTGCCCTCAAAAATCATTCCAAGATAGGTGTATTGCAAGACTACAGTCAAGGGAATCTGATTTATATGCCACAAGTGTGTTAGTGGTTTATGCTGTCTGGGGCTAAATGATACGATTTGAGTTTTTGTCGTATTTACTCTCAATTCATTGCAAAAAAAGTACTTATGAAAAGCATTTAGTAACGTCTGTAGACCAGAAAGAGTATTAGAAATGAGGACCAGATCATCGGCATATAATAATGCTTTAACTGGATAATTATTAAATTTAGGGGGGTCTGAAATTATATTGTCAAAGGTAAGTCTCATGTCTTGAATAAAATAATTGAAAACGGCTGAGGCCAGCAGAAAGCCTCGTTTAAGGCCACGGGCTGTGTGGATGTTCGGGGATAAGCGCCCATCTAAGGAAAGACGGATTTGTATAGAAGTGTCAGTATGTAGCACAGAAATTATATCGAATAGGGTAGGTGGGCAATGATCACGAGAGAGTTTAGCAAAAGTAGTGGTCGGCTAACAGAGTCAAACGCTGCATGCAGGTCCACAAAAGCAAAAAAAATTAAATGGTTGCTTACTGGCATGACATTGTGCTTTGAGTGCATTCAAACAGATTAAATTAATGGTGGTACCTGAACCTGAAACGAAACCTGATTGCTGAGGATCACGAAAATGAAAATTTGTAGTCCATGTATTGAAATCACGGAGGATGAATTTGCAGAAGAGTTTGCCCGGCGCATCAAGAAGTGCAATAGGACGATAGTTGGATGGTAAACTGCGATCGCCCTTTTTGAAAATCGGAATGATTAAAGATGTCTTCCATGAGAGGGGAATTAGCTGATGCTTCAAAATATTGCAAAATATAATGTATAAGATATGAGCCCATTCAAGAGGATACGCCTTGAAGATCATGTTAGAAAGGCCGTCAGGGCCAGCAGCTCGAGATGAGCTTGCTTTCATGATTTGGTCTTGAATATCGGAAATAGATAAGTCAACTTTCCAAGGGATTCAATTGTTTGGATGAAGCTTATGGTTGGAGAATTTTGAATCAGCATATAATGTTGAGAAATTAGTTAGCCAAGCCAAATCTGAGACTCCATTGATCTGTAAAGCACCCTGTGAATGGGATGTCTGAGCGTGAAGTAATTGCCACATAGCACTAGAGTTCTTATTCTTCATTGACCTTAGCATGACTTCACTGTCATGTTGGAAGAGAGACGCCATTTTGCTTCTAATCCAATTCTAGTATCTGGATTTGAGGTTGGAGAGATCACAACTACATGAGAGAGAGTTTAAACGTAAGATAGCTTTCCGCATTCTTCGATAGTCGGCCTTTGTTGATTGGATGGTCGAGTCAAAAGAGTGTCAATGTCTGGTATTCAACTGTCTCAGAGAAGTGAGAGTATTAACAAAGGGGGTCAATAGTTCAGAATAGTGAGTAGGATAAGGCGATTGGGCATGATGTTCAAGACTTTGCTTGAGTGATAACTGAGAAGAAAGATTCCAGCGCACTCGTGATCTAGCAGAATTGATGAGAAGTTCAGGCAAGAAGTAGTGATTTTTCTCATAAGAATGAGACCACTGAATGCTCATGGAAAGTGGTTTGTGATCACTATAAGTAAGATCCATAATAGTGAGGCTGTCTATGAATTGAAACAAGGTAGCGTCGACATAGATATAGTCAATGATGCTCAAGCTTGCTCCTCGATGCCCGGTGCATCGAGGGGGGACGTCACCTAGGACCGCCCCATTGATCATATGGAAGTGCCGTTGCTTCATAAAAGAAGACCACATACAAGTTGATTGAGTAGAACGAGCTTGATTCCAGCAGTCAAGATTTATGTCACCCAAAACAATTGTGTGTGAGATGTGAGGAGTTATTAGGACTGTATCAAGTATGGAAGCCAGGCCGTCAAAGAAGGTGTCATCAGATTGTCCAAGAGGGTTATGATAGATGTTGATTAGTGCAATTGTAAAGGTTAGATGACTAATCTTCACCAATTGAATGTGGGCCTGCATTGAAGCCCAGGGTGAGACAGAGAGGCCCATCTGAGAGTTAACCGCAACTAATAGACCCGAAGAGGGTCGACCCTTACTAGTAAGAGCTGGAAGTAAGGTCACATCGAAGCCATCCCATACTGGGGGAATCAGTAGCCAAGTTTCTTGAAGGGCTACAATGTGATGAGAATGAGACAGATGGGACATCGAGATATGTAAATGTGCATTGCCACTAGTATTCCAGCTAGCAAGTTTCAAAGATAATGGAGTTAAGACATTTGATGGTTAAGAAGGGCAATCAGAGGGTAGTGTAGAGCAGTTAGTAGTTTTGTTAGTGATACCCTGATAAATGTTAACTTTGGTCTTAGAAGGTTGTATCAGATGCAAGGTAGATTCCGGATCTAAAGCTAGGAGAAAGCCTTGTTCAAAAAGTTGCATTTTGCAACGCCAGATGGAATGCAAAGTCTGACCACGGAGAAACAAGTGTCTGATACAAATTCAATCTGGTCTAGGTCATGAGTGGTGATATCATGCAAATCCTCAATGTCTCCAAAGATGTTCAGGACACTTGCACGATTTAGATTGTATTTGGGAAAATTTCCCTCTCGACACTTAAGGATAAAAGAGTGAGAAGGGGTGCGAGTGGACACTGCAGCTTTGGGCACAAATTTAGTAAATGAATTTAAGGTGGGCTTTTTTGAGGAGGTTGCTCTGAGGCACGAGCACAAGGCATTCTTCTCAACATGGATTGCTTGAGCTGAGGAATCATGCGATGGAAGCTCAGGATCAACAAGGTGTACCTTGGGAGGGCCCAATCGCGAAGCTAGGTAAGAATCAACACTAGCTTTTAGGTCTGACAGAGCAGAGCCAGAAGAAGTTTGCATTTGCAGTGTAGATGGTACAGGAAGTTGTGAGAAGGTAACATGCTTTGTTGGGTGAGAAATAATCTGTGCAGTTTGAGCATTAGCTTGAGAGATAGAAGCTAGTTCAAGTGGCCGTAAGGCCATAGGGTTTGATTGACCTCCCGGTATCTGCAAATGGCACAGACACGTGGCTAGGTAAGCATCAATACTAGCTTTGTAATTAAAATTTGTATCTAGGATAGTAGAATTTGTGGAAAGGGTTGGAGGAATGGGGGGAATTTGGAGAGTTGTGAGTGGTGTTTGAAGGTGAGCTGAAGGAGCAATGGATTGATGAGAAAGCACCTGATGATTGAGGGATTGGACTAGTTGACTTAATGGGGAGAGAGAAACTGGGTGAACGGCATCAGAGGGCAAAGGTTGAGGCCTTGGAGATGAGGTCGGGAGCAATATGGTGTTGGAACTGGATGGGATTTGAGGTCGGGGCGGCGTTACCAGAACTGTAGAGGCTGTGGAAGATTTGGCAGATGGGCCAAGGGCTTTAAAGAAGGCCGTGAGAGTATGTTTGGAGTGTTTTAGGCCAGCCAAGTTTTTTGTTTTCTTGGATGTAGGGCAACATCTGCGGTTGGGTGGTTTGGTAATGGGGATGGATTTGGTAGCCATGAGGGCCTTGGGAAACAAAGTTGACAAAGGGTGGCTTGAGGATGGGGGCAGGATCGAGGCATGAGAGGAAGTATCAGGATTTGGGACAGGCTGAGGGATGGAGGTTAGGTCACAAGGTAAGGGAGGAGCAGTCACCGGCTCAAGTGGGGACTGTGAACTGGGAGGAGGCTCGGTAATATTGTCGGGACAAGGAGGAGCTAGGGAAGCAGAAACATCAGGGACACCCTGGGGATAGAGGGGTCACTATGGGTCTGATGACACCTGTGATGGAGGGAAGGGGAGTGTTCAAAGGAACAATGAAGCAATCTGAGGAAGAATTGTTGGATTGTCGCACATTGTCGGCAGAGACCTCAGGATAGTTTAGCGGCGGAATCTGTGAATGAGCCACAGAAAGATTGGTGCACCGGATGACAGTGGGAGGGAAACCGTGTGCATGCAACCATTTGGCAAGTTCTTCAAAAAGAGAACAATGATTTGCAAGTTTATGGTCAATGGTGTCATACAGTTTGCAAGATTGATGGAGGTAAGAACAGCTTGGATGAATTCATGTAGTTGAGATACTGCAGCTGGAGGCACTGCTTGTGGTGCTCTTGGAGTAGGCATAGCAAATGAATGAATGAATGACGAAGAGGAGTGGAAGGAAACTCCTGTAGGGGCTGCATCAGACTTCACAGAGATTGGTATGGCACTCGAAAACGCATGGATGGAGATGTCAGATGCGTCAGGGTGCAAGATGGGGAATTGAAATGGAGAAGGGATGAATGCTTTACTTGGAGCCATAGAATGAGGGTGGACCGAGTTAAGCATGGTGACATCAGACAATGGGTGTGTGTTCGTAAAGGCCTGCAGGGTTTTGCAGCCAGAAGATGGTTGATTAACGGTGGTGGAAAGGACATTGGAGCCAAGGATCTGTGGCCTTGAAGAGAAATTCAGATGTGGCTGTTGGCAGGCTTCACTCGGTACAATTGGGAAAGGAAATTTAGATGGTAATGTTGAGCCACAGGGACGAGGCGCTAAAAGAGGAGTTAGCGCAATAGCAGAAAAAAATTGGGGGGATTGAACTGCCACCTGACCACAAGCGGCCAAATTTAGTAGAGCAGATGCAGTATCAGGAATATTTGAGGTGAGTTTATTGGTATGAGAATCCATCAATTAAAAAATAATCAGAACGTCACAGGGTGGTAATCTGGACTCACCAGGAGGCTTAAATTTGAGCAGCCAACTTATTTTCGCAAAAAAGAAAAAAGAAATAAAAGAGAAAAAGAATTAAAAATAAGCGATAAAAAAACAAATGCATATAAATCGGACAAGATAAAAGCATGTACTAACATATATTAACAATCATGAAACAAACGTATAGTCAATAAAAATAGAAATATAAATAATTGCCACAGAACGTGGTTAACGCGGGTAAGCGGGAAAGCAGTGCTTATACCGGTACTTGCTCGTGTGCGTGCGCGCTGTGAACATGCGCCGGCAATTTGTAATTAAGCAAGCAACGATAGGTTAGGATAGAAGCCAATCCGTGTGAGACTGGGGCGGGCTCAAAAAGAATCAATGTCAATCACTGCAGTCACACAGTTACGTTGATACAATGCTGAAACGCTGAAACGCTGAAACACTGAAACACTGAAAAGGAATAATAGCCAGCGTCAGTAAACGAAAGTAAGTTTGTGTCAAAGCACGATGACTGGATGCCACAAAAGTCACCTTTGTTCAGTTGAGCAGGATCACAATCCACAGGTCCAAGGGTCTCCAGGAATCACCATAGCAGCGTTACAAGTGGGAAAGTGGTACTTATACCGGTACTTACCGGTTTGCGCGCACGCTGTGCGCATGCGGCGGAAATTTGTAATTAAGCAAGCAATCATAGGTTAGGATAGGAGCCAATCCGTGTGAGACTGGGACGGGCTCAAAAAGAATAAAGGTCAATCACTGCAGTCACACAGTTAGGTTGATACAACGCTGAAACGCTGAAACGCTGAACCGCTTTGTACAGTTGCGCAGGATCACAATCCACGGGTCCAAGGGTCTCCCGGAATCGCAGTAGCAGCGTTACAAGCGGGAAAGCGGTATTTATACCGGTACTTGCCCATGTGCCCTGCTATTTGGTGCTTGCACATAAGCCATCTGCAGGGGTCCAGTTGCTGTGTCCACCCCTGCTGGAACAGAAGACTCCCGACTGGGATACCATCGCTCCACAGCCCAGCCCCAGGACCCAGTTGCCCACCCACACCTGCCTCGGGCGTCACCATGTTGGGTCAAACACCATCCGAGACCACTGGCGACCCCCAGCCAGAGAGGCAGAGGGCCACCAGCTTCAGTGAGAAGGAAGTTGGTGTCCTGGTGCAGCATGTCCTGGGGCATTATGATGCCCTCCTCATACCATTGCGCACCGACAAGGAAGGACGGGAGAGGATTTGAGAGGACGTTGTGGTTGCCATCAACGCGGAAGGGGTGGCAACCCGCGATATCAAGCACGTCTGGAAGCGCTGGGAGGACCTCAGGTCCAGGACCCTCAACAAGGCCTGGCACCTTGTGAAGGCAGAGGTTGCAAAGGGGTGCCGGGTCCACCTGAGCAACATCTAGATGAGGGTCCTTTAACGCATAAACCCAGCGCTCCACACCCAGATCCTTCGGAGGAAGACCCATCTGGAGTCGAGCGGTAAGTGGCCATGCATTGCTGTGTGAAACAGGGCATGTTGCAGTGTGGTGGTAGTCAGCTACTTGCCTGTATGTGTAACATAGGCCATGTATGGATGTGTGTGCGCCGGGACATCATGGTAATGCATGTGAGACCAGTAATGCGTGAACCACATGGATGGTGCATGTGTTGCAATGAGACATGGGGAGCTGCATGCGGAATGCACACATGAATGCATGCCAGTCCCTGTTCTTGTACATGGGTGGGGGGTGAGAGATGGGTGCTGTTCTAATGTACATGTATGGTGTGCATGTCTGTGTGTCTGAGAAGCGTGTGTGTGACTTTGAAACACCATGGATGCATGACACATGTCCGTGACGATGTGTAGATTCACTCATGCAGTCTGGTCACCGTTGTATCCACTGTGTCTGTGGTGTACGAGCCATGATGCATGACCCTCCGGTGATGTGTGTGCATGGGATCAGTATGAGCATGATGCATGTGAGTTTTAAAGCAACATTTATGTTAATAGAGGCCCTTGTACATGGATGCTGATGTTGATTGCATGCGCTGTGCCTGTTTCTGCATGTGTGTTACCTACATTGACCCATGTGTTGTGGAGGGACAGGATGGAAGTGACGTTTGACAGTGCCACTCATGTGTTATTGCTTCCTGTCTAGGGGACTATTGTACAGTACCCTGATGCTTGTGTTCTATGTCTCCCTCTACGCAGCGTCGAGTGAAGAAGAGGGTGGAGACAGCGCTGTGGAGCTAAGCGGCGGGGATGCCTCCACCGGGCAGCGACGCAAGGCCCAGACACCCTCCCAGGAATTGGCATTATCTGGGAGGGAGGGAACTGGTGCCGCATCTGCCACTACGACTGTAGCAGAAGGGCAGGGTGAGCCCCCACAGGGGCTTGCAATGGTGGAAGACGGTGGGGAGACATCCAGGTTGGTGGTCTCCACAGAGGAGGAGGAGCCCACTACTGAGCCGCACATGGGGCCTGGTGGGGGTAGTACCACTGGTGCAAGTGGTGCAGTCCAGGGCCAGGGTCAGGAGGCAGCACAGGTCGCCGCAGAGGGGCCTGTGCATGTTGCTGGCACTGACCCTGTGACTGCACCACCATGCAACAGCAGGGATGCCCTGTCCCATGCCCGTCTGCAGCTAGGGGGGAGGCCCACGTCATCTGGCTCTCCACTACCTGCGGACGAGGAGTCCCGTGACGGTATGGGCTCTGTCCTGATTGGTGTCACGTTGCGCAGGTGTGTCATTCGTGATGACGTGCGTGCTTCCTGGGGGGACCACACACGCCATCACAAAGAGCTGCGTGGCAACGTGGCACAGTTGGGAGGGGCCATGGTCGGTGGGTTCCTTCATGTGTCGCGCACTCTGACGGACCTCTCCTCCTCTGTGGAGACTATGCGCCAGTCGTTCTCCCTGCCGTCTTCTGGCCCAGATTCCACCAGGGCCCCCTGTGGACCTGGCCTGACCAACACAGCCAGCTTGGTGGAGATCCCATATCTGCCACAGTCGGGAGTCGGCGGTCCAGCAGGGGTTGACACCCCAACAACTGGAGACCAGCAGAAGGAGGATGTGCAGGCATCATCGGAGAGGGCACATGGACAGCAGCAGCAGCAGGCTCTAAGTGGGAGTGATGATGGCTCGGGGCCATCAACATCAGAGGGGCAGGCATCGGCCAGAGGGCAGGAGGATCCTGGAATGGGAGTGTTTTCCGTGTGGCTGCGGTTGGGCCAGCGGATAGATGCGGAGCGGAGGCGGGCGGAAGAGGCGCGGCTCACCATGGTCTGGACGGAGTTCCCCATGCGTCGGGTGTTGAGGTGGGCTGAGTGCCTCGAGGCAACTCTCAGGGAGTTGGAACAGGCCATGAGTGCATCCCTGTGAGACCTCGGGGCCATGACAGAGTCCCGCCTCCAGGAAATAGACATGGAGTTCGATGATGCCCTGGCCCACAACATCACAGAGTGAGCCGCAGGACTTGCCCGCCGCCATTGTACATAGTTAGTTAGTGATAGGTTTCCTTTCATTTTTATTTTTTATTTTGGGTCGCTTGGACAATGACCCACGTTTTTGTATATAGTTGTAAATTAGGTAGGATTTTGTATATAGGTTTCATTTCATTTGTTGGGCTCATGGATCCTTGGTGCAATATTTGTACATAGTTGGACAGTGGATTTTTTTTCTTATATCATTTACCCTCACCATGGATCAATAGATTTTTGGATTTTGGTTTCCTTTGGATTTACTTTGGTGGACAAGGATTTCTGACAAAATTTATTTTGGATTCATTTGGATTGTGTCATCATTATTATTTTTTTGTTTTGAACATGCCTTTTTTTTCTTGTTTATGATTATTTTGATTTCTTACTTCCATGTGTGGTATTTTCTCTCTGGTTTACTGCATGTCACAATGTGTGTTTACACAATCACTCGCACCCAGTGTGTGTGTGTGACGGACATGTGTTGATGTGCATATTTGACTTTTGGTTAGTGACAAGTAATAGGCCTTTCAGTGTGGGGTGGATGGGAAACTTGATTGTGTCTAAAGACTGGGGTGGCGTGCAGTGGGATTTTGGTGGACATGAGGCCCATGAATATGCATCTTTATGACATGTTGGATGGGGACCTGAGTCGGGGCCTGCTGGCAGGTGCCTGTCAATACTGTGGGGGTGGGGGTGCTGGGGCAAATGAGTCGGGGCCTGCTGTCAGATGCCCGTCAATGCTGGGTGGATGGGGGTGCTGGGGGACATGAGTAAGGGCCTGCTGGCAGGTGCCTGTCAATGCTGTGGGGGTGCTGGGGCACATGAGTCGGGGCTTGCTGTCAGGTGCCCATCAATGCTGGGTGGATGGGTGTGCTGGTGGACATGAGTCGGGGCCTGCTGGCAGGTGCCCATCAATGCTGGGTGGATGGGGGTGCTGGGGGACATGAGTCAGGGCCTGCTGGCAGGTGCCCGTCAATGCTGGGGGGTGGGGGTACTGGGGGATATGAGTCGGGGCCTGCTGGCAGGTGCCCCTCAATGCTGGGTGGATGGGGGTGTTGGGGGACATGAGTCAGGGCCTGCTGGCAGGTGCCCGTCAATGCGGGGGGGTGGGGGTGCTGGGGGACATGAGTCGGGGCCTGCTGGCAGATGCCCGTCAATGCTGGGGGGGTGGGGGGTGCTGGGGGACATGAGTCAGGGCCTGCTGGTTGGTGCCCGTCAATGCTGGGTGGATGGCGGTGCTGGGGGACATGAGTCAGGGCATGCTGGCAGGTGCCAGTCAATGCTGGGTGGATGGGGGTGCTGGGTGACATGTGGCAGTGCTCACTTGTACGTGGTGACATGTGGGCTGGCTGGGGGCTTTGCCAGGGTAGATGGGCTGCCTGTGGGGCATGGCCAGGGGTGCAGTGTATTCCCCTGTGTTGTGGTCTGCCTGCAGGCCCTGGGGAGGGGGAGAGGGCACACCTGGGAGGACACACACTGCCAATTTGTTGGGCACCCCCGTAATACACATACCCCGCTCGCACATGGACAATCGTGTGTAAAACCTCCCGCGCACCCCCGAAAAACAGGTACCCCACTCGCAAAAGGCCAATTGCGTGTGAAACTTCCTGTGCACCCCCAAAATAAACATACCCCGCTTGCACAATGCCAATCGCGTGTAAGACTTCCTGCACACCCCCACAATACACGTACCCCGCTCGCACAGGGCCTATCGCATGTAAAACTTCCCACGCACCCCCGAAATACATGTACCCCACTTGCACAAAGCCAATCGCGTGTAAAACTTCCCGCGCAACCCCGAAAATACACGTACCCCGCTCGCACAAGGCCAATCGCGTGTGAAACTTCCCACGCACCCCCGAAATACACGTACCCCGCTCGCAGACGTTTTCGTGGTTGGGGGGCTGTATGCTGGCCCACTGGCGTGTGTGCCATGTACGGGATTTGTGCGCTGTTCATGGCACACAGGGAGGGGTTGGGGTCATAACTGGCGCTGCTGCAGGGTCGCTGCGCCACTCTGCGCCACGGCTGGTTATGGATGTTAAAATTCATGAATACGCTGTGTGTGGAAATGGATTTTGGCGCACACGGCTGGCGCAGACTGCCGCACGCGCACACTGTGCACCAGCCGCGTGCACCACTTGTGTGCTGAATTCTATGAATTAACCCCCTTATTGTATTAGGACCTTTAAAGCCAGGTCATAGGCCCTCATTACAAGTCAGGCGTTAAGGGTTTAACAGCGCCGTCGCCTTTAAACCCTTAACGCCTGATTCACACTTTAACGCCTGCTTTTTACCGCCGCATTACGAGTTCCCCTCGCGGGGCACGGTAAGCACGCCTGGGGAAAACCAGGCGTGCTTACCGGATCCCGCGAGGAGGGAGCAAACAACGGGCCATCTCATCTCATAATGGCCCAATGTTTGCTCCCTCTACCATTCCCATTCAGCCCTATGGGGGCTGAAATGGGAATGGGGAAAGACCGTGTCTGGGTCCTTGGAGGGAGGAATTACCGGGCCTTCCGAACTCGGAATGGCCCAGTAAGTCCTCATTCCGAGGACCCGGACCCCGACGCGATTTCGGCAGCAGCCATTCCGCCAATAGCGGCATGGTTACCGCCAAACTCGTAATGAGGGCCATTGACTTGAGAACATTCAAACTATTAAGTTGAACTATTCATTGATGGGGACTTGTTTGTTTTTTTGATTTATTGTTAACTAGCTGATATACCTGGCGTTGCCCAGGCTTTCATTCCCTCATAAGTACATGTAACTGTGCAAAGTCTGGTGCAGACTGGTGAAAGCGTGTGGAATTGTATAAGGAACAACTATTCACCAAGCCATAAACCCACAACACATTTTGATTTTTGCTGAAATCTGGGGAAAGGGGTCGGGTGTCCAAATGTCATCTAGCCAGTAACGTCCAGAAGGTCCTAACAGGCAACTGTGCAAAATGTGGTACAGATTGGTGAAACAGTGTGCAATTGTATAGGGGACATACTCAAAGCCATACACCCACAAACCAAAGCCACATTTTCACTTTTGCTGAAATCCGGGGAAAGGGTGAGGTGTCCAGATGCCATTAGCCAGTAATGTCAGGAGGGTCCAAACAGGTGACTGTGCAAAATGTGGTGCTGATTGATGAAATGGTGTGGAATTGTATAGGGAACATACAAGAAGCCACAAGCCCTCACACAAATGTGCACTTTTGCTGAAATCCAGAGAAAGGGGAAGGGTTTCCAGATGTCATGTAACCAGTAATGTCCGGGGGGTCCTAACAGGTGATTGTGCAAAATATGGTGCAGATTTGTGAAACAGTGTGGAATTGTATAGGGAACATACACAAAGTCAGAAGCCCACAAAAACCACACCAACATTTTCACTTTTGCTGAACTATGGAGAAAGTGGTGGGGTGTCCAGATGTCAAGCAGCCAGTAATGTCCGGAGGGTTCTAACAGGTGACTGTGCAAAATGTGGTGCAGATTGGTGAAACTGTGTGGAATTGTATATGGAACATAGGAGAAGCCACAAACCCACATATTTTCACTTTTCTATTACATGGCCTGCGGTAGCGGCCATGTAATTATAGTTAAGTTGCTAAACTCATAGGAAAAGTACTTTTTGGGGGGCTCCCTGTGGATGAATCCTTACTAAAATTTGCAAAAAAGGTATATGGCCCACTTTGCAAAGCTTGGTGAGGTTTGGTCCAGGGGGGGCAAAGTTATAGGGGGGGTCCCAAAATAATTTTTTTCCCATAGACTGAATGGAGAAACATTTTCTGTCGTGCATACAGCCTAAACCGCTGGACGGATTTTCACCAAATTTTTAGCAGGAGCGGCTGTTTGGTCCCGAAAGCGTGCTTTTGTAAATTTGGTGAAAATCCGTCCAGTAGTTATTTTTAAAACAACCAAAAAGTAGGTCTAAAATAATTTGTGATATCTATATCCGATCCACGGACACACTTCCCTGCTCGGTCCGTGGACAGGACACTGATACGCTAATCAGCTTGCGTCATGTCTGCGGACATGCGACATGTTCTCTGATTGGCTGGGATGAAGCGTGAGGTGCGCCACATTCTATTGATGCGCCTGCCATATTGGATCCACGGACAGCGTGGCGTGGAAGTGAGCATAAATCCAATTCTGGGGAGTGTGTTGGCATGTAGGAGTGCTTGGAGAGGATGGGGGAGTAAGAGATGGGTCAAATACTGTATTTGTTTAGGTTGGAGAAGGCCATGACGTGTTTGCGGTGTCCACAGTCACTGCAGGTGTTTGCGGACACACTAAACACTGGGCGCAATACTGGCTATTTTACTTTACTATGATGTTGGTTTTGGGTCGTTAGTAGAACATTGGGTGAATAGGGTATGTAGTGAAGAGTTTGTGTATTGCTTGTAATTATTTTTTAGAATGTTAATTGAAGTGGATAGGTTTTGAGGTGGATGCATTATGTTTTTGGGTTGTGGTCATTTGGTAGGTGTTTACTTCTATGGGTGTGTTATGCTGCAGTGGTTGTGACCAGGGCCTAGAGTCTTGGGTGCATGGCCGAAGGGCCGAGCTCCTAATTATAATTGTGGTATGTGGGCTGCTTAGGGGACATGTTTTCAACAATGTGTGTACTGATTGGCAGTAGTGTAATAGTGTTTATAGGATAGTGAGATGATGTGTGTTAGTTTGTTGGATTGTGTTCAGAATGTTGGTATTGAAGACTCTAGGCATTTTGGGTTGTATTTATTGCTGAGGTGTTCATTTGCATGGCTGTGTTATGATGCAGTGTGTGTGAGTCTAATTACTATATACTTACTGTTCCTTTGTTCAGGCTGTATGTAGAGTTTTGGCCAGGCCATGCAGTCAAGATTGTAGTGTTTGGCAACAAGCGCTGCAGCATACGATATCCATGGAAGCAAACATTTTGGGTTGTGGTCTATGGTCAGTTGTTTGCTTGAATGGGTGTGTTATGCTGTGGTGTTTGTGAGTCCATTGATTATATACTTACTGTTTGACTTTTTGTGGTTGTTTGCAGTTTTTTCATGACATGGGTAGTTAAAGCAGACATTTTTTTTCAATCATTGTGATAAAAGAAAAAATCACATTTTAGTGTAGGTAGTTTATAATGAGTATTGCATTGCCTAGTAGACATTTCTGATTTTGTCGACCCTCATTGTTATTACTTTAGCAGTACCACAGTTCAAACCAGTTTACTGTGCAATTTGCTCAGTTAGTGTGTTTGTTGATTAAATCATTGCATCTGTGGGAAAAAAATCTATGCTTGATTAAAAAAAACTTTCTACCTTGTGGTACAATGTATTTCTTTCATTGATTTCAATAGGAGGAATTAAATAGGTGTATGGTTTTTGATTTGGAAGTGGTGGTAGTATTGTTGCAGTTAGATAGCAGAAGGTGTATTATATGTGTTTGTTTCTTTTTCTATTTTAGTGGTATTCATCTATCTGTTGGCTTTTTGTAGATTTTTGGGGCACTTAGATTGGCATATTCTAACTGTATATTTCTTGTTTGAATTTAGTGATATTTATTTATCTGTTTGTTTGTTGTAGAATCTTGGGGCAGTTAGATATCTGTTGGCGTATTCTAACTGGTCATAGTTTTAAAGTTCAAGTTTGTTTATGTTCATACACAGATTAGTTATGAAATTTTGGTTTTAAAAATATTAAGTAAGCGTTTACAAAATTTGCTGGTAATGTCTTTTTTAAAGTAATGTAGTATCATTACATTCAAACCATCCACAATTCTTTATATATATGCAGTGTAGTGACCTGCAGCTTGAAGTTGTTTTTGGTACCATCTGCATTATCATGTAAAAGCATTGCTATTACGTATTTACTATGTGTCTGTATTTGCAAGGTGGGACAATTATAGGAATGGCAGGTAGTACATAATCTGCCATGGTTTGCATTTTGTACAAGTTCCTGAAATGGAATGGATTCACAGTTAGGTATGGATACATACACAAAGCGTTCATTGGGAACTTCTTCTTGAACTACATGCCTGCAAAGAGTGCATGTATGTTTCCACATGTATGAAATCTGGAATATTTCATTTATAGGTATGTTCTTGTTTTCCAGTACTTGTAGTAAGCACATTAGAAATTCTTGTGGATCTTCTTGTGAGTTTATAGTGAATTTGACCATTCCAGCACAGTAGTCCAATTCCTACCTTATTCCATGAACACTGTAAGTGTTGTCAGGATTGTTGGTTGCATTTCTATGAAGGACTAACATTTGCAAACACAATTGATCTGTACCGTGTAAGTAAATGTTGTCAATAATTGGTGGCAATTGGAATAGGATATGGATTGCTACATTTACGTAGCAATTTAGACCAGTTGTATTTGAAAATTTGAATGGACCTGACAGTTCTGTGTCCAAGTCATTTGTTCGGAGTGTGTGTTGCTTCTTTGAAGAGGTAGTTGAGTTACTTTGGGCAGTAGATTCTTCTTTGGTTGTGGTCCTTGATGAGATCCTGCATAGTTTGAGAATGAAGTAGTTTTCTGTTACAACATTTTGCTTTTTGTGGAAAAGGATTGGTTTTTAGATGGGGTGTAGAGTGAACGCAGTCTATTGTATTCTAGAATGGAAGACATTTCAGCATTTACTTTACTTGCATCAAAGTTGATTAGAAATAGTCTGTCAAGTGTAAGTAAGCGTAATAGTGCTACATAGCTCATGCCTTCTTTAAAGACTGTGCTACCAATATCTATCAATGCTTTTCCTAGGGTAAGACCTTGCTTGTGATTTGTGAATCGTGACTGGGTATGCTAGAGTTAGAGAAAATTGTTCCCTGCGTACATACATGTCTTTGAAAAGAAGGAAGTGTGCTGTTGAGCATCCAATCCTTTTAACTTCTGATAGTTTGTCCACGAGACTATTGGCAAATTGAATGTTGTTGTCACATGGGTATGTTTGAAAGCCAACAACTGTACCAAGTGCTCCATTAACTAGTCCTTGGTCCACGTCATGGTTATGTTTAAGCATTGCTCTACAGTTTAAAGATAATTTTAATATTTTCTCCAAACCAGCTGTGCTAGAGATCGAGTTGTCTAAGGTGTTTAGCCTTGTTGTGGCTTGTTGACACATGGGTAGTATCATACCATGTACGTCCAGTTTGTCTGTGGAGCATATTTGAACTATTGGTTGCAGTTCTTTTTTTAACATTGTTTCATTACATTTTGAACAACTTGCACGAGTTGGCATTGAGGGCCTACAATTGATATTTTTGTGTGCTAATTGTTCCATGACATCAGTAGCACATGAGTTATGGCCATAGAGTGCATGGATGTGCCTGGTTTTTAATATAGATTCTGCTTCTTGAGATAGTACACCAACTCTAATACTTTTTTAAATGTTGGCGTATGTGAGGTCTGCAGACTGACGCATGTTTTGAGTTAATTCTCTGTATTGGAAATGTTGCCAAAGGTTGACATTTCCTATGCTGCCAAGAATTTAACGGCACAGTTTGTGCCCTAAGGTTTTAATAATAAGTTCACCTTTCACTGGTGTTAATTGAAGAAGATCTCCGAAAGCAATAGTGTGTTTTCCTCCAAAGAGCTCTTTGTAGTCTGTTTTGAGGACCTCCTGTAATCTGAGGTGAATCAAATCCAACATTAGGTTGGAGACCATGCTCACCTCATCTATTAGCAGCATTGTCATTTGTTTGAAAACTCTCGGTAGGTCCATTGCAGCTTCTGTAGAAAGTTTGTAATAGTCTAATTTGTTCTGGTGTTCTACTGGAAGGAGTAGTAATCGGTGTAAAGTGATACATCCTATGTTGTAGGCAGCTAAACCTGTGGGGGTAGTGATAACAGCTGACAGTATGTTGTTTGTCAATTGTTGGAGGAACTTGCTGATGATTTTAATTAAGAATGTTTTACCTGAACAAGAACAGTATAGGTTTGTAGTCTTGACAGTAACACTTTTTACTTTCATGTTGCACACCATACACCCACCATGTTCAATTTGTTTTGTTACTTCTTGGAAATGCTGCGTTGTTCATTGTTTAGTTGTGATTGCAGTACAGCAAAGACTTCTGTAGATTGCTCATACTGATACATGGTGTTTTCTACTTCTGTCATGGCTAATTCTGCCTCATTTGCTATTAGTGGCTGTCCAAGTGGTTCTTGGCTTCCTGTTACAGAAGGTTGACTACTGTCAGGAGTGTCCACATCTAGTGGGCCAGGAGTTCTTCTTCGTGTGCCTCTTCATTGTGCAACATTGTGCTGTACTGTGTAAAGTTTATGTCTGTTATAGTTCTTTCATTTGCTTTGAACACGTCTTCACAAGAGTCATAGGTATCTAGAATATCTTCGCCTTTTCTCCATGGTTTAAAAAAGTTCTATCAGGGACATATAATACAGTTCTTTATTTTGAGGAGTTTTTAATGACAATTTGATATGATTAATTAAGCTTCATTTGGTAAGTTTCACTAAGCTGCCTTCACAACTTGCCACTCTGTATCTACCTTTCTTTTTATCTAGTTTAATGTTATTATTGTATGTGAAGTTTTGGGCTACGTGGTATAGACATATAGTTTCCAAAGTGGTACTCCTGTTTGGGTAGTATGTGTCTGGTAAATTGTTTTTCAACATGCTTGGCTGTTGGGATAATTGTTGGCTATTGTTTCTATGTCCTCATATGATTTGAGAACTCTTGTTCTAGATTTAGCAGGACCAAGACTTAGCCATACTATATTTTAAGATGTTCCATACAAGGCAGTATCATTTAAACAGTCTGCAGCTTCATAGCAGCCACATTCTCTTTGAGAGAGCATTTTTATCCCTAAACTGTTCAATTTCTGTGATCGTGTTTTGTCAGATGATATGTCATCCCAGAGGTCATGAAGCTCTGTTTTCTCAGCTTTGGTTAAGTATGCTGAGACATATCGTGCAACTGCAGTGGAATTGTCTGCAATGCACTGGACATCTATGTTTGCATTCCATATGAGGGCAATGATTGCATTGTAATCATTGATGTATTTTGATTCTTCTGTTCTTTTTATGTAAAATGTGTTCTTAATTGATTTACCTTTGACACTATGTCTAACTGAAGACATGGAGTTGTTTACTTGACCTGTTGTTGAAACTGGTCTAGGGAAACCAAAGCGGCATTTGGTGTAATATTTACATTTTTTTAATATTTGCGACGACAATATTTCCCACATTTGTGTCTTTGAAATTGAAAAATCTGCGCAAGAAGGTCATTCTGTGTTGTTTGTGAAGGGATTTCACAAGTGACATATTTTTGGATGAACTGCAAATCAGCAGCATCACTGCCCTGACCAAATTTAGGAGCATCTTAAATCCACAAAAGGATGTGGCTGAGTGGTGCTCCTCTCGCTTTGCTTTGTATTCTTTTCTCCGAGGGGATGAACAGTTTTATTACAAATTAAGTGTTGCATACCAATGAAGCAATGATGGAAATATCTTGATACATTTACAGGATCTAGAGAGCAGAGTTCTCTTGGTGTTTTTATATCTATGTTTGCTTTGTTTTTGTTTGCTATGCGTAGGAAATTGTGTAAATCTTCCCATGCATATTCTGCTCAACTTAATGTCACAAACCAAGTGGGTGGGCCAAGGTTTCTTATCATACAACGTACATCTCTGTGACATCAGAACTAGTATTCTTTTGTACCACACATGTTTGCTAAAAGATTGGTAATGCTTGACTGTAAAACCTCATCTTTTTCTTGCACTTTTTGTAGTAATTGTGTAGCTGACATATTTTGAAGATGGCTACCTGATTTCAATGTGTGTGCAACTCCGTAGCATAAAGTTCCTAGTTCACTTTCAAAGAGAAGGTGGAATATATATTCCACGTTTTGTCTGAATATGGGGTCTTCAGAATACATTCGTAAAGAGCGGTATTCTGATGCTGTTATTTGTGTGGGTCTATCATTGTACCTTCCTCCTTTTCCAGTAGGAAAGAGTAGCGGAAAGGCACGTGCTCTATACTTTTTTACCATATGCTGATTGGAGATCCTTTGGCTTGTCGCATTTGGTACGTTTCCAGTGCATCATATATGGTGTCTTTAGAGTGTAATGGATGCATTGTATAATGGTCTAAAATATTGGATTCTGTAGCAGGATCTAGAAGTTGAAATTGACCAGTTTCTGATTACTCTTGAATTATTTCAGTGGTTTCCCTCAGGTTTCCTTCAATATTGATTTCTTTGTAGTATTCATTTTTGTGTTTTAGATATTGCAGGGCTTGTCTAACTTTATGTAAGTCCATGAGTTGTTGCCAAATCGTTTTGTCTTTTATAGGTACGCCAATTACTAAGATAATTAAAGATTAATCTATCGGACGTTGCACTCCCAGAATGTGTACATTTTCTTTGAGATCTAATAGCAAATAAACTTCTTTCACCCAAATGCCTTTCACTAATTCAGAGGGTGGTAATTTTTGCTGTTTTTGGTTGAAAGCGTATTATTGCTTGAAATGGGTGCACTGTTTGAATTATGATTCTCTCATATAAGTTGAGTTGTTGCAAGGGTTTTGGTAGTGGGAATAATTGGTGATAGCATGTGAAGGTGTTTGATTGTTGTCAAGGTTTGCAGTGCAGTAACTGCAAAGTATTAAGGGGTCACTAATTTCGGATTTGTTTTCTGCTACAAAATAGAGAGCTAATTGGAACCATTTGGAATCTTCATTGTCTTCTATTTTGTACGTTATGTCTACAGTTTTTGTGCTATTTTTATAAAGAAGTCCTGCAGCAACACACACACACGGTTTGGTACTTCAGCACATGTACTTTTAAACTTTAGTTTTTATTTTTTGTATATGTGTAGTAGAATTTTGCCATCTTTACATCTGTAGCTAGTTTATTGTAAAGCTATTGCATTTTGTAAGTGGCTTTCACTTCCAAAATATTTTTTCTGGATATGCTCTATTGCTTCGAGTAGTTGTTTGGCTGTACCATTTAGAAGATTGTTATTTAAATTGGCAAGTGCTAAAGCAGGACTTTGGCATAGTACAGTTTATGAACTGATTTCTTATAGTTGAATGATGTGTTGATATCATTTTGATATGATGGAAGGTGCTTTTGTAAATTGGTCCAGAAATGCAGGCTAATGAATGTCATTGCAGTCCTGTGAATTTGCACCACAGGAGTCTATGTTTGTAGTAGTTTAATTTTGAATTTGTCTTTGCCTTTCACATACTAATTGAGGAACTGGCGTAAATATTTGAAAGATTTTTTGGCGATGTTACACATTGATGTGTACAGCCATTTGTATACTGGACGTATTGGTTCAGCGGAATGGACAGTTGATACTGAGTTTTCTGGGGATATTTTTGTGAACAGCGTTTCTTGTTCCATTCGTATTATTACGTTTTTCATACCCTTGTCCACTGCTATGTATGGCAATTGTGTTTATTTGATTTTGTTTGTATGCTTCTGGTTATGTGCTCGTGGTGTGACTCCATTCACCTCCACAGATGTTTGTGAATCTATCTCTGTTGATATTCCATTTATTGAGAAGTCTTTTTTGTAGTTTATTACTTAGTTTTGTTAGTGGTTTCATTCTGTTTAAAACTAAAATGAATCATTTCCTTTTGAGAAGGATTGCACTGTCTATGAGAGCTTGTAGGATTCATTTTCTATGGTAGATTTTAAGGGTTGTCCGTGATTTCTCTCCTATTTTAATAAGGTTCTGAAGGACTCTGTGGAGGAACATTTTTTGTAAAATGTTGTTGGTATGATTACTTGAGGCTACATCAAATTTATAGGTGCAGTGTTAGCATTAGTGGTAGCTGCAGTCTTGTTAATCACTTTCTGTTTCATTTTACATTTTGAAAGAGAAGGCAAAGTTTCTGTACTGGGAGCTTGTTTTCATTCGTTTAATGACTGTATTTGCTGTTTTGTTTGAACTCTTTGTACAAATTCTGCTAGAGGTGGATGCTTATTTTGGAGAGTTTTATTTTGATTTTGTTTACTTTTGCGTTGCTTTCTACCGAGTTGATTTTTGGTAGGCCTTCTTTGGGGTCTGTTGGAGAAAAAAAGACAGTATGGGTTGGGATCTTGTGTACTGTATGTGTGCTGTGTGCATGAGTGTCTGAGTATGATGGTAAGGATGTATGTAGAGGTGTGTGATTGTGCAATGGATTGCTACAGCAGGTTGGGAAGGCTATTCTTGTATTTGTGTGTTACTATACTGGTGTTCAGATGACAATGCAAAGTATGCAGCTGGTGGGGGAAGCACTAATACTTAATCTAATCTTGCAGGGTTAATACAATTGCTTGTTCTATGATACTAGAATTCTACAGTGTTTGAGTAACAGTTAGAACATTATGGCAGTATTGCACTTAGTTTTTGGATCGAAATAGTAGGTGTCTTCTGAGTTCTCAGGAGAGTGGTCTTCACTGCAATTGTGAAAAAATGAAATGTATAAATGTGTGTGTTAATAGCACTGTTGTTAATGTAGACATGGATTTATTTGTTTTGCAGTAGTAGTGCTTTCTGATAACTGTGCATAGCATGTACATGCACTTTCCATTGCCTATGCGCATTCTTTACTTAGAATCTGTTAGTTGAATGTGCTTTATAAATGACTACAATTGTAAGCATACAGAGCACACTTGGCTTCTTAAGGCAGTGTTATTGAATGTTAAGAGATAGAAGAAATAATTGTATGCTTTTTCTGCTATTTCTACAGGGTAAATGGCAGGAACTGTAAGGAAAAGCATGCAATGTATGCATTTGTGAAGGTGTGGGAAATAAAGTAGAAGAGTTTGATGGGTTCAGCAGCTTATTATGCAGAAAGTGATTACCAAACTACTGGTTGATCCTGTAGTGCTTGGAGATGGGAGAGTGTGAAATAAAGTAAGGGTTGAAAGGAGGAATCTGGTACTTGTGCTGTAGACTGAAGGGAAGGGGGAGATGTTGTATGTCTTGCTTCACAACACTGTACATAGTTGTACATGATGTGATAGACATGCCTGCGCCTGTTCATAGTTGAATGCTGTTGTAAATTTTAGAACGGAATGGCCAACCAGCTGAAATGAGAGAACTGTCTAGATAAGAAGAAAAGTTGTAGAGGCAGTGGTGTTGTTTCATCAGGAAGCCTTTAAAGTGATATTGGCTGTCTGTGTGCATGAATAAAGATGCATGTATTCATCTTGGCTGTGTGTTATTTTATAACACACTAGAAAGCTTTCTCTAATAATTATACTGTTATTTGTCCCATCTTTTAAAATGAAATGACATTTGTTAGATAGCTGTGTGTGTTGTGTCTGATTACTATTATAATAATTTCTAAAGCAAGTACAAATGGTAGAATGTATGTTAAATATGCAGAATGTATAGAAAGATTCACTATAATGCATTCAATGCTATTATATTTGAAATGTGCCTAAATAGGTGCCAGTGGTTACACAAATGATGTAATAAATGAACAAAATAATAGTTTGCAATTTACAGTTAGTAATGTTGGTAAATAAAAATTTGGAAAGTAGATAGGTTTGCAACTGACATTTGATCATAGCAAATGGGAGAAGTAGAAATGTTAGAGAGTTTTGTAGTAGTTGCTGTAGGTGCTTTGCAGTCACAGCTAAATTGTACTTGAGTGATCAATCAGCAGTACATCTAAAGTGCTAAACTGTGATGATGGAGTTAGATGTAGAGTTCTTGGATGTGATTGGTGGATGATTGTGTGACTGCTTAACAGTAGCCAATGAGGGAAAGGTGCAGAGAGTGAAGTGGAAAGGGTAGAAGGGCTGCCCCAGTGTTACAGGCTCCGTGGACACTGCGGCTGTCCGCAGACAGGGCATGCTACATCTGGGGTTTCTTAGCAAATCCAGCATGGAAAGGGGTCTGTAGGGATTAGCCAATGAGGTGTTGAGGTTCTGCTTTATATTGAGAGAGGCTGTGTGTAGTGAATATGGCAGAGGTGGAGAAGGCCAGGGTGTTGGTGCTTGGAGATATGTTTGTGAATGGCTTGGAGTAGTATGCACATGCAAAATGTAGGAATGTGAGAAAGAATTTTGATGTAAAGGAGTGGAGGTGGTGTGGAGCATTGTGCCTGGTTTCAATTTGCAGGCAATGGTAGAAGTTTGTGAAGATATGGCTAGGTTTAACAGTCCACATGTGGTTGTCCTGCATTGTGGTGCTTTGCATTTGGGTTTTGTCAGTTCCCCTACTTTGTTGGAAGATCTGCAAAACTTGGTTCAGGCAGTAATGAAACAACTTCCAAATGCCAAGATATTTTTTTCGGGTTTGATACCTAGGCCAATATGGGACAATAGTTCTGTTTTTTGTCCTCAGCAAAATATTGGTAGGTGGTTAATCAACCGAGGTATGTTTGCTTTTATGACAAGAGCTGACATGTTCTTTTGCAACAATGACAACATTGACTCTGGTAATGTTGATTACTTTAAAGAAGATAGCATGTTGTTATCTTTTATGGGCAATGCCATGCTGTTTTGGAACATAAGAATTGCTTTGGAGAAGCTAATGTGAAGATTGTTGGAGAAAAATAAGGAAAATACATGCAAAATAAAAGGTGTTTCTGAACCATCTGCAAAACAAAAAGGCTCTTTTCAGAGCCAATCTTAAAGGGGAAATGGGGCACACAATTAAAATGTCCATTCCCCACTCCCAGATTTTTTTTCGATTATTATTACATACAGAGATTTTGAGGTTGAGAGGCATGCAAATGAGATTTAGCAGAGCAAGGGATTGGTCAATAGGGTTTACTGGGTGTGATGTGTGAGCAGAGACTTTGTCAGAAAGTCTTTTTCCTGAGAGGAGAGCAGATAGCTGTGGCTTTGTGTTTCAGAAAGCAGATTGTCTGGATTTTGGGAGATTTGTGTATAAATTGGTTGGAGGTGCATGCAGATCGCTGTGGAGTGGCTGCACCTCTTGGATTCCCTCATGTGGAAGTGCACTGGCATGGAGTGCATGCAATGAAGTGGCTGGATTTGGTACCTCTTTGTGCTACTTTGGTGATACAGTGTCATCCAGACATTATCATTATGCATTGTTGAGGGAACAGTTTAGGATATGTGTCTGGAATCTCGTTGCAATTTGCAATGAAAGAAGAACTTGGGAAAGTCATGGACATGTATCCAAATTCCAGAGTATTTGTTTCCTGTATTGTGCAGAGACAAATGTGGCTGTGTTCTTCTTCATTTGGTCCACAAATGGAGAGAGTGAGGTGCAATGTTAACAAGGCTATCTGTGCCTCTTTGAGAGATGTTGGTATGTCCTCTTTTCACAATGAAAACATTATGTTTCGTAGTACACACATTTTTACCAGAGATGGAGTACATCTTACTTATGCTAGCAATCAGATTATTCTGCAAAATATATAAATTGCATTGCAACTCTTTTTGGAATTACAGCAATCCATTTGGCAGTAGGTGTTGACTATTTGAAGTTTCTGATTCACAAAAAAACACCACAAAAAGGCTCTTTTCAGAGCCACCACCTCCTACCGGAGAAAAGTGCAATGGTTCTGATAGGGCAGCACCCCAAAAATGTTAAAAGTCCGCAGACTGTCTGCGAACTTCTAAAAATGCCCAGGGCCCTGCAGCATTTCATTGACACTTCTATTTTTGAACTGTGAAAGGCAGCCCTGAATAGATTTTGTTTTTTTGGTTTTTGCTGTTTTATATTTTTTTTGTTTTTTTAAACATGACACACAAGGAAAGGAAGAGAAAGGAGGGTAAGGAAGGGACACCAACCACTGGGATAAGAAAGGGCAGGTAGAGAGAGGAAGATGTAGGGTGGGCCTTATTCAGATAGGTAGCAGTCCTTCTCATGCTCCTTGACCCCAGTCTAAAAAGCACTCAGAAGGTTCTCCCCCCTGCAGAGTACTGCATCACAGTACATGTGCAATACAGTGACCCTCAAAAGGTAAGGGTCAACAGCATCATTTATCGCCTGCGAGGCAGCTGGAGGTATGCGCTGCCCCACAGGAGTGTCCCTTGTGGAGGCAGGATCAGAAATGGAGGATGCTGCAGGGGAACTCAACCTATATGTTTATTGCAAGGTACAACCTTACAAAAAGCCCCACCGTGGAACGACCTTAGGTATTGCTTCTTTGATATAGTACCATAGCTATACAAACCCAGTTTCCAACGACTCAGCACCATCTTGCACTGAGTACAGGTCACCTTGTTTGCACATTGTTTTGGTACTCCATCAAGAGTGGTAAATAACCTCCACAACCAAGACTCCCGACGAGTGCTAGTAGTAGGGACTTCTACTACCTCATCCTCTTCATCCTCTTCATCACCCTCCTCTGCATCTTCACACCTGTTCCCCTCTGAAGGCCCTTGTGGACATGGTGGTAGTGGAGGGGGTGGAGGGGGTGGAGGTGGTGCTGAAGCCGAGGCATCCATGGTTGCCATCTGGAGGACAGTAGGCAAAAGTCAGCAGCAATGCAGCCAATGCAGATCAGGAGCAATGCTCTCTCAGGTAGCCAGAAACACAATGAGGAGCAGTTCTCGGGTGTGGCCTTTTATAGGGGTGCTGGGCGCGCTTTGCGGACACCCACGCTGTCTGCAAACACTTTGAACAGCAAAAAACGGCTCAACAAGTTCAAAAAAGCATGTAGATCGCTAGGGAAATTGCTGGCACATGTGCTAGGGTGAACTTTTACTGGTAAATATAGGGAATTGCTCAAAAAAGCACCTTTTATATATTCAGGTGCCCAGACAGTGTTCGCGAACAATGACTCACGCTCAGTGCGGTTGTGGTTACATGATGACATCGCAGACACGTTCACGAATGGGACGGCTGTCCGTAGGACCCCAAATGTGTGGGAACAGTGTTTGGGTCCCCGAACTAATTAAAAGTGCAACACACGTGCAGCGGACAGTTACGGACAGCAGCAATGTTCGCAGGACCCAAGAGTGTGATACGCATGCGTGCGGGTGTTCTACGGACAGTGTTCAGGTCCCCGAACAAAATAAAAGTGTGTCATAACTTTCCCGACAGGCGGATGTGCTATGTGTTCTACGGACATATTCATTCTGGATGCAGACAATGCGAACAGAGGGAATGTTCTTAGACCACCTTAATTTGCATAGTTATGAACAAGCAGACAGGTTTGGTGTTCTGCAGGCACCCCCATTTTGACTACGGACAGTGCAAACAGATATAGTGTCCTTAGGACACTCCCATTTTGGTTAATTGTGGACATGCAGACATCTTGTGTGTCTTAAGGACAACTCCATTTTGATTGCGAACAGTGCGAACAGGTATAGTGCCCTTAGGACACCCCCCATTTTGGTTAATTGCGGACATGCGGACATCTTGTGTGTCCTAAGGACACCTCCATTTGATTGCGAACAGTGCGAACAGGTATAGTGTCCTTAGGAAACCCCCATTTTGGTTGATTGCAGACCTCCCGGACATCTGCAGTGTCCGTGGACACCCTAACTGCCTTTTTAAAATAAATAAAACAAAGAGGAATAAACACACATAATATTTTATTATTGTATTAAAATATCAAATATATGAAAGAGAGGGGAAGCGGAAACTGATACAAATACAGGGGAATTGGGGGTTGTACATGGTGGATGGTAGGGGAGGAAGGGATTGAAGTCTCATCATAACGTTTTTCTTGCTGGGGAGTTTTTAGGGATGGTTGGCTGGGACATGGAGAAGGGGTACAGGTACATGTGGGACAGTGATATTTATTTGTTTCTTTTCTATGGTCCTCCACAAAGTTTTTTAAAAGAATTCAATTTGACATTAATAGATCCATTGTTTGATCCATACACTGCAGATGATTTTCTAAGGGGTTTGTTTCTGTATTATTTTCAATGTCTGTATGGTCTGTTAAAAATATATATGTTAAGTACACATAAAATAATGGTTATTAATTGGTTTATTTAGAGAAGCATAATGTCTACCATTAGTATCACTGTTTTCATTCATTTCATCTTGAGGAAAATGTTCTTCCAGCCATTCCAAAGTAGTAGACATTTCTGTGTAAAAAACAAAAAAAAATACTTTTAGTGTATCTAATACAGAAAGTTTATAAATATATAAAATAAATGTAGTGTACTTACTAGTTTCTTGCTGTTACTGCTGCGTAGGCGTGCTGTTGCGTTTTGCTGTGCAGTTTCTGTGAGGTAATTCTGTTGGAGGCATTTTTTTTGGGTATGTTCCATTATGTTGCATATGCTATTTAATTGGACGGTTGATGTCTTACATATACAGTGTCCACTTCTTATTTATTATAAAATGTAATGTTTTTATGTGCTGCTTTTTGAACACGTTCAGTGTTTTTATTGAATGATACAATAATGTAAGATACCCCCTGAGTTTTTGGATAGTGTTGTTGTTGAATGCGTGCATCCGCGGACAGGCGCACGGTCCGCGGACATCAAAATCACTAGCAGGGGGTTTGGTATGTTCTATGTTACATGTATATAAACTAAGGGAATCCTAGTAAACACCTATCAAATTCATGCTATGTATATCTATATTCAGTGAAAAACCTTTGTTAAAGGGGTGTTATGGTTAGGTTGAGCTACTAAAAACCTTTGAAATTCAGTAAATAATCTTTGTTAAAGTGACATTATGGTTAAGTTATGCTACTAAAAACCTATGAAATTCAGTGAAAAAACTTTGTTAAAGGGACGTTATGGTTTCAAGTAAAACTGAAAACCCCTGAAATTTGCCATTTAGTGCCACCGTGCACTACTAAGACTAACACCAAGGACATCAAAGATGACAATACACAGGCGGTACTGACCGCGCTGATCAACTACTGGAGATCACTAGTGGCCCTCCCTGGAGCACAGTGGGAGGGAGTTAGCAGGGTGCCAGCTTAACACAACAGCAGGGCCCCAGCTCAGTACAACATCTAGAATCTTGCCCCCAGGAACTCATTCCCAATGAGTCCTGGATTGGATGCAGTGGAGCCACAAACAGGATTATTAGGAATCCTCTGCAGGTTCCACCAACTCAATCCCTGCCTGAAGTCACTGTTGACTCTTTTAACAACTCTGCAGGGTCCGTGGCCTATGATCAAGATCATGCAACAAAGCTGATAATGGAGTACTTTTTGGTTAAACTGAAGACTATCTGTCATGAGTTGATAATAAATTGGCAAAGTAATTGGGGGGAAATTCAGGGAAGGAGGAATACGGAAAAGCCCTGGACCTGAGCTTGGGGACTCGACAAAGAATAACATCTGCTCTGACCTCACCTGAGACTCTAGAGCTTTGCATTTCCTCCTGAGGCCCGGGAATCAGCAGGCAAATCAGGCCTCCTTCAAGGGCCACCTATCAGAGTAAAGACGTATCCTGTCTGGGCACTCTTAACAACTCTTGCCACTGAACAAGAAACAACCCTCCTGCAACAGATGGGGCCATGTTGGGCACCTTATTATGTTTAAGAGCGGCATGTGCTCTATAAAATGGTCAACGCTGTTGCAACCAGAAAACCACAGTGCCTTGTCTGAACCATGAGGCTGCCTCAGCACATTGCGCATTCGTTAGAGCCCTTTCAAGGGCCACCTATAATTGTAACAATGTACCCTGTCTGGGCCTATCCCGGCACGGACAGCACAGCAGAGCCAACTCAATGTTCTTATCTTGTGCCTGTGTCGAAATTTACACCACTTTTCTTCACTAGATCCCCATTTCATCTTCGATTCTGCTCTGGATATTCTTAACATAAGGTAAGGACCCCCCTGTTCCCCTTGCCTGCACTTATGTCTACTCTGTCCCTACTTCCCACCACCCTCTCTCTCGCCTCTGCACATGACTGCTCCCCACCTGTTGCACTCATTCTGGCACTTCATTTGTCACTATTACACCCCCTGACTTGAGCACCTCAGTGCCCCTGGATCCGCATGTTGTCTCCAAACTAGCAGTACACACAATCTGGGGCCCTCTCTCCTGTGATTCCTTCCCTTCTTGACCACCTCACTACTGCTGCCTTCACTATTACATTATACAGCCTATGACATGCTTGCCTTTTCCCTGGAACTTCAACCGGCTCAACTTGACTCAGCAAGGTGCACGATCTAGCTGGATCCCCTACTGTCTCCGCTTGTGCTTCTCTCTCACATTGCCACAGTCAGCACTGCCCCTCCCTGTGCTACTATCAATCTTTAGTTCTTTACCCTCTGAACTTAAACTTGCCCATCAACTATTTGCAACATTACCCACTGGATTGTCCTTTGCAGCACATGCTGTGCTTGCCTGTAACCCTGTGTCTTGTCGTCCTGCAACCAACGTAGATTTTGCAGCACCCAGCACCTTCCTGGATGGGACATAGCCACACTGCTGCCTTTATAAATCTGCATTGTCACTCTCAGCCCTGCGCTGTTCTACCTATTGTAGTTGTCTATTGATGTAGCCCCATCACCATGCACTGAGGCTTTGCCATTTTGTACACCCAGCCTAATGTTGCATTTTACATATGTCACCTGCATATTTGATGTAGCCCCCCCCCCTCCCCCTTATCATGGGGCAAGGCTATTCCATGCTGTGCACCCATCCTAATCTTGCATTTCTCCTATGTCACCTGCATATTTGGTTTAGTCCCCATATCACATGGTATGCTTTCCCATTTTGTGCAGCTATCCTAACATTGCATTTTACCTATGTCACCTGCATATACGATGTAGCTTCCCCACCTCCCCCGCTATCATGGGGCATGGCTTTGCCATTTTGTGCACCCCATCTTAATGTTCATTGAACTTGCACGATCCGAATGTCTCATGGACTAGTAGGACCGTTTTTGTATTCTGTTGTTATTCTTCTGTTCTGTTTTCGTACTTCTTGTTACAGCACTTGCACTTTCTGAATGTATCATAGACTATTAAGACCATTTTTGTAGTCTGTTGTTATTTTGTTCTGTTTTTTTTTTTTAAAAAAAGAATTTTAATGTGATACAGTTTATAGATAAACTTTACACATTTAATAATATAAAATACATAATATGAATGTATATTATCTTTACCTAAATCCATTAATCAATAAATACCCAATTTTCTTTTTTATCTATTATCAAAAATAATTCAGTAATATATTCAAGAGAATCAAACCAATAATATAAAAATCAAACCTATATTATGAAAAAAATATAAAGCATATAACATATATTAGTCCCAACAAACTGTACAAAACCAAATATGATTAAAATGCTAGCTCATAACATACTGATACTTAAAAGGTACTTAAATGGTGATAGCCAGTCGTTTTTCAACCACCAGCCAGACATTATACATTGCTAATAGGCACCCCATGTGCTGTGAATTTACGCTACTCCACCAGAAAGCAAATTCAGAGATACATTCGAGATTATGTACATATTTCCCGTAGTAAACCTGGTATATGGACCATAGCTCAGGGCAACAAGTTAATACATGCCTCCCTGGCTCAACCACCGACTGATTTTGACATATTCTGCAATATCTTTCTGACTGTGGTACCTGGTTAATAATGCCTGTACACACCAGAACGGGTAGATGATTCATCCTAAGTAACACAATGAATCGTCTAAGTCTGACTGCTGGGCAGATATTAAGGTAAGGCGGTGGTTCTTTATGTGAATGTAGTATGTACTTAGTGAATTGGTAGGACTTTAATTTCTCTAAGTGAGCAAAATTTGATAGCCAGTTGTGCAACTCCGATTTTTTTGTAAGTGCACTCTTGGTTTCAAAGGAGAACCCATCAGATTGAACATACCATCCAATGTCACTCAAGTATCGGTCGAACTTGTCCTTAAGCGGAAGGATGCCAGCCTCTTTGAGAGATTCCACTCTCAAGGTGGTAACCAAAGGATTTCCCATTTTACTCTCCATCAGTAGATATAGTTCAGCCCTTTTTTCAGTACTAAGGATTTTAAAGAAATTAGCCTGAGTTCCAGCCTAATAATGGCCATCGGTATGCAGGTTGGGAGACCTAAGATCTTTCTCCAGTATTTCCCTTCCACAACCTGCAGCCAGTTAAAATCCATATTTAAAAGAGCTTCAATACCATATATCATCAACCAAGACCTCTTGGTATAGAAGCCGTGCTGCCCAGACTGAGAACCCTGACTGAGTGGTGACAAAACGGTAGGCCAACAAAGTTATTTGGGCCACTCTGATCGTCCTATGCTGTTTACAATGCAGATAATCCCCTACCGTTTCAACATCAATTCCTAGGTATCTATAATTAGGAGTGTAGAGAATTTCAACGTTCTGGACCAACAATCTGATGCAAGCTATTTTTTTATTAGAAAAAACCATTGCTTGGGTTTTCTGTCGGTTTATTTCAAGACCATTGCGAAGAGTGTATGTCCATAGGGCATCCGCAGATCTCCTCAACCCGCTGATGGTGTGATCTTGTACTACCAGGTCATCAGCGTACGCGAGGACTGGACAATGCTTATCGCCAATCTTCGGAGGACATTATGAGCCTTACCAATTGCCAGGGGCAAATCATACGTAAAAAGATTATATAAGGTAGGAGCAGTAACGCAACCCTGCTTTACGCCCCTACTTTGCATAACTTGTTCTGTCAGGTTACCTTTTTGATCCAGTTTAAGAGAATAGGTGTTATTCTGGTAAAAAGTTTTAAGTAGTATAACAGCCCATTAGGGCACCCAAGGGACTCAAGTTTAGACCATAAAATATCTCTTAGTACCGGGTCAAAAGCCGCCTTAAAATCTACAAAGAGTATATACAACAGGGGACTTTTTCCTAGCCTCAGTGCGCAGCACATCTAAAATAACTAAATTATGGGATGAGGAGTAACCTCTTCGAAAACCAGATTGAAAGCAGTTAAAAACCTGTTCTTTCTCAGCCCATTCTTGAAGTTTTTCTAGGATTAATCCGGCGAAAAGCTTACCGGTGCAATCGAGCATTGACAATAGCATGTAGTTGCCAGGGTCTAATTTGTCGCCCTTCTTGTACACTGGGATAAGAATGGATGTTTGCCATGTTGGTGGTATTCGGCCTTCAAATAGGACTTTATCAAATAAGATTTTTAGAATTTCTGCCCAGAAGGCCGGGCTACTTTTTAAAACAACATTAGCAATACCATAGGGGCCAGGTCCCCTTGAGGATTTTAACTTATTAATTTTCTCAATAAGACTTTCAACCGTATATGATATAGGTGGCCCAGGTGGATTATAGTAATTCGCCTCTTGGTATGTATCTACCTTCAGTGTATTCAGTTCCTTTAAAAAACGTTCCCAACTTTCTGCACCTATCAGATTTACTATAGCGCTGGTTCTATTTCCTCTAACCTCACCTAGTAACGCCCAAATGTTCGGAGAATTCTTATAACACAAAGTCTTAAGGGTCTCTTGCCACTGATTAAGCTTTTTTGTCTTAACCATGCATGATAGTTATTCTTCATTTGTTTTCTTAAGATCAAATAGCATTTAAAGGAGGAGGAAGTGTTCTTCGCTTTCCTAATGTCCGCTCTCAGTCGCCTTTTGGCGTCTCTTACCTCCCAGTCATAAGGGTTTCTCATTCCCTTGCTAATCACCGCCCGGCCTTGTAGAGGCGTGTGTATTGGCAAAGGAAGAGATCCACTGCTCGAGCTCCTCAATTGACAGAGACTGTAAAAACGCTATATCTCCATAAGAATCTATGGTCGAATGAGACTTTGCGTTTGCTATGTTACGTTCAGACCAAGAGATACGGGTTGCAGCGTGGTTAATCCTTAAGTCTCCCATGCATTTTGTGGCAGTAGTTACAGTAGTGGCTGATATAAATAATTCAAGTGCAGCATAATCACTCCAGCTGTTAATAGTCATTTTCAGGTCGTTAACACACATTGCAATATCAGAAGTTGCAAATATATAATCTAGAGTACTCTTGGCCCCATTACCCTCCCAGGTATATTGTCCAGGGCAGTCACTGTTAGATCTTCCATTCAACATTTCCATGTCCCAAAGTTCAAAAAAGCTCAACCAATATAGGCCCTCTGCCTCAAATTTCTTATGGGACATTATACATTTTGGTTTTAAATGAGAATTACCTGAGGTGCCAACCCCTCCCGTCATATGACAGTTGAAATCCCCCATAATCATAATTGATCTATTTCCTTCACTAGTAGTCCATTTTATCATAATATCATGGAAGGCCTCTTGAATCTTTTCGGTTTGGGTTTCCCCCGGTGGGTTATACACATTAATCAGCAAAATATTCTCTACCTTGTTCTCAACATACAATGTCAATTCAACAGCAATCACACAGTCCTGAGCTATAGCAGAGATTTGACGCGACTTGATGTTATGTTGTATGCCAATTAATAATCCACCATACGGTCTTCCCCGTTCCCCATTTTTAGCCAATGATTGATACACTGTGAATCCTTCTAGCAATACAGGGGAAGTCAGCCAGACCTCTTGTAAACCTATACACATAAAGTTATTAATATAGGGTAATGATCCCTTCTGGCTAATTAAATGGCTGAAAACCCTGCTATTTCATGAAAGAAATGGGATTACTCAGTCTTTCTTAAGAACTGTAGGTAGAGAATCGGCCAACCATTTTAGAATATTCTGTATGTCGGCCATTTGTACTGCATTACTTGTTGGCAATTGCGGGATATGAGTCATACTCTTAGTTTCAATTATCGCTTTCCTGGGACACTCCAAATCTGTTTTTCCAGGATCTGCGTCAATTTCCACATCCACCTGGAGCAAATTTAGTTTGTGGGCACGAAGCAAGTCAGCCGTAGTCTGAAATTTACAATGAACCGCCGAGATATTGGTGTTTTGTACCTTCAAAGGCTCAATATATTCAAAGTCATCAGATGAGAGGACTCTTAACTGGGGGATGGAATGCAGACGAGTCAGTAAGCTTGATCGCGGTAGCCAATCCCGATCATGCCTTTGATACAGGTTCTTAATAAGACATGTCCTATTAGAGTTAATTACCAACTGTAGGTCGGTAATCTCAAGGTCTACCCCCTTAGATGTCCCCAGCTGATCGGTTCGTCTAGATCTGTTAGGAGTCGATGAAGGATTGCCAATAACCTGTTCCTTTGGTGATATTATGGGTGGAGGGACTTCTTCCTCGACCTCAGAGACTTCTTTGTTTTTATCCGTAATAATCCAACTGGTTAGGCTGCCTTCTCTTTCCATCCTTCTCTTCCTTGCTCTCGCAACTTTTTTTCTTATTTTTTTAGTGTTTTTTGTAGCTTGGGCAGGTTCTGAGGATGGGTGGGCCACATTTGATACTCTCTTTTTATTTTGGGCCCTTTTGGCTAGTCTTCGTTGTTTACGAGAGAACTACATTTCTGAACCATTAGACACACTGTTATCTGGATCCTCGAGGGGTGAAGGTTCAGTGATCATCTGGATGGCTTCTGATAGATTAGGATCACTTTCTTTGACTCTCCCTTCGTTGACCTCGTTGATTGTATTTTCAAGGATACGGCCACACATCTTTAGCAGAATTTTTAAAGCAAACTGTAATGATGCCATGGAAGATTGTAGTTCTGCCAAGATAGATTTTTCAGCAGAAGAGCCTCCATTTTGCTCAGATTCGGAAATATCCGAGTGGATCATAAGGTTCGGAGACATCGATATACTCTCTTGGCTTACCATTGGATATGTTGCCTCGTTCGCTATGTCTCCTCCGCCCCTAACCATTGACAAAGTGGCTACGGCTGGAGTCAATGATCTTTGTACTGAGAGGCATAGCTCCAGCAGTGAGTTATTATCAATCATGATCCCATTGGTGTTGTCAAGTGTGTTACTGGTACTAAAGTTAACCACCGGCTCCTGTGCCAGGGCATTAGGGATCACCTCCACTACAACATTGGGGGGAAAAAAGATAGGTATTGTGCCTTTACTGTTCAATTTTTGTTTTTGTTGTTTCTCTTTCTTATTAGCATCATCACCCAAGTTGACATCTGTGTCTGTCCCCTCCTTACCCTTGCGTAGATTATATTTGGTTTGAGCTGCCTTTTTATTCAGGGGCATGTTACAAATTCCAGAGATAGGACTCCGTAAACCCAACACCACTCACTCCTCCTAACTGCTCGACAAGTAAAACAAGTAGCGCAGCTGGAACAAAAAGGAAAAAGTAAACTCTCCAAAATGCACAAGCCACAGCCTAGTGAGTCAAAGGCACTGCCTGCAGTCCTCACTGGCTGGCTGTATATAAGGAGTAAAGTAAAGTATAGCTTGCAATCACACTCTTTCCCCCAGCCCAGGCAATCTACAAAGTGCTATAGTCGGGGGATATTTTCCAGTGCCTTATGCCGGTGCCTTGCAAACTTTTTATTCACACAGTGGCACTAATGTCAAATCAGGACGGCAGCCCGGCTTCTACACGAAAACTGTTCCTAAACTCATGCCAACAGCTGCCACAAATGCCACCATATGCCACAATTATGCCAGCAGGTACCAGGAGATACCACACTTCTCCTCTTCTCCACGGACTCCTTCTACTCCGTTCCGTGTTTTATAGCCAGAGAGATGGGGCCAGAGATAAATGTACAGAAACAACACAGGCTTCCCACAGCCCTATATACTGAAAGGGCTCAAAGGGCTCAAAGGGCTCGCCTGTTCCGGGTTCGTGGGTTCGTGCTTACCGTCGCCTCGGGACCAAATTAGCTGTCGGTCCATAGCCGGCAGCACCTTCCCTCAGCTCCCAGCACCCGGCACCTCTCTGAGCTCTCTGCGCTGCACCGCTCAGCTGCTCAGCACAGCTGCTCCGAGCTCCGCTCTCACCCACTCTCCCAATTCGAGTAAAGGACCCGCGCTCACAGGCTCACGTCAAACCGACACTGCAGTCTACGCGCAATAGCGTTCGAGAGCAGCCGCTTCCGACGTGATTCCAAACCCTAAGGCTCTTGTACTCTTGTTACTGCACTTGCACAATCCGAAGGTTACAAGGCTTAGTAGGACCATTTTTGTTATCCTCTATCCCTGCCCCTCCACCCTTTTTCTTATTGCACTTTGAAACACTATTTGATGTATAGGCGAATTATAAATAACCAATACATAAATAATTGTCACCATTGCTTCTTTGGGTACTGATCTTACAGCCCAGACATTAAACCGTCAAACTAAGTCTAATTCAAGGCCTTGGCACTATATTGTAAGAGTGCATTCAGCCACCGAACATATATTCATGAGATCACAGAGGTGCTCTAGAACGGAGGATCCATGACCAGCAAGCACCCATCGACTGTCAGGTGGTTGTGGATGCTCTATCACGTCAATTCTCTAGATAGGAGGCCATGCTGAGGGATGTAATACAAGTGGTCAGCTCCCTAAGGGCAGAGGGAACCGATTCTTATTGCAGAAAAGCTTGGATCTTATAAACGACCTAGTGAACAAAGGTATACCAACATTTGACAATACCACAATCAAAAGGGGAAGCAATGGCAAAGTTTGACATAACTTCCCAACACCTACGAACACAGGAGGCAACGGCAACAGAGGGAGTGGAAATGCCAATGAGCACCTACATTTCAAAAGGACCATCCAGCAGGAGGGTCAGTATGTTCTTGCTGAGGGTTCCCAAACAAGACCGGACGAGTAAGAGATAATCTGGGTCAATTCAGGGATTGGCAAGGTGCTCAACAGAGTGTCCATTCGATCAGGCCCAGTGGACTCTAATTCCAACATGGAAACCGATGGGTCTCCACTGTTCAGATGGAGCCCCAGGGTACTATACATATGCTGCAACCACCTTTGGGTTCTAGCAAGCCATTACCTGCAGGTAGTTGCAAAGGACTACATGATTCTAGCAGAAGTACTCACGTAGACCAAATGGAAAGCTGTAGAAGACAGAACCCCATCTGCACCTTCAAAGATTGTTTCCACAGTAACAGGAACGCCTACAGAAGGAGACTAGACAAAGTGCTATGAGAACAATTGGGCATCATCAGGAGTTCAAATCAGATGTTACCCGTATTGCGCATACTGTTAGATTGCATGCACTCTGGCGCATGCAGCATAAGAGTAACGTTTGCAAATACAAGCATACGGAAAATATTCTGGAAAAAGCTTGAGATCCTCTCAAATACCGGCATAGAGGTCTTTCTAGACACAAGAGCCAAGAAATGTCACCTTCAGTAGCACTGGATTTGGCGTCCTTATTTTTCTGAGTGCAATACCGCGAGAACAGGTGCTCATAGGTAGCCCGCTGAGAACGTGGACCATGCAAGCTCTCTGGGTACCGTCGAAATAATGGCTATGAATCCCCCAGCTCTGGAAAGTGCTTTTAGTGGTCATGTGAGTTTAGAATGTTCAGTGTAAGCAAAGGACCCGGTTTATAGTAAAACAAAATGCTGAGGGTCCATATTGGCAATGACATGGGAAAACCAAAAACCAATGTCAATTAAAAACTTCTACAACACCTCGCAACAAACGACCATGAGTCCTGATATCAAGGTTTGATTTAACTCCCTAGATGAACCCTGTGATAGTCATTTACCAAACTGAAATGAAAATCCAATGGTAATAATTGGGGATGTGTTTGATATAAGTCTTGGAGACTGCTCCTCTGTGATGGGCGCGTCTCAGGAAGCAGATATCACACTCAAAATAGATCCCCTGCCCATTTTACCCCCTGAGAATCATTTGCCTCAGTACCCCCTGGCATACACTAATCCCAGGACCCACTGACACCCACTGCCCCGAGGATCCCTTTAGAGACCCTATCCCCAGCACCCCCTGAGAGACCTTTGCCCACAGGACTCCCTGAGATTCCCTCCTCCCAGGACCCCTTGAGAGCTCTTGCTCCCAGGACTCCCTGATACCCTGACCAAGGACCCCTTGACAGCACCTGCCCCAGAACCCCCTGAAAGCTCTTGGACCCCAGAATCCCCTGACACCCTCTCCCCAGAACCCACTGATTGCCCTTCGGCCCAGGGCCCCTGACACCCCCTGTCCCCAGGACCCCCTGGTCGCTCCTGCACCCAGAACCCGCTGATAGTGCCTATCCCAGGACCCTCTGCCCCAGCTCATGCCGAGAGCCCTTAGCCCCCAGGACTCCCTGATAGCCCTTGGCCCCAAATCCCTGCACACACCCTACCTGCTACTCCTGGCACCACCATCCATGCACTGCCCCCTGAAGCCTCCCTTGCTTGCCTCAGAGAAGCCACATCACTTCATCCGTCCTCCCAAAAATCTCACCCCTACTTTGCAACTCCCTGACTAACCAGTGTGCCACCTTCTCACTCCAGAAACACCAAGAATGTGTAAAGACAATGTTGCAACAGCACTGCACCAAGTTCCCTGATGAGGAGCTGAAGGTCCTGGTGGTAAGTGTCACAAAGGAGGCAGAGCAGCTTGTGGGTCCTGCGTGCCTAAATGTCCCAAAAACACTAGTGCTACAAAATCTGGAAGGCCATCTTGGTGAAAGTCAATTCGTAAGAACAACACTTCACAGGGTAGGCTAGATCCAGAAGCGCTGGTGGGACCTCAAGAGAAGTGTCTGCAAACTAGCTACAAAACATTGCAGGGAGTCTCTGACTATAAGAGTAATATAAGAGGAGGGTTGCCACCATCACCCTTGGACCTGTGACCATGAGAGGAGCAGGTGCTGACCATCATCCATGTCAACACCCTTGCGGGAATTGAGGAGCAGTTACTGGGGCTAAAGGTGATTAAACTGAATGCATGGGCAATAGTCATGTGACGCCTCTTAAGTGAATTGTGTCTGATATCAATGAATTACCCATAATGACCACAGGTCCCCGAAAACCCCTCCTCTCTGTCCACCCCAGGGAGACCTGACACAACTACAAATACACCAACCACCTGATGGTGCATGTGTCCACATCCCCCAATACCCGTCCATGCATGGGGGTTGGTGACTGCATAAGATGGAACACGTGCATGTGTACAACTGAACACACTTCTCACCACAATCACAGCACATCCAGCAGTGGTGAACTGGGCCCATAGGTGAACCTAGAACCCTATGCTGCAGAATCCTTTCTGAAAGGCACATGCAAATGCCCTGCAAAGGCATGCACGCATTACCATCAGATGATGTAGGACAAATGTGGTTTCTGTCACATGGCACACAGGCACTGACATCACTGGAAATAAATGGGGGCCCTCGAGACATACAACACATCCAGATACCCGAGCCTACTTATATGGCATGCGAGTTTGCATGCCACTGGACAGTCTACACAAATGTAGTTCCTGTCACTGGTATGGTGCCCAGTCAAAGAGCATGCAGTCAATAAGCCCAGCATGCACTACAGATTCTGAATAGAAATGTGAAATGAGTGTAAGACAATGCAACAATACCATTCCAAAACTTACCGGCATAATGCTCATCTTTTCACAATATTGCATGCCATAAGCAATTGATACACACAGTTGTACATCACACTCCCTCATACATGGTCATTGCAAAATGACTGTGTCACCCACACAACACCATGTCAACAATCAAAGGCAGGGAATGGGGAAAGAGGGTGGCAAGGAGGTGGGAAGCTGCAGCAGCTTGTGCTCAGGCAAGGGAGGATTCTTGGCTTGCCAGAGAGCAGGCAGGCAGCATCACTGATATCACAGCCTACACTGGGGCCAGTGAGGATGCCCAACTGCCCACATGCATGCCTCTGTAGCATCTGCATATGCTGCAGGGGCCTAATCTACGGCCAGAGAGGATATCCAAATGACCTGAGAGCAGGCCTCATCTGTTGGGTCGGTGGCTGCAAAGGCCTGTGCACCGGGCAGGGAGGACACCCAATTGGCCAGAGAGAGGGCCTTCAGGCCCAGCAAGGCAGCTTGTAATGCTGCCAGTGACTCCACAACATCTATGCACTGTTTGCCTTACTGCATTGGTCTTCTCTGCTGCTGAATGGTGGAGGCCAGCCTGCAGCAAAGTCTGTTTCAGGTTGCTATCACTGACATGTTGACCCTCCGGGAGTAGTCCTTTGCCCCTATGCTTGAATTTGTGCACAGGGATTCCACCTCTATCTCATCTATTCCCATCTCGGCCCCCTCTAGGCACAGCAGTCACAATCAATGCCTACCTACCCCTGGCTAAAGCCAGCAACATTGCTCGGTTCTGCAGCCACCTATACCTACCAGACATGGCCTGCAAGCAACGCAGCCACTGTGAGGATGATGTGCCACACCAAAGTCTCCTTCCTTCCTGTAATTTCTCCTCGCAAATCAGACACGTATTTGTGTTGTTTCTGATGGCCATCTTTCTTTTTTTGCTGTTACCTACAGATTACTGGATTTGCAACTGCACACCCAATGACCTTGACTCGTGCCTTACTTTCATGAACTTTGGAACCTTTTAGGAAGTTCTGGGGCTTTCTGTTCAGCACTCAGAATCCCTCTTGTTCACACAATTCATGCCTATTCTTCCATGACATGCATTCAGATGTTATGTTGCATGTCCTTGAGACGTGCTTTAATTGTAGGAGTGGGATGGAGGCAGAGTGGCATGCACCATCATTTGCAGGAATGCTCTCACCACTGCCTGAAGAAATTGTTCACAAACTCGTCAGGCAGAAGGTAATTAGTGTTGTACTGCTGCTGCCCATGTCCTTGTGGCTGTCCATGGTCACCATCAACCTCATTATCAGACTGATCATCTGCAACAGCAGTCGTAATCAAGGCCTAGCTACCCCTGGCTAGTGCCAGCAACATTGGCCTCTTCTGCAGCCACTTACCACTACCAGAAATGGCCTGCAAGCAACGCAGCCACTGTGAGGATGATGTGCCACATCAAAGTCTCCTTACTTCTTGTAATTTCTCCATGCAAATCAGACACGCATTTGTGTTGATTCTGATGGCCATCTATCTTTTTCCGCTGTCGCCTACCAATTACTGGATTTGAAACTGCACACCCAATACCTGGACCTTGACTCATGCCTTACTTTTATGAATTTTTGACCCTTTTAGGAAGTGCGTGGAGCCTTCTGTTCAGCACTCTGTTCCTGCATTTCACAGAATCCCTCTTGTTCACACACCTCATTTCATTGAATTTCATGGCATGACATTCAGATGTTATGTTGCATGCCTTTGATAGTTGCTTTATTTGTAGGGGTGGGAAGGAGGGAGAGTGTAATGCACCATCATTTGCATGAATACACTCACCTCTGCCTGAAGAAGTTGTTCACAAACTCTTAAGGCAGCAGATGTTAATCAGTGTTGTACTGCTGCTGCCCATGTCCTCGTGGCTGTCCATGGTCACCATCAAACTCACTATAAGACTCATCATCTGCAATGGCATCATTGGGCATATGAATGTTGTGTCCGATGGCCACATTGTGCAACATGCACCTATGGTGATGATGTGGGACACTTTTACTGAGCCGTAAATGAATGCCCTGCCAGATCGGTGCAGGCAGCAGAAGTGGTTGTTCAACACACCATAGGCCCTTTCTATGAGGGAGCGGGTGTGGGCACTGTTTTACCATTAATGCCACCAATTATCTGGTTTGTGCAGTGGCACCATCACCCAGGGGTGGTTCTGGTACCCAGCATCGCCTCAGGAGGGCAATAGATGGATTGCAGTCCAGTGGCTTCAGAGGCACAGTGGGTAATACAGGGTTGTCACGCTTGTTTTGACCATTCCCCTCATACATCAGTGGCATACAGATGACAGACAACCAGGAATCAGGTACCAGTGGATGTCATCCATGTGTAGGCCCATGCTGCATGCATGTTTTATTCCCAGAATTAGTTGGGGTGTCCTATGTGGCATGATAAGCTTTAGACTATGTTGCATCAGGGTCTTGCTATGTCCCATCATATGCCAATGGATTGACACTGCAACCTTTGTACAAAGATCTAGTAATCCTGTGGTATGCTCTCTGGTCAATGTGACAATGGTGGGGTCAAAGAAAAGATCCATGGGTATGTGATGCTGGTCAAGTCAGCTATATATCTGTGCCTGCATCACCCAGTGGCATGAGCATGAGCAGGAGTGGTGTGCTGTGTTTCCATGCACTGTTGTGGTGGTGTGGTGTTCTGTACATGCACAGCCTTGCCCAGCATTGATGTAGGTCCTCCATGATGCATGGCAGGTTGCTCTTGGCCAGAATAATGAAGTTGTGAGTGTGCAGGAGTGTGTTTCCTGTGTTCCCTGGGGTCCGCGTGGTCTGTGTGGTACGTGGTTAACTTCGAAGTACACTGAAGAGAGCTGCAGACTCCCCTAATACGTGCCTCCACAGTGTTAGGTATGAGGACTGGAATTCCAGTAAAGACTTGCGCTCAGGTGAAACGTGGGCTGATGAAAGCCACGACTCATAATCAAACTGTGAGTGGTCGAGCGAGCAATCGAGTGGGCGAAAAGCTGTTGGGAGAGGAAGGACTCGAAATGCCCTGCGATGTCAACCTTACCGCGACTCCTCACGAAGCCTCTGCCGTGCCTCACAATTGCCGGAAATCGTTTACGAATGCCGTCTCACCTCAGCGAGCAACCCTGGAGAACAACGAGGAAGGAGATGAAGGTGAGAGTGAAAGAGAGGAGGAGGAGGAGGGTGGAAGATGGGAGGCAGCAGCACCTGAGCACACGAGATGTCTGTCTAGTGAATCCACAGTAGAGCCTGCTGCAGAGGATGCGTGTTGTGTGGATTGGGGGAGTGGGTCGCCCCTCTGAACTCTCATGCTCTGTGATGATTCATTGATCCCCGTTATTGGGTGGTCTTGAGACCTTTTCTATCAGGCATGAACGAATGCTAGGAAATAAGGTGCCATTGCCATGCAGTATGGAGCAGAGTATTTTTAGTTCAGAGGGGTGTGAGAACACTACCCTTGAGCGGTGCCAAAACCAAGCCTTTTCTGGAAATCAAAGTAAACAAACTGAGAAAACACTCATATGTTCTAATAACGAGGGGGATGCAAATCTGGGGATATCGACAATAGGATCAAAGATGAATAATAGATGCTGTACCCAAAATGATATGCTGAACGCCATTGATAATCATCCAGGTGGCAACAAGCCGCCCGCTGAACATTTAACTGCCTGTCCTTCAAACCTCTAGAAGTACAACATCAACTGCAGGACCCCCTACAGAATTGTGGAATACGGAAAAGACGCTACGACCAGGACTTTCACTAAAACTACTGGCTTGGCTACGGGTCGCTGAGATGCAGACGCCCAATCAGAAAAAAAAAACGATTGTGAACTTAAGGAAGGATGACCAGTTCCCAAAAGCAGCGTTGATACTGGATGTTAGCCAACATCAGATGTTGGAGAGGGAGGCTTTAAGATCAGCCTCGACGACTGAAGTAATAGATGACGTCTGGACTCATGCCGAGGCTTGGAAAGGTGGAATTGAGTCACAAAACCATACACAGCTCCCTTGTCGTAGATACTCACTAGTGATCGCTGACCAAGTGTTAAAAAACTTGGAAGCGCTCAATTCGAAACTAACACAACCAATGAGAGTACCACAATCAAGCTCCTGTGGAAGAACAATGTCTCAATCCGAGTGGCTACATCATAAAGACAAGAGCATTGTCGATGTGTTGAGCTTAGAATCAAACACACCGTCCTTTGAGGCACGAAATGATGAGATCTTAGCCTCACAAAAAAGGACTAGGTACGCAGAAAGCTCAGAAAAGGAAGCTTGCGTCCCTAATAAACATTTTAAAAGTCGGGGCAAAATGAGTAAAAATGTGAGTGAAAAGGTGTTTGTAGAGCCAACGACCAAGATAGTTCGGGAGGAGCTCAAGTGGTCGTCCTCCTCTGATTCAGATGATGAAGACAGCTCTCCAGCAAAAAGAAATAGAAGTCTGCAGGGGTTAAAAACCTCACGGCTGAGAGAATCAAGAAGTCTTCCAGCAACATCTGACCTTTTGTAGAATATAATCTCAAAATTAAGTCCAAACTTGATGTCTGCTACCACGATAGCTGTGGCTCCACTGATGAAGCTGTATGAGAATCTAAACGAGAACTTTTGAGATAAAATGACTCTGATCGCCCTACTTAATTCCAAAATTGTAAAATTGGAAGTAGATCTGGTGGAAATTACGTCACAGATCGTGACGACGAGAAGAGGTAATGATATCTCATTAATAGCATTGAAGGATTCTCTAAAAAACAACTTAGAAGACAAGAGACTCCTGGCAGAAGTTACGAGACAAGCTCTACTCATACTGCAAAAAGAAGAAGATGGAAAGAGAGCAACTGACCTAAAACAACCTCGATCTTTAAATCCGCCACTCAATGAAACAGTGATCGATTCGGATGATCCTGACAATATACAAAGCCTTAAAAGAAACAAACGGCAGCCTGATGAAATGGCAGAGAGGTTCAAGAAAAATGTGTTTCAGAACTGCTGCTATGAGAAAGAATTAACAATTAGCCTTGACGACAAGAACAGTCCAACGAAAGTGAATGAGAAAGAGGTTGGGTCTCGGACAGTGAATCCGATCAAGCCTAGTCCTTCGAATAAGTTGCCAGCAATCGAGAAGAAATCGGATGATCCGACAAGTGCAAAAGAAAAGGAACCAAATCAACATCTGATAGATGATCAAATTGTTGGACAAGATGTTCTCCCCAAATTGCGCCATCGGAAAACACATCTGCATCCCCTGCGTCAAATAAGAAAGATGGTGAGTGGTTTGACATATTCGAAAAACCTAAATCGCAACCGGGACCCTCAAAAACAAATAAAGGCTTGGATGCTGAAACAAACCAAGGTAAATGCAAAAAAAAAAAAAAAAATTGCAATCGCAAAAGAACAAAAATCATCGAAATTCTGAAAACCCCTTTAGAAATATCAAAGCTCTGAATATTACTGTAAATAATACAGAGCAAACGAAAAATAAAAATAGAGAAGCTATAGCAGAACCCGCTGTTAACGACTCTATCGAAACTCAGACAAATGTAGGCGGTATGATGAAGGATAACACAGAAACTCTAGTGATTGAAGATGATGAGGTTGTGTCCGAGGAGCTGCTGAATATGCTGACTTACAGCAGTCCTATGAAAGACGAAACAGATGACGACAACCCGACCACTGTAAAGCAGACAAATGAGAGAAAATCTAGTCGGCCTGAACATGACGGTGGTTCGAACTCTTCACTGTCGTCATCACAAAAGTGTGAGTATGAAAGAGTCGAGATCTTGACGGAAAGAAGAGTATTCTCGTGGCCAATTATGCCAAAAAAAGACTGTCCTCAAAATTCAAGTAAAAAAGAGAAGGCGGCAGAAATTCATACCTTCCGCACCTTAGAAGAAAAACGGGGGCTAAGTTTGCAGAAAATGGAAGTCAAGCTCAGCAAAGCCAAAGAAATACCAAAAGATCCAAGCGAACTGTCTCTGCAAAGCAACACTAGCGTTAAAACTCAAAAAAACACCCTGAAGGTCACCGAGAATACAAATGAGGCGTATTCCGAAAAGTTAAAGGCGAGAGCCAGTCTGGAGCCCAACAATTCCGCTTCAACTTCAAAAACCTCAATCACACTCCACCCATACAGAATTATCATTGAAAGAATTGAGCACAGAAGAAATGATGCTCTGTTGAACAGACACACAATATTACAGTTATTCCAAACAATTCCTGCTCTGAAAGAATTAAAAAGCTCACAAATTGAGCGTGTAGAGATCATCACTGATATGAATCAAAAATGTGTTCTGTTACATATTGATGATAAGAAGGATGTTCAAGCTGTGATGATGTGCGAGAGACAGTTGCTTGATGCTGGATACCAAGTATATGAGGTTGACAATACCCTGACGAATAAGGGGCCCGCCAAAATCAAGGACCTAAATTCGCCAATAAAAAATGGAAGAGTAAACACCCCTACTAATTCACCATTGATGAAAAAGAGACTAGCGGACCCAGCGATTGCTAAAACTATTTCTGAGGAAGCAGATCCTCAATCTGAGGAAATAAGGCAAAAGAAAATTAAAATAACTGTAGAAAACGTATTGATTAGGAAAATAGACGCCGAAATGAAAGAAGAAACAAAAATCACTGAAGATGAAACAAACAACTGGGCATGGATAGCAAAATCATTAAATGCTCCAACAAAGAGTTAACGCCAAGATCAAACGAATAATGTCATGCTTGCCACTTGGAACACAAGAGGTTTTTCAGATCTTCTGAGGTCAACTCCTGAAATCCTAGCGATGGGCGACTTGCTTGCAGGAAACCTGGTTAGTAAAAATTCCATGTGTTGAGGGATTCGAGGTCGCTGTAAATCCAGCAATTAGCACAAAAAAAAGTTGCCCAATGTCAGGCCAATTGATCCTTGTTAACAGAAACTGTGGATTAAGAATCAAGTCATTTGAGATCATTTCTCCCTATCTCCACACGGCATGTCTCGAACCAGTAGAACAAATGACGACGATTTTGGTAACCCTTCATCTGCTAAATGTATACTGGAATACAACTCTGATAACCCACCAAAAATTTGAGAATGATCTCCTAGACAGCATCGATAGAATCTCAATGATAATAATGCTAAGATTGTTTTATGTGGAGACTTTAATATGAAGCTGACTGAAGTGGAACAATCAAAGTTAGTGGTAATCCACATTGAGAAATGCAAAAGCGAAAGATTGCTTGAAGAACTGACAAATAGAAACCTAGTAATGCTGAACGGCACGACAAGGGGAGACATCCCTCTGAAGCCGACCTGGGAAAGAGGCTTCCAAAAATCTATACTAGATTATATTTTTGTGTCCGAAGCATTGTCACAAGAAATCGGATCTCTCAGAGTCACAAAGACCAAACAAAGTGACCACAATGTGGTGTCCATGGAATGGCACAAGAAAAAATTACTATACCACAAACAATGGAATCAACAAATTGCGGTTGAACCTGGCCACAACAGACTATGACTAAGAAATGACGACATTATAGCAGTAACAGAAATCATGAGACCAAAATATGAGGCTGGCCAAACAGATTCAATAGAATATCACCATCTACTTGAAATCTACAAAACAAAAAGAAGGATGCTCAAAACAGACCCAGCTATCAAAAGCACCAATATGAACTTGAGGTCGTACAAAAAAAAGGGAGCTCAGGAAGACCTTAAGAGGAATTCTTGCCTCTAGAGAGCCTGACTATAAGAGTCTGTCAAGGAAAGCAAAAAATAGATATAACAACTGGTGTAAAGCGCACAGAGCAAAGCTGGAGCAGAGAGACGCTGAGACAATGCTGGCTGCGCTAAACAACCAAAATTCAACTGGGTTCTGGACAATAATTAATGAATCATCAAATCCAGAAAAGGCAGTATTAACAAATACAGTAACTGAAAAAGAGTGGGAGAGTCGCTTCACAAAGCTATTCAAAAAGGTGAAAAATTTGATCTGCCCGACCCTCCAATTAAGCCATCCGTGGGAACTTAAGATCGACCGAGAGGACATTCATTCATCTAACAAAAAAAGTAGTGCCTCTAGAGCAGCGGGGACCGGATGGCCTCTCCAACGCCGATCTGAAAGACAATATTGAGGAGTGGACCAAATTCTGTGACATCCTGTTTCAACTGATAATAAACGAAGGACGGATTCCATCGACCTTGAAATCTGGTATCATAGTACCGATATTCAAGAAGGGCATGCGCACTGACCCCGCAAATTATCGGCCAATAGCCTTACTTGATGTGGCAGGAAAAGTCTTTGCAAGCTTGCTGCTTGCACAACTGACAACATGGATCAATCAACAGAAGATCTTTGATGAGCGTCAATCCGGCTTTACTAAAGGAGTGGGTTGCAGCCTAAACCTCTTGATCCTAACCTGCTGAAAATAGAAGCCATCAGAACAGGTCAAAAAGTCTACTTAGTGTTCATCGACATGGCAAATGCATTTGATGGAGTAGATTGAGAAACGCTGTGGACAAAACTTAAGGAAAGAGGATGCAATCTTAGCCTAATTCAAGCTATTAAAGAACTATACTCAGACACTCACATAAAAGTATGCCTGGATAGCTCAGGAAACTTAACAAACCCGATACCAACAGAAAGGGGGTTAAAGCAAGGGTGCCCAGTTGGAGCCATTCTTTTCAATTTCTATATATCAGAAGTCGGCGCAGCTCTAGGAAGCGTGGTGTCATTTCCGCCAAAGGTGAATGGAATCCAGCTAAATCACATCCTTTACGCTGACGACATGGTCATTTTAGACTGTACACCCATTGGTCTACAAAGAAAATTGACAGCTCTAAAAACCTTCATAGAAGAACTAGGGTTGGACATTAATGTAGCAAAATCAGAAATTCTAGTTCTTAGAAACAAACGAGGAAGGATGTCAAGCAAGTGTAGGTCAAGTTGGGCACTTGGGATGAAGAATTTGAATAAAGTTGCACCACACACAAGATACCTAGGAACAGTTATTAATTCCAGCATAAATGATGATCCCATGAAGAAAAAACTTCTAAGCAACTGTAAGCAATTAACATCGCAGGGAATCATTATGCAAAAAAAATACGGAAAATGTTCTTACGTCCCGGTAAGAAAATTCTACAAAAGTAAAGTTAGTCCTATATTAACATATGCAGCTGAAAACATGTTCGGATGTGACTCAAAGATCTGGTCAAGATGTGAAGGATCTTTTTGGAAGAAAATCCTTCAGATTCCTCAAAGCACTCCAACTGCATGCGTTCTGTACGAAGTGGGGATCTCCACGCTAAATGCTAGAATAATATGGAATAAGCAAAGACCAATGAAGAAGCAGATTTGCCACCTTTCAAAATACTAATCGATAAGAAATCGCAAAGGAAATCTGCTTTGCTAGAATGGAGACAACAATGTAAAGACATTTTGACCCAGTTGGGCACAGACGAAACAACATTATGGAACAACCCAGAAGCAGTTAAAAGAAAGTTGTTAGAACTTGACTGGATTGAAATTGGTGAGCGAAGATTAACACACAAATCGATGCAAAACTCACCAATAGAAGCCAAAAGACTTAACACTATCGCACCCTGTAAGTGTCTAAGAAGACTATACTTTAAATTCCGTCTCAACATTTTCGAAAGTAAAGAAATTTTGAGAAATCGACACATGATCCCATTAGGAAATACAAATTGCAGATTTTGTTCAACAGAGGAAGAACATTTAAAACATCTTGTTCTTTCTTGTAACAAATTGAAAGACCAACGTGAGAAATTCCTAAGGAAAGAGTGGGATAAATACCTGACTTACAACACAGAAGATTGGTGGAGGCAATTGCACAACAGCGAGAGCAAATCACTGATGATAGCAATAATGAGATTCCTAGAACAAATGAAAAAGATGCTTGAGTCGGTGTCAGCTAGTAAGAATTTAGAGGAACCTCTTTAAGCAATGAATGAGAACTGATGACTACAGTGTTGATAGTCTGTGATGTTCTTTCTTCTTTTTTCTCTTTTTTTCTTTTTTTTTTTCTTTCTCTGCCGCTCAATGTTCTCTTCCTCTATGATTATTTGTTAAAATGTAGTTTTAGTTTAGTACATATCGAGAGTATTTGTTGAGAGTTTTATATTTCAAAAGTTTGTATAAACTATGTGAAATAAAAAATAAAAAAAAGATTTAAGTGCACCCTGGAAATCTAGCACATATGTGTGTGAAGCACATGTTTGCATTACAGAACATTTGCATATCCATTGAATGCTGCATGCATCTTGTTAAGGATTTCAATCAGGCGACGGACACCTTAGTCTCGGCCCAGTATGCAGCGCACGATTGAAATGCTTATTCTAGATTAGATTCAATATTGAGATGGTACACCACTCATATCACACACTCTTTTCAAATACCCCGGGTCACAATGGACCAGGAACCAGGCTGGTTGATAAAATATTATATGTATTTATTTAATTTAAAACTCAAAAGAAATCATACCATTTTTAATATGGGGCAGCAATCACCAATGGGGTGATAAGAACAATAGGAATGTAAGCAATGCACTTAGTTTAACCTTCTATTGACATCTAAAAATATCAGGCATTAGGAGCACTTTTTGATTTTAGGTAAGATAGCACTTGAGATAGAATTTCCACCTGCAAGGTACTCTCAACCCACAAATAATCAAATCTAAGTGGATACACAGAAGCAGCGGGTAATCAGGAATGACAAATGGAAAACAGGATGAAAATCCAACTTTCCCTCCCCAAACAAGAAAGAAAACAGATTTTAAACCCTGGCAATGCTAAAATGACACTCGGAAATGGATCAATACATGAATGAATGTGTCTAAAATGCTTGAAACAAAAACAATTCTTTATTGGAGCAACACTGGAAAGATACTAGCAATCACAAACAATAGATTGAGCACAAGCATACAATTCAAAATTAAATGGAAAATTTAAAACAGTTTATAATCAAAGTGACACGTTGGAAATTTAACACACTTTTGCAATTCCCGCCTGAATGAGGTTTTTGTGTTGTGATATAGCTATGGACCCTAGGTACAATATGAAAGTGAAGTGAGGTCTCAAGCTGTTAAATTGAGTGAGTTATGCAAGATCTAGTGAGGTGTGTTTTTGAAAAAATGAAGGCTCGGAAAAGGAACAGGAATCAGTTTCCCTTGGTTATTGGTATTATTTTAGAATTGAGGCCCAGCTGAAACAGGATCAGCAATGATTGGCCTTGTGGTCGGGATCTGGAGTTTAGATGGATAAATGCAAGATGAAGACAGGAACAGACAGGAACAGAACGGCGGCGTGGGAAATCAGGAATCAGTGTGTGTCCAGTTTTTTGTCAGGGACCCTTATTTATAATGCAAAATGACATCAAGGTAGAGGCTGGGCAGGGTTAACTACGCCAGCCCCTAAACTGCTTGGATTGAGCAGGAGAGGTAGTCTCCTCCTCGTTCACAGTTGGTTGGATTTCTAAGGGGATGATGTCAGGTTTATGAGGTGAGGTTTATAATGTCCTAACACTCCAACATTTACTTTACTTAAAATCCAATGTTGCCAAAAAAATACATTTATACACTTGCAATCTCTTGGAAAATTATACCCACAGGTTACATATGATATGCAGCACAGATTAGTCCCATCCTCCAGTCTGTGCAACCTTGTTTCGCCTTTCTGATACATTTTGGTAGTTTTACACACTAAAGATTTGGCCTAAAATTCCACAATTTTATACACAAATGTGAATTGTCCCCAGGGATGTATGTACAAAATCTTATGTTTGCCACATTAATACTTTCCTGAGAATCTGTCATATTTCGTAACTTCTGTTCCCCATGCAGCAATGAGTTCTAACAAGTTTTAAAAGATAGCCCACAAAATTAAGTGTAAAACTGCAACCTTTTTAAGTTGTTGCTAATTCTTGCTACAGAAATAAAAGTCTTTAAAGTTTCTTTGTAACATAGCCTCTGTAACCAAAAGGCAGTCCCTCTTGTTACTTGATCCTGTTTTTTCTTCTTCCTTCAACTGCAAGCAGCTGTCATTTCCTTCCAGGAAAGGGGGTTTGCAGTCCTAATTGAAGGTTGTATGGTCCCTTCACACTTGATATGTGAGTGTCTCAGTTCTGCAATTGTCCCAGCCGGTACAACGTCCTTTCATAATGGGCCGTTTTTTATCTGGGTTTTTACCGCAAATTATTTAGCAAAATAAACTCATCGAATTTTTTTGTGGTGGGGTTAAATAATTATATATATGGGATGTGGGTTTTTGGTAATAGATATACACTGAAAGGGAATGGAGGGTTTGGGGGACCCCCCAAAACAAAACATTAAAGAAAAATTCATGGGTTTTTTCAATAAAAAATGTGCGGTAAAAAATCCAGCGAAAAAACATCCCGTAATGAGATGACATGGAACCGTCCCAGCCTGGAGCACAGACGAATGTCTGATGAGCATGTGAACTTTCATTGTCCTATCCCATTCAAAGTTTTTCAAGCTGGCACTTCGCACCTACGTGTCCTGGATTTAAGGTGTATCTTCCTTCCTTGGATGAGTTTTATAGCTGTCAACTGGAATAACAGGTTTTTCTGCGAGCTTTCAACTCCAGCCTATATTTTTTAAACTGTTTTATTTCTTACTTTGGGTCTTGAATTAAACCAACCTATGACAGGAGATATCCTATGTGTGTATTGTCACCACTAACATAATTCCTTTACATTGCTAAATAAGCAGGCTTTCATTAAGAATTGAGTTTTAAACAGGTCATGTTTTTTCTCTTCAGTCAGCACAGCCCATTTTTCCACATGTGTTAAAAACAGCTATCATTTCTTTCTTTAATTCGGTTTGCCGCACCTCAGATTGACACTGACTTGCAGCTGTAGTCTTTTGCTTGCAGCAGGACTCTTATCTAAAACATAGATACATTTGTCCTTAACCTGGCTCAGAGAGTAAAAAGTCTCTTTGAACTGCTGCGCCTGGATACATTTTGTCAAAAAATAAACGCCTGTTCCCGTGCGGGTGAAAAGAAAGTTGCTTGTGGATTTCTTTCAAATCTACTTTGACATGACCTGTCATTCAGTATATATGCCCGGTTTTTGTGAGGCACAATGACTTATCCTGGGCCTGGCAGGGCCGTTTCCATCACAGTGGTTTCAGAATGCACAAATGGAAATAGCATAACAGAGCATTTTGAAAGGGTGAACAAGGGTTTCTTTTTGAAGGGGAATTTCTGGCTTTTGCAGCTATGCAGTGCTGCCTGTTTCACTTAATTCCAGTTAAATGTCTCAGAGCACTCTGGAACGCTCCTGCAGTGTGTCTCCTGTTCCACCTCACCTGAAATATGGGTGGCAGGATGATGCAGCCATCTTTTTGGTTGTTAAAAACATAGTTTGGAATTACTGGAGGGCGCACGAGCCAGCACAGCCATTTTGTTGTGTCTTGCACAAATGCAGCAATGTGATGTGGTAATGCGTCGAGGGGGTCAATGTATCCCACAAACTGTTGTAGACATGCACTTTTGCCTGAGTCGTACAATATCCGCTTGTGCAGACCAAGGTCACTGGGGAAGACTGCAATGGTATTAAAGCAGACCTTGATGTTGTTGAGGATTGTAGGGTCTGTGGGAAAGGCAATGTGGTGGAGCATCCCTCTCATCATGACAAATGTGACCTGTGAGAGGATGCCTGAGAAGCAGGACTGAGTGATAGCATTCACCAGATCCACAGTATGCTGTACTGCCTTGGCTAGGGGCTGGGGAGCACGTTGATGTGCTGCCTGAGATAGGGGGTGGGGTGCAGGCTGATGGATGGGCTGAGCTGGAGGATGAGGTATAGCCTGATGTGCTACCTGGGCTGTGGTATGGGGTGCAGGCTAATGGACTGCCTGGGCTGGCAGTTGGTTTGTAGGCTGCTGCTGGACTGCAGTACACACTTATCCAAAGGTGATCGCTTTAGCTACCTGATTTGTAGTGATAATAGTACTTCTCTGGTCCTTCGTGCTTTGAAATGTGAGCCATCTGTTTTCTGTGCTTTTTATGCAGTAATGGTGTCTCCTTGCATGTGTGACTGGTTGTGTGGGTTTCATGCATTGGTGGTATGATTGTTGCCCGCTCTGTGCCTGGCCTATTTACTCTTGTGATTTGCACTTGCTCTGAGCAGGTGCATTTTTGGTAGTAAATGTTGGAATAAAAATGAGTGCAATGTTTCAGTAGTATTCCAATTTGTGTAACTGCAAGGCATAATTTCTTTTGCTTAAAACCATGGCATAATTTATGTTGTGTGAATTACAAATGGATTTTGCACTTTCCGTGTATGGTGTTATTCTACACCTTCCGCAAATGGCCTTATGCCTGAGTTTTTGGGCATATAGTAAGAGGGCAATGGTCTACAGGACCAGTATGTGGTTTGATATGATATGATACGTCATTTATAATGCACCTGTACACTTGTGTTTCCAGGTGCGACTAGACAAGGGAGGGTACGAGGGAAGACAAGACCAACAATCTTTCTAGGCATTATGTCATTCAGATCGTGCAAGTGCGGTAACACAAGGAGCAAGGGATGGGGATGGGAGAAGTGCAAGGGAAAAGGAAAAGGAAAGTGCGATCAGGGCAGCAAATACTCTGAGTAAGTGCAGCCAGGGCAGTGCAGCTCTGGGTAAGTGCAAATAGACAGTGGACTGTAGAGGTTACAGTTACAGCACCTAATGCATGACAAGCCCAAAGGCAGTGCTGTGGAGACTGTTCATATAGGAGCCTGGTACCCAGTGAGACTCTGAGCGTATCCAACCAACCAGTCAGCGCAGCAAGCAGGTAGGTCAGCAGGGGAGGGAGAGAGAGAAACCAGAGGAGAAAAGAAAATCTTGCGCTGCTTCCAGAATTTCAGGTGGTCTGGTTCCAGTTTGAGAGGGGCAGGGAGGCCATTCTAGAGGGAGGCACCTGCAGAGGAAAGTGATCTGCTCCCTACTCTCTGCCTGGAGAAGCTTCTGACCATCAGACATTTGGAGGCAGCAGAGCGAAGGGCTCGAGAAGGAAGGTGTTTAGGAAGAGAGTGTTGGATGTAGTGCGGGCTCCGGTGGCAGAAAACCTTGTGGGCGATGCAGATGGTCTTGAACTTGATCCTTGCAGCCACTAGGAGCCAGTGAAGAGATTTCAGGGCTGGAGAGATACAGTCCCTGGACTTGAGGCCAAGGATAAGTCTTGCAGTCCTGTTCTGGATGAGTTGCAGAGAGCTGAGAGTAGAGGAAGCCAGATTGAGAAAAGGCTGTTACAGTAGTCCAACCTAGAGAGAACAAGGGATCATAAGACAATGCGCTTCTGGGGGAAAATGAGAAAAGGAAGAGTCCCTTAGAGAAAGTGCAGCTGGTAACTGACCTTCTTGGAAACGTCTGTGATGTTTGGAGAGAAGAGGAGAGTGGAATCGAAGATGACCCCAAGGTGTTTTACTTCACTGGAAGGCGAAGGAAGAGGGCCCATGGAAGACAGCCAGAGTGAGAGAGGGAAAGTGGGAGCAGGGGTCCTGATGAGAAGAATCTCTGTTTTACTGGCATTAATGCAAAGATCATTAAAGGTGCACCAGTCCTGATTTGCGGACAGACTGTCAGGAATGTGGGAGGGGAGGAGGCTGTAGGGAGCATGAAAGAGAGCTACGTCTCATTCGCATAACATTGAAAGTTGGAGCAGAAGGTAGAGATTAGGTGGGTGAAAGGTGCCTCATAGAGATTAAAAAGCCAGGATCAGAGGTTGGCGACCTGGGTTAAACCACATGTAGAGAGATAGGTGATGGAGAGAAAAGACCCAAGTTGGACCTGGGAGGGTTGGCCCAGGAGGAAAGAGGTTAGCCACTGCAGGGCCTGATCCATGATGCCCAGGGTCTAACAGAGGTGATTGATCAGGATGGTGTGATTGACTGTGTTGAAAGCAGAGGAAAGCTCAAGGATGATGAGCCAATAAGGGATGCTGGAGTCGATATTGGAAAGCAAATTTTAACGGGTATTCAAGAGAGCAGATTCCTTGCTTATAGCTGCTCTGAAGCCAGACTGATGATCATGGAGACAACCAACAGGTTCAGTGTGAAGAGTATGCTAAGAGATGGCCTGCTTTTCCAGAAGTTTGCCCAGGAAAGGAGTTATAGAGATTGGACGATAGTTTGCTGGACAGGTCGGATCGGCAGAAGGCTTTTTTAGGAGTGGGTGCACAAGGGAGTGCTTGATGAGAGAGGGGAAAGTTCCAGTTGGCAAAGGAGTGACTGCAGAAATCAGCCAAGGCTGGAACAAGGGTGTCAATATGGTCCTTGATGGTCCTAGAGGAGCTGGGGAACACCTTTTTGGATGACACTTTCATAGATAGGACTTGTCTAGAAACATCATCAGAGTAGAAAGGAGAGGGGGCGGTGGCCAGAAGGGGGCAGAGAGAGGTAGAGGGAGAGGAAGGGGAGAGCGAGGACAGGATGTCCTGAGTTTTAGTAGTCAAGTGAGAAGCCAGGGCTGTACAAAGGGTTTTGGAGGGAACAGGAGAGGTGGAGACTGCAGAATGACTGGACAGCTCCTTGCAGTTTTAAAGAGTTTGGCCATGTTGTTAGATGCAGTCTTGGATGTGGACTCTCTTCTTGGACAGGACAGAGTCTGTATTGCCTTTGGAGAACGCGCCAGGCCAGTCTGCACCCAAAATCCTCCACTTCCTCTCAGCTACCCTGAACTTGTGTTTCAGAGTGGCAAGGCTGGAGTCAGACCAAGAGTTGCACTTGGAGGTAGGATTCAGACAGATTCTCATGGCAGGGTACAGGATGTTCAGAGTCCAGAGTGTTGAAAATAGCAAGATGCAGGTTATAAAGGTCTGTGTCAGTGTGTGAGTCAGCCACAGCAGTAGAAGGAGCAGAGAATGTATACGCAAAGGCATCCACAGATACATGATTCATTGGCCGAATGACTTAGAAGGTAGGCAGTGGTGCTGGTGTTGGCTTTGCCTGTGGGACATAGAGTGTCAGTTGAGAGGAAAGAAGAAAGTCCAAGAGAGAGGAGTAGTGAGAGAGTTAGAGAAATGGATTTCTGAGGAGATGAGAACATTCAGTGTGTCTCCCGCAGTGTATGTCAGAACAAGAGGGTAGAATGGAGAGAGAGAGAGAGATAGAGAGAGAGAGAGAGAGAGAGAGAGAGAAGAGAGAATTGCAGAGGTTGAGGAAGAGCCCAGAAGAGGCATCTGAAGCACCCAAGCCGATGTTGAGGCTTCCGAGGAGCAGAGGTTGAGAGGTAGAGGTGAGGAGAGATTTGGAGAGGTCAGCCCACTCAGAGAGGAGGAGAGCAGCCTAGCCAGGTGGCCTGCAGATGGTGGCAATGGTAAGAGCTTGCAGACCAGGCATTCAAAGTAGGAGTAGGCCTGCGTAGCAATGACTGAGGCAGGGAGCCACTCCAGAAAAATGAGAGCTACTCCCGCTCTGTGTTGGTTGGTTCTGGGCATGGACAGGATCTTGTAACCAACAGGGAGGAGAGTATCAAAACTCATGACAGAGCTGGCCATGAACCAAGTCTCAGTGAGAGCGAGGACATCAAGGTCATGCTTTTCGACGAGGTGGCAGAGGTCAGAGGAATGTTTGACAGCAGAGCAGAGTAAGAGTTGAGAATGCCAATATGGAACAGGTTGCCACATTTGATAGACTTCTGGGGAGGGGGTACAGGATTGAGGTGCACCCGGTGTAAGTGGTAGAGGGGCATGAGAGTGGACAGAGGTAATAGAAGGTGGTGTCAGGCCAGCGAGGAGTAGGAAGGTGCCAGAGTTGCGGTGGAAAATCAGGTGGCAGAGGCACTGGAGAGGTGCCAGTAGGAGTAGCAGGAGAAGGGAGGAAGTTAGGTTCTCATATGTTCTTACAATACTTTCCTTAGGTTACGGTTACATCACATCATACATATGCATAGAAGAAGAAGGAATCCAGAAACACAAGAATCTTTTCTGTGCATGAAGTTGATTAGGTCGGGTATGAACATTTTGTGTTAATACTGCAGTTTTTGGTGCATGCTTTATGTTCCCTGTATATGCTTATATTTGTATACATTGTGCTCTCTTTATGTTTTTGTGAGTAATAGTGCAATTATGCAGTAAGGTAGGCATACGTAGATACTTATATTTCACAGTATGTAAACATCTGTAATGGTAGCATTTATCAATTTAGTATGCAACATGGGAAGATTGCAAATATTGCACCTCTGTAGCGCATGCTGCAGACAATGCCTACATTTCTTCATGAATTTGTTCATGTACTGAAAGAACTCAGTAATGCAATGGGTTTTTTTCAGCAATGCATTGCTTAATGAACTACGTGGCATATCTTAGTTCTTCAATCATCTTTGATACTTTTCTGCCAATAATATAGTGACAATCCCTTGTGGAGGCTCTGCATGAAAACTAAATGTACATTTGATGTCATCAGTGATGTCATCAATGACATTTGTGATGTCATCTTTGATGTCCTGGGTGTTAGTGTTAGCAGTGCACGGTGGTGGGGCCAGTTATGGTTGCTTAGCCTACCATAACTGGTGAATTTCAGGGGTTTTTCGGTTTTACTTCGAACCATAACGTCCCGTTTATAAAGTTTTTTTTAGTGAATTTCACAGGTTTTTAGTAGCGCAACTTAACCATAACGTCCCTTTAACAAAGTTTTTTTTACTGAATTTCACAGGTTTTTAGTAGGGCAACTTAACCATAACGTCCCTTTAACAAAGATTTTTAACTGAATTTCATAGTTTTTTAGTAGGGCAACTTAATCATAACATCCCTTTAACAATAATTTTTTCGTAATATACACTTTCATCAGGTGAATTTGGGAGATATTTACTATGATTCCCTTACTTTATATACATGTAACATAGAACATACTGAACCCCCTCGCTAATGATATTTGAAGGGCACGGACTGAGCGCCTGTCCGCGGACAGGCGCGGACAAGATCAACACTACCCAAACAGTCAGGGGGGTATCTGAAATTCTTGTATCATGCCATATAAAAAATGCACAAGTTTAAAAAGCAGCACATTAACACATTATAAGTAGTAAAAAATAACAATTCGAACCTACACATCTCACACATAACCCATCCCTTTAATTACCATGTAGGATGGAATGGATTATACCATAACAAAAAAAAAAATATGCCTCCAACGTAATTACCTCACAGAAACTGTACAGCTAGGAGGGACAGTAGACGAAAACAACACAACAAAGTCAAATTACAAGAAAGTAGTAAGTGAACTTCATTGTTCTTATATGTTTGTATACTTTTTGTATGAGGTGTAGAACAAATAATGTATTTCTGTTGTTTTCACACAGAAATGTGCAGTACTTTGGAGTGGCTGGAGGAGAATTTTCCACATGGCGAAATGTCGGAAGATAGCGATAATAATGGGCCACACTTCTCTGCTCAAGCAAATTAATAGTCAGTACTTTATGGGTACTTAACATATATATATTTATTTTTAACAGACCAGGTAAAAATTGAAGAAAGTCCATCAAAACACACAGTGCAAGACACCTTGAAACGTATAGAAGACAAAGTGGACATGTTAAAAGAGAATTTAAATGGATTAAGGCAATTTGTGGAGGACAATGTGAAAGGAAAAATCAGATATCACTGTCCTACCTGTACCTGTCCCCCTTCTCCATTTCCCAGTGAACTATCCCCAAACCCTCAAGAACAACATAAATGTTTTGACGAAACTTCCATCACTTCATCCCCTCACAACCAGCCTGTGGAAACCCCAATTCCCCTATACTTCTTTCATTGTCTGCTTCCCCCTGTCTCTCTTAATTGCTGTATATGTGTTTAATAAAAAAAATGTTATGTTAGTTTTAAAGGATTTTTTTTTTTAAAAGAGTTAAAATGTCCGTGGACAGCGCGCCTGTTCGGCCTGTCCGTAATTAATAAAGGACAATACACCTACCCATACCATTTGCAACCAAGATGGAACTGTTCTTAGAACACACCAGCTGTCCAAGATGTATGTAAATTAACAAAATGGGGGCATCCTAAGGACATTATACCTCTCCGTACTGTTCACAACCAAGATGAAACTGTTCTTAGAACACACCAGGTGTCCGGCATGTCTGTAAATGAAGAAAATGGGAGTGCCTTAAGGACACTATACCTGTCCGTACCGTCCGCAGCCAAGATGGAACAGTCCGTAGAACAGGAGCGGTGTCCGGCATGTCCGTAGCCAAACAAAATGGAGGTGTCCTAAGGACACTATACCTGGCCGTACAGTCAGCAGAACATCTACGCACATGTTCACCACACCCGTAAGTCTTGCGAACATCGCGCCTGCCCGTAACTGTCCGTCTCACTTGTGTCGCACTTTTAATTAGTTTCAGGACCCAAACACTGCTGTTAGAACACCCGCGTGCATGCGCACGACCGTTCCTGTGCATTTGGTGTCCTGCAGGCACACATTTCCTTCGCGGATGTGTTCATGACGTCATCATGTGACCGCACCCACGCTGAGTGCGTGTCCTAATTTGCACACTTTGTCCGCTTCCGCAAGATTTCAAAAGAACTTATGCAGACATGCCAAATTATTTTACAATACAAAATCATCATTTCACATGTCCCAAAACAATGGCCGCAGCTTTCAACATATTGTTTGGAACTTTTTCAATGCGTTTTAGTGATCGATATGGTCATGAGGCGCACCCCTCCACCCCTATAAAAGGCCACACCCCCGAGCTCATCTTCATTGTACTTCTGCCGATTGTTGATTGAGTTTTGCTGCCTTTAGTGCTGTAGCGGAGATTATCTCACCAACCCTAATGGCATCCATGGCTGCTGTTGCTACATCAGCCTCAGCACCACCCCCAAACCATCCACCGCCACCACCTCCCCAAGGGCCTGCAGAGCGAAATACGCGTGAGGATGTAGAGAGCAAGGAAGAAGAGGATGAAAAGAATGAGGTAGAGGAACTCCCTACTACCAGCACTCGCCGGGAGTCGTGGATGTGGCAGTTGTTTACCGTTTTTGGTAACGTACCAAAAGCACGTGCAAACCTGGTCACCTGTAAACATTGGAAGTTTGTGCTGAGTCATGGGAGACCTGATGCGTACAGCTTTGGTACGACAACCATGAAGTGACACCTAACTTCGATCCACGGTGTGGACATTCGCAAGGTGGTACCATGTAAAGAACGTAGTAGGTTGAGTTCCTCCGCAGCATCCTCCGTGTCCGATCCTCTCACCACAAGAGACACTCCTGTGGGACAGAACATCCCTCCAGCTACCTCACAGGCCATTTTCGATGCTGTTGACCCTCACCTTTCGAGGGTCACAATATTGTGTTTGTACTGCGACGCAGTACTCTGCAGGGGGGAGAGTCTTCGAAGTGCTTTCGAGACTACGGTCACGGAGCACCAGAAGAACTGCTACCTACCTAAATAAGGCCCACCCTAAATCTTTCTCTCTCCACCTGCCCTTTCTTATCCCCGTGCTTGGTGTCCCTTCCTTACCCTCCTTTCCACTCCTCTCCTATTGTGTTGTGCATAAAAAATCCAAGAACATATAAAACAACACAAATTAAAAAAAGGCTCTTTTCAGAGTTGCCTTTCTCAGTTTAAAAATGGAACTATCAAGTAAATGGTGTACGCCCCTGCGCATTTTTCAAAAAGTCCGTGGACAGTCCTAGGACACACAAAATTTTAGGGTGCAACCGTAGCAAAACCAATACACTTTTCTCTGGAAGTAAGTGGTGGCTCTGAAAAGAGCCTTTTGGTGGTGTTGTGTGTTTGAAAAACTTGGATTCATCAAAATGTAATGCAAAATAGGTGACTAGAAATCCAAAAAAGCATGCAATGCATTGTGTACATTTTGAAGAAAACTCTGATTGCCAGCATATGTAAAATGGACTCCACCTCTGCGAAAAATGAATGTTCTATGAAACATAATGTTTTCATTGTGGAAATAGGACATGCCAACATCTCTTAGAAAGGCACAAACAGCCTATTGACATTGCGCCTCACTTTCTCCATTTGTGGACCAAATAAAGCAGAACGCAGCCACATTTGTCTTTGTGCAATACGAGAAAAAAGTACTTGGCAATTTGGAAACATGTCCATGACCTTCTCAAGTCCTTCCTTCATTGCAAATTGCAAAGAAATACCAGAAACATGCCCTAAACTGTTTCCTCCACAATGAATGATAATTATATCAGGATGACGCTCTGTCTGTAAAGTAGCACAGAGAGGTACAAAGTCCAGCCTCTTCATTCCACGCACTGCATGCCAGTGCCCTTCCACATGAGGGAATCCAAGATCCGCAGATATACTGCAACGTTCTGCATGCACCTTCAACCAATGTATCCATGAGTCTCCCAAAATCCAGATGATCTGTTTTCAAGCACACACAGCCATAGCTGTCTGTTCTCCTCTCAGGAAAAAGACTTTCTCACTAAATCTCACTGTTCACAAAACACCCTTTGAAGTTTACTGACCAATCCCTAGCTCCGCTCATTCTCATTTGCATGCCTCTCCACCCCAGAATCCCTGTATGTAATACGTGCTGCCTGCAGACTACCGCCATGTCTGCGGACATGTAGAGGAACTGAGCATGACGACTGTACATTTAAATAGTATTCCCCTTTTCCCCTTTAAGTTGGGCTCTGAAAAGAGATGTTTTTTTTCTTTTTTTTGCAGATGCCTGACAGACACCTGTTGTTTTCTATTTTTTTTTCTTTTTAGTTTACTCCTACAATCATCACATAACCTTCTCCAAAGCCGAGCCTTATATTCAAAAAGAACATGGCATTTCCCAAAAAAGATAAAGAAACACCATCTGCTACAAAATAAGCCGCATTACTGCAAACAATGTTCTTTTGGCTGCAGAAAAACATACCAGCTGTTAACATGAAAGCACACATGCTGCGATTGATGGCACACATACCAATACTTTGATCAGGACAAAAAACAACTGTTGTCCCATTTTGCTCTAGCGAGTAAGCCAGAAAAAATTACTTTCACAGTTGGAAAGATGTTAATGACTGCTTGAACCAACTGTTCCAAATCTCCCAACAAAGTAGGTGAACCTACGTAGCCCAAATGGCAAGCACCATATTGCAAAACTACCACATGGGGACTGGTCATCGTACACATATCTCTGCAAACTTGCAGAATTGCCTCTACATTGCAATTATTCGCAGCGCTCCACATCACCTCCACTCCTCTTACATTGAAATTGGTTGCCACATGCCTACATTCTGAATAGTGTTGTAAACCATGGACAAAAATATATCCGAGCACCATCACCCTGACTCTCTCCACCTCTGCCATCTTCACTACACACACTCTCTTTCTACACACATCAACAATGTCAACATCTGATTTGCTGATGCTTACAATGACCTTTCCATGCTGGATTTGCTGTAAAACCCTGTATGTGGCATGCCCTATCCGCGGACTAGCGTGGTGCCCATGCGGCATGGAACTCTTAGCCAGCCCTTCTACCCTTTCCACATCACTCGCAAATCTATTCCCTCATTGGACACAGCTAAGCAGTCACACAACATTCCATCAATCACATCTATGACCTCTACATCTAACTCTGTCATCAAAGTTCTGCACTTCAAATGTACTGTTGATCACTCTGAATACAAGTCTCATATCATTGCATAGCACCTACTATAAAAACTACTGTGCAAGTGTTGAAGATTTCTACTTACAGCACCATGCATACCCAAATGCATGATTACAAAGTACAGCTAGGCATATTTTATTCAGAGTACATGTGCAACTCTTGTGATTCCATTTAAACAAATTAATGCCACTAAATATGCATAGCCAATACATACATACCAATGCTCCTGCTTTAAGCGCAAGACTTCCTATTTGTCATTGAAAAATCACACTACTTCTTACTATCTCCCGCATAACCTATACATGCATACCAACCCTCCTGATTTACGTGCGAAACTCGATTTCCCATTAAAAAATGTCACAATTTTTTACTGTTTTACACCTAAATTAATGCTACTTCCAATGCAATCGTATGAGAAAAATAAACGTTCCCGATTTTTCGCATTCCTACTTATAATATGAAAGTATTCACATTTTCCACATCTACTATAATGACCTATCACTTCCAAACCTCTCTGCTATGTACAACACAGTTTAAAAACACAAGGGAATTTCATGAACTTAAAATTGTACTCATTTAAGAAGCAGGTTCAACAAACATACTGCAAATAACATATAAAAGCTGCACATAGTCAAATGAAATACACGCATACACTGTGTTGAGATATCAAACGAGAATACTCCCATGAAAGCTGAAAAATGAACGTGTACATTAACATCACTGCTTTAAACACACAAAATTACTAACTTCTTCCTTTTACAATTGCAGTGAATACCACTCTCCTGAAAATCAAAAGCATCTACACTACAAACAACATAACCAAAGAAACCTGGTCATTCCACAAAAAAAGTAAGTACATTGCTACCTTTATATTGTTACTGTTCCTCAAAGAGACTGTGTGGGTTATTTATGTAATTTGCGCACACAAATGACCCCATCAATTTCTGAACCGTTCTGCCCATAAATCCCCATTTATTAAACAAATAATAAGAGGCAGAATGGCACACAAATCCCTGTGTTTTTGGAACACAAATATCATGCACAAGCCTTAGAATGTTAGTACTACAAAACAAATAGCTGTTTCAATTTTATACCATTACGTTTACTATTAATGCTTCTCCTCACCACAAGCTCACTTTCTACTCTCATCTGAAGCACAGTGTAGTAACATACAAACAGAAAAATAGCCTTCCCTACTCATTGTAACTGCCCAATGCACATTCACACACCACCACAAACATCTTCCCCAACAAACTCATACATGCATGCACATATCACACACACATTGTAAAACAGACCAACCCATACCTTCTTTTTTTCAACAGACCCCAAAGAATGCCTACCAAAAAGCAAGTCAGTAGAAAGGAACTCAGAAATAGAGCAAATGAAAATAAAAGTGTCCAAAGTAAGCATCCATCTCTACCAGAGTTTGTACAAAACATTGAAACAAAACAGCTAATGCAAACATTTAGCGAAACAAAGGAAGCTTCAACTACAGAAACCTTTCCTCCTCTATCAAAATGTGCCATGAAACAGAAAATGGTTTACAAGAATTCAGCTACCACTACTGCTAACACTGCTCCTCTAAATCCTGATATAATAGCAAGAAACCATTGTAAAAAAAGTATTTTAGCAAAAATGTTCTGCCACAGAGTCCTTCAGAATCTAATAAGAAGAGGACCGAAATCATCCTCAACCCTTAAAACCTACCGTAGAAAATTAATCCTAGAAGCTCTCGTAGACAGTGCAATCCTTCTCAAAAGGAAATTATTTATTTTAGTGTTAAACAGGATGAAACCACTAATAAAACTAAGTACTAAACTACAAAAGAAACTTCTCAATAAACGTAATGTCAACAAAAATAACTTCTTAAATATTTGTGGAGGTGAATGGAGTCACACAACGACCACAGAACCATATTTTAATGAAGAAGCATACAAACAAACACAATTGCCATCCATAGCAGTGGACGAGGATATGAAAAAATCAATAATGCCATCATGGAACAAGAAACACTGCTTACAAAAGTATCCCCAGAAAACTCAGAATTACCTCTCCATTCGCCTGAACCAGACCGTCTAGTATGCAAATGGCTGTGCACGTCACTGTGTAACATTCCTAACACATCTTTCAAATCTTTACGCCAGTTCCTCAATCAGTATGTGAAAGGTAAAGACAAAATTAAAATGAAAGTGCTGCAAAATATGGATACCTGTCAAGTGTGAAAATCCACAGGACTACACGGACATTCATTAGCCTGCATTTCAGGACCTATTTGCAAAAGCACCTTCCATGATATCAAAATGATATCAACACATCATTCAAATGTAAGAAATCTAGTGTATAAACTGTACTATGCTAAAAGTCCAGCTTTAGAACTAGTCAATTTAAATAACACTCTTCTGCATGGTACACCCAAATACCTACAAGAAGAAATCGACCGTATCCAGAGAAAATATTTTGGAAGTGAAAGTCACTTACAAAATGCAATAGTTTTAGAACAGACTAGCAACAATTCTGGACAGGGCAACCTTCTATTACACACATACAAAAAAGAAAATTTAAACGTACATCCGCGGAAGTACCAAGCCATGTGTGTGTGTTGCCGCAGAACTTTTTACAAAAGTAACACAAAAACTATAGACATAACGTACAAAATAGAAGACAATGAAGATTCCAAATGGCTTGAATTAGCTTTCTACCTCTTAGCAGAAAAACAAATACCAAATAAATGAACCCCTAATATGTTGCAGTTACTGCACTACAAAACTTGACAACAACCAAACTCCTTCACGTGCTATCACAAATTATTTGGAATTATTCCCACTACCAAAACCCCTGCAACAACTCAATTTGTATGAGAGCATCATAATTCAAACAGAACACCCATTTCAAGCAATAATACGCCTTCAACCAAAAACAGCAAAATTACCTCCCTCTGAATTGGTGAAAGGCATTCGTGGCAAAGTAGTTTATTTGCCATTAGATCTGACAGAAAATGTGCACACTCTAGGAGTATAAATATCAAAAACAGCTGTGTGGTTTTGAACATATAATTTTATTTCAAAACACATTTTTTTTTAGATGATTGCTCAATTATTTACACAGCTTTCGATAAGCTTGAAAGTGACAACGGACAGGTGCGATTATATATAACGGAAATACAGGTAAGTATCAACCTCTAAAATGTCGAGGTAAAATCTCCACATAAGTTCACAGGCACAAATGACAGAAAATAATCCAGGGAGTGATTAACCAAAAGTGGACACAACACTATCTACAGAACATACACAAAAGGGGTTTATACAGTTGTGTCACAGGTGATCGACACTGGAGTTTCTCGGCCATGGAGGGCTGGATTCAAGCCCGTCATAGTGTTGGCCTTCATCAGGATGGACGCAAGATATAGTTCTGTCCGTTATATCTGTGGGTGAAATTGAAGCTGTAAGGGTCTCGGGGTATTTCAAGGATTATTTAATAATGGCTGAGTGATGCCATGATGATACATCAAGAGGTGTATCAGTATAAAGCTTACCTTCTGCTGGTGTTGCAGTGGTGATGCTGTGTGTTGACAATCCTTTATTGATTGCTGGACTGTGGGTGCGTGTTGCAGTCAAGGGTAGCTGCAGGTTCCTGATGGGTAGGCTTGTTTCAGGATCCCGGTGGGTGGAAGAGGGCCTGGCCAGGTCCCAATTTCTAAAAAGGTGGGAGGACCACATAGGAGTGCAACATCCAATAGAACTTTCTTTAATTGTCTTAGTGAATGGTGTACCAACAAAAGACAAAACAATTTGGCAACAACTTGTGGACTTACATAAAGTTAGACAAGCCTTGCAATATCTGAAAGACAATAATGAATACTACAAAGAAATAAATATTGAAGAAAGTTTAAGGGAAACAACTGAAATAATTCAAGAGTCATCTGAAACTGGTCAATTTGAATTTATGGATCCTGCTGCAGTATCCATTCTTTTGGACCATTATACAATTCATCCATTGCACTCTAATGAGAGCATAGATGATGCACTAGAAACTTACCAAATGTGACAAACCAAGGGGTCACCAATGAGCATATGGGAAAAAGAATAGAAGCACATGCTTTTCCACTGCTATTTCCTACTGGCAAAGTAGGAAGACACGATGATAGACCCACTCAGATAACAGAATCAGAATACCGCTCATTATGAATGTATTCTGAAGATCCCAGATTTAGACAAAATGTGGAATACATATTCCACCTACTCTTTGAAAGTGAACTAGCAACCCTATGTTACAGAGGTGCACACATTTTGAAATCTGGAACCCACTTTCAAAATATGTTAGCTACGCAATTAATACAAAAAGTGCAAGAAAAAGATGAGGTTTTACAATCAAGCATAACAAATCTGTTTGCAAACATGCGTGGTATGAAAGAATACTGGTTCCGACGGCACAGAGATGTACGTTGTATGATCAGAAACCTTGGACCACCCACTTGGTTTGTTACATTAAGTTGTGCAGAATATGCATGGGAAGATTTACATGATTTCCTACGCATATCAAACAACAACAAAACCAACATAGATATACTAACACCTGGCGAACTTTGCTCTCTACATCCTGTTAATGTGTCAAGATATTTCCACCATCGTTTCATTGCTATGCTACACGTTGTTTGTAATAAAACTGTTCCTCCCCTCTGAGAAGTGCAACACTTCTTTTGAGAAAAGAATACCAGGCACCACATATCCACATGCTTTTATGGATTAAAGGAGCCCCTAAATTTGGTCAGGATAGTGATGCCACTGTTTTACAGTTCATCCAAAAATATGTCACTTGTGAAATCCCTTCACAAAGGACACATAGTGACCTTCATGGAAAAATTGTACAATTTCAAAGACACACATGTGGCAAATATTGTTGTCGCAAATACAAAAGCAAAGTGAAATACTACACCAAATGCCGCTTTGGTTTCCCTCGACCAGTTAAAGAAACAGGTGAAGTGAACAACTTCATGTCTTCAGTTCGAAATAGTGTTAAAGGTAAATCACCTTAGAACACATATTACATAAAAAGAACAGAAGAATCAAAATATATCAATGATTACAATGCAATCATTGCACTCTTATGGACTGCAAACATAGATGTGCAGTACATGGCAGACAATTCCACTGCAGTTGCACGATATGTTACAGCCTACTTAACAAAAGCAGAAAAAACAGAGCTGCAAGACCTCCGGAATGACCTATCATCAGACAAAACACTATCTCAAAAATTGTACAGCATAGGCATTAAAATGCTCTCTCATAGAGAATGCGGCACCTATGAAGCTGCAGATCGTTTAACCGGTATTGCTTTGCATGGAAAATCTGAAAATATAGTAAAGATAAGTCTTGGTCCTGCTAAATCTAGAAAAAGAGTTCTCAAATCATATGAGGACATAGAAACGATAGCCAAAAATAATCCCAACAGCCAATACATTTTAAAAAACAATTTATCAGACACATACTACCCGAACAGGAGTACCACTTTGGAAACCATGTGTCTATACCACATAACCCAAAACGTTGCATACAAAAATAATAAAAAAAAACAGATGAAAGCAAAGGTAGATATAGAGTGACAGATTGTGAAGGCAGCTTAGTGAAACTTACCAAACAAAGCTTAATTAATCATGTCAAATTGTCAATAAAAACTCATCAACAGAAAGAACTATTTTACATGTCCCTGCTACAACTTTTTAAACCATGGAGAAAAGAGGAAGATGTACTAGATAACTATGACTGCTATGAAGACACTTTCAAAGCAAATGAAAGCGCTATCACCGATGTGAACTTTACGCAGTAGAAAACAATGTTGCACAATGAACAGCAACACGAAGAAGAACTCCAGACCCAACTAGATAAGGACACTTCCGACAGTAGTCAACCTTCTGTAACAGGAAGTCAAGAACCACTAGAACAGCCACTAATAGAAAATGAGGCAGAATAAGCTATGACAGAAGTGGAAAACACCATGTGTCATTATGAAGAAGATACAGAAGACTTAACTGTACTACAATCAAAACTTAACAAAGACCAGTGCACCATTTTTGAAAAAGTAATAAAAGAAATTGCACATGGTGTACAACACGAAAATAAAGAATGTACCTGCCAGAATTACAAACCTATACTGCTTTACTTCAGTTGTGAAGCTGGTTCAGGCAAAACATTCTTAATCAAAATCATCAGCAAGTCCTTCAACAATTGACAAACAACAAACTGTCAGCTGTTGTAACTGCCCCTACATGTTTAGCTGCCTACAATACTTTACACTGATTACTACTCCTTCCAGTAGAACACCAAAACAAATTAGACTATTGTAAACATTCTACAGCAGCTGCAATGGAACTACGCAGAGTATTAAAACAAATGAAAATGCTACTAATAGATGAAGTGAGCATGGTCTCCAACCTAATGTTGGCTTTGATTCACCTCAGATTGCAAGAAGTACTTAAAACAAAGTACGAAGAACTCTTTGCAGGAAAACACATTATCATTTTCGGAGATCTTCTACAATTGACACCAGTGAAAGGTGAACCTATTTTTAAAACCGTAGGACACAAACTCTGCCATAAAACTGTTGGCAGCATAGGAAATGTCAACCTTTGGCAACATTTCCAATACAGAGAATTAACAGAAAACATGCGTCAATCTGCAGACCTCACTTACGCCAACATTTTAAAAAGTATTAGACTTGGTGTACTATCTCAAGAACCACAAGCAATATTGAAAAACCGGCACATCCATGCACTTCATGGCGATAACGCATGAGCTACTGATGTTATGGAACAATTAGCGCACAAAAATGTCAATTGTATGGCCTTAACGCCAACTCTTGCAAGCTGTTCCAAATTCAATGAAACAATGTTAAAAAAAGAAATGCAACCAATAATTGAAATTTGCTCCACAGACACACTGGACGTACATGGTATGACACTACCCATGTGTCAGCAATCCACAACAAGACTAAATACCTTAGAAAATTCAATCTCCAACACAGCTGGGTTGGAAATAATATTAAAATTATCCTTAAATTGTAGAGTAATGCTTAAACGTAACCTTGACGTGGAGCAAGGACTAGTTAATGGGCACTGGGTACAGTTGTTGACTTTCAAACATACCCACGTGACAACAACATTCAGTTTGTCAATATTCTCTTTGACCTCTACTCTCTGCCCTCTGCAACTAATCCAGAACAGGACTGCAAGACTTGTCATTGGCCTCAAGCCCTGGGATCGTATCTCTCCAGCTCTGAAATCTCTTCACTGGCTCCCAGTGGATGCAAGGATTAAATTCAAAACCCTCTGCATTGTCCACAAGGCTTTCTGGGCCCTGGGTCCAAAATACCTTCAGCTATCCCTCCGCAAATACCTCCGCTCTGGAGCTCTTCGCTCCTCTACCTCCAACTCACTCAGGGTCAGTCGTTTTTCTAAGAAACAAGCCGGGGGTAGATCTCTGTCTTCGGATGGGGCCTCCCTCTGGAACAGCCTCCCTGCCACTCTAAAACTTGAGAAGAACCATCTCCCGTTCCGGAAGCACCTCAAGACCTTCCTCTTTTCTTCTGCCTTCGCTCCCCCCTCCCCTGCTGATCTGTTCTCTCTTGGCACCGTGCACCTGGCCACCCTCTGTCTTTTGGGCCCAGGTACCTGCTCATCTTGTCACCCTCCCGCACTGCCTCTGGGCCACCCCTTGCACTGGGGTCTGTATCTGTACCCATACAGCCCCCCCTTTTTCTTCCTGCACTTGTCAGACCTACCCTGTCTGCTGCCTTAAACCTAGCACTTGCAAATTGCTGGCTGCATTACCACTGTTTGTTGCCTTTATTATTTATTTATTGTTATTTATCTGTTTCTCCTCTGCTTCGCACTTTCCACCTCTCCCCCCTTCCATGCCTTTTCCCCTCCCCCCTCTCCCATGCACTTGCGCGTTCTCAATGTCACTGGGCCTAGTAAGATCGCTTTTTTGTTCTCCCCTGTTCCCCTCCCTTGCCTTGTCGCGCTCTGAAACACTTGTGTACGAGCGCGATAGAAATAAAATATCAATCAATCAAAACCACCACAGCATATCAAAACCATGGTGGCTTATAACTTCACTGCTTATAACTTTGGTCCTGGGTACATGGCCTGCAGCCATGCACCTAAGAATCTAGGCCGTGCACACAACCACCGCACCACATCACACCCATGCTGACTTATAACTTCAGTACTTATAACTTCAGCCTTTGGCCATGCACCCAAGACTCTAGGTCCTGGCCACAACCACTGCAGCATATCACACCCATTGTGGCTTATAACTGCAGCACTTACAACTTTGATCTTGGGTACATGAACTTCGGCCATGTACCGAAGACTCCAGGTCCTGGACACACCCAGTGCAGTATTTGAAATCCATGTTAGCTTATAACTTCAGGGCTAATAACTTTGGTCTTGGGTGCATGGCCTTCGGCCATGCACCCAACTTCACTGCTTATAACTGCACTGCTTATAACTTTGGTCTTGTGTCCATGGCCTTCGGCTATGCTTCGAAGACTGTAGCTCCTGGCCAAAACCACCGCAACATATCACACCCATTGTGGCTTATAACTTTACTACCTAGAATTTTGGTCTTGTGTGCATGGCCTTCAACCATATACCCAAGACTCTAGGCCCTGGCAACAATCACCTTATAGATATTCAATTCTATGTCTTTATCTATGGATGTGATATTCTGCAGTGGTTGTGGCCAGGGCCTAGAGTCTTGGGTATATGGCCTACTGCCTATGGCCATGCACCCAAGACTCTAGGCCCTGGCCACAAACACTGCAGCATATCAGAACCATGGTGGCTTATAACTCATTGTCACACCCATACAATGAAACATTTTAACTGCAGCATATACTCAATTTGCACCCAAGACTCTACGCCCTGCCCACAACCACCTCATAGATATTCAATTCTATGGGTGTGATGTATGGGTGTGATATGCTGCGGTGGTTCTGGCCAGGGCCTAGAGTCTTGGGTGTATGGCCTACGGCCTACGGCCTGCAGCCATGCACCCACAACTCTACGTCCTGCCCACAACCACCACACTATATAAAACCCATGGTGCCTTATAACTGCAGTGCTTATAACTTTGTTCTTGGGTGCATGGCCTTTGGCCATGCACCCAAGACTCTAGGCCCTGGCCACAACCACTGCAGCATATCACACCCATGGCGGCTTACCACACACACAGATTTTTTTTTTTTGTAACTACGGCATTACTCAATTTTAATATTTGCTAACACCACGCGTGTCCTTAGAACAGTTTCAACTTGCCTGCGCACAGCACGGACAGAAGTACTATCCTTATGAGATCCCTCATTTTCAGTAATTACAAACATCCTGGACAGGGCGGGCATGGCGAATATATCATTAGCACCTGCCGCCTAAACAAATACAGTATTTCACCCATCTCTTACTCTCTGAACCTCCCCAAGCACTCTGACACACCAAAACACTCCCCGAAACAGCATTTCGCCTGTGGTCGGCGCCACGTTGTCGGCGGATCCAAGATGTCGGGCGCATCCAAACAATCTGACGCACATCACGCCTCACTCCAACCAATCGGAGGACACGTTACATGTCCGCGTTCATGACGCGAGCCCCTTAGCCAATCGGTATCTTGTCCGCGGAGCAAACAGGGAAGTGTGAACACGGAGCAGACATAGATATCATTCAATTTTTGAGACATACTTTTTGGTCGTTTTAAAGAAAACTACTGGACAGATTGGCACCAAATTTACAAAAGCAAGCTTTCGGGACCAAGGTCCTCCTCCTGCCACAGATTTGGTGAAAATCCGTCCAGCCGTTTGGGCTGTAGGCATGCGCAAAGTTTTTCCCCATTCAGTCTATGGGAAAAAAGACGTTTTGGGACCCCCTATAACTTTTCCTCCCCCTAGACCAAACATCACCAAACTTTGGAAAACAATTCGCAGTGGCCCATATACTTTTTTTGCAAAGTTTGGTGTGGATTCGTCCAGGGGGAGTGGAGTTATAAGCCGCCCAAAAAGTGCTCTTCCTATGGAAACAGCAACCTAACCATAACAACACGGCTACTACCGTGGCCGTGTAATATACACATAGAATTACATATTTGTTGAAACACATTGTATATTTCATTGAATGTACTTGTGGGCTCAGGTATATAGGCTCAAAGATTGGACCTCTTAAATTAAGGATCCTACAGCCGTATCGAGCGATAAAACATGCAGATATTAACTATCCAATGACTGCACGATTTACAGAGAAACACAATAAGGATGTGCGCTGCATGACATTTGAGGGATTAGCGCACATCCCTGAACATCCTCGGCAAGGTATCAGGCAATTAAAATGAAGGCAATTGGAATGAAAGCTAATCATCCGCTTTGAGTATCTTAAACCGCAATACCTTAAAGTTGATGAAGAACTCTACGTCCTTTTAAATTAACCACCAGTATCATCCTGATTGTGTATGTCTTCCAATTACTTGGACTAACTTTTTCAAGTGCTCCAACCTGTTGTTTTTAAGCTAGTTCTTAACACCAGGGTAGGCTTTATATTTATTGAATTGTATCTGTGTTGTGAGGATTATGATGTCTGTCACTTGCACTTTACATTAGTGCTCGTTAGCAGGGCTCCTTATGAATGTTATCATCGCCAGTTTAATTAGGAGGTACATAGCTCATTTGCACATTGTTGTTACTATGATCATGACCATTTAGATCTGTCATTCAGTACTGTATAGCTAAATTTGCACTAGGAACTGTGTTTGCATTTGCGTTCTTTGCATTAGCATTTTGCAGAAGTTAACAGATTATTATTCTCTCTTATTCAGCGAGCTCTGTTCTTCATACTATTTTATGTGCTGATTGTATTTTAGTCTATTTGAGCAAAGTTTGCACTAGTGATGTTTTGCATCTGCTAAGTTGCACACCAATCAGAAAACTATTTGCCCTGTGCTCTAATGACCTCCTATTTTCCCTTTGTTATTAATGTTTTGTGAACTTGTATATTTATATTTTGTTAGCTCTTTAATCAGACATTATTGAATAACACAGCAACATGCACTATCTATGCTATACATCCATCCAGATTCTGATTTTGTGGTTTTTGGACACTTTGTATATAATCAACAATCAGCGTTTAGTAGAGTGCTGATAGATGTCGTCTATTCTTTATAGCCACCTGTGAATCAGTGGAGAAACGGCTTTCCATTTAATTTGAATATTTATGTTGTAGGCATTTGCTAAATTGAGTTGTTTCCAGATCATCTTTGCCTCCAAAGAAATTAAGCCAAACACATGTCTAATTACTGCACTAGGAATGGCCAATGGAAGATCAAGGCTTTTTTTCCCAATCAAACCTTGAGTTGAATTATACAAAGGACCCAAATCTAAAGTTAAAAGCTCTAACCCGTAAATTACAGCGGCTTCCACAGTCCAGTTACCATGCGAGCCTGAGTTCCTCTGTAGAAAGGGGTTTTCCGTGCCATGATGTTCCTCATGACTACATCAACCAGACGATAACATTATTTCAGCCCTGCTGTAGTCTGTAAATTTGTTGCCTCCACTTGTGGGTTTAAGTTATTCAGAGCTTAGGCTACACGATGCTTACTTTTTGTCCATCCCTGTCTTTCACAGAGGACCTAGCTCCTACAACCTGCATCTTGTATTCCTGAGTACATCGGAGATTCCTTCTCCAGTTGCAGACACCCTTTTATTATATACAAAAATCACAAGGTTAGTTCTCGAATTTGACTGCTCTATGCTGTAATAAGCAATACAGTAGATATACATTTCTTTCTTCTTATTAAGATCAATTGAGACTACATTATGACATAAAATACATGGTAGTGGATCTTAAGTAAACATCATGGATAAGGAGTGATAATGAAAGGACAATGTCCACAACATATAATAGATGCCTTTAAATGTAGACTGGCGTTTAAACGCCAGTGGGACTAAGAACTGTTTTGTTTACTAGAAAATGCTCAATGATGATTATAATGTCTTCTTTTTCCCAAAAAAACTTGCATATGAATTTCTTGTAAAAATATCTATGTAAATAGGACTGTACATATCTTGTTTTAGAACTTTGATCTGCCCCTGATGAAGAGTGTAGAATCACTTGAAACGCGTTGGGCCCTCCACAGCTTCTCCATTGCGAATAAAATGAAGATTGGTTCTTGTGACCACATTTGATTGAAAGCCTATTTTTTGAATAATTATGTCTTTGACAAATCTAGTAAATGTGAATTTCTGATGGAAAAATAACACTTTTAATACTTTGTAAATCAACAACAAATTACTGGTCTGGTTTTCCAGATATTAGAAAGTGTGCAGGGGAAGTGAGTTCCCAAGTTGGGAACTTAGCCGTTTTTCTCATAAAGGTAGGTCCCCAAGAATTGACATGAGGAAAGGTATTGGAATCGCTTTGAAGGTGAACATTCTTTGACATATAGTAATCAGGTGGCAACCTTTCCTTTGAAACCCCAGTGGGTGAAGTGGCTTGTTCACAAAAACGCAATGGGCAGGGCATTGCCATCCAAAGTTTAGCTGCTCCCTCCATCTCACCACAGAACCCTTGAAATCATGCATCCAAAATAATACAATTCTCTTCAATAGCCCCTTGAAGTGACTCTCTCTCTGTGCCTGTGGCCAGACCTCATCCACTTCCTATGATGGCTGACAGTCCAGCAAAACAGACTTGGGCAGATTGAACCATCAAAGGGCTTTGTATGACAGAATTTCTTTGAAGTACATCTGAATAGCTAGCCAATGGGGATCCAACTACATCTCGAACAGAATTACCAACATTCAAAGAGGAGTTTGGAGGGGAAGAGGAATCAGCATGAATTTGTACAATGGCATGATGAAGACTGAGCCCACTTCGCTAATTATAAGGAGCTGGCAAGCCAGACATTATATGCATCGTCTCGGAGAGGTAGAGTGTGCAGTAGTCGTCAATAACTTACTTACATTCAATACTCACATTTGGCCAGCGTTTGTTGATGTTAACTTGCTCCATTTCAAGCAGCAACCCCGCGGATCATCGCAGACGACTGTCCCACCCACTTCCGTGCCAGAATGGGATTTTAAAGGTAGGACCCTCTTCTTCTTTCAAAGTCTGTGACGAGGCATTCCAATGCGAAGTTAAAGGGCCAGCAGTAGTATGCTGCCCAATTCGCTCCAAGAATCACAGCTTAGTTTTCACCTTTGATATGTCGTACACAGAGCAGGAAAAATGCCTCAGCCACCACAGTCAACTTTTTCACCCACTTCTGTCTGCCCTCTTTGCCGGAATGGGGTTTTTAAGGTAGGACCCTCATATTCCTCTGAAGTTTATGATGAAGCATTCCAATGTCAAGTTAAAGGGTCAACAGAATTGTGCTGCCCAATTCGCTCTAAGAAACACTGCTCAGCCTTCTCCCTGGATTCACCGTAAACAGAGCAGGCACAGCGCCTCAACCAACACAGACCAATTCCACAGCCAACTCCTTGTGACATATTGCACACCAAAAACACATAAATATATAAATAATACAAGTTAGTGGCAGATAATTAATGAAAGGTGCCACGGCCCCCTAAAGAAGACCTGTAAATGTAAGCTGTTGAAAAGACACTGCTACTGTTCTGAACCTAAGATTCCACTACTTAGTAGATAACGTTCTTGCCATGTTTACACACACTCTGATAGATATTGAGTTGGGTGGCTGTGCTCTTTGACACTGTTTAACTAGGTACAGAGAGCGAGCCTTATCCTGGTCACATTGGGACCGACTACGGCCAACAAGTATACATCCCATTTGTATCAATATAGCATTTTTACTAGATTTGAAGCAATAATGCTGGTAAATACATGAAAAGAGAAGTTGGAGACAGTCCTGAAGAAGGTGCCTATAATTCTTTGAGGCCACCGAAACCAGTCAAGCCATAAAACCAAGAATACTGCTGTAATAGAGCATATTTTGGATTTTCTTTAAACTGAGAGCTGTACTACAATATAACACACCTTACAGATCTGACCCACGTCTTCACAGTCCTTGTTTTTAAATCATCAGGATTACTTGTAGATTCTGAAACCACAGGTCCAGGAATATTAAAATTCAAGTCCTGTAGACAGTGGCATATTTTGTAAGCTATTTCTTGTTTTGTCACTTGTAATTTGTATAAAAAATACACCTCCCAAGAAAACCTATTCCATGTGCTGTTTTGAGTGAAACACATGATGTCTGAGGGTTGGGCATACATCGCCTCGAAAGTGAGGAATTGATCAGTTGTCTTGTTCTTTGCGCTTCTTAGATATGCGGCACACCACCATACCCTAGAAATAGAGGGTGGGACTATCAGGGACTGCTCGATCTATGTACTGTCCCTTTGATCTGTTGGTGCAGCACTGCAAACATTCCCAGTGTTGTAGTGTCCTATGTAGAGTTGAGTGTGTGATATTATTCTTGAATTGTTGAGGGTTCACTGTCTCTTGTGCGCTAAAACGGTTGTATAACGGCAGAACCCTCCAAAGTTTTCTTTGACCAGTTGGATCATTCCACCCTAATTAATTACATTAAAGAAACAGTACTTTTCTGACCAAGAACCGAAATGGTTATCCTCCTTTAATATTAATAGGTTTTCTAGGGTTACATTTGGACCTTTTCAATCTCAGGTTCAATTGTGTAATGTTGTAATGTTGTGTCCCCTGTTGTTTAACATATATCTAAAGCTTCATCGTGACATCCTGACTAATCTTCATATCACATTCCAAAACATTGTGGTCAGTAACCAGCTAGTATTTAGGCTTTGCAAAGATCCACAGGCTAATATGATTCAAATTCAAACCATTTTCAACAGAATTTCACTGTGGATGTCAGAAACCTCATTGGGGCGCAGCCCAGACAAAACAAGCTCCCACTTGTATCATCCAGCAAGCAGAATACTACAATTTCATCAAGAATGTACCACCTTAAGGTCTCTGGGATATCATTGCCACTGCAAGAAAAAGTTCCAAACTTTCCAGGATACCACAAATAAGCTCAGTGATTAGTTCTTTGCACTATCATCTGATGCTAATGTGCCAATTGAGACAATTGCTCGAAGAAACTCACTGTCCCATCATTGCAAGAACAATTGATGGGTCAATGCAGGACCACTGCAATGCTATGTATGCAGGCTCTCCCAAATATGCCATAAATACTTTATAGGTATTAAGAAATACAGCAGTACATGTAGTTACCAACACCCCATGAAATCACCATATCTCACATTTTCACAGAAGACTCCTCTGGCTGTCAGTTGAGGCAAGGATTGCCTTTAAATTAAATGCTGTAATCCATAAAGCTTTTCATTGCAGATGTCCGTGCTATATCAGGAAATGAATGTCAAAATTCAACCACTTTCATGACTTTCGTAAAGAAATCAAGAATCTTTTTCTAAGGACGACACGTGTATTTAGGCTACCTATGCCTAGGATGACATGTGATTCATAGCAGACTAGGAGGCTGAGGGGAGGCGGCCCATGGAGTGTGGCCAGAGTGTAGAAGAGAAGGAAGGATCTGGGGTCCCAATGAGTGGGATCTCAGTCTTACTGCCATTAAGGCAGAGATCGTTAACAGTGCACCATACCTGAATAGCACACAGACAGTCAGGAATGACAGAGGAAGAGGAGGAGGCAGAGAAGGGAAACTCGGAGGAGAGCTACGTGTCATCCACATATTACTGGAAGTTTTAGAGGAGACGGAGATGAAAAATGGGCTAGAGGGGCAAGGTAGATGTTGAAAAGCCAAGGCAAGAGATTAGAGCCCTGAGCGACACCACAGGGGAAGAGTTTTGGACTTGAGAAGATCAGTCAGAGAGGAATGAGGTCTACCAGTCCAGAGCCAGGTCTGTGATGCCAAGCGTATCACAGAGCTGATTTATAAGGGTGACATGTTTGACCATATCAAACCATATCAAAGGCAGCGGAAAGGTCTTGAAGGATGAGAACAAAATTAGGGTTGGAATCGAGATTAGAGAGCAAGTCTTCACTGGTGTTCAGGAGGGCTGTTTCTGTGACTCTGGCGGCTCCGAAGCCAGACTGGTGGTCGTTGAGACAACCAACAGATTCACTGTGGTGGAGAAGCTGGGAGATTCTGCCAGCTTCTCCAAGAGTTAGGCCAGGAAGGCGGTATTGAAGATAGGGAGGTAGTTATCCAGACTGGAGGGATCGGCAGAAGGCTTTTTGAGGAGAGGGTGCACAAGGGAGTGCCTGAGGAGTAACAGGAAGGATATAGTGGCAAAGGAGTGACTGCAGAAATCAGTCAAGGCTGGAAGAAGGGAGGCAATGTTGTCCTTGATAGTTCTAGAGGATCATGGGAGAACCTGTTTGGATGAGACTTTCATACAGCAGACTTGTCTATAAAACTCATCAGGTGAAATGGGAAAGAAAGAAGACAGTAGAATGGAAAAGGGGAGGGGGACCAAGGGAGACCTGGGAGTGGGTTAGGAAGAAGGGAGTGGTGCAGAGGAGAGTGACGACAGGATGTCCTGAATTTTAGTAATGAAGTGAGAAGCCAATGCAGTGCAGAGGGCCAGGGAATGCAGAGTAGAAATGGAGACTGCAGCAGGATTGGCTAGTTCATTGCATATTTTGAACGGTTCAACAATGTTGTTAGTGGCCCCAGAGATGCAGGTCTGGATATAGGACCTCTTCCGCTAACAGATGGAACGTCTGTATTGCCTTTGAAGCAGGCGGCAGGCCAGTTGGTCAGAGGATGTGCTCAAACCCTGACACTTCCGCTCAGCAGCTCTGCACTTGCCTTTCAAAAAGGCCAGGCCATAGGTTGATCCTATGCCAAAGTTGTTTGTTGGTTATCATTATGAAGGAGCTCAAACTTGACAGAAAGCATGGAGATGTAGAGACAAATAGATACTAAGAGTTCAAACACCATATGACTTTCATAGCAAGAGAGTGCAACAATTCTCCAATGGAAACAAGAGAGTCAGATCCAGATGTATACCATCAGTGACCCTAGAAACTATACAAGGATGCAGACTCAGGAGGTTGCTCTGATGCAGTCCACAGTCATTCTAACATGCTGTTAGCAGAAATGCAAAATCACATTTGTATGCTCACATTTGAAGCCTGGGGTGAAGAGCGTGGGTCAACACAGAAAGTGCAGTGATGCAAGAGGTAGGACACAATAGATGGATAGATCAGATAGGTAGGATGCAATAGATGGATAGATCCGCTAGTCTAGAATCTCATTTACTTTTCAGCCATCTTACATGGCTGCTCAACAGTAAGGCCCTGACAATTGAAGGATTTGACTTGAATGACATTTAATGTTATTTAGTACCCCTCGAGATAATCAGGAAGGGCCATGATGCCTCCCAGCCAATCAGGGGGCTCAGAACTCATTCTTGACCTAATAGTAAAACCTGTGTTCTGAGTGCCATGAGAATCGGGAGGCTGACATTGTCCCTCCCGGAAAGTAGGTAGGTCCTCCCGAGCGACTCCCCCCACAACCACCCCAATTTACACCTCTCCTCCCCTCCCCCACTTATCTGAAGCTCCTTGGTCCCTCACCAGCTCTTGTAACTCCCGGTGTTCTAGCGCTTTCCTGTAACGGCCATGGCCACAATGGAAAGGGATAAGGAACTACAAGTAGTTCCTGTCTCCCTTGACCATGGTGGACATATTGGTTTGTAGTTTTTCAAGTTTAAAAAAGGCAGCCATGCCGTTTCTCAATGAAAAAAAAAAGTTAATCCTCCCAGAAAACTATGCAGGGATGGTAACAGAAATAAATCCCTCCGGGCCGGGGGCTTCACAGAGTCTGCTAATGTCTGTGATATAACTCGCTCTGGACCCTACCTGACATGGTAAAGTCCGTGCCCATTGGGGTTTATTGCTTAGTTAGCGATGACTGAATTAGAGCCTGATCAAGACTGCAGATCCCTTTTGGATTTTCTTCCTCATACACGTGTTTTGTTTACCTACATTTGAAAAGCTGACAATATGGTAGCAGGCCTCACCATACATGTGTGAGTCTGTAGGAATCCCTTTCCCCTAAATGTTTTAGGCTCATTCCTCAGGATGTAACTCAGCATGGATTTGGAAGAGTTAGCAGTTGTTTGTTTTTTGGAACAGAGTTTTCTTTGAATCAATAATTAAAATGACCTTTTACAAATTGGAAAAAGAGAAGCTAAGTAATCAGAAACAAAATCTATAAAAGTTGCATCACCAGTCTGTGGTTTGTGGTTTGTGAACGATGATTATATTAAGTGCATTATTGGAGGACATTTGGTATATGGAGAACATTAATGTTTTTTTATATTTGTTTAGGTGACCATCTATGATAATATACACTTCCTTACAAATAAGTGCTTCCTCCTGTTTGCAAGGATCAATCACAGAGAGCTGTTTTATATTAAGATGTCAAGATGCCATTTAATAAATTAAGATCGTCTTCATGTAGTCATGTTTCCACTACAGGCAGAGTATCCATATTCTTGTTCACCGGAGGTCTCTAATAAAAACATTGTTTTTAATATTAAGCATACATTTATCAAAAAATGGGCATCTTTTCATTGGGGCTTATAGTGCTATGGGGAGGGAGCATGGGGATTAGGAAGCAGGTTCGGCAGGTTCTCTTTAGATTAGCCACTCTCTGCTAGAAATGTAATATTCAGAACCTTGTCCAATGAAAGGACAAGTAAAGACAGGCACCACTCTGGTGCCACTCTGGTGCACTCTGCGTGAGGCGAGAGGAAAGACTGATGCATGCTGAGTGAGGCCACACGTCATATTGAAGAAAAGATTAGCTGACCTTGGAAGAATGGACAGAGCAGAGACTGAAGTTTACAATGTGGTAGCAGTGGCCATGTTGTATTACGGATTAGGGGTTAAATGCTTTCAACTGAATGTGCTCATTTCATGGAGAACAAGCAATATCGAGGAACCATAAGGATGCTACAAGGAATAAGTACAAGAACATAAAGAAATCATGTAAAAAAATGTTAAAAGAGAAATGCGACCAGCATACATTAATAAAAAAGGGAGATGTTCCTTGAAACCAGGGGGAGATTAGTAATACATAAGAGTTCCCCTATCACATGTCCTCAAATCTTTTAGCAGTAGCCATCATGTAGTGGTAATGAAGAGATACATGCTCAGGGCTACATATTGAATGTGTTTAGGCCATAGACACCAGAACATCTCTAGGGCCACACTTGTCCTTTAAGAAAACAAAAATAAGAGGAGCCAAGCACCCCTTGTGCCCTGCACTAAAAAATACAGTAAAGTAAAGGAATAATTTTTTTAAATAGCTATATTAACAATGTGACCAACACGTGTTCAGAAATACACCAGATGTTCCTTGCCAGCCAACCTGCATCCAGTAAATCATTTAGTGAATTTCTGTGTGTTATCAGTGTGAAGTCACTTACTTTTGTTGGGTATGAAATGAGGAGACCTTTGATTCTTTTTGATGTTTCAGGTTTGCTTTCATCTTGCCAACAGTCTGCTTAATAAAACATATTACTGCTGAAATAACTAGAGAGGTCCCCACACAGCTTTAGCACTGGTGTAGATGTATTGCTTCAGGATGTGGTTTTCCTTAATTCCCTGATGAACCTGAGGGTCTTCGTCTTTGGCCAGGTCACTTTTCTAATATGTTCCAATATAAGGAGATGTCTTCGCTTGTACGACTGCTGCTTCATAGGCTGTATTGTCCTCATTTTTCCAGCATCCTTGCTAAGCCAGTTCCATCTATCTGTTTAGTTTGAATGGCATCACTTGGCATTTTTATTCTCTGAGTGGATTTAGGTGCCAGGTTTTCGAAAGTGTTTAAGATCACATCCTGTATAATGTGGATTTCTTCTTCAGGATGGGAATGGATCTATGAAGCTGGTTATGGTTTTGTGATTATCTCACTTCAGGGTCTTTCAACCTCTTCTGCTGACTGATGTTTTTTATTGTGAGTCCTGAGTTGTGGTGAGAATTAAGGGAATGAACCGGTGATCACTAGAATGTAGTAAACGTGGTAGGTGTATGGTAGTAAGAACCTTCTTGTAGGAGATGACATCCAGAGTATATCTGGCTTAGTGTGGTCCTCCTTTCACTTGGTATTTGAGGGATTTCTGTACTCTGGTGATGAACAAATGTTGAAATCCCTAAGAATAATTAGATGCTTGCTGTTCACAACAAGGATGGTGTGATTGTGTGGGAATATATGTCTGTTAAAGCAGGGTGCCATGATGAAAATATTAGGAGAACACATAGGGTGATGATTGTAGTGAACAAGAAGGGGCTCACTGTCTGAGATAATGTTGACAAATACAACTTGGTGGGAATGTGTTCCTTGTGTGTAAGGGCAATTCCTCCACCTCTTTTCCCTGTGTGGTAGATGTGGACAAACTTTAATTCAGATAGCAGCATTTTTGTAGTACGAAGATATCATTTTCTGCCACACATATTTCTGTATTGAAGAGCAGGTTGGTGCAATCCTCTCGGCAGCAGTCATATATCTGCTCTATTTTTGGAGACTGGACGTTCATAGTTGGTGAAGCAGTTTTACCATTGCCAATTTTGATTTCAAGGGTTCTGTTCTTTTTTGGTTCTCCTCTTATCTTTCTAACATAACTTTTTTCAGTCTCGTGGGGTGAGAACACTTCCTCACATCTCCCCCTCGAGCATAGTGTTCCCCAAGGTTCTGTCCCCAAGGTTCTGTCTTGGGTCCATTTCTATTTTCACTTTATACTTCAATACTTGCTCCTGTGATTACTTCATTTGGTATCTCTCATCATTTCTATGCTGATGACACACAACTCTTTCTATCGTTTTCATCTTTCACACCTGAAATTCACCACACTTCTTGTCTTATTGCTATTAAATCTTGGATGTCATCGCACTTTCTCACTCTGCACGCTGGGAAAACTGAGGTTCTATTCTTCCCTGCCAACTCTTTTTCTCCTCTGCCATCTATTTCTTTTCTAACCAATACCCTCTCTATTTCTCCCACTGTGCGAAATCATGGTCTATATCTAGATTCCAATCTTTCTTTTATCCATCATATTTCTCTCACATCCCGATCTTGCCGTTTTCATCTGTACAATATTCATAAAGTTCGCTCTTTTCGTACCTTCCATGCAACTAACCTGCTTATTTGTTCTCTCATTTTTTTCTCGCCTTTTCTATTGCTCTATTACACTCTTTGGTCATCCTTCAGCAAGTCTGGTTCCTTTGAAATCCATATACCACTCTTCTGTTCGTTTACTCTGCCTTCTCTCCTATCGTGATTCTATTTCAGCATCACCTGCATCTCTTGGATTGTGACCTTTTCATTCGCAACTTAAATTCCATTTTCTGTGCTTAGTCTTTAAATCTCTCCGTGGGTTCGCTCCAGACTATCTCAGTGCTCTCCTTTCCTTTTCTACTCCTTCTCGATGTCTTTGTTCTTCTATTCTTTTTAAGGTGACTTTTCCTCGTCCACCCTGTGTTCAGTCTCGTTTTCATTCCTTGCAGCTTTTTGCTCCTCTGCACTGGAATACTCTTCCTCTATCTCTTTGTTCTATCACTGTTTATTCTCTTTTCCGGGTCTCCTTGAAAAATCATCTTCTTCACTATACTGTTTGGATAAAAGCACTAGATGTGCTCTAATGAAAAACAAATACAAATACAAATACAATTTCTTTGTCTTCTTTTGTGTCGAGATGTAGGTTTTTAGTTTTGTCACAGTATGCTTTGTGGTACCTGTCCCTCAGACTGCCCTTTAATATTTTGTTTCAGGGTCATTTTTCCACCTACTTAGGGACCCTTCCATTTTGCCCTTCACATGAATCTTGGCTCTGAGCTAAAAGTGTGTTGTAGGCCTCCCAGATCTTGAAAATGTTTATGTCTTCATTGGGCTGGTCTAGCAAGTTTCATTTTTTTTTTTAATTATTAGTGTGTTTGTTTACATAAGAAACCTTTACACTTTAAAAAGATATATTTTAAGTACAGTACTAGGATGAAACAATTGATTATACAGAATTCAAAGAAAATGAAATAACATTTCAATTTGGATGAATTCTAAAAATCTCAACGTGTCTAAAATCAGCGATACAGGCGTTCCTTTAAAAACATAGCCCAGGTTGTATTTTCTGCGGTAGTGATACAATCTTTAAAATGTTTATAAAGAAATGTGTTTCTTGAATCTTTCAGTTCAGGACAGACCATTATTAAATGTCTCAATGACTCAATCTGATGACCACCGAAACAACAGATATGTGATGAATTTTGCTGGGAGATTCTAGTCACCAATATTTCTAGAGTTTTCCATAGATTTAGGTGAAATCTCAGAAGGTTCATCCATCTGCGACGGCATGGGAAGTATTGTAAATAATTTGGGAGCACATTCCATGCCCTTGGCTCTGCTTGGCATTTTATATCTCTGGCATTCGTCAATTGTCTTGCACCAGTCAGTTCTCCACATTTTTATTTGTACTGCAGCAGGTCTGTTTAATAGGGTCTCCCTAGTGGATCCAATTTCATCCAACCAGTTCACACATTGAGTTTTCCATTTAGCTATGATGGATGATGAGCATGTTGCAGATTCAGTTGCTATGTATAATAAAATCAAGTCCTGTGGTCTGGTGGTCATTTTTCTTAAATATGACAAAGCCTTCAATTTAGCAATTGATTGAGGTGATAGCAACCCCATCTCATATCTGAGAATCTGAATTGGAACACTGTTTGGGTGACGCATGACTTTTTTTTCCAAAATATGCCTTTTAAACTGTTCCAATGTGAATGCTTGCCGATTAGTGTTTCTTCTACTTCATAAGTTAATGTTGGGACCGCCTTCTTTTTATGAAAGAGTATCAAAGCTAGACAAGAGAATGTACCATATTTTTTGTGTGTTATCAATGCATGTGATGTGGCAGTTTCTGCTTCTGTTCTCAAATTCTCTCTCTGTGGTGCGTCAGTTCGGGTTGCATATAAAAAGACCCAGATACATATACTCAGAGACCAAGACTTCAGGTTTGCCATGAATTTTCCATTGCAATCTAGTCAATTGTTTTTGCTGACCTGGTGTAAAAATCATAATGTTTGATTTCTTGATGTTGATTCTTAGTCTATTAGTTTGGCAGGAGTTGTACAATGCATCTAGTTGTCCTCTCAAACCAATAGGGGTTTGCTCCATAAGGACCAAATCATCAGCATATAATAGCCATTGTACAGGCGAGCGTACAAGTTTAGGAGGGAATGCTCGGATTTTCACTAGGTGCAGGCCAAGTTCTCTTATAAAGAGATGAAATAAGATTGATGCCAAAACACATCCTTGTTTCAGGCTGCAATTTGTTTTTATGTGACAAGTCAAAAGACCTTGTTGGTTGAGACGTATTTGGACCGTTGTTCCTGAGTATAGATCTTTTATGATTTCCAGCAGATGGGCAACCCCACTCGGTCATCTTAGCCCAGAGCATAGTACGATCAATTGCGTCAAATGCCAGTTCGAAATCGATAAACACAAGACAAGTTGGCTGATTGGAGGCTAATGTTGTTTCCTTGATTATGGATAAGGTGACTAAGTTGGAAATGGTTCCCAAGCCGGCTATGAAGCCGGATTGGAAAGGGTCATGCATGGCATTTTCCTTTGTCCACTTTAGCAGGTCTTTTAACAAAGATCTTGTAAATACTTCTCCAATGACATCAATCAAGGCTATGGGATGATAGTTTGAAGGATCTTGTTGATCTCCCTTCTTGAAGATGGGTACTATAGTTTGATTTCTTCCATGATCTTCAAATTTGTTTAGTTATTAGGATTGTGTTGAATACGGTGATCATTATCTTCGCCCATTGATCGCTGTGAGTTTTTAACATTCTTTTTGAGATGCCATCAGGGCTGGGGCCACGTGAGTTGGCCAATATTTTGATGATTGTAGTCACTGATCCAAAGACACCATTTAATGTACAACCAGAGCTCGATAGGAACTTTTCATCACTTTGGGTAAGAGTAGGAGATAGAAACAGGCTTTCATAGTGAGCGAGCCAGCAATCTTCGGATATGATGCTTACTTGTGAAGCTATTTGTGATGAAGTAATCGCTTTCTTTAGGATAGCTCATGTCACTGCACTTGCTTTAGATATTAATGCTGTCAACATTTGTTCAGCTTGTTTTTGAAGTATGAGTATTTTACATTCTTTTAACCAATTTTTCAATTTTTGTTTAAGCTGCATGATCTCGCATAAGGCTTCTAGCCCTCGAGTTTGCATTATTATTATGATTTGTCTCATTGCTGCTTTTTTCTTGCTTGTGTTTCAGCTTCTCAAAGGGCAGCCCACGGAGGGGTGGTTGAGCTATGAAACATTGTAATATTTCAGGATATGTTTTTACATCATTTGGATGTTCTCTTATGCGTTCGTTGGCAAGTTGCAATGAACAGTTGGTGCAAACCAGATGATTTCCTCGAGCCTAAACCTTCACCTGTACACTGTAGTTATCAGTGCACTACAATTTGAGTGTTAATGACCAGTGCAGAGTAAGCCGATGATGACTACTGTTTGTCTGAGGAGAGACCACTATATCTTTGATTCTCCAGTACATTTCTCTGCATACAAAGAAGTAGTCAAGAGTGGCTTTTTGTTTCCTCTAGACCATGTTGGCGCTGGAGGTAAGTCTTCTGAAACATGCCGTTAACCATCAGGAGGTCTCTGGATTTCATCAGCTCTAGCCAAACACTGTTTCTCGAGGCTGAGTTGTTATCTGACAGATCTAGGCATGAAAGGTTCAAGTCACCCATGGTGATTATACCTAACAGCTCAGGATGCATGTGTCGAGGAGAGAAACAACATCTGTAATGAAAGCAATAGTGGTTATTTTCATTGGGTTCCAGTACAAATTTATTAGTCCTAGTGCTTCATATGAGTTTAAATTAGTCCGGGATCACCTTAGTTTTGATAGTTTTGCAAGATAATTGGGGGATTTCAGTGGAGACAGTTCAAATCCTCTTATGTGGTGTATGGCAACATGTGTAGCCGTTGAATATGGGAGACTCAATTACCATGTTTCTTGGAGAAAAAAGAGATCCAGACACCTCAATGGATTATTGACATGATGTTTATGTCCTCTGGTGTTCCAACATCCAATGTGTAGATGTGGTGTTTGCTAATCATCAGTTTGTGGAATTGCTAGGGCACCTTCTAGCCAAGTCCAATTTTGTGCTTCATGATTGTCCTCTTCAGGGTGACCGGGACTGACATGTCTCAGGGTTTTGTGATTGTCCCAAGAGCAGGTTATAGTTAGAGGGATGTTGTCTGAGGAGTAAGTGGAAATTAATGGCACCATTTGATTTCTTTTCCGGTCACAACTCTCTACTTTCTGTGACACGGTAGGGTATCTGAATTGCTGCATTTCCCAAGTTGTAAGTTTATCCTAAAGATTGGACATGTAAGCATGCACCCATTATGATCTGATTTACCAAATAGGTGGCAATCTGTAGAAAGACTCAATCAATTTCATTGTCGCTTACAAATTCCACCTGTTGAATATCACTAGATATAATTGAATCTAAACTTGGGATTCAGTGAAAATAGGGTCAATACACTGGGTCCGTTTAGGATTTCTCGTTTTAGGTTTCTGTCATTGCACTCTAGTAGCACGTGGTTGATGGGTTTGGTCAGTCGCATGTGGTTGTAATTTACGTGTGTGTGGTTCTCGTGGCTTACATTTGGTGATAATGATGTTTGTGATGGGCTCTGCTTGTTTTAGGTCTCTTTTCTAGGAGGTTTTGTGTCCGTCTGGCAGTCGTGTGACGGAGATGGTGTTATTTGCAATGCTTCAACTAGACAAGTTCTTCTTTCCTCCAGTATCTTTAATATGGTAATTGGCACGTCTGGTAGGTATGGTATTACAGGTGCAATTGCATGACAATCTGAAGATGTAGGCAATGTTATATCAGTTATTAAATGTGTTATTATGTTTGCCAGGTCAATTATTGAGGTATTTAATGGTTGAAATATGGAATTATCAAGGGTTGTGCCCTTGTTTCTTTTCTCCTCTTCATTGTTTACGTTTTGTGGTTGCTTCCTTTTATGAGCCTCAGATTCCTAATGATTGTAAATATTTAATCGAGCCTGCCTGAGTAATTAGGCAAAGTGATTATTGATTTTTAGTCTTTTTGACAATTTTTACAGTCTCCTTCCTTGCTTTCTTATTTTTAAACATGTCAAACAGCGAGTGTGAAGTATATGAGCTAACTGTGGGTGCTTCAATTGGCAATTGTTGGATGATGGTCATCTCACTTTATAGGATAGTGGTGCAATCTAATTGTATGACTTCTGGGATGAGCTGTGAGGAATGGAGAATTACTTGATCATTGAACACTGAAGCTGAAGGTAGGACTGTCTCTATGGTTCGATTTTTTTGGATTTGGTGATTTCTCCATAAATTGAATGGTTGGGTTGCCTGGATAACAGTTTTCGTGAGCAGCTTTATTAGTTCTTGTTCTATGTTAGTTTATCAGTTCTTCTTCTATGTTAATTACAGTCAATATAGCTAGGATCTCTGCTTGAGATGATAATTTCTTATTGAATGAGTGGTAGATATCCAGAAGTATGGCAAGGGGTGGATTCATTCCCGTGAGTGTTCATTCTATAGAGGAAGGAACAGGATTAGCTAGACCAAAGAGTCACTCGGGGTGGGGTGACGAAATAAAAGAGAAGAGGATGTTGAGAGGTCAGATGAATCTAAAGAATGTCTTCCTAGTATTGGTGAAGCCAATAGGTTGTGGTTGATGGTTGAAGGAACAAGTACAGTCTCAGAGGCTTTAAAAGCTTTGACTCGAACATTGTCATTGTGATCATAAAGTTACTGACTGTTTGTGATGTGAAATTTGTGGAAGAAGGGCACAGTGTGACTCTGTGTTGGTCCACTGGGGGGGGGGGGACTGCCTTAGTGCTTCACAATAACTTACAGAGGATTAGCAGAAAACCTTTGCACATCAATGAGTGTCGAGTGAAGATGGGTGTCTGTTGAGTTGTGTTGGGTTTTAACACGGACAGTCGGATCAAACGATAAACCCGCAGTTGCCGACAGTTAGGTCCCCGTTTCCATTGGAGGAGAGGGAGAGGGGCATGCAGTGCTCAGTGATGGCTACGTGTGGGTGTAAAACAAAAGTCAACCGAAGCAGGGTGGGGGTTTACCGTGTTCCTTGAGATGGAAGCTTGCGATTCTGTCTTAGAGGTTCCTTCAGCCACCAAAGCGCTGGCGAACACTGCAGAACACTTTCTGCTCACTTTCGCTGTGCTTTTGCTGGGATTGATCTTTTAAAGTCACGCAGGTCCTCCTGCAAAAGTCAATTAAAGGCACAGCAGCTGTGAGGTTCCAAACACTGCAGAAAAACACAAAAAGCACTGCAAACACTGCAGACAACTTTCTGCTCACTTTCGCTCCTTTTTAGCGGGGATTGACCTTTTTAAGTCACACAGGTTCTCTTGGGAAAGTCAATTAAAGGCACAGTAGCTGTGAGGTTCCAAACACTGCAGAAAAGCACAAAAGGCACCGCATACACTGCAGAACACTATCTGTTCACTTTCACAGCACTTTCACAGGGGGTTGACTTTTCGAAGTCACACAAGTCCTCCTGGGAAAGTCAATTAAAGGCACAGTATCTGTGATGTTCCAAACACTGCAGAAAAGCACAAAAGGCACTGCAGACACTGCAGAACACTTTCTGCTCACGTTCGCTCTGCTTTCATGGGGATTGACCTTTTAAAGTCATCCAGGTCCTCCTGGGAAAGTCAATTAAAGGCACAGTAGCTGTGAGATTCCAAACACAGCAGAAAAGTACAAAAGGCACTGCAGACACTGCATAACACTATCTGCTCACTTTCACTCTACTTTCGTGGGGGACTGACCTTTGTGTGGGAGCAAGGGGTCGTTTAGGCCCCTCCACACATTCAGCACAATGTGGACCACTTGCTCGTACAATAGCGGGGGACACCTCCATTGCCCGCATACTAACAGTAGCATAAGCGGGGCTGTTGTGGGGGACACTTGGCTTCCATTTTTGTGTGCCCTCGACTCCATCTTTGGACTAGGTCTCACTGCGATAATACGAAAAGGCTTCTCTCTCCTCTGCAGCGCGTGCATACCGCACTTAGGGGCCCCACATTTTCTCACTCTGTCGGAAGGCTTCACAGCTCCATTTCTCACGGTTGAGCCAGGGACAATTGAAACAAATATACAATGTAACATCTCACTCTTCCTCTGAGATCACTGTCCAGTGTGTGAACCGGCTCGAACTATGCCTTGTAGCTCATCCATCTCCACAAACCTGCCTGCGCCCTCTTACCCCTGCTGTTGGAAAATGACTGCCAATGTAACCCTGTGCCCTCCTAAGGTATTCCCCTTGATGTACCAGAAGTGTGACACTGCTGTGAAGCCCACCCCAGTGTGCCCCCTACTGAAACTAGACCTCTGTACAGTATATTTCACCCTAGTACTAACAAATGTCAGGGCACCCCATGGTTGTTTTGATGCACACCGGCCCACCCCATGATCAATGTTATCACAATGTCCAAGACCCCTAAACCTGGTACTCCATATAAGTCCTAATGAGTGATGTTTTGATTATATGCATGCAATTTATAGGTTCAAAAGGATTTACTTAAGAATATACTAATGATCATTGTTTATTACATGTCGAATGGTAGTTGTTCATGCTAGCTTAGTTAGTGTCTGCCCTACCTCACCGAGACCTGACTCTCACCCCTCCTGGACACTGGCAGCCGGACAACGTGATGCTCACCCTCCCGCCAACGGACCAACCAATCCGGATGAAGCAGCGCCCACAGTCCCATATGTATCAATGTCATTCATCTAATCCCCAGCAATTGTAGTCCCATATAGAGTGATGTCATCAATGACGCTTTTTCCCTTGATAAGTTTACGATTTTGTAATGTTTGCAAGAGCGCTCTGGATGCCAACTCTATATGAAACAAAACTTAACTCTTGCAACCTGTTCTCTTAGGCTCATTCCCCATTGGGGTGTCTCATATGTTTTGGTATTGCATGTGTAAGACGGTAAGTTGGGGAGTGAGCCTTTACACCTTTTAAAGTCATGCAGGTCCTCCTGGAAAGGCAATCAAAGGCACAGTAGCTGGGAGTTTCCAAACACTGCAGAAAAGCACAAAAGGCACTGAAGACACCGCAGAACACTTTCTGCTCACTTGGACCCAAGTTTCATCTTGGGTCCAAATCAATCTCATCTCTTTTTAATTCTCACCTTGTGCATTGATTTGTTGGGTGCTTGTCTCTTCATTGTTTCTGTCACATGATGGATGCAGGAAAACTATTTATTTGCCTCTTCCATTGAACATATTCTTAAATTGGTTCTACCGAGCTTCTTGAGCAGCAGAAGGTGGGTACATATACTATGTTCTAGTCAACATGAAATGTAAAGGGTTTTTGGAATGGGTTTTGGATGTTTGTTTTCCTTGTTCTTTCCTTGAGTGATGGCTGTTTATGGGTATCATGTAGATACTATTGCTCCTGTAGAACCGGTGTAAAACACTGAGCACACCTATCATTTCGTGAATTTTGATAATTCCTTTGAAATGTTGTAATGTGGTTGTCTGGTAATTGTTTTAGTAAATTTGAGGTGCGGGGGAGATAATCTCAGCCGTGTCATCTGGGTTGGAAAATAACATAAAAAAGAGGATGTTCCCAATGTGGGGAACTCCCGTCCAATGCACACTATACACTATCTGTGTAAACAGATCAATAGTTTATTGTATATATATAGCACCTTAATCCAAGGAATTATCCAATAGATCCAATCCAATAGAACTATCCCCTAGTGCAACCACTCGTTGCTACTTAGTACAATTTGTTGCAATTTTTCATATAATATAAGAGAACATTTTAGTCAAAAACAGAACATTTATAAATGACAGTCTTCAAGTTTGTCACAAGAGTTCAGATTTATTGTATTTGATAGCCCAATGCGTTTCGAGAATTCACTCTTCATAAGGGGGAAAATAAATATTTCATAAGTTTCTAGACCATCAACTACATAGATTTTACATTGCCATCTGGAGGGAAATGTGATATATGTCTCTCACATCTTTGAACATGGTTCATAACTGTTTCTGCTCATGTAAATATGTTAAATTGTTCTAACTCAGGAAGGGTGGTCTGCTAATCCACCCACCCGTTCAGAAAACTTGAACGCTGAAATTATAGTGTACATCTGTGCCCTTTTGAATCATTATCCTATTCTGCAGCATGTGTTCTCCACTGGAATGGAGCAGAGTCAGCTCACTGCTGCAATGACAAACATGTTATGATGTGCACCTCTGTTCTCAAAACACATAACTTTAAGAGTTACTATCTGGCCAGCAGTTGTACATTTTCAATATATGCCTTGGGGAGGGTGGCTAGAATCTCTCATACGTATCACAACCACATCAATTTGATATCATAGATGTGTCAGCAGTGTGAGCACTGCTCAGATGTGAAGGGTTTATGTGTATTCTGGCCAGAAAGACTTTCTCGGCCAACTGACAGGACAGGAGCCTGAATAGTTATGACTCTCCTTTCCTTTTGTGTGGTCAGGTAACAACTCACTCCAAAAATTCATATTTCATTAAGCAGAATTATATGCAGCACCCTTTGGGAACACCACACAGAATGAAGACTACACGTGAAAGTACAAATTCACCTTTGATACAAGCCTGTACTACACAGTAAAAGTGGTAGCGATGGCTGAGCAGCCAGACTTATCTCAAGAGCAAGTGAGCAGTATCAATAGTTACACAAAGGACAGCAATTACTATGATTCAAACAAACACTGACTCAAGGTTTCTGAGTAATAGAATATACAATTATTTACACATCAGTTGTATAACATCTCACTAAAGTAAAGCAGTTCAGAAATCACACTCTTAATACACCACACCACTCCCAATAGTTTCCAGACAAGTTAATCTCACAAAAAGAAGTGGGAGCAAAATGGCACTGTAGCAATTTAAAAGGGAGGGAAAGACAAAGCTAGGCAGAAATTGAGCAGCACCAACAGGTAAGTAAGCAGGGCAATCTAGAAAGAGGAACTACAGTGATGGAATCAAATCAAATAGGCTTAGGGCCAAAGTTAATAGGACAAAAGTCTTTTGCTCAAGATCACACAGTTCAGGGTAGTTCGCGGTTAAGTCTTTGCCAGGAGTTCCGGATGAAGTTGGTCGGCAGAAAAGTTAGTTTAAAGATTAGAGAAGGACAAGCCTTCGGATTGGCGAAAGGTTTCACACACCTTCACCGCAGGTGGATGAAACGAACAACCGGAATTGCACAGTACCTTTAAATGGGGAAGAGGTTGTAGCTGAGGCGGACGTTCCTGGCAGTTCCTGCAGGCTCACGTTTCCTGAAACGACTGTCGGACTGCCATGAAGTAGGAAGACTGGAGGGTCCTGCACTGCCCAGGGAAGAAACCAGCAGCAGAGCAAGCAACAAATAAAAGGTGCGCTCCTTAAAACCCAAGCAGGGTCTGACCTTCCTGGCTATCCAACCCACTGTAGCTCTGTACAGCAAATTCGACCAGAGGAGGGAGTCCTGGCATGTAGTTTGGGCAAACTAGTTGGTCCCACCAGCTCAGGGGAAGAAGATTCCGGGAGGTCCTTCTCTGTCATTGGAGTTCGAGGATTCGGACGTGTAGCAGGGCTTCACTGGGTGGTTCAGTCGTGGTAGGGGTCCTCTTCGTCAGCTCTTCATCGGTTCTTTCGTTCCAGTGGCGCCTCTGCCTTCCCAGACCCAGAGACCTGCTTTTCATGCATTTTTCCCCCATTCACACAGCCTGGCTGGCAATCACACAGTAGGGTGGCTGTCCAGGCCGGACAGTCACCTAGCCAATCAAACAATGTGACTTGGGTTACCAAGGGAACCCATGGCAGGGGTCCTAAAACCCCTCCTTCACATTCTTCCTACCCATGCTTTCAGGCGCCTAAGGAGGGCTTCTGTGTAGAAGACCGCAAAGAGACGGTGAACAAAGGAACCAAACCTGGTTTGGAGTGCAGAGAAAAACACAAGAAAGACATTTTCAAAAAGAAATGGTGAATAAACTCAGCCGGAACCATATAAAAACGTATATGGTCTAGCAGGTTTAAGTTCGAGGCTACCAAGATTGCCTAAAACAATACCAAGGTTATTTACGATATCCACGGTAGAAAAAGTAGGGTAGTTACCACTGCCACCAGTCAAGTCTTGATGAAAAGGGAGTGAAACAATGCTCTAGGATAAACAGACAAAAAGGGATAAGTATTAACCATTTCCAGTACTCCATCTAAGATGGTTCTTTCTGGGTCTGTGGATTTAAAAAGACTAATAAAGTCAATGGCAACTTTGCATGTTCTGGGAGACAGTAGTCAGTCCCATAAAATGGAGTTTGAGTAGGGAAGTCTAAAAGACAACCCTGTGTCACTGCACTGAAGGTGTTGTTTAACACACAGTAAAAAAGATGATGCCAGTGGAGTAGGTGAGGCTCCACAGTCCATGAACACAAAAATGTTAAACACACACAGCAAAACACATGTAAGAGTGGGAAAAAAGGGCTCACACTCTTACCAGGTGATAAAAATAAATCCTAGAAATCCACCAAAGCTGCTGAGGGACTCAGTAGGTAAGGGAAATTAGCCATTCTGGAGAATTCTCCCTAACACACACCCCTCCCCCCGCCCAGACTAAGGGACAGGAGGATTTAATCCAGTCCTGTATGAATATCTAATGCTAGTCGGTTAAAAACATCCTAGAGAGACTTTCAGTATTTTGGTGGTGACATCCTGCTCTGTGCTCAATGGTGAAATCGAACCCTTGCAGGCAGATTGACCATCTCAGAAGTTTTGGGTTCTCCCCCTTTCATTTGCATTAACCATCTCAAGGGTTGGAGGTCTGTCTGAATCACAAAAGTAGATCCATACAAGTATGGTCTAAACTTCTTCAGAGACCACACAATGGCAAAACATTCACTCTCCATGGTTGCTCACCTTGTTTCTGGTTCCTTCAGTCTCCTACTGATGATGCAAATGGGGTTCTCCCTACCTTTCTCACCCAGTTGACTAAGGACTGCACCCATACCTGTATTGGAGGAATCTGTCTGCACAATGAAGGGTTGGTGATAATCAGGAGCTGTTAGGACTGGAGCTTGACAAAGGGCTTTTTTCAGGTATTCAAAGGCTTGAGAGCACTCCTCATTCCACCTAACCTTTTTAGGGAATTTTGGAGAGGAGATTACATTCAAGGGAGAAGCTATGGTCCCATAGTTATCTATGAAATTCCTGTAGTACCCAGTGAGACCTAGTAAAGTTCTCTCTTGGGTTTGAGTATTAGGGGTGGCCCAGTTTTGCACATGTCACCTCCTCCTACCTCATGACCAAGGTAGACCACTTTGCTCTGACCAATTTGACATTTGCTTGCCTTTATGGTCAGATGAACCTGCCTGAAAAACCTATCCTAAGTGATCAATATTTTCTTTCCATGTAGGGCTGAACACTGCAATGTCATCCAAGTATGCCATGCAGCAGTCCCCCATCCCAAACTTGATTGACCATCCTTTGGAATGTAGCAGGTGCATTCTTTAGTCCAAAAGCCATAAGCTTAAACTGGTAGAGGCCTGCTGGGGTTGAGAATGCAGTTTTCTCATTGGCATGGTCTGTCAGGGTTATTTGCCAATAGCCTGACGTCAGTTGAAATGTACTGAGGTACTTGGCTGAACCAAGTCTATCCACAAGTTCATCTGTCCTTGGCAAAGGATGGGCATCAGTCTTAGTGACTGCATTTAGAGCTCTTTAGTAACCACACAATCTCTCAACTCCTTGGATCCTGGCTTTGGTAATAGAACAACTGGACTAGACCATGGACTTGTATAACCCTGAGATCAAGCATCTTGTTGACCTCTCCTTTGATGTGGGATCTCACATGTCCTGACATTCTGTAACCTCTGATTTTCACAGGTAGACAGTCACCAGTGAGAATATCATGCTGGCCCCAAGGGATCAAGCCTGGTGATAGTGAAAACAGGGAGGCAAACTGATTTAACAGAACGGTGCACTCCTCCTGTTGTTCAGAAGTTAGTTGAGAAGAGAGATTAACTCCTTCTATTTTCTCATCCAAAGGTTGGCCTGTGAGGAGGTCAGGTAGAGGTTCACTCTCCTCCTCCTCTTGAGCTGAAGCTAGAAGCAAAGCTCTCACTTCTGGTCTCGAGACATATGCCTTCAAACGTTTGGTGTGAAAGACTCTGGGAGCCTCCTTAGTTCTGCCTAAGTCCACCAAATAGTTCACCTCTCCATTTTTGCCCACAACCTTGAAGGGTCCTATCCATTTGTCCTGCAAGGCCCTCTGCCTTGTTGGCACCATAACTAATACAAGCTGGTCTTGAGTAAACTCAACCATGCCGGCCTTCTGGTCATGCCAATGTTTGACCAGAGCCTGACCTGCTTTTAAGTTATCACTAGCTTCTGCCATCATGTGTGACATTCTCCTCTGGAGACCTATCACATAGTCAGTCACTCTGACTGGCTTGGGGGAAGAATCACTCTTCAACCCCTCCTTAATCAGGGCCAATGGACCTCTGACTGGTTGGCTATAGAGAAGTTCAAAGGCACTGTATCCAACTCCCTCCTGAGGGACTTCCCTATAAGCAAAGAGAAGGCATGGCAGTAAAAGGTCCCACTTTCTTTTAAAGGGTTCCTCTAAAGCACCTATCATGCTCTTGTTATTATGATTAATCCTCTCTACCAGTCCATAGGCCGTAGAGAACTTGTAAGTGACACCACCGTTTTTCCACATGGCTTGCATGCAGTGGGACATAAAATTGGATCCCCTGTTGGATAGCACTTCCTTATGAAACCCTACTCTGGTAAAAATACCAAGTAGTGCCCTACCCACAGTCTGAGCCATAACAATTCTCATGGGTATGGCTTCTGGATATCTTGTAGCATGGTCTACTACAACCAGGATAAACCCGTTCCCTGAAGATGTGGGAGGGTCAAGGGGGCCAACAATTTCAATGCCCACCCTCTCAAAAGGAACTTCCACCACTGGGAGAGGCACCAGGGGTGCCACATTCTTGGCTCCACTCTTGCCAGAGGTTTGGCAAGTGTGACAGCTCCTTCAGAATTTGTCAACTTCTGAACCCATCTTAGGCCAGTAGAAGTATAAGGAGAGCCTTTCCTTGGTCTTTTTGAAACTCAAATAACCAGCCAAAGGTATCTCATGGGCCAACTGTAGGAACTGGAGTCTGTTGTCAAGGGGCACTACACTTCTTCTGCAGTCGCCAGGGATAGACTCTGTGGGATCACTGTAGAAGAGACCATCTTCCCAGCTTAACCTGTGCTTTCCAATTCTTGCCCATCAAGTCGGTTAGCAGCCTGTTGTTGAAGACCTTCGAGAGTAGGACACTCTCTTTGTCCGCTGCTGAAGTCTGCCCTGTTGGGCCCACCTTCAGCTAGTAAAGACTGCAGCTCAGGATGGTCAACAGGTTCAAGATCTCCAACCAAAACAGTGTCTTCTTCTAGATCTGATTCTTCAGAAGCAGGCTCAACCACACAAGGTTGCACCTCCCACTCTGCATCAGCAGGTGGAGGGATCACAGGGGTGATCTTGGGCAATCTTGTGGATGTCCTTGTTGGTAGCACAGGGGTACTGTCTGTCTTTTTCCTCGAGGTCTTGGGTTTCCCCTTTGCCTCTTCCTTACTAGAAATAGCAATGAGCAACTCCTGTGGAGTGGGAGTGATAGTTTCCTCTATCAACTCCTATGGAGAGCCTCTCAAGGTCCTCTCCCTTGCAGGCCTAGTGAGCTCCTGTCTCCTCTTACTGGGAGGCCTGGGGGTGCTGGACACAACTCCAAGAGTTTTCAGGTCATTACACCACAGGACTCTCCCAGGCACTTCACTCTGCACACTAACAGGTATTTTGACAGTTGTATCATTACACTGGATGAGAGCTGGTAACTGGGGAAGCATTTGCACAGGGCCTATAGCTAACTTGGTGAGGCGTTTGGGTGCCTTAGCAACACCCTCCACCTTGAAAAATAATTCATCCACCACAGTTATTCTATCTCCAGTGTCGCTGATGGCAGGGGTCTCCTGGCCATTCAAAAGAACACTATCTTTATAATACTCTTTAGGAATATCTGGGATGAAATATAGCCATCTGAATTACGTTGTTCCCACAAGCTCAGGGACACTAAAGAAACACTAGCTGAGACTCTCATGGGTTCATCAGCCAGTAGGTGAAAGTTTCCACTTGCCATAGGTACTTCTTCCTCTGAGGAGAAGGCTAAGGAGACAGTGTGGACCCCTGAAGGTTTACACTTACATCTTGGATCCCCTTTCACATGGTCAGTTGACCCACAAACATAACATTTCCCAAATGTATTAATGAATGGGGGTTTGTTATGACCTCCATCTGGTTTGCGTCCAGATGGTGCACTAGCCTGATTTGGTTTCCCTTGTGGTTTACCCTTATGTTGCTGTCTGTGGCCCTCTTTTGAATTGGAGGTATGAAAATTCTCATTACTATCTTTTTTTGGCTGCTCTCCCTCATCATTCTTCTGAGTTGCTCCAGAATCCTTGTGAGTAGCCCTGTTGGCAACCCACTAGTCAACAGCCTTAGCTAACTTCTTTGGATATTTCTCCTTAGAATCAGCCAAGTGCTGTCTGAGCTCAGGAGAACAGGCATCATAAATTGACTCCAACATAACAAGATTTCTCATACCTTCATAAGTGTTCACTCTGTAACTCTTAACCCAACCATCTAATGTTTTCAAACATTCACATACACAGGTAGCCCAAGGGGTACCATCATGCTTTTTGAGGGTCCTAAACCTCTTAAAGTACTGGGAAGGGGTATCCCCAAATCTAGTAATTAATGCTAGCTTCACATACTCATAATCCATCCTATCCACCTCCCCCAACTCCATTACAACATCAGATGCAACAGTGGGTAGCCTAGAGAAGAGCCAGGGAAGCAACTGATTCCCTGTAATGTCTTGAATCACATGGTTATATTCAAACATTGCCAACCAATCCAAAATATCAAGCTTAGCCTCATACATACCCACAATATCTTTAGGCATAGGCATACAAGTTCTCTTAGGACTGGAAGACCTAGAAGACTCTGGGAGAGAAGCATTTCCAAGAGGTAACCTTTTCATTTCTAGTTCATGATTCAACTCCATTTCTCTGAGTTTAGATTCTTGGTGTTTTTGTTCAGTTTGAGCATTTAAACGTTTCAATTCCAGATCAAGTGTCGTCTTTTCTAGAACAATGAATTCAGGACTGAATGTAGAACATTATGGAGTCCCAGTGGACAAAGGTTGAGGTTGCTGAGCAGAGAAGGGAGCAGTGAGGCCTACATTTGGAGACACATCTACTTCCTCTAACTCATCAATAATAGACACAATTTCATCCTCATTATTTTCCACATTTGCCACATTTGCTGGAAAGTCAGACACACTCCCCAGACTTTGGTTCTTTAACAACTTTTCAATCAATTCAGACTTTTTGCCTTTGGCAGTGATTCCTTTCTCTACACAGATTTTTCAAATAATCCAGAGTGTAACTAAGGAGGGTCTCCTGACTGTAGCTTTCCATATCAGACATGATTGATATTGCTTTTTAGTAATGTTAGCGTTGTGGTTAGTTGATCCAATGTAATAGCAGCACTCTAAGTGTAATTACTATACTTGATCCTCACTGCTGTACACCAGTGTCAGGCAGAATTATATGCAGTTCCTTTTGGGAACACAACACACAATTAAGACTACAAGTGACAGTATAAATTCACCTTTGTTACAAGCCTGTACTGCACAGTAAAAGTGGTAGCGATGGCTGAGCAGCCAGACTTATCTCAAGAGCAAGTGAGCAGTATCAATAGTTACACAAAGGACAGCAATTACTATGATTCAAACAAACACTGACTCAAAGTTTCTGAGTAAAATAATATACATTTATTTACATATCAGTTGTATAACATCTCACTTAAGAAAAGCAGTTCAAAAATCACACTCTTAATACACCACACCACTCCCAATAGTTTCCAGACAGGTTAAGCTCACAAAATGAAGTGGGAGCAACATGGCACTCTAGTAATTTAAAAGGGAGGAAAAGACAAAGTTAGGCAGAAATTGAGCAGCACCAACAGGTAAGTAAGCAAGGCAATCTAGTAAGAGTAACTACAGTGATGGAATCAAATCAAATAGGCTTAGGGCCAAAGTTAATAGGACAAAAGTCTTTTGCTCAAGATCACACAGTTCAGGGGAGTTTGCGGTTAAGTCTTTGCCAAGAGTTCCAGAAGAAGTTGGTCGGCAGAAAAGTTAGTTTAAAGAGTGGAGAAGAACAAGCCCTCGGATTGATGAAAGGTTTCACACACTTTCACCGCGGTTAGACGAAAACGAACAACCGGATTTGCACAGTACCTTTAAATGGAGAAGAAGGTGTAGCTGAGGCGGACGTTCCTGCCAGTTCCTGCAGGCTCACAGTTCCTGTAGCGACTGTCGGACTGACATGAAGTAGTAAGACTGCAATGTCCTGCACTGCCCAGGGAAGAAACCAGCAGCAGAGCAAAGTAACAAATAAAAGGTGCTCTCCTTAAAACCCAAGCAGGGTCCGACCATCCTGGCTATCCGGCCCACTGTAGCTCTGTACAGCGAATTTGACCAGTGGAGGGAGTCATGGCTTGTAGTTTGGGTGAACTGGTTGGTCCCACCAGCTTCTGTGTAGTTGGAGTTTGAGGATTCGGACCTGCAGCAGAGCTTCACCGGGCGGTTCAGTCATGGTAGGGATCCTCTTCCATCAGCTCCTCGGTGGTTCTTTTGTTCCAGTGGCCTTTCCAGACCCAGAGACCTGCTTTTTAAGCTGTTTTACCCCATTCACACTGTCTGGCTTTCAATCACACAGCAAGGTGCCTGTCCTGATGGACAGTCACCTAGCCAATCAAACAGGAGGGCGAGTTGGGTTACCAAGGGAACCCATGTCAGGGGTCCTAAAACCCCTCCCTCTCATCCTGCATACCCACATTTTCAGGCGCCTAAGGAGGGCGAAGTGACGGTGAACACAGGATCCAAACCTGGTGTAAGATGGTTTGTACTGGGCTATGGATTTAAAAAGACTAATAAAGTCAAAGGCAACTTTACATGTTCTGGGAGACAGTAGTCAGTCCCTGAAAATGGAGTCTGAGTTGGGAAGTATAAAAAACAACCCTGTGTCACTGCACTGAAGGTGCTGTGTAACAGATGCCAGTGGAGTAGGTGAGGCTCTACAGTCTATGAACACAAAAATGTTAAACACACACAGCAAAACACATGCAAGAATGGGAACAAATGGCTCACACTCTTACCAGGTGAAAAAAATAAATCCTAGAAATCCTGCAAAGCTGCTGAGGGACTCAGTAGGTAAGGGAAATGAGCAATTCTGGAGAATTATCCCTAACAGAGGAGTACTGGTAAACAGAAATCAAAAGGAACATCCATCCAAATGATGGAGTCATCTTCGTCTCTACTCTCTCCTTCTCTTCTCATATCTCAGATATGTCCAAAAAATCTCACTACCAGCTGAGCCCTGGTCCTCTCCAGACTAGACTATTGCAAAAGTATCTTTCTTAATCTTCCTACTTTTTCTCTCCGACCTCTTCAACTTATCCAGAACAGAGCAGCAAGACTTATCCTTGACCTCAAGCCCAGTGGACCACATCTCTCTGATGCTGAAATCACTCCAATGGCTCCCCGTGGCTGCAAGGATCAAGTTCAAATCCGTCTGCATTGTCCACAAGGCTTTCTGGGCCAGGGCCCACACTATCTTCAATGCTCTCTTCCCAAATACTCTCCTTCTAGAACCCTCCACTCGGCTTCATCCAAATCTCTGCAGGTGAGCAATTTTTTCAAACAGAGATTTGGGGGTAGATCCCTATCCTCTGCAGATTGCCTCCTTCTGGAACAGCCTCCCTGCCTCTGTGGAACAATCTCCATGGTACAGAGTGAATCAAAGAAGGAGTGGTAGACCCCTACCTTTAAAGGCACTTTTCTACAAGTGACTGGAAGAAAACAAGCCTGCAATAAGGGGTCAAATTCTTGTTCTTGAGAAAGTGGTCTTTGCCATTTTAAAATAACATGCAGGGTGGGTTGGGCTAAAGACAGTGGAGGGGACAGCAAGGAAAAATAGAGATAGAGAGAAAGCAAGATGGTGAGATATTCCCCCAACTGTACTGAGCTCCCTCTGTCTTCACAAACTCTGACCCTTTCCTTGTCCATTGCATCAAAGGCCATTTTGGCATGCAACATGCCTTTTGATGCTTGTTTCCCAAGACAGTACCTGCTGGGTGACTGTCCTTCTGAAGAGGGGTGGTAAGAGACCTCATAAAGGATCAAAGGCAAAGCCAAGCATTAAGTCTCTGGCCCTGCAGACGGGCAGAGCCAGGCAGTCTAACCAGAATACACATAGCCGTTACATGACTGAGTTTTGATATCTATTTGATGTGGCCATGATAAATATGAAATATTAGCCACCATACCCTACACTCAGATGTGGCTTATATTTATAAGTGACAACTGCCACAAACGTAGTAACTCTCATAGGTGGTTTTTGGAACAGGGGTGCCTATCCTAAAAGCAGCCCCTGTTCTGCAATGACTTGGCTGTCATTTCTGCTGTCAGATGGCACCTGTGCCGACTGAATCTGCTCATGCCACTGTTTAGCAGGTGCTGCAAATTGGGATACTGATTCAGCAGGACACAGGTGCACAATATGCTTTTGCATGCAGTTTCTGGAGAGGAGGTTCTAGGCAGCAGACCACCCTCTCTGAGACAGAATTACCTGCATCATTTTAGATTTAATAACAATCAAAACATCATTGTCTTCTAGACCCTTGCCAGAAGACAATGCACTAAGACAAGTGCTCATAGAGATGACTCAACTCCCACAATCCTTTCTTAAGAGGTACATGGCAACTCAGCACCACATACCGTTATTTACATTTCCTCTGGTACCGATAATGTCTTTGCAACTGTGAGAAAAATATATACAAAATGTGCCTTAATTCCATCAGTGTAAGCAGCGCTCACAGCCTGTAACGTCTCCTGCTGTAACATAAAAGGCCTGTACTTTTTCAATCACATTTCTGCCACAGGCAAGACATGAGAGAAATGCTTTTGAAAGCAGATCTATAAATAGTGTGCAGGATTTAAAGATGCATGCACCTGTACAGAGTGTTATTGTTTATCATTTGTTGTACTTACCGAGAACCTCGCAGGCTCATCAGTTTGACAGCACACTTTAAAGAAAAGTGAAACGTGCTCTATTAACTGATGTAAGATTATAGCTATAGAGTGTTCTGCAGTTGCCGGGTTAAGTATTTCTGCTGTATGAACTTAAAGGAAGTGGTGGTCAGGTTATTCTGAAGCAGTCACTTTGTTTATGCTTTCTATTCCCCGCAAATGCCCAACCATTACATTCTTGTGCGGAAGGGTCATCATGCAGTATTTTGTGAAATGCATTTCAGCTACTTTTCCTAAAACCATTTGATGGCGATTCTGCTTGGAATGCATGAAGACTTTGAATCGGATTTATGCTGATAGCCTCCCAAGAGATATAAGGCCACCCCATAGAATCCCATCATCAGGGCTGCCTTATGCGGTTACAATGGAAGCCATCCGCAATTTAGGAAGCAGGGACACGGTTCGGTTGCAGTTTTGAGATCTCCAGTACTTCTTCGAAATGGAATTGCACTGGATTGCATTGATAAATCAATATCCTATTCCCAGTAAGAAGCATCAATGATGCTATGACCCTTTGCAACACTTAGAGCCATATTGATAAGGTTGCAGTATCCCACATAGTTCCGCTATAGTAGGACTCTGTGCTGTAAACTTAGTAGCGCTCGTAGAAACACCGCTATCATGGGAGGTATTTCAAAACTTCTGCATCTATTTGCTAATTTAATGTTTTCTCGGGGGATTCTGATCCCTGTTAGTAAAAATCTCAGATGTTTACTATCTACCTCTAAAGGATTGCCATTTGGCAAGGGCGTAGAAGTCTAGGCTTTTTATTCATTTTTTTTACGTAATAAAATGATGTGTGAAATCCATTTCAGACAGTGGTCTGCTAAATATGCATCCTGTGCCTTGCAGCATTAATCACACCGATCGTCAGCTCCTGATGTTTGGTGGCATTGAGCAAGTTAAAAGGCCACATGTGCCTTGTTTGACAGCTGCTCTGACAGCAAATTCACTGCTGACAGTGGTTACATTTAAATCTGCACCTCTGATCTAAAACCATAATAATTATTATCTATTTTTATTTATTTTTATTTGCATGTAAATTGTTTACAATCGTTTTGCAAAAAAACAAAAATAACTAAATTAACTCAAAAAGTAGAAAGAAAACAAAAAAGAAAAGAAAAAAAAAGAAGAAGAAGAAGAAGAAGTGAAATCCATGGTCAAGGTGCACTCAATTCAATTAAAATAATCACATGACGTGTCTTGCGACCAGAAATCAATGTTGGAAAACATGCATCTAAGTCTTGTTTTTGAAAATCAGAGAGTCGATGATGAAAGAAAACAGCGCATCTATCATTAAGAGCAGGGAAAACGTTACCCAATGTTTCAAGGTCTCAATCATCACAGGATTTTTGCAATAACGACAACTACTGGAACAACTTAAACCACGCAGATGTTTAATTTTGTAAGCCGGTTCGATATTTAGTCATGTTCTCAAGAATTGTTCTCTTATGTTCTTGTTAGGACACTGGCTTAAATATACACACACAGTATTTCGTCTACGTGGTTCTCCAGAGATGTGAGCTACTGATTGATATCCACTAGCTAATTCGAGAGTTGTGATCCAGTCCTCTTCTTGTAATTGCTTTTTACACTTGTTAGGATTCGTGGTTAAAGTTTCAAGTGAACTGCCAATTTCTCTTAGTGTTAAGCAGATCTTTGCTCTCTATTGTTGTAAGATAAGAGTAGATGATGCCACTAACTCTTTACGCAATAGTTCAAGAATCACTGGGCGATTAGGCATGAGGCATTTGTTGAACAAGGAGAGTCTTTTCCACTTAAGAGCGAAGATAAGCCTAACTCTCGCCGAATGATGGAGTTCGAAACAGATTGTGGAAGGTCTAAAACCTTTTTCCAAAATAAACCCTCAAGTAAGGGCCATGTTGTGTCCGGTATGTGCAGCATTGCTTCGGTACCATGGGATAAAATGGGTACAACCTTCGCACGATAGAACAAAATGACTGGTAGTAGAGAGAACTTTCCATCGGTTTGATTCACGGCACGCACCTGACTCACAATAGTTTGTCTTGTGGCTCTTAGGAGAATGAACATGGGAGCTTCTGATACTGTGTCGCTTAACCAGACTCCGAAATATTTAAATGCGGTAACCTGTTCGATTTGCTCAGGCTCGAGAATTCATGTATATGCGTTCTTACCCTTGTTCGAGTTTCCGAACGTTAAGATTTTAGTTTTGGATTTGTTAATTTCGAAGTTATTGGTGTTGATGAAATTTAGCAAATTATTTAGCTGCCGTTGCAACCCTATTGGGGTCTGGTCTGAGGTAAAAATGTTCCTCCAATCAACAGAGGGAAAGTTTTCATGTCGATGTTTGGAATCTTCAGATCTGCGAGAAAGAAGTTGAAAATTGCGGCTGCCATTGGACAGCCCTGTTTCACTCCTCTCGCAGGGTGGATTTCATCTGATAGTAAACCATTTGTGTTAAAATGCACCCGCAATGATGTTTTGTGATGCATGGCTTACATGGGTTCCAGGATATAAATCAGACAATTTCAACTTCTTCCACAATTTTTGATGGTCGATGTGGTCCAACGCATTGACCAGATCGATGAAGGCCATGTACATAATTTTCTTGTTTTGAGTCTGACTTTTTAAGATGTTAATGATGAATATATTGACAGCGGCACCGATTCCCTTCACAAAACCAGTTTGTGATAGGTCATTGATGTTATCTTTCAGACACCATGTGCGAAAATCTTCCAAAATAATCTCCCCATCAATTTTACCGATTACATCCAAAAGGGTGATAGGGCAGTAATTTGCTAGATTGTGCCTACCACCCTTTTTGAAAATGGGAACGACTATTGCCTTATTCCATGAAGGTGGTATTAGGTGGTTAATAGATATTCGTAGTACAACGTGTGGATAAATAAAGCCCATTCTGCTGGATTGGCCTTTAGAGTAGTGTTGGTTAGCCCATCTGGGCCCGGAGCTCGAGAGTTGTTGAGCCGAGAAATTTGGTGCATGATGTCATTACAACTGGGTGGAGGAACCCAAAGGTCGGCGACAGTGCTCAGCAGTTCAGTAAGGCATGGGTTGTTTGGAGCTGTATATAGGCCTTCAAAGTGCTCGATCCATTTGTGATGACCGATTGGATTGAGTTGTGCGTCTGTTGGTTGAATTGTAGTTGTTTTGATTAATGTCCAAAAGTCTTTGGTGTTTTTACTGACTAAGACCTTTAGCATTGCTTCAGCGTCCTGTTAATGTTGTAAATATTTAATGGAACGCAATCAATTTTTATAGTCATTCTTTGCTTTCTGCCAATCTTCTTGGTCCATAGGTAATTTTGTCTTGCTACATAATCTGCCCTATTTGCGTACTTCTTTTCTACAAATTGCAAATTCTTTATTATAGACGTGTCTATGATGTTGGAAAGAAGTACGTTTGTTCAAAGGTGTTTGCCGATAAGGTTCAAGAAGTGGAATATAGTCAATCATATCAGTTGCATGCACTAGATTTCCCACAAGTGGGTGATGTTTTGTGATCCCAACTTTACTCGAATTCCATCATTACTCGTCTCAGTATTAAAGTACATGGTTTCTTGAGGTCTTTTTTTGGAATCCAACCATTCCACACATAATAAATGATGGTCGCTATTCCTTGTTTTGACTACTTCAAATGAGATAATAAATGGTAATAGAGAAGTTGAGGCAAAAATATAGTCACTGGTAGACGCTTGACACATTCCTTCCTACATTTTTTGAGGAGGTATTTCTGGTTCCGTATGTCCATTTAACATGTGCATGTTCTTGCTTTCCATGAGATTATGCCATGAAATGGCCCGAGATTCTTTCCTCTCAGTATTTGAGTCAGTGATGAAATCGTTTGATGAATTGGTTATGGTTGAGTTGTTCAAATCACCACACACTATCACAAATCCTGTATCTTGATTTATGTACGCATCATCTATTAGATCAGCTGCTTGTGTTATAAATGCTTCAGTCGATATAATATCAGAGTTCCAGTATACGTTAATCAGAACAATTTTAGTTGAAGCATTTGATGGGTTGTGGAAAATGGATGAATCCCATTTCATTACCGTTTGTTGGAATGAGGTGTTATTTGCCACACACTGGAGGGAGGATAAAGGGCCTCCTGATTGCTGTTAACAAGGCTGATGAGGGTCACCCCTTAGAGCCCTTTGATGCAGCACTCAATGTGACTTTGAAGCCATTCAATACTGGTTTTGATTGTAACCACGTCTCTTAAAGACATACAGCATCAAAAACTACCAAATTGAAGTCACTGGCCTCATTACACGTTGTCCGTTAAAAATTGGAATTTAACGGCATGGCGCTATCAGAGTGTCCGCCCTCGCAAGAGGCCGCTAATAGCATCTCATCACGAGTACGTGGACACGAGCATAGCGCCATGCTGTAAATGACCGTACCGCCCTGCCGCTAAATTCCCCAAAACGCCCCTTACCGGCGTCGTCCAAACCATCGATAGCGCCTCCGCCCTCCCGCCACCTGTAAATAGCGGTCACCGCTATTACCGGTCACCGTTAAAAAGCGGAACCGGAAATTATGCCATCGCACAGGAACGGGAAAGAGCACGGCGGCCATCTTTAAAAACACAATCCATTGCCATCCTCTGTATCCAGGACATATATCCAGGGAACTCCAACCAGGAACCATACCGGATAGCCCGAAGATGCCGAAGGCCCTAAAACAAACAGCTGATCGTCACCGCAAAGAAAACTTTTCCAATGAGGAACTTGTGATGCTGACCACCACACTTGCTGCCAATGCAGAAGTAGTGTTTGTGAATGACATGCGGAGGGAGGCCCTCCTTAAGAAAAAGGCCATCTGGGCCGAAGTCGCACAAAAAGTCAGTGCGGTGGGCACTACCACCCGGAGTGTCAAGGACTCCGCAAGAGGACGGACGACCTCCGGGTCCGTGTGCGGAATATATTATCAGTGAACCGCAACATGGCAATGGGCACAGGAGGTGACGCAGAGTCCCCATTGAAGTTGAAGGAGTGGGAGGAGATATGTGCCTCCACGATTGGAGTCGAATCGATCGAAGGGGTCGGAGATATGGAGCTTTGCGTGGCCATTTCATCCGATGGAGGTGAGTGTATACACCAAACAATGCGCAGTGAAGGGTGAGGGGTCCCCCAATCATGTGTCCATATGAATGCCGTGGATCCAGCCACAAACAGACATGCATGCATCATCACATACCCGTCCAAAACAGGGCCAATCAAGCATGAGCCAGCCAACATCCCCATTACCTGCCTCCACACTGAAGAGCCCCAAATGCATTGGACGGCATGACGTATGCATCCTGCATAAGGCAGGTCGACCCATAGATGATGATTTACCCCTTTTCTCACCCCTGCAGGATCACACACGGAAACTGAGGAGCCACACACTTCAACACCTGCTCCCGCACCCAGGAAAAAAGTCAGGAGGGATTCCAACGGGGACACCGCCACATCCTCTAGGGGACCCAGAAGGAGTGACCATGATCACAGGGACAAAGGCAGCAGGAGCAGGAGTTCCACGCAGCCAGAGGCCATGCCTGCTGCCATCGTGGCACCCACGGGAGTGTGTCTCCGAGTAAGTGAAGGCAGCATTGAGGGAGTGCACTCTGCTGCCACCAGCTCAACAAGTGAGGCAGCAGCCACTGCCCCACTTAAGGATGCAGAGGTTTCACCTGGCATTGAGGATCTGAGTCAGAGCCCTATACCGACACGCCCCTTACTGTCAAGCCCGATGTTCTCACCAGGTCCGTTTAGCCAAGGCGGATCACCCACCCACAACCAAGATGTGTCATGGAGCCCCCAGGTATCCTCACCTGATGCCAGTGCAATGGATCCAGGCGCATCAGCCATCCCACCGGCAGCCACCATGCAACATGACCTCCCAGCCATCTTTCAGCGGCAGACCGAAACCACTAGTCTAGTAGGGCAACATGTGGCTGAGACAGGGCGCCTGAGGGAGGACATTGGTGCATTTGCACAGCAAACAAGGGAGTGCATGGAGGCATGCACCAACCGGATCTGCGATGAAATGGCCCAACTAAGGCAGGCCATGAACCGCATTGAAGATGCAATTGAGCGCAGATGCAATTGAGCGCAGATGCCCACTCCCAACACAGGAAGAACAGGGCCCCGCCTCCTCAGGGAGTTCACAACAAACTAGCCCCCTACACCGGTCTATGCGCAACCTGAGGCGCACCACATCGCAACCACCCGAAGATGGAGCAGGCACTGACAAATAGGGCCATCAAGGACTATCTGCCACATGTGGAGAGGGACACGTTCACGCCTTGAGGCTCACGTGGGAGTGTTGGGGGGGCAGAGGGGTAAGGGTGTATTCGGGGGTGTTGTGGGGGAGGGGGGCAAGGGGGTATTCGGGGGTGTTGTGGGGGGAGGGGGTAAGGGTGTATTCGGGGGTGTTGTGGGGGGAGGGGGGTAAGGGTGTATTCAGGGGTGTTGTGGGGGGAGGGAGGTAAGGGCGTTTGCACAGTTGGGGTCATGCACTTTCTGTTCACATTATGTTTGAAATACACTGTTCTGAGGTTGAAACACAGGCATGGTCTCCATCATTGTGTATGTGTGATTTTATTTGGGACAGGGGCCTTTGTGGGCCTCAAAATGGGCACAAGGGCAACAATGCACATCTCTCCATCCATGATATCCCACCTTTGTACATGATGCTATTCCTGATTCAGATGCTGACGCAGATCCTGTCCCGCCATGCCATCGCCTCTTGCATGTCCTGGCGGAGCATTTCACCCATACTCATCCACATCCACACCATGCTCATCTGTTGATTGCATAGTGGCATGGGCACATTCTATCAGATGCACATTTAGTTGTGCCTTACACATGCCATGGTCATCTTCGCCTTGAATCCGGGGGTTTGTTGGCTGCCCTTGTGGTATTTCTGGTTGCCCTGGTGGTGCTTGCTGCGCCAATCTTGCCCTCCTCCTCCTCCGTCTCATCTGTGCTGCCTGTTGTTGTTGGTGCTGCACTGCAATCATGTACACAGGCCCATGTCATGCTGCTGGTACTGGGACCATCTTGCTGTGGGAAGGGGTGTGGGAAGGGGTGTGGTGTGCTCTTTAGTGCTGCCTGTCTCCATTGCCTCCACCTGTGCTGATTGTGTCCACCTGTGGCAGATGGGAACACTGCTCAGGTCTGTTAACGTGTGGTTTTCATTGCTGTTATTAGCGCCATGCCGGTAACTGCTTTTTGGGTCTTTGGGATGCAGGTATTGCCATGTACGCATGGGTTGTGATTGCGTGCTATTAGCGCCATGGCGCTATTTACGGTGTGGGGGTCGCGCGCACGCGGCCCCGCCACTATTAGTGGCACCATACTTTACGGGTCCACTAATAGCGGTGGGTCTGGGTCATGATCGGCTTGGGAGAATCACGTTGCCGGTATTTGGTTACTGGTAACGGTATTCCCTTACCGGACAACGTGTAATGAGGCCCACTGGCTTTGGTTAAATGAACGTGGCCACGAGTGTTCCATGAGGCTAGTTTTAAAGAAAAGGGGCTCATTCTCAGAGAATGCGTTGGCTTGTTAGTGCTTTTTGTTTGGTGAATTGCTAAAGGTTGTTTTGATTGGTGAGTGCTCGGGCTACCTATGTCCAGTCAGACTGTCTTTCAACAAAAGCACCAGCTAGTGAAGATTTGTGTCAGATGAAAATGTCATGGGTTGTGGAACTCCTCTGAAATGTGACATTCAATTTTTGTTTCAGGTCCACAGGTCTTCGCCCGATGTCCAATGGGTCTTGATATTCAGTTCTGAATTTTTGTCTGTACGTTGTTCTAATTAGATACTTCTTGGATTTTCTTTGTCTTCCAAGTCAAGTCGTATTGGGATTTTGTGTGATGATGATCCTGCATTTAACGAGCTCCGCTCTTGCTGCGGATTTTGATGATGCACGATTTGTGGTGGGTTTCCATTAGATGTAAGTTTATCTTCACTTGCGAGTTGCACCACGGAGAGATCGCATCCCAGCATGAGCAGGTTCTCATTTTCATTGATTAACATGTTCTTATTATTACATTATTACCTGGTGGCAGGGGAATTTTATATGATAAGCCATACCTGGGTTTTGGTATAGTGGCTTGTAATTCATATAATTATTAAAGCAAAGCCTCCTTATAAGTAGCATACTCATGTCAACACTATGAACCCAGCAAAACAAAAGAGGTGATGGCTGGAAGGTTCAGTATTAATCTTAACCTTTGGAATTGCTCTGGGCAACCCTCCAGACCATCGTTCTTCACCTGCCAAGCCATTACATAAATGGAACGACAATATGCAAACAGGCTTCATCCCACCCCAAAAGGTTCAGTCCAGCACAAACTGCTTGGTCACATCCCTTCTGCAAAGGACCACAAACATCCACAGACATGTTTCAGCCTCGTACGTGAGGAGTAGCTTGGGTCTCTAGGTGTAACAGGCACAGGACCAACATCTGGGCACACCCATCCCTCTTGGGGTGATTACAGCAAAACAAAAGAGGCGATGGCTGGTAGGTTTAAAATTAATCTTCACCTCTGGCATTGCTCTTGGCAACCCTCAAGACCATCATTCTTCGCTTGCCAAGGGCAGTAACGTGGATGGGCCATGTGTGTTATCTTTTTTTAAAGTGTATTTTTTTTTCTTCTAGTTTATATGTGTTTTATCTGTAGACTGTCTCTGCTAGAGCCAGCAGTACAATAGCAGAGGAAATTGTCTCTATTTGATCCTTTTTGAGGTCACATAACTCCTTCCTCCAGTCCAAGAAACTCTCTAGAGTAGAATCCTGGAAAAGATATTGATATTGATATTGATATTTTATTTCTATCGCGCTCGTACACAAGTGTTTCAGAGCCCGACAAGGCAAGGAAGGGGAACAGGGGAGAACAAAACAGCGATCTTATTAGGCCCAGTGACATTGAGAATGTGCAAGTGCATGGGAGGGGGGAGTGCATGGAAGGGGGGAGAAGTGGAAAGTGCAAAGCAGAGGAGAAACAGATAAATAATACATAAATAATAACGGCAGCAAACAGTGGTAGTGCAGTCAACAATTTGCAAGTGCTAGGTTTAAGGCAGCAGACAGGGTAGGTCTGATAACTGCAGGAAGAAAAAGGGGGGCTGTATGGATACAGATACAGACGCCAGTGCAAGGGGGGCCCGGAGGCAGTGCGGGAGGGTGGCAGGGTAAGCAGGTACCTGGGCACGGAGGACAGAGGGTGGCCAGGTACACGGTGCCAAGAGAGAACAGATCAGCAGGGGGGACAGGGAGTGAGGGCAGAAGAAAAGAGGAAGCCCCAGAAAGCCTCTTGCACAATGCATAGGGTTTTGAATTTAATCCATGCATCCACTGGAAGCCAATGGAGACATTTCAGAGCTGGCGGGATAAGATCCCAGGGCTTGAGACCAAGGAAAAGTCTTGCAGTCCTGTTCTGAATTAGTTGCAGAGGGCGGAAAGTAGAGGCAGGTAGATTTAGAAAGAGGCTGTTACAATAGTCCAACCTAGAGAGTACCAGAGCTTGGGATACCATGAGCTTATGGGGGAAGGAGAGGAAAGGCAGAGTACCTCTGAGGAGGTGCATTAGGAAGTTTGACTTTTTATAGACCTCAGAGATGTGTTTGGAGAAGGAAAGGGTGGAGTCAAAGATGACCCAGAGGTTCTTAGCCTCACAGGTGGGGGTAGGAGGAGGGCCAAGGGAAGCCGGCCAGATAGTGAGGGGAAAAGATAGTGAAGGTGTGCAGATGAGGAGGATCTGACAAAGATCATTGGTGGCACACCAATCTTGAATGGCAGTTAGGCAATCAGAGATGAGAGAGGGAGAGGAGGTGGCCGAGGGTAGCCTGAAAATGATGCTTCAAAATGGCAAGCCATGAACAAAAAGGCAAGTATCAGACCAGCTAGTTGCATAGCAAAGGACCTTTGAACCTGCAGGCTCGGGAAGCTAGCAAGATTAGATAGCCAGACAGAGCAGAATGGAATGGGGGATGGGTTCCTTCATCTTTGTTTTCTGTGGGTTTATCATTCCTTCTTCTGTCCTTCACTACCTGCACAGCAAAGCACTTTGGGTAGGATGTAAGAAAGCACAAGTCATGTGTTACCTTAACTATGATTTGACCCCTTAAAGCAGGCTTTCTTACTTTTACTCAATCCCCTGTGACTTTTGATTTTATGAAGAATGGATCACCTACATCTTCCTTGATTCGTTCAGACCTTGCAAAAAGAACAAATTCATTCATTAGGACTGCGCTGGTTGAGAAGTCCATTGAAAAGTCCTCCAGTTTTGAGGTGAAGTCAGGTATTCCAAGGCAGAGACAAGCTCTGCTCCCTACCCATCCCCAGTGCATATTGAGATGCCCACTGTTGGACCACGACCCACCACTCTTCCAGTTTCACTGGCACCCATACCTCTCACTAGCAGTGAAGAGCTCTTGCAAGTGCTAAGTAGCCTGCCCGAGTGGTACAGAGGTGGAACAAGGACACATCTTGTCTCTGAGCCCCTAAATTGAAGAAAAGAAGATGGATTCATACATTCTACAATTTTGAACCATCATCAAAACAGATCCAACTGCGTCTGAATACCTTCGAATCACCAGAGCCCACAGTGCTGTTGTTACACTTCTTCAAACTTCTTCAACATATTGTTGCTGCATTAATCAAACCTGCTGGACACTGCATCATACCAAGCAGAGCACTGCATCTTCCATCTTCCTGGCTTAACCCACCAGCTCACTGATGCGGACGACAGCCAACTGCCACATCTCAAGCAATGCATTGAACGGCCGGCATCTTTGCATCGACCAAAGATCGACTATTGAACCGACTTTGGGGTGCTCACTAAAATGCATCACTCAAATGCTGCCTTTGAACCCAACAGACATACCCCACTCAGGGCCAGTCTTAGTTCAGATTGCCCCGCAAGGGGGAAGCATCATTGACTCACCCCACAACCCCCAAAAATGGCAACAACAAAAATTGCATATTACTATCCCATTGAGCATGTTGTGTCTAGTCTCTCTCAAAGGGAATCTGTAAGCCATGGCACTTTCTTAGACTGTGCCCAGATCCTCTTCCTGCCGTGCTACTCTCAGCACAACACGCTATCCACACGAGTGCCACTAGCTTCACTGCATTGGAAAAACCATTTAGCGGGTCACTTTTACCCGCTAAATGGTACTCGTTTCATTGCTGCTTATATATTAAAGACAGGAACAATCCTTTTAAACGTCTAGTTGCACAAATATCTCTGGAAATATACATATATGTGTAACTGATTCCATGGGACGAACCCACCGAAGTGGCAAACACAAATGTTTTCACTACTGCTTCACAATAGTACTCTACATGCTTAGTAACTGCTCAATATGACCATGTAAAGCTTACCAAAGCTGGGAATGCAGACAGTCTACTGCCCACTTTTCTTAACTAACATCAATATTTCATTCATACTGTTGTCACTCAAAAATATGTGGAAACCAATTTCTAAAATATTTTTCTGTAAGTTGTGCATTTGTAGTACGTCATATTTTTCTTCCAGTGCACATTTGAAATGTTTGGCTGCAATCCAGGAATGAGTGATTATTTCACACTTGATATTGGACAACTTGAGATCTCTGTAAACTGCCCTGCAGGTCATGACTTAAACAGACCCCAGAAGAACTTTTGTGATAAACCCATCTGATTGTCAGACAGGCATGCAGGTTTTGGAAATGCTTAATGTGCACAACCTTTGCACACCAGATCTGATAATTTCACGAAGGACATTTCTACACTGTTCCTGTTAACTGCTGAAGCCATTAAGCTGTTGCCCCTTAGAGAGGCACTTCTGGTTATAAAGGGTAAAAAACAATGGTCTGCAGGATTATTGGTCCCGTGGCAAAGACACTTCCGACCACCTGGAGGGCTATCCCTCCTGTGTCCATCACACATTCTGCTTGCTACCAGACAGCCCATCCTGATGGCTCTCCCAAGGGGAGCAAATGGCCATAGAGGCCACAGAGACTGGTCCAAATGTCCTTTGTGCCTTTCACTGAGGAGCATGTGCGGGTGAACGCTATCCACTGGTGCCCACCTGTCCTTCTTGCTGGTAGTACTTCATAGATTACAATATCACTGTAAAGACGAATTCATCTGTTACTCAAAGCATTTTATCAGTACAAGTGCATCAGGACAGGACACTCGAGTGAGAAGTAATTGGCAGCTCTCCATATCTGACACAGGATTGCCTCTTAATTCGAAAAGGTAGAAAGGAGAGACAGTCCTGTTGTACCAAAAGTACGATCAATAGCTTGCATGTTCATTATGATCTCATACTTGGAGTACTACAGTCATCCAGTAACCGTTGTCATTATTACCAAATTCATTGTTATTCATTTTGTGGACAATATAAGGATAACGATTTAGAATGTCTAACTCTGACCTGCAGACCACGTGTAGAAATCAGCAGCAGACAACTGGGCGTCTACCAATTTCTCTGAGCTATTTTACTGTACGTGAAACTAGCCTTCTGCACTCTCTATGTCTCTTGCAGTAGAGACATTAACCCACCAAGCTGTCTTATTGGGATTAGAACCTCACAGCTTGAAAGGAGGGAAGAGACACAATGGATAGAGAAAAAGACGGACTGAGAAAGAGTGAGGCAGGACCTGCCAGATATCGTGAGATGGAGAAGAAATGATGGGAAAACAAAGAGTACATAACAAAGGACAAAACCATAGTTTTTTTATATAAAAGGAAACAACACAAGGAAATGATAGAGGGGAAGAAACCTATAACTAACAAAGGGTGGTGAATTGCAAAAAAGAAACCACTTAGAGAAGCGGTAATAGCAACAGTACAAGAGAGAACCTCATGAAAATGTGAAGATCACAACGCTGAGCACACAGTGAGTCTGCAGGGAGGGAGGGGAGGAAATAGTAGAAGTAGAACTCTGCACAAGACAGAAGAGGCGAGGGATAGAGAAACTCGAGATATCAGGCTGGCTAGACGAGAGCGAGAAAGATGGTAAAGGAGTGACAAGCCAAGAGACTGAACGCCCAATGTGAGGAAGGCGGACCAACCTGAGAGAGTGTTAAGAGACAGAGAGAAGGAGGGGCAGAGATAGGGTGACGGGGGTGAGACAGAGTGTGGGGGAAGACAGGTCGAGAGTAAGAGGGATGGAGAAAGCTGCAGGGAGGCAGTGGGAAACTGATTAAGGAGTGGGAAGGAAACTGTGTGTGGTAGAGTATGGTGCAGGGAGAGGAACAGAGAGAGAGATAGTGACATTTTGAAATAGAAGTAGACCAGAGACAGAGGAAAGCTCTGCTATACAGGTGGTGGCACTGGCAGAGGCAGAAACAGGGAATGGGTAGGATTGTGCGAATTCGCCTGCCAAGAAACATTTCTCTTCAAATGGAAATATAAACCCTGGACTTGTGTATGCGATTGCCTCTTGCTGCAAAGGTTTACACTACTGGGGATGTACAATGTCCAGTGTCAGTGCCAAGATTCTGGAGCACAATATGGTGTGGGATCCTTTCTTCAGCACCTCTGTGCTGTGTATTCTGGCCATGCTTTAAAGCTTGCCATCCCAATCTGCTATGTCATCAGTGTGTATGTAAATCCTTTTTCAAACAGCTCTATTGCGATATTCTGCCCTACTTTTCTTGGGGGCTCTCTTTAACCCAATTCTAAGAGCAATTTTTTTGGGCTGCTTATAACTTTGCCCCCCCGAACGAATCCTCACAAAACTTGGCAAAAAATGTATGTGGCCCTGTCAGATAGATCCTGCAAAGATTAGTGAGGTTTTGTTAAGTAGGGTCAAAGTTATAGGGGTGGTCCGAAAATGTGTTTTTTCCCACGGACGGAATGGAAAACAAAAATGTGCTCATGTCTAGAGGCCAAACCGCTGGACAGAATTTTACCAAATTTGCAGAAGGGGTGGCAAGTTTGGTCCCAAAAGCGTGCTTTTGTAAATTTGGTGTAAATCCATCCAGTAGTTTTTTTTAAAAGACCCAAAAATATTTGTGATATCTGGGATCGGTCTGTGGACTCACTTACCTGTTCGGTCTGAAGACGGGCCTTCGATTTGCACAGAGGCTAAAGTGAGGTCCACGGATATCGGACACACCTGCTGATTGGATAGTGAAAAGCATGAGGTGCATCAGACCGCGGACAGAGCTATGGGGAAAAAGTCTGGAAAACACATTTGGGTCATTTGGTGATGGAAAGAAGAGCTCGGAAGGGTGCGGGAGTGGAAAAAAGATGATATGGGTGTGTTTTTGTAGGTTGAAAATGGCTGGCCAGGTGTTGCAGCTGTCCACCGACACCGCAGCATTCCGCATACATTGCGGTGGACAAACAGCTTTGAAAAGACATTTGGGGTTATTTGATAGCTGGAAGAGGCTATAGAAATGGTAGAGAAGTTTAATGAGGTAATGTAGAGCTGTATCTATAGGTGAAAAAGGGTTTGGAAATGCTGCCAGGCCCACAGTCAATTTTGGTGTCCATGGACATCATTTTGATTGCAAGGGGTGTGGGGTGAGTTTTATTAGTTGACCGTGTATGATACGTACTTGTTACACAGTTAATTGTGTTGTGGTCAGGGGATAGATTCCAGGGGGCATGACGACAGGCCATGCCTCGCAGAATATGTGCACTGGGTAAAATCACCACAATAGTAATATGTGTATTGTAATTATAGGTAATGCAATAGGAGTATGGTCAGAATCACCATAGTAGGAAAGTGTGTACAGTAATTGTACGTAATGTAGTGGGAGTACAGAGTATTTGCAATGTGGAGGAATTATGTAATTGAATTGTAACAGTACCTATGATTGCAGTACAATTGAGGACAGTGCTCACAGAATATGCAGTTGATTAAGATTGCTGTGGCTACTTAGTGTTGTAGCTACATGCAGCTGCCATCTGTGATTTCTATTCTGTGGAGAAAAAAACAGTGCAATTGGTTAAGCATGATAGTTCAAAAGCTGCAGTGGTATAAAATATTGAATATAGACTCTCATAATCATTGGATCATTGGGAAAAGAAATCTGTACTGAATAAAAAAAACAGATGTGTGGCTACTTAGTGTTGTAGCTACATGCAGCTGCCATCTGTGATTTCTATTCTGTGGAGAAAAAAACAGTGCAATTGGTTAAGCATGATAGTTCAAAAGCTGCAGTGGTATACAATATTGAATATAGACTCTCATAATCATTGGATCATTGGGAAAAGAAATCTGTACTGAATAAAAAAAACAGATTACAGTTACGTGAGGGTACGGGTGATAGTATGTTTGTTTGAAGTATGTTGTTATTAAGGGAATGCTTGAAATAGTTAGATACCTGCTGGCATATTCTAACTTTTAATTGTGCTATAGTTTAGTGACTAAATTTGGGTTGAATGAATATTAAGTAGGCATTTGTTAAATGTTCTGGTAACCTATGTTTTGCGGTAACAAGAGGTATTGTTACATTCAAACCAACTCATTTTTTTTCACATATGCAATGTAGTGCTCTGAAGTAGTTGACACACCAGCGTGGTATATTATACCTACTGTTGTGAAGGTTTTCTTTCCAATAGATACTTGGCCATGTGTGAAGCCTGTAAGCTTGCAGTTCTTTTTGGTACTGTATGCATTGTACCTTAGAAGTATTATTATGACATGTTGGCTATGTCAGTTTATTTATATGGAGGAAAGATTTTCTGTATTGCAAAAAGGGCTTAATATGCCATGATTTGCATTCTGCAGAAGCTGGTGAAATGGAGTGGATTCACAATTTGGAATTTGGTATGGATACATATAGAAATCATTCATTAGGGATATGGTCTTGTGAAACATGGTTGCAGGGCGTGCATGTAAGCTTCCATGTGTATATAGGGATGTTTTTGGTTTCCATTACTTGCAGTAAGTACATTAGGAATTCTTGTGGATCTTCTTGTGTGTTTATGATAAATTGCACCATTCCTCCACAGTAGTCCAATTCTTGCCTTATACATGAGACACTGTAAGTGTTGTTGAGATTAATTGTGGCATTTCTGTGAAGGACAAGTATTTGCAAACACAACTGGTCTGAGCTGTTTAAGTAAATGCTGTGAACAATTGGTGGCAATTGAAAGAGAAGAATCATTGTCACATTAGCATAACAATTTACTCCAGTTGTATGTGAATTTAAAAGGACCAAAGAGTTGTGTTTGTGGATCATTAGATGGGCTTGCAGATGTTTATGGAGAAGTGATATTTGTGACTTCATTTTCTAATGGATGTGAACCTGGCCTTATACTAGATAGTTTTATGGTTGTATTGTTTGATGAAAGAATTGCTTGCTGTTTTTTTAGTGGTATTGTTGGGAAATTCTATGTGTCCAAATGTTTTGAAAATGGGTTTCCCTTTCACTGGGGTTAACTATAGGAGGTCTCTGAAAACAATAACATGTTTTCCTCCAAACAGTTCCTCGTAATTGGTTTTTAGGACTTCTTGCATTCTGAGATGAAGTAAAGCCAACAAGAGGTTGGACATCATGCTACGTCAACACTTTCATTTGTTTTAGAATTCTGCATACCTCAGTTGCAGCTTCTGCTGACAATCTGTAGTAATATCATTTGTTTTGGTGTTCTAAGGGGAGGAGTAGTAGTTGGTGTAATGTGACAGCACCTTTGTTGTAAGCAGCTAAACCTGTGGGGGCTGTTACTACAGCCAAAAGCTTGTTGTTAGTTAAGCTTTGTAGACATTTTCTGATAATTTTAATTAACAATGTTTTGACCGAACCAGCTTCACCGCTTACATACAGGAGCAGAGGTTTATAATGTATACAGGTACAGGTTTTACTTTCATGTTTAAAACCATGCTCACATTCTTGAGAGACGTCTAGATAAATGGTAAGTTGTTAATCATTTAGCTGAGATTCCAGAACTGACACGTTTTACTCAGATTGTTTATATTGATACATGGTATTTTCTACCTCATTCATGGCTATTTCTGCTTCATTTTGAATGAGTGGTTCTCAAAGTGGGTTATGGCTTCCTGTAAGGGAAGGTTGACTGCCCTCAGGGCTGTCTTCGTGTAGTTGAGCTTCAATGTATTCCTCTTGTTGGTGTTCATTGTCCAATGTTTCTTTGTATTGTTTGAAATTGTCATTTGTTATACTGTTTTCGTTTGCTTTAAATGCAGCTTCAAATGAGCCATAGTCACCTAATATTGTTTTTTCTTTCTCCATTGTTTAAAATGTTGGGCTGGGGCCATGTAATAAGTTCTCTATGTTGTGGAGTTTTAAATGATAAATTTACATTATTAATTATACTGGGATTTGTTAGTTTTACTAGGCTTCCTTCACAAGTTAAAACTGAATATTTGTCAGTTGTCTCATTTAGTGTGACATTGTTTTTGTAGCTATAGTTTTGGGCAATGTCGTAGAGACACATGTTTTCCAAAGTAGTAGTTCTGTTTGGGTAGTATGTGTAAAACACATTGTTATTGTTGTGGCTATGTTTTCTATCTCTTGGTAGCATTTTAGTACTCCCTTTCTGGATAAGGCTGGTCCAAGGTTCAGTCAGACATTGTGCTCAGATTTGCTATATAAGCCTGTACCTGTTAAACAGTCTGCAGCTTCTTAGGACCCACATGCTCTATGGGAGAGAATTTTTATACCAAAGCTGTGCAATTTCTGTGATAGTGTTCTGTCAGATGATATGTCATCCCAGAGGTCCTTTAGCTCTGTTTTCTCAGCTTTGCTAAGATAGGCTGTGACATATCTTGCAACTGCAGTGGAATTGTCTGCAATGTATTTTATGTCTATGTTTGCATTCCACAAGAGGGCAATGATTGCATTGCAATCATTTATGTACTTGGATGCTCGTCCCTTTTAATGCTGTATGTATTTCTAGGGGATTTGCCTTTTACCCTGTCATTTTGATGTGGTAGAAGGTGTTTTTACAGTCTAATGGTTGTCCTTGCAGGCCAGTGTGTGTGTGCACAGGACACAAGTCTATGGTTTGTAAAGTTTTCATTTTACTTTTGGCTTTTAGTTGTACATAGTGATTGGGGAACTGCCAGTAAAAGATTTCAAGATTTAAAGGTTTGTTGATGTACATTACACATTGAGCTGAATGACCATTTGTACACTGGACAGTTTGTTTGGGTGAAAGGAGTATTTGGTTCAAGGTTTGTTGGGGATTTATTTTCTATAAGGGTTTCTTTTGCCACAATGGTGTGTTACACCATTTCATACCATCAACCACTATAGTCTATGACAATTTTTTTTTTGTTGTTCTTGTTTATACGCTTCTTCATTGAAGTATGGCTCTGTGCTGCTTGTGCGAATCCATTCCCCATCACACACATTTGAAATGGTCTCTATATTGACACTGTGCATGTTTAGAAGTACTTACCAACATGATACATTATAATCTGCAGGTGCTTATGTAGTCATCAAGTTTTTGTTTGCATTATGGGACTTATAGTTCCACTTTTACCATTGTAAAAGTTGGAGTACAAGTCACAGAATGCAGAGAAAAAAGTTGGACTGCATAAGCAGCTGAAGATTGGAATGGGTTATGTTAGGAATTATACATGCACTGTTAATATATTAAATTGCCACACACTGAGCACCAATTACAAATGGTGTACAAATCAATGTTTTTCTGCTTTTACTTTGTTTTATGAAAAAGTGACACAGTGCTGCAGGAAATACAGATATGCATTTTTTTACTTTCTTAAAAAGGATTCCAAAAAAATATTTAGAAACGCACAGGATTACATACGTTCATTTGAAATGCATTTTACAGTTTCAAATTATGAAGTTTCGTATATGTTTTTATTTGCATTCTGGGATTTGTAGTTTCAGTTGCATAATGGGCAAAGTCCATTGGAAGTGACAAAATGAAAAGGAAAAAATAAAGACTTAAGAAACACCTTATTGGAATGGGCGATGGGATGTATGCATGTGCGGCCAACAGATCAAACTGTGAGACACTAAGTGGCATTACAAAATGGTATAAAAAGAAACATTTTGAAATGCAGAGCATTATAATTGTTTTCTGCTTCATGTCAGAAGTTGATGAATACTGCACTGCATGGCATTTGCTAGAGCGGTTGAAAAAGAGAATATACTTATTGAGAAGCTTATTACAGGGTAACTAGCACAAACTACATAAGCATACCTGTTATATATTTTGTTAGATGCAGATCTTGTTGAATCTGGAAATCGAAATCTTGGGCAGTTGCACAGTAGTTTTTGATGGAGGTGTCTTCGATTAACAGGATATATGTACTCTGAGAGTTCAAGTGTAGATCTGAATTGTTGTGAGATGACAGGGCTTGGTATAGAGGTTTTGGATGTGATTGATGGATGGATGTGTGTCTCTTTGAAAGGAGCCAATGAGGCAGTGTTGAGAACATGGAAGTGGAAAGGGTAGAAGGGGTGCGCTCCGTGAGTGGGTCCGCGAACACCGCTGGGGTCTGCGGACGACACGTGCCACATCCGGGTCTTTTGTGGATGCCTGACATGGAAAGGGGACTGCGGGGAGTAGTCAATCAGGTTTAGTGGGTGTGGTATACATGAAGAAAGGGTAGGAGGAGCTTTGTTTGCAGGAGTTGTGAGAGCAGTAGTAATGGCTATGGCTTTGTGTTTGAGAAGGCAGACTGTGTGGATTCTGGGGGACTCTTCAATTCAGTCATTGAAAGTATATGCTGATAATCATGGCATCCTTGGGAATATTGGATTGGCAGATATGGAAGTTTTGTGGCATGAAGTTTGTGGCGCAAACTGGGCAAGCTTGCTTTCATTCTGTTAGAGTATGGTTCACTTCAAATGTCCAGATATTGTGATTATGATTGTCCATTGTGGTGGGGATAGTTTGGGGTTTGTGACTCCAGTGTGTTCGCAAGTTGCGTAGAAGGATTTGTTTAACAGCCTAATGCAACTGTTTCCTGCTGCTCATAATACGAACCGAACAAGCACGGAAAGCACTGTTTGCTGTCACAAAGCTCTTCGCGTGGCCGCCGCGCTGTCAAAGGATTTTCTCTCCCCTTCGCCTGGACTGTCTACTGAGTACTCTGTGCCGTGTGATCTAAAGAGCAGAGGAAGTCTGCTCTGGTTGCACCACATTTGCCTGGACTAGAAACTGACAAGGGGCTCTCCTGGCGCGAATACTCCGCCCCCTTTTTTTGGCGTGCTCACGTGGTGGAGCATAAATAGACCGGCTCCAGCGCACCCGCGTGCGCACCAAACAAGCACGGAAAGCACTGTTTGCTGTCACAAAGCTCTTCGCGTGGCCGATGCGCTGTCAAAGGATTTTCTCTCCCCTTCGCCTGGACTGTCTGCTGAGTACTCTGTGCCGTGATCTAAAGAGCAGCGGACGTCTGCTCTGGTTGCACCACATTTGCCTGGACTAGAAACTGACAAGGTGACTGTTGTGCACGTTGTGCATCTGTAGAGAATTGTGCACGTTGTGCACGTTGTGCTGTCCCTTTACTTCCATCTATTCTGCTTACCTGTTATTTTGATACACATTTTTTTTTTCTCTTTTTTTTTTCTTTTTTCTTTCTCCCTAATTTCCTTTAGGGGCTCTCCTGGCGCGAATACTCCACCCCCCTTTTTTTGGCGTGCTCACATGGTGGAGCATAAATACACCAGCTCCAGTGCACCCGCGCGTGCACCGAACAAGCACGGAAAGCACTGTTTGCTGATCGCGGTGCGCGCTGCGGGGAGCGCTGGTGTCGGTGAGTTTTTCTTTCACAGACCAAAGTTTTGGATTCTCTCTGCTTGTGGGGTGGAGGGACAACGGGTTCAGTGGAGGTTGCTAAGGGTAGTAGCTTGACTGCACGGGAAGGCAGAGGACAAACAATTGTGCATGTTTTAAAACGCAGTAAATAGGCTGCATGCTTAGACTCTCAGACTGTAAGTCTCTCGGACAGGTCTGGATCTTTATACACTTCGTAGTACTAATAGCATCTAAAAGGGCAGTGACACCCTACTTGCATTGGTCTGAAATTTGAATATAATCTGGTAAACCTTGAATACAACACTCTCAACCAGATATATAAATTCATAAAAAAAAAAAAAAACAGTTATATCTTGGTTCTGCCTATTTATTTGGGATGTCAAGACGCCGAAATAGCGTCGAATATGTTTACTCTAGAGGGGCTGCTGCTGGCCCTTCTACTAGGAGCTCTACCATACAGGGACCCAGACTATATGATGATATCTTGTCAGCTCCTTTAATATTTACACCTGTAAAAAATACACTAAGAATGGCTATGAATATGCCATTACCGCCGTCCCCTACTGAGCCAAGTGATTCAATGCTACTGGAGTCAGAAGCAATTGTACATCCGTCTATTGTTTCCACTGAAGGCCCTATGCAGGCCCTTGAAGATGAAATAATTGATCCTCTTCCAATAGATGGGGGGACAAGGGAGGAGATTGTAACAGTGCCGGAATCCTCTTTTTTGGATACCCCCCCTGATTTCTTCTCAGCCGACGCAGATCTGAGAGACCTTACTCAGCACCCTTTGGAATCCTCTAATCCCTCTAATGAATTGAATTTGGGTAATACATCAGAGACTGGCACGCTCCTAAGGGATATATTGCAAGAACTTAAAGTCCACTCTACTGGATTAAAGGAAAACCGTATTTTAATGGGGAGGCAAATTGATCACACTAACAGATTTACCGAAGCATTAGAACTTCTAGCCCACAAAAATTATCACGAAACTGATGGCTACAGGCATACTTCCCACTAGGATGGAGCCAGACAATCTCGCCACAAAAAATATGACTGCCGTGCAACCGAATTCTGAACCTCTGAAAGTCTCTGAGGTACTTTCTAAACCCAAGAATAAAAATCCTATAGAGATAGAAGAGGGGAGCGGGCAAATAAAACAAGATAATAAAAACAAAAATAAAAATTACCAGAACAACAAAAACAATCGGAAGAAGGGACAGGCATCTTTCTTCAATAAAAGAAGCAAAATCGCAAAAAATTCCTGGAAAAACCTATTAGTAGAAGACCCGGTTGGGACTTCTGACCAAGAGTCTGATAAAGAAGAACCCCCTCACAATGGTCAGGTGGGAAAATATAGGCATGCGAAGAATCCCCTGACGGATGCAATGTGCCACAAGAGTCTGACTCCAACATCAGTCATGGGACTTAGTAAGGTGAATGAGGATGAAAGTATTCAAATTAAAGGCATACAACCTCAAAAAGAGACTTATGATCTCTTCATAAAGCCGAAAAATCAAAAATTAGATCATATTACCACCTCCTTGAATCCGCTGGCAAATGAGTTTTTGACAAATATCACTCCGCAGGTGGCTCAAACTTTAGAATCAAGCGATTCAGCAACTCTGGTACCTCCTACCCAAGAAAACTCTGCAGAGGATTTGCCCTTGCAGAACGCCCCTGGAACCAGCTTTCTTGAGCCTCCTGCCTTGAGCGGAATCGAGATAAAAACACTTATTACGGCTGCTGTAGAAGCGGCTTTAAAGGCGAGATATCCTTATGAGTCTTTGGCTATAAATCATTCCATTGATTTGTCTAAGCCATTGACAATGGGGTCTAAAACTACTCTGGGCCCTGGGGCCCCTCAGATTCAAAAGAAGACTAAAGAAACTGGAGTAATGTATCAAAACAAAGAAAATTATTCTGTGATCCCATGTGTGCCGAAGGATCCAATTGATAACTCATTTACTGAGCATTCTTTAACCGAAATGGAGGTTAGGCTGCTTATAAGCACTTCAATCGCTGATGCATTAAAGGATAAAACACTGCAGGAAGCACAGGCTCCAATTGCCTTGGCTGGTAGTAATAAATACCCACAGCCTAAAAAGCAGCAAGTGATTAGGGAAGGGTCCCCCTCCTCGAAGGTTACGGAATCAATTACACCTATGCCTATAGAACCATTTCCTATATCATCAGAGCCGCCGCCCCATATCCCTGTCAGACCACCCAAATCACAAAGGGAGGCCGGGGAAGGAAGGGTGCCCAAACACTACACGGATACAGAATTTAAACATATACCTTGGAAAACTCTGTGCTTTTTAGATTTTCCCAGTATTCTCATATTTCCTCTCTTTGAGTGTGGCTTTCAGCCTTCTATGAATAGAAACAGAACTCTGCAGCTGCTCAATGATATCCCGAATTTAGCAAACGTGACCTCCGCAGATATCAAAAGGATAGATTTTATACATCCTGACTGTTATGATCATGTTAGAATTATATTCTACTCTAAATTGGTATATCGGAACGTTCTCTTGGAATTAGATGAATTTAACAAGAGGGGATTCGATATACTAAATTTTGGAGATGGAAATATGCAATCGGAATTTCCTAATTTCACCCAAGTTCAAAGACCTGGAGGCGGGGGTGATCTAGAGCAACAAAAAAAAGAGTCAGAGATCCTCCAGGAGCACGACTCAAGCTGGAGATGGCCAGCCTCGAGCCTGAGAGACTCTATTGCCCGATTGCAAAATCTGAAACAGTAACATTACCAGTAAGCACCCATGTTTCTATTCTCTCCTGTAGTTCAAGAGGGAGTTCTCATCTGTCGTCCTGTATGGAATTATGCAATTATTTGAGAACAAAGAATATTATTTGCATACAGGAAACCTGGATGACTTCGCCCACTCAGATAGATGGTTTTGAATGCCATCACCTTCTTGCCTCCCAAGGGAGTTTAGGCCGGCCTAAGGGGGGACTCCTATTAGCAATAAAGTTAGACCTGGGCATTAACATTGTTGAAACTTTCACCATTCCCCCGGTGGGATTGGGTGCTATCCTAAAGCTTGAAAACTTTAATCATATACTAATTTGGAACATATATTGGTCATCTGGAATAAACATTTTTGAAATTACTTCAAAAATGGAAGAAATAATGGAGAAATACCTCTACATTTATCCAGGTATTCAATTTGTAATAATGGGGGACCTGAACACTAATTTATTATTTATAGACACATTAAATCTTCCCCTCCTTGAACCCTTCACTCCTCCTTACAATGGTGGACCAAGGGAAAATTTGACAAACAAAAAAGTAGATTGTATGGGTTGGTCTACACTATTTAAAAATTGGGGCCTAAAATCCGCTCACTTAATCCTGAACTCCGATGTCCCATATATAACATGGACATCAGGGGCCAAGTCTTCCCCGATTGACTATATATATGTTTCCACGGAGGTTTTCTGCTTGATTGAAAGCTTTGGATTAACTCCCGCCCCTAAAAGTGATCATAAGATGCTGGAATTTAATCTTTCCATCAACCTAAGAAATCCTGAACCCCTGAAGAGGCTTCAGGATTTGCTTATAAATAATGGGAGTAATAGGATTTGTTGGCACCCGGGAAATGTCTTAAAATGTAACAACCTCTTCTGTAAAGATCATACAGATTCCACTTATGCAGAAAAAAAGGTGAGGTTTACACCTGAACATTTTGGCCCATACATTAAAACATTAATTGAGAAGTCCACCAAAAAGATGGGAAACCATGCCTCCAAACAACACTTGCACAAATATGGCTCTACTGTCTATTTAGCAAAAATTGAGCTACGCCGTGCTCTAAGACAAGTACATCGTCTTAACATAGATGATGATATCAAACAAAGGGGGATTAAAGGCATCAAGCAGGTCTATGAGAATTGGTCCAAATCACATAAACATAAATTATTTCAAGAAGATAACAAGGAAATGATGACCGCATTGAAAAATAACTCATCCAAGCATTTTTGGCAGCTTATAAACAAATCCTCAAGATCTTTTTGAACTTCCAATCTGAATCCAATCAACGAGCTCACATGGAAAAATCATTTTGAGAACCTATATGGTGATTTACAGGATGTAGGCTCTTTGAGAGACAACTTTAAGACCACACCTTGGCCTGGTAACTTCTCGATTAACATGATAAGAGAGAGGATAATAAGATCTAGTTCCTCCCGTGCTGCGGGACCTAACGGGTTATCAAACATTTTGCTTAAGGGAAACCCAGCCATCTGGTCCAAATCACTTTTCCTACTTTTTGAAGATATAAGCCGAACTAGACATATTCCATTATCTTGGAATATGAGCTATATAATACCGGTCTATAAAAAGGGAGATCGATCCATGCCATCCAATTACCGTCCAATAGCTCTCCTGGATTCAGACTCCAAAATGTATGCAAGCCTTCTTCTACAAAGAATAGATATTTACCACAACCGAAAAGATCTATTCCTTTGCACAATTTGGCTTTAGAAAGGGGATTGGAACATTTGCGGGCGGGTTGATAATCTCACTCCTGCAAGAACTGGGATGGCAAAAAGGGGCGAGCCCGGTCTATCTGGCAAGCATGGATCTATCTCTTGCGTTTGACCTGGTTACCAGATCAATCTTATGGAAGAAGTTGTTTGACAGGAAAGAGGAGACCACTTTTGAAAAACTGGTGTATGGGGTTGCATAGGTTACCTATCAGAAGCTCAATGATTTATTTGGGTTTTTTGGTTAACGCAAAAAGTAATAATCTATCTATTCTCACACACTTTTTAACCAAGGCCAAAGCATGCGCGATTCAACTGCGGGTAGTTGATTTAAAATTTGGAAACTTCTCTCTTAACCCATGTCTTAGATTCTACAAGTGCAAAGTAATCCCGAAGATTATGTATGGCAGTGAAATCCCATTCATAATGGGCAGACTTGATTTACACAGACTTGAGACAGTTACTCTAAGGAAAATGATGATATGCTTGCCCAAGTGTGTCCCTATACATGCAATTCGTTATGAATTAGGACTACAGTCATTTAAGAGTATAGTGGAATGGAAATGTCTATCTCTGTTTCGCCATCTACTAATACAAACGCAAAATAATTTGTATTATGAGTTGTCTGGTAAATTGAAACAAGAGAATCCAAAATCCGTTTTTTTGACAAAACTGATGAATTTATCGCTACCTTTATTAAGCGGTATTGGAGTCCCTATATCAACGCTAGTAACAAATCCAAGAAAAGTAAAACAACTCTTACAAAATATAGATTGGGCAGAAACTATTAGAGAACTTTCCTCATATAGGTTGTATTCACATATGATCTCATATTATAAATATCTAGGAAACATGGAACCTTACCTATACATCTTTCCTAATAGAGGTTATCGGAACATCTGTATGAGATTCAGATTTAATGTTTTACTTACGGGGGAAATCATTTCCGCAAGAACTAAAGGGCTAGATGTATCAACTTTGTGCAGGTTTTGTAATTCTCATGATGTAAAAGAAACCTTAAGACATCTCTTATTGGAATGTCCTAAGTTAGTAGAAAAAATACTACTCTATTTTTCTAACTTCGTATCAGATGTAACAAAAGTAATTCCAAATCAAGTATGGAAACATATGTTATTTGATGAGAAAATATCCCTGCAGTTAGCAATTGTAAGGTTTTTGAAAACTGAATGTGGTTTATCATGAAAAATGTAAAATACTTTACATTTTATTTTATTGCAGGGTTGCGTAATGGAATTGTATTTTGTTTCATAATGAAGTTAAATATGTCTTTTTTCTTTTAAAAAAATGTGTATTTGTTGTTTTATCCTTTTAATTGTTCTATTCATTTTAAATAGTATTTTGTAAAGGTTTTGTTTGAAAACCAAATACAAATAAAGATGTATTAATATTTTTTTCAGAACTAAATCAGAGACACACATGGAGATGTCCAAAAAACTTTTTTAGTCCTCAAATTGAACAATCAATGCAGATTGTCAATAACGGTGTGTCTGCTTTTTTGTATGCTTCAGGAATGTCATCCTTTGAGAATGATAATATCAATACTCAGGGAGTTTACTTCACAGATGTTGGAAATTCAATTTTCTTTTGCAATGTTAGGCAAAAGGAAAAAAAGGAAGAAAAATGTGTTTGTTTATAACCCCCCAAAAAAGGTTCTTTTCAGAGCCACCACTAAAGAGTAAATAACTTACATTGTGCTTAACTACTCTCCCAACCCCATTTAATTGGACGATCTGTTCTCAGACAACATGAGAGTCTGCGGATGGCGCATGCCACATACAGATATTTTGAAATTGCCTGGCATGGAAAGGGGACTGCAGACAGTCGAGGTATCCGTGGACATCAGGGATCAGCCAATCAGGTTTCATGGGTGTGGTGTACAGAAATAGAGGGTAGCAGGAGTTGTGTTAGTAGGAGTTGTGAGAGGATTAAAAATGGCCATGGCAATGTGTTTCAGCAGGCAGAGTGTTTGGATTTTGGGGGACTCTTGGGTGCAATGGGTGAAGGTGTATGCTAAACATTGTGAAATAACAAAAAATCTTGGATTTACTGATTTGGTTTGGAAGTGTTCGGGTACAGAGTGCAGAGCATGAGGTGGGTGGACCTGCTCCCATTTTGTTCAAAAATGGTTCAATTGAAGTATCTGGTCATTATTATCATTCATTGTGGTGGGAACAGGTCAAACGTGACTGGAATCTCATTGCAGTTTGCAGTGAAGAAGACATTGGGAAAGTTGAAGGAAAGGTACCATAATTCCCAAATCCATTTTTTATGAATTTCCCAGCAACAGATGTGTATGAGTTCCAGTTCATTTGGTCTGCAAATGGAAAATGCAAGGTGCAACATCAATAACGCTGTGTGTACTTTTGTTCACAATGTTGACATGACATCCTTCCATAATGTGAACATTAAATGTGATAGGGTCATCAAACCTTGCTTGCATGAGCCTTTTGGACATTTCCAACAGTGGTGAAAAATTGCCACACCAGGACTCACTCTAAGTACTGATGACAGAGACGTCCTCCATTTCATCCTGTTCTTCTTCTTGATCCTCCTCTGTATCACTGTGCCTGTTCCCCTTTTGAGGCCCTCCAGGTTGTTGAGGTGGTGGTGTTGGTGGTGGGGGTGGTTGGGAAGCATCGATGGCCATATTAGATGCCATTGCAGCATGTTTTCAGAGATTTGCAAAACAGGTGTTCTCCAGATGCTCTCTCCTGAACAGCCAGATTGAGAATGAGGAAAAGTAATGGGTGGGCCCCTTTAGAGGAACTTTTCATGGACAGTCGGGCTGTTCCCAGACTATCAAGTTCAACGTAGGCATTGGAAAGTTGTAAAAAACTGCCAGATGAACTTAGAATGGGTGTGGGAGCTGTGCAAGGGTAAGGTTTCTGCTTGAAACAGCATACTTTTAACGGAAAAGCATTTTTAAAATTGTCTGCGGCCTCGGACACTGTGAACACTGCTGTTACACTTCATGGGCGCGGTCACACAATGACGTACCGGGATGTCCGTGGCCTGGCATCCGTCCCCAGACACCCTGCAGTGGGAAATTTCAGTGCGCATGTGCTGGGTGCCCAGAGAGCATACGCAGTCTCTGTGGACCAATTAAAGATGTGTCACATGAAAACAGCCATGTCCGGACACTCCACCTGTTGGGGGCACCTCAATTTTGAGTATGGACCCCTTGGACAGTTTCATGGACCGTGGACTCATTGTGGGAATTTCGAAAAAACAAGGGAATACCACAAAACAATAAATAAAACATTTGTATTACAACAAATATATTTATTTAAGAAAGGGATGGGGTATCGGAAAAGGAAACATAAATGGGAGAATTAGACATTTGTGTAGAATAATCATGAGGGGAGGAAGGGATTGAGGTTTCATCAAATTGTCTTTGATTAAAATGTTCAGAATTTGATGGGGTTGATTGCTGGGGACAAGGGATACAGGTACAAGTAGGACATTGATGAGGAACTTGTTTAATCAGATGATTTCTGACATATTGTACAAGTTCATTGAAATAATTTCTTAGTTTATTAAATTTTTTTGACAAGTTCTTGATTTCAGTATTTACATTCGGGGATACGACTTCTCTTTAAACTTTGTTAAAGCGAAGTTACGGTTACTAGTAAAACCAAAAAACCCTTGAAATTTACCAGTTATGGTAAACTAAGCAACCATAACGTGTGCCACCTCCATGCACTGCTAAAACTAACACCCAGGGCATCAAAGGTGATATCACAAATGTCATTGATGACATCAGCACATACAAAAAAATGATTGGATGGATTTACACCAAATTTACAAGAGCATGCTTTCAGGACCAAGTCGCCGTTCCTGCTGCAAATTTGGTGAAAATCCACCCAGTGGTTTTGGGCTGCAGGCATGAGCAAAAACATTTTTCCATTGCGTCTATGGGAAAAAACACACATTTTGGGAACCCCCCTAAACATTTTCCCCCTGGACAAAAGCTTATCAAACTTTGCAGATCTGATGGGGCCATATACATTTTTTGCATAGTTTCGTGAGGATTTGTCTAGGGGGTCAAAGTTATAAGCCGCCCAAAAAGTTCTCTTCCTATGGGTTGAGCAACTTAACCATAACTACGCTGCAGCTATTGCAGGCTATGTAATGTATATATAGAGAGAGAGACACACAATAGCCTTTATTCACATTTCTTTTTTTTCTGTCATTGCTTTTTGTCTCTTGGTGGGTGAGCTTCTTTGTAAGCCTTCAGGTACTTTTAAAATAAGTACCTTGACTTGTCTGTTCCTTTTTTCCTTTCCTCTTCCTATACCTTTGTCCTTTGTCTTGTGCTTTTTTTTTTTAGCTTGCTATTTATTACAAATGTTTATATTAAGGGTCAGAGTCCTTTTTGTGTTGTGTATTTTTACAATTTTTATTTTTCCTCCATGGTCCTACATTTCAAAATGACTACGACCAGCAGTGATGATGAGGTGCTTTGGGTGGCTTCAGCTTTACTACCACATAAGAAGAGATGTGCACAACAAAACATTGCTTATAGTTGGCAATATTTCTGCGTAAAAGACCAACACAGCCCAAAGGAGGTCATGTACAATTTCTGTGGTAAGTTTTTGCAGAGGGAACCTTCACACAAGCCATCACAAAGCTTGGGGACATCCACGTTAATTCAACATCTTGTCTGTGTTTTTTAGAATTAAGTGGATGATGAATCATATAGGAAGGCTCATGTGAAACATAAGGTGAAAGCACATGGAGCAGGATCAGCAGAGCAGTATTTATCATCTGAGCCACAGACTTCCAATACGATTACCATCTATTTTCCACCAACTGACACCCAACCTCAGTCCATCCTGCCTTCACACGATCTTTCTAATTTTTTTGTGATATGAAAAACCCATCACAGCTTGATTGAGGTGGGAGGTGGCATCCTAGAGGCTTGGGGCAAGGTTCTTTCAGACGATACGAGCAATTGCCAATGCTAAGTATATTTTTAAATGTCCATTTTTTTATCCCTTCTTTAGAATAAAAAAACACACTACCTCTTTTTTCCTTATCTGCCAAAACAATCCTTTTCAGGACCAACTTTTTTAGTTATTAAAATAGACAATAAAAACACAAAAATATATCTATCAAATGAAAAAAAAAATGCCCTGAAACAGGGCAAATCCAGCGGATTGCACTGCAGCGAGCAGCTGGGAAATGGACGTCCAATCTCAGCAAGTAAAAGGCATGACAGCAGGTCCAGGCCGCACAAAAATATCTTTATTATAAAAGTGCAACACAAGGGAAAACCTGGATGGCTTGTTCACGTAGGTAGGGAATAACACAGAAGAAGGACTCCTTAAAAATGCTTGGCATACTCTATGGTACAAGTGCATAGAAAGTCCCCATCCACAAAAAAGTAATGTTTAGTGAACAATTGGCAGCCATGTTACAACAGTTTAAAACAGTTTAAAACACCTTGGTATAATGTGTACTATGAAAATCAAGTACACACCACAGTCATCAATACATTGTCAAGGCACATTGTAGTTCAAAATGTTAGAGCGAGTGCAGGAATACTACAATTACATAAACTGAGGAGGAAAAAGCAACAAAAAAACGGGAGAATGGCGGGAGGTGGAAAAAATAGACGTAAATGCACTGCACTATGAGTAAAGCAGTGTATGTCAAAAATCATGTATTTCTCGTACATCTAAGGCTGCGACAAAATTAAATACTATGTCTATGAGTATTAATGATTAAAAGTTACATCAGCCAATAAGAAGCCTCCAAAATAATATAATACATGCTGGCAATGCTGGCTGCGACTGGCCTCTAAAGAATAAAAAATACAAGGGTCTGCACAACAGCTTTAAGCAGCCATTTCCTCGACTCAGTCCTGTAATCTAGATATCATTCGTACAGTTTACTAACCATTGTAAGAACATGCCAAATAGTCGCCTCATATCACATGAATGCATAGACGCAACATCATGTTGATCTCAATAATGATATGCATGATAAACATGGCAAGCAAGAATATACAGTATGATAGCAGTATAAAGTGCACAGTGCTTAGCAGCAAAAAAGGTGCATAGTGCTTAGCAGCTGAAAAAGGGGGAGGGGAGAGGTTGTCCTCTCAACAGTTATAATAATGTGCATAGTGCTCTACGTCCATGCATGCATTAATATATTCCAAAATAGAATAACCAGAGAACAGTTAAAAAATCACAAAATAATAAAATGACATAGGGCCTCATTCCGAGTAGGGCGGTAAGTATAGGCGATTACTGGCATGGCGTAAAGAGCGTTTCCGTGCTGGCACAAGACCGTAAAAATCGGCCTATTCTGACTTCACGTGCACGCGCTTTGCGCCATGCCGGTAATGTACCTCAGCGCCATGCCGTAAAAGGGCTCCAAAAGCCCTTACCGGCAACAAGCGCACCGTACATAACACTACCGACATAGAGAAATTAGCGGTAACCGTAAATAGCGGTCCCCGCTATTTACAGTCACCGTTAAAAAACAGAACCGGAAAAAACGTCATCGCACAGGAACGGGAAGGAGCACGGCAGCCATCTTTAAAATCACAATCCATTGCCATCCTCTCCATACAGGACCTGGAGGCATATAGTGATCAGAGAAATAGGCATTCGAGACCAGCATCATGCCCAAAGCATTAAAAAAGGGTGCTGCACGCATAAGGAAGGAGCGCTTTACCCAGGATGAGCTCCAAGTACTGGTCGACACTCTGCACGAACATGCAGACACTGTATTCAGCAGTGATATGCGGAGGCCCACCGTCGTCAGGAAGAAAGAGATCTGGGCCTTGGTGGCACAGACGGTGAGCGCCGTGGGAAACACCTCCTGCACCATTAAGGACTGCAGGAAATGGTGGGATGACCTCCGTCTCAGGGTGCGGGCCATCCTCTCGGCAAACAGAAGTCAGTCCCTGGAGACAGGAGGAGGGCCAGGTTCCCCCATCAAAATGATGCTGTGGGCGGAAACGTGTGCGGCCATGATGGGCACAGAAGCCATAGAAGGGGTTGGAGAAATGGAGTGCGGTGCAGCGTCATCCGCTGATGGAGGTGAGTGTCATGAGTCAAGACAGAACATGCATTCCTAACGTAAGTCACTGCCAAGGGCTGGGCAAGGTGTCACGTCATGGTTGGGCAACACCCCCCCCCAATGAAATCATGCTGCAACAAGTGGGACCCAGGCTGATGTCAGGTGCAAGGCTGTAACCCATATGGGCCATACCACACAAAAAGGCCAAATCTGTGAGGCACACAGGGCAGTGATTGTAAACATTGTGAATGTGAGTCATCACAGTACTCCGCCAACATGAGTGACCCAGACATCTGCATGCATTTACCATCCAAGCCCATATCACTGTCCCACTCACCACCCAAATGTCAACAAACCGCTGCAATCCCATTGTGATACCATTGGCATGTAGAAATAATGACCCCCAAATCATTGCTCATGCCGTCTCTCTCTTCCCCCCCCACAGGCAGCGAGCATGATAGCGAGGACCAGGAAAGCACCCGGGCCAGTACCTCCAGGGGCAGAATCATGGACCGCTGCATACCTACAAGCAGGAAGACAACACAAGCAACACCACCTGCTCCAGCAACCCCCATGGAGGGTGCACAACCCCCACCCGCACCCCTACCCATGCCTGCAGTGCCGCTGGACACATGTCCCACGCTGCAATCTGAGGAGTCCAGAGTGGCTGGTGAGAATGCAGCCATGTGTCTCCTCGATGTGCCAGACAGCCCCCCATCAATATCGGGAGCCAACGTGGAGGGCACCAATGACATTGGCCATACCCCTGACACACCATCATACAGCCAGGTGGCACACAGCGATTCCGGGGAGGGCTCACAGGGCAAGGAGTACAACCTGCCTGTCCTGTATCCACTTCACCTGCTGAATCTCCAGAAAGGCCTGCAGGCCCAATACCAAGCCTGCCAAGCATATCGGCCACATCAGCAATGACCTTCAGGCTCTGGGCGAGGTGATCACAGCGAGCACAAACCGGCTCTGCAATGTCCTTGGCCAGATCGCAGATGCCCTGGAAGCAGCACGCCCCACACCACAGCCCCAGCGGGAGGACCCACCTTCACAAAGCTCGTCCACCCAGACCAGCCCGGTCCATCGTTCATTGTGTATATTGCGCCGCCACAACATGGATCCCCCTGGCTCTGGGAGTGCACATTGACCATGCCGGCACACACATGTGGCCTATGTTGTCCTAATGGAACTATTGTGGGGTTGTTGTGGGGGGGTTGAGGGCGGTGAGGGTGTGTGTGGGAGTTGGGGGGAGAGGGAGGAGGCGAGGGTGTGTGTGGGAGTTGGGAGGGAGTGGGGTGAGGGTGTGTGTGGGAGTTGGGGGGGATGGGGGTGAGGGTGTGTGTGGGATTTGGGGGGGAGGGGGAGGGGGGTGGTGGTGGAGGTTTTGTTGTACACGTTAGAACATTATTATTCAATACACCGGTTGATCATCCAAAAAAAACAGAGTGGACATTGATCATTGTGCATGTGTCTTTTAATGTTCCACAGTGCATGGTGTACATGTATCTCCACACCCAGTGCCTGATGTCCTGTCATCCTCACACCCTCAGCTGACTAGTGAGTCAGAAATATTGTCCGATCAATGATTGCTGCACGGCACTTTCCTCCTGTGCATCGGCACTGTGATGCTGTCCTGCCATTCCTTCCTCCTCCCCCTCATCATCATCTGGTGGTAGCAGTTCCACGTCAGGGGGCAGTGGCACGTTCCGACGGATGCACATGTTGTGCAGCATTACACATGACATGGTGATCTTGGACACCTTCTCGTGGCTGTAGATGAGTGCCCCACCCGACCGGCTGAGGCAACGAAATCTTGCCTTCAACAGGCCGAAGGTCTGCTCTATCTCCACCCGTGTACGGGTATGGGATCTATTGTAGTCCTCCTTGTGCCTGTTCTGTGGGTTGCGGACCGGGGTCATGAGCCACGGCTTCAAAGGGTAGCCAGCATCACCTGCATGAGAGTGGAATGAAGGTAAGTGTTTGTAAATTCATGGTGGAGAACTGTACTAGTCTTACATGTCAGCAGGTGATTACTGGCCATACACACATGTCCCAGGATGCATTCACCCCATTACTGGCCCGGCTATGTGTCCTGTGCAATGGAATGATGGAGGGGTAGCTTCTTCATGATGGGTTATGGTGTGCACTCACGTCTTGTTGCATGTGCATCGTATATGCATGCAGCAGTGTTGGACTGCATTCATTGATGTGTTGTGCGAGTTTTGGTGACGGGGGGTTAGCAGTAGTTAGTAGCATCCTCATCATTCTGCACTGATCTGTGCCATGGTGACTTGCAGCAATCCTATGGGTGTGCAGGACCAGTGACACGCTGTGGGATCCCTGTTAGACTCACTTCTATGCACTCCCAGGGATGACTGTCCTGTGTGGTGAGATGCTATTGCACTGCATGGTGCAGGATGCCCTTACGGTGTGTAAGGGCCGCCGATGAGTGGTGCATGTGTTGTGGTATTTGGTCAGGTTTCCTGTTAGTCATGTTGTGTTAGGTGTCGGCTCTAATTCATCACTGTGTGGTTAGGTAGTCATGTGCCATGTCACTTGCCTTGGGGCACAGTGTTCTGTGAGGTGCACATCATGCACTGGCGTCAACATTCCCATACAGGTGAAGTAGGCATCTCCCCCCCTTCCCACCCAGGTGAAGTAGGCATCTCCTCCCCACTTCCCACCCAGGTGAAGTAGGCATCTCCCCCCCCTTTCCCACCCAGGTGAAGTAGGCATCCCCCCCCACTTCCCACCCAGGTGAAGTAGGCATCTCCCCCCCCTTTCCCACCCAGGTGAAGTAGGCATCTCCCCCCCCTTTCCCACCCAGGTGAAGTAGGCATCCCCCCCTTTTCCCACCCAGGTGAAGTAGGCATCTCCACCCCCCTTTCCCACCCAGGTGAAGTAGGCAGCCAACATACTCACAGCCCCAATGCAGTGCCATGGCCCAATCAGGTTACTCACCAAACGGCCAGGCACGTCGTCCAGCATGTCGCTCCATGTAGTGTGGTAGTGTGGAGTTCCGCAGGACCAAGGAGTCATGAGTTGATCCGGGGTATCGGGCATTGCAATGTGTGATGGCTTTACTGGCATTACACACCATCTGGACGTTGATGGAGTGGTATTGCTTGCGGTTGCAATACGGCACCTCCATGGCATGTGGGACCACCAATTCAATGTGGGTGCAGTCGAGGGCACCTATGCAATTTGGCATGCCTACCAGTGCATGGAAGGCAACTTTTGTATCATATATCTCCTGCATATATCTCCTGGGGAGTCCCCGGGGTAGGGATATGTAGTCCCTTATGTGGTTGAGGAGGGCATCCAGCACTTGGTTGAGTATCCGGGAAAATATGGGCTGTGAAATGCCATGCATGTGTCCCGCTGTATGCTGGTAGGTGCCTGTGGCAAGAAAGTGGAGCACAGACACTACCTTCAGTAGAGGGGGGTTGGCAGTGCTGATTTCTATGAGGCTCACTATGTCGTCATGTATCAGGTCCACTATGGTGGTAATGGTGTCCCAGTCAAGCCGGTATAGGGTGTGGATCTGCTCTGGTGTGAGGTTGAAGGGGGTAGCTCTGATGCGGGGGATTGGGGGCTGCTGGCGTGGTAATGTTGGCTGCACCGGTAGGACATGCTGGGCCTTTCTCACCCTCCTTCGCCTCCTGTGTATCCTCTGTGGTTTGGGCTGTGGTTGTTGTTGTTGCTGTTGTAGTTGCTGCCTTGCAAGCAGGGCCTCCAGCTCCAGGAATGGTGCCACAATTGGTAAAATCTTGGTGTGGGAGGGGGTGTGGTGTGTGGGTTTGCTCCTTTTGTGCTGTGCCAGACTCCATTGCCTCCACCTGTGCTGATTGAGTGCACCTGTGCCTCTTTGGAAACATTGCTCATGGTTCTTAACACCTTCTCGGCGATGCCATTATTTACTCCATGCCGGTGAGGTACTTTGCGGCCTTGTGGAGGCCATTTTTTGCATGTCCGCATTACTTGGGATCAACTCCGGCTTACGCCATGCTGCTAATTTCGGCATAGAGTGTCGGGCACGTGCCACTAGACCGCTATTTACGACCTCGTACTTTACGGCGCCGTAAATAACGGTTTGGTAGGTCAAAATAGCTCGTAACGGGAAACGATGCCGGTAATCCTTTTCCGACATCATTTTCCCCTTACCTCCTAACTCGGAATGACCCCCAGAGTATCAAAATGTTAAAAAATACTCTTATCTCTGTAGTAAGATGCTGAATAACAAAAAATAATATTTTTTACACTGGCAGCAAGCTCAACAGACTTCTACTAGGGGTCCCCCCATTACTGCTGATGCTGGCATGGTTTGACTACACTGGGACATCGCCACCTGCGTTGAATTTAAAGAGGGTTATACTCAGAGTCTACTACTGTGGCACACACCCGCATATTAAAAGGAAGCCTGAGAATGCAGCGTAATCAGGGGCCTCTATACAGACTTAGCAAGCAGAAGAACTGCACAACCACCTGCCCAGATATCCCTATTCCAGCAATTGTCTTCAAGGTACTCCAAATCCTCAGATTACTCACACTCACCCTTGCTCCTGGAGCCCCTTACCTTATCATCACCATGACTAAAGGCGCGGGTGCAGGGAAAAACAAAGTTCACTAAATATGTTTACAAAAACACCGTCCAGGTCAGCGGCTGAGACTCCGGAGGAGGCACCCACCACCTAGGCCCCTACAGCCCCAGAAGACTCACAGAAGATGCTAGAGTATATTCGGGAGGGCTTCACCATCTTGCTCACTAAACTCGATTATATGAATGGCACCATCTCCTCTATAAAAGCGCACATCGAAAAGACGGACGGCCGAGTCGCCGAAATTGAAACAAGGGTGGGTGCAACGGAAGACGACCTGGGCTCTTTACGCGCAGTGGTTGTGGCGCTCTCCAGCCATGTATTGGCAGTTGAGAAGAAAAATGATGATCTCAAATCCCGCTTGGGGTGAAATAACCTGCGCATTGTCAGAATACCTGAGGACAATATTACGGAACCCATGGAAGATTATGTCGAAAGCACTCTTCTAAGACTCCTGGATAATCTGAAACTCTCTCCTCAGTTCGTAGTTGAAAGGGCCCACCGTTCTCTAACCGCAAAACCCAGACCGCATGCTCCTCCACGGCCCATCATAGCCAGAATTTTAAACTTCGGGGACCGCAATGCCCTCCTATGGGCAGCCAGGATTAAAGGGGAGTTGCTCCTTGTGTCCGCGAAGATCCATCTCTATACGGATTTCTCCGTTGCTGTACGGCAAGAACGCAAAACCTTTATGGCTGTGAAAAAGAAACTCCAAGATTTGGGGGTTAAATACTCAATGCTATTCCCTGCAAAATTAAGGTTCGAACACTCTAATCAAACGTTCTTCTGCACGATCCCGGAAGAGGCCTCAAAATGTATTGATGAACATTTCCCCGGCTGATCTCACCCATCTATGCAGTGAATTTACATTGTTTTGTTTTTACCGATTATGCCTATACCAGCAGCGGTCCCGCATGCGGCTCTGCTCATAGTAGCGATTATGCCCCGCAAGGGTACATTGCTATCAGTTTGTTCCTTCTTGTTATGTTGATCCTATAATATGTGGCCCTCACCTGCCACACAGACTCCTGGTGTTTAGTAACAAATGATTTCCTAATATCTTCCCAGTTCAAAGCAGTTATGTCAGGCTGATTCATGGACCCCCGGTCGTGCTGCCGGAGACCTGATTATGATTACAGATATTCTGGGTGTTCACTATCCCTCACGGTAACGCATTAATAGGTTACTGTTGCTCCCTTGTTGTTAACCATGAATCCGCTGCACACACAGCCTATACTAAACACATCGAATAACCCTACTGTACTGGAAATATCCTCGCACTCTCCCCAGTCCGTTGCATCACTGCCAGGCCAGCTAACAGGGCCCCAGGCGCTGATGCCGAGAAGTTTGCTATTGTTATGGTTTTGTTGGTGTACCATTCCTTTGTTTGGGGGAGGGATGTGGGTAGGGGAGGGAAACGGGATGTTATGTTAAAAAAGTCTTGACAACCACCGGAGATGCCACACATACCACAATTGTACACCACAGGCACACAGATAGGAAGGCACACCCTCACAAGCCGATTTGGCATTGGATACTACTAACTCATAGGCTAAAACCCAATCAACACCTCCATACAAATGGCAGATAGCAGCTTAACCTTCATGAGCTGGAATGTAAGGGGCTTAGGTAACTACAAAAAGATGCAGTAGATACAACTCTATGCTGAACGCCATGGCGCAAAAATCCTATGCCTACAAGAGACCCATGCCCGCTCTGAACAATGCAAAAGATTTGCCAAACAGTGGGGACCCCAGAGATTCTACACTAATTACTCTACCCAGAGTCGAGGCACCCTTACTCTAATACACCAGAATCTTAAGTTCTCATGCGACCACTCATACATGGACCCGCTTGGGAGGTATGTACTCATTATAGGCAAATTGAAAAACCAGGAGGTAGCTATAGTGAATATATATGGCCCAAATATTGATGACCCCGACTTTTACCTGCACCTGGCCTTTGTCCTGGACAGTTACCCCCTGGTCCCAATCATATGGGGTGGCGACTTTAATACGATACTAGATGTCAACCTGGATAGATCGGGCTCTAGACCTCACCAGCTCTCTAGAGCTGCACACACGATTCTCACAATTCTACCTCAGTGGTGGACGCCTGCCAACTTATGTACCCTGACTCCCGCACATACTCCTACTATTCCTCAGTGCACGACTCATACTCTAGGATAGACAAATGGCTCATATCAGACATATTGATCAGGTGCTTTACCCACCTGGCGATCCTCCCCAGAACACTATCAGACCATTCACCAGTGATTATCTCACTGAACTGGGGACAAGACTATGATAAAAAAAGACAGTGGAGAAAGTGGCCCCATGCCCTCCTTGATCAGACCTTTGTGTCTGAACTCGAATCTTCCATCGAAGAATTCTTTGAGATTAACACAAACTCTGTGCAATCACAAGCCACCCACTGGGAATCCTTTAAAGCATATACTCGGGGTGTCGCCATATCCAAAGGGAGCGGCATCCTGTATCCGTGCGGATAACGCTGACAGCGAACTGTCCCTAACTAACCTAGAGACCCAATATGCCCAGGACCACTCCCCAGACACACTAGCATCAATAGGGCTGGAGTTAGATAGGTTGCGCGACCTCGCAAAACAAGAAGTTAAATTCCTGGATAGCCCTCAATCAGTGAGGAAGTATGGGGAAGGTGAGCGACCAGGCCGCAGGCTAGCCAGATTGATACGCCGGGAGTTTGGAGCCCCCAACATACCGGCAATAGAAAGGCCAGATGGGACACTAGCTACCTCACCACAGGACATCAACTCAGAATTTATATCATTGTATAGCTCCCTGTACTCGAACATTGAGGGCCCCCAGATCTCAGACATTGACTCCTATCTAGAAAACCTCCCTCTCTCGGTCCTGTCCACGGAAGCCAGTACTTCCCTGGAGAGACCCTTTACGCATAAAGAACTCACTGAAGCCAGTGAGTCGTTAATGGCAGGTAAAGCCCCTGGTCCGGATGGCCTCCCCATGGACTTCTATAAGCATTACAAATCTCGAAATCTCTCCTGGTTCCACACTTACTGGCCCTGTGGGAAGAGGCGTGAGAAAAAGGCATACTTCCCCCCTCTTTCCGAAAGGCACTGATAACAGTCCTTCTCAAACCTGGCAAACCTCCCACACAATGCGGCTCATACCGGCCCTTCTCCCTAATTAAGTGTGATGTGAAAATATATGCTAAACTACTGGCCAACCAACTTGCTCCAGTCATGCCCCACATCATTCACCCTGATCAGGCGGGATTTGTCCCAGGCAGGTCCACATCCCTGAACTTGAGAAGACTCTTCAATGTGATTAGTAGGATCAATCCAAAGGCACAGGCAGTTGCAGCCAACTTAGATATGCAGAAAGCATTTGACTCAGTGTCTTGGGAATATTTGTGGCGAGCCCTTGAAAAAAGCAAATTTGGCCCCAACTTTTGAACCTGGGTTAGGCTGCTCTACACCGGCCCATTGGCCAGGGTCCGCACAGAGGACAGGTGCTCCACCCCTTCCAAATAGCCAGAGGGACATGACAGGGATGCCCCTACGCCCCTCTAATATTCGCCATAGCCATGGAACCATTTGCGGACATGATGCGCCAATCACACTCGCACAGAGGACTATGCACAGCGGGCCAAGCCGATATTGTCTCCTTATATGCTGATGACGCCATCCTGTACATCCGCTCCCCAGAAACCAACGTGGCCCCGATTCTTAGTGATGTAGCCCGATTTGGACACGTATCTGGTTTGAAAGTAAAATGTTCTAAATATGTCCTATTTCCACTTACAAATGATACGCAACCTCCCTCTGATCTAAGGGGATTCACTTGGTCACAATCCAACATCACTTACCTCGGGGTGATAGTTTCCCGGCACATTGCGACGTTGCGCGACGACAATTACCAGAACTACCTCACAAACCTGGCGTCAAAAACTACTAGCTGGACTAAGCTCCCCATCTCACTAGCGGATAGAATCGGAATACTTAAAATGGTAGTGCTACCTCAACTCCTCTACCGATTCACCAATCTTCCCTTATGGCCAGGAAATGTTTTTTTTAAGTCACTATGCCACATAACCAACACCTTTCTTTGGCATTCCTGTGCAGTCCGCCTCAAGCTCACAACACTGACCACCCCAAAGGAATTAGGTGGGTTTGCCGCCCCTGATTTCATCAGGTACTGGGTGGTAGCCCAATCTCAATTTGCTTCCTACTGGTTCAACACTATAGATCCCCCACCACATGTCCGGCTAGAGAAACTAAAGGTCAGTGACCGAGCGATTGGCTCCCTCATCCTCAAACCCGTCCCACCTGACACCGATTCAACAGACCCCATTGTTAGCACATCCCTAGCACTCACCAAGATCTGGACAACGGTCACCACACGCCATCCATTCCATGGCAACCTCCCAATTTCTTCCCGGACGTCCCATACATCCCACAATCCATTGTATCTCGCTGGGCTGATGCAGGCTTCCTGACACTTTGCGATGCCTTTGAACAGGGCAACTTCCTGGAATGGACAGACCTCTCTCTCTCCATTAAACAGAAGCCTTCAGCATGGCTACAATACTCTTCCCTTTGGAAGAATCTTAAGACTGGATACCCCAACTTCCCCACGCTGCCACCTGATGAACCCATAGTTGCAGAGCTCTGCACCTACGGCTCCTTTAAAGGGAAAGTGTCAAGGCTCTACCTCTACACCCTACTACAGACTAGAGCTGCCCCTCCTTCACCGGACTGAGACTGAGGTGGGAAGAAGATCTAGGAATAAAGATCACTGATGACTGCTGGTCTCGAATGTGCGCTCACACCCATGATGTTTCCTATAATTCTAGGTTTAAATTAATACAATTTAAGGTGTTGCACAGGTATCATCACATGCCCACCAGACTGCATCACATGTTCCACGAATCCCCTCCTAGCTGCACCAGATGTGGTGCCGACCAAGCACCCTACATTCACATGATGTGGTATTGCCCACATCTGACACAATACTGGACCGAAATATGCTCCACATTGTCAGCCATACTGGATCACACTATAAACCCCTGTCCAGTGCGCTGTCTATTCCATGACTTTCCCCAATTGGGACGTGACTCTGGGAGGCTGGCGGGACTCTTTATGGTTGTGGCTGTACGCTGCATATTGATGTGCTGGCTTCGTCCCAGGGCACCCACGCATGCACAGTGGCTCAGGACAGTCACCTGGGCGCATGATGCCGAGGAGGCCTGGGGTGTATTACAACATCCACACTCGAGACCAAGAGATTTCTGGTGCCAATTCCGCAATGACATGCCTGCTTTGTCCTCAAACTCAGATTCTGAATCCTCCTCCCCCTCCAGCTCTCCTAAATAGTGCTGTCCTGTGAATTGTGTCTCCATTAGCCCCGATCCCACTGTGGAGTCTCAAATCCAACCATTGTGATTCATACAGAATCTCAACACTGTTCTGTAATGTTTGCACTCTGTGAAGTGCGGTTTTGATGTCGCTGTGTGACCATCCCTGCTTACGTGTGTGTTGTCAAGACAAATAAATAAAGTTTAAAAAAAATAATAATAATAATAATAGTTGTTGGCTTAATCAAGCCAATGAATAAAATTGAACTCAATGGACACAGATAAGAATATACCATAGCTGTGTCACCTATAGGGTCAAAATCTGCATCTTAAAGGTGTGAGATGTCAACCACCGATAGAAAGAGCGAGACAGGTGGGGGGACAGAGTAAAAAAAGCATAAGGAATCCAAAAAAACATTCTGTGTAAAAAATGCTCATCATAGTGATAAATATTTGAAAAACCCTCCTAATAATCATGCTAAAAACAATCATAAACAAGTCTAGCTTCACAATCTCTTAAGAAAACAACCTGTAATGTATGTCAAAGGAGAGAGAAATATACATGGTGGCTAGGCCCAAGTTAACGTTATGTCGGACATTTGAAAGGTCAACAAAGAACAAAAAAAGGTACCAAAAGTATACATTCAAGAATTATACTATTAGGTGCCTAGAAACGTATACAGCTCTTCATCAAGGTTGTGACCCCTCGGTTTTTTAGTCTCAAGGTCCAAGATGGACTTTGTTTCTAACTGTCTCAACAATAGCTCCCGGTTGCCACCTCTGGGTGATTTGGGCACTGTCCGAATACCAAAAAAGGAAAAGCCCTCCAGTTTACTGCCATGTTGAGACTGAAAATGCAGAGCCATCGGATAGTTGGAATCAACATTTCTTATGGCTCTAATGTGTTGAAGATTTCTCAGTTTCAATGTACCTTTCGTACTGCCCACATACCACATGTTGCAAGGGCAATTCAAAACATAAACCACATAATCAGTATCACAAGTTATTCTGGATGAGATCTTAACATTGTTGCCCAAAATAGGATGTGTGTAACATGTCTTATTTACAGCATAAGTACAGGCTTTGCATTTAGAACACTTAAAGAAGCCCAATGGTTTGGTATTCAACCAACCATTAGTCAATGCATTATCAATCGGCCTCATGAAGCTTGGAACCAATGTATCCTTAAATGAAGTAGATCTGCGAAAAGTAATGTTAAGGAGATCTCCCAAAATAGTGTTTAGATGCTCATCTGATTTAAGGATATGCCAATGTCGTTGCATGACATGTCGAATGTTGTGGGCACCTTCTCCATAGGTCAAAATGAGCCGTGTCTCACTAGTGTCCGTGGTTATGTGTTCCGAAGTGTCTGCTACCAGTAGTAGAGAGCGATCTGTGTCTCTGGCTTTCTGAGAAGCTCTCTCCAATACTTTTTTGGGGTATCCACGTTGCTTGAATTTATTCGCCATGTGGGCACATTCGCAGTCGAAAGTTTCAATCTTGGAACAGTTTCTGCATATGCAAATGAACTCCCCATAAGGGATACTACATTTCAGGGCTGTGGGGTGGTTGCTCTTGGCATGGAGTGGGATATTAGAACTTGTGGGTTTTCTGTACAGACTGGTGATCAATTCACCTTGAGTCACAGTAACAAGAATATCCAAGTATGTGATAGCAGTCTTGCTGTGGCTCTCAGTGAATTGCAGATTAAGATCATTGATGTTAAGAACTGTCACAAAGTCCAATCATTCTGCACTGGTTCCTTCCCAAATAACAAACAAGTCATCAATGTATCTCAGCCAAAGGGCGATCTTAGATGTGTTTGATTAAATATGCCCGTATGGATCGACATAAGATATTGGTCTCGTACATCTAAGGCTGCGACATAATTAAATACTATGAGTATTTATGACTAAAAGTTACATCAGCCAATAAGAAGCCTCCAAAATAATATAATACATGCTGGCAATGCTGGCTGGCCCTGGCCTCTAAAGAATAAAAAATATAATATTAAAATAGAAGAAGCCTAGCCAGAAAACACAAAGCATGTAAGTGCCCCGTCTGTGCAAGGGACTGCACAACCGCTTTAAGCAGCCATTTCCTCGACTCAGTCCTGTAATCTAGGTATCATTCGTACAGTTTACTAACCGTTGTAAGAACATGCCAAGTAGTCGCCTCATATAAAATGAATACATAGACGCAACATCATGTTGATCTCAATACTGATATGCATGATAAACATGGCAAGCAAGGTTATACAGTATGATAGCAGTATAAAGGCATAGTGCTTAGCAGCAAAAAAGGTGCATAGTGCTTAGCCGCTGAAAAAGGGGGTCGGGGGAGGTTGTTGTCTCAACAGTTATAATAATGTGCATAGTGCTCTACGTCCATGCATGCACTAATATATTCCAAAATAGAATCTTTTGTATATCGTAAAAACATTCAGTTAACTATCAGAGAACAGTTAAAAAATCACAAAATAGTAAAATGACATAGTATCAAAATGTTAAAAAATACTCTTATATATGGATCAAGGACCATTAATTGATCCGTTCAATGCAGTGTGTTTTAAAAAGAAAAATGTATATCCTTATGTATTTTATCATAGCCACGGTTATCCCTTATGCAAGCCGCACGTAAATACCCCCAGTCGTTGCCGCATTTAGTCACTCATGCATCTTTGGTAGTCGCGGCTATAAAACCGTTTCAAAAGAAGAAAAACACATCTGTATATATATATAAGTGTGCAGTAGTTTTGTATGTTGAGTGTAGTCTTTGCACATAGTTACTGTAACACATTGTTAACTTTCTATTAATCAACAGTACCTGTAAATGTAAACACTTCAAAAAGTTAAGGAAATATGCAAACAAATGTGTTTAAGAACAGGTTTATTTGAGGGGGAATGTGGTTGCACAATTTCTTTTTATTTTACTTTTTACACATGATGGATCGTTTTCATTAACCCAATTGTCTATATAATGAATGTCAATTATGTATGGAATAACAAAACCCTTGAAATTCAAGGAAGAAAATGTAGTTGCAGGGATGTTAAGGTCAGTAATACATTGTAAAACAACCTTGAAATTCAAAGAAAATCCTTAAGTTGCAGGGATGTTAAGGTTAGTAATACATTGTAAAAAAAACCTTGATAGTCAAGGTAAAAACTTGAGTTGCATGGGCGTTAAGGTGAGAACTAATGCAACAAAAGCCGTGAAATTCAGCTAAAGCCACCTTACATTTGCACCCCCTGTTGCACAGCCTATGACCACAATGAGGACATAACAGATCTCATCACTGATGAAATCACTAATTACATTACAACAGTAACCAGCATTATAGATGGCCTTCATCCATAGTCAGTGTGCATGGCCAAATATATTTTAACACATTAATGGTTACTAATCATGGTATTCCGTCATGTCACTGGCCACAGGCTTCCCCCATGTGCTCTGTATATTTTTAAAATACTAACAAACAACCGTAGACTTTGGCCTTCACCAGTGGCTACACCCTTCAGGTGTGTCCACTATATAGTATGTACATTTCTCAGCCACCAGCCATGGGCTTTAGCACAATACTGGCCAGTGGCCACAATCTTTAGCTGTGTCCATTATATATTCTAATATATAAATGGGCCACTTGCCATGGCTTTTGACCATGAGCAGTTTATACATATTTTGGATCTATCCACTGTATATTTTTAAATAATAGCATGCCATAAGCAATGGACTTTGGATGTGCCCATTGTGTATTGTACAACACTAACCAGCCCTTATCTATGACCTTCAGTCATGCCCACTGTATATTATATACACTAGCCAGCCATTAGTCATGGTCTTCAACACAATACTAGCCAGATGCCACAGCATGTGGCCATGCCAACTTTGTATTCATAAACATTGATGGGTAGTTAGGTATGTCCTTTAGCTACGGCCACCAACTATAACTTTCAACTTTGCCCACTGTATATTTTAAAACTGTAACGGGCCACTAGCCATGGCTTTTAACTATACACATTGGTATTTTGCAACACTAATTCATGGCCTAAATTGTGTTGTGAGCTAATTTATTAATCATGTAATATCCAATGCTACTATTGATGGAATCTGTTATATACAATGTAATAAGTGTTGTCACCAGTGATGCAATTTGTGATGTTATCAGTGTTCTCCTGCAACATGTAATTAGTGATGTCATCAGTGAAGCGATCTGTGATGTCATCATTGTAGTTATAGGCTGTGCAACAGGGGGCATGAAGTTAAGGTGGCTGTAGCTGAATTTCAACGGGTTATGTTGTGTTAAGTTCTCACTTTAACGTCCATGCAACTAAAGTTATTTCCTTGAATATCTAGATATGCCTGTTCACTGTTTTTAGGGCCAAACGAAAGAAGGCTGGGGATAAGAACCTAGATAAGACTTAATATGGTGCCTCTAGTCTATTCAAAAATTCTTTAGTCTCTTTTTTATTTTCTCAATACCATTGAGGCATTCTTTGGGCTCTTCCAATAGGCTGAGTTTCAGTTCATCACATTGATGTGCATCTAGAAATTGAAGCGACCATACCATTTGGTTGCAGCATCTCAATGGATTGAGTCAGTTTGATTATGCTAATCAGTGGCTATTGGCTGTGACCTCATCGTTTCAATGGCTTCTGCTGGCAGCACAGCAATGCAATATGGGGCTTGAAGGCATGGGGGGCAGACAGATCCAGAAAATGCAGTGGCTCATCAGCTCAACAGGTGTGAATGTTGATTGAATCAGTAGGGGGCTGTATTTAAGACCAGCTTTGCCAAAGGCAGCACCTTTGGGCATGAAGCACATAATAACACCTTTAACCAGTCCCCTGAAGAAAATAATGCACTCACCTGCTTTAGGTGAGAGAAGTACTCCTCCTTAAGCAGGGGACTTTGACAACAAGGATTTGCGTTGTTTCTTCTTCTGTTCCAAATAGAATTTTCTAAAAAATGAGTGGATTCTTCCCAAAGTTAGTTAAATCCTAACAGGGGATTGGTCGTTTTCAAAGACATGTGTTAAAGGCCGATCCATGTCTCTGTTCAACCCCTCCTCAATCTGATGGGTCTTCAAATTAAGTGCCATAGATTAAACATCCAAGGTGGCCCGTCCTCTGTATGTGTGTGGCCTCCTGGAGACTCCGGACCTCCCCTCATCCCTGTCTGCCACAGAACAAACTGTCTCAATGTTAAGTATTTTTAGCTATTTCCCTTTAGTCTAGCAAGCTTTTTTAAAGCTACTATTCCCAGATGAACCCCAAGGAAAGTCAGCCTCTTAACCTAGGGATGGGGATCAACATTCTCACTAGGATAAAATATAAGAGTTTCTAAAATGAGCTGCATCCATGGGTGGCGACAAAGCTTCAAAGGAAGAAGTCGGCATTAGATGTCCCATTCATCGGTAGTCAAACTAAAAGGCCAAGTTACTAGAATACAATATCTCAGGAAAAATCAGTTTTGGGAAATGAAATCCCATATCGAGCTCTACAGTTTATCGAGCTACCTAAGCTTATCTTAACTTTAGTTCAGTCTCTAATATATAAAATACTGTAGTTCTGCCTCACGTTTAAAGAATTTAGCAGTTAATTGAAGCTATTGTTTCTTTACTAACGAAATATTCCTGTTTTTTTCCCAAAGAATCACACTGCCATTTTCAGAATAACTTGTTTCTAGGCATGCTAAAACACATCTAATTTGTAAACTGCTAGCATTTGTCTGTCAAGTATGCCAAACAAAACATGTGTTTCCAGTGTGTACGTTGTTTAATTTAACACATTGCGTCTTCATTTAGTTTGGCCGACTATTTGTTAGAGCCACACCATACTTTATTTTCTTTTCTACTACTTAATTAATATAATAATGGACATCAATAGAGAGCTGTATGTTATGAAAGTGTTTCCTTTGTACCGTTTTGATTTTTAAAAGGAAACCCACATTAGGTGCTGCTACCCATCTCTTGCAGGTGCACATGCGAAGTGCATGCGTCTGAAGGTGATCAACTCACATTTCATCTGCTGGAAATGTACATATGCCACTATATGAATAGGAGTGAACATGTTATACAATCACTGTGGCTGGAACCATCTCTGGTAGAATCAGTGAAACGGTCTATTTAGCACTAGCTCATACATGGAAAGTTGAGCACAATGCACTTTCTGTAGATAAATCACTAAACATGCTCTTGGGGGGAGAATACATTGGCAATACATTTCTGTCGCAGGCGGTCACGCTTGTCTATGCCTTGCCAAAAGTGTATCTGTGGCGGCTTTTTTTTATAAAATAGCGATGCTCTTTTTCGCAAATAAGTTCGATCAACAAACATGCCGTAGAGTTATGTTTATTTAGCTGCAGTCCATTAGCACAGTCAAACACACTTTTCTATAAATGCGTTGCAATTTTGAGTCCAATTTAGCACCTAGGGGGCAAGGAGGGATTGCAACCTAAAGCAAAACAAAAAGAATCTATGTGTGTGCCTCGTAGTGATGTAAAAAGTGGGCGCTTCTCCAGAGAGGTACTTATTGAAGGCTTGGAAGTTCTGCTGCAGCCTGACTAAGTTTATTGCTTCTGCATGTCCCTTCTTCTGGTAGAACTGAATCTCAGGGTGGAAACAGTTTTATATCTCTAGACCTATCTTTAACATATTTACTTGCACATACATTGTGGTGCTATAGATTTAAGCATCATTACTCTTTGCTTCTGAATCAGTTATTCTAAAATGCCTGTGGGAAATGGCCCGACCAATTGTTTACTTGTGCAAACGCACTCTTTTTCTTAATTCTGATCTGTCTCCACGCACACCAGAGATGGACCAGTACATGCTCACATGAGCATGGTAGACGGTGCATAAACCCTTTACTGCACACATGCAGTTCACATGCGCTCGGCAGGGATCAGCAGTGACGGCTGCATTGTAAAATCTGAATGCTGCCAACACTCGATGCATTTCGATCCTATTGCAATTGTATGTTCCAGGTGAAGAAAAACAGACAAAGGGGCTAATTTACAAAATAAGTGCTAAGTTTGCACTAAGTAGTGAGCTCAAGCAAGAACATTGCATGGATGTAATGTACAGCGCTGGGACTTGATTCATGGAATTAAATGCATACAGAAACATGCAGCGCAAAGAAAAAAACCACTACATGCCCCAATGCCAAACACAACATAGCGCTGTCAAACAACTTTTGTGCCGGACCCATTACTTCACTCCTCTCCTGCGACTGACAAGTCCTCGTCCTTGTACCCCCACTGAGCTGCGCCCCAGTCCCCTAACTTGAGGCAGCAAGCACAAGTTGTTCCATGTCCCAGTACCCCCACTAATCTGCGCACCAACCCCCAATTTAAGGCAGCACCCACAAGTCCACCCATGTCTCATTAGCCCCACTAATCTGTGCACCAATAACCTGAATTTGGGCAGCACCCACAGGTCTGCCCCCGTCCCAGTACCCCAACTAATATACGGAGCAACCCACTAATTTAAAGCAGCACCCACAAGGCCGCCCTCATCCCTGTACCCCCACTATTCTGGGGACCAACCCTGTAATTTAAGGCAGCACCCACAAATCTGCCTTTGTCCCGGTACCACTACTAATTTGTGCACCAATCCCCAACTTAAGGCAGCACCGACAAGTCCACGCTTGTCCCAGTACCACCCTAATCTGCCCACCAATCCCCTAAATAAAGGCAGCACTCACAAGTCTGCACCATCCCACTACTCCCACTAATCTATGCACCAACCCAATAATTTAATGCCCCACCGACAATTCCGCCCTTTTTTCAGTACCACCACTATTCTGGGCACCAACACCATAACTTAAAGCAGCACCCACAAGTCCGCCCTTGTCCATGTACTGCCACTAATCTGCTCATCAACCCCTACATTTAAGGCAGCACCCACACATCCACCGTTGTCCCTGTACCCTGAAGTGGGAGCAAAGTGCACTTCAGCTACTTTCAAAAGGGGTAGAAAGACAAGGTTAAAAGAATTAAAGTATAAATAGTTGCATAAGCAGGGCTAAGAGTTTCAGTTCACTACAACCAGCAATTCAATTCAATAGGTCTGGGCCAAAGTCAATGATTCAGAGTCGTGGATAGGATAGCACAGTTCTGGTAGTAAGTGGTAAAGTCTTTGCCAATGTTCGAGGAAGTAGTTTGCCAGAAAAAGAGTTATAAGTCGGTTTAGGAGTGAACAAGGCCCCAAAGCTGGGAAAGTTTCTCAAACTTTCACCGCGGCAGAAAAAATTTCCACACCGCGTTTGCACAGTACCTTAAGGATGAAGAAAGGCTGTAGCTGAGGCAGTTGTTCTGGCAGTTCCTGCCGATCTCGCTGTTCCTGAGCTTCAGTTGTGGGGACAAGAAGGAAGACGTCGGGAGATTCCTGCACTGTCCAGGGAAGAGGCCACAAGCTTGGCAAAATGTTGGGTTTAAGGTGTGAGTGCCTTAAGGACCACAAACTGGTATCCTTCTCATTGGCTATCCAGTTTTCAACAGCACTCAGAAGAAAATTCGACCAGTATGGAGACGGTGTCCAGATGATTTACGAGTTGGATCCCACCTGCTCAAGGGAAGAAGTCATCCTTGCAGAAGCTTCTCTGTTGATGGAGTTTCAGGAAATTCGGACCTGCAGCAGGGCTTCATCGGGCAAACCAACGGTCAAGGAGTTGCAGCAGTCGTCTTCTTCTAGCCCGTCTTCAGTTCTTTCATTCCAGTGGTCGACTCTGCCTTTCAGTCCTGGAGACTCACCTTTTAAACAGTTTTCTCCCATTCATGCCAGCCTAGCTGTCACTCACGTAGCAGGGTGGTTGCCCTTGCTTGACATTTAGCCAGCCAATCACACTAGAGTACATTCAGGTCTCCTAGGAGACTAGGCACAGGGGGTTTCGTGCACCTCCCTCACACCCTGTGCACCCAAGACACTCAGGCGCCAGAGGAGGGCTTCAGCACTGAAGCCCACCAAAGGGCTTCGAACAAAGGCACCAAACCTGGTTTGGCGTGCAGAGTTAAATGCAAGAAGGACCTTTCCTAAAAGAAACAGCGAAAAAAGATGATCGGAGATTGTTTTTACAGAGGGTCATGGGCTCCATATTGAAAAACATGGCTGACCTAATTTTTAGCTAACAGTGTTCGCGGTCAGGACAAATCATGGTAGTTTGTTCTAAAACCACTGCCACCAGCCATTTCAAGAGGAAAGGGTAACATTTGACTGTTACATGAGTGTTTAGACAGAGGGGATGCTAAGCAGCCCCTCCAGCACTCTATAGGAAGATAGTGTGTGCTGGGTCGATGGATTTAAAAGGACTAGAAAAGTCAATTTAACTTCACATGCTCTGGGAGACAGTAGTCAGTCCCAGAGCAGGTATTTAAACCTTGGGGAGTCTGAAAGACACCCCTGTGCCACTGCACTAAAGGTGCTGTGTGAAACCCAAGAAAAAGATGATGCCTATGGAGTACTCCATATCCAAAGAACACAAAAGTAAAACACACATAGAAATACATGAAAGTGTGGGGAAAAAAGGCTCACACTCTTTCCAGGTAAAAATGAAAATCCTAGAAATCCAGCAAAGTTGCTGGGGCTCCAAAAAGGTAAGGGAAATTAGCACATTCTTGAGAATTCTCCATAACAGACCGGGACCGGTCAGTGAGGAGAAATTCACTCATACCAGGGCTCTCCTAGGGGCTGTAGGGAAGGGAGACAAATCTGAATTAACAAAACAGCATTTGCATAATGAAACAAACCCAATCCATGGATTTGGTGAAAACTAAGCAGCAAAGTAAATGATCACCAATATTGAATACCAAACTGAATGACACCTTTATGGGCAAAGTTATGACCTGATGACAAAGTAATATGACGTTCAGATATTGCCTGTTTGAAAGCAAAGTACGAGGCAAGAAAGCAAGAATGGAAGTTTGCGAGAAAGTATGACCACAAGGTGATATAGGAATAAAACCACCAAAAAGTGAACTTTTTTCTTGAATACAGGATGGCAAGGCCAACATCTGGCAAAGGATATGCGACACATTGAGGCAAAGCCAAGAGGCTGACAAGGAGAAGCCAAATGGGTGTGAACATTCACACAGGGGCAGATACAGAAGAACCTGTCCGGGCTAGTGAGCCTAGGGATCCTGGATGTGCGAACTGTAATGGGTGGACCATGTTGTCCGACAACTGCGCCTAAACCAGGGAACCTTCAATTGTGAAAGCCAAAGACATTGTTGAAACGTAACCAAGAAGGAATAAGCTGATTGAATTGTTAAGCAATCCAGAAGGAGTCTCAAGTGTATCTGGAGTTGTTTTAAACATTAAGAGACTGAGACTAAGTACAAGTTGGCAAATTGAAGTCTTGGTGAAGGGAAACCTTGGACTTAATGAACTTTAGTGCTGTCTTGAGGACGTGAACCTCAAGACCCTTTTCTTTGGAACTGTGTTGCCTTGAATTTGGGGAAGGGAACTCCAAGGATTTGTGGAACTGTTTTGAATTTGGGAAAGGTAATCCCAAGATTTTTGTGGAACTTTCTTGATCTTGGGTAAGGGGAGCTGAAACGTAAGCTAGGCGCTGGAAAAAGCTCAGAACTTTGTTTTGATCACCATTTAGGTTATTGCTGACATCCCTACACATTGTTTAGCTTTAGTTGTGAGGGCAAGGATAGGTTTTGGACACAAACTTTTAAGTTGAACTTCCTGACTCAGACTTTCCATAGTTTCTTTAGGTAGGGAAGTTAGGCCTTCAACAATCCTGATATTTAAGTTAATAAACCATTGTATTTGAACTCTGAATCTGTTGTCTGTGTCTTGCTTCCTGATGCCTTCACAAGTGGTGTAGACGTGGGATGCGGCTCAACTGATGCAAGTTGGGGGGCCTTAATTTTAAAAGCTAAGTGCCAGAGCATCAGACCTCTCAGTAGCTACAGAGGGCTATATTGGGTTTGATGTCTGTAGCAGTAGGGATGAGACTATTCCTCCAGGTGAAAAAAGCCTGATACCCACCGATATGATACTAATTCCACCCCTTGATACATGCAAAAGAATAGCATCCAAATCCACGCTGGCATAGATGTTTGGAATAGATGTATTAGCGGGAGTTATAGACACAGACTTTAGAGGTGATGTTAAGGTGTTGTTACAGCATCACAGGTAGGACCCATTCCAAAGTCATCAAGGGGATATAGATTGCTCAAGGGGTGCATGAGAAAGCAGTGTTTCCTAGGGTTAAGGAAGCATCTGGGAAGGAGAGAACAGATAGAGTCACTCAAAGCTTTGGGCAGGCCAATGAAACATCTGATGGACCTCGCAAACCAGAAGCCAGCAAAGCTAAAGAGGAAGAACCTGAGAAACCTCCAGACTTCGCCTTTGCCCAAAGAAACAACCCCTTGTTAGCCAGAGGGTCGGGGGAAAGGGGACCTTTTTCCTTTCTGAAATATGGACTTCTATATAGAGGAGACACCATTTCAGAGGGCTTGGTAAAACTGCGGTTGGTGGTCCCTTAAAGCCACAAGCAGGTGGTTCTATAGATAGCCTATTTACATCTGATGGGGAGCATCTGGGCCAGTCTAAAATTCAGGCCAAAATAATGAATACATTTTACTGGCCCGGAATCCATGCTGACATGAAAAATTCATTCAGGCTTGTGAAAACTACAAATAAACTAGCACTAACATACCGTTAGGGAGAATTCTCCAGAATGGCTAATTTCCCTTACCTACTGGGTCCCTCAGCAGCTTTGCTGAATTTCAAGGATTATTTTTTTTTCACCTGGTAAGAGTGTGAGTCTTTCATCCCACTCTTACATGTGTTTTTCTGTGTGTTGTACATTTTTGTGCTCATGTATATGGAGTCTCACCAACTCCATAGGCATCATCTTTTTACTGCGTGTCACACAACACCTTTAGTGCAGTGACACAGGGTTGTCTTTTCCAGACTTCCCACTTTAAACTCCATTTTCTGGGACTGACTACTGTCTCCCAGAACATGTAAAGTTGCAATTGACTTTACTAGTCTTTTTAAATTTACAGACCCAGTACAAACTATCTTCCATAGAGTACTGGAAGGGTTAATAGTTATCCCTTTTTGTCTGTTTCTCATGGAACATTATTTTGTTCCCCTTTCTCTAAGATTTGGCTGGTGGCAGTGGTATCTACTCTTTTCTTTATACCGCAAGATATGAAAATAGCCTTGGTATAAGAGGCTATGGTGGTAGCCTCAAACTCTAAACCCGCTGGATCCCTTTTAATTTTATTTGGTTCCGGTAGGGTTTATTCGCCATTTCTTTTTGTAAAGGTCTTTCTTATGTTTTACTCTGCACGCCAAACCAGGTTTGGTTGCTTTGTTCGCCGTCCTTTGGCGGGCTTCTGCCCAGAAGCCCTCCTTAGGCACCTTAGTGTCTGGGTGGGCTGAATGTGAGGGAGGGGTTTTAGGCCCCCTGCACAGGGTCTCCTTGGAGACCCAGGCCACACTCTAGTTTGATTGGCTAGGTGACTGTCCGGCCAGGACAGCCACCCTGCTGTGTAATTGACATCCAGACTGTGTGAATGGGGGATTTGGTGCATAAAAAGCCGGTCTCTGGGACTGGAATGCAGAGTCGCCACTGGATCAAGAGAGCCAATGAGAAGCTGAAGGAAGACGACTGCTGCAACTACTGGACATCCCGGTGAAGCACTGCGGCAGGTCCGAATCGCCTGAACTTCGTCGACAGAGGAGATCCGCAAGGAGTCTTTTCCCCTTCAGTCTGGTGGGACCAACCAGCTCCAGAGCCCCTGGACCTCCCTCGTCAGCCTGGTCGAATTTGCTGTGCCACAGGAAACCGCGTAGCCAGCTTGAGAGAGTCCCTTCATGCTTTTAAGGAACACACATTTTATTTGTCGCTTTGCTCTGCTGCTGGCTTCTTCCCTGGGCAGCGTAGGACTCTCCAGTCTTCCTTCTTCTTGTCAGTCCAACAGTCGCTTCAGGAACCGTGAGCCTGAAGGAACTGCCAGGAACTACCGCCTCAGCTACAGCATTCTTCTTCATCTAAGGTACTGTTCAAATCCGGTCTTTCGTTCCCTCCGACTGCAGTGAAAGTGTTTTAAATCTTTTACCTCTCCGAAGGCTTGTCCTTCTCTTCTATTTTGAATAACTTTTCCTCTGACCAACTTTGTTTTAAACTCTTGGCAAAGACTTAACCATGAACTACTCTGAACTGTGTTATCCTCTGCAAAGACACTGAACCATTAACATTGGCCCAGGCCCATTGATTTTAATTCTAGTTGTGGTAAGCCTTTTCTAGATTGCCCTGCCTATCACTTTTTAGTGTTGTGATTTTGAATAACCTTGTCCTTCCCTCCCTTTTAAATTTCTGGAGTGCCATTTTGCTCACACTTCATTTTGTGCTTAACTTGTCCAGAATTGATTGGGTTTTGTATAGTGTATTACGATTGTGATTTTCTGCTGCTTTATATTAGTGAACTGTTTTATAACTGATGGTGTAAATAAATGTATATTCTTTTACTCAGAAACCTTGAGTCATTGTTTGTTTGAATCATAGTAATTGCTGTCCTTTGTGTAACTTCTGATACTGCTCACTTTACTCTTCAGATAAGTCTGTCTGCTCAGCCATCACTACCACTTTACTGTGTAGTATGGGCTTGTACCAAAGGAGATGTTGTTCTTGCACTTGTAGTCTTAATTGTGTGTGGTGTTCTCAAAGGGTACTGCATATGATTCTGCAACACATACCACCACCAGTTCCCTTAAATCTGCTACCAATAATTGAGGTTCAGTTTTCCAGGATTGTTATGGACATTGTAGTACCCCTGGGAATTTCCAAACTTGGGAATAAATACATGTTGGTCATTGTAGACTACACTACACAATATCCAGAGGCCTTCCCCCCTGAGAGCCAACACAACACAACAAATCCTGAAACACCTGCTCCCTTTCTTTTCCTGAGTAGGGGTTCCAAAGCGGGTATTAAGTGACCAGGGCTCTACTTTCATGAGAAAGCTTATGGGGGAAGTTAAACAACTGTTGCATATCACCACACAACAAACATCCGTGTATCATCCCCAGACAGATGGCCTTGTGGAAAGATTTAATAAAACCCCCCTAAAAACTATACTACAAAAGTTAGTTCAACAGGATGGTAGGAACAGGGGTCAAATGATACCATGGGCTTTGGTCCCAGTTAGAAAACCCCCTCAGGCATTGTCATGATTTTCCTCGTTTTAACCTCTTTATGGATGAAAACCCTGGGATGTAATGGATATGTTGAGGGAAACGTGGGAGGAGATAGAGGAAGCCCCAATTCCACTCTTCCAAACTGCAACTAGGCTTAAAAAACATATGACAGCTGTTAGAACTTTACTACAAACTCACATGGTTAAAGCACAGGAACAACAAAAGACCTCCTATGATAAAAAATGTTTCTTTAAGGTCCTTTTCCATAGATAGATCAAAAGGTGCTGGTACTATTGCTTACTTCTGAAAATATACTTGTATCCAAGTGGCATGGACCATATGAGGTACTGGAGCAAATGGGTCAGTGAAATTATTAGATTTCACAACCAACTGCCATCTTGAAACCAACGTCTACCATGTAAACCTATTAAAGGGATGGAGAGAAAATCCTTTGGAATCCCAGGTTGTAATATTATCCTGTCTATAACAAGAAGACACCTTGATTTCCCCTGACCTTAGTAACAATCAAAACCCAGATCTGTACGACCTTATAAGACAGTGTACTGATGTGTTTAGAGAGGAGCCCAGAAGAGTGAGGGGTATTTATCATCATATTCACACTCCCATAGGCAAAGTGGTACACTTAACACCTTACAGATTACCCGAAGCTAGAAAAGACAGATTCATTCAGGAAGTTAAACACATGCTTAAGGCTAACATCATCAAACCTTCTAATAGTCCTTGGTCCTCCCCAATCATGTTGGTGGCAAAACGTGAAGGAGGTTGGAGGTTTTGTATAGACTTTAGAAAGGTGAACGCCATCTCTGCCTTTGACGCTTACCCAATGCCCCGTATTGATGATCTGATCAACCAGCTGGTTAATACTGTCTACCTTTCAACAATAGGTCTAATGAAAGGGTATTGGCAAGTTCTGTTGCATGGAACTGATAAGGCAAAAAACTGCCTTTGCAACTGCCATAGGATTGTTCCTTTTTAAAGTCCTGCCTTTTGCTCTACATGGTGCTCCCTCAACATTCCAAAGGTTGATGGTTGATGGATAAAATCTTACAGCCATATTCAGAGCTTTGCAGATCCTATATGGAGGACATTGTGATACATAGCAGGACATGGGAAGATCATGTATACCACCTTTACACAGTCATGACAGTGTTAAGAAAAGCAGGACTCATTGTTAATCCCTGAATCTCTGACACCTCAGCCATGGTCATGGCAATTGCTGCATCATGTGTCCGCTGCCTCTCCGCGTTCTGCCACCTCACAAATGACTACTGCGATGACACCAGTCCCTACAGGTGTCAGATTGCCTCCTGCCTCACTTGCACCATGTGTGCACCTGCTTTTCTCCTCCTGGTTGCAATGCCATCCATGATTTGCCTGGTCAACATCAACATCTCCTGCTGCTTGGCAATGTGCCTGCACTATAGGTACTCCTTTCGACTGGATGACAGTCTGCTTCTGGGGAGTTCAACATCTGCACTGCCATCAAGTGCCTGATATTCCTCCACAGCCTGTTCCCCAGCATGTTCCTGGTCTGGCTCAGTGACAACCTCATCTGCCACAGCACAGACTTCCACCTCCACCGGAGGCCCTGGGACATCTAGACTGGCCAATGGCAGGACAGTTGCATAGGAGGCTATGGTGCTAGCTGGAATGGATGTCACAGTTGAGGTTGACTGGGACACAGATGAGGAGGAGAAGAAGGTTGCCATTGCAGTGGACTGTCCAAAGTGGCCACCCGAAAGCAGTGTTGCTGCCAGTTGGAACACTAGGTGGCCCATCTTCCCATGTTGCTCTACAAGGAGCTCATGAGTTACTTGAACAACATCACAGATAGACACCCGATGCCTAAAGTCACCCATCAACAGTGACAGCACTGCATCCTTGATGGCTACATTGGCCCAAATTGTGGGCTTTGTCTGGGTGGGTATATTGGTGAAGTTGGGCAGATGGCCCAGGGACAGAAGGTTATACTGACCTCTGTTAGGGAGAATTATCTGTTTAGGCTGCATTTCCTAACCTAGTGAGTCCCCCAGCAGCTTTGCTGGATTTTTGGGGTTTATTTTTTTCTCCTGCCAAGAGTGAGACTCTTTTACCCTCACTCTTGGGCATGATTTGAGTGTGTTTCTTTGAAACTAGATGTGTTTAATGGGCTATAGGGTCTTTTACTCCATAAGCCTTCATGTGTTTTTGTGATGTGTGTTACACAGCACCCTCAGTGCAGTGACACAGGGGTGTCATAGTGACCCCCCAGTATAGATTCCATACCCTGGTACTGACTACTATCTCCCATTGACTTTACTAGTCTTAAATTCTGAACAGAACCAGTACAAACCATCATATTGTGGACGTACTGGCTGGGGCAATTCAATTGCCACAGGGTCTGTTAGTCGAGGGGGCACGTCTCCGTCCACCCTGATCGAGTTTTGGCTGGTGGCAGTGGATACTACTTTTTATATTCAACCACAAATATTTTCCTATGGGATTTCCCATTGTTTTAGGCTACTATCTTTATTTAATTATTTACGGTAGCCTCGAACATACCGCCGGTTTAATTAATTAATATTAATTCTCCGGTTGGTATTTTTTGCCAAAACTTGATTCTAATATGGCGTTTGTGTTCTCTTCTGTGACTCCAACCCAAGTTGAGCCCTTTGTTCCACTTTTTGGCGGGCTTCTCCACAGAAGCCCTCCAAAGTGGTGCCACTCTGTCTGGGGTACTTAGGAGGGGTGGGGGGTTTTAGGCACCCTGGACTGAGTTGCCTAGGCAATTCAAGTCACACTCTGTCCTGATTGGCCCAAGTGGTGAGCCGGCCAGCTCACCACTTAGAATGTTTGAGTGACAGCTAGGCTGAGTGAATGGGGGTTTTCTGCACAAAAGCAGGGCTTTGGGGACTGGAACTTCAGAAGTTGCCACAGGACCTAAGAAACTGACGAGGGAGAAGCTGAGCCGACCTGCCACGGCACCACCACCGGTGGAGCCCTGCTGGACCGTCTCACCACTTTTTCCAATGACAGAGGAGATCTCCCGCCGGAGAGTCTTCTTCCTTTGACTGGTGGAGATAACCAGTTTCACTGTCTTTCTCACCTTCCCGACGTACCTCATGGCCGCCTTGCCTGTGCCAAGCACCCCGGCAACCGGAATACCATGTTTTACCACGACTGCAAACAAAGGTACCACCTTTAACCGGAAAACTCAGCGGCTGGTTTCTTCCCTGGTAGTGTAATGACCTTCATCTTTCCTCCAAGTTCAGATCTTCTCTTCCCCTGAACGACGACGTGACTTGCACCCACTGCCAGGAACAACTGCCACCGCTGGAGGATCCTTCCCACTTAAGGTACAGTGTCCCGCCTGGCTTCCCTTGCTACCGACTGTACGGGGTAGATTTAGCCCCCGGCTTTCGAACCTGGGTTAGCCTGGGACACCCTGGCTAAAACTTTCCTAAGCCTCTCTAAACTCTTTTTGAACTCTCTGCAAGACTTTCTAAGCCTAGTGTAACTGTGTGAGTGGGCCCAGCCTTTGGACTTTGGCTCACCAGTGACTTTTGCTCTTCGGCCTTGCTAACAGTGTTCCTGAACCTTAGAGTGGTGTACCTTTCCCTATTCTGTCTTTTTCCCTCCCTTTCTCACAAACTTATTGGAGTGCCATCTAGTTAAGCGCTCACCTCTGTATGAAAATAAGTGGTGTTTTACGGTGACTTATCTGATACGGAAAAAAGGGGTGTACATATTACAATAGTAACTGTGTTTAGAATATTTTACAACAAGAGTGCAGGAGTGTTTCAAACCGTTTGTTTTTAAATAAATAATTATATACTTTGATACCAAAGCTCTGGTCAATGTTTGCTTGTAGTATTGTGTCTGAGTGCCTATTGTGTATACTTTGCATACTGCCTAACTCTTCTTGAGAGAAGTCTGACTGCTCAGCCACAGCTACCAGGTAAATCTGGGTGGTACAGACTGCTACCAAGTGGGTTTACTGCCAACACCTGTAGTCTTAAATCTTTTGCAGTGTTCCCTAAGGGAACTGCACAGGTTTCTGCCTAACAACCCCTCCACAGTAGACTGCACAGCCTCCATGGTTGTCAGGGGAGCAGGTGTGCAGGCTGCACCCCCCACCCTCGGTAACCATTAAATGACACAGTGGGCAGGCCTGCCATGGCCTCCTCCTCCTTCACCTCCTCCATCAACCCAGACACCTCCAAGGAGGTTTCCATGCTTTGTGTCAACATCACCACCCTGTCCCTCTTCTGCTGAGGTGTCCACCACGACGATGGGACCCTGGGACTCCTCCTGAGCAGCAGTGCCATCAGAATGAGGTGCTCTCCCAGGCACATCACCCTCAGAGGAGGTGAATGCAACAGAGCATGCCCGGGATATGTGCCTGCGTCTGTAGAGCTTGCCCCTGGGAATCAGCTCCAGAGAAACGGTCATACCCTATTCTTCCGGTGCTTCAACAGTAGAAAAGGGAATAACGAAAATAGGTATCAGTCATTAATGCCAATCTACAGAGCCTGACAGGAGAGACACAGAAGCATATGCTGAGGGGGAATAGTGGGTACTCCATGGCAGTGCTAGTGGTCAGCAGCCAGTGGCACACTACCAGGCAGAAGGAGATGTTAAGGTATGGCTGCAAAATGAAACTGGAGGAGGCAATATATAACACAAGGCAGGATCTACAACAAGGCACTTATGTCTACACCCCTGACAAAATCATCGGGCACCATGAGTGGGAGGGCTCTGCAGAGTGCAGAGAAGGAGAGGACAAGGATAGGGGAAAGGGCAGAAGAAGTGTCCACCTGCTAAATGTTGTGATGAGCCTACAGGTGCCCCTGTACCACAAAAGTCCACTAGGGCCAAGAGGGGCCACCCTGCAAAGCAGGAACAGGCAGCACTCCATGAAGAGTTATAGGTCAAGGAGATGGGACTCTTATGCTCACCTGGCTCCCACAGAGGCGTCGATCTAGACTGGACTGCTGCGGTCTCCACCAATGTGACGCGTAGGGCCCAGATGACGGACTGGACTGGCCCACCTAGCTTCCTTCGCTTGGCCCGTAGGAATATTATTCTGCAAGTGGAGAAAGGGAATTAACCACCCGTGGAGTTGAGCATAAATCCCCCCACCCCGCTGTTCTCCCCACTGATCACCTTGGATGTTCCCTCTTATAGTATCACCTGATGATTTGAAAAGATGAGCTCCCCATCCTGCATTGAGCGCAGGGGCGCGTAGATAACCAGTTGCTTCACTGGCTCGAAGGAATTGGTGAGTTCCAGGACAATATTGACTCCGATATTCCCGGCAAGACGCCTAAGTATGTAGTTCGTAAGAGTTCAAATGCCTGACTTTCACTCTTGTCCGATTCCTTGCAGGTTGCAGCTTGACCCTACTGAAGAGTTCCTCGTGGCAACCGGTAATGTTCTGGTAAGGATTTGTATTATCCAACACAGTTCCATAAAATAATGTCCATATGTAACTTGTTGCTTTCTCCCTTATTCAGGCGCTGATAGAAAGTATAAAGTCTCAGGGAATAATGCCTCCGGCGGTAAAATTAGGTAAGTCTTTTGTGGTGAGGAGGGTTCCCCTTGTTAGTCCCTTGTTTCACCTTGCTGTCCTTTTGTTTCCCCTTAGGGGCCGGGGTTCGGCTAGGATGCAGTGGAAGCTGTGCCGACCCATGAAGAAGAATAGTACCCCCAGTGGTAAAATCAGATAAGTCTATGGGGGTATTCCTCTGTGTATTCCCTTGGCTCACCTTGCTGTTCTTGTCTTCTGCCGGAGTGTGGAGGTAACATGCAGGAGGATGCAGTGAAATGTGAAGGTGCTGCGAAGGCCAGTGAGTTCAGTGCAGGGCTGCAGCAGGCGAGGCAACACGCATAAAATAACTTCTTTCTTCCAGCTCAAAGGCGCAATGGATCGGGAATTCAGGTAAGGATCAAAGGTATTGCTCTTGTTCTAACCTTTTCTCCTTCTTTCTCCCTTTTTCTAGGAGCTCCAAACTCGAGGCGGGCGTGGCAGAAGACTGGATGCAGACTTGCAGGCACAGTGAGCGTTTGCTGGATGCAGAATAACGCGAAGCATGTGCTGCTCTTCGGGCGTGGTTTAAATAGCCTCCAAAGTAGTCCCAGGTAAGTATTGCTCTGCAGCCCCACCCGAGTAAAAAAATAGTCCCTAGGTAAAATAGTCCCTTCCAAGCCTAGTTTAGCTTGGGGCTCTTGCAGCATGGTCTGCATCAGGTAAGTTTGCAGCATGGTCTGCATCAGGTAAGTTTTAATCTATGAGCCTGGCGCCTATGGCGCCAGGACTGACTCTCCATATGAGCCTGGCGCCATAAAGAATATTGGCATACCACCAGGTAGAGTTGGAGGAGGGGTGCCGCAAGTTGACGGTGTTAATTACCCATGAAGGGGTATTGTAATTCAGGCGGATGTCTTTTTGGGCTTGTATCGGCATTGACGGTCTTTCAAAAGGTCATTGATAGGTTAGTTGGTGGGGTGAGAGGAGTGTTCTGTTTTCAGGATGATATGCTGCTGTGCGGGAGATCTCAAGAAGAGCATGACGTCATTCTTGATAGGGTATTGGAAATATTTGAGAAGAGTGGCATCGTACTGAGGGAGGAGAAATGCAAATTTAGTCTCGCCAAAGTGGAAAACCTTGGTCACGAAATATCTGAAAATGGAGTGAGACCTACTAAAATAGCTTAGTGGATGCTATCAAGTAGATCATGAGCCCTGAAGACAAGGTGCATTTAAGATTGTTTTTAGGAATAACAGAATTTTATCAGAAATTTGTACACAATTATGCGAGTAAAGTGGTTGAGTTAAGAAAACTACTGAAGAGAGGATGTGAGTTTGTATGGTCACCAAAATGTGAAGCGGAATTTGTGAGATAGAAGGATGAGATAGATCTAGCCCATCCTCTGGGGTATTTTGATACTAGGTAGCTGAGCAAGATTAAGGTTGATGCATCGGAGAGAGGTATTGGAGCAGTTTTGTTGCAGGTGGAAGATTGGGGAAGAGAGATTATTATTGCACATGCTTCTCGTGGTTTTAAGGGTGCTGAATCCCGTTATTCAGTGTTGGAGAAGGAGGCTCTGGCGTGCTACTGGACCATGGAAAAGTTTAGGAATTTGGGGGGTGGATTTTATCATTTGTACTGATCATAGGCCTCTGAAGAACATTTTGGATAATAAGGGTTTTGATAAAGTCTCGCATGCAGTGCCATTGTTTTGTTGTTGAAATTGTAACGGGCAAGGAAAACATTTTGGCTGACAGTTTGTCTAGATTGAGAGGGAGGAGTGAGACTGAATTGGAAGATGAGAGTATGGAAATGATATTTGTCAATACCGAAGGAATAGTATCAAAGAAAGAGTGGTTGGAGAAAGTTTGCAAGGATGTTACCCTAATGCGAGTTATGCCATGTGTGGTGTCAGGAATATGGCCAAGAAAGGTGGATGTTCAGTAGGAGGTGTTGCCCTTTTGGGAGTTGAAGAATGAGTTCAGAGTGTCGAACGGTGTGCAATTCAGGTTGGAGCGGGCCGTTGTCCCCAAAGGTTTATGTGATAGAGTTATTGACTTAGCTCATGGAGGGCATATTGAGATTACTAAAACTAAAGGTGTCTTACGGAATGACTACTGGTGGCCTGGCTTTGAAAAAGATATAGAGAGGAGGTTGTTGGATTGTTAGTGTGCACCAAATCGGGAAAAGGGTAGGAAGCAAGAAGGCAACCCCTTGTGGAAGTTGAAGTGCCAGCTGGAGTCTGGAAGGATCTAGCTATGGATATTTTGGGCCCGGTAGACTTGGGTTATGGGAGAGGAAAATATATTGTGGTCATTATGGCTCTGTTCTCTTGATGGTGTGAATTCGGCATTGAGAGGGAGATTACGGCGGTAGCCATAGTTAAAAAGGTCCAGGAAGTGTTTGCTAGGGAGGGGGTTCCCTAAAGCATTCTGACAGACAATGGGCCGCAATTTACAGGAGTCTGTTTTGTATTTAAAAAAGTGTGCGTGAGGCATAAGAAAACGGCTTTGTATCACCCTGAAACAAATGGATGTGTTGAAAGGATGAGTAGATGTATCATGTAAAGCATACGATTTTCTGAGGGAAGTGGGTGTGACCAAAAGGTGGTGATTCAGGAAAGATTGTTCGCAATGCGGATGGCGCCACATGCAACCACAGGCATAAGCCCAGTTGAATTGATGAAGGGGCAAAAGCCCAACACCAAAGTTAGTCCACCATGGTTGGGTAGAAGCAGAGAGAATGACAATATGGTGGATGGAGCAAGGAGAGCATTAAAGAAGAAGGAGGAATCGGTGGCCCGAGAGAATGCAAGGAGAGGAAAGAAAGAACTAAGGATTGAGTGCAGTGACCTGGTGAGAATAAAGAAAGGGGTGGTAAAGAGGAAGGGTGAGTCATTATATACTGATCCTGTGAGGGTTGTGGCTGTGTTGCGTGGTGCGTCACGTGTGGTTGGTGGTCAGGTGTGGAACAAGGATAGGGTGATAGTTGTGAAGAGAGGTTGAAAGGGAGATGTGTTATAGTGTTAGCTTGCTTTAGTATTGTTATGATGTGCTTTCTAGCCTATGCTGGAATGCAATGATGTCAGTGAGCTACATCATTTCATTGTTCTGTATTCTGTGATGTGTGTTGTTTACTTTCACTGAGTATTCTATATTGGGGCAGTTGATGGTCAGCAAGACTTGTTGGTGCTGTGCCTGTTATGTTGGTGGTCTTTTGTTGCATTGTAACTACAATAAAGTCATCACGCATACAGGAGTTATTCACTCAACGAAAACCATACTAAATGACTCCCTCACCTCTGGCATCTTCCCTGAAGCCTTTAAAATCGAACATGTCAAACTGCTCCTAAAAAAAAGGCATCCCTCGACCCCTAGAACCTAAACATTACAGGCCAATCTCCAACACCAGATTTCTTTTGAAACTCATTGATCGGACCACATACTCTCAGTTTAACTGCTTTGTAGAATCTAACAAACTCCTAGACCCCACTCATTCAGGCTTTTGACATTGTTAACCACTCAATCCTCCTTGACCATTTCCATTCCCTAGAAATTCATGGCTCGGCACACAAATGGATTGCCTCTTTGCTCAGCAACAGGAAACAAATCACCGTCCTCTCCCCTTTTGCCTCAACTGTTCACCCTCTGAACACTGGAGTACCCCAAGGTGCATGCCTCTCTGCTCTCCTTTTCAACCTCTATATGTCCACTCTACCAGGAGTCATCTGTGTGCGCAACCTCTCCAGCTACAACCACGCCGCCAATACCCAAATTATCCTAAGAATTTCCAAGACTAGGACCGACCCTCATCCCGACCTTGAAGCTTGTCTCCATGATATTGACTGATGGATGACAAGTAACCACCTCCTTTTTAACCATGAGAAAACTGAAATCATGGTGTGTGGCAATACTGCCCTTCTCCCACAACTGCTACCATGGACCCCTGGGCCCACCTCCCCCTCCCTCCAACTTAGTTAAAAACATAGGCTGCACTATGGACTCATGCTTAACCCTCTCCCGCCAGATCAATAATGTTTCAGAATGCTGTCACTACCACCTCAGACCTCTTAGATGCATTTTCCCTACCTCTCCGACCCCAAAGGACTCGCCAATGTTATGTCTATTGTTATGTCAAGACTGAACTACGTCAACTCCTTATACCTTGGAGTACTGGCATCCCAACTCACCAAATTACAAATTGCCCATAACGCTCCCACTAAACTCCTCTTTGCCCTGGGACAAAGAGACCACATCTCACCCGCTCTCCGTACCCTCCACTGGCTACCAGTTGGACGAAGGGCCACCTTCAAGACCCTATGCATTACCCACCGAGCAGTGCACAAGACAGGCCCAAGGTACCTACAAGAGAAGATAATACCCTACCTCCAATCTCACACACTAACATCAAGCTGTGCCAGCCTTCTAGTAATTCCAACCTCTAACTCAATCAGGATCAGAGGATCTGCCTTCTCAACCTTGGCGCCAACTCTGTGGAACTCACTCCTCCGCATTTTTGACACACCCATGACTACTTGGCCTTCCGCAAGGTTATACAAACCTGGCTCTTTCCATAATACTAACTAAGACCTTCTAAGGCTGCTGAGACCCTGCAACCAAATGACAAATGCTCAAAGAGATCCCAAGCATTTATGACACTGAAAGCGGTCTTTATTCATGAATAAGCTTGCTCTGAACTCAGCACTCGCAAACGCCCTTTTGGAATCTCGAAAAGCAAGCGCGTTCAATCGAAACCTCCACTCAGACACTGACCTCTCCTATCTCATATGCTCACTCTCTCCTCTTCTGCTAAGATCCGCTAATTGCATGGGAGACAGTCTTTTTGTTCTCACACTTCTAAAACTGGTTTTGAATAACTACTTTTTCAAGTTTGGGGACAGGTTCTTTCTTCAGACTTCAGACACTAGCATGGGCGCTGCTATGGCCCCATGATATGCCAACATCTTCATGTATTATTTGGAACACGAACATATATTGTCATCACCAAGGTGGCAACAGCATTTATCCCTTTATGTGAGACATATAGATGACATATTTGGAATATGGTCAGGAATTGAAGCGGAGTTGAATGAGTTTTTTGATATGATGAACAAAATGCATCTGAGGATTCGTTTTACAGTTGAAACGAGTCAATCACTGATTAATTTTTTGGACGTTGAGGTCTATACCCTGGCACATGATTTGGCCACAAGGGTATTTACTAAGGCTACAGATCGCAATAGCCTGTTATTAGCCACACGTTTCCACCCACGGAGAACCATTGAGAGTGTGCCAATGAGTCAATTCCTGAGATATAGACGGAACATATCAGAATCAACAGAATACCAAAGACAATCAATATTATTGGAGCGCAAATTTGCAGCAAGGGGATATGCCACAACGTCAATTCAGGAGATTGCCGAAAAAAACAAATCAATAGCTAGGGAGACCCTTTTAACTCCTAAACCTATTCAGACTGGAGACTCTCAGGTCAATGTGACCACTTATTCAACTCAGAATGCAAGGATCAGGAGGACTATCCATAATCATTGGCAGATACTACAAATGGATCCCACTTACAGCAGTTATTTCCCCAAGTCCCGAGAATTGCCTATGGGAACAATAGAGCCCTAAGATCGAGCCTGATAAAAGCTGAAATACAGAGATCGGAGACCAAGATCATTAACAAAGGTACAATTCCATGCCAGAACTGTCCACATTGTGCGAATTTGATTAGAGGTAATAGCATCACACATCCACATTCTGGAAAACCAATTTGGTTAAGACATTCCTGTACCTGCGATGCCACGAATGTTGTATATGGATGAAAATGCCTGTGTGGCCTATACTATGTAGGGATCACGACGAGGAAGGCAAGAATACGCTGGTCTGAGCATAAATCAAATATACGTATAAATAATCAGAAATTGCCAGTCATTTTCGATCAGCTTGACACAGCTTAAGTGTGTTATCCTTGAGCAAGAAAAAACAGGCTCACTAGGGGGTGATCTACAGAGAAAACGCCTTCAGAAGGAGATTATGTAGATTGATTTATTGGACTCCTTGAGCCCAAGAGGAATGAATGTGGAATTTGACTTAATGTGTTACATCTGAAGTTTTGAATAGGTAGTCGTCTTTTTCAAGTGTAACAACAAATGAAGGTTTTGGTGATGTCATCAAGTCAGGAAAATGTGTTTTTTTAAAAAAAAACACTTAGGGTTACTTATGGAATCTTCCTGTACATTAGGAACTGGTTGTCAAGTTTTTTTTTAAGCTTCATTTTGAAAACTCATATGTTTGAAAATGGTTTGATGTTATGAGGTACTTTAAATGTTTTATGCATGTTGAATGTTATGTAGTGGGTGCCTATGCGGGTACAGACATTCTCACCCCGGATATTTCTGGATCTGATGTTTATTTTACCTAAAGTACCATCTTGATGGTTTGTGTGGCCAGGCATGGGGGCTGGGGCAGATTTGATCTGCCTTTCCCCCCCTCTGTTTGGCCTCATTCTGAATTTGAGTGGCCTATTAGGACATATACCCAGGCTTACCAGATGTGGTGGACCCTGAGGGAGTCCTATGGGCACACAGAGTCATATTACTGGCTCCACACGGGGGTGTATTTAAACATATATTGTTATCATTTCTCAGTCTAGTTGGTTTTAACTAGGGCTGGGATATTTTCCGAACTTGATGTTGGGCATTAACTACTGTGATCTGGTGGTTCTGGGCTTTGAATGATGGAAGAGGTGTTCTATTTGAATTTTAAACTCGTAACGCGGGAGTTCGGGTGCCCGTTTGGAACACTTTAATTTTGGCTGCTGTGATTAGCATGCTCAGTCCAATGACGAGTGAGCTGGGATAATCTAGTATGTAGGGTGAGTATTCTCCATTACCGTCTTAAGATTGCCGCCTATGCGTGCCCTTATCTGATTGTGATGGCATACACAACGTTATCTACCAGGTTGCGCATGCGCACACACACACTGGCTGGGTGTAGCAGTACGGAAGGACGGTGCCGGGACACTTTGTCTAGAGTCCGCGGAAACTAGTGGCATTTCAGGTAAGCGTTTTAGAACCCAAGGGGATGCCCGTGAGCCGAGTATTACTGACATTTGTGAGGATATAATCTCCTTGACCAACTCGATATTGGTTGAATGTGTGACCCTGCTTTACTTACCGTGTGCTTGTCATTTGTAGGCTGCTTTGAATAACTGTAGGTGTACAGCCACCCGCCGAGGCCTTTTGGAATTCTCTGGATGGGTTTGATGCTCTGGAATCCACCCAGCCATCTTATTGAATTTTTTTTTAGGTTTATGATCGCCGGTTGGGGGTGATTATACAACGTGTTTTAACACGTTGGTGCTTTCGGGTCTCATTTTGGGATTCCATTCACCTTCAATTGAATACTGTACATCTGGTTCACTGAGTAGCGTTAGAAATTCACATCTGGTCCACTGAGTGGTGTCGGGAATTTTAATTTGGATATTTGCATGACAGTAATCCACATGTAGTTTGAATTATAGATGGAGGAGTCAGGGGTTACCTAGTGAATGTATGTGCCACATGATATTCTGGCCGTTATTTTTGAACAGGATCCTTTTTTGAGATTTTGTTCTTTTTTCTAAATGTGAAGATGAGTGCACGGTGGTGGTGGATTATTGTTTGACTATTGATTTACATCCAACTGAATATCCTGACGTGGGATTGTCTGTGCCTTCATAGGTTACCCTCATTGGTGAAGTCTTAGTTGGAACAATCAGGCTTATGTGGCCCTGAAGATGGATTGTTTACCAATCCGAAATGCGTTGGCTTTGTAACAATGTATATTGTACCCTGTTTGGACATTTGTATAAAAAGAAGGAATTTGACCTTCATTTTCTCACATATGATAATTCCTGGTGTCTATGGATGGAATTTCATCATGTGGGAGTGACGTGGATATGTTAAAACTCAAGAGTATGAACAATGAGTCTGTTTTTCGGATCTTGTATTCGAACCTATCATTATATTTACAGAAACATGATGTGACATTAACAGATTTATGTGTTAGTTGTTAACAGAATTTTGAAAGCACAATTGAAGAAAAGATGCTCAATGTTAAGTTGTTCACCGTTATGCTGAATTTAGTGTTAATTTATTGAAATACTAATTAACAATTGGTTCTGTGTTGATTAAATAAGATATTTTGCTTTGCATTTTTTTGCGATTAAAGGAATTGTTGTGTATATATGATTTGATGAAGATTGAATGAAGGGGGACTCTGAAATCACATGTAGTCCCAACATACATATTATTATCACTGTGGATTTGGAGGAACCCTTTTAGAGTGCATCCTGGGGGTTACTGTACGGTGACGCACAGTTTTGCTTTCTCTCTCTCTTCTACACCAACACGCAATTAGAACGCAGCTACACCCCTAGATCAATTTGTCCTACCTGTTCACATACAAACAATACTTCATGAACAACCAACATTCTGATAATACACAGCTATACCCCACGGAAATCATCCTAGATGCACACATACGCATACTAAACAAGCCTAACACAGCCAGAACCTAGTCTTGGTGTCCATCCTCCAGACGGCACACATTCAACTGATTTCAAAATACCACCACATTTAATGCTAGGATGCAGCTACCATCAAGCAATAGCAGCAGCTGTGCACATAATCGGTGCACACAAGCACCCTATAACACCTTACTGACTCGCCTGCCCTGGACTGAGGACCCCGAGGATGTTCAACCTACCAGAGCTCTGAGGTCATACCAATGATATATAGAGAGCTATATAAATGTCAAAACACATAACAACATAACATAACAACATAACAACATGCCACAATGATTTTGCATACTAGAGTAGTCAAGGGAGTGTAAGCGTGACTAAAGCACTCCGAATGTGCATTGTACAATGCCCCTAGTGGCTAAGTGTGCTGTGTTGTAGTGCACCTCACCTGGGGTGGCTGGATTCCTGATGGGTTTCAACAGGATGGTGACATTGGATAGACACTGTCCCCTGAAAAGGAGAAAATGGTTATGTATTGCATGTATTATCTTTTCTTGTGTTGCTGTGTGTCATGTGACTGCTTGTGTGTGTGTGATAGTTCATACTCATCCACGAGCCAGGGGGTTCCAAAGGTTCACGATGCAAGGGTCTGGTATATGGTGGAATGCCAGAAGATGTAGCTATCATACATGCATCCTGGGAAATTGGCATTCACATGCATGATGTGACCTTTGCATCACAGATCGTCTGTACATTGATGGAAGGACAATGTTTACTGTTGCATTATATGTGCTCTGTGTCTCAGGTGGTTGCAGAACTACATGGGTACAGTCGATGCCTCCCAGGATGCAGGGAAGGTGTGCTAATGAATAGAATTACAGGCACACTTGCTGACTTGCCTGCAATTTGCGTGGTATGTCAATGATATATTTATTTATTTATTTATGTATTTATTTATGTATTCATGTAGTGTGATCCTGGTTGCTCTAAGTCGACCTTACACAAAACTTAAAAAGGAAAAAAAAAGGAAAACATATAAATGCATTAATACATAGACACAAACAATGTCATTATACATAATAAAATAGTTTATCAGAATCATCTATAAAAGAATAAACAAAGTCCACTATCATAATTAGCAATCCATCAAAATTATAAGGAAGAATAAGTAGATACACAGCATCCATCCAAAGGAGGAGATAAGTAGATACCAATTGAAGCAGTACATTTACATTTTCAGCTTCATCAGTCCAGCTCTATTCAAGATTTGTTTGACCAGTATTGACCAGTATTGTGGCTTTAGTTTCTTCTCTGCTGGATAGACTGATGCTCCAAGACTAATGATAAAAAGATTGATAGTGCCTGGCATTGCAGAACCAAGTGCTCACTCTTCTGAATCACCACATATCCCCACACAGTGAGCAACCCACCCCCACCTCTCTATTTCGAGATCTTATTTAGATAATTTTTCCAGTAGGAAGCAGGCTCAGCCTATATCTCAAGAATTGTTGCGCCCATTAGGCATTTGGGAATCGATCCAGGTATTTTAGAATACTCCCCAGTGGTTTTTCCAAAAAATATAGTGTATACTACATTTTAGATTGTCTTGTACTTGGACTTTCAATAGTGGCTATCCAGTCTCTCCTTAATACAACACTTTTCCCCACATTGGGATAAGCCTTCAGGTATTCCACTGATACTTCCAGCCTAAATAGTATTCCATTAGCTCCCTAAGTTGCTCACTCCGATGTTCACACTGTAGAATATGTGTCAAATCATTGCATAGGGAATCCTTCTGTGGGAGCAAGATTTTTGTATATAATGACCGAATCCTCCAGTTCAGCACTGTGCTCAGTGCTGTGAGACACAATTTGAATCATAAGGAGGGCATGGGTATACAATTCAGTAACCCCAATGCTCTCTTCCATAGCCTCAACCCTCTCATATTTCAGGGAGTGTAAAGTGTGACTAATCTCTGTTCCATATAGCATAACCGAGACCATCTTAATCCTATAGTATACCAATAAAGGATGCATAGAGAATCTGCAATACCTAGATCTGATTTTCCTCATCTGGGCTCCAGCCTGAGAGGCCTTAGCAAGAATACCTTATAAGGCAGCATCTCCATTGTCCGTTACATCCAGCTTGAACCCCAAATAGGTGATAGAGTTTGATGGATTTATTCACTGAGTGGCCATATGCCACTAAAGTGCCATTTTATCTTTTTTTGTCGTGAACCTGATTATAGATGTTTTCTTGTCATTAATCACCAACTAATTTCCCACAGCATATACCTTGATGGCATCCAATAATCTTTGGAGTCCCACTGGGTCCTGTCCATCAGAATTACATCATCAGCACTCACTAATAGAGGCATGCTTAATGACATCAGCCTTGGGGGGGACAAAGGATGACCTCATCCGTGTGTTTATCATATCAGCTATATAGAGGTTGAATAAACAGGGAGCTAAACCACAACCCTGCCTAAGTCCCAACTGGCCAGAGAAGGACTCCAACAATTCTCCCTGTCCATTCAGACTCACGCACAGCAGATTATGATCATGTATATGGATCAGGATTGCCCACAGAGGTCCCAGAATCTGCAAGTCTCTCAATTTGCACCAGAGCAGGTTACGATACACACTGTCAAAGGCCTGAGAGAAGTCAACAGCATCCAAAAATAGCGGTAAACTGCGTACTCTGAGAGATTCCTCAGAGTAAGCGCAGGACCTGGTGGAGGCACCTTGATTGGGTGGGCTGTGATATGACCCCCAGAATGGCCTTGGTATGAAGGAATTATCCTGTGGCCAGGAAAGGTAGGGTTGATAGCACTTTAATCAGGAGTGGCACAGCCTTTGAGCACATGGTGGGTGATACAGGATCATTCTCCCACTCCCGGACAAGTTCTAGGATGACAAGGGAAGGGAAACGTTATCGTCCATGCAGCCCCTCATCTGGCATCCCAAATAATGTTGTTCGTGGATGGAATTTTATGGCCCTCTTCCTTATCCTCCTCATCCTCCTCATCCTCCTTCCATGGAGTAATATCACTGCTAGCAATATAGGATCCAACATTGTGGCAATCATATGTTAATTGGGGTTGAGTTGCTCTTTTATCTGTGAACTTTCATTGCACTTTTTTTTAGACCCGTAACGGGTGGTGGTAAGATCACAGGATGATTGATCTCCTTTGGAGTTTAAATGATTGTGTGATAGCTGCTGTAAATAGGGTTTACTTAGCGCTTGATGGGGCGTCACAGTGCCTCCCTCCCCTCGCCCACGTTCATCCTCATTTTCCTTGTTTAATGATGATTTTGCATATTCCACCCCCTTTCTACTCTCTGCGTTGGCCCTTCCTGCTCCTCCCACGCAAATTGCTTGCACACAGCATGAAGTGGGAAGGGCCAATGCAAAGTCTGATATGTGAATCAGAAATTGGTTTTTAGTGCGGCAGAAAGTGTACTTTTACAGTGCAAAGTCACCTTGGACCACGCTAAACATTTGTAAATGAGGCCCAAAAACTGTTCAAATTAACTAATTTCTGGGCAGTGGCAATCTTTGTCAGCATGTGTTATCACTCAGGGGCAAAACCCCTTGAGTCATTCCAATGTAGAAGTCCTGAAGCTGTGAAGGGGATCCTCATGCTGATTTTGGGGGGTGAGAACAAAGATGCATAAAAATACCCAGAGGCCTAGACAGGGAAGGGTCTGAGCGGGCAAGCCGCACCCAAAATCTGTAATTGCCTACCTAGCAATGACTATTGGGAATTTTCATATGTGTCATATGTGAATGTCACTGCGGTAGGCCCAACTAAATCAGCTTCAGGTCCCACTTGTTAGACAATCTTAGCTTCGCCTCTGAACATACAAATTGCTCCCCACGGAATACACTCATGCTACAGTATTGTTTGCTCTGAACTGGTGCACATGTTCCACTAGGAGCAGCCTTTTTGAGGTTCAAGTACTGCTGCTGATTATCCAAAACATATCATTGAGAACTACTTGTAGCAATGCGTTGTGCTTAAACATTCCCTCTATGCTTATTTGATCAATTTCAACCTGGAACTTTTCACTTTGAAAGCAGATTGTTTCACTAAGGCATCCGTTCAATTTTTGATACATGATTCTGTTCAAGGGATGATATGCGATCCTCCTAGCCAGTATTGATTTGTTTTAGCCAATCTCAGAGAGTATCTCAGATGTGTTCTTTCATGTGTGCTAGAGAGGATTTGAAAGTCGATGGAAAGTGTAAGACTTGGACAAAAACGCCAAAATGTCTGCTCAGGCACAGCGCTGATGCACCGTGGTCTGAAATCCTATTACACAACGCAGGAAGCCCAGGGGCTTATCTTCATTTTGGAAATTAACTTGACATTTTGGGTGGTTGAAGTTTTTCCCAGGAGACATTTTGAGACCAATAGCGCTCTATCAATCTAAAATCTGATCCGGAAGTTGCTAGTGTGGGACAAGTTAACAGTAATAATTTATTACCATCTGGGTGAGGCATCTGATCAACTATTACTATTTTCAATTGTTTCTCACTGAAATCACATGACATACATGAATCTATTTTAAAAGTTAGAAGAATCACAAGTTTCAGCCACACACTGTTCTAATTACAGGTTAGAAAAACATATCGTATTTAATAAACCATTATTTAAGAGCATCTCCTTTTGAAAGAGGAGCCACAGCCTGCATTTCGAAACATATTTAAGAAATATAGTTTCTGTGTTTAGTCATTAATTTGCTCAGTTCCAGAGTACACACGTTCCGTGGAAAGGAGAGGATTGCCTCTCATCGTGCTTACAGATTTTCAATAGTTATGCTATTTCGCAGAGGTCATAAATTACCAGCAAGGAGGATTCGTTAATAAACACATCTACAACATTTACAAATTTTAGGCAGTAATATTATCATTTGTCAGGCACTATTCAGCATTTTCTGTCCATATTATATTGAGTTTAAGTTTGCTTGAAACATGAATTCGTACTATTGCTCTTTCAGTCATCAGCATTGCCTTTGTAATTACATGTCCAGTGATTGTGAAGTTGTGTGCAAATAGATCCTGCTGTGTTCTCTTTCTCTGTTTCTCTTGTCAGGACCAGTTTTACTTTCTTCCATGCAACTACCAATTCATCAAACCGACATTATGAAAAAGTGTGTTCTTGTTATAACGCACAGTAACAGCATGTAGGTAACCCTTTTCTGTTTTGTGTTCCAGAAAATAGGAACATTAAATGAACAAAACGAGAGTTAGTGGGAGCCAGCAATCACGTCCACAATAGGCGGTGGGAATGCAGGTGGAGATTGATCCCAGAGTATCACCATACATAAGAAGCCGTTTTAAAAGAGTGCCAGTACAAGGATTGGTTCAGCATAAGTCCTGTTTATATATAGGACACATTAACCATGGTGTCAATGGTGTAAATCAATACGTTTTAGACTCCTTGCTGACTTGAGCAGTCCATATAACTTATTGGAACACCCATATCTACCTCGTTTATTCACACAAACATCTCCAGTGAACAAGTGATTATTTTCTAATTCCATAAATCCAGTGTTGTATTAAATCCTTTAAATGTGTTCTAAACGTAAGTGTTCTAAGCCTATCCTTCTTTTAATTGGCTCTTAGTAATCTAAACAATGTCTTCACACAACACAAATGATAACGCACCTGATTAATGTATAAAGGTGTAGACCAGGCAAACAAATTGACACTCATTTCCATACCGGTAGTAAATAAGGGGCACATAGGGGTAACAACAGTGTTTTGATGTGGATGTGTAGCCTTTTTGTGTTTTTTGATACAAAGACTGTGCTTCAGCTAAAGGTGCGTGTTCTCCTATTAGTCATGTTGGAGATGTATCTATTGCATGTTTGCCATGTTCAATACGACCTCATACATTTCAAAAATAAAATGGCCATGCTAACAACTCACTAACATCCCTTTCATATGCTCATATTAAAACTCACATCAAAACACTCAGACATCTGACAAAAGAATACAGATGCAATAGGAATACAACATGCAATCTCTTCATTGGACTCTTTGAAGTGCTGCCTCCTCCCACTAGTTTCCAAGAATTGCTTACACCAATAGTCCCATCACTCCTTGTAAGTCTGAAAGAGAACTCTGGTATACATTACTTCCGGTTTTGTGAGAGCTAGAGAGCTAATTTCCCCTCTTTGCCTTACTCTCCCAGTCCCAACATCAGCTATCACTCTCTTCCCTGACTTTATTTTTCTGTCTTGTAAATGGGCTTTACCTGAGAAGCATGGACCCACTTTCTGTGACCCAGACCTGTATGTAAACCTGGTAATATCGTACCTTCAATCGGGCATTTTCATTTGCCTGTCACTTCTTAGTATGCAGGTTAAGTGGGGCACACACAATGGTGTAGTGGTTGAAGAAGAGTTCTGCTGCTCAGGATAGATAGGGAATCTCAGGAAAGGCTCAGACATTTTGTCTGCTTGTCATACGTTAGCATGCAGGTAAGGCAATGCCCGGTAAAAGAACAAGGACCCCTGATATAAAGTAAAATAGAGGAATGTTGCTATGACTAAATATGAAGCCCACACATGATAACGAGAGTCATTTCTCTGAGGATCTGTGCAATATATTAATTCTACTATCTATAAACACACTATCATCAGCACACACCTTGTTCATATATTCAGACTGTCACTGTTGCATTGTTTCACTATATGGGTATGAAGAAGACCACAGGGACTTGAAAGTATGCTGCAAGCTACCAAGGAGCATACACATCTGCTCCAAACCTGCTTCATCAGCAATGGCACACAGAAGTGCACACATAAGCAGAAACAACAGGCTCAATTAGGGTGTCACAGACTTTCCTGTCGGGGTGCAACATGATTGGTGGACATACATGTGTAACAAGTGATTCATGTTTAATGAGGGGGCACACATACAAATATACATTGTTAAAAAGAGTGGACTTCTTAAATCTGATGCTCAGCAGGTGTCAAGGAGTTGATCAATTACCTCATTAATTATGTCAGCTGACCAGTATGCTAAGGGGATTACATAATTATGACCAGTGGGTGTTTCCACAGAAATGTGGAAATCAAAGTCTTCCGCCCCACTGAATGTGGCTTAATTGGTATCTTAATGGATCTTGAATTTGCCTATGACATTGTTGATCTCACTACTATATTGTACTTTAAACCCTGCATGGACAAATTGGAATTCGCTCAAGTATCTTTTAATGAAATACGTTAGTTTACCCTACTACACCACCAAATGTATTCAATATTAATGAATATGTCTGCTCTAAGATGCCCCACCTCATTTCTGTGCAACCTGTTCCATCAGGTGAGGCTGACTCCCTTTTATATCATTTTCCTTCACAATCCCCTACCGAGTGCTCCTAGGATTATCTGTTTTACCTATTCTTCCACTCGGGCACATCAGCAACTGTCACAAGATAAAAGGTCACCTGCACGCTAACAATATTCAGCTAGTTCTCTAAATACAGGACAGCAATCGCAGATGACAGACTGCAGAAGTGCCTCATGCACTGCCGGGAATGGATCAATGCCATCTTTCTCTGACAAAATATGTCTGGCTTCAGAAATACCCCTACTTCTTGCCTGCCATTATGCAGACTGAACTGGGTTCATCTGACCACGGCCACACACAATAATTGGTTGCGCGATATTGCTCAGTTGCTGAAAATCATCCATCAGCTGATTGTCATTCTGCAATTGCGGGGATATATAATTTCCATATGCAACCACAGATCTGTTATAATTGTGAATCGGTAATGTAATTTACCAACGTAACAGGAAGTTTAAGCCTTAAAGCCTTAAAAGAAGAGCTGTGCTCGAAACACGTGTCTGCTGAAACCAATACACCAATTGTATTCGTATAAACATTGCTTGGAGTACATTTGCAGTGTGATTGTATCATTTGTTTAGTCTTTCATTGTTGGAGTCCCTGGGCAAGAGCTCCACACTCAGATCCAATCACCTGCCACCGTATTATTATCAATTAATATATACTGTTTCAGATTGTCTTTACAAGCGCTGTGGCTTCCAATCTTTCTCTGCCTGGTTGTATTCATAACACACACAATATGGGACAGCGTCTGAAAACATTCGGAAATATTCAAAATCAGCCTTAGGCAGACATGCATTTTATAGGTGTAGGAGTATGCAGTAGCAGTCTTAGCCACACATACATTGTGCAGACAAGAAAACCGTTTTAGGCACAAGAGAAAAATGACAGCAACATTTCTAAGTTACACTGTTTTAGAATGACTTTGGAGCTCTGATTGGCTGGTTGCCAGCCCCAATCTAATCTCAAGCCTCAAAAGTAGATGGCATTACTTGAAACCTGCTTTGAGACCAAAGGTGCTCAACATTGCTGTGGGGCACATTTTGGGAAATTCAAGCAAGAACAGTTTTCGAATGTTATATAAGGAAGGCATTATCTCTGGAGAGTGCATTTCAATATTTGATTGAATACAGCAATTCTGAATGGCCCTTCAAAATTAATTTCATTCAAGCCCTATGAAATGAATTTTAAAAATCTCGGCCCTGATACGCTTGCCACATAATTTTTTTTCTATTCACATCCACACACCAAATTATCTGGTGCTGAGAAAAGTGACCTGGTTCACAACCTTTGAAAGGTGCAAATGGAGATATTTCTGAGAATTAATTAGGAATTACGCAATAGGCCAAGAGCACATTTCACATTACTTCCCTTCAAAGGAACCACTGTGTAAGGGTACCTGCAGTCACAACTTTCCAACATTATTAGATCTATCTGTAGAGCTTTTTCCATGGGTATGTACACCGCTGTTCAGGAATTCACACATCTATACAGGGATTAATTGAAACCAATTTCCTGTGACAATATTGCCCTGAAATCCTTTTTTAAAGGCACACATCCTCCCATACCATTTGGGAAAACCAAAACCTCTAAAGGCACTTACGTCGATAAGGTGCAGCGCTTTTTCTTTGAGGAAGAAGGAGGATATTTGGAAGCCGGTGCTATGAAATGTTAGACTCTGTGTTAGTCCATTTTTAAAATGTAATTTAAAAGTTTCAGGTGTCTATACCTATTGCTGGACTAACTAGCTTGCTTGGAACATGTGGGACAACTCCCAGCGATCAGACCAAGAAACTACAAACCGTTAGCGAAAAAAGCTAAGTGCATCCTTTTTCAAGAAACACACGTTTTTCTTTGATATAGAAAACAAAAAGGTGACAGGGTATTACCAATGCACTGCCACAGAGCTCTCTGACAAATTTCTTACAAGATTCATGTTATAAACACTCAAATCGTCACTCATGACTCACTCAATAAATGGTATTAATTACCCACCCTCATTGACTACTGCCTATACACATGCTAATGATTACGTATGGCCTACCCTCCAATTGGTGTCGCTGTTTTTTTGCCCCTCTTCACCACACGTGGTTAATGTCTTCATCCATCATAGAAAGCTGAAAAGCAATTGGTTAACATCAGCTGGCTCCACCCTACCTTGGATCCTTACCATTTGATATTAACCTGGCTATCAGTGTGAACTCAGTGGGCAACATCAAAGTCAGCCTGGTCCTTGCGAACAAAGCAGACATTTTCTCATCCAAGACACATTAGAGCCCCCATCATGCCCTCCCCACTGTATGGGCATAATTCTTGGCACTCCTTGGAACAAAATATAGATCATGTAATTCTCCTCTTTATCCGTTCCCCTCCCCAAGAGTGGGCCTAGTGTTCCACTAATCAATCCAGTTCACAAAGGGTTTAGAGCCAATTTCCTTGCACATCTGGTAGTTCAAATAAAGTGACTGTAATTCTGGGGAGCGCTAGTGTCTTAAATCACGGTTAATGTATTTGCATCCCAAGACCTCTGCCTTCGCTCACAGGAATACAACCTTGGTGCTAGGAGGCAGCCCTAAACCTTTCGACTGCACACATTCCTACCTAATTAGTTGAAAGCCCTAACTGATGTGAGGGCATTCATTGCATGTTCTTTGCCGCACCTGGGAATCAGAATGCTATGGCCAAGCTAGGGATAAGGCCTCCTTCTGTGTTTCTGTGAAAATGTGGCCTGCGAGGATTCAGGAATACTCATAAATGTGGTGTTAGCTCATGTTATAACTGTGGTGTGTATATATGTATCCTAAATGCTACATAATTATTTCCGCATGTGTGATTTCCCATTCCTGGCAATGATCCACCACCATGACGCCCCTCGACCCCCATACACTGTCCCATGCTCATTTCCATTATTTTAATATATTTTTCGCAATCTAAATAGTGTAGGCGGGGCAGCGGTCTGAACGTGCATCCCAACAAAGATACACAACTCATATGCTCAAACAGAGAAACAAGGGAGAGCAACTTGTTAAACTACACCCATCCTTCTTACAAAAAGGTCACTCAGCCAGACAAACTGATAGGGTATTTGACCATGCTATGAAAATGCCCAGAGACAACCTGCTACAATACAGAGACACAATACCTTTGGTTGTCACCTACCACCCGACACTAACCCAACTGAACAGGATTGTAAAAGACCTACAATCAATTTTCAGACGGGATGATGAACTGAGAAACATCATTGAAGAAGCTCTACTAATTGCATACAAGCAACTGAGAAACCTAGAACAGTCTTTGATCGGGGTACATTTCCAGTACATCAAGAACATAGGAGACCTGGAGCATACACTTGCAACATCAGAAGATGCAAAACATGACAACACATCTGCACCAGATGTGCCATAACAACTCAGAAGAACCAAACAATACAGATACAAGGGGATTACAACTGTAGATCATCCAATGTTGTATAGCTCATCCAAAGCAAAATAAAAATATTAAATTTCGGAATTCCGTGGGTGTGACCTGCAAAGAGCTGCGTGGAAGGATTAAACTACATAAATGCACCATATCAAACCACACAACTGAAACACCAGTGGGTCCACACTTGACACAAGATGGGCATTCATTGAAGGATATATTAATGATGGTTTTAACAGGTGGCCTCACAAATACCACACACAGGATGACGTGGGAGCTCAAGTACCTGAATATGCTTAACCTAAAAGACAGCACTCTTAATATCGATATTGGATTCATGATACTCTAAGGCCACACTTGAGCCCAGGTTCAGCAGCGCAATCACATCAACAAAGTCAGAATACTCCGCTCCACCACCATTTCTCACCAACAGGTCAGGATGACTAATGTGTGTGAGGCACAGAAAACCCACAACGATAATCCTGGGTGTCTAAGCTCAAATGTTTGGTGCTCATTACTGAATGCCTACTGCATCAGTTACACTTTAGAGCACATTTGTGTAGTGCCAAATTTTATTCCAGCCAGGAGGATTTAGCTGTTGCATTGGAATCACTAAAACACCCTGATGCTACTTAGAGGCTGCAAAACATTTTTTCAGACTATGTGGAGACAATACAAACTGACCCTTTTTGCCAATTAGATGTTTTCAATCCCCACACTTCAATACACCTTTTAAAATAAGGAAACTAGCAGTGCCCTCCTTACGACTTCTTGAACCTATTTTAAATGGTTACTTGTGAAAAGAATCTGTTGTTGCTCCTTGTTTTCTGTTAAATGCAATGCTCAGAATGTGTTCAGTTTCCAAACACGTGTGCCCCTTACTTACAGGAGTGTATATGTCCTTTTAGATAAGAAAACAATTCCACACCCACATTCCATTCATTCTGTTCCTCCAACCAATTAAAAGTTTGTTTTTTTCTTTTTAAGAATGATCTGTGTTGTGGCTTTTATTTACAAATCATTTCATTCTGGGACATCTGACGAAGAATCTGTGGGACCTTTTAAGCTAATGTTTCTTTCCATCCCTGCATAGGCTTTTCTGTTAGTTCAATAAAAGGTATCACAATCATGTGTTTTACTGCTGGCAGAAAGATCCCTACCCTCTACCCTCTATCTTACCAAGTACCTTTATGTGCTGGATTTACCAACTGACCCCTCACACACCTGGGTAGAATGATTGTTGTGTTGAATCTTCTGTTGAATCTTACCACCGACAATGACTGGCCTCAGTCAAACAGCAAAATTCCTTCCTTTGCTAACCAGAGCCCTGCTATCCATGCCTTATTCATCTTTGTTGTCCTCTGTAAAATATCCCTCTTATGTCACTGCAAAACCTTCTATACTATTGATTACAAAACACACATTAATTTCACTAACCTCACAACTGTTATTCGTCGTCTATAGATATCCAAGAAAGCTAACCTGCTGGTATCTTACTTTCTCCAACCTCAAAATCAGATAGTTGTGAACTCATCAAACGCCTAGAACATCCCAAATCTGGGGATGGGCTAACTCATAACCTTTTCAATATTTTTTTAAATTGAAAACATGTTTTTCAGACGCCTATGAACTCAAAGTTCTTTACAGCCTTTTTGACTGCAAAGCTTCCCTCCTATTTACTGATTAATTTATTTCAGCATGCTTTTGGAAGTGAAAAGTAAAATGAATTCTTATTTCCATAAATTGTCTACATTAAAGTGACATCCAATCCAAAACAACTAAGATCAATAGTCATATATATTTGGGGAAAGATGGTGTATATGAAATGAGTACTGTTCTGCAGGCGTACAGGGATGAACATGGGCTAAATTGCCCACTTAGCCCCACAATACTACTAAACCAGCCATAATACCAATTATACAAATGAAACAAGCACTGTCTGAAAGGTATCCCTTCTCAACAATTGGAATTTCAGGCCAATGGCAGGCTACATCTTCCAGATCTATCTGAGCTGATAATACTAATAATCCAAACGCAATAGTAGAAATACTTCAAAATATCCATCAAGTTCCTATTAAAATATATACTTTTAATTAAACAACAAAATAAATGCACTAATGCACACTGTTTTAAAATAGAACTCTGGGTAGATGAACAGAACAGGGGTGTTCAGGCAGTTCATTGGCACAATGTCAATGTTCAAGAATGTCTCTTGTAAGAAAATGGCAGAGAAGTGAGCCGACAAAGTCAGTGGTCTTCATTATGAGTCCGGCGGTAGCTGTGCCGGTAAAAACGTCACGGCTGACGCCAGAGTAATTTCTTTTGTGGCGACCAGCAATGGGGACTTACCGGGGCATTACTGCCCCGGCGGTCCCAGTAATTGCCCATTCCCGGGCACCAGAAAATATTACTCCCTGGACTCAATGGTAATGGAGAGGAAAGGAGAGGACGGATGCCTTTCCGCATGCAAGGTCAGACCTGGCGGGCTGAAAGACTCCTGCTCGCAGCACTCATAGTTTGCCGGTCCGGAAACAACAGTACTGGCAAGGAATTGGCTCAAAAAGCCTCGATTTAAAGGATTTCACCTCACGTGTAATTGACTTTTATTTTAATAAGCCTATTTAGGAATGTTGAACCTGCCTCTGTAAGGTCAAACTCGGGGAGGGTGGTATAAATAAGTCTTGCATGTCTTGCATGTCCCCCTGATTGTGCAAAAATGTATCTTGTGTGAAAAGCAGAGACTATTTCACCCCATTGCAATCATTTAATCATTAGCATTATATTCCTATTCTTCCACTGTGTAGGAGGTAGTACAGACTGAACAAAGAAGAGTAGTGCAGGCAATATGGTGATGATTGTCATGGTAAAGAAGAAGAGCAAGAATAACAAGTGGAAAGAAGAAAAAGCCAGAGTATGGGTGGTATTGGAATATACTGCAGCTGATCACAACTCAAGGAGATTCTGGCAGCTGGTAGCCAAGAGGCTGAAGGGAGGCAATACACATGATATTGTTAATCACATTACCCATTCTCAATGGATGAAACACGTTAATAACATATATGCAAACGTGAGGTTTGAATCTGGAATCCTTTTTAAGTGATGATCAGAAAAGACCCTTGATGAAGCACGTCACCCCTGAAAAAGTCATCATAGCCATTAACTGTCAAAGGACAAGTAAAGCCCCAGGCCCTGACTGAATGTTTGGTGGCACATTCAAAATTGATAACAAATTGTGGTCCTCAATTTGTGTTAACGTATTTGCTTAATGAGAATGTTCCCATGTGATGGCACTCCTATGAGATAGTTCCTGCAAAAAAAGTTTCTAAGATCAATGCTACAGCTTATAAGCCAATATCTTTGTTAAACAGTTTTATCAAAATATAAGGACCATTTATCTTAACAAGAATCATGGAATGGGTAGAAGATTATTATATTTTAACCCTGTATAATTTAAGGCAGGACATTACAACCATCCATCAACATCTAAATCTTTATTTAGGAAAATAACTTATTAGAAGGACAAAATCTATTTAGCCTTTATGGATCTCTCCATGGTGTTTGATCTGGCTTATCTAGAGATGTTGTGGGGGACCCTAATGGACATGGGTTTAACCTTTGGACTTTTAAAATTAATGATTGTCCTGAATACTGAAAACACAGTGCAGAGATCTGTCACTGCCTCGATTAATGTGGAAAATGATAACCCTTACAAAACTCTGTTCTCATATGGTCTCCACAGTCAGTGCAGTGTGTTGTTCTGAGTAACGTGGCAAAATAACATGTAGAAGAAAGCGGTGGGGGCTCTTAGGGTGGTAAAGGCTCAGACTCAGACGTCCCCTGTGGATGTACTTCCAGATGGCCTGTTCTGGTTCAGCCCAGTGACTGCTGGAGCACTCAGTGTTTATGCCCAACAGGCTCCTATGAGCCCCATGGGATCCTCTTGTGGAAGGGGATGGTGTACGTTTCTCCAGCAGGGTTGGCCTGCAACAGCTGTCCTCCTGGCTGCTGAAGATTAATGCTCTTCTGAGATGCCTATCATCCAGGCAGTGGGAAGGGTAGTCAACAAAGAGAATAATGTCCTTGCACACAAAAACATGACCAGTAGGGCAGCATGCCCAGGTGTACCATGTCACATTCCTCACCACTCAATTTATTTTATAGATGTGGTTAATTGGATACTGGCAAACATGTAAGCTCACAGCATTTCTTTTTTTCTTTGATGGTGTAATAGCTGGTCTCTGAGGATGTGTTTAGAGGTCCTCTTGAGCATTACAGTGACTGTCTCCCTATGGTTAGTGCCAGAAGCCAACTTGCGACTAGGTCCATGGCAACAGCAATTCGTCTTGTGAACGTTGCTTGACGGATAACAGCAGGAGGGTCTTCTGCGCATCCACTGTGGAGTAATTTCCCTCCATGTCTGTACTGATACAGCTTAGCAGCCATACAGGGTCCACTGTTTGGACTCAGGAGATCCCGGGGTAATCTGAAATCCTCTGGCTTCCCTCTGGAGGTATCCTTCTGCCTAGCAAAGCTTGGTGCTCTTTGAATATCATGTAAATCATTTCGAAAGACCTGCCATTGTAAAATGTGCTTCCATCACTCATGTGTGTGCCTGAAGCCATTGAGGCCATGCCACACACACATACATGTATTCACAGTGGCTAGCCATCACATCATGTGTACTTGTGCATTACCCATGAGATGTTCAGGTCACCCAAAATGGCACTTACTCTGTGCTGTGTAAAGACAACTGATTTTTGGTGTTGGTGAATTTTTGTGGTGCTTGCCCCACAACATTGATAAAACCATTGTTATAGAAGTGTGTGAGAGAGAGAGAGGGAATGGGGATTCTTAACTGAGAATATCTTGTTGGTATAGCAACGGGCAATGCCATAGCATGAAACTGCCAAATCACTAAAATCTCTTTTTCCAAAATCCTCCACTGTTCTCCTCAATGAGAAGTTCCTTAACAATGTCTGTTACAACCAGCAGTTTTATAAGAAGCAAGTTGGGTGCATTTCCCAGCTGAGCAATGATTTCATGTTGGGCTAGTTTGGGCTGTCCTTCCATGCCACATTTGGGCTGCTTTTGGGCTGCTTCTGACAGCAGGTCTGTTTTTGTCCTCATAAGCCTGCCTTTTTACACCACACACACACTCCTTCTAACGCCCACCCCCCACTAGCTCTACCACCACCCACCCACTAACACTCTCTCTACCCTCACCTACCCAACTCACCCCCACTATATATGCTGGTTGGGTTTTGTGTGGGCTATGTTGGGCTACCCTCGACCTACCCTCCAGAGGCTGCTTTGTTCTTCATGTGTTCCCTCTGTACCACCACCCACCCAAACTCCATCCTCTTTACTCTCACCCACCCAATGCACACTCTCTCTATCTCCACCCACATTAACCACACCCTGTCTACATCCACCGACCCTATCCCCACCCTCTCTCCTCCACCAAACCACCGTAGTGCCACCCTCACTACCCCACCCACCTACCCAACCCACACCCATCCTACCCACTCTATCTACCCCCACATTCTACCACCTCCTCTCTACCAGAACCCACCCAACCTACCTCGACTACATCTACCCCCATAGACCCACCCTACCTCCACTCTCTCTACCAACACCCACCAACCTTACCACAATGTCTGTAAACCCATCAACTGCCCCATCCTATCCCCACTCTCTCTACACCCACACACCCACTATTCCTCCACTCTAGGTACTCCCAGCCACCTTACCCCACTCTCTCTACCCCACCACTCCACCTCCACTCTCTCTATCCCCACTCAACCACCCAAACTCCACTCTTGCTACCCCACCAATCTCGCCTCCACTCTTTCTACCTCCACTCACCTGTCCTACCTCCACTCTCTACCCCTATCCTCCCACCTTACCTCCACTCTCTTTAATTGTACCCACCCACCCTACCTCCACTCTCTCTACCCCTATCCACCCTACCTCCACTCTACCCACACCCACCCAACTCTCTCAACAAGCCAACTACCCACCTCACACCCACCCTCTACCGACCTCTCATCCTTCCTCTCAAACTGTCGCTATGCTTCTTACCCACTCATTCTCAACCTGTCTCGCTCATATTTCCTCTTGCTCATCATGGATGGCACACTCTCTCAATTGTTTCCTCCCTTGCTCTATTCTCCTTCCTTTTCTCTCCCTTGCACAGCCACACCGCTTATTGTATCCTCCCTTGAAACTGTGCACTCTCCTCCTTGCACTTTGGTGCCTATAAATTCTAAATGGAAAGAACAGCATTAAATGTCAACACTATTGGCTTTGCCCATGTTTGTTGTGAATTGGGTCCAAAATACCAAAAGTGCTACAGAGAAGATGTACCTTGGTGAGGCGTGCTGCTATTTCCAAGTCCAGCAGGGAATATAAGCCTGACCGAGGAGTGTGCTCAGTAGTTCAGTTCAAAATAATTCAAAACAATACTTCCAAGCAAAAATATCGTATCATTCTTAGCAGGCAGAACATCATCATCAGTGGCTGTAACTAGGTGTAACATGTTATAGAAATGAAAGACAAATTCTAAGATGTGTTTGGACGCATAAGGGTGTGTTCAGTGGATTTAACTGAGCTGTGATTTAGCAAGACACAATACGAGTTGCAACAAGGAAATCGTGGAATTGTTTAGTGGCAGAGTGTTAGATTTTGTGGTTATCATAAAGTGTGTAACAAATGCCATCTCCTTGTGGCTAGTAGGAAGAGGGGCTTTTTGTGTGCCGACATGTCTCGAAACCTGTTAGAGAAAGAGATGGATCTACCTCAGCACTGGGAAATGGGGGTGTCAAAAGTGTGTGTAGTAAATTCAAAACATCCATTTGTCATTCAACAATACCAACTTTGGTTACATAGCACTCTGGAGCCCAAGATAGAGTAGCACATGCCCAAGTATTGCAGTTACAGGAGGATTAGGTTCAGCTCACTGCCTCTGCAGCAGAAGGGACTGGGGGTTGAATTATCTACTGATGGGCCAGGTGAAACAACATACAGGGCTTCATCACGAAGATGGCAGTATTAGCAGTGCACATACAGCTGAAATGGAATATTGTTAGGCCAATGGTAACTGCAATTCACAATCTAAATATGGGTTTTGGTTAGTCCCCATTCTGAAGTTCCATAGAACTTCATTAGTGGGTGGCAGTACTGTCTGCACTGTTATTACCAGTGTTAGTGGAGGTAATACCACTCACAAGCAGTTCTTTTGTTTTTCTTGGGGTACAAAAACACATACAGAGCTGAAAAACAGGTGGTATTTGAAAATAGCACCTGTTTTACCATTAAGAAGACACTTGTAATGGGCCCCATGGTGTTTCATACACTGGGAGTCATTACAACTTTTCCGGTATCCTGGCGGTAAATCTGCCAGGATACCAACAAATGGCAATACCATTACCGGCACTAAGTCTGGCAGAAATTACTGCCAACTAATGTGTGTTGGTAAGGGTGGTAGATTCCCATTCCATGGAGTCCCATAGGATTTCAATGGGGATTTGCCAGTATTACCAGCTAATTTTTGCCAGCAGGGTGTCGGGAATTACATCCAGCTCTTAGCTGGAGGCAATTCCGACACCCCACCCCACCCCACCGGCAAAGTTGTAATGACACCCGCTGGCTCTTCACTACCAGCCACTTGCATGGATAAGTCATTAACTTCAGTGCCCATAACTCCTCCTTGATGGCACTAAACACTGACAAATAGTAAAGGTTCATACTGGAGACAATAGGTGTTTACTGCGGTTTGGATGCCAGGTGCCAGAAGAGAGGTGAAAAATGCCTTGGTGTGGGTAAACAGCCGGTACTGATCGGGAATGTCCATTAAAGCCTTTGATGATGCTGCTGAAAGATAACGGGCCATCTACTATGTTGTAATATAAGCCTGACCGAGGAGTGTGCTCAGTAGTTCAGTTCAAAATAATTCAAAACAATACTTCCAAGCAAAAATATCGTATCATTCTTAGCAGGCAGAACATCATCATCAGTGGCTGTAACTAGGTGTAACATGTTATAGAAATGAAAGACAAATTCTAAGATGTGTTTGGACGCATAAGGGTGTGTTCAGTGGATTTAACTGAGCTGTGATTTAGCAAGACACAATACGAGTTGCAACAAGGAAATCGTGGGATTGTTTAGTGGCAGAGTGTTACATTTTGTGGTTATCATAAAGTGTGTAACAAATGCCATCTCCTTGTGTCTAGTAGGAAGAGAGGCTTTTTGTGTGCCGACATGTCTTGAAACCTGTTAGAGAAAGAGATGGATCTACCTCAGCACTGGGAAATGGGGGTGTCAAAAGTGTGTGTAGTAAATTCAAAACATCCATTTGTCATTCAACAATACCAACTTTGGTTACATAGCACTCTGGAGCCCAAGATAGAGTAGCACATGCCCAAGTATTGCAGTTACAGGAGGATTAGGTTCAGCTCACTGCCTCTGCAGCAGAAGGGACTGGGGGTTGAATTATCTACTGATGGGCCAGGTGAAACAACATACAGGGCTTCATCACGAAGATGGCAGTATTAGCAGTGCACATATAGCTGAAATGAAATATTGTTAGGGCCAATGGTAACTGCAATTCACAATCTAAATATGGGTTTTGGTTAGTCCCCATTCTGAAGTTCCATAGAACTTCATTAGTGGGTGGCAGTACTGTCTGCACTGTTATTACCAGTGTTAGTGGAGGTAATACCACTCACAAGCAGTTCTTTTGTTTTTCTTGGGGTACAAAAACACATACAGAGCTGAAAAACAGGTGGTATTTGAAAATAGCACCTGTTTTACCATTAAGAAGACACTTGTAATGGGCCCCATGGTGTCTCATTGTTAGACGATCCTCTGCACACCAGTTCACTACACATCAGAACACTGCTCACATTTCTCCATCATCCCCTCCCACGGTTCCAGGCTCAGGTGATTCGGTTAACCCAAAGAACCGGAAACCCCGTACCAGCTTTGGTGTACGGGCTCGATTGCAACCCTTTCTGCATTGGCAATTGCCTTGGAGAGCGTATAGCAGAAGGGGCGGTGTTACGTCACCACGTCGGTCACGTGATCCAGAGTCACGTGTCCTTGTTGGACGTCACATGATCCAGAGGCGTCACATGACTCCCAGACACACAGTATAAAGGTCTGAGAGACAGAACACTCATTGCTTCTCAGCTGGCTTCAGACCCTGTTTGGCGTTACTACTTGCTCCTTGCTATCTTGATCACGGAACTCTACCTCGGACTCCCTCGGACACCCCTTTTGTACCTTTGCTTGGAACTGTTGACCTGTTGCCGAATTTTGGACTTCACCTCGACTTGCCTTTGGATCATCCCTGGTTACCTTGTGGAACTTCTACGCCCTTTCCCTTCTTGGGATTCAAGTCAAGCCCTCTCTCCTACAGGTGGCTAGCCCTTCATCCACGCTAACCTTCTACCATTCCAGGGACCGCTGCATCAACTGAGTCTCGAACCTCTCTACTAGGTTACCTGGGTTACCCTTACACCAGATAGGTAAGACATTTTAGATCCTTTTGTTTATCTGACTGTGTTGTGATTGCCTGGTACTTAACCCCGTTCCTTCTCGACAGCAGCATCAGTGTTCCAGAGGCTCCGTGGATCTGGGAAGACATCTCCCACCTGTGGCCTCAAAGGTCGCACAGCGGGTTTCTATTAAGTTCCCCTGTGCGTCACTTGGGGACAGAGGACTCATCGGTCTACACGACACTCAAGTCAGAACAGACTGAGAAGCCGTATAGTCGTGTTTGACGATGCAGGGATCCACGGAAGAACCCATAGCTGCCTTAGTCCAGGCAATTACAATATTAAAGGCAGATATGGCAGCCGCGAACACAGTGTTCCACCAAAGGTTGGATTCCATACAAAGTGTTCAGCATTCCCTTCCTGCAGACCCTGAGTTTGGAGATGCCAGCTCCTTCACTACACCCCCTCCCTTGGCTACTTCTACAGTCCCAACTCCAATGATCCTCCCATCTCCTTCCCCCCTGGCTGCTCCGGAACGCTATCAAGGTGACCCCAAGAAATTCAGAACCTTTGTTAATCAGTGCAAGTTACACTTCTTATGCAGACCTTTGGCTTTTCCTACTTCCACTACTAAAGCCGCCTTCGCCCTCTCCCATTTAGCCGGAACGGCTGCCGCTTGGGCTAATCCCCTGCTAGAGAATAATAGCCCAGTCCTTTACGACTTTGATTTGTTGGTTCTAGAAATGTCTCGAGTATTCGATACTCGACACAAGGCGCAGTCTAGGGATTTGGAGTTTTTGGAACTGACTCAGGGTAGAAGGACTTTGATAGAATACATCACCCGTTTCAATCAGCTAGTTGCAGAAACATCATGGCCAGAAAACAAGCGGGCGGTGGTCTTTTATAGGGGGTTGAGTAACACCATGAAAGATGCTTTATCAGTGATCCCTTCTATGCCTACTCAGTATCAGGAATTGGTTGATCTCGTCTTGCAGGTAGATGCACGACGATCAGAGCGTAGAGCTGAATTGGGGGTCTCTTCCCATCCTACTCTTGCTAGTACTCCTGCTTCCAGTACAGAAGAACCTATGCAAGTGGGAGGTTTACGTAGTCCTATCACAACATCAGAGAGGGAACGTAGAAGGGTGGACAATGCATGCTTTTATTGTGGCACCACTGGACATATTGTGAAAGAGTGTCCTCGACGTCCCAAGAAGAGCCAGGTTTTTCGGATGGCTCGACCTTAGATCCGGAGAACAGGTCGAGTGTCCCGTCATCATCTCCGGGTACCTCTCTTGCCTTTGCTCGTGTCCAACCCGTCTCTGTAAAGGCTACTCTATGTCCCTCTACAGGCCTTCTTCATGCAGTCAATATCATCATTGATTCAGGTGCCACTGGTAATTACATAGATATTGATTTGGCCCATTCCCTCAACCTACCTTTAGTGGTAAAAACACGACCGGAACATGTCCAAGCCGTAGACGGCTCTGCATTGGTTTCTGGTCCTGTTAGACACCAAACTGCACCCCTCTTGTTGAACATACAAGAAACACACACAGAAACCATATGTTTTGATTTAATTACCACACCCCAATTCGGTATCATACTAGGAATTCCATGGTTACGTGAACATAACCCACTGATCAATTGGCAGTCAGGCACTGTACTCTTCGAGTCCGAAGTCTGTCAGAATTACTGTCTCCCGGTCCATCAAGCCTCTGACACACCTTCTCGGGCCTTAGGAGCATTAGCTCAACTCACTGTTGATGATCCAGAGATTGTTCATTCGCATACTGTTGGGGGGTTGGTGTCTGGGATTCCGCCTGAGTACAATGCATTCGAATCGGTTTTCGATCGGGGCTCTTCCGAGGTACTTCCTCCACATAGACCATATGACTGCCCAATCGAAATACTTCCTGATTCCACTATCCCTTCGGGCAGGATCTATTCTTTGTCCCCTTCGGAGGAACAAGCATTGAAAGAGTATGTACAGAACGCCTTACGTTTAGGACACATCCGTCCCTCCACTTCACCAGCAGCAAGTCCCATATTCTTTGTACCCAAGAAGGAGGGGGATTTACGCCCTTGTGTGGATTATCGACGTCTTAACGCTATCACAAAAAAGGATAGGTATCCAATCCCGTTAATCACCCCACTTCTGGACCATTTAACTCATGCTTCCGTTTTCACCAAGCTTGACCTACGTGGCGCATACAATTTAGTACGCGTTCGCGAGGGAGACGAGTGGAAAACGGCTTTCTGTACTCGTTACGGCTTGTACAAATATTTAGTCATGCCTTTTGGCCTATGTAATGCCCCAGCCACATTCCAACGATTCATGAATGACATATTCAGGGATATTCTGGACGTTTACATGGTTGTGTATTTGGACGACATCTTAATCTTTTCTCGTGATCTTGATAACCATGTAAAGCATGTTCGAGAAGTACTATCCCGTTTGAGAGAACATTCCTTATTTGCCAAACCTAAGAAATGTCAGTTCCATAAAACTTCTGTTGAGTTTCTGGGTTTCCATATCACCCCTGGGGCGTTATCCATGAACGAATCTAAGGTCAAAGCAGTATTAGATTGGCCAGTACCTCAAACACTCAAGTCCTTGCAGGCCTTTTTGGGATTCGCCAACTTTTATAGACGTTTCATTTCTTCTTTTTCCACAATTGTTGCACCGCTCACGGCTCTGACTAGTCCTCAGGTACCCTATCATTGGCACGGGGAACATCAGGAGGCTTTTGAGGCTCTGAAAACTGCTTTCACTACCGCACCGGTACTCCAGCACCCCAATCCTGATCTTCCGTTCATAGTAGAGGCAGATGCCTCTTCTTTTGCTCTTGGTGCGGTATTGTCACAAACATGTCCTACAACAGGCAAATTACATCCAGTGGCATACCATTCCCGTAAGTTCTCCAGTACTGAGACTCATTACACTGTTACGGAGAAAGAACTCTTGGCTGTCATGGATGCCTTTCGTGTTTGGCGCCATCATCTTCTGGGGGACAAACATCCCATCACGGTATACTCAGATCACCGGAATTTACAGGATCTGGCCTCATTGAAGTGCATTAATAGCAGACAGGTCCGATGGCATCTTTTCTTTTCCTCTTTTGATTTTCGTATTATGCATCGTCCTGGCACTGCAGATGGAAAAGCAGACGCCTTGTCACGTTCCCCAGGGGGGGTCGTGTTGCCAACCTTTCCTGACACTGTTCTCGGAAAGAGTCATGTGATTTGTCTTTGTACACCTTCATTGTCGTTATTAGACTCGGTCCGATCTTGGACTAGCAATCACTCCGACCAGTTGCGAGAATGGGACCCCGTGTTTTCTGATGGGTTGCCTTTCGTACATGAACGTCTATTCCTTCCCACACCTGACACTCGTAATCTGGCCCTTGAGTGGTCTCATGATGCCCCTTTTAATGCCCATCCCGGTCAAGAGCGCACTTTAGATCTTCTCAAGCGCTGGTGTTGGTGGCCCTCTATGAAGCGCGATGTAGACTGCTATGTCAATTCATGTGCAGTGTGTGCTCAGGCTAAACATCGGAAAGGCCGACCGGTTGGGTTGCTACTTCCGCTTCCAGTTCCTCCCAGGCCTTGGCATACACTGACTATGGATTTCGTTACCGATCTCCCCAAATCACGAGGCTTTGACTCCATCTGGGTAGTGGTGGACACGTTTACAAAAATGGCTCGTTTTGTCCCTTGTAAAGGTATTCCTTCGGCCCCGGTCTTGGCGGACTTGTTTTTTGAACATGTGTTCATGTTATTCGGCCTCCCTTCGGTCATTATATCCGATCGAGGATCACAGTTCACCTCTCGGTTTTGGAGGTCGTTGACTAAATTGTTGGGCATTGATACCAGGTATTCTTCGGCATATCATCCTGAGACCGATGGGCAGACCGAAAGGACGAATCAATCTATGGAGCAGTATCTTCGCTGCCTTATATTGCAACATCAGACCTCCTGGTTGGCCGTTTTGCGGCTTGCTGAGTTCGCGTACAATAACGCGGCTCATTCAGCTACAGGTTATTCTCCTTTCTACGCCCTCTACGGCCAACATCCCAAGGTCTTGCCAGTCCCTGATGCTTCTAGTTCTTCGAATCCTGCGGCCACGACGTGTCTTAGGGATCTGTCTGCTGTACATGCTAGTACTGTGGTGCATCTCACGGAAGCGAAGACTGCCATGAAGGCCCGCGTGGATGGCAAACGTCTGGCTGCTCCCCCTCTGGTGGTGGGTTCTAGGGTCTGGTTGTCTTCACGTCGCCCTCGCCTAGTGGGTTGCCGGAAACTGCTACCTCGTTTTGTCGGCCCGTATGTAGTCTCACAGGTAGTGAATCCGGTGGCTTTTCGTCTAGTGCTTCCTAGTTCTTGGCGTATCCATCCTGTCTTCCATGTATCCCTCCTCAAGCCTTGCCCCGATTCTGTCCGCCTTCGTACCCCTGTTGCACCGGTGTCCCTGTCCTCTCCTGATGTCTTTGAGGTGTCGGCCATTTTGGGGTCCCGATGGTTTAGGGGTAGGCTCCAATATCTGGTGGATTGGAAGGGTTACGGCCCGGAGGAGCGTACATGGGTTTCCGCCTTGGATCTGAACGCCCCTCGGCTGGTGGCCCGCTTCCATAAGGATCATCCGTCCTGCCCACGGGGTCGTGGGCCGTTGGGGGGGGGCTATGTTAGACGATCCTCTGCACACCAGTTCACTACACATCAGAACACTGCTCACATTTCTCCATCATCCCCTCCCACGGTTCCAGGCTCAGGTGATTCGGTTAACCCAAAGAACCGGAAACCCCGTACCAGCTTTGGTGTACGGGCTCGATTGCAACCCTTTCTGCATTGGCAATTGCCTTGGAGAGCGTATAGCAGAAGGGGCGGTGTTACGTCACCACGTCAGTCACGTGATCCAGAGTCACGTGTCCTTGTTGGACGTCACATGATCCAGAGGCGTCACATGACTCCCAGACACACAGTATAAAGGTCTGAGAGACAGAACACTCATTGCTTCTCAGCTGGCTTCAGACCCTGTTTGGCGTTACTACTTGCTCCTTGCTATCTTGATCACGGAACTCTACCTCGGACTCCCTCGGACACCCCTTTTGTACCTTTGCTTGGAACTGTTGACCTGTTGCCGGATTTTGGACTTCACCTCGACTTGCCTTTGGATCATCCCTGGTTACCTTGCGGAACTTCTACGCCCTTTCCCTTCTTGGGATTCAAGTCAAGCCCTCTCTCCTACAGGTGGCTAGCCCTTCATCCACGCTAACCTGTGGTTCTACCATTCCAGGGACCGCTGCATCAACTGAGTCTCGAACCTCTCTACTAGGTTACCTGGGTTACCCTTACACCAGATAGGTAAGACATTTTAGATCCTTTTGTTTATCTGACTGTGTTGTGATTGCCTGGTACTTAACCCCGTTCCTTCTCGACAGCAGCATCGGTGTTCCAGAGGCTCCGTGGATCTGGGAAGACATCTCCCACCTGTGGCCTCAAAGGTCGCACAGCGGGTTTCTATTAAGTTCCCCTGTGCGTCACTTGGGGACAGAGGACTCATCGGTCTACACGACACTCAAGTCAGAACACTCATACACTGGGAGTCATTACAACTTTTCCGGTATCCTGGCGGTAAATCTGCCAGGATACCAACAAATGGCAATACCATTACCGGCACTAAGTCTGGCAGAAATTACTGCCAACTAATGTGTGTTGGTAAGGGTGGTAGATTCCCATTCCATGGAGTCCCATAGGATTTCAATGGGGATTTGCCAGTATTACCAGCTAATTTTTGCCAGCAGGGTGTCGGGAATTACATCCAGCTCTTAGCTGGAGGCAATTCCGACACCCCACCCCACCCCACCGGCAAAGTTGTAATGACACCCGCTGGCTCTTCACTACCAGCCACTTGCATGGATAAGTCATTAACTTCAGTGCCCATAACTCCTCCTTGATGGCACTAAACACTGACAAATAGTAAAGGTTCATACTGGAGACAATAGGTGTTTACTGCGGTTTGGATGCCAGGTGCCAGAAGAGAGGTGAAAAATGCCTTGGTGTGGGTAAACAGCCGGTACTGATCGGGAATGTCCATTAAAGCCTTTGATGATGCTGCTGAAAGATAACGGGCCATCTACTATGTTGTAATTTTTCCTGGTTTTCATAAAATAAAATGATTGGTGTGTCCATATAAGTTGATGAAGGGGACACAAGTGGCAAAGGGGACAAAGCGGGCACAGATGTAACTTTGGACATTGAATGAGCCAGAATCAGGTGCTCCTCTGAGATGATGAGGGCTGGCACATGAAGGGTAGATAAGCTGCACACACCTTACCAGGCTGGAGGCAACTGCCTATATGCATTTGGTCCACAGGTCCAAAAGTTGCCCAGAAGATCATTCATACCTCCAGCCAGGTCAGTGACGCGAAGCACGGCACCATCACACCTTAAAACACAGAAAACAATGGGTAAGTATCTGTATCTTAACATGTTTTTCTGGCTCTTTGAGCCACGTCAAATGCTGCAAGTAATTTCACCATATGCTACTACAATCTTGGTTTATTTGTGCCACCCATTCTTCCGAGAATCCCCTCATTCCTCTAGCTCTGCAACTCTTCATCCCTTGCTCCCATACATTTTTAGAAAAATAGCCTCTTCTAGACTCAGTTGGGCTCTCTGGATACTCTGTATGCTTTTCTGCTCTCTATGATCGGCAACTGAACAGTCTTCATCGATAAGAAGGATTGATGCTGTGACTGATTGCTCTTTAAACTACCCTCTGACTCTGGACAATGCTAGGTTCCGCTACCTCTACCTCATTCAGGAAAACACCCTAGGGACGCCAGAAGCATTGGGTGTGAGAGAGCAGATGTAGGAATATCCTACGGATCTCTCTCTTCCAACCTTCCTCATGTGGATATATCATATGTTATCTACTGCAAAACCATGCGCATTGGTTTTGGGATTTAGTTAATCATCCCCATTATCCATAAAATCAATATTATCATTTATTTTGACTCTTGACATTATTGCTTCAAAATCCACAAAGCTAGACACATTTCAACTGTTTGTGTTTACACTGTTTGTGATCTTCAGACATGATGACAATAGTACTATAGAAGCCATGAAAACATTCATGTTCACACAATTTACAAGTTTAAACATGTCTTCTTTTCCTAAACAAAAATATTCATGTTCTGGATTTTTATTTGCACCTCCCCCTCGCCACACTTTTCCACTGGACTGAACTGCAGGTCCTTAGGGCATACTTAACTTTGTGCATGCTCAGGTGCTGGTGGAGGGGTGCCGGTATCACTGTGGTGAATCAAATTATTGTTGCCCTCCACCTTCACAGCAGTCAGAGTTGTGTAGACCACTAGATGGGGCCCATGGAAACTCAGTCGATTCCAGTGGTGCACAAAGGTATGAACAAAGATGCGATCTTCCAGGAACAACTGTGTCTTGTGTTGATCGTCAGATTCCTTGGCGTTTTCTCCTTTGTCCTGTTGGTGAGAAGACACAACCTGTGAAGATATCGTCTTAACACTTTCCATTAAAGCCCTAAGGTGCTCCCTAAACTCTCCTCTGTGGTATTGTGTTCATCTGATGCTGTGCACGCAGGTCAGAGAGGTGTGTGAAACTTACACCCGTCACGATTTCAGGGGGGCTTAAATGATTGCTTTTTACTGGCTGATTTCTCAACTAAAACAAAGCAAGCGGAAAGAAATTAGTGCCAAGACTTTTTTAATTCATTAAACAGTTTGGCTAAATGGGCGTTAAGGACCCCATTGAGCCTCTCAACAATCCCGTTGGCCTACACGTGGTAAACTAAGTACAACCTGTGCATCATTCCCAAAAGTGAAGTAATTTCTATAAATAAGGCATTAAAAAAATGGGTTCCATTGTCAGATTTTAAGACCTCACAAATTCCCTACTGTGGAAATACCTTTCTCATCAGAAATGTAGCTTCTGATTTAGGATCAGGATGTACGCAGGGACTAACTGCAAGCCCCAGGAAAATGACAATCAAACAGCGATAGTTATTGCAGCTCTTGATTATGTCCATGAAGTCTATATGGGTCTCCCTGAATTGTCCAAGGGCCATTGCAAGACCCGCCTTACTGTCCTAATGGTGTTTCCAGGATTGAATTCCTTGCACACTACACAATTCCTTATGAATTCACTTACCTGTTCCTCCAGGTTCGGCATGAACCATTCCTCCTGGAGCTCTGCTGTGATTTGTCATTAAGAAGTATGCAATGAGTAATATAGTTGCTCTAAAGCCAAAAAGTCTTAATACCTTCCCCATCCCCTACTGTCTCCACAGAAAATCTGTGGGTCAGTGGACACATCGTCTCTTTTTTCCAGAGATCCTGCTCTACTCTAGGGGCTCTTCCTTGCATCTCTATGATCTGAAGCACCTGGACTCTGGTGTATGGGGCTGGCAACTCTACTTGTAGGGACACAGTTTCCATTTTCTGGGAATTCGTAAATGAAAAGTACACCACATCCTTTGCCGCCTTGCCTGAGGCATCATTCCCAAGAGCCATTGGAATAGTATGGTTAGTATCCATGGCACATTTAACTAAACCTATCTCTGTGGGCAAAGTTAATGCTTCATGCAGGATAGTAGCATAGTATGCTGGACATGGGACTGGTCAGACCTCCTAAACATTCTATCAGACATCTTGATTACCCAGAATATTCACTGGAGGTGACATACGTAGGGTCAAAATAAATTGTGACTGCCTTTCCCTTATTCATTTCCAGCACCTTATAAGTGCCACTAGTTCCACTGTTTGCACAGATTAATGTGAAGTCAATTGTCTCTTCAGTCTGACCCAGTATTCCCCATCCACAAGGCTCACTACAGCTGAACCTATATGCCTCTCACATGTGTCCTGGTTGATGGTTGAAGAACCATCAACACAAAGTACCTCACATTCCTACATGGTATCCTCTTTCACATTCACCCTCTCTCCATCTTCCCCTTCATAAGTAGCACAATCATGAACGATGTCCTCAGGTTTCACTGGTTTAGCTACAGATGTCGCAGGATTGACTAGGTGACACTTCACAGGATGTATCAATTCATTTGACAACATGACCTCATACCCTGAAACTCTCAGAATCATTAATGTTGACTTCCAATTTTCTAAGATCACAAAGACTACATGCTCCACGTACAATGTCACTGGGTAACCCATAGTAATGGTTGAAGACTTTTGAATCATAAAAGCTGCTATTGCTAAAGCGTGTTCACAAGGGAACTGTCCCAGCTTCCCTTGGTCTATGAGTCCACTGTAATATGCTAAAGGTTTGTGGTCTAACAATGTTTGCTTTTTCAGAACCACTGTCATCACATGCCCATTCGAATGTAAAAACAAAAGAAATAGCTTCCCATAATTTGGGGATCACCAAGCCCGGAGCATTGCTGATCACAGCCTTGAGTTCCTGAAAGCAAATCCCCATTTCCTCAGACCACTCTATCCTACCGTTCACATTCTACGCTTCTTTAAACCCCATGCAGTAAGGGACTTACATGACTAGAGTAATCAAATATCCATGATCTATCTGTTTCAATGTGACTGGCTGAGGTGTATTCTGAAATATAGTGGTTATCTCTGGCGTGATCTTCTTTCCTGCAGGCAATAATACTTACCTCAAATATACTACCTCAATATGACACTTTCCCTCTGACAATATGCAGATTTACCATGCATAAATTCTGTCATCGGAAAATCTGCCAAAAAATATGATTTGGTAAAATCATGGTAACAGAATTAAGCCACGTTTCCCCAACATAGCCAAACTTGTAATGCAGCCCAAAAAGAGTACAGGTGATACAGATAATAGTCCTAATTCAAAAAGGTTTACACTACCAGCAACCCTCAGAGCAGAACCTTCCTTCTGCAAATTCAGAAATAATGTAAAAACCTGGCTCATATGGAATGAATCCTAAAAAAAACTTGTACTAAAGATACTACCACCTACCGCCCTAATTACCTAGTGATATAAGCCCCTACACCATGCCTAACTTGTAAATCTTTCTGTATTTTGTGGTACACTTTGCCTCTCTTGCAAATCAACCTGCAATTTCTTGTGAAATTCACTGTACACCTCTGTAAATGTATTCTTATCATGTAAATACTTATTCTATGTCATTTGTAAATCCCTATCGTAAGAAATTGTAAATTACCCATTCTATGTCACTGTAAGAAATGTGCCCAGATGCCTAAGGGCTTGGCGCGCTATATAAATAAAATACAAAAAGTACAAATACACTGGTGCAAATTCTGTGGTTCCCATGATCATCTGAAGTGAGCCTGGATCATCCCAGAGTTGCCCTACGCAAATGTTTGTGAATTTCATATGCACATAAGTGTCTCATAAATGTTCCATGCATCTTAAAATTTGCTGTACACTTTGGCTTCACAAATAAAGTAGCAGGTGAAAATGAAGATGCTCACAGACATCATCTGATTTTCTACAGTTCAAATCTTTGTGAATCAGTCCTCATCTCTCAGCATTTTTGAGAAATTAGTTATTTTCGGATTAGAATCAGGAAACAGGTGCCCGTTAAACAATAACACACACATACAAATTGGTGTTACATGTCTCTGGGATGCACACCAGTACTGAAATCACAGGATTCCTAGACAACTTGCTCTTCAGGTTTTGTTTTCAGTTATGATTTACTTATTAAACATGCACAATTCTGCTTCCATATTATTCTATATTTATTTTCATCACTTACAACTAAAACAGACAGCTGACGCACTGAAGACTCATTAAAGACTTTATTCTATGCATCAAATTAGTCCTGTGAGCATTGATATTCATCAACAGCACCATCTGTCTTCACAACTCATTTCTAATACTCGTGGAGCTTTGTTAAACCTTTACCTTGAGCTTCTAATGTGTCGCCTTTGATTGTGTGTGTTGAATTGATGACAGCTTTTTATGCAGCATCGTATTTGAGCCCAGATTAACTCCAACTCTATTGAACAATGGGTCATTGTGAATTGTTTGGGATAATAATGCCATCAGTTATTCTAATATTAATGAGGTGGTCTTCAAGCAATAGTCATTGAATGGGATTCTATTGATTCAAACTGTCTACACCCCGATCTAAAATGAATGTTCCCACTAAATACTTTTCTTTCACAACTATATTATGTTGTCACCTTTCATTTTATAGTCCTCTCATTTTCTAAAAGAGTTGGCATTCTTATAATGTTGCTGAAATTATTATGCTTGATATTTTCTTTGACATGGTACATTAATATTTAATCATTCATATAGTACATGGCTCCTTCGGCATTTTGTAAGCACATTCTGCGGTCTCCTAGTGCAAAATGAGCCACGAAATATCAGGCAATGGTCAAAGTGTAGTGTGGCAATGCCACATGATGTTGGATGCAAGCTGCGTCCACCAACAGATACATGGTCTAGGCCTCAGAGACAGAGCACATGTGGATCCCAGTGAGGGCACTGTATCCCCCAGCCTTGTGCACACACTTTATATCATTCTGAGGGGTACCCAGGATTACATTTACACAATGGATGTCAAGAAGAATATGGTGAATTTGAGAAGGGGAGACGTCTGGTTCATGATATCACTTACACTGTAACTCCTAAACTCCACTTTACCATTAGGAAATCCCAGATATCACTAAGAGAGACATTTGCTGTCCCGGTGAGTAAGATATGATAATATATGATTTGATAAGTCGTTTATAACGTGCCTGTACACATGTGTTTCTAAGCACGAACCACTCTAGTCTGTGGATGCTGCATTAGCCTACTCATTGGATTCTGCAATAGTGAGCATGCAATGAAGAATACCAAATTATTGAGTCTCTAAGTGCTAGAGTGGAAGGCGACTGCCAAGGCTGCATTAAGAGGCAGGGCACACAGAAAGAATTCAAGATGGTGTATATGCCTTATGTAACATTTCATAATAAGGATGTTACAATCAAAGATGTCCCCTTCATCCCTCCTCCCTACCACTTCCCTCCTTCTATGTTTGAAGGAAGGTCCATGTTCACTCCCTGTTGTTGTGACCAATGCAGCAGCCCCACTAATCTTTTCGCTTGGCACCCTGGAGGTATTCTGACTTCCTGCTTCTGGGTAGATTTAAGCTCTGCCCCTCCCTGCCATCCATACACCCCCTACCCACACGCTTTATGATGTTACCCCTTCCTGCCCTGGAAACCTGTAATACACTGCTAAAGTCAACACAATGAAGACAGGCCACCATATCTACATGTGTGCATCCAACCTGTACAGAAGGAGGCCCAGTTGGCATTCCTCAGGGGAAAAGAAACCACTTCAACAAGCACATGTATCCTGGCTTTGTAGACTTAATATTGCACTGTGTTAAACTTGGTGGCATATCACATGTGTTGGCATCATAGTAGAGAGTGTGCCTCACTGCAAGGTTTGTTGTGATCCGTTGTTTGCCATGGCCATGGAAGCAGTGCAATATTGTGGAACCAAGAGTTGAAATTCTCTTAATTGTGGTCATTCTCGTGAAAAGAATATCTAGCAGTACTGGGTGACCTGTATAACAGGAGATCCTATATTATAGAAGAGGCAAGTGGATATCGGACCCCCCATAATAGAGAAGAAGAATATAGGTGAGTCACAAAGACCAGAGTGAGGTGGGAGACAGAAGAGGAAGAGCACACCAGAAAGTTCTCCCAAGCTTTGATCCTAGAATGATTTAATTGCTGGTTAAGGAGCCTCATATTCCAGCCAAGCAGTCTATCTATAATGGATGGCAATGGAAGAAAAGTCTGGTAGCTCCTAAAGTCCCATGAAACAGAAAATGCGTGATGCGCTACCCATTCCATATGACACAAGGTATGAGGTCTGGTTGAACCATATCCCAAACACCTCCTGGAGGACCAACACAACACCCTGACATGTCCAGATGTGGCCAGGAAAGATTCAACAATGACCAAGAAATAAGTGTGGGATAATATACATCTCGCAGACTATAAGTGGCTGTTACCAACTTGGAAGTCAGACCTGCTCTAGGGAGAGTAGGAATAACTAATAACCATTGTCCTAGAAATAACCAGACTGAGATGTGCATATCCATCAACCCACTCTAAGCACTCTGTGAACAAAAAGCCCTTAGTGTTGCTTGATATATAATACCGTGTGCGGACGTGAAGTTGGCTTTCAGTTGACTGTTGATCCCCTGCAGGTATGCAATGGACTAAGTGAGAAGTTGAAAAGAATGGTTTCAGTTCTTTCCCAAAACTGAAAAAGTCAAAGGCAGTGCTTAATTCTGTTGGTAAATCACTTTTCATATTTGCTGCTAATATCAGTAGGGTTTGTCCACCGGATCTGACCTTTCCTAATGTTAGTTACTTGAAGGAGCATAGCAAAGGAGGACCCACCGTGTTGTATTGTTTGAATTTGTCTATCAAGAACTGTGCATTCTGTAAAGAGAACATACCTATGTGCCATGCATGAACACTTACATTTCACAAGGACACAATCTTGCAACCAGTGGTGTGATGCCAATGCAACTGAAACAGTCTTACGTTGCTCCAGGTTTTCGGGATATGGGCTGGCACAGAGGCATCAGGTATTTTGGGATGCCCAGATTGACCCTATTTTTGTAGCACAGCTTCAACAGCACTAACAATATTACTATCAACACTCATTAAGCACAGTTTAAGAAAGGGGCAATATCCCTAAGCATTCCTAGGTTAACAAACCCCCTTTCAACTACAGGTGCAATTTGTGGGAAGATTGAAAGATCTAAATCCAAAAGGAGGCCAACAGTTTTGCTGTTATCTTAATAATTAAATTGTAAGGCACCATTTGTGAAACACAATCACTTCGAGGGACCATTAGTGAGTGAGGTGGGGAGGAGGGGAGTGTTGACCATCACAGCCTTTTTTTTATTGAGATAATGCACTTCTTGGACTGCTCCTTTTGGGATGGGACCAAGTCTGATGTCTCCAAAAGTAGAATGGGTATGCCTAGATGTGCCTGCAATCCTAGTGAGCCAAACCACACCTTTAATGGCTAGGCAGGCTGAAAACCATGGCCTGGAGGGTTACACAGAGCAATGCCACTGGTCATGATTGATTCAAACTTACAACCTTCAACCTTCGGTTTTGCTCATGTCAGTAGAATCTAGAAGTACCTAGTCCTAGTCATCCAAATGCACCTACGCTTCCAGGCTCATAATAGCCAGTATTTCCCACAGTTGCAGGCAATAATGCATAATTATTTTTTTTTTGACTATTCCATGTTCGATCTGTCCTGCTTCTAAACATTGCAACGTGCGCTGCTATTATTAACCATTCCAATGATACTCAACTTTTGGGCCTCAGAAGGGAAAAACTAATGGTAGACAACTTGTAACCTATTGGAGGGAAATGCTTCACGTGTGAGCTATGCTGCCAGACTGCTATAAAAGTAAAATCAATTATCTGTGTTTGAATTAAACCTGATATATCAGTGGTATATTTTATGGTAATCTTGTTTGATTTATGCCCCATGTGTTACTTGCTCTATAGTGCCCTCAGCCAGGTATGTACAATCAAGAGCACATTCAGGGTGGGGGTAGGGGAGGAGTGTAATTTTTTACAATAGTTTAAATTATTGCTAATTTGTAAAGTGACAGACATGCAAAACAAATTGCTTTAAGGTATTGAACAACAACAGGGACGAGAACTTGGAATAGATTAGACAAATGTAAAACAGTATCCAATAAACATTACTAAGCAGACCATAGTTTAAGATTCCACAGTAACTTAAGTACACATTTAACAGCACTTTGTTGGATGTAAGAAATTAAGATGAGGTTGGATGAAACCAAATACATTTTCTTTGGTCAAATAAAATAGGTTCCATGAATGTGAGGAGAAGGTGGGGTAGACCATCTTCTGCATGAGCTGTTTCTTGACCGTAGTTGGGCCTTAGAGTATTTTCAAGACCAGTAACAGCTTTTTCCTGAAGTGGGCACCTTGGCCGAACATTGTTAGACTTATCAGCACCCATTGCCCAATATATACAGAGCTTTTTCAGTGGGAAAGGCATCTCAACAGACAGTCGAAACAGGATGCATTAAAGGGGCACAATGGCCATTAGAAGCTGCAACACATTAAGGCCACTGCAAAGGGGATAGCATCTTTACAAGTACTTGTTGAGAATTTTTGCCTCACTCTACTCTAAACAAACTCTGAGTTTCAGTTTGCGGTACTGGCCAGCATCAGAGGGGGAGAAAGACAGAATGAAGGGACTTTAGGAACACCCAGATGCACTCTGAGGAACTCAGTCACCCAGAATTGATGTCATTGAAAAGATGGCAACGGCATAAAGAGACTAGGGCCTAATTTATGGAATGATGTGCGCTGAAAATAAGTGGCTTGCGCGCGAAATTGCTAGCAAGTGCCAGTTTGTGTATTCATGGAACACAATGCGCCGGGCTTACCAGGGACTTGCAAGGAATCTGGGCCGGTCCAATGCGTCACTGCAACACAACAAATGCCTTGCGCAAGACTCGTAACGAAGGGGCATTAGGTTCTGCAGAGTCACCTGAAAAGGGGGTGGAACACGTGCAATGGGGAGCAACAAGCGAAAATATGGGCGTAATGAAGATTGTACGAAAGTAAAATCCTCGCAAACACCATATGCGCACAAAAAAAACATATTCATGGAATTGAGCAGGGCTCGCCGGTGCACAGTAAAATACGTGCAAATCCTGAAACACGTACACCACGTGACAGCTGGTTGATACGTCAATGCGCACAAAAATAAATTCATAAAAAGCCAGCGTGATCAAGAAACGTGCGTACACAGCAACCATGGATGTAACATTTGTCGCAGCAGTGATCGTGGGACACCGCAGGAGGAGGATGGCCAGGGCCCAGATTTTTCTAACTAGGACCAGGTCTACGGCAGGTACAGAGTTCCACCTCATATTATATTAGAACTGTACAGGGGCCCTAGGTTTGGAACCTACCTTGCTGAGCTCTATTATATTATGTTTTTATGTTGTTTTTGGAAAGGTTACAGGAATTTTTGTTCAGTTGAAGCCCAGACCTCGTTTGTTTGGCTGAAAAGGGGGGTTTTCCTGGATACCTCGCATTTGTTTTGGATGAAAAAATGGATTTTCCACGTAGTTTTTGCGTTTTGTGCTAGGTGCAAGATTTTAATTTATCATTTTGTTTTTACAGTGTGGTGTGTGTTCTTGCTCCCAGTTAAGGTCAGCCTGCATTGTTTGCCAGTTCTTCCGCCTCTCTTTCTTCTGTTGGGGTTCTTGTATCTGTTAATGGTACTGCAAAGCATACAGTTTTCCTTGGTTGGGGTTTCATGCGATTTGCTTTCTTGTGTCTTTTTATTTGTTCTAAAAAAGAAAGCTTAATTGGTTGTTCATCAGTTGCTTTTTCACTTTGGTCTTTTGGTCCTGGCCTTCTTCTATGTCACTGGGCCTCATTACGATTTTGGCAGTAACCATGCCGCTATTGGTGGCAGGGCTGCCGCCAAAATCGGGTCTGGGTCCGGGTTCCCAGAATGGGGCCATGGGGCCATTCTGAGTTCGGAGGGCCCGATAATTCCTCCCTCCATGAACTCGGGCCCGGACCTTCCCCATTCCCATTTTAGCCCCCATAGGGCTGAATGGGAATGGGGTAGGGAGCAAACAACGGTCCAATTATGAGCGGCCCGTTGTTTGCTCCCTCTTCCCCTCGCGGGACCCGGTAAGCACGCCTGGCTTGACCGGGTCCCGCGAGGGGAGCTTGTAATGAAGCAGAACGGGTTTAACGGGTCCGCCTCCTTTAGCGGGTCCCGTTAACCCATTCCGCCTCGCTTGTAATGAGGCCCACTGTCTATTTCTGAGCCTCTTGGTGAGCTATTTGGTGTGCTTTCTTTTGATTTTGGCTTGTCCAGGTCGTATTTTGCTTGATAGGTAAACACCCTGTCTTCCCGGTAGTCTTTATCATCTCGGAAAAATGTATGTAGCTTTCTCATTTTTACCTCGTCTTGGTGGGTTTTAAGGATTTTGTACATTGGTTTGTAGTTTTTCTCTTAAGTAATTTTGGGTGCTTCGTAGTCCTCAATTTCTTTCTTTACTTCATCAATGAGAATGATCAGTCTTGCATGTTTCCTTTTTGCATGCTCTATTAGCAGGGACACCCCCGCAGACACTGTTTTATTTTTTTTTCTCGGGTGCGCCCCCTGCAACACCCTGCTCATGACACTATAATGTCAATTATGCAGCGGGGTGTCACCTCCAAATCCTGCTCACTATACTGTGTAGTGTGGTGAGGGGGTGTTGCGGGGGATACCCCCACAGCCCCGCAGTCTTTTTTTTTAACTTACCTTCAATGCATCCTACCACCAAAGGTTCAAAAGGCTACATTTGGTGGTAGCATTTATTCGGACTATTTGTGCGTTCAGACTTTTTTTTCAGTCTGTCGAGGGCGACAGAGCACATATATAGCAATCACAAGCACTGGCATTCCATTGACGTGGAGGTTGTATGTGATGCCAAGGGTATCATTACTTCTGCATATGCATACTATCTAGGGTCCACCCATGATAGTTTCATATTCAGAATATCACCCCTATATCGGGCCCTAGAAGCTGGGAGACATGGCAACACATGGCTCATTGGTGAATATAAATGCCCGTGCACATGCATGCATGTCACACACACACAAATACATACCAATATCAAACATTTTCACCTGCACAGGGGACAGTGCCTACCCTCTGAGCACCTACATGATGATGCCAATACGGAACCTTGCCACACCACCCCAGGTAAGATACAACACAGCCCACAACACAGCCATATTGCAAGTCGGGGCATATTGGAGCACACACGTTTGTGCTCCCTTGATCACTCTGGTGGTGAGTTGCTATATGCACCATCACTACTGTGCAGGATTATTGTGGCAGCATGTGTCCTGCACAATGTTGCAACACGGCGTGGCATACTGGTGAACATGGTGGTGCTCCCACCATGGCAACCACATGTACGCTGCTTGCTCATGGCAGGTCAAAGGACACATGGCGTGGCTGCCGTACCCAACTTGTGGCTATATATTTCACCTAAAATCCAACCCCTGTGGAGTGCACACAGGCCTGGCATATTCCAGGTGCCATTCAATGATGACAAAGGGCCAACCATCTGTGCCCACCAAACCACCCTGAGAATGTGTCCTTGGAAGTGCAACATTGTGCGCATCCCTTAGAATTAAAACTAATTTAATTTTGTGTTTCGAAAAGAAACACATAGAAGAGGGACTATGCCACGACCACCATGCCAAATTAGACATCAAATTGTCTGTGTGTCACATAAACCATCCCATATGTCATTTTAAATAATCATCAGACTGTTGTATGGTATGTAATGTCAAAGGAGACAGATAAATGGCCAATACATAATACAGATGTCTCAATGCGCTCAACGATGTATGGAAAACGTACAAAAATAGCACCCCCTCATAGCAATCCATAATATTCAGGATATGAACAGTAATTGCATACTAAACTATACTACACTATCAACAGTGCATGTATCAGTGAATCTGTCCGACAGTGATTCATCATATTTTCACAAGTGCATCAATATGCCATCATGCAGGGAGCGAAGACAGGGTGGAACAGACAGACACCGTACCTGTATGGTTCAATCAAATGGGTAAGTGCACAGATTTTCAGAGGGGTGTGGTATTCGGAGGTTGGTAACAAGTTAAGGGGTGGTCCAAGTGCAACCAGTCAGTGAATGTTTGGGTAAGTGCAGAGAGATGCAACTCTCTCTGGTCATTCCCCAAGTGCAGTGATGATGACACTAGACCGCGTCATAGAGGCAACTGCCCCAAAAATTGCTGGGGTTGACAGGGGCATGTGAGACATTGAGGCACATAAAGCAGACAGTCATCAAGCAGCCAGGACAAAAGGAATGGAGAGAGTGAAAGAGCAGAGGGATTGCTTAGCAGGGAAGAGGGAGAGAGAGAAGGAAAAGTAGAAGATGAAACACATGTGTAGGTCATGAAAGAAAAGAAACAAGTCCCCAAACCGAGGGGGGCAGGATGTGTATCCCAGAGGTTGGCCCCTACGGACGATAAAGATCCCCTGTAAAAAGTCTCCATCAATAACTGGCTCACCTGAAGAAGGTCAGAGTAACATGATGAAATGGCCCTGGAGGGAATGAACATTAGCAGATAGCGAGTAAGCACACGCTAATAGTTGAACCATAAATTCGACCCAGCAAATTCCTAATCCCCCACAAACCTTGATAGGGATCGGATGTTCCACTCATAAGATCTGATAAAAGGCGAAAGAGGCACACCTCAGCTAAAACATCTGCCCCTGCCACAGTCCACAAACAGTTGACCACAACCAACCATGATGGTGGACACACAGTCAGAAATCACATTTATCACAATCAATAAACAGTCTCCCCAGCAATCCATCAGATTAACAAGACCATAACCATCATTTTCATTACCCCTGGGTGAGTAAAACAACCCTGGAGCAATAGTGACAGAGGTAAAGGTTAGTAAACCAGAGTGAACACACACAGTGCCCTGTTCCTATGCAAACACCACCAAAGTGTCAACAAACGCCAACAAAAGCACTCGCCTGTCCGTGGAACTCATCTGCCTTGCATACGATACACACCATCAGGAGACGCTCTACCTAATGGAATGCAATGCAGAGTAACAGCACAAAATACATGCACATACATGATCACAGTTGAAACCAGAAATAAAATATCCATACAACACAAAGTGCAGGAGCAACACAGGGTGACACAGGGTGAATGGCCATTGTACATTGATTTGTACAGGCGTACAGTGTACCACACCAGAGCGAGGGAGAGAGAGAGTGGCAGAGAGAGTGAATAACAAGGCAATGACAGATCTAGGAATCCATGGCCTGGTTTAACGATGTACAATGACATGCTGCACAGCACAGTGGGTGTGCCCATTGAGGTGTCCACATAGGTAGCTTACACAGTGGCATGAGCTCCAATCAAATTACCACAACTCCATGTGAGCATGCAAAGGATATATAAGAGAACCGACACATGCAGCAAAGATGACCAACAATGAAGCAATCCCAACATACAAGACAGTGCAAATGCTTACCAAATAACTGTGTCTGCATGGTGTAAATCCCACATGACCCTCATCAGTAAGTGTTTTTCCTAATTTGTTAAAGGAACAACATTGTCTGGTGGAGGGCATGAGGAGTGTGGACTTCGAATGGTGCAGGATGTCTCACCCGGGACAGCAGTCACCGCCACATCATGAATTACTGAAACAACATGGGTGAACATATTAAACAAACATGGGCAAACAGAGCTATGATTACCTGAACATGCCATCCGGTGCACCCCCATGCAATCATGCTAGATGACTTCACTAGGCATGCCTGCATGTACACCAATGCACATGTATAGTCCCTGGGGAGTTAATGGCATACCTCAAAGGCAATCAATGCAAAAAATAACAAACACTACAACCAGGAAAGGGCTAAACAAAATATGACATGTCAACATCTGGCAAGAGGGGGTAAAAAAAAGAAAAAAAAATCCATCTTGGACCGGGGTGTGGTGGTCCACCCAGGAGGGGGACAGGCAGGGTGCATGTCAACACCTACATGTGTGGATGTTGAAAAAAACAATTCCCTCCATGGGTACATGAACCTCATGGCTATCATGGGTTGGGAGGGCTTTCGCTGCTGTCGCTGCTGTCGCTGCTGTCACCACCTTCCTGTGTAGAATGCAAAGGTGGTAGTTGTAAGGGAGGTTGACCACATATAGCCCTGGCCTGGTTCTCCATGGCAGAGGCCAGGTGGGACCCAGATGAATGCATCTGCAACATGAAGCCTCAGAGGTCCCCATGCAACACCTCACGGAATGCACAGAGGTCCTCTGAGATGTTATGAGTCAACAGTTGCATCTGCTGTTCATACTGTGTACTGCAGACTGCCTCTAGCACTTCCATTGACACTCCAAGGGCCAGAAACTCTTGTCTCAGGGCTTCCCTGTAGGCCCGACCCCCTGAAAGCAGGGATGCCTGCAGAGACCTTAGTTTGGCTTGTCGGCTCCGGTTGCTGTCTTCCATGTGCAGCCTGTGTGAGCAGCATGTATACTTCAATGCCTGCAGCTGGTGCTCTACCTGTGTTTGTTGGGAGAATATGGAATTTGTCACCCTATCCATGCCCTGAGAAAACCTCCTATAGGAAGCAACATGTTGCTGTGCAACACGCAACACTGACTGCTACCACACTATCTCCAAAGCCGCAACACATCTGCCATGTGCACGTGCCCCACGCCTGCCGGACCCAAGGGAGCATGGCCCTTGATGTGAAGCGGCTCTCTGTTTCTGCAGGACTGCACCCCTTCCTCGGTCATCCATCCCAGGACCGGAAGCCAGTAAAGTGGAGCGTGGTCTTGCAGCCATAACCACCACAGACAGATTTGGCAATACTGAATAGCCCTGTGAGGTGATGTGACATTCTGCAGACGCACGGGCTACTACAGCTCCTACATTTGATGCACTTACCTCTGACTGTATCCAACCAAAAAGGTGTACCCTATCCATGTTTTGTACACAAAAAGTAACACATCACTTAATTGTGCCACTCCACTACCCGGTGAGTGCACAGACATGTTCCTTCCTTGTTCTTGCTGCTAATGTCAGGCAATTTAGAACAAGGGAATTATAAGAGAACTTCTCACACTTCGTATGCTTATATTGCCTGAATCCTATAGTGCAAAATACAAGCTTAAGACAAACATACAAATATGTGTATGATGAAACAATGCATGCAAATTTATAATAGTCTAGTAAGATATGAAAATCAATCAAGAAAAACATACAATTCACAATAACATATACATGAAGTGTCAACGAAACAATCACATTCATTTTATGATATTCAGATCAAAAAATCTCACAGATCGTATCAGCTGTAACTCATTGTGCTACTTATCACTTCAGAAAGCAAGAAAAAACCATTCTGGATACTAACATAAGCTTTTGAGTTGCGCACATACGCAGAGTCATGAGTCCTTTGCATTTTTTACCAGGGGTAACTACACCGTCATCCTAGTCCATATGATATCTGGAATCTGGGTCTTGGAATTACAAGATATCTTTGTATTGCCTACGTGTGGAGGTCAAAATCCCACATTGAGGAGGAACTGGCGTCTGATTCAAATTATTCCTCAGCAGTTCCCTTAGTGTGTTCACGTTTCGGCGGATAATGTACAAATTTGCAACTACCTTCTTCAGGGCATCCTATTTGTAGACTCTATTATGAATGTAGAACAAAAAGCAGTGTGAAAAGATCTCAAAGAAAGTATTTACATAATGCTGGTAAAAACTCGCTGACTAATTATTAAGGCTCAAATTACTGGCTGTTATTCCCATGAGTCGGAAACTATATCCCAAGGTCCATGGTAATTCCGGAAGGGTAAGACAAAGATTAACTGCTCTGTGGTTTTTGCAAGATAAGGCCGGGATTTTACTGATCCAGTCTGCAATTCAAGTGTCTGCAGTTCTATTTGGATGGTTCTGTACAGGAATGGACAGAAAGGAAAGAGGCAAAGTGTCATCCCTTTTCTAAGTTCCTTATATATATAACTTAACGAATTGCTGCTTCATGCAGAGCAATATACATTTAATGATCTTTTTATTATTAAAAGATTTATATTCACCTTGGCTCGAAATCATGCCAGGTTAATGGATAGCTTTACGCTATCACCCTTGATGGGCCCCAGGTAGGGGGCCTCCCTTGCTCGCCATTCTCCTTAGTGTGTGTCCATGCCTGCATATATAAAGACAGCTCTCACTCTATATATTTAGCAAGCCGAGACCTGATTTGTGTGTCACTTCATGTAGGGGGGTCTGTGTGGGTCAAGGTAGTGCAGGACCATGATTATCACCAGATGCTGCATATCGTGTATATATTCATACATGGTGTATATATACCCCACACTTTCTATTCCTCCACGTATACCCATGGTGTATTCAGGAACTTGGCACCCATTAGAAAGCCCTCGGCCACATGTGGTTTGCACTCGTTCCCCAAGCTATCAATTCAATGCAGCACCTGTGTGTGAAAACCCACCCTTTCTCTGTCCCCGACTTACCTTATTTTCCCATGTGCTTTCTCATAGGTTGGGTTCCCTTGCTTGTGTCCTGCGTACTCCAACTTTGTCCGATCTCAGAGGAATGAGCTGAGACAGCTGAGAGGAATGGACATCCGGTTCACCACCAGAGCTACTGGTATCATTGGAGTCGGACTCATACTATGTTATGGCCCGGATAGAGTGACATGTCCACACACAATCAAGTCCACTACAATTGCATCAAAACACCAGTGTACCAGTTGCACACAGAGTGCACACAATGTGGAAATGTACTGAGTGTGGTGTCCCAGGTTTGTGATTTGGAGAGAGTGATGACATGTGCTGGGAGATAGGAAGAGGGGACAGTGACACACAAGAGGGACAATGCCATGCACCCAAGCTGTTTGTGTGTTGAGTGTGGTAGGTCAACATGGAAGTCTCCAGACAAATATCTTACAAGGGGCACAGTGCCATAGCTGCGGCAGGGATTTGCAAAGTGTAGTAAAATGGTTGTCACTCATAGCACAATGTCTCACACACAGACACTGTTCATGGAAGGTATGGGTAGCATGAAACCACATATGGACATGTGTGGATGGAATGTCTACTACATGCAGTGCATGATGTGTAGCATGTGCTTCAGACACAAGTACTTGACCGGCATAGCTGAGTCACTAACATACTGTTGTACATAGTCAGATGCCACACTGTGTTGGCATGCCGGAAATTTCTTTTAGTATCTGATGGTTGTGGATGACTACTGTTCAACTGATGTGCAGCACACGGGTTGTATGCATTCTGCAGTACACTAAGCACAGGTCAGTACACCATGACATGGTTCACTCATGGCAGTCATGCAAATGCAGACAGCAGTGCTACACAATCGTACACATTTATTTAATCTACATACACATATTCAGGATGCACATGCTTCAAAACTCACCGGACGTTTCCTCGTAATATAGCAGGCCTCCCACAACTTGCAGCTGATCCGCATGAGTAAACTCGCTCATCGCCTCTTCATGTGGCATGAGATCCTACTCTTGTGGTGACTCACCTCCAGTCACCAGAGCAGAAGCAAGGTTGGCACCCAGCTTTGATTTGGTTGGATGGTGGAGGTCATTCCACTGCTTCATGACCTCACGAGGCCTTGATGCCATCCGTGACTTGCTGACGGTGGACCATACGCTGAGCAGGCGTATATGTGCTCCCTGGCGGTGTGCACATGTTTGTTTGTTTGTTTTAATACTTGTAATGCACACCAGGCCCAAAGGTATCAGGGCATAATAGGCATCAAGAGGGTTGTTCAGCTTCGTTACATTGCTGTATGTGATCAAGCATTATATACATGTATATAGGAAGTTGAAGACAGGCAATAAGTACAGCATGCAGGCATAAGAAAGGTGGGTTGCACACTACGGCATAGACATCGTAGACAGTATATACAATGTATACAATCGGAACACGTATAGCATTGTGGAAGCAGTGACAGGTCATAAGTCATTTTCCTTAATCCAGTGGATGAGGTTGGTCCTGAAGCATGGGTAAGGTAGGTCTTCCCTCAAGGGTGGAGGGAGGGAGTTCCAGTATTGTGCAGCTTTGACCAGGGAGCTGCTACCACAAGTCTTTGTGCGCTTAAATCTGGGCACCGTTAGAAGGTTGGCATTTGCAGTTCTTGTGGGACGGTTGGAGGGTTGTCTCGTAAATCTCGCTATGAGGTATTGAGGGGCAGCATTATGGAGGCATTTGTTTGCCAGGGAGGCTGCTTTGATGAGGATTTTATCTTTCATGGAGAGCCAATTGTTAGATCTTCTGAGCTCAGAAATGTGGGCTTTCTTTGGCATGCTTAGGGCTGCTCTCAATGCATTGTTTTGTAAAATCTGGATCTTATTAGTGATGTATTTATTACTCCCTACGTATAGGGCATTACAATAGTCCAGTTTAGATAAGACAAGGGTTCTTGCTAGGGTGATACAGTTCTTAGCGGAAAGGAAAGGCGTGTCTGCTCTGATTAACTTACAGGTGTAAGCAGTAGATGAGGCCATGGAATTGACTTGTTTTTTAAAGGTTAGCGTGGAGTCTAAGTAGAATCCACAGGTTTTGACCTCTTTGACTACTGTAATGTTATTGCTGTCTATTTTGAGAGTGGAGTAGTTGTGGCCTAGTTTGTTAAGGTTCGCAGGGGTGCAGAGAATGTGAAGTTCTGTTTTGTCATCATTCAGGCATAGACCATGAGAAGCCATCCATGCCTAGATGATGAGGTACACTCTATTCACAAAGGCCAAATCCTTGTTGTAATCGCCCGTCAACGGGATGAAGATCTGTGTATGATCGGCATAGTTAGTGTAGGTGATACCCAGGCAGACTAGATCATCAAAAAGGGGCTTTGTGAAGATGTTTTACAAGGTAGGGGACACACAGGAGCCCTGAGGCACACCACAAGTGATGGGTATGGGGTCAGCGGCTGCTAAAGGTGAAAAGACGTGCATTGTTCTATTGTCCAGGAAGGATTGGATCCATCCAATCGCTTTTTGTGAGAAATGGGTGGCAGAATCCATGTGGTTGCGTAGGATTTTATGGTCCACTAAGTCGAACGCCGCTGAGAGATCGAGCAGCAGCAGTAGTGTTGCCTTGCCGTCGTCTCTCAGTGCGTCTATTTGTGCCTTAAGGTCGATAAGCACAGTTTCAGTTCCGTGTTGTGGTCTAAAACCTGACTGATGTACTCCTAAGAGGTGGTTACATTCCAAATATTGTTGGATTTGGATGTAGGCCACCTTGTCTAGAATTCTAAGCAGAAACGGGACTGTGGTGATAGGACGGTAGTTTGTGGGTATTGGCGGATCAAGTGTTTGTTTCTTAAGTAGTGGGAGGACCCAAGACTGTTTTAAGTTGTTAGGTATGAAGCCGGTGGAGAAGGAGGCATTGATAAGTTTGGAGATGAAAGGGGAGAGGTCCCGTGCAGCATCTTTTATGATATGGGCTGGGCAGGGGTCGCCGTGGCAGTTGGACGGTTTAAGGGTGAGGATGACTTTTTCAACAGCTAGGATGGATACTTTTTTTAAGTTAAAGCAGGGTGTTGGTAAATTAGGAGGTGGCGAGTTAGACTGGGGCTGAGGCATAGGAATTTTGTTGGCTTTAGCGGCAAGAAGGAGAGTTTCTTTTTTATTGTTGATCTTAGCTTGGAGGGTTGTTACCTTGTTAGATAGGTCACTCTGAATGCTGGTGCACCATGTTTTGTCCTTGAGACAGGTGTCCAGTCCCCCTTGTCGAGATTGTGGCTGGTGGCAGTGGTTACCACGCAAAATATTCCACCAGAATATTTCCTATGGGATTTTCCCATTGATTTTAAACACACCACTTTTTGGTGCAATGTTAAAGATACTGCTGGTTTATTTATTTAATATTAAATCAACGGTTGGGTCTTTTTGCCAGAATTCTTTTCTAAAATGGCGTTTGTGTCCGTCTCTGTAACTCTAACTAAGGTTGAGTCCTTTGTTCCACTTTTTGGCGGGCTTCTCCACAGAAGCCCTCCAAATGGTGCCACTCTGTCTGGGTTCCACAGGATGTGTGGGGAGGGGAATTGGCACCCTAGACTGCGTTGCCTTAGCAACCCAAGTCGCACTCTATTCTGATTGGCCTGGTGGTGAGCAGCCCGGCTCACCACGTAGCATGTGTGAGTGACAGCTAGGCTGTTGAATAGGCGTTTTTCTAAATAAAAGCAGGGCCTTTGGGACTGGAACTTCAGAAGTCTCCACAGGACCTAAGAATCCGAAGAGGGAAGAAGCTGAGCCATCTGCAATGACGACACCACCGGTGAAGCCCTGCTGCAACAAACTCACCACTTTCCCAACGACAAGAGAAGATCCTCTGCTGGACGAGTCTTCTTCTTTTGAGCTGGTGGGATCAACCAGTTCACCCCTTTCGACTTCCAAAGATGTCTCTTGGTCGAATCGCCCGTGCCAAGCACCCCGGCGGCCGGATAGCTAAGCTTCACCACTTTGACCGCGAATAAAAGGAACGCACCTTTTACCGACAAACTCTGCAGCTGGTTTCATCCCTGTGTAGTGCATCGACTCCACGTTTCCTCCTGGATGAGATCCTCTCTTCCCTTGGTTGAAACAATGAACTGCAACCACTGCCAGGAACAACTGCCACCGCTGGAGCTTCCTCTCTCTTTAAGGTACTGTGTTCTGCCTGGCCTCCCGTTCTTCGGTTTGCCCAAGGTGACCCTTAAATCCTTGGCTTTCCAACTGGGTTGGCCCCAGAACTTCTAACTTTAACTTCTTGAATCACCCCAACCTCTCTTGAACATTCTGCAAAGACTTTAATGCATTTTAAACCGTGTGATCTTGGGCACATTTCGCGTTGCTCCATTTAAAGTGGGCCTGGCCTACGAACTTTGGCTCTACAATGTATACTGCCTTTATTCCCTTGCTGAGAACTCCTACAAGTGTTGGGACCTGTTTTATTTCTATGCTCTGCCTTTTTCTCTCCCTTTAACTAAACTATTGGCGTGCCATCTAGGTTACGCGTTCACATCTGTTTTAACGAATCGTGGGGTTTTAACTCTGACTTGTCTAATAGTTATCAAGGGAGGTTTTAACTTGCTTTTGATTTAGAGTGCTACTGTATTGCCTAAAGTGTGTTTTAAATAAATAATTATATACTTTTGATACAAAGCTCTGGTCAGTGTTTGATTGCTCTATGTTTTTAGCCCTATTGTGTATACTCTATATACTGCCCTACTCTTCTTGAGAGAAGTCTGACTGCTCGGCCACAGCTACCAGGTAAATCTGGGTGGTGCAGACTTCTACCAATTGGGTTTACTGCGTACTCCTGTAGTCTTAATCCAAGGGAACTGCACAGGATTCTGCCTAACAACTGGGTGCTTGGGAGAGCAGATGACTCTGCAGATCCCTGACCCAGGCTGCTGGGGTCAGGTGTTTTGCAGGGACATCCCTTCCCCTTGGACTCATGGACATCAGCTGCCCCTGCATGTGCATGTCTCTGGGGGGCCATGACGATAGATACTGCTGTACCTCCCTGTCACTTGTTGTTGGGGACAGGAGCTGCCCCTGCAGCTCCCTGACCGCAGGTGGTGGGGAGAGCAGCATTTTATATATTTATATATTGCACAAACAGCCCTCGGGCATTGAGGTGCTGTCACATGTAAAGCTTAGTTACAATGGGCATAGAAGAAGCTACACAGGATTAGTTGCATACATACAGAATACCTTTTGTCAAACAGTATATGTAGCATTTGAGAGCTGGTGCATACAGAATACATTTGTCAATCAGAATATGTAGCAACTGGGTGCTGAAGAGTTTTAAGTGAAGAGTAGGGTCTTAACTGCTTTGTGGAAGGCAGTGTGTGAGTTTACTCCCCCGACTGCTATGGGGAGGGCGTTCCAATGCTGGGCTGCAAGGTATGGGAAGCTGGTTCCACCTGCTCTGACTCTCATGATACTGGGCACCATAAGCATGTTGGAATATGGAGTTCTGGTGGGTCTGGAGGTTATGGGTCAGTCCATTTTTTGAGATCAGCCCCAGGTCCACCTTGCCCACCCACACCTACCTCGGGGGTTGCCATGTCTCAACCAACATCTTCCGAGGTTAGTGGCAACCCCATGTCAGTGAGGCAGAGGGATGTCAACTTCACAGCCAGGGAAGTTGACATCCTGGTGGAGAATGTCCTGAGGAATTATGATGCCCTCTTCCACGGACCAATGCAAGTCAGCAAGGAAGGATGGAAGTTGATCTGGGACCAGATCAGGGGTGCCATCAATGAATAGGGGGTGGCACCCTGTGACTACCACCACGTGCACAAGTGCTGGGAGGATCTCAAATCCAGGACCCACAGCAAGGCACTGCGCTTCCTCCAGGCTGGTGCCAAACAGGGGGGTGCAGTGGCTGAATTAACACCACCGACATGCAGGTTGTGGAGAAATTCTACCCAACGCTGCACACCAACATCAGCAATTTGCAGCTCCGTCTGGAGTTATCAGGTGAGTGTCCATGTGTTGCACAGCATGTGCATGTTGATGTATGGTGGGAGTGTGCACCTTGGCCTTACAGCAAGTATGCCTCTTGTAGGAATGTCTGTGTGCATGTCCCAGACAGTGTTCTACATGTGGTCTATGAACCATGTGTAATTTCAATGGTCTTACTTTTGCATTGTGTGTTGTACTGCAGCATTTTATGATGTGCACGTGGTTTGTCACATGTGTCTGAGAAGTGCCTGTGTGAGAGGTGTGACAGATGGTTGATGTTTTCAACATCATGAACATGCATGGTGTTCATGTGGATGTGCCTGAGATGTGACTGTGAGACTGGCCATCACTCCTGGATGTATGTGACAGGTGCATTTCAATGTGTGACCTAGTCTTGTTGTGTGATTGCTTTTGAGGGGACTCTGATGTGATAGCTCAGTGCACTGCTTGAGTACTGACTGGTTATGTGTGTGCATGACATGTGTTTGGCCTTTGATGCATGTGTGTGTAGCATGCACAATTGATAGGTTGTGCTAGAACCATGTCCGCGGATGTGATTGTCTGTTGTGTAGGATGGACATGTATGTGTATGTACGTACATTGCATGTACCTTTGTGTTGTGGAGGGTGTTGATGGTCGTAACCTTTAGCAGTGTAGTTCATGCATATTTATTGTGCCAAACACACATCGGTGCAGTACCCTGATGTTTGTGTTCTATGTCTCCTTATCCACAGTTGCATTGGAAGAAAAGGACGGAGAAGATGCTGCAGAGCAAGACAGCAGGGATGCCTCCACCAGGCAGAGACGCAAGGCCCAGTTACGCCCCCTGGACACAACATCTTTGGGGAGTGAGGAGACTGGTGCCATGTCTCAATCATTGCCCACAGCTGCTAAGGGGAGGTGCAAGAGGACAAAGGTGGATGTGGACTCCTCATCAGCGGGGGGGGGACAGGTGAGCACACACAGGGGCCATCTGTTGGCAGGGGAGCATCTGGAGGAGGGGGTCATATTAGCTCAGTCCATATGGCCTGGTGGGGGTGGTGAGGTGGGTGTGACTGCTACAGTCCTGACCTAGGGACATGAGACTGTGCAGGTCACCGTGGAGGTACCTGTGCAAAATCCTTGCCCTGGTTCAGCACCTGCAGCAGTATGTACCTGCCAGCATGCCCAAGGCCGGACCCACCCGCAGGTGTCGGTTGTTTCCACCCAGACCGACACCCCATTGCTTGCGGATGTATCCATTTGCGACACAGTGGTACCCCTACTAGTCGGTATCGGGAAGCGTACCGGCACCATTTGTGATGATGTGCAGGCTTGCACTCATGTGCTTGCACATCATCACAATAACGTCTGGCATCGCCTGAACTAGCTAGTAGCATTCCTGGTCTCGAATTGGATGCATGGGCTGGTCACTTATGCAACCCCTCCTCGTCTTGCTCTGCACCAGTAGTCCTCCTGGTTGCCTTCCAGCCCAGATACCACCAGGGCCCCATGTGCACCAGTCCCACCCATGGCGGCCCATCTCGTGGAGCTAACATCCCTCCATGAATAGGGAGTCGACAGTGGATCAGCTGAGGTGGTTACCACGCCGAGCCAGGGAACAAAACGAACAATGGCAATGGATGGAGAATGGGCACCGAGGAGCAGGGCACCGGCCCAACACCCCTGGCTGATGTCACCAGCCCGGAGAGTGTCCTCACGAAGCAGGCACCGGGCAATTTAGCAGCAGCAGGCTTGATGTTGGAGGCTATTGTACGCAGGGCATCCCATCTCAAGGAGACAGGTATCCGGCGTCAGGCAGGACGCAAATGTGGACCTCAGAACAGGGATGTCTTCTGTGTTTATGCGAAACGGGCAGCAAATCCGGGCAGAGAGGCAGCGGGCTCTGGAGGTGAGAGTCACCATTGCCAGGGTGAAGATTGCACTGTGTCAGGCACTGAGGGGGGCTGACATCCTCGAGTATACTTGCAGGGAGTGGGAGGAAATGGAGATGTCCATGCTGGAGTCCCTGCAAACCCTTGGGGAGAGAGTGGAGACCCGCCTAGGGGAAGTGGATGCAGTCTAAGATGATGCCCTGGCCGAGACATTGAGTGACATTGGTGACAGGGAGGACTAGCCCGCTGCCTGTGTACATAGTTTTGTAGATATAAGTTTCCTTTCATTTTTCCTTATTGTTTGGAGCTTGGATCACTGAAATTAATCCATTTTTTTATAGACAGTTCTGTAGGTGTACATTTCCTTTGATTATGTATTTGTTTTGGAGTGGACTCTGGACTATCCTCCTTGTTTTCTTGTAAATAGTTTTTTGGTGTGTTTGAGATTTTTCATTTGTGATTTTATAGATTATTTAGAGTAAATATTTTTGATACACATGGACATTTTTAATTTTCTATTTTTACATGGACATCTTTTAAGATTATGATTTATGATTCATTTTTTTATTTACAGTATGGATGGTTCAAATAAAGCTGTAATTTATTTATTTTTAACTCTCACAGCCATTGTTGGTTACAGTTATTTTTGCAGTGTGTCTGTTTGGTAGTCCATTTAGTAGCCATGATCCTACCCAGTGTGAGTCATGTGAGTGGTTGCTAAGTTGCACGTGTTATGTTTGGGGTTTATTTGCGGGTGAGTATACACATGGGGTAGACCGGTGGTGGTGTGTGAGGTGGGATTTTGTGTGTGCACAGGCAAATGGCATTCCCTTAAACATGTGCAGCATGACTGTGTATTTGCCATCACTGTGTTTGTGAGGAGGTGGGTGGGGTGATTTTGAGAGTGTCACATGTTCAGGACATTTGCAAAAGATTTGCTTGATGCTGTGTAACACACAGGTGGTGCATTCCCCTTCACCAATATGTGTTTTTGCAGTTATCATCATCTCTGGTGTTGGTCAACCTCTCGCACTGGGATACACTATTTGTATTTCACGGTATTTACACATTGGCTGCCCATTGCAGCTGTCTTGGTGCGTGGTGCACTGTCTGATTGCCATGTCCTTCACACATGGGCATACCAGTGATGTGTTTATTAGGGATTCTCTTCTAGGAATAGCAGCTCAATGAAGGTCAGGCTGTGGGACACCTGGCCAGTGTTTGTTCATGTGACACACATTGAGGGTGGTTTGGATTCTGTAATTGGTGAACAATTTGTCCCTGGGCATTGATGCCATGACATTGTCACATGGCCTGCAGGTACTCACTTTTATATTCAGTTGTTACATGTGTATGTTGGGAGATGGTTGTGGACAGCTATTCTGTTTGCCCAGCTGACACACTCATGGATTTGGCCCAGGTGTATGCATTCATTTTTGTTTGCAGGATACATGTTTCAGTGGTTAGTCTGGCTGGTGTCACTACACGGCAGTCAAGGTGCACAACACACAATCAATGGAGTGATGATGTGTCACTATGTCAGGCTTCATCATGCAGGTGATGTCCCATGTGGAGGGGGCTGCCTGCATGATGGGGTCATGGGTGATGGGGGCTGGGGTGGGGGTATCCCATGTGGAGGGGGCTGCCTGCAGGGTGGCGTCACGGGTGATGGGGGCTCGGGTGTCCCATGTAGAGGGGGATACCTGCAGGGTGGTGTCACGGGTGATGGCGGCTGGGGTGGGGGTGTCCCATGTGGAGGGGACTGCCCGCAGGGTGGGGTCATGGGTGATGGGCCTGGGGTGCGGGTATCCCATGTGGAGGGGGCTGCCTGCAGGGTGGGGGTCACAGCTGATGGGGGCTGGGGGTGTCCCATGTGGAGGGGGCTGCCTGGAGGGTGGTGTCACAAGTGATCGGGGCTGCGGTGGGGATGTCCTGTCTGGTGGGCGCTGCATGCCGCAGATTTCAAGATTGTTGGAGTGCCATTTGGCTGGTGGTGGGCCAGGCCTTGCATGGGAGGGCACATGTTTTTTTGGGGGTGCGCAGAGGGTTCGTGGGGTGTTTTTATGTGATTATGCTGGGGTGCGGGCGGGGATTGCGAAGGGTTTTCCCGCAATTACGCTGGAGTGGGGATTGCCTGGTTTTTTTGTTGCAATTATGCTGGGGTGCAGACGGGGTCACAGGTGTTTTTGCGTGTTTACGCTGCAGTGTGGGTGGAATGCAAGGGGTGTTCGCGCGATTACACTGGAGTGCAGCAGGGGATTGCGAGGGGTTTACTCGTGATTGCACTGGGGTGCGGCTGGGGATTGCAAGTGGTTTTCGCACAATCATGCTGCAGTGTGGGGGGATTGCAAGGTGTTTTCTCTCGATTACGCTGAGTTGCAGGCGGGGATTGCGAGGGCTTTTCCTGCGATTATGCTGCGGTGCAGCTGGGGATTGTGAGGGGTTTTTCTGCAATTATGCTTGGGTGGGTACAGGAATCATGTTTGGTTTTTGCGCAATTACGCGGGGGTGCGGACGGGGATCGTATGGTGTTTTTGCGTGATTACACTGGTGTGTTGATGGGGATAGCAGGGTGCTTTTGCATGATTACACTGGGGTGAGGGCAGGGATTGCGAGGGGTTTTCGCGTGATTACACTGGGGTGTGGACAGGGATTGCAGGGTGTTTTCGCGCAATTACGCTGGGTTGCGGATGGGGATTGCGTGGTGTTTTCGCAAGATTATGCTGGGGTGCAGACAGGGATTGTGGGGTGTTTTCATGCAATTACACTGCGGTGCGGGTGGGGAATGTGAGGGGTTTTTGCGCAATTATGCTGGGCTGCGGCTGCGGCCGGGGATTGCAAGGGTTTTAGGTGCGATTACGCTGGGTTGCGGACAGGGTTTGTGTGGGGTTTTCATGCGATTACACTGGGGTGCGGATGGGGATCGCAGGGTGTTTTCATGCGATTACGCTCAGGTGCGGGGGTGGATTGCAAGGGGATTTCGTGTGATTACGCTGGGGTGCAGCCGGGGATTGCGAGGGATTTTCCTGCAATTATGCTGGGATGGGGACAGGGATTGTGAATTGTTTTCACGTGATTATGCTGGGATAGGGACAGGGATCACAGAGTATTTTTGTGCGATTATGCTGGCTTGAGGATGGGAATCGCAATGTTTTTTTCATGCGATTTCACTAGGGGGGCTGTATGCTGGCGCAGGGATGCCACAGAGGATTGCGCTCTGTTAGGCATTTCACTTGCTTTTTAGAGTGCGTGGGGGCATGTTGGGGGCAATACTCATGCAGCTTGCTGTGCTTGCACCACAGCTACTGATGCCTCGGGAATTCCAGGAATACACTTGCCGCGCAAAGATTTCCCTGCACCACAGCTGGCGCATACTCCTTCTTGGCGCGCGGCACTTGCACCTTTTCTGTGTCAGATTCTATGGATCTCTGATCTAATCACCACATCAGTACTGCTTTACTTCTATGATTTAAGATACCACAAGACTGGTATTGCATCACACCCTGAATCATTTCAGCAGTTGTGGTAAGTTTACTTGTCTGAGTCATCTTACTTGACCGTTCACCACAAGAAATGGAGATCCTTAACACCGACCCTTGCAAGGGTGCATGCTTCATCTGAATTCCACTACCATCACAGGCTTCCACAACTGTGGCCCTTCCAAGAAAATCCACAGGAGGTGGACCACTTGAGTAAAGGATTTGTCAAGGAGAGGGATACACAAGGGAAAACACATATAACATTTTCTTCTCTCTTTCCCATTTTAAGTTATCTGTCAGATAATCACTATTTGCCCAGGTTCTCTGCAGCACTTCATTGAGTGGCCCATTTTGTCCCTCGTATTTCTCATATTTGCGAGACATGGGGCCTCATTAGGAACCTGGTAGCCCAGGGACTGGCACCATTAATTCCGGGCCGCTCTATTAAGAGGTCTGCAGTGGATCCCGCTAAGGAACGCTTGGTCAGACCAGGCATCCTTAGCGGGACCCGCTAGCAGACCAGGATGCTAACAACGGGCCCGTCATTAACGGGCCCGTTGTTAGCATCCTCCCCATTCCCATGGGAATGGGGATTCATTTTTACCCGCGCCCAGAAAAGGGCAATTACCGGGTCCGCCAAGGTCGGCATGACCCGGTTATTGCCCTTTTCTGGGCTCCGGTAAAAATTCATTACCGGCGGCAGACGTACCCTTAATAAGGGCACAGCTACCGCCAGGGTCGTAATGAGGCCCATGGTGTTTAAGCACAGTTTTTTTGCAATTTCGGTCCTAGAAAACAGCAATAAGGTACTTTTCACAGTAACATTCAATAGACAGGTGTCTGGTCCAAATCCTTGCTCATTGGGACCTTCTCTAGCAGGCTTCTCTTTGATGATGGGCCTATATCCTAAAGTTATCTATGGATTTAGAAGAAATGTTTTTAACATACAGTATTGCTCCTTCGGCAGCTAGTTGAAGGATTTGTATGCCAGCATGATATGATCTTGTTTGTTTTAGTACTTATTGTAGTCTTGCTTAGTGGCCTTTGTCTCCAAAATTCATGTATACTATATTTTGATATACCTCACATGCGCAACCAGCTTTACTGCAATACAGGAAACTAAAATGTAGAAATGTTTTAATATGGGATACCAAATCATTGAATTGTTATAATAACTAACTACAATTGGACATAATACCAGTTGTGCAGTGTGAAGTGTAAAAGGAACATTTAACATGATTATTTACACCCTATTTACACATAAATGGCAGCTACGTGGGTATGTGTTCTGCTCTCCCAGAGTAATGCACAGATGTCTTTTTATTTTCCCCCAATACATAACAAAGGAAGGCATTGTCCTCTTGGAACACAAGAATTAATTTACTCTCAGTTGGACTATAAAACTGGCTGTTATATGATTGTTTATTAACTCAAATGAATGTTACAGAATAAAATCCAGAATTTGTAAAAACAGATGACTTTACTGTTGAAAAAGCTGTGCACCACTTCATCCCTGCCAAGAACTTCACTGGACAGCTTCCCAAACCAGGCTTGGCATAGAGATTTCGCACAACGGAACCGGACTGGATCAGATTCATCCACTTTCTCTCATTTCAGCAGATGCTTGTGTCTCTCTCTGCCAGCCTCATCCAGCAAAACTTACACAACTACAGAACACTTATTTTCCAGATATGTCACCTGCTGATGGCACTCCACATACACTCAGCTGAAGTATCATGTGGAATACTGTAATAAGTAAACACAATCTGTTTCTCATGGGAGCCGAAATAACTGTTTTCAGCTCCTATGGAATTCAAAACAATCCTTGACTGGCCTGGGCAAAAACAGGATGTTTTTCTACTGATTCAGAAAATGCACACTGTATTCAGAAATTAGGCCTTTGGTGAAGCTTGTAAGCAAACGTCCAATGCTGCGCCAAGAATGCATTTCACACAGACTGCATGTTTGAGTCTGTAGTGCATTTAAAAATGTATTAGCTTTGATTCCAATATGGAGTAAAATTGAGAGGCATCCTGGGACCACCAGTGAACATTAGGTATCGGGCCCAAAGAAAAGCCCATTTTCGAGCACAATATGTGTCTGCTGGAGCCATGGAAATACAGCTTGTTTTTGTGTTCAGACAAAACTTGTTTTGCATTCTTTTAGCAGCCGAGAGCAAGTTCTGTCGGCTTCTCATGAGAAATCAGCGATTATTTAAAAATTCTGTGGAGTCCAGTAGCTGCAATGGCCACGCAGCTGTGGGGTTCTAATAACGGTAAACATCTTATTATTATTATTACTGAACTACATTTTGAGGGAAAGACATCACACAGACAGAGAAAGAGCAAGTCACTTTTTACTTGGACTCCAGCTGGACTGACTGAAGCAGACGTGTTTCCTTCATCCTCTCTCTCCCACCCTGCTGGTTTCCAGTGAAGGCTTGGCAGACATGAAGAATGTTAGAGAAATGCTGACAGTGATGCATTCCTTCTTTATTTCTATCTGTTTTTTTGCGATAATAAAGAGACCCGAGACAGGTCTATTTCAAATTCTACATGAAGTGTGAATGATTTCTTGTGTTCCAAGAAGAAGCACATTGCTTTCCGGTCTTTTTGTTTTAAGTGCAGAGGGGAACCCCTTAAGTTAAAACAATGGGCCTCATTACGTGTTTGCCGGTTACGGAATCCATTGATTCCGTGACGATTGTGACACCGTTTCTGCGACCGTAAGGGCAAGGAATGAACGGCCAATTACAGCTTGTCGGTCGCACTCACCAGACCTGTGCGGAAACGGTGTCACTGCCAGGACGTAAACACCCACGGACATACCGCCCCAAACAGCAGTGGAATACCCAGGATCGCCCCGCCGCCACAGACACGGAATCACCGGAAGTGGAAACACTGTGATCGCGAAAACCGGAAAGAGAGAGGCGGTCATTATTTAAACCACAATCCACTGCCATCCTCACAGACCACAGGCCACATCACCTCCATGAGCTGTGAAAATCATCCACCACAATCGCATCAAGGATTCCTGCAAGAACACAGCGCAAGCAGATGTTTAGTGAGGCAGAGCTAACAGTGCTTGTGGAGCACATACTGGACCATACTGAAATGCTATTCTGTGCAGACAAGCGGCGCAACACCCAGCAAGGCCGTAAGGAGGTCTGGGCCGAAGCAGTACGCAAGTGCACTGCAGTAGGGGTGACCATATGCACCGTAAAGGACTGCCACAAGAGGTGAGATGACCAGCAGCTGAGAGTGCCTAATATCATTGCTAAACACCGCCAGCACAGCACTGCCAGCGGTGGAGCCCCAGCATCCCCATTGAAACTGCATTTGTGGGAGGAGCGGTGCAGCAGTCTCCTGAACCTTGAGGGCATACAGGGCATTGGTGACGCAGAGGCAGGAGTGAGCCCACCTGTTGAAGCAGGTAAGTGCACAAAGTACAAGGCCATGAGTCTAAATAGACCCCAGGAGTGACCCAATACACCCATCGCTGAACGCCTACCCAGTCAGAGCAGGAGTGACCCAATACACCCACTGATGAACCCCCCCAGCCAGGGCAGAAGTGACCCAATACACCCACCGATGAACCCCCACCCGCATCCAGGGCAGGAATGACACAATACACCCACCAATGAACCCCCCCGAGCCACGGCAGGAGTGACCCAATACACCCACCGATGAATCTCCCCCAGCCAGGGCAGGAGTGACCCAATACACCCACCGATGAAACCCCCCAGCCAGGGAATGAGTGACCCAATACACCCACCAAACACCCAGATGAGAAGCAACAAACACTAAATACATGCCCCCTGGACATGCACACAGTGTGTGACTAAGTACAAGCTGAGACACGCACCCGAGTGCATCAACAGTCAAATGTGTGTCCATGCAAGTGGTCACAGATCGTTCAGTGTGATGCATGTGATTGACCCATCAAATACCACCACACAACTAACGGCATGCCCTCTGTTTCCCAACAGGCACGACAAGTGACAGCGACATGCCCAACAGGCATTGCAACGTCCATCTGCACATGGGCGACGCAGCCATCCTGCCCGGGACAAGGTTGCAAGCACCTCAGGGACACAATCACTAGCACCAGCTGCATCTGGCACGGATGCACCAGCCCACGTGTCCATCCCTGTACAGGCTGCTGCCACACAAGTGGCACACACTCCCATCATGGCAACCATCCTTCAGGCCACCTGCACTGTGGAGGACGCTGCATCCAGTGGCAACAGTGCCCCAGTCATGCAGTCTGAAGATCAAGGACAGGAGGAGGAGGAGGATAACATGGAGGACCTGTCATCCCTCCACAACCTGCAGTTCAGCCCTCCACACTACACAGCCCCATGAGGTCACTAACACCCTCCATGGCAGAGATAAGTGCACTCATGCAGCGGATGGAGGAACAGCAGGCCACCCTTTCCCAGCTTCTGGAAAGGCAGCTATAGGAGGTGATGCTGCAGCGGTAGGAGGCAATGCAGCAGTAAGAGGAGGCAAGGCTGCACAAGAAAATAATGCAAAATCTGTGTGTCGGCTTTCCAGGGCCATCGGGCATTTTGCCACAACCAATGTCAACTTGGCACGCCGTGTCTGAGATGGCAACAGTGTCATGCCCACCATTGCCGAGTCCATGTTGGTAGCCCAGCAGGCCTTTTTTGGACATATGCCACCCGTCACGCCACACGTGCCGTCCACCAGCACTGCTCCGTCCCTGGCACCCACGGAAGCGCTCTAGTCGGCTGTCTGGACCCTCTGGCAAGGATGCTCATGTACATAAGCGTGGCTGGAAATAGTGCCATGTGGGAATGACTGTCCACAAGGAATTCTGGGACACATTGGGTGTATGGGGGTGGGTATGTTTGGGTGGTGGGGGAGGTCCATTATTGAGTAAGTGGTTTTGGGCCTGGTTGGGGGTGGGTACATTTGGGTGGGGGGTGGGCACGGGTGTACAGCTTTCCTATCCATTACACCTTCTTTCCTGCTTTGTTTACAATAAATCATTTCTGAAAATGAATATACAAGTGGACATCCATGATATCATTTGCTATCAATCCATTTATTTACATGCGTCATCATAATCATGCAATGCTGTTCATGTACAGTCTCTTAAAAGTAAATGCGAATGAGTGCATCCCGTGCATGTTGACCATTTTTTGCCCCCCTGTGAGGGAGTGCTGCCATCCCATCCCCACCCCCATCGTCATCTTCATCATCCACTTCATCATCACCCTCTGTGTCTGGGGGCAGAGGGACGTTCCTGCGCATGCACATATTGTGCAGCATGGCACACACAAGCACTATTTTACCCATCTTCACTGAGTTGTACAGCAGTGATCCGCCAGATCTGCTCAAGCAGCGGAACCTGGCCTTCAGTAGGCCAAATGTCCTCTCGATCATGCCACGTGTGCGGACGTGTGCCCTGTTGTAGGCCTCCTCATGCCTATTCCTTGGCCTCCGTACGGGCGTCACCAGCCATGATATGAGTGCATATCCTGCATCACCTGCTAGGGATGTAAATGGAGGGGACATGTCAATGTTTGTGATATCGATCAGTCAATCATCCATATGGGGCAATCAATGGTGTGACCAGTGTGTGAGTACCATTCCTGGGTCATTGTTGTCAGCATTGGCGCTTGGACATTGTCCAACGACTTACTGTGCATATGTATTTGGCCTTGTGCTCATTTGCGGTTTGTAAGTTTGGCATTGTGCAGTGATGTTCACGCATGGAGGAGTCAGTCAATGGACATTGTGATGATATGGCCGATGTGCAATGTCAAAAGTGCACTTATCATGTGCATTGGTGGGCACTGGTGCTTTTTCACTGCCTCATGTCGCATTGGCCATGCTACCGGAAAATGTTGGGGTTGTGCATCTCCTTAGGCAGGGTGTGTACGGGCACATTGTGCCAACCTGTAAAGTGTAGCTTTGAGATGTGTGGGTTGTGGTGACTGTCCATTACATTGGCCAGGGGGTGATGCATTGGCAGTTTCAGTAAAACCCAGACACACAGGTCATTGCCCTGGACACCACCCCCTTTCACAGGGGGCGTGCATTGGCAGTTGTACTCACCCAATAGTGATGTGCTTTGTCCAGCACAGCATGCCATGTACCGTGGCAATGTAGAATTTCACAGGACCATTGAGACATGTGTTGTCCCCGTAAAACGTGTGCAGTAATGTGTTATCACTTGTCCAGCGTCATATACCATCTGTACATTCAGTGAGTGGTATAGTCTCCTATTGCGGTACACCATCTCCATTGCACATGGTACTATCAGCTCTATGTGGGTGCAGTCTACTGCACCAATGCAATATGGCATGCCGGCAATGGCATGGAATGCCAACTTGGTGGCAATGACCTGGGCAAGGGTACGGGGGAGGGCGATGTGTTCCAACACATGGCACAGCAGGGCATCCTGTACCTGATCCAGTATTCTTGAGAAACAGGGTTGTGACAGCCCGTGCAGCTCACGGACAGTGTGCTGATATGTTCCAGTTCCAAGAAAATGCAGTACCAAGACCACCGTCAGCAGGGGTGGGATTACGGTCCATATGGCAATGCGGCTGCTGATGTTGTCCTCAATCATGGTGTCGATGGACATGATTGTTGGACGGTTCAGCCGTATAATGTGTGGATCTGCCCTGGGGACAGGTTCCAGGGTGAGGCCCTGATGTGGGGTATTGCAGGCTGCCTGCAGGGTAGTGCCGGCTGCACATTTGGGTTTGGTATGGGTGCCGGGTTTGCTATCTGCCGCCTACGCCTCCTCCCCCTCTGCCTCCTCCTCCTCTGCACCATTGCTGCCACCATGTGCACTGCTGCTTGTAGGTTCAATAGCCCCAGACCCAATGCTGCTACAGCAGCTGCCTGCATAGTTGTGTTCGGAGTTGGCCTGGGTGTGGTTGTAGGCTCCCAGTGGCCTGCTGGGTCCAGATGGGCTCATTTGGTGCACCTGTGACCTGATTGAGCTGACCTGACACAGTTTAACGCCATCTCTGCGGTGGCGGCGGTACCACCACAGTGTTCACGGTTTTACAGCCATTTTTGTGGCAAAGTTTCCATGTCCATGCTAAATATTTCTGCTTACCTTTTATTATTGGTCTGCCGTGTGTGTGAACCGTATTGCTATACTTCCGTGATCGAATGCGGATTCAAAAATGGCCACTTTTTAAAGACTGCAGTAACGTGATGACATGGTTGGTGTTTATATGCGTCAAGTCGTGATGTAAGTACGTCGTGACCTCATTGTTGACACTCGTGATGGAGTATCTTGTACTTGAAACTCACCACGCGTGTCACTTCAATTCAAACAGACACACAATTGCCCAGAGGAAGGAATCATGCAAGACAAATGGATCCACTGGATTCACTGGATTGAAATACTAAACACTTCACACCTCATGGAATGAACAAGGAGTTCAGTCTTAGCCCATTCCTTTAAAAACCAATACAGACAAAATTGAAAATTAAGTGTGGATATGTACAGAGTGGATCTTAACATAGAGATTTTGGTTGATGAAATTATTAAAAGCATCATAACATCACATTGAACAATATGTGGTTGAAATAAAACAGAGACCATTAACACACTCATGTTGAGTAACACAGACAGAATTGAGAATTGAGTGTAGAAATATACACAAACAGAATTGAGAATTCAGTGTAAAAATATACACCGTCAATTGTAAAATTAAGATACTTGTTGATGAAATTATTGAAAGTATCATTACAGCAGATTGAGCAATATATGGTTGAATTAAAATATGGTTGAGTAACATAAGAAAGCGACCATTGACACACTCATGTTGAGAAACATTGGCAAATTGATGATATCATAACTACAGGAATAAAGGAAAACAGATAATGATGTCCATAGCCGGACATTACAAGTGAATAATGTGTGACTGTAATTACCAACTGTACCAATAAGGAGAATATCATAATTTACCCTAGAATTTTATTTGTATTTGCAATATTTAATGTGTCATAAGAATGTTTGAATCTAATAAATAATTTACAAAGATTTCACATCAGATTGTGAGCATGCCATGAGTGAGATAAAAGCCGGATGAGGCCTGTGGGTACATAAGTTAAAGCTATGAACTGCACAGATAGACCATTAATGAATACAATAAGGTACACCCAATAAGGTACACCCAATAGGACATTCCCTGGCTACACTGCACCCATGTCCACACGTAAAGCTTTTTATTAATTTTTTTCACTCAAGATAAACAAGATATACAAGAAAGGAGGACCTAGGGAGGAACGTAGTAACAGCATTATTTTGTTTAATAACCTCCATGAGATAACGAAATACACCCTAGTGTGATGAATCTCAAGTACAAGATAACGGATGACACTCCATCACGAGTGTCAACAATGAGGTCACAACGTACTTACGTCACAACGTGACGTATATAAACACCAACCACGTCATCACATTACTGAGTGATGACACAGGGCCTCATTACACGGTAGGCGGAGGACCAAGGTGCTATTAGCACCTTGGTCCATGCCCGTAAAATACCGGCACCGCCTTGGAGGAAAGGGGAATTATCGCCCTATTCCAAGGTTGGCAGGCGGGTATTCCCCTTCCCCATTGCCCTTCCCCATTCCCATTTTTGCCCCATAGGGCTCTATGGGAATGGGGAAGGCGCTAATTACGTTGCCGCAAATTGTGGTACCATAATTAGCACCCTGGTCCCTTTGCGGGTTGGTTTTTAACTCCTGCTAAACAGCAGGCGTTAAAGTACCAACCCGCAAAGGGACCTCGTAGTAAGGCGGTAAGGGTGTACCGGAACCGGTGCCCTTACCGGTACCGGTAAACCCTTACCGCCGTCCGTGTAATGAGGCCCACAGTCTTTAAAAAGCAGCCATTTCTTAATCTGCAATCGATCGCGGAAGTATAGCAACATGGCTCTCGCACACAGCAGATGAATAGTAAATGGTAGGCAGAAATCTTTAGAAGCAAACCGGCCAAAACTTTATATCCAAGGTAAATATAAGTGTCAGAGTGCATTGACACAAAATTCTTCTATATTTAATTGCAGGGACACATCCAAGCCCCTAACAGAACAGGAGGCTGACATACAGTTAAACACCAATTTCATATATTGAAGTGTGATGTAAGACTATAAACACATTCTTGTGTATGCCTCATGTGAAGTAAACTTAGAAAAACGAGTGACACCACTCTTTTCGGTTTTTCTAGGTTAAAACAAGATAGCAGCCACCTAATGATGTCATAGAACCATTTTTGATTTAACTAAGCGACGTGAATAAAACCAAAGGATCACAAAAGGATCCAACCGTGACAGGTACAAAGGAAACCTCTCCTCTGAACATTCTTAAGCTATTTTATTTTGTCTACTTTTAGTTAACTCTTAGTTTTTAACTGCGAATGAGCTCTTCTTAGTGGGATAACAGTACTACATATATTGTCACACCAACAGGTTGACATGGCAGATATCAGATGGGAATACAAACCCATACCAGACCACATTGGAACAGGAATCTCTTTCTTAAAATCGATATTCGTACTTATGGAACATCATCCAGGTGATTATTAATCTCTGAAATAATCATGACAGATAAATTGATTTGAGAGAATATATAAATACAGTCACTAAAAGATGATTCTTTTTGATTTAATCAATTATAGAAATGAAGAAGTATAACAATAAACAGGATCTAGCAGCTCCTGAAGAAGGGAAAGTTTTCCCGAAACGCGTCAGCAAAGAATTGACATATATTATACACTGCTGAATTTTAATACAAGTAAAACAATGAGGATAATTGGTTACAACGTATGAACTATTGCTTTAATCCATAAAGGAGATTGTGAAATCTTAAAAACTGCAAAAGTGTATACATTTTACTGTTTATATGTTTTGTTTTTCGAATCTTTGAACTTTTGCTTTATAAAAAAATCTATTATGATGGTCATATAAAGAAACTATACTACAAAAGGTATGCGACTAGATCAAACATATTTTGTTGTTTTGCAAATAGTTTGTTTTGTTCAACATATATAGGGTGTGCAAGGGACGGGAGTGTACGACAAGAGTGTGGACATCTGTTGTTTTTTCATTATTGTATTACACCTAGTTTCAGGGTTGGATTATCTCCCCTGCACCCCTACCCATCCAAAAAAATCTAAATAATCAATCATAATTTTAGAGTGCTCCCAGTCCGAAGGCGAATTGGTATATTAGATACCACTGCCACCAGCCAAATCTTAAAGAAAGGGGAACAAAATAATGTTCCATGAGAGACAGACAAAAAGGGATAACTAATAATCCTTTCCAGTACTCTATGTAAGATCGTTTGTACTGGTATGTGCTTTTAAAAAAACGAATAAAGTCAATGGCAACTTTACATGTTCTGGAGACAGTAGTCAGTCCCAGAAAATGGAGTTTAAAAGTGGGAAGTCTGAAAAAGTCAACCCTGTGTCACTGCACTAAAGGTGCTGTGTAACACACAGTAAAAATATGCCTATGGAGTAGGTGAAGCTCCACAGTCTATGAACACAAAAATGTTAAACACACACAGCAAAACACATGCAAGAGTGGGAAAACAGGCTCACACTCTTACCAGGTGAAAAAAAATCCTAGCAATCCAGCAAAGCTGTTGAGGGACTCAGTACGTAAGGGAAATTACCCATTCTGGAGAATTCTCCCTAACAGATGTTGATGGGAGAATAGGTATTTCAAATTAGAGAAATGACAAGGCAGCATTGACGAGAGATATTGGGGCTCATTACGAGTTTGATAGTAAAACGGTGGAAACACAGGCATGTCAGAGTTATCGTTACTGGCAGAGTAACCAGTGGAATTACTGCCAGTCCTCAGGAACACTCATACCCCTGCTGGAAATGTTAATACTAGCACACAGGTATTACTGGAGTCAACAGCCGTCGGCTGGTATTACCAGCAATTTCTGCCAGAAATACAGTTTCAACCAACATATGTGCCATTATTGCCTGGCCGGTATTATCAGCGCCGGAAATAGCATCACAGCTGGAACAGGAAGCCTGGCGTTGGCCATCTTAAAAGAAAAATCACTGTAAGCCAGGAATGAGACACAGACACAGAGAAGTTATATTTGTGGTTACAGACTTTTATTAAATGGTAAAGGTTGGAAAATGCATCCTTACCTACTTCTAAGAGGTATTTCTTTACCTCAATCAAAACTAAAGGTATGTCCAATGTCATGATGTGCAAGCAACAGTGTCCTGTATCCGAAATCCTATTCTTGCCCACACATTGTAAAAAAACTCTAATTTGCAAAGGGGTTATATTGCTAGTCTTGAAAGTTGTACAAATGTTCATTTTCAAAAGAAATATAAATGCACTCCAACACAAAAGTTCCCATTGGATAAGGTTCACAGTTCCAGAGAATGGCCTCCTTCCCCAGGTTGTTGTTCAACATTTCTGAAGACTCCAAAAGGCACAAAACCTCCTTGGACACTTGGTATTCCAAAACAGTTTTAGATATAAGTTCAAATTATGCAGGATACCTGGTGTACTCCCCTGACAGGTTCTTCTCCATTTTAATTTCACTTAATTCACTGCCTTCAGTCTGCCTGGCATATTCTTGTGCCAGGAGTTCTTGGGGTGGTCTATTTTCTAAAATTTCGAACTTTGGCTTTGACCTCGTATACTCTCCTTTCAGGGCTTTTAACGTACTTCCATTCTACACACACTTGCATACTTGTGCTTGCCTGGTATACTCTTATGCCAGGGATTTCAATATGGTGCACTTTACATACACTTGAAGTATTGTGCTTGCCTGGTATACTTTCCTTCCAGGGCTTTCAATGTGGTACACTTTACACACTTGCACACTTGTGCTTTTGAAAAAAGTTCACAAGGTGAAGGGCTCTCTTTCCCTCCCCTTGACCTCTCTAAGGTTTTACTGCACTTGTCTACGGGTTCCAGTTATGGTTTTGCAAAGGTTTATGAGGTGAGGGCCCCCCCCCATTTGACCTCTATCACGCATGCTTCCCTTGGTTGCAGATCCTGACTCTCTACTAATATAGATCTTCAAAGGTTCACGAGATAAGGGGTTTGCTTCTCCTTCCTCGACCTCTCTCGTGCGTTGCGTCCCAAAATTATTCACTTTCATTCCATACACAACAATTATTTAGCATTCTTCATTATCATTGCCGATGCACCCAAATGTCCCTCTCTCTCTCTCCAGGTCTCACCGGTTTTCTCCAGTGTGCTTTGATTGCCTCATGGTAAACCGGGAGCAGTGTGTCATGGTCTGCCTCCAGTTTCTCAATTGCTGGCTTCCACGTCTTTTGCTGCTCCCATCTAGTGGTTGAGACTCTCTCCGTGTTCTTGTGGCTGAGGAGCTCTTCTTCAGTTCCTACAGCCGCCAACCAGACTTGCCTTCTTCATCTGGTGAGGCCCCAGTCTAATATACCGGTTGCTGCAGGCTTCCTCCTTCTGTCTTAAACCGGCTGGCTCCATGGACTCCTCCACAGTGGCTCAGCAGTCCCTTGATCGACCTCAAGCGGATGCGTCTTCCCCAGGTAGCCCTCACTGTGTTAATTTAGGTTACCCCTTTTAAATCTCATCGCACCAGTCAAGCACTCGTAACTACTAGAGTGCTGCTGTAGTTCTCTGCATCGTGGATCTGCATGGCACCCTTCAGCCTCCTGGCTCCCTTCAGCCTCCTTTTCTCAGTATTCTTATATATATGGAAATGTTGGGCTATCTAAGGTTTTCTTTCTACAAGATTCTGAAAGAGGTATTTGGCAGGTTTTGTGGGCATTGGTAGGGAACTTTTACAGTAAGCCATAAAAGCTTGAGATACAGAGTGAACATCCCTAAAAGGTAATGAAGGGTATATTCCTATAACAGATGATGCAATGTTAACCCCTGAGGGTCACCTCCCACCATGTGGTCCTCCCTCTTATAGCCATCCCCAGGGTCAGGATCAAGTAGCAGCTGCCATTCCCTGACCAGATTGGGAGAGGCTAGTCTCAGGATAGGAGTGATCACGATATCAGATTCATCACAGCCCCAAGAATCACCCATTTCCAGCTGGCATCAAGGCCCACATTTTGTGGAACAGCATGGCACAGCAGGAGACCTGTCTGCCAGATCCCTGGCTCTAAAAGCCCAAATTCACTGAAGTAGAGATAACTGCACTGGCAGATGCAGGGCTGGAGAATGCCGATGCACCATTTGGCAGTAGACATAGGAAAACTAGAGGCCAACAAAAGAATGTCATATGGCCAGAAATCATGGCAAGGGTGATGGCAGCAGGTCAGGTATTGCCGGATATTCTGGGATGACCTGAAGGCTAGGGACCACAGACTCATCTCCAAACACAGGAGGAGATCACTGGCACAGGAGGAAGCACAGTGGAACCCCTTCACCTCATGCCCTGGGAGAAGACGGGCAGCTCCATCCTCCACATGGAGGGCCTCGAGGCAATAGGGAGTGTACAGGTTGGAGCAGGGACGCAAGTCAATGGAAGTGAGTACAATTGACACCATTTAGATGTGTATGTAGTTACTAAATGCATGCGTCCCCCAGCATGGATGTACAGTATGGGCATGGGAACCGGCAGGCACAGCAAATGGTGAGTGAGCACACGCATGTGCCAGAGTATGCGAGTGAACATACCAATGCCCAAGCACTTTAGCCATGTGTGCTAAGATAGTTCATGTCAGAAGTGATTCCCCACCACACCCATGACAACATCCCAATCTGGCATGCCAACAGGCAATGTGCACATGTATGCATTGTGTACACCCTCATCAGGTTCTACCACCACCTACAAGTAGGAGTACTCATTGAGCAATACTACCCAAGCCAACATGATATGGTCATCTCTGGGCATACACAATGTCGCATTAGTGTAATGTAAGACCACAGACATATCTGCTAGATGACTAACTGGATGTAACGTCATTCTCAACAGGCACACAGTCCATGGACAGTCGAGTGGCTGGACCCTCAACTGCAGGCAGATCATCTGCTCCCGTCCCTGCACAGACCAAACCCCTCACCAGCAAGAGCACACAGCAGGGCAGGACTGCAGCACCACCACAAACTCCACCACCACCTACCACTGCCGTGGACACACAATCAATACCTAAGAGGGACACACTCTCCATGGCAGTGCTTGTGGACCCTCCACCAGCCAAATGGGTGACACATTTGTCACTGCAGCTTCCACTGCCATGTCACAGCCACCACCTGTAGTGGCTCACACAATGCAGTCCCAGCAGTGGGTCACAGGCCTCCGGGGTATAGCATGTCCTCATACCCATCAAGTGGAGTGCAGCCACAGGAACATCACGGCAGGGACCATAACCCTACCACCAATGAAGAAGAGGGGGAGGAGGAGTATGACCGAAATATGGCTGATATCAGACCATTCTTCCGCTCAGAGCCACCACAAAGCTCACCAGCACTGCCAACATGTCCACAATACGTGTTTCAAGGGTGGGGTATTGGGGAATGTGTATTGAGGGTTGGGAATCAGGGAGGGGCATTGGTGTTGTGGTGAAGGTCGATATACGTTGCAAGTTGGCAGATAAAACGATATTCACTTGCAGCAATGACAGGATATTCCTTATTGTGTGCAAGTGTTCAATGTGTGTAAGAAAATAGAAATAGAAGGTGTAGTGGGTTGCAATTTGATGGCTTTATTTGAATAAGCTCTGAGCCTGGACTCCACATGCTCAATGAATGCATGCATGAAACCTGCAGCCACTGCATCATCATCCTCCTCAGGTGGTGGCATGTCCACATCTGAGGGCAGGAGTATGTTGCGCAAGATGAAGGTGTTTTACAACTTTGTGCATGCCAGCACAATCTTGCCCACCTTCTGCAGCCTGTACATAGGCGCACCCCCATCCAATTTCAATATCTGACGCGGGCCTTCCACAGGCTAAAGGTGCGCTCAATTGACACACTGGTCCAGGCATGGGCCAGTTGTATGCCACCTCATGTGGTATCAGGGCATTCCTCACAGGTGTCATCAGCCACAGGAGCTGTGGGTATGCAGAGTCACCTGCAAGGGGAATATACTTAGGTGTCAATCATGATGATCTAAGTAAGCATTGCCTGTGACAGCAGCATCTCAATTGACAGTCTGTGCATGAATGCCCCATGTCTCATTGCACTACACTATTTCCCAATCCTACCCTTGCATGTGGAGTCAACTACTCAGGGGGGTTGTTTGGTCTGTCGTGGTACATCTTTCTTGCACATAATTCACAGTCGACACTTGCAACTTCCATGGCCAGTGATTGACAGGGTATCATGCCATGTGGAGTGGTGTGGGCCTTTGCATTTCTCCCATGCATGGTTCCTGAAGGGGGTCTAGGTTATACGTGCCGGTCATCTGTGTGTATCAGTTTATGGATTCAAATAAATGGTGCCCTGTTTACAGCTAGGTCAAAAGTCTGTATCATGTCTCTCATTTGCAGTTCATCAGGATGTCATTACATGCCTTTGCATGCATGGCAGTGAGTGTTCTTCAGACCTTGACATAATCGACACACCTTGAGCTCAATTGGTGTTGGTGGTCCCTACCCCTGGCTGTTCCCTACCTGCTCAGCTTGCACCAATAGTGTCTGGGGCTGGGCATGCTGTTCAGACTTCCAGGGTGCTGTAGTAGCAACTACCCTCCCTGTGTGTATTTTGTAATGTGTGGTATCACTTTGCATAGACGATAACCTTAGTCATTGGATATGTTGCCATCTGTCATCTTTGCGCTTCTTCCATGGTTCTTGGATTACCCCATGCACATACTTTGCACACCACTATATGGGCCAGATCCCCACCCATGCAGACCTTGCATGTAGTGGGATGATTGATGTTCCATTCCAGTACCTGTAGTCCAGTGTGTGTGGCTGGCCTGTTGTGGAACAGGCCAGTCACACTCCTGCATCGAAAGTCATGTCCTACTCTGGTGGGTTAAAGCCTGTCATCCGCTGGGAATGTGGGTGGGTCCTGCATGTAGGGGACATGGTCAGGGCATGCAATCTCTATGTCAGGGGAACCACCACATTGCATGCAACTTGTACAGCAAGGTTAGTGTGATGAAACATGTACTCATCCAATACAGGTCCATTGGCCTCTATGCCCAGGTCCATTGGCCTCTATGCCCCTCCATGTACGCTGGCAGCATGCTGTTCCACAAGACCATGGAATAATGGGTTGATCCTAAGAACCAGGCACAGCAGTGGGTGATCATGAGGTCAGCATCAAAGGTGACCTGGACATTAAGTGAATGGAACTGCTTCTGGTTCTGTAGACTTCCTCTGAGGCTGAGGTGCCACCAGCTCTACATGCATGAAATTCAGGGCTGCCACCACATTGGGCATGTGTACAGTGACATACATTCTTGCCTTCATCGTGCTCACCTGTGCCAGGGTGGTGGGGGGTGCAATGTCCTGCCCCACATGACACAGGAGTGTGTTCAGTACCTGAACCAGCACTTTGGATAGTGTAGGCGGTGAAATGCCATGTAGCTGGCACACAGTGTGCTGGCACATGCCCTTTCCAAGGAAGTGCAGGACTGACATCAGGTTACCAGCAGTGGTATGGCTGTTCCAGTGCCGATCCAGCTCCCTATGTCATCCTGGATCTGGTTGAGGATGTCTTCAATGGTCTGGTATACTGTTGAGGCAGTTTAGGGTGAGGATTTGCATGTCATTGAGGGTCCATGATGTAGCCCTTTCACAGGGTATGGGCTCATGCCTTGAGTGGTGTATCCACTGCACAATCCTAAACCTCCTCCTATTCCTCCTCTCCATTGCCTCTTGTTTCCTCTGGTGGTACTCAAGCCCCTGCAGCTCCATGTTGGCCTGAAGCATCTGCATGTCAATGCTGACTGAGATTAGTGGCAGCATGGTGGTGTAGGGAAGTGTGTTTGGGGAAGGTGTGGCATTTGTGTACTCTTCCTGGGTGCATTGGGTGTACCTGTGGCCTCAATAATATCACCCGAGAATCGTGCAGTAAAACTGAAGGGTTATCCCTTGACTATCAGATCCAGTCATTATTTCATTGGGCTGCCTACTGTGCGCTGTTACAATTAAGGATATATCATAGTATCTGCTTTACAAATGAATGTATGAATCTTTCTGAAGATCCACCAAAGGGTGTTGAAATATGTTCAGAGCAGATGCTGGAATCTAAGGCAATCATGAACAATTTTTGAGTATGAAAATGATTGACCAAAGAGGTGGTCAAATTATGATTTTTCTTTTACTTTTTGATTATGAAGATATGAACTACAAAAACAAATAAAAAATGGTGTTCATAAAAAAGGGAATCATATTGATTTATTGAAAATTACTAATTGAGACCTAAGAGACTGCCTATGAGGCGCTTTTCCAATTCAGTAACTACACGTTTAGATGCCATCAACTGTATTAATTTACCGCCTGCTCTCTTGTGTAGGTATTGCCACCTTTATTTTGCCAGTATTAGCAGCGATTTACAGCGCTGTTACTGATATTTTCCCATTCGTAATCGGCTGGTAATACTTGTGCTGGTAATAACTGCACTGGCTGCACCATCGTGGATATTCCATTGCTGGTTTTACCAGCACCAGTATTTCTGTCGCTGGGCATAGCGCCACTGGTAATACTGCCAATGCTATTGCCAGAAACTAGTATTTCACCAGAACGATAAAAGTGCCAGTAACCGAAATTGCTGCCACTTTTACCATATGCCAGCAAATTCGTAATGATGCTCGAAAGGCAAACTTGACATTATTTAATGCCGTATGACCAGCTGCAGCTATCATATAGCCGGTGAAAGCCTCATATGCACAAAATACTATCATCATGTTCTAGGTGCAAACTCATTTGTTGATGTGTTGACATCGTATAAAAAGGATCAATTGCTCAGGTGCAACCAAATACACCCATCTGAAGCTAGCAGATGCTCAGGTCCACCCTTGTGTACCACAATTAGCCATCTTATACCCAGGTGCTACTCATATGCGAAATACATAGTATTTTAAGTACAGCCTTGCATACTCCTACGATCAAATAATGTGCTAATGTTAGCTATTGGGTACACCAAAACCACATGCACATGGCAGCATGCCTTTCACTTTGCCAAGTTCTAAGGCAATTGAAGACACTATTACCCAGAATGCACTTCGGCCATTCAGTGCTTAGGTTTAAACGTGCCCTATAATGCACTCTGCCTCATTCTGTTGAAATACTGTACAGATGTACTTGCCCCACATTTCCCTCTAACATGGCCGAAAGTCCCCAGCGGACTCTAATTCCAAGACCACACTCTTCATCACTCAATGAAAATATTGGGAGCAGACTACAAGTCCAGAATACATTATGGCCCACTTAACTCTGATGTCACCAAACTTTACCTAACTTGCTAAAGGTACCACCATGATTGTATTCCCCATTATCAAATTTGCCTTACCTTGTACATATTCCACCACAGAGTTAACATATACCACAAACTACACTATCTTTAACAGCATTAAAGCCCATGTATTGGCATTGTGTCCTAGCCAAGGGGGGAGATAGGGAGGGGGCAAAAAGGACAGCTGACCCCTAACTCTCTGCTGCATGTCCTTGTGCCCCCATGACTCCAGAGCCTTGCCTCAAAGTGCCAGTAGAGCACTCATTCTTATTAAAACAATGATTCTAGCAGTAAGAGGTTCTCACCACATGATCTGAACCTTATGTTTCATGGCAGTTAAGTCATAGGTTAACACAAGTAGATGGCAGAACCATGGTACCTGTGAGAGCGGAAAGGGAGTAGTTGCAGTGTTTCATCAGAGTCTCAGAGTCAAGCTCATCTAGGAACCCCTAACCATTACTGTGGAAAAGATATGTGTGGAAAAAAAGTGTTTATGTATGTGTTTTTGTATGATGCAATGACCTGCTCCACATGAGTACAAGGATGAGAAATGCTAAACCGCCTACTCAGCCCTCATACTTCTACAAAACTGCTGTGATCCACATCCCAATCATAAAGATTAAACAGGCACAGTAAAGAGAGATATTGGGGGTCATTACGAGTTGGGCGGTATGGGTTTACCGGCACCGGTAAGGATGCCGGTGCTGGTAAACCCTTACTACCCTATTCCAAGGTCCCTTAGCGGTTCCCAGCCGTTCTTTGCGGGACCCGTTAAGGGACCTTGGAGCTAATAGCGGGCCCGTTATTAGCACCTTCCCCATTCCCATTGAGCCCCATAGGGGCTCAATGGGAATGGGGAATGGTTTACTGAATGGGGAGTTACCGGGTCTGCACAGATCCGAATGTCCCGGTAAGTCCCCATTGAGTGAGACCGGACCCAGACCCGGGTTTTGGAGGCAGCCATGATGCTATTAGCGCCATGGCTGCCTCCAAACTCATAATGGCCCCCATTTTGATGAATTGGATTCTGCTCTGCAGGAGTACAGGAATGATTAGGGGTAAAATGGCTCAGTCAACCATCACACTTCTACAAACCGAAACCCAATGCAATCATAAAGGTAAAAGAGGGACAGTTAAGAGATATACCTACTTCACCTTTTATTTGGTATCCTCTTAAGGGGGTTTGATTGTGAACCAGTAGTGACCAAAACAACACAGTAACAGTTCTAAATAAGGGCAATGTCCAATCAAGGTTCAATACAAAAATATATATATGACATGGCCTGAGGTAGCGGCCATGTAGTTATGGATAAATTGCTAAACCCATAGGAAGAGCAATTTTTGGGTGGCTTATAACTTTGCTACCTATGGATGAATCCTCACTAAATCTTGCAAAATAAGTATATGGCCCACTCTATTTTTTTTTCTTGCAAAGTTTGGTGACATTTGGTCAAGGGGGGTCAAAGTTATAGGGGGGTCCCAACATTTTTTTCCCCCATAGACAGGATGGAAAAAAACTTTGCTCACGCCTACAGCTGAAACCGCTGGACAGATTTTCACCAAATTTGCGGCAGAAGCGAGGGCTTGGTCCTGAATGCCTGCTTTTGTTAATTTCATGTATATCCGTCCAGTAGTTTCTTTTTTAATGACCAAAACATAAGCCAAAAAATTAGTTATGTCTATTACCGCTCTGTGGACTCACTTCCCTGTTCGGTCCGCGGACTGGCCTCTGATTGGCCAGAAAAATGTGCGGACTTGTGTGTGGTCCACGGACATCAGGACGTGGCTGCTGATTTGTGGTGAGAAAATATGAAATACGTTGTTTTTTCTGAAACACTCGCCATCTTGGATTCGCAGACATTTTGGGGTCCGCGGACAGCGCAGTGAAAACATAAAAAAAAGCAACATTGCACTTGTCAAACTCAGCAAATAATCTTTGAGGATGTGGAGGGGGTGAGGATGGGATGGTATATGGCTGCAAGAAGCAAAAGAATTTGTTGTTTCACCCCCGCCGACAGTCCGCAAACACTCCAGATGTCCTGGGGCAGTCCTATGGTGTTCGCGGACACTTCAGATGTCCTAGGACATCTGTACCTACTTCTGCATTACAGGGTTGGGGAAAAGCAGTTTTTGGATGGCTTATAATGTTCGTGTCACTCAATGAAACTGCATATAATTGTGCAATTTTATTCTAGAACTAATCCTGAATGGTTTTGCTAAGTTTTGTGGGATTCTGTCAAGAGGGGACAAACTTAGAGGAGGGTCCCAAAATATTGTAACGGCATATAAATGTGGTGTCATTTGACAAATCTGCACAACATTTGGCAACACGATTTTGCATCTAGATATAAATGGTTTTCTAAAGTTTGGTGGGATTTTCTCAAGAAGGGCCAAATTAGAGTGGGGTCTCAACATTTTTAGATGTCTTATAACTGTGTTGCTATTTTTTACAAATGTGGACAAAAGTTTTGAGAAAGATTATAGACCCAACCTTCTATGTTTGTGTAAAGACTGAATGGATTTTGTCAAGTGGGTGCTAAGTTATATGACTATTTTATGTACATACATTTTGACACTTTTTAAAAAATAAAACATGGGCGGATTAGGAGCAAACTCCTGAGGAGCATTGGCAAGGACATTAAAGCATGGTTTGTAAATGTGCCCATGTTTTATTTTTTGACAAGTGTCATAATGTAGGTAAAAAATAGTCATATACCTTTGGTGACTGAGGTAAAGCCTGTGGCCGTGGGCAGTAGCCAGATTGTCTGGGTCATGGCATAAGTTCATGTCGCGGACAATATGGCTACTGGCCATGATCTCTAGGGACGTAAAATGGTGTTAAAGTGGCCATGTCTACCTGGGACCGGCTATGTGGTAAAGTTATTCGAAGGTAGGATAGATTTGAAAGGGAGAAAAAGTTCTTGTGGTAATATGTTCATAGAGTTTCGCAGACTGCCATGGCAAGGGAAGAGGGGCTGTGTACAGAGACCTGCCTTCTCTTTCCATGTTGGCTGTTTTGGAAAAGGATTTTCCTTCCTTCTTACAGGAAGAAAAATCTATGTTTTAGCACCCTGGGTTACCGCTTTTGGAACCAGGTGTGCTAATGGCGTTTATCCCCCATTAGAGGGGCCGCAATGGATGATAATGGTCCATAGCCCTCCTTATTTATTTATTTATAACACGCCAAAGTCTGCAGACATCAGGCTGTGTGGTTACAGTATTTGTTGAGGAAGATGAGGTGGAGGAAGACAGCTTCCTACTTGCTCTGAAAGGAACATTTCTGAGAGCATTGCAGTCATTGGATTTGGTGTGGCAGCGCATGGAGGTGGTCCTGTAGGAGTACTGTCCAGGTAGTCTGCGACTGAGTACAAAATTGAACTCAGTGCATTTCACTTTGGTAGCTTTTGCCTTTGGTATACTCCCAACAGTAGCAAAGAACTGGCACACCCATGATTCGATCTTGGTGCTAGAAGTAGGCACTTCCTCTGCTTCATCTTCTTGTTCCTCTTCATTGTCTTTGAAAGTACTATGCTTTTTTTTTGTTGTGAAGGTCCTCCAGCTGGTGGTGGTGGTGACTCTTGAGGAGGAGGGATTGCAATAAATAATGCCATGTTTAAGATAAATAGCAGTTTTGATAACATTCTTCCAAGTATGTACTGTGTACTAGATTGGTAATGGATAATGAGTACGAAAAGGTGTAGGAGGTGCGCAAGGAAAATTCTGAAGCTGAAAGTTCCTAGATCAGTGGAAAATGCAGTTCTGAACAGTCTTCGAAGCACAGATCTGATCACAAAGAGCAGACGCCTTTGCGGACACGTCCCCATGCCGTGCGCAAGCGTATGGTCACGTGGCACTGTCCAGAAGCTCTGCAATGAAGTCAGATGTCGCCCGGACATCAACAGAGGCAAAATTATTTCAAAAAGTTGCAAAAAGTGTATAGACGTGTTAAAAATTATGCTACAAGGTTGGAAATGGCAATTTAAGGTGAAACTAAATTGGACACAAATATTGCTTATTGGCCAAGTATGATATTAGTAAGTTGTAGGAAAAGAGCATTCACTGAAAAAAACTTTGTTAAAGGGACGTTATGGTTAAGTTGCACTATTAAAAACCTATGAAATTCAATGAAGAAACTTTGTTAAAGGGACGTTATGGCTAAGTTGCATTAATAAAAACCTATGAAATTCAATGAAAAAACTTAGTTAAGGGGACGTTATGGTTAAGTTGCACTAATAAAAACCTATGAAATTCAAAGGAAAAACATTGTTACAGGGAAGTTATGGTAACAGGTAAATCCGACAAACCTCATAAATTCACCAGTTATGGTAAGGTAAGCAACTGTAATTCGCGCCACCACCGTGCACTGCTAAGAGTAACACCCAGCACATCAAAGATGACATCCCAAATGTCATTGATGACATCACTGATGACATCACATATCTGGCTCACTTATTTTGGTTCACTGAAAAATCTAGGCCAGGTGGTTTTATTCACTGACAATCAGAATATTAAAATTCAAAAGGTGCTGTATATCAAAACGCTAACCTTGTATGTTCTAAAAGTACTTTCCTTAGGGTTTGGTCTCAGCTCATGGTGCACATGCATGGGGAAATAGCAGGCCTCAAACACTCAATTCATTTTTATACAGGAAGATAAACTTTAATGCTATTAACTTTTTCTGATGATGCTGTTTCTTTTTTCCTCAATTTAGTTTCCCTGTATGTGCATCTGATTTATATGCATAGTGGGTCTTCATATGTATTGTTTGTACTAGCATAAGTGTGTAGTAAGTCTGGAATTGTTAGCTAGTTAATACATGTTCAACATTACACAATCACTTCTGACATCTTGTTACCAACATAATAAAAACAACCCCCTTATAAGTAGGGACTTTTCGTCATCATTAATTTCACATGTGATGTCATCAGTGATGTCATCAATGACATTTGTGATGTCATATTTGATGTCCTGGGTGTTAGTCTTAGCAGTGCACGGTGGTGACGCGAGTTATGGTTGCTTAGGGTTTTTTTGTTTTTTTCTGGAATCATAATGTCCCTTTAACAAAGTTTTTTTCACTGAATTTCATAGGTTTTTAGTAGCGCAACTTAACCATAATGTCCCTTTAACAAAGTATTTTTCACTGAATTTCATAGGTTTGTAGTAGCGCAACTTAAACATAACATCCCTTTAACCAAGTTTTTTTCACTGAATTACATGGCCACAGTAGTGGCCATGTAGTTATGGTTAAGTTGGTGTTTCCATAGGAAGAGCACGTTTTGGGCGGCTTATAACTTCGCTCCCCCTGGATGAATCCACACCAAACTTTGCAAATAAAGTATATGGCCCACTCTGAATTATTTTGCAAAGTTTGGTGAGGATTCGTCCAGGGGGGGAAAGATATAGGGGGGTTCTTCAGAATTTTGGGGGGTTCCCAAAATGTCTTTTTTTCCCATAGACTGAATGGGAAATTCATTTTGCTCACGCCTACAGCCCGAACCGCTGGATGGATTTTCACCAAATTTGGACCAGGAGCAGCAGCTTGGTCCCGAAAGCGTTCTTTTGCAAATTTGGTGAAAATCCGTCCAGTAGTTTTTTTGAAAATGACCAAAAAGTAGGTAAATAAAATGTTAATGATATCTGTGTCCGGTCCGCGGACACACTTCCCTGTTCGCTCCGCGGACAGTGTCCTGATTGGCAGATTGGCTTACGTCATGTCCGCGGACAAATGGCGTGTTCGCTGATTGGACGGTGTTAAGCGTGAAGCTTGTCAGATTTTCGGTAGCGCCCGTCATCTTGGATTCGTGGACGTCCGCGGACAGCGCGGTGAAAGTTTGTTCAAAATGTGTATTTAGTAGAGTGTGTTGGTGTGTAGAAGTGTTTGGGGAGGATGGGAGGGTATGAGATAGATTAAATGTTGTGCTTTTTTATGTGGTAGACGTTCTTTTTGTGTTCGATTTGTCTGCGGACATCACGGGTGTTCTGAAATGTTCTAAATAAACTGAATGGGGGGTGTTCTGAGGACTCAATATGTGTCCGTTTTGCTCGCAAGCAAGCTGAAACTGTTCTATGAACACTCACGGTGTCCTGAAATGTTTGCAAATAAAAAAAATGGGGGTGTTCTGGGGACGCTGTCCGTATTGTTCTGTGGCAAGTTGAATGTGTTCTAAGAACACTCGGGGTGTCCTGAAATGTTCTCAAATAAACAAAATTGGGGTGTTCTGGGGACGCTGTCCGTATTGTTCTGTGGCAAGTTGAATGTGTTCTAAGAACACTCGGGGTGTCCTGAAATGTTTGCAAATAAACAAAATGGGGGTGTTCTGATGACGCTGTCCGTATTGTTCGTTGTCAAGTTGAAAGTGTTCTAAGAACTCTCGCGTTGTCCTGAAATGTTCGTAGAGGGTGTCCTGAAGAAGCTGTCCGTATTGTTCGATGGCAACTTGAAAGTGTTCTAAGAACTGTCTCGGTGTCCTGAAATGTTCGTTACTAAACAAAATGGGGGTGTGTTCTAAGAACGCACGCGTTGTCCTGAAATGTTCATAGGGGGTGTCCTGAGGACGCTGTCCGTATTGTTTGTTGTCGAGTTGAAAGTGTTCTAAGAACTCTCGTGGTGTCCTGAAATGTTCGCAGGGGGTGTCCTGAAGACGCTGTCCGTATTGTTCGATGGCAAGTTGAAAGTGTTCTAAAAAAACTCGGGGTGTCCTGAAATGTTCGCAAATAAACAAAATGGGGGTGTGTTCTAAGAACTCTCGTGGTGTTCTGAAATGTTCGAAGGGGGTGTCCTGAAGATGCTCTCCGTATTGTTCGATGGCAAGTTGAAAGTGTTCTAAGAAAACTCGGGGTGTCCTGAAATGTTCGCAAATAAACAAAATGGGGTTGTTCTGAGGACGCTGTCCGTATTGTTCATTGTCAAGTTGAAAGTGTTCTAAGAACTCTTGCATTGTTCTAAAATGTTCACACATAAACAAAATGGGGGTGTGTTCTAAGAACACACGTGTTGTTCTGAAATGTTAGTAGGGGGTGTCCCGAGGACGCTGTCTGTATTGTTCGTTGTCGAGTTGAAAGTGTTCTAAGAACTCTCGCGGTGTCCTGAAATGTTCGTAGGGGGTGTCCTGAAGACGCTGTCTGTATTGTTTGATGGCAAGTTGAAAGTGTTCTAAGAACTCTTGCGTTGTCCTGAAATGTTCGCACATAAAATAAATGGTGGTGTGTTCTAAGAACACACGCGTTGTCTTGAAGTGTTATAAGAACTCTTGCGGTGTCCTGAAATGTTCGTAGGGGGTGTCCTGAAGACGCTGTCTGTATTGTTTGATGACAAGTTGAAAGTTTTCTAAGAACTTTCTCGGTGTCCTGAAATGTTTGCAAATAAACAAAATGGGGGTGTTCTGGGGACGCTGTCCATATTGTTCTGTGGCAAGTTGAATGTGTTCTAAGAACACTCGGGGTGTCCTGAAACGTTCTCAAATAAACAAAATTGGGGTGTTCTGGGGACGCTGTCCGTATTGTTCTGTGGCAAGTTGAATGTGTTCTAAGAACACTCGGGGTGTCCTGAAATGTTTGCAAATAAACAAAAAGGTGGGTGTTCTGATGACGCTGTCCGTATTGTTCGTTGTCAAGTTGCAAGTGTTCTAAGAACTCTCGCGTTGTCCTGAAATGTTCGTAGGGGGTGTCCTGAAGACGCTGTCCGTATTGTTCATTGGCAACTTGAAAGTGTTCTAAGAACTGTCTCGGTGTCCTGAAATGTTTGTAAATAAACTAAATGGGGGTGTGTTCTAAGAACACACGCGTTGTCCTGAAATGTTCGTAGGGGGTGTCCTGAGGACGCTGTCCGTATTGTTTGTTGTCGAGTTGAAAGTGTTCTAAGAACTCTCGTGGTGTCCTGAAATGTTCGCAGGGGGTGTCCTGAAGACGCTGGGCCTCATTACGACCCAGGCGGTAAGTTACCGCCTGGGCCGTGACTTTACCACCATGGCGTAAACTATGTTTACGCCATGGTGGTTGGCGGACTTACCGCCCCATTCCGACCTTGGCGGGGCGGTAAGTCCCCAATCCCCATTTACCCTTCCCCATTCCCATTTTTGCCCCATAGGGCATAATGGGAGTGGGGAAGGCGTTAAGTACGCCACCGTAAATTACGGTGGCGTAATTAACTCCATGGTCCCTTAGCGCCATGGATTTTAACACCCGCCAAAAGCGGGTGTTAAAACCTCCATGGCGCTAAGGGACCTCGTAATTGGCGGTAAGGGGTCGGCGCAGCTAACGCTGGCGTAAACCCCTTACCGCCAGGGTCGTAATGAGGCCCGCTGTCCGTATTGTTCGATGGCAAGTTGAAAGTGTTCTAAAAAAACTCTGGGTGTCCTGAAATGTTCGCAAATAAACAAAATGGGGGTGTGTTCTAAGAACTCTCGTGGTGTCCTGAAATGTTCGCAGGGGGTGTCCTGAAGACGCTCTCCGTATTGTTCGATGGCAAGTTGAAAGTGTTCTAAGAAAACTCGGGGTGTCCTGAAATGTTCGCAAATAAACAAAATGAGGGTGTGTTCTAAGAACACACGCGTTGTCCTGAAATGTTCGTAGGGGGTGTCCTGAGGACGCTGTCTGTATTTTTCGTTGTCGAGTTGAAAGTGTTCTAAGAACTCTTGCGGTGTCCTGAAATGTTCGTAGGGGGTGTCCTGAAGACGCTGTCTGTATTGTTTGATAGCAAGTTGAAAGTGTTCTAAGAACTCTTGCGTTGTTCTGAAATGTTCGCACATAAACAAAATGGGGGTGTGTTCTAAGAACACACGCGTTGTCTTGAAGTGTTCTAAGAACTCTCGCGGTGTCCTGAAATGTTCGTAGGGGGTGTCCTGAAGACGCTGTCTGTATTATTTGATGACAAGTTGAAAGTGTTCTAAGAACTTTCTCGGTGTCCTGAAATGTTTGTAAATAAACAAAATGGGGGTGTGTTCTAAGAACTCACGCGTTGTCCTGAAATGTTCGTATGGGGTGTCCTGAAGACGCTGTCCGTATTGTTCGATGGCAAGTTGAAAGTGTTCTAAGAACTGTCTCGGTGTCCTGAAATGTTCGCAAATAAACAAAATGAGGGTGTGTTCTAAGAACACACGCGATGTCCTGAAATGTTCGTAGGGGGTGTCCTGAGGACGCTGTCCGTATTGTTCTTTGTCGAGTTGAAAGTGTTCTAAGAACTCTCGTGGTGTCCTGAAATGTTCGCAGGGGGTGTCCTGAAGACGCTGTCCATATTGTTCGATGGCAAGTTGAAAGTGTTCTAAGAACACTCGGGGTGTCCTGAAATGTTCGCAAATAAACAAAATGGGGGTGTTCTGAGGACGCTGTCTGTATTGTACGTTGTCAAGTTGAAAGTGTTCTAAGAACTTTTGCGTTGTCCTAAAATGTTCGCACATAAACAAAATGGGGGTGTGTTCTAAGAACACTCGCGTTGTCCTGAAATGTTCGTAGGGGGTGTCCTGAGGACGCTGCCCGTATTGTTCGTTGTCGAGTTGAAAGTGTTCTAAGAACTCTTGCGGTGTCCTGAAATGTTCGTAAGGGGTGTCCTGAAGACGCTGTCCGTATTGTTCGATGGCAAGTTGAAAGTGTTCTAAGAACTCTAAAGTTGTCCTGAAATGTTCGTAGGGGGTGTTCTGAAGACGCTGTCCATATTGTTCGCTGGCAAATTGAAAGTGTTCTAAGAACACTGGTAATGCCCGCGGACATTATAAGTTTCCATAGGCCATAGTTTTAATGTTTTACTCTATGGGTGTGATATGCACCCAACACTCTATGCCCTGGCCACAACCACCGCAGCATATCACATTTATAGTTGCTTATAACTTTGGGTCAAAACTTTGGGTCAAAAACAAATTTATAAGAAACAAAGTTATAAGATTGTATAATCTTATATAAGAGTGTATAATATACTTACTGTTTGGTTTAGTAACTAGAGTACATGTATTTCTTGTTAATGTATTTCTTGTTAATTTCGGTGATAAAAGAAAATAGCATGTTAGTATTAGTATTTTGTAATGACTTATTACATTGTATAATGAACATTTATTTTTTTGGACCCTCATATTTAGTAGATTACAAATCAGAGTACTGTGCAATTTGCTCAGTTTCTGTGTTTCTTGCTAAAATCATTGGGTCTGTGGGAGAAAAAAAAAAATCCATGTTGGATTAAAAAAAAAACCTTTTTCTGTTATGCTACAGTTTATTTGTTTGTTTGTTTTCAGTGTTAATTTGTTGTTTCTGGCTAATGCTTTATACATTGGGTTGTTGCATTTTTTTTAGATCAGTAATATATTATTTATTTGTTTGGATATTATGAAATTTTGGAGCAGTTAGATACCAGTAGGTGTTTTCTAACTGTCTATTTTTTTAATATATATTTTAGTGGTATTGATTTATCTGTTTGGATATTGTTACATTTTGGGACAGTCAGATACCAATTGACATATTCTAACCGTCTATTTTTTGATATATTTTAGTGGTATTGATTTATCTGTTTGGATATTGTTAAATTTTGGGACAGTTAGATACCAATTGGCGTATTCTAACTGTCTATTTTTTGCTCTAATTTAGTGGTATTCATTTATGTGATTAATTGTTGTAGAATCTTTGGGCGGTTAGATAGCTTTTGGAATATTGTAACAGTTTATATTTTTTACTACAAGTTTACTTGAGGTTTAAGTACAGTTTAGTTAACAAATTTTGGTTTTAAGAACATTAAATAAGCGTTTGTAAGATTTGCTGGTAATCTCTGCTTTAGAGTAATGGTACTATCATTACATTCAAACCATCCACATTTCTTTTTTATATATGCAGTGTGGTGCCCTGAATTGGTTGTGGCACCTGCGTGATAGATTATACCTATTGTTGTGAAGGTTTTCTTACCAAGTGATATTTGACCATGTGTGAATCCAGTCAGCTTGAAGTTGTTTTTGGTACCATCTGCATTGTAACGTAGAAGCATTAGTATTACGTATTTACTATGTGTTTGTATTACTAACGTGGAGCGATTATCTGAATTGCAGGTAGAACATAATCTACCATGGTTTGCATTTTGTACAAGTTGCTGAAATGGAATGGATTCACAATTAGGTATTGATATATATACGAATCGTTCATTGGGGATTTCTTCTTGTGTCACATTGTTGCAGAGAGTGCATGTATGTTTCCACATGTATGAAATCTGGAAGATTTCATTTATAGGTATGTTTTTGTTTTCCAGTACTTGTAGTAAGTACATGAGAAATTCTTGTGGATATTTCTGTGAGTTTATAGTGAATTTCACCATTCCAGCACAGTAGTCCAATTGTTGTCTTATTCCATAAACACTATACGTGTTGTCAGGATTGTATTTCTGTGAAGTACTAACATTTGCATACACAATGGGTCTGTACTGTGTAAGTAAATGTTGTCAACAATTGGTGGTAATTGAAATAGAATATTCATTGCTACATTTGCGTAGCAACTTACACCAACTATATTTGAGAGTTTAAATGGACCAGGTAGTTCTGTATCTGACTGCTTTTTTTGGAGTTTGTCTTCCTTTTTTGAAGAAGTACCTGGTTTACTTTCCCTAATTGATTCTTTTTTGCTTGTGGTACTTGATGAAGTATTACTTTCTTTTACTCTCTTTGGAGGATTTGCAGTGATATCCTGTTGCTTTTCTGTTTGATTTATTTTTCTTTTCTAACATTTTACTTTTTGTGGAACAGAAAATGTGTTTAGATGGGGAGTGTATAGCGAGCAAAGTCTATTGTATTATAAAATGCAAGGAATATCAGCGTTTATTTTACTTGCATCAAAGTTGATTAGGAATAGACCGTCAAGTGTACGTAAGGGTGATAGTGCTACGTAGCTCATGCCTTCTTTAAAGACTGGGTTACCAATATCTATCATTGCTTTGTCTAGGGTAAGACCTTGTGATTTATGAATCGTGACTGTGTATGCAAGAGTTAGAGAAAATTGTTCTCTGCGTACATACATGTCTTTGAAGAGAAGGAATCGAGCTGTTGAGCGTCCTATCCTTTTAACTTCTGAAAGTTTGTCAAAGAGTATATTGACAAACTGAATTTTGTTGTCACGTGGGTATGTTTGAAAGCCAACAACTGTGCCCAGTGCTCCATTAACTAGTCCTTGGTCCACGTCAAGGTTACGTTTAAACATTACTCTGCAATTTAAGGATAATTTTAATATCTTTTCTAAGCCTGCTGTGTTTGAGATTGATTTTTCTAAACTATTTAGTCTTGTTGTGGCTTGGTCACACATAGGTAGTGTCATACCATGTACATCTAGTTTGTCTGTGGTGCGAATTTCCATTATTGTTTGCATTTCTTTACTTAACATTATTTCATTGAATGTGAAACAGCTTGCAAGATTTGGCATTAAGGCCATACAATTGACATTTTTGTGGGCTAATTGTTCCATAACATCTGTAGCACATGCATTATCGCCATAAAGTGCATTAATTTGCCGGGTTTTCAATATTGTTTCTGCTTCTTTAGAGAGTATACCAACTCTGATACTTTTTAAGATGTTGGCATAAGTGAGATCTGCAGATTGCTGCATGTTTTCTGTTAATTCTCTGTATTAGAAATGTTGCCAAAGGTTGACATTTCCAATGCTGCCAACAGTTTTACGGCAGAGTTTGTGTCCTAATGTTTTAAAAATAGGCTCACCTTTTACTGGTGTCAATTGAAGAAGATCTCTGAAAACAATAATGTGTTTTCCTGCAAAGAGCTCTTCATAGTTTGTTTTCAGTACTTCTTGTAATCTGAGGTGAATCAAAGCCAACATTAGGTTGGATACCATGCTCACTTCATCTATTAGTAGCATTGTCATTTGTTTCAATACTCTGTGTAGTTCCATTGCAGCTTCTGCAGAAAGTTTGTAATAGTCTAATTTGTTCTGGTGTTCTACTGGCAATAGTAGTAATCGGTGTAAAGTGACACCACCTATGTTGTAGGCAGCTAAACCTGTGGGGGCAGTGACAACAGCTGACAGTTTGTTCTTTGTCAATTGTTGAAGGAATTTACTGATGATTTTGATCAGGAATGTTTTGCCAGAACCACCTTCGCAACTGACGTACAGTAGTATAGGTTTATAATTATGGCAGGATTATTCTTTATTTTCATGTTGTACACCATGTGCAATTTGTTTTGTTACTTCTTCAAAAATGCTACATTGTTCATTGTTTAGTTTTGATGGTAGTATAGTTAAGTCTTCTTTATCTTCATAATGACACATGGTGTTTTCTACTTGTATCATATCTAATTCTGCCTCATTTATTATTAGTGGTTCTCCAAGTGGTGCTTGGCTTCCTGTTACAGAAGGTTGACTACTGTCTGGAGTGTCTTTATCTAGTTGGGCCCGTAGTTCTTCTTTGTGTTGCTGTTCATTGTGCAACATTGTTTTCTATTGTGTAAAGTTTACATCAGTTATAGTGCTTTCATTTGCTTTGAAAGCATCTTCATATGAGTCATAGTTTTCTAGTATTTCTTCTTCTTTTCTCCATGGTTTAAAGAGTGGTAGCAGGGACATGTAATATACTTCTTTATGTTGAGGAGTCTTCAATGACAATTTGATATGATTAATTAAATTTGGTTTAGTGAGTTTAACTAAGCTGCTTTCACAGTTTGTCACTCTGTATTTACCTTTTTTTTAATCAGGTTTTATATTATTTTTGTATGTGTAGTTTTGAGCTATGTGGTATAGACACATGGTTTCCAAAGTATTACTTCTGTTTGGGTAGTATGTGTCCAATAAATTGTTTTTTAAAATGTCTTGGCTGTTGGGATCATGTTTGGCTATTGTTTCTATATCTTCGTATGTTTTTAGAACTCTTTTTCTAGATATAGCTGGACCAAGACTTAGCCATACTATATTTTCAGATTTACCATACAATGCAGTACCAGTTAAACGATAAGCTGCTTCATATGATCCACATTCTCTGTGGGAGAGCATTTTTATGCCCAAGCTGTATAATTTCTGAGACACTGTTTTATCTGATGACAGGTCATTCCAGAGGTCTTGGAGCTCTGTCTTTTCTGCTTTGGTTAAGTATGCTGTGTCATATCGTGCAACTGCAGTAGAATTGTCTGCAATGTACTGCACATCTATGTTTGCATTCCATAAGTGCGCAATGATTGCATTATAATCATTGATATATTTTTCTTCTTCTTTTCTTTTTATGTAATATGTATTTTTAGGTGACTTACCTTTAACACTAAGTCTAACTGAAGACATGAGGTTGTTCACTTGACCTGTATTTGTAACTGGTCTAGGGAAACCAAATCAGCATTTGGTGTAGTATTTCCCTTTGTTTTTGTATTTGCAATGACAATATTTGCCACATTTATGTCTTTGAAATTGTAAAATGTGTACATGAAGATCACTATTTGTGGATTCTGATGGAATTTCACATGTGACATATTTTTCAATAAACTGTAAAACAGTGGCATCACTGTCTTGACCAAATTTAGGACCATCTTTAATCCATAAAAGCATGGGGATATGTGGTGCTCCTCTGGCTTGGTATCCTTTTCTCCAAACGAAGTGTTGCACTTCTCCAATGAGAGGAACAGTTTTATTACAAATAAAATGTAGCATAGCAATGAAGCGATGGTGAAAATATCTTGAAACATTAACATGATCCAAAGAACAATGTTCTCCTGGTATTAGTATATCTATGTTTGTTTTGTTTTTATTTGATATGCGTAGGAAATCATGTAAATCTTGCCATGCATATTCTGCACAACTTAATGTAACAAACCAAGTGGGTGGGCCAAGGTTTCTGATCATACAACGTACATCTCCATGACGTCAAATCCAGTACTCTTTAGTACCACACATATTTGCTAATAGATTTGTAATATTTGATTGTAAAACCTCATCGTTTTGTTGCACTTTTTGTAATAATTGTGTAGCTGTCATATTTTGAAAGTGTGATCCTGATTTTAATATGTGTGCAACTCTGTAACATAAAGTTGCTAGTTCACTTTCAAAGAGTAGGTGGAATATGTATTCCACATTTTGTCTAAATCTGGGATCTTCAGAATACATCCGTAATGAGCGGTATTCTGAAGCTGATATTTGAATAGGTCTATCATCATACCTTCCTGCTTTGCCAGTATGAAAGAGTAGAGTTAAAGCACGTGCTTCTATACTTTTTTTCCATATGCTGATTGGTGATGCTTTTGTTTGACGCATTTGGTATGTTTCCAGTGCATCTTCTATGGTGTCATTAGAGTGCAAAGGATGAATTGTATAATGGTCTAAAGTATTTGATATTGTAGCAGGATCTAGTAGCTCAAATTGACCAGCTTCTTGTGTTTCTTGAATTATTTCAGTTGTATCTTTCAAGTTTTCTTCAATATTAATTTATTTGTAATATTCATTATTCTCTTTAAGATATTGTAAGGCGTGTCTAACTTTATGTAAATCTACCAGCTGTTGCCATATTTTTTTGTCTTTTGTAGGTACTCCATTTACTAAGATAATTAAAGATTGCTGCATTGGACGTTGCACTCCTAGAGTATGCACATTTTCTTTTAGATCTAATGGTAAATAAACTACTTTTCCACGATTGCCTTTTACCAATTCAGAGGGAGGTAATTTTGCTGTTTTTGGTTGAAGGCGTATTATTGCTTGAAATGGGTGTACTGTTTGAATTATGATGCTCTCATATAAATAAAGCTGTTGTAGGGGTTTTGGTAGTGGGTATAATTCCAAATTATTTGTGATAGCACGTGAAGGAGTTTGGTTGTTGTCAAGTTTTGTAGTACAGTAACTGCAAAGTATTAAGGGGTTACTTATTTCGTATTTGTTTTCTGCTAGAAGGTAGAGAGCTAATTCAAACCATTTAGAATCTTCATTGTCTTCTATTTTATATGATAGGTCTACAGTTTTTGTGTTACTTTTATAAAAATGTTCTGCTGCAACATACACATACATGGTTTGGTACTTCAGCTGATGTACTTTTAAATTTTAGTATTTCTTTTTTGTTTGTGTTTAGCAAAAGGTTGCCATGTCTAGAATTGTTGCTAATTTGGTTTAAAGATATTTCATTCTGTAAATGGCTTTCACTTCCAAGATATTCTTTCTGGATATAGTCAATTTCTTGAAGTTGGTCTTTCGCTGTACCATGTAGAAGAATGTTATTTAAATTTGCTAGTGCTAAAGCAGGACTTTTAGCATAGTAGAGTTTATAGACTATATTTCTTATAGTTGAATGATGTGTTGATATTCTTTTGATATCATGCAAGGTGGATTTACAAGTAGGTCCTGTAATGCAGGCCAATGAATGTCCTTGTATTCCTGTGTATTTGCGCACTGGACAGGTATCCATATTTTGCAGCAGTTTAATTTTGATTTTGTCTTTGCTATTTACATATTGATTGAGGAATTGGCGTAAAGACTTGAAAAATTGTTTGGGAATGTTACATATTGACGTGCATGGCCATTTGTACACTAGACGTTATGATTCAGTTGAACGGAGGGGTAATTCTCAGTTTTCAGGGCATATTTTTGTAAGGAGTACTTCTTGTTCCATTATGGTATTATTAACTTTTTTAATAACCTCGACCACTGCTATGTATTGTATTTGTTTGCTTTTGTTTGTACGCTTCTTCATTAAAGTATGGTTCTGTGCTTGTAGTGTGACTCCATTCACCTCCGCAGATACTTAAGCAGTTCTTTCTGTTGACATTTTGTTTATTGAGAAGTCTTTTTTGTAATTTAGTTATTAGTTTTGTTAGTGGTTTCATTTTGTTTAACACAAAAATAAATAACTTTCTTTTGAGAAGAATTGCACTATCAACGCTTCTAAAATTTATTTCCTACGATGGGTTTTAAGCATTAAACCTGATTTCTATCCTGTTTTTATGAGATTTTGAAGGACTTTGTGATGGGATGGAACATTTTGGCTAAAATACTTTTCTTGCTATGCTTACTTTGCACTATATTAAAATTTAAAGAAGCAGTTTTATCTGTAGTGATAGCTGATTTTCTGTTAATTGTTTTTTGGTTTGTTTTACATTTTGATAGAGGAGGCAAAGTTTTTGTACTTGAAACTTCTTGTGTTTCACTAAATGACTGTATTAGCTGTTTTGTTTCAACTTTTTTTTACAAATTCTGCTAGAGATGGATGCTTATGTTGGACACTTTTATTTTCATTTGCTCTACTTCTGCGTTGCTTTCTACGGACTTGACTTTTGGTAGGCATTCTTTAGGGTCTTTTGAAAAAAATAAAGAAGGTATGGTTTGGGGTGTTCTGCAATGTATGCGTGCTGTGTGTATGAGTGTTTGAGTAAGATGTTGTATGTAATGGTGTCTGATTGTGCATTGGGAACTACAACTAGTAGGTATGTGTATTATTCAATTAATATGTTACTAAACTCAGGTTCAGATGACAGAAAAAAATAAGCTAGTGGTGTGGAGAAGTACAAATAGTAAATCTAATGTATACAATTAAAACAGTTGTTTGTTCTATAATATGAAAATTCTAGCGGTTGAGTTGGGTAATTTGTGTGCCCAAAAGTAGGAATTTGTGCGCCATTCTGGCTGTAAATCGCTGTTTAAGACATGGGGATTTTTCGACAGAATGGTGCACAATCTCTATTTCTAGGCACAGAAATAGCATGAATTAACTTTACAGTATGTTTGAGTAATAATACAAATATTATGGTTATATTCTAATTACTTTTTTTCTAAAATGAACAGGTTAATTTTTAGTTCTTATTTGTTCTTCAAATTCGGCTGCTTCGTTTCAGGAGAATGGTCTTCACTGCAATTGTAAAAGAAACAAATTAGTAATTTTGTTTGTATATAGCATTGTTTTTAATTAAAATCCTCAGCGCCTTCCTTAAAACCATTAAAACTATCTTATTCACATAAGATCCGTTGCACCAGTTCAATACATATCATATGTTCTTAATGAACAAATTGTATTGCAATGAGTAACTGTAACAAACAAAATATGTTTAGCATGTCTTGTGAAATTCATAATGTACCACTGAATACCACCATTTATGTAGCTAAGCTTTGAGATTGGAACATAGAGTGTGCATGCATGCAATTTTGTTTGAATATATGTAGTCGATAAATTTCATTTAAAAAACATGATTTGATAGTGTGTGTATAAAGAAAGAAAATAGTATAAAGGTTTATAAGTGATAGTTGATTTTAGGAAATTGGAAAAAAGACAGTAGATTCATTTTACAGATTACACAAGCTAAAACCCAGTTTGAAAATGTGTTCATGTACTGTACAGAAAATATGCATACCTGTAGTTTGTGTTCATGCATATGGATATGCATGGAGCTGCAAGTAGAAATCTTGGAGACTTGTACAGTATTTCGTGTAGATGGTGCTTGCCAATGATATGACACTTGTACTCAGAGAGATTCACAGTACATTTGCAGTGCTGATCTATGATGATGCAGTTAGATGTAGAGGTCTTGAATGTGATTGGTGCATGGTCATGTGACTTCTTAGCTACATCCAATGAGGGAATGGCACAGAGCGTGAAGTGGAAATGGTAGAAGGGCTGTTCATGTTACGATATGTCCACGGACATGGCGGTAGTTCACGGACATCCGGAGTTACATCTGCAGGTTTTTGGGGTCAGAAGTCATACAAATGAGAATGAGCACTGAAAGGGATTGGTCAGGAAAGTTTAGTGGGTGTGTTGTGCCAGGAGAGAGTTTCTCAGATACTCTTTTTGCGGAGAGAACAACAGATAGCTATGGCTGTGTGTTTCAGGAAACAGATTGTTTGGATTTTGGGAGATTCGTGGATACATTGGTTGAAGGTGCATGCAGAAAGCTGTGGAGTAGCTGTAGATCTTGGATTTCCACATGTGGAAGTACACTGGCATGGAGTATGTGGAATGAAGTGGTTGGACTTGCTACCTCTCTGTGCTACTTTGGAAACAGAGAAACATCCAGACATAATTGCAATTCATTGTGGAGGGAACAGTTTAGGACATGTGTCTGGAATTTCTTTGCAATTTGCTATGAAAGAAGAACTTGGGAAAAGTCATGGATATGTTTCCTAATTCTCAAGTAATATTTTCACGGATTGTGCAGGGATAAATGTGGCTTTGTTCTTCTTCATTTGGTCCACAAATGGAAAAAGCAAGGCACAATGTTAATAAGGTTGTTTGTGCATTTCTAAGAGATTTTGGCATGTCCTCTTTTCACAATGAAAATATTATGTTTCGTAGTCCATCTTACTTATGATGGCAATCAGATTTTTCTGAGAAATGTACAAAAATGCTTTGCTGCCTTTTTTGGAAATACAGCATCCATTTTGAAGTAGGTGTTAAGTATTTATAATTTTTGACATTCAAACACCTCCCAAAGGCTCTTTTCAGAGCCACCACTGTATGGCCTGTGAGGCAGCTTGAGGGAGACGCTGTCCCACAGAGGTGGTCCTTGTGGTGACAGGATCAGAAACAGAGGATGAAGTAGAGGAAATCAACCTACTACGTTCTTCGCAAGGTACAACCTTGCGAATAGCCCCAGAGTGAAATGACCTCAGGTGTCGCTTCATGGTCGTGGTCCCAAAGCTGTATGAACCGTGCTTCCCACGACTGAGTATCATTTTGCGCCCATTGCAGATAACACGGTTCGCACAAGCCTTAGGACCATTCCCATAAATGGAAAATAACCGCCACACTCAAGACTCACGTCTAGTGCGGGTAGTAGGGATTTCCTCTACCTCATTCTCGTCATCCTCTTCTTCCTCCTCTGCATCCTCACTCCTGTTCCCCTCTTCAGGCCCTTGGGAAGGTGGTGGTGGTGGAGGGGGTGGGGGTGGTGCTGAAGCAGGTGCAGCACCAGGTGGCAGTTCTGCAGCCAGGGATGCCATCTCGATTGTGTAATCAACAAGTTGCTGGAGAAATAGCTGTGCTCTGAAGAATAGCCACAAACACAATGAGAATAAGCTCTAGGGCGTGGTCTTTTATAGGGGTGCTTGTACGCCGTTCGCAGAAATGCACGCTGTCCGCGGACAGATCAAACACAAAAAAAGGTTCAAAAAGTTTCAAAAGATATGTAGAAACTCAGGATTACTATGTGGGACTTGTGCTGTGATGAGTTTTTTATGGAAAAATATTGTGGATTACTTGAAAATGCACTTTTAGTTGTTCGGGGAAACGAACAGTGTCCGCATTCAGAACACGCGATCAGCATGGGCGTGGTCACATGATCCCTTCGCGAACATGTCCGCGAAGGAAGCTCCTGTCCACAGGACACCAAATGCACGGACATTGGTTTGTGCATGCGTGTTGATGTTCTACGGACAGTGTTCGAGTCCTGAATTAATTAAAAGTGCGGCACACATCAAACAAACATTTCTGGGCATCGCGTGTGTTCTAGAACAGTTTAAACTTGCTAGCGAACACTATGGACAGATATAGTGTCCTTTAGGACACTTCCATTTTCGTTTGATTCCGAACTTTTCAGGACATCAATTGTGTTCTTAGAACAGTTTAACTTGCTAGTGAACATTACGGACAGGTATAGTGTTCTTTAGGATACCTCCATTTTTGTTTAATTACAAACATTTCAGGACACCAATTGGGTTCTTAGAACAGCTTCAACTTGCTAACAAACAGTACGGACAGGTATAGTGTTCTTTAGGACACCTCAATTTTTGTTTAATTACAAACATTTCAGGACACCGCCTGTGTTCTTAGAACAGTTTCAACTTGCTAGCGAACAGTACAGACAGGTATAGTGTTCTTTAGGACACCTCCATTTTTGTTTAATTACGAACATTTCAGGACACCAATTGGGTTCTTAGCACAGTTTCAACTTGCTAGCGAACAGTACGGACAGGTATAGTGTTCTTTAGGACACCTCCATTTTCGTTTAATTACGAACATTTCAGGACACCAATTGGGTTCTTAGAACAGTTTCAACTTGCTAGCGAACAATACAGACAGGTATAGTGTTCTTCAAGACACCTCCATTTTCGTTTATTTACGAACATTTCAGAAGACCTGTGCTGTCCGCGGACATCTACATTGTTTTTAAAAAAATAAAAAATAGGAACTAATTACAACACAATATAAAAATGTAACTTTATTTCACATACATTAATAATTTATGACAGAGAAGGTGAGGCAGAAACAGAAACAAAAAGAGGAGAAGTAGGGGTTTCGACATGATTGGTATCAGGTGAAGAAGGAATGGAAGTCTCATCAAAACTTTTTGGATTATGGAGAGGGTTTGGGGATAATTGACTGGGATATGGTGAGGGGGACACGTACATGTGGGACAATGGCATGAGGTTTTTGTTTTAAAATGATCCTCAACAAAAGTTTTCAAATTATTAAAATTGCTCAATAATAAATCAATGTTTTCTTTTAAGCTGTCAAGCGTGTTTTCCATAACAGTTTCTTCAGACGTATTTTCTATTTTGGTATGCTCTGTACAAAAAGAAATATATATGTTAAATATATATAAAATAATAACAATTAAATGGTTTATATTGCAAAGTGTGTACCATTAGCTGCACTATTTTCTGACATTTCGTCATGTGGGAAGTGCTCCTCTAGCCATTCCAGAGTACTAGACATTTCTGTGAGAAAAAAAAAATATATAATATTTTTTTTTTATTTAATACAGAAAGTTTATAAAGATATGAGTAAAATGATGTACAATTACTATTTCAGGTAAGATATGTTTTGAGTACTCTGTAGGTCTGGTCTTGGTCTTAGTTGTGGAGTGTCTGTGAGGTAATTATGTTGGAAGCCAATTTATCTTCTCTTGGTATATTCCATTTTTAGAACATATTGTATTTAAATGAATGGTTAGTGCGGTACATATATGGGTTACATTTTTTATGTATTACTACATATAATATGTATGTGTACTACTTTGTGAATTTTTTAAATGTTATCATGTTGTAATATAACAATTAAACATATCCCCCCAGCCTTTTTAGGTAGTGGTACTGTTGTCCAAATATATCCGCGGACATCAAAAAAGTTTACGGACATCACATTCAGTAGAAGTGGTTCAGTATGTTCCATATTACATGTACATGAAGTCAAAGTTACTATTGTTAAGCTTTGCTACTAAAAACCTATGAAATTCAGTGAAAACACGTTGTTAGAGGGACGTTATGGTTAAGTTGTGCTACTAAAAACCTATGAAATTCAGTGAAAAAAACTTTATTAAGGGGACGTTATGGTTAAGTTGCGCTACTAAAAACCTATGAAATTCAGTGAAAACAACTTTGTTAAAGGGACGTTATGGTTCCAAGTAAAACCGAAAAACCCTTGAAATTCGCCAGTTATGGTAAGCTAAGCAACCATAACTCGCGCCACCACCGTGCACTGCTTAGACTAACACCCAGGACATCAAAGATGACATCACAAATGTCGTTGATCACAGTTTCATATTTCGAATTGTTGCGTGCTGTGTTGTGAGATGATCTGTGTTGTTTTCTGGGTTCTGTGTTAAGTCGCGTAGAACTGGAGACTGGGCATGTTTCGCTACGCACCCTGTACCGTCACGGAGAGAGACGGGGAATATGAATGCTTTGATAATGTCAGGCTTAGGGGCGGGAGATATGATTTAGTGTCACAAAAGCAGGTCAGCCAGGTCGATGGGGCAAGTGATAGGATTATCACATAATGTTGACGCACAGCAGCCTGATTTATCATTTGTTTAGTGGACAAAAAGTCGGATAAGGGCCATAGGAAATTGTATTGTCAACAGACATAAGGAGGGTTCTTAGAACACTTTCAACCTGACAACGAACAATACAAACAGCGTTCTCATAACACCCCCATTTTGTTTAATTGCAAACATTACCTCCACGTCCACTCTTCCTCGTCCCAGTACTTGCTTCATGAGGCCCCTGCCTCCGACACAGGACCTTCTTCTATTTCTTTAAATTCCTATAACTCCTCCGCCACATCCACATCACTCAGTTTCATATTACCAAGCCGGAGCATGGGACCTTCCCCGCAGGGAGGGTGAGGAGGGTCGTCAGTACTGTGACGAGGAAGAGTAGGGCTAGGAGTAATTAAGATTACCGGTAAGTAATCAGAGCATTTCAGGACACTGCAAGTGTTCTTAGAACACATTCAACTTGCCAGAGTACAATATGGACAGCGTCCTCAGGACACCCCCATTTTGTTTATGTACGAACATTTAAGGACACCGCAAGTGTTCTTACCTCAATTTTATCTTGCTTGCGAACAAAACGGACACATACTCCGTCCTCAGAACACCCCACCATTACTTTATATAGAACATTTCAGAACAGCCGTGTTGTCCGCAGACGAATCGAACACAACAAAAGCATCTAGCATATAAAAAAAACAGAACATTGAACCTATCTCATACTCCCCCACCCTCCCCAAACCCTCTTACACACCAACACACTCCACTAAATACAATTTTTAATACAAGTTTCACCGCGCTGTCCGCGGTCGCCCACGAATGCAAGATGGCGGGACCCACAGAAAATCTGATGCGCGTCACGCAAGCCGCTCGGCCAATCAGGGCACTGTCCGCGGAGCGAACCGGGAAGTCCGTCCGCGGAGCGAACAGAGATATCACTCATTTGTTTGCCTTACATTTTGGTCATTTAAAAAAAAACTACTGGACGGATTTACACCAAATTTGCAAAAGCACGCTTTCGGGACCAAGCCCCCTCTCCTGCCACAAATTTGGTGTAAATCCGTCTAGCGGTTTGGGCTGTAGGCGTGCGCAAAGTTTTTTCCCATTATGTCTATGGGAAAAAACAAAAGTTTTGGGACCCCCCCTATAACTTTGCCCCCCCTGGACCAAACCTCTCCAAACTTTGCAAGTAGGCCATATACTTTTTTTGCAAAGTTTGGTGAGGCTTCGTCCAGGGGGAGCGAAGTTATAAGCCACCCAAAAAATGCTCTTCCTATGGAAACACCAACTTAACCATAACTACATGGACGCTACCGCATCCATGTAATATCACATGATGTACCTGGACTCTAAGGAAAGTAGTGTGAATACAAGATATAAAAATAGGAACATGTACAGGGAAAGTACAGTAATAAAAAACAACAGAACTATCAGAAAGTGCTGACAACTCTACTGATTATTTTAATGCACAGAAAGGATTGCTGTCTTTCAAGCTTGTGTCTTCCCCTATGTATATGTTTCATATGATATGACTGGACCCTAAGGGAATTATTGTAAGAACATACTTGAAGGATAAGTCTACAAATATACTACCTTTTCCACTTTTAATTCCTGACTGTTACTGAAGAAAACCATGTGGCCTAGATATGTCAGTAAAGGAAAAAAGGGGGAGCCAGGCATGTGATGTCATCAGTGATGTCATCAATGACATTTGTGATCTCATTTTTGATGTCCTAGGTGTTAGTCTTAGCAGTGCACGGTGGCGGGGCGAGATATGGTGGCTTAGCTTACCCTATCTGGCGAATTTCAAGGGTTTTTCGGTTTTACTGGAACCATAACGTCCCTTTAACAACGTTTTTTCACTGAATTTCATAGGTTTTTAGTAGTGCACCTTAACCATAACGTCCCTTTAACAAAGTTTTTTTCACTGAATATAGATATAGATAATGTAAATGTTATATATGTTTACTAAGACTCCCTTAGCTTACATACATATAACATAGAGAATACTGAATCCCCTGCCCGCTTGTAATTTTTATGTCCGTGGACTGCACGCATGTCCGCGGACAGGCGTGGCCACCATCAAAACTATCCAAAAACTCAGGGGGTATCTTACATTATTGTATCATACAATAAAAACACCAAAGGTGTTCAAAAAGCACCAGATAAATACATTATATTTAATAGTAAATAAGAAGTGGAAACTGTATATGTAAGACACCAACAATCCACTGAAATAGTGTTTCCAATATAACGGAATATACCAAAACAAAACAAATATGCCTCCAACAAAATTACCTTACAGAAACTGTGCAGCAAAAATCAAGAGCATACCTACACAGCAGTAACACCAAATGTTTGTAAGAAACTAGTAAGTACACAATATTTATTTCATATATTTATACATTTTCAGTATTGCATGCACTAAAACTAACACGTATTTTCTTTTTACATAGAAATGTCCAGTACTTTGGAATGGTTGGAAGAAAATTTCCCATGAGATGAAATGAGTGAAGACAGTGATACTAATGGTAGACACAACATTTCTCTATATAAGCCAATTAATAACCACAGCCCTCATTACGAGCATGGAGGTCTGGAAAGTAAGGTACCGGTAAGAATGCCGGTACCGTACTTCCTGGACTGTCATACCACAGGCTCTGCTTGCGGGAACCGTTTCACCCACCAGGTTTTTCCTGGCCGGTGTAACGGCACCCGCGAGCAGAGCACATCAGATGCACCGGCACATGCAGAGTTTTGCCGGTGCATTCGACGTCCCCATCTCCATTCAGCCCTTTGGGGCAGAATGGGGATGAGGAGGCCCTGGATTCTGGAACCCGAAAATGGGCAAGTAACGGGTCCGCCTAACTCGGCATGACCGGGTTCTTGCCCATGCATGGGTGCTGAAAAAAAATGTAACTCTGGCGGCAGCCATGCCCTTTTTAACGCCACTGCCAGGGCCAGAGTTGTAATGAGGGCCCGTTACTTTATGTGCAGTTAACATATTTTTTTTAACAGACCATACAGACAATAAATGTAATATACCAAGGGAGACATTAGAAGATCCTCCGAAACAAATGGAACTAAAAATGGATATGTTAATGACAAGTTTCAATCTTTTAAAACAGCTTGTTGCAGACTACATTAAAGAAAAGTTTAAATATCACTGTCCCACATGTACTCTTTCCCCCTCTCCATGTCCCAGCCAACTATCCCCAAACCCTCCCCAGCTAGAAACAAGTTACAATGAAACTTCCATCCCTTCCTCCCCTTCCATACATCATGTCCAAAACCCTAATTCCCCTGTATTTGTTTCAGTTTCTGCTTCCCCCTCTCTTTTGTAATTGTTATACTTTTAAACAATAATACAATTTTAAGTGTGTTCTTAGCAAAAGCCTGTGTCTTATTTTTTTAAAAAAAAGGCTGTTAGGGTGTCCGCAGACAGCGTGGGTGTCCGTTTTGTCTGCAATTTACCAAAATGGGCGTGTCCTAAGGACACTATATCTGTTTGTACTGTTTGTAAATTAAATGGAGGTGTCCTTAGAACACACAAGATGTCCGCCTGTCCACAATTAACCAAAATGGGGGTGTCCTATGGACAATATACCTGTTTGTACTGTGCGTAATTAAAATGGCGGTGTCCTTAGAACACACCAGATGTCCGCTTGTCTGCAATTAACCCAAATGGGGGTGTCCTAAGAACAATATACCTGTTTGTACTGTTCGTAATTAAAATGGATGTTTCCTTAGAACACACAAGATGTCCGCCTGTCTGCAATCACCCAAAATGAGGGTGTTCTAAGAACACCCCCGTGTTCATAATGTCAGCAACCAGAATGAATATATATCCGTATAACACATATCCCGTCCGTCTGTCCGCAAGGTTTTGACGCACATTTATTTTATTTGGGGACTTCAATTCTGTTCGTAGAACACCCGTGCACAAGTGCATCACACCCTTGGGTCCTACGAACATTGCGCCTGTCCATCACTGTCCGCCGCACGTGTGTTGCACTTTTAATTAGTTTGGGGACCCAAACAATGTCCGTAGAACACCCGCACCCATGCACACAACCGTTGCTGTGCATTTGGTGTCCTGCGGACAGCCGTCCAGTTCGTGTAGGTGTCCACGGCGTCATCATGTGACTGCACCCATGCTGAGCGTGTGTCCTGATTTGCGGACACTGTCTGGGCCCTTTGAACATTTAAAAAGTGCTTTTTTTAGCACTCCTAAGTATTTCAACATCCATAAGCAGCCGTGGCACAGAGTGACACAGCGACCCTACAGCAGCGCCAGTTACACCCCCAAGCCCGCCCCATGTGCCATGACCAGTGCACAAATCCAGTACATGGCGCAAAGACCAGTGGACCAGCATACAGCCCCCCAACCATGAAAACGCGTGTAAAACTCCCTGCGAACCCCTCTGAATACACGTATCCCACTCGCGCCAGGTAAATAGCATAGAAAAATCACTGCCCTGTGGCGTGGGCTGCCTGTGGGGCATGCCCAGGATGGATGGGGTGCCTGTGTGTATTTGGGGGGTGCGTGTGAAGTATCACACGCGATATGCCTTGTGCAAACAGGGTACGTGTATTCTGAGGGGTGCGCAGGGGAGTTTTACACGCATTTTCGAAGCTGCAGGAGGGATATGTGTATTCTGGGGGTGCACAGTACGTTTTACACGCAATAGGCCTTGTGCGAGCAGGGTACGTGTATTCTGAGGGGTGCGTGGGGAGTTTCACACAAGTTTTCATTGCTGCGGGAGGGGTACGTGTATTCTGGGGGTGCGTGGGATGTTTTACACGCCATAGGCCTAGTGCGAGTGGGGTATGAGTATTCTGAGGGGTGCACGGTTAGTATTACATGCGTATCAGCTGCCGTGGGAGGTGTACTTGTATTCTGGGGGTGCGCTGTACGTTTTACACGCGATAGGCCTTGCGCGAGTGGGGTACATGTATTCTTACCAGAGCGTGGGGAGTTTCACATGCGTTTTCACTGCCGTGGGAGGGGTCCGTGTATTCTGGGGGTGTGTGGGACATTTTACACGCAATAGGCCTAGTGCGAGCGGGGTACGTGTATTCTGAGCGGTGCACGGGGAGTATTACATGCTTTTCCGCTGCCGCGGGAGGGGTACGTGTATTCTGGGGGTGCGCGGTACGTTTTACATGCGATAGGCCTTGTGCGAGCGGGGCACGTGTTTCCTGAGGGATGTGTGGGGAGTTTCACATGTGTTTTCGCTGCCGCCGGAGGGGTACGTGTATTCTGGGGGTGCGCGGGATGTTTTACATGCGATAGGCCTAGTGTGAGCGGGGTACTGTATTCTGAGCAGTGCGCGGGGAGTGGTACATGTGTTTCTGCTGCCACGGAAGGGGTATGTGCATTCTGGGGGTGCGCGGTACATTTTACATGCGATAGGCCTTGTGCGAGTGGGGTACGTGTATTCTGAGGGGTGCGCAGGTAGTTTCACATGTTTTTTCGCTGCCACATGAGGGGTACATGTATTCTGGGGGTGCGCGGGACGTTTTACACATGATAGGCATAGTGCAAGCAGGGTACGTGTATTATGAGCGGTGCACGGGGAGTTTTACATGCGTTTCCGCTGCTGTGGGAGGGGTACGTGTATTCTGGGGGTGCGCGGTACATTTTACACGCGATAGGCCTTGTGCGAGCGGGGTACATGTTTTCTGAGGGGTGCGCGGGGAGTTTTACACACGTTTTCGCTGCCACGGGAGAGGTACGTGTATTCTGAGGGGTGCGGAAGGGAGTCTAACACACGTTTCCGCTGATACGGGAGGGGTATGTGTATTCTTGGGGTGCCCCAACATGAATTGGCAGTGTGTGTCCTCCCAGGTGTGCCCTCTCCCCCCTCCCCAGGCCCTGCAGGCATCCCACAACACAGGGTACTACCCTGCACCCCTGGCCATGTCCCGCAGGCAGCCCATCCACCCTGGCCATGCCCTCCAGCCAACCCACACGTCACCATGCACAAGTGAGCAACGACACATGTCCCCCTGCATCCCCACCCACCAAGCAGTGACAGGCACCTGCCAGCAGGGCCCGACCCATGTCCCTGCACCCCCACCCACCCAGCGGTGATAAGGCACCTGCCAGCAGGCCCTGACTCATGTCCCCCACCCACTCACCCACCCAGCAGTGACAGGCACCTGCCAGCAGGCCCCGACTCATGTCCCTGAACCCCCACCCACCCACCCAGCAGTGACAGACACCTGCCAGCAGGCCCCGACTCATGTCCCCCCACCCACTCACCCACCCAGCAGTGACAGGCACCTGCCAGCAGGCCCCGACTCATGTTCCTGCACTCCCATCCACCCAGCAGTGACAGGCACCTGCCAGCAGGCCTCGACTCATATCATCCACCCACCCACCCAGCAGTGACAGGCACCTGCCAGCAGGCCCCGACTCATGTCCACCCACCAGTGACAGGCACCTACCAGCACGCCCTGACTCATGTCCCTGCACCCCCACCCACCCAGCAGTGACAGGCACCTGCCAGCAGGCCCCGACTCATGTCCCCCCTCCACCCACCCACCCAGCAGTGACAGGCACCTGCCAGCAGGCCCCAACTCATGTTCCTGCACCCCTACCCACCCATCAGTGACAGGCACCTGCCAGCAGGCCCCGACTCATGTCCCCCCCAACACGTCATGACGATCCACAATCATGGGCCTCATGGCCACCCAGTTCACACCCCACACCACCCCAGTCCAACACACACAACCAGGTATTACATCCACCCCACATTGAAATCCCCATCACATGATACATCCCAAATGGCAAGTATGCACATCAACACATTTCCGTCACACACACACAATGGATGCATGTGATAGAGAAAACACACATCGTGACAAGCATTAAACCAAAGAGAGAATACCACACATTGAAGTATGAAATAAAAATGTATTAAACACAAAAGCAACCGAATGAAATGAAACACACAATAATAGAAATAATGAAGAAAAAGCTGCATGTCCAAAAAATAAAATCAAAATGTGTGAAAGCAGAATCCAAATCAATCCAAAAGCACATGGGTCCAAAGTGTCTGCCCGTCAAAACAAATCCAAAGTGAAAAAACAACACAAAAGCATTGATCCATGAAAAAAAAAAGAAGTGAAATCCAGTGTTGAACTATGTACAAATCCAGGATCCATGAGCCCATCCATTGAAAGGAAACCTACAAAAAACACTACCTAATGAACAACTATATACAAAAAGGCAGTGCATTGTCCAAGCGCCCAAAATAAATAAAAACAGAAAGGAAACCTAACACTAACTAACTATATACAATGGCAGCGGTCAAGTCCTACGGCTCACTCTGTGATGTCCAGGGCCATGGCATCATCGAACTCCATGTCGATGTCCAGGAGGCGGGACTCTTCTCTGGCCCCGAGGTCTCGCAGGGATGCAGTCATGGCCTGTTCCAACTCCCTGTGAGTTGCCTCGAGTCACTCAGCCCACCTCAACGCCCTGCGCATGGAGAACTCCACCCTGACCATGGTGAGCCGTGCCTCTTCCGCCTGCCGCCACTCTGCATCTATCCGCTGGCCCAACTGCTGCCACACAGAAGACACCCCCATTCCAGGTTCCTCCTGCCCTCTGGTCGATGTCTGCCCCACTGATGTTGATGGCCCAGAGCCATCATCGCTCCCACCTTGAGCCTGCTGCTGCTGTTTTTGTGCCCTGCCCGATGATGCCGGCACATCCTCCATCTGCTGGTCTCCAGTTGCTGGACCTCCGACTCCCGACTGTGGCAGGGATGTGATCTCCACCAAGCTGGCTGCGTTGGTCGGGCCAGGTCCACAGGGGGCCCTGGTGGAATTTGGACCGGAAGACGCAGGGAGAGTGACTGGCGCATAGTCTCCACAGAGGAGGAGAGGGCCGCCAGAGTGCCTGACACATGTCGGAACCCTCCGACCATGGCCCCTTCCAACTGTGCCACGTTGGCACACAGCTCTTCGTGATGGCGTGCGTGGTCCCCCCAGGGACATCACGAATGACATTCGCGACACCAATCAGGATGGACCCCATACACTACCTCCTCGTCCGCAGGTAGTGTGGTGCCAGATGACATGGGCCTCCCCCCTACATGCGGACAGGCGTGGGACAGGGCATCCCTGCTGGTGCATGGTGGTGCAGTCACAGGGTCAGGGACACCGACATGCACAGTGACAGCTGTGGCGCAGAGTGGCGCAGCGACCCTGCAGCAGCACCAGTTACACCCCCAACCTCGCGACCTATGCTGCCTCCTGCCCCTGGACTGCACCACTTGCACCAGTGGTACAAACCCCCATCAGGCCCCATGTGCGGCTCAGTAGCGGCCTCCTCCTCCTCAGTGTAGACCACCAACCTGGATGGCTCTGCACCTTCTTCCGCCATCGCAAGCCCCTGTGGGGGCTCACCCGGCCCTTCCACTGCAGCCATAGTGGCAGATGCGACACCAGTCCCCTCGCTCCCGGATGATGGTAATTCCTGGGAGGGTGGCTGGGCCTTGCATCGCCGGCCGGTGGAGGCATCCCCACCTCTTTGCTCCACAGCGCTGTCTCTGCCCTCTTCTTCACTCGACGCAGTGTAGAGGGAGACATAGAACACAAGCATCAGGGTACTGTACAATAGTCCCCTAGACAGGAAGCACTAGCACATGAGTGGCACTGTCAAACGTCACTTCCATGCTGTCCCTCCACAACACATGGGTCAATGCAGGCAACACACATGCATAAACAGGCACGGTGCATGCAATCACCATTAGCATCCATGTACAAGGGCCTCTATTGACATAAATGTTGTCTTCCAACTCACATGCATCATGGGTCATACTGATCCCATGCACACACATCACCGGAGGGGAATGCATCTGGCCTCGTACACCACAGACACAGCGGATACAAGGATGACTACACTACATAAGTGAATCAACACATCATCATGGACATGTGTCATGCATCCAGGGCGTTTAAAAGTCACACACACGCTACTCAGACACACAGACATGTACACCATACATGTCCATGACAGCAGCACCCATCTCTCACACCCCATCCATGTCCATGAACAGAGACAGGGATGCATTCATGTGGGCATTCCGCATGCTGCTCCCCAAGTTGCATTGGAACACATGCACCATCCATGTGGTTCACGCATGATTGGCTCACATGCAGGACCATGATGTCCCTGCACACACAAATCCATACATGGCCTATGTCACACACACAGGCAAGTAGCTGACTACCAGCATGCTGCAACATGCCCTGTTTCACACAGCAATGCATGGCCACTTAACGCTTGACTCCAGATGGGTCTGCCTCTGAAGGATATGGACGTGGAGCGCTGGGCTAATGCATTCCAGGCCCCTTCATCTGGATGTTGGTCAGGCTGACCCGGCACCCTTCTGCATCCTCTGCCTTCATTAGGTGCCGGGCCTTGCTGAGGTCCTCCCAGCACTTCTGGATGTGTTTGATATCACGTGTTGTCACCCCCTCCGGGGTTAATGGCAACCACTACGTCCTCCCAGATCCTCTCCTGTCCTTCCTTGTCGGCGCGTGATGGTGTGAAGAGGGCATCATAATGCCCCAGAACTTGCTCCATCAGGATACCAACTTCTTAATCCCTGAAGCTGGTAGCCCTCTGACTCTCTGGCTGGGGGTCGCCAGTGGTCTCAGATGGTGTTTGCCCAGACATGGAGTGATTTGGCATGTGAAAAAAAAGCCTGTCAGCATGTAATTCGAGGAAAGGTCGTTAGCGCATAAGCGCGTCTGTAACGTTACGTACATGGGCATTTCCCTCGTGACAGGTGCGTAGTGATTCAGCACGTTAAAAAACAGCACGTCCGCATGTCAATGTGTGTAATCTAAGGAAATGGCCTAAGCACGTAAGTGATGTGATGCGCGCAGGCGTTTCCCTCAGCACAGGTTAATGGTGAGCGGGGCCAGCAGTTCGCTGTACGTGCCACCATCACAACTTCAAAGCGGATCAAGGTTGTATCTCTTCTTTTGGCGGAGGTATTGGCTACGTGTGTTTTTCATTATCACGCTAGTCTGACGGTGAGTCGCGCACGCTATTTTTCCCACTGTGGGTGCCCCTGTGTATCGGGTACCCGTTTTTGAGGTCAAAGTAGCCTGCGTGTCCCACGCATATGTGTTTTTCATGTCCCTGGGTGCCACTGCGTACTGAGGGAGGTTAATTCCACACACGTGGTCTACCAGGGGTTGCATGCACGGTTTTGCTGCAGATTTGGGATGCCTGAGCGTTGCGTGACCCCTCATTTCATCACTGGGGTCACATAACGCCTTGCAGGTGCAGGGGTGCTTTTAACATCTTCTATCCCACCACCCTCACCCCAATTGCCCAGGATAATTGTCGTGTACACCTCCCATTGGTACTACTCCATCTGTGCCAGCACTGCTCCATCTGTGCATTGGTTGGGAGGCCACGAAAGGTGAGTGCCGCCTCAGCTGGGCGTACTCCTCATGGCGGGCGTGGTCAGGGACGTGGCTGGGGTGACCAGGGAGTAGGGGGACTCTAGGGTGTCCAGGGTGGCTGCAGAGGGGGAAGAGGCAGGGGTGCGGCAGCTCAGGAAGATGTTGTGCCACGTATTGGTGCAGTCATGCCACCACCCCCTGCGGCTGCGGGAGATGCAGTTCATGCATCTGGCACTGGTGCCCATGTGACCCGGCAGTCGGTTTCATCAACTGCCACGGGCCCAAGGGTACTGGTAGCTGCAGGTGCAGCTGTGGACACCACCACCCAAGCTCAGGGTCTGCAAGCGTAGGCTGCGTTCGTACTATAAGAGTCTATGGAAGATTTCCAGCAGGTCAGGAGGAACACCGTAGGAGCACACAGGGCTGCCCTGACCGAGGCAGGTGTCCCTGGGGCAGTAATGTCATCTGCTGCCCCGACCCACTGAGTGTTGGCAAGTGCAGGGGCAGATGCAGCCAACAACACCCCGGTTGTGAGTCTTCCAACCAGGAGAGTCGCGGTCAATGACCCTGGCACAGCGGATGTTGCTGCGCAGGGTCTATTCCAGGGCACCCAGCAGCCATGGATGCAAGTCAGGCCTTCGGTCGTCCTTCCACCTGCCACTCCCTTGGTTCAATCCACCGGTGCCACTGGCCATACTGATCAGGGTGGCATTCACCAGCCAGGGTCCGCACCACCACCCAAGAGGAGGAAGGTTGGACCTGCAACACAGCCTGGGACCCCAGACACAGCCACGGCCTTCTGCACGTCAATGAAGAAGCCTTTCTCTGTGCAGAAACTGTACTCCGTTGTGGACTACGTGCAGGAACACAGCTGTGACATGCTAATGGGGCCGAATTTTCAAACTACGGCTGCCCATCCAAATGCCCACTGGAAGCAGCCAGTTGTCTGTGTGATGTGTATGTGGCAGTCAAGCACAACACATGACACAGGCAAACCACACATGGGCTGGACATACACGCAAGAACACTCACTGGATGGGACATTAAAGTCCCGCATCTCTCCCACTCCTTCGACCGATTCTGCCGGTATGAACTCCGCAACGCGTGACTCGTGCGGAGTGAGGTCATCCTCCTCAGGTGGTGGCCCACTGCCACTCACCAGAGTCATGCTGTAATTAGAGGCACGCTTGGCCTTAGAGCTGCCTTTACGCTCATCCCAACGCTTCTTGCACTCGGCAGCTGTGCGCACCTCATGGCCGAATGCACTCACATTATCCGCAACATGCTTCCAGTGGGTATTCTGATAGGCAGCCTTAGTTTGACAATTCGGCCCCACTAGCAAGGAGAGGTTTGCGCAGCTTGAGCGTACCATCTCGGCTGAGCTATGTGCTTGCCGGGAGGTGCATCAGTTGTCCAGCCAGGCCTTACAGGAAGAACTCTGTGTTACACGTGTTACCTTGCAAGAGGAAGCACGTGTATCACGGGAGGTTCTGCATGCAGACCTACGTGTAATCGCCGCACAGAACCAGGCTCACCTATCCGGCAGGCTTGCTGCCGATGAGGGGCAAGCTGCGGCTAGGCGTGGTCAGGCTCCTGTGCCATGTCCTCCTTTTCAGGATGAGCCAGACTCGGACGTTGAGATATCTCCCACATGGGTCAGGCTGTGCAGGCGTTGAGCCCATGGAGGTTTTTATTTTGTCTCAACATCATCGCATGTGCGTGTTGAGGTGCACCCTATACCTCGCCCCTCCTGGGTGCCTCCCCCCTGGGTCGTATGTGGCCATTTTTGATTTTTGATTTTAGTTTAGTTAGTTAATTAGGTTATGTAGGTTGTTCATTGTTAGTTTAATTAGTTAATATAGTTTAATATTGTTTGTCTATTGTGCATTCATGTGACAGTGTGGTGATTTGTGGCTTTTGAAAGCATCCACCGTCTGTTTCAGCTGGGCCTTCAAGCTTGTCTTGTGTATGTGTTTGCAGCTTGGGGTCCTGACTCACATAGGCCACTCCTGCTTCCCTTATCCATGGGCTTGCTAGGATGGTTCGGTGTAACAAACATTTACACAAGGGATTTGGACTTTCATAATAACATGGCCTGTCAGCTTCTGTACTACTTGCGTTAACACCCCTAGTGGGGATTTGTAGCGTTTTATTCACCCCATGTATGTAATCAATTTGGGTGAGTATGTGATTGATGTCTCCATTAATTGATGTGGATTGTGATGTATGTTATTTTCTTGCCTGTATATATGCTTGATGCCCTTCATGCTGTAGACAGTAGCCTGCACCCTTGGCCTGTCAAAGTCACACTGATGGTAGGAGGAGTTTCGATGTAGGTCTGTAACTGGGCCCAGTGACAACCAGCATGAAGACACACACACAGTGAACTTTCAATCCTTATTAATATCTTTTATGCCCTTTCTGCAGGGAAATGAGTCTCCACACTACCTTTGGCAGCAGACACAGGGAATCCTGATGTCTGGCCACGTTTGGTGGTGCAGACATGTGCATGTGTGTGCAAGCAGAAGCACAGGGCTTGTGCTCAGACGTCCGACAGAAGCAGGCGTGTTTCCAGGAGCTCCAGGCAAGGTTAGCAGCACAAGGGCCCACACTACAGCCAACCTTCCACCAAGCCAGCTGCACATTTGCTAAGTAGCACCAGTGCTGGGGAGCTTTGCCAGGCATTGTTGGAGAAGCACACAGTACAGCTGACATGCGTTGAGGGCCAAATGCAAAGTGGCTTTACAAGTTGTCAGGGGAACACGCAGGGGCCATCGAACATATCCTCGAGTACCCCCTGCTCCATTGAAGCAGAGTTATTAGGGCAGTAGCGTTCCTAGCCAGAAACTGATAAAGCGCACAGGAACACCCTGCGAGGCACAGACTCATGTGCCGTGCATATCATTTGCATGTGCAAATTGCCACCTGCACTACCTATTGAAATCCGCGGCTGCCAGAACACAACTTGTACTGAAGTTGCATCTCGCTATACGCGTGTAGCAGCTCACCCAGGGACCATTGCATCATGTGTGATTCTTGACACATGCACCTGCCTTACTGCATTGACAGTGTATGAACCATGAGGGGGCCAAGCTAACACATGGGTACAAAGCAGCAGATAGGAGTGTTTGTTTGTGGAGGAGTCACTTACTTTGGGGCATGGATGGTATTGTGTGTGTGTGTGTTGTTAACACAGATTCAGATTAGTAACTCATGCTCTCTTTGCATCATTGAACTGCTCCTGTTACCAGACCTGAGAGTGCGCAGACAGGAGGCCAGCACTCACCCCAGAGATAAGTCTCTCTTTGGCTTGCATTTGACTCATTTGGTACAATGTGATTGATGAACATGTTTTCTCAGATTGAGTATGTGTTGTGAATAGTAGTTTTTACTACTTTGACTACTTTCCCTTGCCAATCCGACTCCCCTCTCCTGCCCCTCATTCCAGTTATCCTGCATACCAATGCCTGTCCAAACAACATATCCCTGACCTTCCTTCCCCGCCGGGGTCTCAGAGGCCTGTGTAAGTTTGACCTTGCAGGCGCCCAGACCACGGAGGGGGTGATTGGTTTGTGCCACTCCTGCGCCTGGACACCGGAGCTGTGACACTACCCATTAGTTGTTGCATCCTCATTGTATGTTATGTACCGTAAATGGTACCCATCCTGTAGGACCATTGTTCAACTGTGCTTCCTTGGTTGTAATATCATTGTGCTTGTACATGTGCTTTGACATTTCTTGCTACTTCAAGTCATCTACTGGAGACTCTTCCTGGTTTTTTTTGTGCCTACAGGCTTTTTCCCTGGTTTGTGGGTTTGCCTCCTTGGAGTTCTCTGCGAGTTGGTATTTTTACCAGTCAAGGTGGCCTCTGAGGGGGCTGGACCCTATTTGCATGCAAGCTGGAACATGGAGACCAAGGGGTAGGGTGATCCTGTAGCCAGGTAGACTTGAAGGAAGAAGGCTACATACGCCAAACACAGTTGTTCAGAAGGTCATGGTGATGTGTAAATGAGGGAGGGCCTTTTGTTGTTGGACAGTTGGCTTGGGCTAGAGTTTTTTGGGCACTCTGACATTGTAATTGTGAGGTACTATGTACATGATGTGATGTGCTGGTCAATGCCTGTTCTGTGTTGTCTTTACTTTTCAGGTGTCAGGGGATTGGTGTGGTTTGACATGCTGGGGTGTTCACATGGGAAATGTTCACATGTGATGTGTACAGGACATTGAAGGTATTTCACATGCATATATTGAGTGCATGTCCCTAATGACACACAGTTGCACAATGATCCACCACATGTACAACCACCCTTCCATGGTGCACACAGATTGAATTCTCGGGCCCGCTGTGTCCCTGCAGCACATGATCCATTACCATTTGGTTATTGATTTGATTTGTCATTTTCATGTGATGCTCAAGGTGTATCTGCAACACAATGGCTGATCAATGTGCTGTGTGCTGAGCAGTGTGTTGCAGGAGACACACACAGCACACGGGTTTGGGAGTAGGGATTTTGCCATGCCCAATGTGCATGTGAACAGGCATTCAGTGTTGTGCTCATGCTACGACTGGTGGAAAGCATTTGTGTCTGACTTTGTATGTGTGGGAGGTTGTTGGTTAGTCATTTCATCTGATTCCATGTCAGGCATTATTGTCTCGTGCCAATTTTCATTTATGACATGTCACTTCGTATCTTATTGGTCATGTGTTGGCCTTTTGCTATGGCATGCCATGTCATGGTGTGGCAGACAAGGGTGATGTGGGTTGGGAGGCTTTGGATGACATACCAGGGATTGTGATGGCCTGTTTTGCGGGGGGTGGTTGGTTGATGCACACCTTGCATGTGTTCCTTTTGGTCACACAGGATTGGTTATGTTTCAGTAGCTAGGGATGCACACAATGTAGCACTTCCGTGGCAACATTCTCAGGGTGGTAAGGTTGCAACAGTTGACTATCTCTATGTCATCATCGATTGTCACCTTGTATGTGCCAGGCCTGTGTGCACTCTGCAGGGGTGGGAGTTTAGGTGAAAAATCTGGTCACAAGCTGTGTCTGGGCTGCCTCGCCGTGTACCCTTTCCCCTCCCATGGGCAGCGCCTGTGCCTGTGGTTGGGGATGTCGGGGCACCACCATGTCCACTGGTACATCCTGCCGTGTTGCAACATTGTGCAGGACACATGCTGCCACAATGATCCTGCACACTACTGGGGTGCGTATAGTAGCTGGCTGCCAGAGCGGTCAAGGGAGCGGAAGCGTGACTTGAGCACTCCAAATGTGCGCTCCACATTTGGATATGCCCCTGGTTACAATATGGGCAGTGTTGTATCTTACCTGGGGTTGTGTGGTGGGGTTCTGGATTGGCATCATCATGTGGTTGATCAGAGGGTAGGCACTGTGTCCTGGGGAGGTGATAATGGTTGTGATTATTGGGGTTTGTGTATTTGGCTGTGTGTGACATGCATGCATGTGCACAGGCATTTGTACTCACCTAGGAGCCATGTGTCGCCATGCTGCCCAGCTTCCAGGGCCAGGCTCAGGGTGGAAATTCTGTATATGAAACTGTCATGGGTAGAGCCAGGGTAGTTTGCATAGACATAGGTGATGATTCCCTTTGCATTGCATACGACCTGCACATTGATGTAATGCCAGTGCTTGCGGTTTCGATAGGTGTGCTCAGTGGCCCTAGGTGGACATAGGGTCACATGGGTGCAATCTATGGCACCGAGCACTTTGGGAAATTGTGCCACCCTGTAAAAGTCCTGGACCATGGCCTGCCTTTCTGCAGGTGTTCTGAGCATGTATATGTGCCTGCAGACTGAGGGGCACGCAGTGATAATTGCCAACACCTGGTGTAGGCAGCGTGACTGCGTGACCTGTGAGATCCCGCCCGACTATGGCAGTTGTCTGCTGAAATGACCCAGTGGCCAAAAAATGCAGGACATTGAGAACCTTCTCTAAAGGACTCAATGCTTGGGAGCACAGGGTGCGTGTCGTAAGGTCATCTTCCCACTCCCTGACCAGGTCTAGGATGATACGAGATGGAAACCTATACCTGCCATAGACCTAGTCATCAGGCATCCCAAAAAGGCTAGTCCGGGGAAAAAATAAATGCGGGCCCTGGGTATTCTCCTCCTGCTGCGGTGCCCCACGATCAGTGCTGCGACAAATGGGGCATTCATCGTAGCTGGATATACGTGTTTGTTGTTTGCGCGCACTTTTATACTGTGCGCGGGGACGCTTCCGCCTGCCTTCATGTGGCAGATGTTTTGACGCCTATGTGCGTCTTTTGTCGTGCAGGGGTTTCCCATATTCGATTCCATGAATACGTGTTGTTCGCGTGCATGTGGGCGTTCCGTGTATTTCCCTGCAGTACTTCCCCAGTTACGCCTTCTTTTTCACTCGTTGTTCCCCATTCCGTGTGTTGCGCCCTTGTCCCGCCCCCTTTTTGGTGTGTGCGCCGACGTTGTGAGCTTTCCCTGTGCGCGTCGTGCACATCGTTCAGGATGTTGGAATGACGTGTGCGTCACGCACGGATTTGGCGCACATCCTGGGGAAAACATGCGCAGGCCCTTCCTTGAATCACACGCGTGTGCATGCGCTTGCTTTTTCACACTTGCGCCAACTTGCGCCAAGATTTCCGGCACAAATTTCTTCCATGAATCGGCCCCATAATGTTTTCATTCTGAAAAGAGGACATACCAACATCTCTCAAAAAGGCACAGACAATCTTGTTAACATTGCGCCTTGCTTTCTCCATTTGTGCACCAAATGAAAAAGAATGCAACCACATTTGTCTCTGCGCAATACGGGACAAAAATTACTCTGGAGTTTGGATACATGTCATTGACTTTCCCAAGTCCTTCTTTCATTGCAAATTGCAAAGAGATTCCAGAGACATGTCCTAAACTGTTCCCTCCACAACGAATAATAATAATATCTGGGTGACGCTCTGTCACCAAAGAAGCACAGAGAGGTACCAAATCCACCCACTTCATTGCACACACTCCATGCCAGTGCACTTCCACATGAGAGCATCCAAGATGTGCTGCCACTCCACAGCGATCTGCATGCACCTCCAACCAATTTCTGAAACACACAGCCATAGCTATCTGCTCTTCTCTCAGGAAAAAGGCCTACTAACAAACTCTCTCCTTACAGAACACACCCAGTAAACGTCTTAACCAATCCCTTGCTCTACTCATTCTCATTTGCATGCCTCTCAACCCCAAAATCCCTGTATGTAATATGCACTGTCCGCGGACAACCGCAATGTCCGCGGACAGATCGAAAATCTGAACGTGCGGAAGGAAAATTTAAATAGTGTGCCCCATTTCCCCTTTGAGGTTGGCTCTGAAAAGAAACTTTTTTTGTTTTGTTTGACAGATGCTTCAAAAACACCTTTTATTTTGTATTTTTTTTGGTTTTTCTTTCTTATTTTCCTCCAAACATATTTACTTTAGCATCTCCAAAGCAACCCTTATGTTCCAAAACAGCATGGCATTTCCCAAAAAAGATAAAGAAATGCCATCTTCTTTAAAATAAACAACATTATCAGAATCAAAGTTCTCATTATTAGAAAAGAACATACGAGCTCTAAGCATGGAAGCAAACATGCCTCAGTTGATTGCACACCTAGCAATATTTTGCTGAGGGAAAACAAAACTATTGTCCCATACTGCCCTAGGTAACAAAGCAGAAAAAAACAACCTTGGCATTTGGAAGGACTTTCATGATTGCCTGAACCAAGTTTTGCAGATCTTGCAACAAAGTAGGGTCACTGACATAGCCCAAATGCACAGCACCGCAGTGCAGGACAAATACATCTGGACTATTGAACCTAGCCATATCCTGACAAACTACCAAAATTGCCTGCAAATGAATACCAGGCACAGTACTCCACACCACCTCCACTCCTTTCACATCAAAATTCTTTGCCACATTCCTACATTTAGCATACTGCTTCAAAATATCAACAAACATATCTCAGAGCACCAACACCCTGACTTTCTCCACCTCGGCCATCTTCACTACACACAGCCTCATTCAACGCAAACCACAACCTCAACATCTGATTGGCTGATCCCTACGGTCCCTTTTCCATGCTGGATTTGCTGCGAAACCCCAGATGTGGCTCACCCAGTCTGCAGACAACCCCGGTCACTGCATAATGCGTAACAATGGGCAGCCCTTGTACCCTTTCCACTTCACTCTCTGCACCATTCCCTCATTGGCTACTGTTAAGCAGTCACACAATCATCCACCAATCACATCCAAGAACTCTACATCTAACTCTATTATCACAGATTAGCACTTTAGATGTCCGATTGATCACTCTCAGTACAATTCGTCTGTGACTGCAAAGGACCTACAACAACAACTACTCAAAAACTCCCCAAGACTTCTGCTTGCAGATTCATGCAAATCCACATGCATGAACACAGACTACAGGTATGGATATTATCTAAACAGTACATGTACAGCTCTTCTAGGAATACAATACATCCCGGGAGCATAGCTCAGTGGCAACGTGCATGCCTTGGAGGCAAGACGACACGAAGCAACACAGGTTCGATCCCCGGGTCCTCGCATAGAAACCTCTGGGTGTTTAAGCGTGTTATAAATACGCAACTAAGATAAGATAATTACGCAACTAAAAAACAAACAATTCCTATAACAGTGCCTCGATGCCCGCGGGCTGTGTGAGCGCTTTAAAAATGTAAAATAAAATAAATAGAAATATAAACAGAGTAACTGCCACTTACCCTGCAAAAACTGTAAAATGAACTTACTGTCATTTCTCCCATCTGCTATGATGAAGTGTTAATTGCAAACCTTTATGCTCTCCAAATGTGTGTTCACACACACACACCTATTTAAAAATATTATTTCATATTATAAGTTTGGAGAAATAACAGTATAATTATGAAAACAAAAAATAACAATGTCTACATTAACAAAAGTTCTATAAACAAACATATTCACTAACTTCTTTCTTTTACAATTGCAGTGAAGACCACTCTCCTGAAAAGCAGCAGCGTCTGAAGTACGAACAAGGACTTAGAAGAAACCTACTCTTTCCATACAAAAAAGTATGTACAATACTAATATACTGTTCTAATTGTTACTCAAACACACTAGCATTTTAGTATGTAGAACAAACAACATATTAACCAGTTACCATTAGATGTAGTATTAGTGCTTCCCCTTACCAGTTCCATACTTTACATTGTCACCTGAACTCAGTATACTAACACACAAATACAAGAATAGCCTTCCGAACTTGATGTAGCTGCCCATTGCACAATCACACACCTCCACAATCATCCTTACCATCATACTCAGACACTCATGCACAAAGCACGCTTACACTGCACAACAACCCAACCCACACTTTCTTTTTTCTCCAAAAGACCCCAAAGAATGCCTACCAAAAATCAACTCTGTACACAGAAGTAGAGCAAATAAAAATAGCAATGTCAAAAATAAGCATCCATCTCTAGCACATTTTGTACAAAAAGTTCAAACAAAACAGCTAATACAGTCATTAAGCAAAACAAAACATGCTTCCAGTACAGAAATTTAAGTAATTAACAAGACTTCAGCTACCACTACTCCTAACACTGCATCTATACATCTTGATGTAGTGGCAACTAAGCATGCCAAAAAAAAAATGTTTTAAGAAAATGTTCTGCCACAGAGTCCTTCAGACCCTTATAAAAACAGGAGAGAAATCATGCACAACCCTTAAAACCTACCGTAGAAAATTAGTCCTAGAAGCTCTCATAGACAGTACAATCCTTCTCAAAAGGAAATTATTTATTTTAGTTTTAAACAGAATGAAACCACTAACAAAACTAACTACTAAACTACAAAATAGACTTCTCAATAAACAGAATATCAACAAAAATAGCTTCTTAAACATCTGTGGAGGTGAATGGAGTCACACCACGACCACAGAACCATATTTTAATGAAGAAGCATATAAACAAAAGCAAACAAACCCAATTGCCATACATAGCAGTGGACAAGGGTATGAAAAACTTAATAACACCATTATGGAACAAGAAACTCTGCTCACAAAAATATCCTAGAAAACTCAGTATCACCTCCCCATTCTACTGGACCAAAACATCCAGTCTACAAATGGCCGTGCACATACATGTGTAACATTGCCAAAAAATCTTTCAATTCTTTATGCCAGTTCCTCAGTCAGTATGTGAAAAGCAAAGACAAATTCAACATGAAACTACTACAAAATATGGATGCATGTCAGGTCCGCAAATACACTTGACTACAAGGACATTCATTAGCCTGCATTTCATACCTATTTGCAAAAGCACCTTCCATCATATCAAAATTATATCAACACATCAACTATAAGAAATCTGGTCCAAAAGCTTGACTATGCTGAAAGTCCTGCTTTAGCACTAGCCAATTTAAATAACAATCTTCTACATGGTACACCCAAACAACTACTCGAAGAAATAGAGCATATCCAGAGAAAATATTTTGGAATTGAAAGCCACTTGCAAAATGCAATAGATGCACAACAAACTAGCAACTACTGTACAAATAGCAACCTTATATTAAACAAATACGAAAAAGAAATACTTAAGTTTAAAGGTAACTCTGCTGAAGTACCAAACCATATGTGTGTGTGTGTGTGTGTGCGTTAGGCAGAATTATATGCAGTACCCTTTTCGAACACCACACACAATTAAGACTACAAGTGGCAGTAGAAATTCACTTTGGTACAAGCCTGTACTACACAGTAAAATGGGTGTGATAGCTGAGCAGCCAGACTTATCTCAAGAGTAAGTGAGCAGTATCAATAGTTACACAATGGACAGCAATTACTATGATTCAAACAAACACTGACTCAAGGTTTCTGAGTAAAAGAATATACATTTATTCACACATCAGTTGTAAAACATTTCACTAAAGTAAAGGAGTTGAAAAATCACACTCTTAATAAACCACACCACTCCCAATAGATTCTGAACAAGTTAAACTCAAAATAAAGTACGAGCAAAATGGCACTCCAGTAATTTAAAAAGGGAGGGAAAGACAAGTTAGGTAAAATTTGAGGAGCACAAACAAGTAAGTAAGCAGGGCAATCTAGAAAAAGGAACTACAGTGATGGAATCAAATCAAAAAGGCTTAGGGCCAAAGTCAATAGGACAAAATCTTTTGCTCAAGATCACACAGTTAAGGGTAGTTTGCGGTTAAGTCTTTGCCAAGAGTTCTGGTCTATGTTGCTTGGCGGAAAAGTTAGTTTAAAGAGTAGAGAAGGACAAGCCCCCGGATTGGTGAAAGGTTTCACACACCTTCACCGTGGCTGGATGAAATGAACAACCGGATTTGTACAGTACCTTTAAATGGAGAAGAAGCTGTAGCTGAGGCGGATGTTCCTGGCAGTTCCAGCAGGCTCACAGTTCCTGAAGCGACTGTTGGACTGACATGAAGTAGGAAGACTGGAGGGTCCTTCACTGCCCATGGAAGAAACCTGAAGCAGAGCAAAGCAACAAATAAAAGGTGCGCTCCTAAAACCCAAGCAGGGCCGACCTTCCTGGCTATCTGTTTCACCATAGCTCTGTACAGAAAATTTGACCAGAGGAGGAAGTCCTGGCTTGCAGTTTGGGCAAACTGGTTGGTCTCACCAGCTCAGGGGAAGAAGATTCCTGGTAGATCTCCTTTGTTGTTGGAGTCCAAAAGATTCAGACCTGCAGCAGGGCTTCACCGGGCGGTTCAGTCATTGTAGGGATCCTCTTCTGTCAACTCCTCATCGGAACTTTCTTTCCAGTGGCCACTCTGACTTTCCAGACCCAGTGAACTGCTTTTTATGCAGTTTTCCCCCATTCACATAACCTGGAAATCAATCACACAACAGGTTGGCTGTCCTGGTGCGACAGTCACCTAGCCAATCAAACAGGAGTGCAAATTGGATTACCAAGGAAACCGATGGTAGGGGTCATAAAACCCCTCCGCACATCCTGCCTACCCAGACTTTCAGGCACCTAAGGAGGGCTTCTGTGTGGAAACCCATGAAAAGACAGTGAACAAAGAAACCAAACCTGGTTTGGCACGCAGAGTAAAACACGAGAAAGACATTTTCAAAAAGAAATGGTGAATAAACCCAGCTGGAACTGTATAAAAATGTATATGGTCTAGCAGGTTTAAGTTCGAGGCTACCAAGATAGCCTAAAACATTACCAAGGTTATTTAAGATAACCGCAGTAGGAAAAATAGTGTAGTTACCACTGCCACCAGCCAAGTCTTGATGAAAAGGGAGTGAAACAATGCTCTCCAAGAGAAACAGACAAAAAAGGATAAGTATTAACCCTTTCCAGTACTCTATTTAAGATAGTTTGTACTGAGTCTGTGGATTTAAAAGACTAATACATTTAATGGCAACTTTACATGTTCTAGGAGACAGTAGTCAGTCCCAGAAAATGGAGTCTGAGTTGGGAAGTCTAAAAGACAACCATGTGTCACTGCACTGAAAAGATGATGCCTATGGTATAGGTGAGGCTCCACAGTCTATGAACACAAGACAATGTTAAAAACACATAGCAAAACACATGTGAGAGTGAGAAAAAAGGCTCACACTCTTTCCAGGTGAAAAAAATAAATCCTACTAATCCAGCAAAGCTGCTCAGGGACTCAGTAGGTAAGGGAAATTAGCCACTCTGGAGAATTCTCCCTAACAGTGTGGTGCTGCAGGACTTCTTATAAAAGTACCACAAAAACTGTAGACATAACGTACAAAATAGAAGACAATGAAGTTTCGAAATGGTTTCAATTAGTTCTCTACCTTATATCAGAAAACGAATACGACATTACTGACCCCTTAATGCTTTGCAATTACTGCACTGGAATACAACAAAACACCTGCATGTGCTATCACAAATAACTTAGAATTATTCCAACTACCAAAACCCCTGAAACAATTAAATGTATATGAGAGCATCATAATTCAAACAGTGCACCCATTTCAAGCAATAATACGCCTCCAACCAAAAACAACAAAATTACCTCCCTCTTAATTACTGAAAGGCATTTGTGGCAAAGTAGTTTATTTACCATTACATCTCAAAGACAATGTATACACTCTAAGAGTTCAACCGCCAATAGATCAATCTTTAATTGTCTTTATTAAATGGCGTACCTACAAAAGACAAAAAAATGTGGCAACAATCCGTGCTCTTACATAAAGTTAGACAAGCCCTGCAATATCTAAAAAACAACAATGAATACTACAAAGACATTAATATTGAAGAAAACCTGAGAGAAACCATTGAAAAAATTAAAGAGTCACCAGAAACTGGTAAATTTGAACTTCTAAATCCTGCTACAGAATCCAATATTTTACACCATTATACAATTCAACCTTTACACTCTGAAGACACTTTAGATGATGCACTGAAACATACCAAATGCAACACGCCAAAGGATCTCCAATCAGCATATTGGAAAAAAGTATAGACGCACAGGCCTTTCCTCTACTCTTTCCTACTGGAAAAGGAGGAAGGTACGATGATAGACCCACACAAATAGTAGCATCAGAATACCGCTCTTTACGAATGTATTCTGACGACCCCAGATTCAGACAATACGTGGAATACATAAACCACCTTCTCTTTGAAAGTGAACTAGCAAAAGAAAACTGCTTCCGACATCAGGGAAAGGTACGCTGTATGATAAGAATCCTTAGCCAACCCACTTGGTTTGTTACATGAATTTGTGCAGAATATGCATGGGAAGATGTACACGATGTCCTACACATAGCAAACAAAAACAAAACAGACATAGATATAAAAACACCAGCAGAAGTCTGCTCTCTAGATCCTGTAAATGTATGAAGATATTTCTATCATCGCTTCATTGCTATGCTACACTTTATTTGTAATAAGACTCTTCCTCCCCTCGGACAAGTTCAACAATTCTTTTGGAGAAAAGAATACAAAGCCAGAGGAGCACCAAACATCCACATGCTATTATGGATTAAAGATGGTCCTAATTTAGTCAGGACAGTGATGCCGCTGTTTTGCAGTTCATCCAAAAATATGTCACTTGTGAAATCCCTTCACAAACAACACAGTGACCTTCAAGCACAAATTTTACAATTTTAAAGACACAAATGTGGGAAATATTGTCATTGCAAATATATAAAAGGGAAATACTACACCAAATGCCGCTTTGGTTTCCCTAGACAAGTTTCAGCAACAGGTCAAGTAAACAATTTCATGTCTTCAGTCAGACATAGGGTCTCATTACAAGTCAAGCGGTAAGGGGTTAACAGTGCCGGTAAAGGTGCCGGCGCTGTCAATCCCGTACCGCCTGATTACGTGGTCCCCTTAATAGAGAATGTGGCTGCTATGAAGCTGCAGACCATTTAACCGGTACTGCCTTGTATGGAAAATCTGACAATATCGTAAGTCTAAAGCTAGAAAAAGAGTTCTCAAATCATATGAGGACATAGAAACAATAGCCAAAAATGATCCCAACAGCCAAGACATTTTGAAAAACAGTTTACTAGACACATACTACCCAAACAGGAGTACCACTTTGGAAACCATGTGTCTCTACCACATAGCCCAAAACTTCACATACAAAAATAATGTTAAACCAGATGAAAAGAAAGGTAGATACAGAGTTGTAAATTGTGAAGGCAGCTTAGTGAAACTTACCAAACACAGCTTAATTAATCATATCAAATTGTCATTAAAAACTCCTCATTATAAAGAACTGTATTACATGTCCCAGCTACAACTTTATAAACCATGGAGAAAAGAAGAAGAATTACTGCATACATATGACTCCTATGAAAAGACGCTTTCAAAGCAAATGAAAGCACCATAACAGGCGTAAACTTTACAGTGTACCAAACAATGTTGCACAATGAACAGCAACACAAAGAAGAACTCCAGGCCCAACTACATGTGGACACGCCCGCCAATAGTCAACCTTCTGTAACAGGGGACAGCCACTAATAGCAAATGAGGCTTGCAGGTGGAGCATCTTTTATACAAGTGATGACCCACCATCACTTGGACCCGTCAGACTGCCCAGGGCAGGTTCTTGAGGCGGTTGAGGGGCTGGTCGGATCTCCCGACAGCCCCTCTCCTCTGACGGAGCTCATTGATGCCCAGTCCACCCTCCTTCCTATGGCCTCTGTGGTGCCCTTGGAAGTTGAGGAGGGCCCGTTAGTGCATGAAGGCAGGCACTTTATTTCTCGCAAGGCAAGGAAGTCCTTCCTTAGAGCCCAAAAACGACTAAATCAGACAAAGGCCATGCAGAAGAAAGTTGCCTTTAAAGCACTCCCTGGTAAGTGTGTGCAGGTATCACCTGATCCCTGCCCATTAGCGAAGCCTAACAACGTTACCAATCCTGACGACCTGGGATTGGACCTGTATGACCTTGATGAGGAAAGCAAGAAACATCAGTGCAAAAAAGCAGTGATTGCCTCACTGAAAAGCGGCAACGTTCAGATTGTACCCTTTGATTCTCCAAGGATTCCATTGGTTAAGACGCAATCCCAGCTCCACTGTTTTTTTCCCAACATCGAATCGAAAAAAGTGTCTACCCGGCTGCCAGCTGGCTCACAAGTGGCAGCTGCCGTGAGCCCGGCAATTGGCTCTTTGATCTTGGATCCAGCTTCTGGAGGACTGGTAGTTGACTCGGTGCCTCCGGCCTCTGGCCTAGTGGTAACTGAGGAGCAGTCGGTGCTTGTATCTCAACTAGAGGTAGCACAGGCTCCTTTGGTTCCGGCACAGCCTGCTCTCGCGGCGGATGTGCCAGGTCATCCACCAGCCACCGCAGAGCCTGCTAGTGATGCCTTGTCCTTTGCGCAAACTCCCAAGGACATGAAACTAATCCTTGGTTGGACAAGTAATCCGGACATTAATGGCCCTGCTCGCATAAACAGGTCCTTTCTGATGAACTTGTTTTCTCAGATTCCTGCACTAAGAAATGTGTCATCTAAGGACATCGACTGGGTCAAATTAGCGGCCCACAACAACCACAGAGTGCTCTGTAGAGTACAATCGCATATTATATCTAAAATGCTTTTGGACTTTTCAGATGATTTCCACTCTATTGGACTTGTACCCAGTTTGTTTTTGGACATGGAAAGTGCATGGACTTTTCTTGATTGGGTTCCTGTCCCCCCAACAGAATGTCCTGAAGGCCCGGCCTTGGTCCCCCTTGAATCTCAAGCTAACCAACTAACTATGCAACTGGCCTCGCTTACGCAAGCACTGAGTGGCCTTTCCTGGTTGGAGCCCTTGATTAAAGTGGCTGTTGCCATGAAAGGGCCTGCTCCGGTCTCATAATTGACCAGCTTGACCGTAGCTTCCTGGAACGATGGGTTGAGTCTGACAAGAAACCTGATATTTTATTTTTACAGGAAACAATGGCTTTAGGCGGCATCATGCTTGACGGATTTACCTGTTTTAGGGTTCCGGCTCGTCGCGTGCCTGCTGGCCGTCCATCTGGGGGTATCGCCATTCTCATTAATCACGGCTTGAAGGTTGTGTCTTCCTTATTGGACAACTCTGATTCATGTATATTGGTGGAACTGTCGATTGAGCACTGCAATGTTCCGTCTCTCCTCTTGCTGTCTATATATTGGAATCCTAAGGCACTCTCCCTGCATTCGGTCTTGGATAGGATCTTGGGCCATGCCTCGGATTCTTGTCCCAATCACGAAATTGTGATTGGGGGTGACTTGAACTCATATTTAGAACTTCATAACGCTGCCCGCCCTTCTAGTCTTTCCTCTCCATATGTCCAACAAGCATTTCATAGAGGATCTTTATGGGCAAGCTTTTTTGAAGCATAGGGTATTTATCCTATCCAACTTGTGCCACATTCAATCAAAACCTCTTGGAGGCGTGGAGCAGCTTCTTCTCTTATTGACTATCTACTGGCGTCTAAAGTGTGTTCTGGTTTGCTCGACCCAATCTTAGTTTTAGATCTGGGTATGAGCGACCACCATATGCTGTACTCGTGCATACACTTGAGCATTGATGCATACAAAGCCTCGGCCCCAGCTTGTATGGTTGAATGTGATAGGCATACTATCTCTGTTAAATGGCAGCCATCGGTCTGTAGGAAATTGGTGTTCCTGGTGAACAGGGATCTCCTAGCTTGCCAGGAGGACTTTCTCTCAGTGGGTAACGTGGAAAGAAATAATGAACTAAATCTCACAATGATTCACAGGCATCTATCTAACCTAGCAAACGATTCCCTGGTAAAGGGAACCCCTTCGGACGCCTGTCCTTATTCGGTCTCGGTTGTAAATCTAAAAAAGCAAAAAAAAAGGGACATTCATAATTTAAGAACTCAGTCTATTAGCCCGTGTAATTACCACAGGGAAAAAAATTATATTGCTGCCCGTTTCAAGCAACAATTAAAGACACTTCGCCAGGCTGCATACAACTCAGCCAACCAACATATGACTGAGTTGTTATGCAAGAAAATAACCCGGGGTTTATGGGCTATCCTAAGAAATCCGTCTGGCAAGGCAGACACCCGTTTGGTTGCAACCATTTCGGGCCCCGAATGGAAGCAGTTTTTCGGTCAAAAATACGCACTGCCGGAGCAACATCTTAAACTAGAATCAACTTGCAGCTAGCCCTACCTCATGTTTGCCCATGGGAACTTAAAGACATCATATGGGCGATTTCCCAATTGAAATTTTCGAAAGCGGCTGGTCCAGATGGGCTGGCCCCCTGTGTCTTTAAGGATGATCCCAACTTTTGGGCTAGGTACCTGCTTCCACGCTATCAGTTGATTTATCAAATGGGTAGAGTCCCTAAATCATGGCTGATGGCTTTAGTGATCCCGATACACAAAAAGGATGCCTTAAGTAACCCGCTAAACTTTAGACCTATTGCCCTTATAGATACAGAGGCAAACATTTTTGCACGGCTGATCCTGTGCGAGTTGGAAGCCCACATAAGTGCCTTGAAAATCCTCTCAAAAGCACAGGTCGGCTTTCGGCGGGCTATGGGCACGAAGCTAAATGCTTCAATTCTTGCTCACCTCCTTCGGACTGCGCATTCTAAATCTAATGGCACCATTTACATGGCAGCATTACACCTCTCAACCTTTGACAACGTTCTTCGAAATCTCTTTTGGCAGAAGTTGTTATCATATGGTATCCCTTCGGCTTCGGTGGCTATAATTGCTGCCTTACACCAAAATAACTCATATAGGGTCCGAATCAACTCTACGTACTTAGGCGTAAAACAGGGCTGTAACTTGGCTGTGGTATTATTCAACCTTTACCTGGCTGACATTGACAAAATCTGGCAGGGCTCTAATTCTTTTCCGGTAGCATTGGGCAACTTACGGATTCACTGGTTGGCATTTGCGTACAACGTCATCCTATTCGATAGGGTTCCCTTCGGTCTACAAAATAAATTACAGTCCTTTTATGACTATTGGGTGTTAAACAATATGACCATCAATCCAGACAAATCCAACATAATTGTTTTTACAGCTAAAACAAAATTACCCAGATTTAATTTTGTCATTAATGCCCAACCTATTTTGAGAAAAAAAGAGATTATCTATTTGGGATATCATCTATCGAATGGGATGTCTATCGGCGCATGGCGCACAATTTTGAATGCCAAGCTTAATCCATTGTTGGCCCAAATGTCAACGATCTTCCGCAGATACTGCAGATATTCACTTATGCCCCTTTTGCAATAATACACTATGAAAGTAGAGCCTACTTACTCTATGTTGTGGACGTGTGTCTTTTGAAGTTGGGGCCTTTATTAAATCGTTTACAAGGTAAACTCTGGAAGAACATTTTGGGGCTGTCAGGATATCTACCTAATGCCATCATTCTACATGAACTAGGTTTATATTCCCTAGAAGACAAATATCTCTGGCGGATGGTGAATGCTTTTTCTAAAATGATTTCACCTTCTCTGAATTCCCTTTACGAGGATTTTCACGCAATGCTTGCCCATGAATGTCCTTCTTCAATTTCTGAATTTAAAGATCAAATTTATGCCATCTTATCATCGTTGAACATGTCCTAGCAGGATTTGATTGATTCCCAGAGTAAAGTTAAAAGTCGTTTCTTTAAAAATTCTTGGGCACGCAACTCTGATCGGAGGTTACCCCTCATTTGGGACCTATGCCACATTTAGGCAGGCAGTGTCACCTCGGCTGCCTTACTTATTATGCTTCCCAGACAAAGATGCAAGAAGGACGTATATGCGATTTCGTTTGGATCTCATTCACACAGGCTCTCGGATTGGGCACTGGTCAGGGTACAGGGATCTGGCGAAGTGGGAGGGCTGCAGATTCTGTTTACAGTCCGCTGAGTGTGAAACACTCGAACATCTGTTTATGTACTGCAATTGTTTCAAAAAACATAGGCGATGTTGTCTAGGTACATTTTTGACCTTTGATTCTCCTTTTGAACGTCACCTAGTTTGGCTTCGATGTATGCAGGGCAACACCATGTCTATCATGCTAGCAACTGTTCGACTTGTTGTGATGATTGAGGAGCATCTGCTGCCACTCAATAGTGCCATCTTGTGTGGGCAGCCTGTGAAGTAGCCTCCTTCACCCATCTAGAAACTGCATAAGATTTCGAACGCTCTTGGCTTCTGATCGTTAACCATTTTGTGTTTTGATAATTTTAGGGTTTTTCTCTTATAAAATTGGTAGATGCTGAATTTGTTTGATCTTGTGAGATACACACCTGAACACCCCTTTTGGGGGAACAAAGAATGTTGGGGGGGAGTTGGCTACGTCCTATGTATATGATGTGGGTTTGTATTATGTTTCTACATTTTTTTTATTAGCTGCCAAATGTTTTTTAGTAATGTTTTAAGCAATGTGCCTTTCTTGTTTTTTTCCCTTGTTTTTTTGTGTGTTTTATCATTATTATTATCAACATTTGACTATGGATTTCTTTATGTGCTACAAAAACAAATAAATAAATAAATACATTTAAAAAAAAAAAAAATAATGAGGCAGAATTAGCCATGATAGAAGTAGAAAACACCATGTGTCAGTATGAACAAGCTACAGAAGACTTTGCTTTACTGAAATCACAACTGAACAATGAGCAGCATAGCATTTTACAAGAAATATCAAAACAAATTGTACATGGTGTGGAACATGAAAATAAAAACTGTGCCTGACAAGACTACACAACTATACTGCTATATGTGAGTGGTGAAGCTGGTTCAGGCAACACATTCTTAATCAAAATCATCAGCAAGTTCCTTCAACAATTGACAAACAACAAACCGTCAGCTGTTGTAACTGCCCCCACAGGTTCAGCTGCCTACAACATAGGCAGTGTCACTTTACATTGATTGCTACTGCTTCCAGTAGAACACCAAGACAAATTAGACTATTACAAACTTTCCAAAGAAGCTGCAATGGAACTACGCAGAGTTTTCAAACAAATGAAAATACTGCTAATAGATGAGTTGAGGATGGTCTCTAACCTAATGTTGGCTTTGATTCACCTCAGATTACAAGAGGTCCTCAAAACAGACTACGAAGAGCTCTTTGGAGGAAAACACATGATTGTTTTTGGAGATCTTCTTCAATTGACACCAGAGAAAGCTGAAACTATTTTTAAAACCTTAGGGCACAAACTGTGCCGTAAAACTCTTGGCAGCATAGGAAATGTCAACCTTTGGCAACATTTCCAATACAGAGAATTAACAGAAAACATGTGCCAGTCTGCAGACCTCACATATGCCAACATGTTAAAAAGTATTAGAGTTGGTGTATTATCTCAAGAAGCACAATCAATATTAAAAACCAGGCACATCCATGAACTCTATGGCCATAACTCATGTGCATAACATCATGGAACAATTAGCACACAAAAATGTCAATTGAATGCCCTTGATGCAAACTCTTGCAAGCAGTTCAAAATTCAATGAAACAATGTTGAAAAAAGAAATGCAACCAATAATTGAAATTTGCTCCACAGATAAACTGGACATACATGGTATGTGTCAGGGTTGGCACTATTATGAGTGAGAAGAAAGTGTCTGGGATTTGATTTAGGGCATTAAAACTTACTTTAATTAGAAACAAATCTTATTTAAGCCTTAACTACTATATTCATTGTAAGAGTGACCCAATCCAACATGGAGCAGAGGAGCTGAGTACTGATTGGTCCAGATAGTCACATGGTGGTCTCGGCAGTATTCAAAACTGCCTTTCATTGTCCAGCCTGAATCAGGAAGGTCCTGTTTCTCAAGAGCTCACAGCCAAAGTTTGAAAATAACTGTTTGCCTGGAACTCTTTTAGTAAAGAAGACAGTTCAATTTCAGCGTGGGACAAGACAATCTGAAATTCCTGGTGGGAGCATTAAATTACTAGGAGCTTTTCATAAGAAAGACTGTTTTAAAACAGAAAATATCTGAGCCAGTAATTGCTTGTAAGTAAGTAAACTAAACAACCTTTATTTTAGTTATTTAGTTAGGAAAGATAAACTCTTGGGGTTGTTTTAAAACTAACCAACATTTTCTAGTCATAGGTACTCTATTTTAGACAATGCAGACTTTGTCATGTTTTAATAAGTGACTTTATTTGTTAAATGAATTTTATGACGCTTTGAGATGAAAACGGAGTTGAGAATACATTGCCTATGAACAAGGTAGTTGTTGGATTGTGCTAGTTTACTTAGCGTAATTGAGTAAATGCGAGGCAGTTCGGATTTATTGTTTCGCACAAGCCCGTAGTGAAAGTGGTCAAATATAACACATGTGCGCATTGTTTTAATGATTACGAAGTCAGTGTGCAGCAATTGACGCATGCGCTTTGTTAGAGTTCTAGTCCGTTTAATCGCATGCGCGTTAGGCACAAAGTCGCATGCAGTCAGGCAGAAGACGCATGCGCATTAGTGTAATAAGACAGAGTGCTAATCAGCTACAGTGCGTGCGCGCACAGAATCACTCCATGCAAAAAGACAATAGATGCGCATTCAGGATGTTTATTTATAACAGCGTGTTAGTGTAATCTCGCAGTTATTTGATGAGTGAAGGCCAGTGAGCTAAGCATTCTTAGTCTTGTAAGGTGGATGTTTTTGATGGAATGATAGCTTAGACAAAGCAAGTGGTGGCAATCTGATTTCTGTGAAGAAAGATAATTTAAGTCACTGCTTTTTCTCTCTCACTATAATTCACTAAGGGAAATACTAATAAATTGAAATTGCAGAATAGTATTAACATTTAGCAATGGCTCAGTGGAATCACAAGAAATGACAACTATAATACGAAACATTAACAACGCCATATTTAGTCTATACATCGTTTAAGGGACAATTTGAGTATGCTGTGGAAATATAAAACAAAATTGTCATTTCAATGTGGAAAGTTTGGCAACCTGTTGAGAAGAAGAGACTCAGAGAACTTATCTTTCTTGAAGATTGTTTTTGAGAGGTTTCTTGAGATTTTTCATTTCCGAAGAAATGCTTTGCACATGAACAATTTCAAATGAAAAGGTTTCTTGAATTTAAAAGTGACTTTAAATGACTTTCAATATTTTGTGAAAGAAAAGTCAAATGAACTAAATCAAATCACCCTCTTAGCTGTTTGCAGAGGGCACACAGTTATGAGTGGTTCCAAAGAAAACACTTTTGAATGACATAACATTAAGGAGTAATGTGGTAATAAATTTAACTCTATTTCTTTACAGATTGAATCCAGTTGGAGATAGTGATCTGTGTTGTTTATTTTGTTATCCATTCCCCCTTCCCTTAGGAGGGTAGGAACTTCAACTGTGGTATTTCAATCAGTTGTTGCTCACACCTTTCTGGGAGACTGTGGGACTCTGCAGCTTCCGTGGACAGAAGAAACTAGGACCAGACACTATGACACTACACATGTATCAACAAGCCACAACAAGACCAAATACCCTAGAAAACTCTATCTCCAACGCAGCTGGTTTGGAAAAAAATATTAAAATTATCTTTAAACTGTAGCGTAATGCTTAAACGTAACCTTGACGTAGAGCAAAGACTAGTTAATGGAGTACTTGGTACAGTTGTTGGCTTTCAAACATACCCACGTGGCAACAACCTTCAATTTAGCAATATTCTCTTTGACAAACAGAAGTTTAAAGGATAGGACGCTCAACAGCCCACTTCCTTCTTTTCAAAGACATGTATGTACGCAGAGAACAATTTTCAGTAACTCTAGCATACAAAGTTACCATTCACAAATCACAAGGTCTTACCCTAGATAAAGCATTAATAGATATTGGTAGCACAGTCTTTAAAGAAGGCATGAGCCATGTAGCACTATCACGCTTACGAACACTTGACAGGCTATTTCTAATCAACTTTTATGCAAGTAAAGTAAATGCAGATATTCCTTGCATTCTAGAATACAATAGGCTGCATTCAGTCCACACCCCCATCTAAAAACCTATCCTGTTCCACAAAAAGCAAAACGTTGTAAAAGAAAACTACTTCAAACTGAAACGATACAGGATATCACTGCAATTCCTCCAAAGGAAAAAAAATAAACTAATACTTCATCAAGTACCACAACCAAAGAAGAATCTACTGGTCAAAGTAACTCAACTACTTCTTCAAAGAAGCAACACACACTCCGAACAAATGACTTTGACACAGAACTGTCAGGTCCATTCAAATTTTCAAATATAACTGGTGTAAATTGCCACCAATTATTGAGAACATTTGCTTACACAGTACAGACCAATTGTGTTTGCAAATGTTAGTCCTCATAGAAATGCAATCAACAATCCTGACAACACTTACAGTGTTCATGGAATAAGACAAGAATTGGACTATTGTGCTGGAATTGTCAAATTCACTATAAACCCAAACGAAGATCCACAAGAATTTCTAATGTACTTACTACAAGTACTGCAAAATAAAAACATACCTATAAATGAAATCTTCCAGATTTCATACATGTGGAAACATACATGCACTCTCTGCAACCATTTGGCACAGGAACAAGTCCCTAATGAATGCTTTGTGTATGTATCCATACCTAACTGTGAATCCCTTCCATTTCAGCAACTTGTACAAAATTCAAACCATGGCACATTATGTACTACCTGCAATTCAGATAATCACTCCACCTTACAAATACAGACACATAGTAAGTATGTAATAGTAATGCTTTTAGGTTACAATGCAGATGGTACCAAAAACAAATGTAAGCTGACTGGATTCACACATGGTCAAGAATCACTTGGTAAGAAAACCTTCACAACCATAGGTATAATTTATCATGCAGGAGCAACAACCAATGCAGGTTAGTGCACTGCATATATAAAAAAGAATTGTGGATGGTTCGAATGTAAAGATAGTACCATTACTCTAAAGCAGAGATTGCCAACAAATCTTGAAAATGCTTACTTAATATTCTTAAAACCAAAATGTAATACGTAATCTGTGTATGAACATAAGCAAAACTTCAACTTCAAAACTGTGCACAGTTAAAGTATGCCAGCATGTATCTAACTGCCCCAAGATTCTACAACAAGCAAAAAGATAAATAAATACCACTAAAATCAAACAAGAAATATACAGGTTGAATACGCCAACAGGTATATAACTGCCCCACAAATCCGCAACAACAAACAGATAAATAAATACCTCTAAAATCAAACAAGAAATATACAGTTAGAATACGCCAACAAGTATCTAACTACCCCAAAGAATTTGTAACAACCCAACAGATAGATGAATAGCATATAAGTAGAAAGAAACAATTAGAATACACCAACAGGTATCTAATTGCCCCAACAATCTGCAACAAGCAAACAGATAGAAGATTATCAAGACACAAGAAATAAACAGTAAAACAATGAAAGAAATATATTTTACCTCAACATAGAAGCATGGATTCTTTTTTCCCACAGACCCAATGATTTAGAAAACAAACACAGAAACTGAGCAAATGTGCAGTACACAGGTTTGAACTTGTAAAGTACTATATATGAGGGTAAAACAAATACAGAAATGTCTATTATGCAATGCAATGACTCAATATGAACTACCTACTCTAACAAATGATGTTTTCTTTTATCACAGAGATCAAAAAGGTATGTCTGATCCAGTTAACCATATCATGAAAAAACTGCATACACCCACAAAAAACTCAACCAGTAACTATAAAATAGACTAACAAACACTGCAGTCCTTGTTACAAACTCTACAATCTTAACTGAATAGCCTAGCCAACACTTCACATACAAACTCTACAAATGAAACAGTACACAAACTGGGTTGTGGATATTTGATGGGTGTTTGATTCTATAGGTGTTTTATGCTGCGGTGCTTGTGGCCAAGGCTTAGAGTCTTGGGTGCATGGCCTACAGCCGTCAGCCATGTACCCAAGACTGTAGGCCATTGCCACAACCACTGCAGCATAACACACCTGTACTACCAAATATTTTGACTGTGGTATGTGGGCTGCTTATAGGGGATATTAATTGCAATCAATCCTCTACTAACAACCCAAAATCAACATCATACTAAAGTAAAATAGCTAGTATTGCATTTATTATGTCCATGGACAGCCGTGAAGATTGCAGACATGGTGAACACATCGGGAGCACCTGCCACCTAAACAAATACAGTATTTTACCCATCTCTTACTCCCCAACCCTCCCCAAGCACTTCTGCACACCAACACACTCCCCAAAATTGCATTTTGCCTCTGTTTGCTGCCGCGCTGTCGGCGTATCCAAGATGGTAGGCGCATCAAAACAATGTGACGTACCTCACTCCTCACTCTAGCCAATCGGCAGAAACATTGTGTGTCTGCGAACATGACGCAAGCCGATTAGCCAATCGGTGTCCTGTCCGTGGAGCGAACAGGGAAGTGTGTCCGCGGAGCAGACATAGATATCACTGGACGGATTTACACCAAATTAACAAAAGCACGCTTTCGGGACTAAGCTGCCACGCCTGCCACAAATTTGGTAGAAATCCGTCCAGCGGTTTCAGCTGTAGGCATGCACAAAGATTTTTACCAATATGTCTATGGGAAAAAAAGACATTTTGGGACCCCCCCTATAACTTTGCTGCCCCTGGACCAAACCTCACCAAAATTTGTTTGCAAAGATTGGTGAGGATTCGTCCAGTGGGAGCGAAGTCATAAGGCACCCAAAAAGTGCTCTTCCTGGGGGATTAGCAACTTAACCATAACTGCACAGCCACTACCGTGGGCTGTGTAATACTTTAATAAAACACACCCTCTGCTTTAGAACAAATAGAAAATACAGCACAAAAAACCCACCCAAAAGGGAGAACAGAGAAAATGTGACAGAATGAGGAACGTGGCATTTGTTGACAAAAAGACGCAGTGATCATGACTTTACCAGTCTCTAGGGCCCAAGTAGACAGAGGGGGTAGATTGTACCTGGATTCTCTTCTTAGTGGCTTGAAAGAATCAGACTCATCATTGAACGTTGGTCTGAGTGGATCAAGTTCAGTTCTGCCACGTTGGATCGGGTAGGCACAAGCGTCAAGCAGGCAACAGGTAAGGGCGATTGTGGTTTCTCTGTGCAGTAGACAAGGGGCTCTCAAAGGTGCATGTCGGGTGGTCCCAGGATCGCTTCACAGTTGGGCCAGGTCGATTTGGGCATTCACCGCTGGAAGGGGTCCATGAGTGATGCTCCAGTTGTTTGAGTGGGTGGGTGATATTCGTTGAAATGATGAGTTTGGGGGCATCGAGTTGCAGGTCAATGAGATGTTCAAGGGCTTACTGGGTTGAGCCATCATTGTAACCGCTGGTCAGAGCCAGCTTATGACTCACCAGTGATTCTGATTGTGTACCAGCATTGAGCAGTCAATTTGGGACTAGCAGGTGATGGGCTTAGCTAGTGCACATTGCAACATTGAGCTTTGTTGAGTTGCAAGCATGTTCGAATTGGAGGCGTAGCACAAAAGCCAGTGCCAGGAGCTCCCCTCTCATTCAAGTTGCGATGGACATGGAGTAACCAGTATGGTGCTGTAGAACTGGGAGCTTTGGTTGGTCTGGCTGCTGTAAGGCCCACTCAGGGGAACTCAAGGACAGAATGGATCCTTTAGGGCCTGTTCTCACAACTCTAGTAGATTCTGGTGCAGAGTTGTAGGTCCTAGTACACAGAAAATGTCACTCCCAATGAGCCCTGGGAGTTGGCAGGGAAAGGTGTTCCTTCTACCTTCGTTGTCTCCTTCTTCACATCAGGCTAGGGGCTTTGAAAAGTACAACCTTCCCAAAGGAAGTCCAGTGATTTTTTCTCTGGTGAATCTTTATGTTGTCAGAGGATCCGAGTGGATTGGAGGGAATATGAGAGAGAATCTCAAGAAGGAGTGGGAGACCCCTTCTTTTAAAGGAAAATGTCATCAGGTGATTGGCCTAATGCTAGCCTTCCTGAGTGGTCCAATAACAGCTCTTCAACGGTTTGGACTATGCCCTTCTGATGTCACACTCAAAGTGATTTGCTCCAGAGGAAGTGGGGGGGGAAAGGGAAAGTGAGACAGAGAGAAACAAGATGGTGGAAGTCTCCTTCCATTGGCCAGAACACTCTTGCCTACACTAGTCCCGCCCCTTCGATTCTCACTGAGAACAAAGGCATTTAGAGATGCAGCACACTGTGTGAGGCTACTCCGATTCAATGGGTGTGTTCCTGTGATGCCCAGGCCCAGGACAGCTACCTATGGTGTGGCTGTCTCTGGCAGATGGTGCTACCTGCCCTCACAAATTGATCAAAGAAGAGGCCCAATCGTCCAGGCTCCTGCCCTGCCATTTGGCCGTCTCAATCCGGCTGACCAGAATACACATCACCTTCCACAGAAGAAACTCACAGAAGCTGACACATGTGCAATATCAATTGGGATGTGACAACCATGTTCATAAGTAGTGCATTGTACTATGCCTAAACACAGGCATAGCTTTATTTTAGAGTTTACCATGCCACCTGCATGGGTTACTTATGTTCATCATAGTTTTGGTATATGGGGACATCTCTTAAATGCTTCTGCTGTGCTGCAGATACTTGGCTGTCACTGAGGCTGTCAAGTGGACATCTTGTGACCTTTCAATCTGCTCTGCACAGTGAGGAGAGCAAGCGTTGTGGATCAGGCTCCTGATGCAGCAGGGTACAAGTACACTATTCTTTTGGCAAGGAGTTGATTTAAAGATGAATCTGGTCAGCAGATTGCCCTTTTGAGATGGAATTACCGGCATCATTTTATGTATGAACAAAATTCAAATAAACAAGGGCTTTGCACCCTTGCCGGATGGCATTTCCTCACATATACCACCATCACATCATGTGGTAATGTGGGCCAATGACACGCTATACTCTTAGAAGGTATGTGAATCTGAGGCATTAGTAATCCAAGCAGCCATAGTACAGCATTTCCAAAATAAAAGAATGTTTGATCAAGGTTCTATAAAAAATGTAAATACTTTAATTAAACAAATTGATCTAAAACTTACTACTAAACACACTATCAAAAACCCACTCCTGTAAATGAAGAAAGAATATGCAGAACAGAAATGTATTTTCGGTCTAGAAACATTGTCAGGGAGGAAACAGGCTCATTGTTTTTCAGAAGGATATATCTTCATGGAAAAAAGGTGTAAAAGGGATTTAACCAGTCTTAGGGGCCCAACAAATGGACCAGTGGATCTGGGGCTGTCCATAAGTACCTTAATCAGTAATCAGTACTTTAATCAGTTCTTGACAGTTCAATGGCATCGAACACAGCTTCTAAACAATGATTTGAGGTTGAATGCAGTGCATCGTGGTGATCCACTGCGGTTCGATGAAGCGTTTGAAAGATGCAGACCGATGAGGCTCTGAGGGTCAGGTTGGCATTCAATCAGGAGTTGGCAGTGAAGATGCTGGTGTTCCGAGGTAAGGTTCGAGATGCGGCAGTTCAAAGGCTTCAGCAGCAGCACTTTTTCATTCGATTCAGGGAAATCAGCATGCTGAGTTGGTACGATGTGGCGGTAAACTCATTCGAGGAGCAGCAATAGTGGCTCAAAAAGGTTCAAAGAAGTTGCAAAAGGCAACTGCGCATGCTTGTTAGAATTCACCCGAACATGATCAACAATGGTTTGACTGAGGCTCAAGGCAGTAGAATGCAGGAAACCAGCTGCTTCCATTCTTCAGTTGCTATGAGTCTCAATCCAGGTGCTCAAGGAGAAGATGAGTCCTTGTTCTCGTTCTTGCAACCTAGGGTAGGCTGGCGAACACCTGCAGGGGTTCTTCACCACCAGTGTAGCCATCAGAGAGGCAGGTCTTTCTCCAGCAGCAGTACACACTCAATGTCCCCCAGCAATGAGTAGTGAGCAGAGCTTGCCTATTCCTTGACATCAATGGCTGAGGGCTTTGCCAAGATCACCTCTCCCAAAAGAGGTCCAAATGAATTATTTTTCAAGGTCCAAAATGAATCAAGCAATGAGAGGGAGACTCCATGTTTTATTGGCAAAATATCACAGTATTAGAAGAAAGTCATTCAAGCCCATTTCCTCACAGGCCCATTTGTTTGAAGCCCATTTGTTCTTCTTTGTTTTAACACATTTCACCACATATATAAATGGGGGTTGGGTTTAGGTATTTATTAAGGTGGAGGAAAATGGGGATAGAGAGGGTATATTTATTTGCAGTGAAATGTGTTAAATGCTGCGAGGAAACATCGTGGAACCATGGAAAGTAAGCTTGCTTTAAGGGTTCAAATCCCTGTCTTTGTGAAAAGTGCACATAGGCTTGTGATGTCATAACCAGAGTACCTTGTTCTACATGAACTGGAGGGGACAGGAAGGATAGAATAGCCTATAGATAAGTAAGATGGATACACTTCCTCACACCTCCATGTGCTCCGGGACTGCCCTAACTTTACCCCTTTCTCAGTCAACAGCCTCAAAGGCTCACTGGTATGCTGCCACCTAGTGTGAGGCAGGCTTTTGTTGAGAACTTGACTCTTTGAAGCCATGCTCACAGTGCATCTTTAGCTGTGATATGCCAGGCCGAGTTGCTACCTTTCCTCCCAGAGAGTCAATATGAGCATGCAACCTTTCTATTTGTCCCATTCACTAAAATGCAAACAGGCAGGTTCCTGAAAACCATAAAACTTCCCATAGGGATCTGAGCTTGCAGGGGTGACAATGATATGATCGAAATCAGGTGTGGTTTTAACTATTATGTGCAGTACCAACCACAATACCAACATAGGTATGGCTTTAATTTCCTGTTTATCCTGTGACCAGGTGGGTAGTTTATCATAATTACGATGCTTTTGTAGGGGTAAGAACTCAGACCTCGCAATTGTACAGTGGTAGCAACTGGAGCACAATCCCTTCTTTAAATAAGCATGCACAGCACTGCACCCATGACTTCCAGTTTATAAGTGATCACACGTTTGACACAAACCGACTACATTTTCAAATTTAAAATACATGGCAACAAAATGAGCCTAAATATTGGTTCCCCTGTTGAGGCCGTAAAGGGTTACACAGCTAGAATGCTGGCAACACAATAACTTCTCCACAAGTGCATGTGATATAAACAACAAAGCTTCCCTACAGAATGTGTATAACATCCATAAAAAAATATTAAGTATTAATATGACAAATGATTTATTGTATGTACACATATAAACAGAAGTGAATATAAAGCCCTACTCTTACTAACTACCTCTGAGAGCACATATATCACGGACATACAAGAACATAAAAATAACACAATTTAAATTTCAAATGCCAATTCAAGGTTCTGAATCTGTTAGTTCAAATGTAATACACTCCTAGTGGAATCCACCAAATAAAAGGGGTGATAAAACGATGTATTATTTGTGTAACCAATCAGCCCATTCCATGGAGGGGAAAAAGTCTCTCACAAACGATGTTTCCTCAGTTCTTAACAGCTTTCTAAAGTTTGTACATGCATGTATTCATAAAACCCAACGTTTGGACTCCATGCGCATTAGGCAAGTCTTCTTCAGAGGTTTGAGCAGTTCAGGGACCACACTTTGTTTCTAATTCGAAGTAGGTTTACAGTGGAAGAAGAACCATTTACTGACTGCTTATTATCAGTAGTGGCACATGTGACTCGCAATATAGTTTTTCAAGTGCATACCTGAGTGCTTGTTTCTGGGATCTTTTGTGTGTAGGTGATCCTGCAAATTGATGGGAGTGCTTTTTAGTAATACATTTGCAAAGGAAGTCTTAAACTACTTAGTAATAAATAATGTGAAAAATTATAATTCATTTCTTCCAATTCTACTTGAGTTACAGTTACAAATAAAAAGAAAACAATACTAAGTGTATGCCCAAATGGTCTACTTATTTGATGAACAGTGAGGTGCCTAGAGAAGGTTTTTAGTTTTGCATGAGGAAAAATAATTTCTGGCAGAGCCTGCATGCTGAAGACATCAAGTACACATGGATTCTTCTTTTTCTAAACTGTATTTATACTTCTAAGCACAAAATGGCATCTGCTTGTCATATGTTATGTGATGTCACGGCAATTTTTAAATGGTGCCGGTACTGTAGATTTACATACATCTTCTGAAGGAAATCTCTGCAGCATTCTAAGGTCACAGACAAACATAATATGGAAAATAAAATATATAAACCATAAATCAATCATATAATATAAGGTGTGCCCTTAGGATAGATATTCATACTTTCCTCAGATTGTATGATTGGCATATGCTTTTTCTTTTATATATGTTCTTGTATATTATATTTGACCCTGACCTCACAATGATATAGATATTTCCATTAAATGTTCTGGGTTTGGAGATCATAATGTTATTCTTTGGTAACAACACTATTTATATGTGGCCGACTTGAGGGACGTCATATGTTATGCGATGTACAGAAGCCATTTTGAATTATTTAAGAAGTACTTTTTTATCATGGAGCAGCACACTCCAGATAGATGTGGCACTTCCTCCCAGATTATATGATTGGCATATGCTTTACCTTTTATATATTTTATTGTATGTTATATTGTGTGACCTTACAATGCTGCATTAAATGATGTGTGTTTTAAGATCATAATGTTATTCTATGTTAATGGCATCATTTCGAGATGTATGGGTTATGTCACGCAAATGTTATGTGATGTACAGAAGCCATTTTGAGCTTAGAAGTACAAATAGAGTTGAGAGAAAGAAGAGGACATGTGTATGTGATGTCTTCAGCCAGATCAGACATTTTGAGGTATTGAGGTTATAGTATGTTTTCATACTGACCACAGATTCCTTAGGTTTTCGTTGGCCATAGGCAATGACACATAAATGTTGCTGGGGCCAATGTCTGCTTGTGTGCTTGACATAACAGATGCTTAGTTAGTACCATTTTTGGACCTGTCTTGACTTCAAAATGGGACAGTCAGATGTCTGACGTAGAGCCATTTTAACCACCGGTAATCCTAAATCCCAAGTGGGTCCAAAAACCTCCTCAAACTCCTTTTCAATTTTCTCAATGGCTTGCTATAAAACTCTGGCCCCTCCCCAGCCCGCTAGCCACTGGGTGGTAGGCAAAATGTAGTTTTGTTTTTAATACTAGAATTTCCCACATCTTAGTCATAACCTCACTGGTAAAGTGACTACCTTAGAAGCACTCAATCATTCGAGGAAGACCACAATAAGAAAAGATGTGGTTGAGCATTAAGATGTCAGCATTCTCTGCCTTAAAATTTGGGTCTAAAAGACATTCATTCCGTTTTCTAAATAGAAAAGCAATGGTCAAAGTGCATTTGTTTATAGCGTCATAACAAATTAACAATCCAATAAAACAGACCCATAGGTCAGACCATGGCAATGGAATCACTCAATTCAGTAGATGAGCTCAGTGAGTGGCAAACCCAAGTCTGGAATTGAACGCTTATCAACACACATTCAAATATGTATTGAAATCATGATCAATGTGCAGCCAGTAAGTGACATCATGCAGGATCATTATTGGTTTATGAAATCCCCAATGACCAGATGTTGCAGTATCATGAACATGATTTAACATAATAGATCTGATAAGGTCAGTACTGTCCACTGGCTGTGACCAGATTTGGGTTTCCTAACCAATAATCATGAATTCAAATCCTCTTCTGAAATGTCATTTAATCTCACAAATCTTTCTTCCACTGGTAATCTTGTTCAGAAAGGGAACAGTTTTCAGGATCATATAGATACTGATACAATTGTTCAATAATGTTTTTTTGTGTAAACAGTAATTAAACTGATATATACTCGATTGAAGAGTTGAAAGGTCACTTCCAGGACAGTTGGGTCACTGCTGTTTTTTGGATTTATCCCAGGTGGTGTTCTATATCTATGGATTCCCTTTGGAGATCCAGTTTTTGCAAATCGATCTACCTAATCATTGTTTGTATTGTCAGGACCATCTTTATTAAAGTGTTCTTTAATCCTTTTCCAGTATAGTGTCATGCTGTTTGATTCCAATAAATCATCTAAGGTTTGCATCACCTGTCCATGTTTTCTGGGTCGGTTATTAGCACACAGCATATCCTGTTTTCTAATGTATGAAGTGTTCTACAAAAACATTACGGGTGCAATCTGAATCAGTCATTATCCTAGATGCTCTAGTTGAGAGTTTAGGACAGTGTGGACGGACTGATATCTGACCATCAGCCGTCACACGTATCTTCTCCTGGTATCCGTTTCATAACCGGCAGACAGTTCAAGGCCATTATTTTCCCAAGCAATTCCAACACCAGCGATGAATTCCTTCTCGTCATTTTCAGTAACATGGTAATACCATCCATCCACATAAACTGTAGGCATTCCCTGAAATTAAGATAAAATGCCACAACTCATCTTGGTCTAATGGTTCCTTGTGTCACCCTTCCAGCAAAGCCCATGTCGAGAAGGGGGAGTAGAGTATCAGCAGTCTGGGGAGTTCTATGGAGTGCCTAACATCAAAACTGAATCCAAAAAAGGTTTTCCTGCCTGGCAATAAATATACGTATGGCATGCTATCTATATAGACGAATCACCCCGGCTACTCCCCTTGACTTGACTAAGCTAACTTGAGCTATGCACCCTATCTGAAAATGGATTGTTTTCCAGACCTCTTGGAATCCTGCCCCTGACCCGCCCCTCAACTGATGTAAAAGGTGAACGGATGGATTCAAACAAGTCTTTTGAGCCATCTGGGTGTGTTTCTACTCAGGTTTATGACAGTCTGTGCATTGAGGCAGCATTAGCTGTGCAATTTTTTCCTAACAAGCCACAGACGGCAATAACATAGACATAAAACAACATCCCTTCAATTAGACGTGCCTAGACTTAAAAAAAAATAATTGACAAGAATTACCACGGCATGAAAAAACAACTGTTGGCTTGGTGAACTTTGGGGGAGACGGATTTGAGTAAGCCACTTCAGCCATTCATCAGCACCATCAGATTTTGGGTATTTTTATATAGATATTTATGTATCTTATTCTTAGTTATTTTAGTGTTTTGCATCACGTTTTTGAATAGTCCTGATTATTATTATTTTTATTATTTTAATTATATTTGCAACCCAGTGTCTAAAAGAAACATTTGAATCGAAGCATCTCCAACCCAGTCAAAGAATGGGTGGTCAATATCACAAAACCGATAATTGAAGAATGAGTCGCTGCTTATGGACATTTCTAATAACCATTCATCCAAAATAAGAACCTGACCGAATGCCTCAATGATGCAGATGCTGATCTTATCCCCATCACTGATGGAGAGCAAAGGTCAGATATAGCATATTTTAATTTTGTTAGGTTACCTGATCGACCCCTTGACTCATATACCACAATAGAGCCATCACCACAGTACTCAGCTAGCCCATACTGCAAGGGAAAAACTAGCACCAGCCATTAGAGACATTTCACAATGGTTAAGACAACGAGAGTACTTCCATCCGTGCCTTGATTTCTGGATTTAGCTGATTGGCAGATTGGACTCCCAAACCTATGTTGTGCTTAAAAAACCATGTGTGCGCAGAACATGCACTAGAAGTGAACATCAAATTGCTATATCAGTCGGCAATTAGCAGGAAGGAAGGACCACACAGGCAACATCACTCCTAAAGCGCTTTTGGACCCACTCTCATATCAACAAAAGTCATTGCAATACAGTTCCAGAGGAGTGCAATGCTAAAGTAGGAAGTGTATCTTTTCCTGCTAACGTTATGCAATTCCTCTACTTCCCCCACTGATAATGGCGTACAACCTATCCAGTAAGCGCCACTCCAACATGTATAGTGCAGCACTTATATGAGGTAGGTAGCGCTGAGCCTAACTTGGACATCTCGAGTACACCTTTACTTTTGACGTTGTGTACAGTTTTTAGAAATACTTTATGACTGATGCAGGACCCTTTCTGTTTTAAGATGCTCTTGATGTTCTGCCAATGTACATCAATCTACCATAGGGATTTTGTTCTTTCCATATTGTATATCATCTCATCATTTATCACTGTGTTTCTGTTAATATAGTTACATTTATCATGAAATATGCTGCAGATTTCCTAAAATTGAGATTTGATTTTTCATTATTGAATGCATCTCCTTTTGTCTGCAATTCTAAGGAACAGTTTAATATTACATGTAACTCATCAGGTAGGTGCATTCTATGTGAACGTCGCATATCAAGGAACTCAGGTGGGTGTTCCCAAACTAGTAACTGGGATTGGCTCCTTGATCTATTGTAGCCCCAACTGCCTAATCGCCCTCATAAAGGTGCCAACAACGTAATAATAGGTACTTGAACACCCAGAGTTTTAGATATATTATGAACAATGGAAAAGAGGAGGCTACTTTTGGAATGTGATCTCTTTTTTCTTGTACAGGAGTGCTGATTTAGGGAGAAGGTGTTACTTGATGGTTAAATTTGTTTACATACAACGTTGTAAAGGGTGCTTTCGGTTGGTTTACAGGAGGCCTTCTCACCGAGATTCCAAGCTATTTTTCAGCCAAAGAAATGATGACTAGTGATTTTTCACCGAACACTTTGCCCGTAGAGGTTAGGATAAATGCTGATACTTCATTACTTTTGATGAACATATTTGATCCCTCGGAAGACGTCAATAAGGCAGTATCCATTTGCCTCCCAAAAATACATAAAATCATCATTAATATAGGTTGTGATCTTAATGCTCGCTGCTGTGAAGCAACGGATGATGAATTGGTAATTGAGCGCCCTTGGCCCTGATTCATCGAGCCAACACCTATTGTAAAGTCCATAATGAATAAGGCCGCAGGTGATTAAAATATTTGTCATTAAGGCCTTATAGGCGCGCTCATTGACTTATTTCAGGATATATACCAGGTCATACTACCTGCACGGCCCATGGGCAACAACAAATCGACTTTGGACTTGTTCTTCATTAGCTGGAAACATTACCATTGACATCATGATGCCAGTATATGACTTACAAACTGTGTTGTAAATAGCTTATGTATATTTTTTACTGTGTACATCTTTTTGGTTATACCTATGTTTTTTTTCTTCTGTTTTGCCACTGAAATGGTTTCTTGGATTCACTGTTTTATTTATTATTTGAGATCGGGTTGGCCATGTGTCTAATTTACTAGTGACCTGGCACGAGAAATGTGTAGTACAGCATTGTAGATCTGGCGTACAATGCAGTTGTGGCATCTTTTCTTCTGAATTTATAATAATAGCAGAGGTCTAACTTGTGGGTCAATAATTGTATTATTGTTCTTTCCCCCATGCCCCTTTCTCCTCCTGCGCACTTCCGCCCTTCTTTACCCAACCTTTTCCATCCTCCATTTCTTTTTATCAGAACTGTGTTTACATTGCTACTCAATCTCACGCGTATAACATCATTACGGTATTACCAATGTGCTTTGTACATCTAGCTAGTTTCATGATACAATAATATAACACTATACTATGCAATGCTGCTTTGACTGTATGTTTCCAGTTGCAGCGGTTCGTGCACATACTGACAGGCTACACATTTTTCGGCATTATGGTAAGTCGATATCTAATATAGCACACAAGTGAGAATTAGAGGAGGAATGCATTCTCTATCCTTTATTACATGAGTTGAACATGTTTTGTTTTTGCAGAATGGTGATTTAAAATGATGGTTGTTACTGTATGCCACTGTTAAGTTTTGTGTAGCGGGTCCACAATAACTACAGGAGACCCACTATGTTAGTTACTTGGTCTATGGTCATGCACTGGCCTTGCATGCCCTTGTGATACCCCTTTTAATTACCCTTTTAATTGCTCTTGCGCAGTGACGCACATGTGCACTCTCACCTTCAAGGGACCACATCATTCTCCTCCTTTTTCATAACCAAAATTTCAAACAATATAAACAACAAACATTTGTGGCCACATGACCACTACCAACATTCTAGGTCACAGTTATGTATTGTCGCTCAGCCATCTACAAAATAGTCCTGGTACGCTGGTCAGCACCTGGCTTCACTTAGTGGATACCTCCGCTCCTCTTCCGCAATTGAGTCCTATCTCTCTCGTATTCTCCTCCAGTTTGACCAACCGGGAAGTTCACCTCATATGCAGGTTGTTGGTTATCATCCTCAGCATTTGTCTCTATCTCCCTTACCCTAAGAGATGAGCACTTCCTTTACCTATGATCACTTCTCTCTACACTTGCAGTGGAGCCCCCAATTTTCAGAAGAAACAGTAATTTCTTGTTATTGTGTCTTGGCCGTCCAACACTGTCACCATTGATCCTTTGCCATCAACCATGTGAAAAGGATGTGGCTCATAAGTGAGTTATGGTTTACCTGCAGGATGTCGGGACCACACCAATACCTCATCACCCAGCGCTAGCAGGTATTCGTGTAGACCCCTTCTGGTGTGCTCTTACTCATTCACTTTCCTTCTCTCCACCTCGACCATTATATCATATATCATTCCTGGAATGCGACTTTTGTGGTCAGGGAAGAGACCTCGAGGGCATCTCTGGAGAAAGGCCTCTGCTAGGGGTACACCAGTGAAGAAGTGAGATGTAGCAAAAATGAATGCTGTGCTCTTTTCATGCATGAACCTTTGCCCTGCCTTCCTGAAGACCTTGCTAAGGGTCAGCATAAACCGTTCTGCCTCCCCATTTGCTGAGAGCCAGACCAGGAAGACCTTTCTGTTATGAACCACAAAAGCACGCAGGAACTCCGAAAATCATTAATTCATTTTGGAAGAGAGGGTCATTATCAGAGCAGACTTCCATCTGCAGTTGATAGGTAGAAAAAAACTTTTCCATGACAGGAACGTCGAAGAGGCCTGTGGACGCGATAAAGTCCACTTCAAGATAGCGGGACCACCAGTCAACAATGACCAGAAAATGAGTGTCTCTGCTAATGGGCACAAGGGTCCTCATCCGAAGCGTGGCGATATCCTGGCGATAATTCTGCTGTGATACCACCAACGCAAATACCATTAGTGCAACTTGGTCCATTTCTATTACCTTTTAGCGAGGTGTGATACGACTACAAGTGCCCATTTTGTTAAGAGTCCATAGGACTCTATGGGGCATTTTTGGCACTATTACCGCTGTGGTAAATGGGCAGAAAGTTACAAGATTCACCTCCAACTCAAAACTGGAGGTAAATCTGCTACTTTGCACCCAAACTCGGGATAGAAGGAGTGGTAATGCACCAGTAATAACATTACCACTGCATTTTCCCCACTCTGCTCAACCCCTGATGAGGCCCATAGTGTAGCTGTATACTTTCTCAAGGGTTACAGCATCTCATGATTTACTCAAATTGTAGTTCTATTTGTTTTAGAGCAGCTGCTTGGCACCAGATGCAGATGATTAACAAACGTGTCTACTCGCTCTTCTAAACAGGGGAACCATACCTTTAAGGACAGCAAGCCTTTGTTTTAGCTTGTCCTTGGTGGCAATGGTACACACGTTCAAGTACTCTAGTACCAGTTTGGTGGGAGCACCATTTTCGACCCTCGTAATATTAGTCTATCTTCAGTGAATGTAAATTCACTATTGGCATGCCACAATTGCGCTACGGTCACTTTAGCATTGCATGGTCACCTGTCAAGGTTTGCCAGTACCCCTCTCCACTCGCCTTTTTCAATGCTTCCTGCACTATTTGTAAACACTTGTAATTTTCTGATGCTTTCCTCACCTCCTCCATGGACATTGAGTTGGGAATCGAGGCTTCGGTTACCATGCAAACAAACTCCTCTGTGCCTTCCTCCGGTGGCTCTGATGATGAGGCTGCCAGAATGGGAATGAGGAGATTGTGATCCGTGGTCAGTTGCACTGCCATGCCATACATATATATATATATTTTCAGTAACAAACAAAACTTTGTTAAAGGGACGTTATGGTGGTTAAGTTGCGCTAGTAAAAACCTATGAAATTCAGTAAAAAAACTTTGTTAAAGGGACGTTATGGTTCCAAGTAAGACCGAAAAAACCCCTGAAAGTGCACCACGTGCACTGCTAAGACTAACACCCAGGATATCAAAGATGACATCATAAATGTCATTGATGACATCACTGATGACATCACATGTGCATTTACCTTTCATGAAAAGTCTGTACAAGGGATTCTTATTGTAATGTTAATAAAAAAGTGTCAAGGATCATTGGAATAAATATCATGAGGTACGTTGTGCATTAAGTAATGCATCAATCCCAATAGCATTGTATTATGAATTTTTTTCCAATATACTAAGGTACACATTTAGTAACATAGGCATAGTATGCAGCAGACATGATGAAGATGCAATATTAATAATCTTGCCATGTTAAATTCTAAAATTATAAATGCTTTCTTATTAGAGTCTTGCATACTGTGAAACATTTAATAAGTACCTAATCAAATCCACTTACAATATTATTTCATTATTGCGTTACTGCACACACTACACAAACAGACAACAACACATACACATAAAGCATAAACAGAGAAAGTGAAGTAAACAAAAAAACAGCAGTGTTACCAGACAATCTTTATAACCTAACTGATTATCTTCATGCACAGAAATGATTACTCTGCTTCAAAGCTACTACCTCCCTATGTATAACTCTGAAAAGAGCCTTTTAGTGGTGTTTTTGTGTGTTTGAAAAGCTTGAAATGGTCAACATCTACTGCAAAATAGATGGCTGTAATTCCAGAAAAGGCTGCAGTGCATTTTGTACATTTCTCAGAAAAATCTGATTGCCAGCATAAGTAAGATGGACTCCATCTCTGCGAAAAATGTATGTGCTACGAAACATAATATTTTCATTGTGAAAAGAGGACATGCCAACATCTCTTACAAAGGTGCAAACTGCCTTATTGACATTGTGCCTTGCTTTCTCCATTTGTGGACCCAATGAAGAAGAACGCAGCCGCATTTGTCTTTGCGCAATACAAGAAAAAATTACTTGGGAATTTGGAAACATGTCCATGACCTTCCCAAGTCCTTCTTTAATTGCAAACTGCAATCAAATTCCAGACCCATGTCCTAAACTGTTACCTCCACAGTGAATTATAATTATGTCTGGATGATGCTCTGTCTCCAAAGTAGCACAGAGAGGTACCAAGTCCAGCCACTTCATTTCACGCACTCCATGCCACTGCACTTCCACATGAGGGAATCCAAGATCTGCAGCTACTCCACAGCGTTCTGCATGCACCTCCAACCAATGTATCCATGAGTCTCCCAAAATCCAGATGATCTGTTTTCTGAAACACACAGCCATGGCTATCTGTTCTTCTCTCAGGAAAAATACTTTCTGACAAACTCTCTCCTTACACAACACACCCAGTAAACTTTACTGACCAATCCCTTGCTCTGCTCTTTCTTGTTTGCATGCCTCTCCACTTCAAAATCCCTGTATGTAATACGCGATGTCCGCGGACATATCGTAACTTGGACAGCCGTTCTACCATTTCAACTTCACTCTCTGTGCCATTCCCTCATTGGATACAGCTAAGCAGTCACACAACTATCCATCAATTGCATCCAAGACCTCTACATCTAACTCCATCATCATAGTTCAGCACTTTCAAATGTCCTGTTGATCACTCTGAGTACAAGTCTCATATCATTGGAAAGCTCCTACTACAAAAACTACTACTCCAGTTTTTCTACTTGCAGCTGAATGCATATCCACATGCATGAATACAAACTACAAGTATGCATATTTTCTGCACAGTACATGTACAACTCTTATGAATGCATATAAACAGAGTAACTGCCAATTAAACTGTATAATCTAAAAGGAACTTACTGTCATTTTTCCCATCTGCTATAATCAACTGTCACTTCCAAACCTATCTGCTATCTATTTTTTTACACACACAGCTATCTAACAAATTATAATATTAAAAGATGGGAGAAATAACTGTATAATTGTAGAAGAACACTTAGTAGTGTATTATAAAATTACACACAGCCAGGATAAGGTCTTGCATCTTTATACACTAACACAGATAGACACTATCATTGAAAATCTCCCAGCTGAAATAACACCACTGCCTGCAAATCGCATCCTTCTGCTTTATTACACACACCTTCACAAATGCATAAATTCCAATGCTTTTCTATACAGTTGCTGCCATTTACCTTATAAAAAATTGCAAAATAAGTATATCATTATTTCTTCTATCGCCTAACATTCAATAACACAGCCTTAAGAAACCAAGTGAGTTTCATACACTTACTATTCTACTCATTTACAAACATGTTGAACTAACATATTTAAAGTAAAATATAAAGGCAGCACATAGTCAAAGGAAATTGCATGCACACACTATGTTCAGATAACAAACAAGAATACTACTACAAAAACATAAAAATGAACGTCTAAATTAACATTAGTGCTATAAACACAGAAAATTACTCACTTCTTTCCTTTACAATTGCAGTGAAGACCACTCTCCTGAAAAGCAGCAGCATCTGAAGTACAAACAACAACTCAGAAGAAACCTGCTCATTCCACACAAACAAGTAAGTACAATACTACCATAATATTCTTACTGTTACTCAAACACACTGTGGGGTTGATTCATGTATTTGTGCGCCAACACACATAGATTTGAGCACCATTCTGCCCACAAATCCCCATGGGTTAAACAGGGATTTGCGGGATGAACGGCACACAAATCCCTATTTTTCGGTGCACAAATGACATAACTCATCCCTAGAATGTTAGTATTGCAGAACAAAGAACTGTTTTAATTCTATACCATTAGATTTAGGATGTGTGCTTCTCCTCACCATTAGCTTACTTTCAACTGTCATCTTAACCCAAGTATAGTAACACACAAATACAAGAATAGCCTTCCCAACTAGTTGTAGCTGCTCAATACACAATCATACACCACCACATACATCCTTACCATCATACTCAGACACTCATGCACACAGCACACATATATTCCAGAACAGCTCAACCGATACCTACTTGTTTTTCAACAGAGCGCAAAGAATGCCTACCAAAAAGTAAGTCCGTAGAAAGCAACGCAGAAATAGAGCAAATGAAAATAAAAGTGTTCAAAATAAGCATCCATTTCTAGCAGAATTTGTACAAAAAGTTCAAACAAAAGATCTAATAGAGTCATTAAGCAAAACAAAACAAACTTCCAGTACAAAAACGTTCCCTCCTCTTTCAAAATGTAAGACAAAACAGAAAGTGATTAACAAGAATTCAGCTAGCACTTCTGCTAACAGTGCTCCTATAAATCTTGATGTAGTGGCAAGTAACCACACCAAAAAAAGTAGTTTAGAAAAAATGTTCCACCACAGAGTCCTTCAGAATCTTATAAAAACAGGAGACAAATCATGCACAACCCTTAAAACCTACCGTACAAAATGTATCTTAGAAGTACTCATAGACAGTGCAATGCTTCTCAAAAGGAAGTTATTTATTTTAGTGTTAAACAGAATGAAACCACTAATGAAACAAACTACTAAATTACAAAAAAGACTTCTCAATAAACGGAATGTCAACAAAAATATCTTCTTAAATATCTGTGGAGGTGAATGGAGTCACATCACAAGCACAGAACCATGTTTCAATGAAGAAGCATACAAACAAATGCAAACAAACACCATTGCCATACATAGTAGTGGACGAGGGTTTGAAAAACTTAATAATACCATAATGGAACAAGAAACACTGCTTACAAAAATATCCCCAGAAAACTCAGTATCACCTCTCCATTCGACTCAACCAGAACATCCAGTATACAAACGGCCGTGCACGTCAATGTGTAACATTGCCAAAAAATCTTTCAAATCTGTACGCCAGTTCCTCAATCAGTATGTGAAAGGGAAAGACAAAATCAAAATGAAACTACTACAAAATATGGATGCCTGTCCAGTGCGCAAATGCACAGGACTACAAGGACATTCATTAGCCTGCATTTCAGTACCTATTTGCAAGAGCACCTTGCATCATATCAAAACAATATCAACACATCATCCAACTATAAGAAATCTAGTCTATAAACTATACTATGCTAAAAGTCCTGCTTTAGCACTAGCCAATTTAAATAACAATCTTCTGCAAGGTACAGTGAAAGACCTACTTGAGGAAATAGAGCGTATACAGAGAAAATATTTTGGAAGTGAAAAACACTTACAAAATGCAATAGCTTTACAACATACTAGCAACAATTGTACAGATGGCAACCTTTTACTACACACATACAAAAAAGAAATACTAAAATGTAAAAGTACATCTGCTGAAGTACCAAACCATGTGTGTGTTGCCGCAGAACTTTTTTATAAAAGTAACACCAAAACTGTAGACGTAACATACAAAATAGAAGACCATGAATATTCCAAATGGTTGAATTAGCTTTCTACCTTATAGCAGAAAACAAATACGAAATAACTGACCCCTTAATACTTTGCAGTTACTGCACTACAAAACTTGACAACAACCAAACTCATTGACGTGCTATCACAAATAACTTGGAATTATTCCCACTACCAAAACCCCTGCAACGACTCAATTTATATGAGAGCATCATAATTCAAACAGTGCACCCATTTCAAGCAATAATATGCCTTCAACCAAAAACAGCAAAATTACCTCCCTCTGAATTAGTGAAAGGCATTTGTGGCAAAGTAGTTCAATTACCATTAGATCTGTAAGAAAATGTTCACACTCTGGGAGTGCAACGTCCAATAGAGCAGTCTTTAATTGTCTTAGTAAATGGTGTACCTACAAAAGACAAACAAATTTGGCAACAACTCGTAGACTTACATAAAGTTAGACAAGCCTTGCAATATCTAAAAGACAATAATGAATACTACAAAGAAATTAATATTGAAGGAAACCTGAGGGAAACCACTGAAATAATTGAAGAGTCACCAGAAACTGGTCAATTTGAACTTCTAGATCCTGCTACAGTATCCAATATTTTAAACCATCATACCATTCATCCATTACACTCTAATGACACCATAGATGATGCACTAGAAACATACCAAATGAGACAAACCAAAGGATCACCAATCAGCATATGGGAAAAAAGTATAGAAGCACATGCTTTTCCTCTACTCTTTCCTACTGGGAAAGGAGGAAGATACGATGATAGACCCATTCAGATAACAGCATCAGAATACCGCTCGTTATGAATGTATTCTAAAGATCACAGATTTAGACAAAATGTGGAATACATATTCCACCTACTCTTTGAAAGTGAACTAGCAACTCTATGCTACGGAGTTGCACACACATTGAAATCAGGTACCCACTTTCAAAATATGTCAGCTACGCAATTAGTACAAAAAGCGCAAGAAAAAGATGAGGTTCTACAATCGAGCATTACAAATCTGTTAGCAAACATGTGTGGTACTATAGAGTACTGGTTCCGACATCACATAGATGTACGTTGTATGATAAGAAACCTTGGCACGCCCACTTGGTTTGTTACACTAAGTTGTGCAGAATATGCATGGGAAGATTTACATGATTTCCTATGCATATCGAACAAAAACAAAACAAACATAGATGTACTAACACCTGGAGAACTTTGCTCTCTAGATACTGTTAATGTTTCAAGATATTTCCATCATCTTTTTTTTTTTATTATTTATTTGTTTGTGGTTTTACAAAGAAAACCTTTACAAAATATAAAAGGGAATGACATTTTAGTTGTGTTTTGATAGGATCTGGCAGTTTTCCAGGACCCTAACGACAGCCGTAGTAAGCATGACTTCTTGACCAGAAATCAGTCTATCCCAAAAGGAGTCCTGTGTTAGGGTCTCTTCTCTATGGACGAATCTTCCGAGCAACTGCACTCTTGCCATCCAGGTACCCTCGCATTCTAACAGCAAATGTCTCAATGATTGTGAGTTCGGTAGGGCACAAGACCTGCAGAGCTTTTTGGCCTTATCGCTCTGGTTTCTTTTGGCCAAGATTTCTCCAGTGTGGGCCAGATTCAATCTTAATCTAAGAAAATTATTTCGAATGTTCTGATCCGGAAATCTTTGAAGATAACGTGGTAGTGTGCCTGCTTTTCTCTCGACTTTCAAGAAGAGGTTCGGTGGTTTCAAAAGTCTGACTCCCTCGATCGTGCGGATCCAGTCACATATTTCAAGTTTTTTTTTTTGATTTTCAGAGGATTAACGAGGAGTGTTTCTGTTTTTAAGTTCAGCCTCAGTAAAATGTCGCCCACTTTTCTCTCCAGTCCAAGAAGTTGTTTCGATTTACCCTTTTTATGATGTTCATTTACGTCGAAGAAGAGGGTAAAAGGTCTGGCAAGGATAATGTCCCGGTAAAGCGACAAAAGCTTCCAGTCCGCACGACAACCCAAGGAGATCAGACCCAATTCGAATCTCAGACTGGAGAGGGGGGTGCAAGCGGGTAGATGTAATACCGCTTTCCACACCCTACCCTCAATTTTGTTCCATTCGAAGTTCCAAAGCAAAGGTTTCGCTTCTAAGCCATAGAGGAGGATTGGTACCGCTTTGCCAATATAGAATTTAACAAGTGGGGATAGTGAAAATCCAAAGAATTTCCCATTTAAATTCTTCATCTGAGCTATGATATTACCGATCTTTCCCAGGATGACTGGAAGCAGCTTGCTCAAAGATGGAGATGCAAGGATTTCGTAGCCCAGGTAAATGAGCTCTTCAACTCTGGGAATTTCCATGTCATCTAAAGACCACTTCCTAGACTGGAGTTTTTTCCTCGGATGTTTAAATATCAAGATTTTAGATTTTAAAGGATTGATTAGTAGGCCGTTTAGCTTAGCATACTCGCCTAGTTTGAGGAGGAGCCGTTGCAACCCCAATGCTGAGCCATCTAATAAGACGATATCGTCTGCATAGGCCAGCCAGTGTATGCTTCTTCCATTGATCCTGGGTGAGATCATAGATGCCGTGGCCAAAAAAATTCCGAGGTCTGCCAGGAAGAGATTGAAAAGCAGGGGGGCACCTAGGCACCCCTGCCGCACTCCCTTGAAAACCTGTATTTCCTCGGAGAGGTTGCCAACATCGACCAACCTAACCCTAATGGTGGTGTTCCTGTGTAATTCCATGAGCATGGCCAGTAGGGGAGCTGGCATCCCCCAATTGTGAAGCTTCTGCCAGAGGAGTGACCTGTCCGCCAGGTCAAATGCTTTGGACAGGTCTACCCAGGCCCCAAAGAGTGGAACACCCTCCTTCTCGCTAGATCCTTCACTGAGTAAATTCAGGATAAGGCCATTTAAACTGGTTGAAAGGCCCTTCCTGAAACCCGTTTGATGCCGGGAGAGAATGTGGTTGGTATCTACCCAGTGTGTAATTTCATTCAGGAGGAGCCGCATGAAAAGCTTACTGTCAATATCCAGGAGGGCGATAGGACGATAACTTGCCGGGTTAAGCCTGTCCCCCCCCCTTGAAGAATGGAATAATTAATGCATTCTTCCATGATGGAGGGAAGATCTCATTCTCTAGGATTTCCTGAAAAAAGGTGATACAGAAGCTTTGCCCAGAGAGAGGGCTGGATTTTTAGAACCTGGTAAGTGAGTCCGTTAGGCCCTGCAGCCTTTGACGTGGAAGCAGAGAGGATAAGCTCTTTAATATCTTGTTGGTTGAATGACAATGTCCAACTAGTTGAAGGTCCAATAAAATCTCTAGAACCTGAATATTCAAAATTCTTGGACAGATAGTCGATCCGGGTTTGCTCTGAGACCAGGTTGCAGAGTGAGCTGTTACAACCTGTTTCCTTAGTTGATGTTTGTGGTTGCGGGACCAATTTCTATAAGATTGTTTAGCTTTCTTGATTTTTTGCAAGTTTTCTTGCAGGTCTCCTCTTCCTTTTTTCTTAATGATTCGTATGGATTTACGAAGTAATCTCTTTTGCATGTATATTTCTTCGTCAAAATGATGAATATGTGTTTGTTTCCCTATGGCTTTTATTTCATTTGGTGGACAAATTGACCACACCAATTTTCCAAATTTTTCTGGGTGGAATTCCTCGATCCACAATGGAGCAGGAACTGCTTCTAACAGTTGGTTTAGTTTTTTCCCTCCATATTTATATTTGGACACTCTCAGTTTTCCCTTGAATGCGACTAGTTCCTCCGAGCGAGGTAGATTTGATCCTCTCTGTTGGACTGGAAACCGGAGTTCCAGACAGGCATGATCACTACCACCTTCCCAGTTGAGGGTGAGGGTCGGGCAGAGCACCGAAAGGCCTGGTGTCACAAAAATATAGTCTAATGTGGATTGCCGGGAACCCTGGGACCATGTATGATTTCCTGTTTCCTTTCCCCCATCTTGCTTGAGAATCCTTTCAAAATCCCAGGAGGAGAGAAAGTCCCGCCAGGTTTTGCCCTTTTGTGAGGTGGCCAGCTTGCGATGAGCGACCTGATTATTTCTTAGGGAAGTGAGGTCTGCGTTTAAGTCTCCTGCTATGATGATGAGGGCTCTCTCGAAGTCGGTCTTCACGACTGTTAATATGTTGTGTAAGATTTCTATGAAGTCTTGAAGGTTTATGGTGGCTTGGTTCCAGTAGATGTTGATAACCACTAGGGTTGTTATTGAGTTATGTAGGTCAAGCTCCATTTTGCAGGCCTGAATGCCTGCTGCATTGTTGCATAGAGTGACAACTTGTTTAATGCTTGAGTTTTTTAAGACCATTAAAAGGCCGCTTGCAGGTCTTCCTTTAGGTTTTTGTGAGGCCCCGAGATTTAGGACTGTAAAGCCCTCTATCTCTATGGGGTTAACAAGCTAAGTCTCCTGGAATAACAAGATATCAAAATTTTGTAACAGCTTGTTTTTTAGAAGTTTTTTTTTTAGAAAGCTAGTGCCTCTTGTGTTCCAGGAGATTAGTCCCAGGCCATTATGCCTGAAGACTATTTTGATCCTCACCTAACTTCACGAGAATTTGGGAAATGATCTCAGGAAGTTTTGTAATTAGATTTTCATTAAGATTGAGACTGAGGGTCGGGATCCTTGAGTGTGCTGACCCTGGACCAGCTGGTCCTCCGAAGCTTGGACTAACTTCTCTGTTTGGAGAAAGGCAGGAGAAGTTTCTATCTTCCTCTTCTCGCTCAAACACCAAGAGGCCTGATCTGGCCAGGTCGATTTTATTCCTGATAATTGCCTGATGGGCTCTTCTAGAGACAAGGCCGACCTCCACAAGAAATCTGTCATTCGCCACTGGAAATTTGACATATTCAATGTCAACTGACGAAAAAAGAAATAGATTGTAATTTTTTCTAATTTCTGTCAACAGTACTGATCTGCAGAGTGATGTATACCTATTAGGTCTTTCCAGTCTTAGCCAGATCCTGGGAATTGAGAAGTCAGCTATTTCCGGCTCTGTAGCCCTCGCAGGTGTGGAGAAAAGAGAGCTCTCTAGTTCATCTTCCACTACTCTGGTGAATTAGCGCAGCTCTAGGCTTGATGATTTTCCTAGACCGTTCCGACAGACCGCTTCATTAGGGGTGGGTCTAGTAAAGGCGTTGTCGAGGGTAGGCTGGGGCTGGAAGGAGGCGACCGTTGGAGTTTCGACAGCCGGGTTCGCGATGGTGTTTAGACTGGTAGGCGCGGTCTAGTGTTGCTTGCACAGCTGATGATGTCTTTTTGGATTTTATTTTTTAGGAAAATAGGTGCTAACTTAATGTTCGTCTGGGCCTCTTTTGGGCTTTGATTGTTGGAAATTCCGCTCACAGGGTTTATTGGCTCCGTTTGAATGGCCATGTTTGAGGTTTGTACCTTAATGTTGGTTTGAACCTCCCCTGCCTGTGCCGAGATCTCTTTTTTTCCGTTTTTCCTCTGTCCCCTTGTAGTGGACCTAGAGGAACTTTGGTTTTCACTCTGAGATGGTCCAGCTACTGAGAGTATTTCAGCTTCAAGGTCGAGGGGCTTTTCCTCACACAATGAGATTTTTTTCAGGAAGGCATTGGTTCCAGATTTTTTTTGGTTTCTGTTTTTCTGGTTTTTTGATTTTTTTTGGGTTTCATCCGACTGTAGGTGAGAGCAAGAGTCTTTTGCGGTAAGTTTTTTTTTTTTTGCTTGTTCCTTCTTCTTTTTCGGGAGTAGCATGGGGTTGCAAGATCCAAGATCGTTTCATTGTGTGGGGAGACTTGAGTATTTGGTACAGTGGTGTTTCTCAGGCTCTCCGGGATCTCTTCAATGCCTTCCCAATCAACATTTGCTAGTCTATGAAATTCTTCTAGAACTGAGTTTGATAGTGGAGTGTCATCGAAGCAGTCTATAGGGTCCTCTTCTAACTGTAGTTGATTCTTAGACATACTTTCTTGAATGACCAATGGGAGGTTTTTTACAAGCTCTTGTGTTGTGAGGTTGTTCTTGGCCTCTTCCTTCAATAGACAATAGATTTGAGTGAGGTCCAGACCTTGTTTCGCTCCCTCTGTTTGTGTGTCTTTTAAGGTTGGAATCAAGATTGTATTCATGATGTTATTGAGAGCCGTTGTTGTTGATTCGTTCTTTGACACTTCATTAGCGAGTTCCAGTAGGACACCTGCTTGTGTTTGGACCTCTGTTTTTAGAAGTTCAAAAACGGACACTAGGGAGTTCAGTACAAAGCTCAGTGCTGTCAACGTATTCTCCCTGGCTGTCAAGGGAATCCCTTGTGATGGAGAGGTATGTCTTTCTTGTGCGTCCCGTAGTCCGTTTTCTGGTGCTTTAAGTAATGATATTTCCGAGTGGCGGAGAGAATCTGTAGACGAAGATGGAGGGAAGATATTATCACCCTCCTGATTTGTACAGGAGGACTGGCTGGAGGTAACAATTAAATCAGCTAGATCATTTGTGCTCTTATTTCTTTTCCTTATGAAGTGATCATTGATTCTGCTTTGAATCTTTTTAGTTGTTAGAGTGTATTCCAGTCCTCTTTTCCAACCTTCCTGAATAAGGGGTGGGGGGACGTAGGATTTAAAAGCCGGAAGATTATCAACATGAACGATGGCATGGGTGACGTGAGAAGGAGTCTGGGATGTTCCTGGTAAGGAGGGGGCTGATGCGTCGGGTGCCGCAGTACCCTCTCCCTCGAGGTATGAACCTTCCTGGTCTACCATATCTTCAAGGAGGGGTGTGCTCCGGAGTCTCATTATCAACCTCCTATCTTCTTTTATGAATCAATAGGTGGAAGGGATGAAAGCCCAGCCCAGAGGTAATGTCAAGCAGGGTGCTGCGCCTAGAATTGCAGTTTCACGAAGTAATATAAGAAACAATATAATGTAGGTGTATCTTATGCTCACCTCCGCGTAACAGCCGCTTAACAGCCCAGTGCCTTTACCCCTGTCGGGCTTAACGCCGCAAGGGTGGCTGTGTCCGGCTTTTGCAGCTGGGAAGAGTCACGTGGCGCTGCACGTGACCGCCAATAGGCTCTGCCCCCTCCTGGGAGCGAGCGCAAGGCTGCAAGGGTGTCCGGGACTCGAACGGGCTTAGCTGGGTTCCGGCGCTGGATTCACTTGACACAATGGTCTCCATCATCACTTCATTGCTATGCTACACTTTATTTGTAACAAAACTGTTCCTCCCCTAAGAGAAGTGCCAAGCCAGAGGAGCACCGCATATCCACATGCTTTTATGGATTAAAGATGCTCCTAAATTTGATCAAGACAGTGATGCCACTATTTTACAGTTTATGGAAAAATATGTCACTTGTATAATTCCATCAGAAGCAGGTGATCTTCACGCACAAATTGTACAAATTCAAAGACACAAATGTGGGAAATATTGTCGTCTCAAATAAAAAAACAAAGAGAAATACTACACGAAATGCCGCTTTGGTTTCCCTAGTCTAGTTACAGAAAAACATGTCTTCAGTTAGACATAGTGTTAAATGTAAATCACCTAAGAAAACATTACATAAAAAGAACAGAAGAAGCAAAATATATCAATGATTACAGTGCAATCATTGCACTCTTATGGAATGCAAACATAGGTGTGCAGTACATTGCAGACAATGCCACTGCAGTTGCACAATATGTTACAGCCCACTTAACACATTCTGCTAGAGATGGATGCTTATTTTGGACACTTTCATTTGAAAACAAAAGAAGGTATGGTGTGGGCTGCTCAGCAATGTGTGTGTGCTCTGTGCATGAGTGTCTAAGTATGATGGTAAGGATGTATGTGGTGGTGTGTGATTGTGCTTTAGGTAGCTACAACTTGTTGGGAAGGCTATTCTTGTATTAGTGGGTTAGTACACTGGGGTTCAGATGACAGTACAAAGTAAGCTAGTGATGAGGAGAAGCACTAATACTAAATCTAATGGTATAGAATTAAAACAGTTCTTTGTTCTGTAATACTAACATTCTGGGGGCTGAGTTATGTCATTTGTGCGCTGAAAAACGGGGCTTTGTGCACCATTCTGCCTGCTAATCCCTGTTTAACAATTTGGGATTTGTGGGCAGAATGGTGCACACATCTCAGTATTTCATGAATCAATCCCACAGTGTTTTTGAGTAACTGTAAGAATATTATTGTAGTGTTGTACTTACTTTTTTTGTTTGGAATTAGCAGGTTTCTTTCGAGTTGTTTGTACTTCAGGCGTGCGATCCGGGTCCTGTGATGGGAAGCTTGTAATCAGCGTTCCCGGAATGAAGGGGGCTGGTGCTGTACTGGCCGCCTTCAATCCAGGAGCGCCAGGGTCGTAATGAGGCCCTAAGTATATGAAACTCACTTGGTTTCTTAAGGCTTATTGAATGTTAGGAGATAGAAGAAATAATGATATACTTATTTTGCAATTGTATAAGGTAAATGGCAGAAACTGTATAGAAAAGCATGGAATGTATGCATTTGTCAAGGTATGGGTAATAAAGCAGACACGTGATTTACAGGCAATGTTGTTATTTCAGCTGGGAGCTTTTCAATTATAATGTCTATCTGTGTGAGTGTATGAAGATGCATGACCTTATCCTGGCTGTGTGCAATTTTATAATACACTACAAAGTGGTTTTTTTACAATTATACTGTTATTTCTCCCATCTATTAATATTTTAACTTTTTAGATAGTTGTGTGTGTAAAAAAAGAATTTAGATAGCAGACAGGTTTGGAAGTGACAGTTGATTATAGCAGATGGGAAAAATAATAGTAAGTTCATTGTGTAGGTTATACAGGTTAAGTAGTAGTTACTCTGTTTATATGCATTTCTAAAAGTTGTACATGTACTGTGCATAAAATAGGCTTACCTGTAGTTTGTACTCATGCATGTGGAAATGCATGCAGCTGCAAGTAGAAATCTTGGAGACGTGTAACATAGTTTTTGTAGTAGGTGCTTCCCAAAGATATGAGACTTGTACTCAGAGTGATCAACAGTACATTTGAAGTGCTGAACTCTGCTGATGGAGTTAGATGTAGAGGTCTTGGCTGTGACTGGTGGATGGTTGTCTGACTGATTAGCTGTATCCAATGAGGGAATGGCACAGAGAGTGAAGTGGAAAGGGTAGAAGGGATGTCTAAGAGTTACGCGGTCCACGGTCACCGCGTCTGTCCACAGACAGGGCGTGCCACATCCAGGGTTTTCCAGCAAATCCAGCATGCAAAGGGGACTTTAGGGATTACCCAATCTGGTTTTGAGGTTGTGGATTTGTGTTGAAAGAGACTGAAGTGAAGATGGCAGAGGTAGAGAAAGTCAGGGTGTTGGTGCTTGAAGATATGTGTGCGCATGGTTTACAGCAGTATGCTCAATGCAGGCATGTGGCAAACAATTTTGATGTTAAAGGAGCGGAGGTCTTGTGGAGCACTGTGCCTGATTGCAATGTAGAGGGAATTGTACACGTTTGTGAAGATATGGACAGGATGAACAGTCCCCATGTGGTAGTTATGCACTATGCTGCTTTGCATTTGGGCTATGTCAGTGCCCCTACTTTGTTGGCAGATTTGTAAAACTTGGTTCAAGCAGTAATGAACATCCTTCCAAATGGCAAACTTATTTTTTCTGGATTAGTACCTAGGGCAATATTGGACAATAGTTCTGTTTTTTGTCCTCAGCAAAACATTTCTAGGTGTGCAATCAACTGAGGCATGTGTGGTTTCATGCTTAGAGCTGGTATGTTCTTCTGTACTAATGAGAATATTGATTCAAGTAATGCTGTTTATTTTAAAGAAGAAGGCATTTCTTTATCTGTTAGGGGAAAGGCCATGCTGTTCTGAAATGTAAGGATTGCTTTGGAAAAGGTTATGTGAAGATTTTAGGAGTAAAGTGAGAAAAAAAAGAAAAAAATACAAAATAACAGGTGTCTGTCAAGCATCTGCAGGAAACCCAGAAAAACAGCTCTTTTCAGAGCCAACCTTAAAGGGGAAATGGGGCACACTATTTAAATTTAAATTCACTATGCTCAGATTTTTGATATGTCCGCAGACATGACGGTAGTCGGCGGACATCGTGTATTACATATGGGGATTTTGGGGTGGAGAGGCATGCAAAAGAGAATGAGTAGAGCAAGGGATTGGTCAATAAAGTTTACTGGTTGTGTTGTGCAAGGAGAGAGTTTGTCAGAAAGTCTTTTTTTTCTCAGAGAAGAACAGATAGCTATGGCTGTGTGTTTCAGAAAACAGATTATCTGGATTTTGTGAGACTCATGGATACATTGGTTGGAGGTGCATGAAGAACACTGTGGAGTAGCTGCAGATCTTGGATTCCCTTATGTGGAAGTGCTTTGGCATGGAGTGCGTGGAATGAAGTGGTTGGACTTGGCACCTCGCTGTGCTACTTTGGAGAAACAGCATCATCCAGACGTAATTATAATTCATTGTAGAGGGAACAGTTTAGGACATGTTTGTGGAATTTCTTTGCAATTTGCAATGAAAGAAGGACTTGGGAAGGTCATGGACATGTTTCCAAATTCTCAAGTAATTTTTTCTTGTGTTGCGCAGAGGCAAGTGTGGCTGCGTTCTTCTTCATTTGGTCCACAAATGGAGAAAGTGAGTCACAATGTCAATAAGGCTGTTTGTGCCTTTTTAAGAGATATTGGCAATTCCTCTTTTCACAATGAAAATATTATGTTTCGTAGCACATACATTTTTCGCAAAGATGGAGTCCATCTTACTTGTGCTGGCAATCAGATTTTTCTGAGAAATGTACAAAATGTATTGCAAACTTTTTTGTAATTACAGCCAACCATTTTGCTGTAGGTGTTGACCATTTGAAGATTTTCAAACACAAACAAACACCACCAAAAGTTCTTTTCAGAGCCACCACTTCCAACCAGAGAAAAGTGCAATGGTTATGATAGTGCAGCACCCCAAAATTGTAGATGTCCGCGAACTGTTCACGGACTTCTAAAAATTGCACAGGGCCCTGCTCCATTTATTTACCACTTCTAGTCTTAAACTGTGAAAGGCGGTTCTGAAAAGAGCCTTTTTTTTTGGGGGGGGGGTTATTGTTTTATATTTTTGGGGATTTGTACACACGACACACTAGGAGAGGAGGGGAAAGGAGGGTAAGGAAGGGACATCAACCACAGGGATAACAAAGGGCAGGTGGAGAGAGGAAGATGTAGGGTGGGCCTTATTTAGGTAGGTAGCAGACCTTCTCATGCTCCTTGATGCAGTCCCGAAAGCACTCCAAAGACTCTCCCCCCTGCAGAGTACTGCGTTGCAGTACATACACAATATTGTGACCCTCAAAAGTTAAGGGTCAACAGCATCATGGATGGCCTGTGAGGCAGCTGGAGGGATGTGCTGTCCCACAGGAGTGTCTCTTGTGGTGACTGGAGCGGAAATGGAGGATGTTGTAGAGGAACTCAACCATCCGGAACAGAACTGCGAGACTTGTCCTTGGCCTCAAGCCCAGGGACCGTATCTCTCCAGGACTGAAATCTCTACACTGGCTCCCAGTGGTTGCGAGGATTAAGTTCAAAACCCTCTGCATTGTCCACAAGGCCTTCTGGGGCCTGGGGCCTAAATACCTTCAACTCGCTCTTCCTAAATATCTTCCTTCCCGAGCCCTTCGCTCATCCATCTCCAACTCCCTCAGGGTCAGCCGCTTCTCGAAGCAACGAGTCGGGGGTCGATCTCTCGCTGTGGCAGAGGCCTCCCTCTGGAACAGCCTTCCTGCCTCCCTGAAACTTGAGGAGAACCATCTCCGGTTCCGGAAGCACCTCAAAACCTTCCTCTTTGCTTCTGCTTTCTCTCTCCCTCTCCCCTGCTAAAGTCTCGACATGAATCTGTACCGAATCTGCAACTGGGCCACTCTCACCGACCTCGGTCCTGGTCGCAGCCACTCTCCTCTTGCACTGCCTCCCTGCAAACCCCTGCACTGAGGGACTGTCTCTGTATCCCTACAGCCCCCCATTTCCCAGCACTTGTCTGCACTTACCTTGCACTTGCCACCAGCTGGCCCTATTTATTTACTTATTCTACTTACTTGTACTGCACTTCCCCCTTCCCCTTGCACTTTTCCCTTCCCCCTACCCCTGTCACCTGGCCTAGTAGGATCGTTGTCTGTCTTCCCCTTGTCCCCCCCCCGCCTCGTCGCGCCTTGAAACACTTGTGTATAGGCGCGTTACAAATGCCATATCATATCATATCATATCATAACCTACTACGTTTATCACAAGTTACAACCTTGCGAACGGCCCCACCGTGGAATGACCTTAGGTGTCGCTTCATGGATGTCATACCAAAGCTGTACGGACCAGGCCTCCCACGACTCAGCACCATTTTGCACTGGTTGCAGGTGACCTTGTTCGCATATGCTTTTGGTACGTCACCATGAATGGTAAACAACCGCCACACGCAAGACTCACAGCGAGTGCTGGTAGTAGGGACTTCCACTACATCATCCTCTTCATCCTCTTCAACCTCCTCTTCTACATCCTCACAACTGTCCCCCTCTGCAGGCCTTTGGGGAGGTGTTGGTGGTGGAGGGGGTGGGGGTCTTGCTGGGGCACTAGTAGCACCAGTTGGAGCAGCAGCAATCATAGATGCCATCAGGTCTGATGATGGGAAGAAGCAAGAGCAGCAAAATCAGCAAGATCAGCTAAAAGCTAATATAGACAATGATCTATCAGGTAGCCAGAAGCACAATGAGGATGAGCTCTGGGGTGTGGCCTTTTATAGGGGTGCAGGTGTGCGCTCTGCGGAAAGGCGCGCTGTCCGCGGACAGATCGAACACCCCAAAAAGGCTCAAAAAGTTCCAAAAAGTATGTTGAAAGCCAGGGTCATTGTCTGGGACATAAGCAATGGTGATTTTTTTACTGTAAAATACTTTTGATTGGTCAAAGAACTACTTTTAAAATGTTCCGGGACCCAGACAGTGTCTGCAAATCAGGACACATGCTCAGCGTTGGTGCGGTCACATGCTGACATCGCAAACACCTCCGCGAATGTGACAGGTGTCCGCAGGACACCAAATGCGTAGGAACGGTTGTGCGCGGGTGTTCTACAGACAGTTTTTGGGTCCTCAAACTAATAAAAAGTGCGACACATGTGAAATGGACAGTTACGGACAGGCGCGATGTTCGTAGGACTTATGGGTGTGATGCGCATGTGCGTAGTTGTTCTACAGACAGTACGGACAGGTATAGTGTCCTTAGGACACCTCAATTTTGGTTAATTGCGAACATTCCGGACACCAAATGTGTTCTAAGAACAGTTCCATCTTGCTTGCGGACAGCACGGACAGGTATAGTGTCCTTAGGACACCTCCATTTCGGTTAATTGCAGACATTCCGGACATCGAGTGTGTTCTAGGAACAGTTTCATCTTGCCTGTGGACAGTATGGACAGGTATAGTGACCTTAGAACACCTCCATTTTGGTTAATTGCAGACATTCCAGACACTGAGTGTGTTCTAAGAACAGTTTTGTCTTGTTTGCAGACAGTACGGACAGGTATAGTGTCCTTGGGACACCTCCATTTTGGTTAATTAGGACATTCCGGACACTGAGTGTGTTCTAAAAACAGTTCCATGTTGCCTGCGTACAGTACGGACAGGTATAGTGTCCACAGGACACCCCCATTTTGGTTAATTCCGGACATCACTGACACCCGTGCTGTCCGCGGACACCTTAACTGCCTTTTTAAAAGAAAAAAAACAAAGGACTGAATTAAACCACACATAATATTGTTTTTATTATATACAGATATAAAATTTATGGACGAGACGGGGAAGCAGAAACTGACACAAATACAGGGGAAATGGGGGTTTGGAGAGGATGGATGGGAGGGGATGAAGGGATGGAAGTCTCATCATAATGGTTTTCTTGGTGGTGAGGGTTTGGGGATAGTTGACAGGGACATTGAGAGGGGGAACAGGTACATGTGGGACAATGATATTTATTTTTTTCTTTTATGTGGACCTCCACAAAATGTTTTAAAAGATTGAAATTTTCCATAAGGATATCCATTTTTTGTTCCATGCGCTGCAGAGTATTTTCGAATGTCTCTTTTGCTGTATTATTTTCAATGTTTGTATGGTCTGTTAAAAAATATATATATATGTTAAGCACACATAAAGTAATGATTATTAATTTGCTTTTATAGAGAAGTGTCTACCATTAGTATCACTGTCTTCAGACATTTCCTCACGCGGGACATTTTCTACAAGCCATTCCAAAGTACTGGACATTTCTGTGTAAAAACAATATATTACTTTTAATGTACCTAATACAGAAAGTTTAGAAATATATAAGACAAATGAAGTTTACTTACTAGTTTCTGGTAAATTGTGTTCTTACTGTTGGGTAGGTCTGCTGTTGCTTCTAGCTGTGCAGTTTCTTTGAGGTAATTATGTTGGAAGCATATCTTTTTTGTTTTGGTATATTCCATTTTAGTACACATGCTATTTAAATGGATGGCTGATGTGTTACATATATAGGTTGCACTTCTTATTTATTATTACATATAATGTGTTTATGAAATTGTTCAGTGTTTATATGACATGACAGAACAATTTAAGATACCCCCTGAGTTTCTTGGTCGTGTTGATGTTGTCCTGGTCCGTCCGCGGACATACACACAGTCCGCAGACATCAAAATCACTAGCTGGGGGTTCAGTATGTTCTATGTTACATGTATATAAAGTAAGGGAATGCTAGTAAACATCTATCAAATTCACACTATGAATATGTATATTCAGTAAAATAAAATTTGATAAAGGGAGGTTATGGTTAAGTTGCGCTATTAAAAACCTTTGAAATTCAGTAACAAAACTTTGTTAAAGGGATGTTATGGTTAAATTGCGCTACTAAAAACCCATGAAATTCAGTAAAAAAACTTTGTTAAAGGGACGTTATGGTTCAAAGTAAAACCAAAAACCCCCTGAAATTCGCTAGATATGTTAAACTAAGCAACCATAACTTGTGCCACCACCGTGCATTGCTAAGACTAAAACCCAGGACATCAAAGATGACATCACAAATGGCATTGATGACATCACTGATGACATCACATGTGCATTTACGCATTTACTTTTCATGAAAAGTCTGTACATGGGATTCTTATTATAATGTTGACAAAAAAGTGTCAAGGATCATTGGAATAAATATCATGATCTATTTAGTGCATTAAGCAATGCATTGATATAAATAGCATTCTATTATGATGTTCTTTACAGTATAGTATGCTACTCATGTATAAACATAAGCATTGTGTGCAGCATACATGATGGAGGTGCAATATTCATAATCTTCTCATGTTGAATAGTGAAATGATAAATGCTTTCCTATTAGAGTTTTGCGTTCTGTGCAACATGTAATAAGTAGCTAATAAAACCCACTTACTACATAATTTCATTATTACATACAAAACACAAAGACAGAACAACACATACAAATATGAGTATATAAAGGAAAAGTGAGGTACGCAAAAAAAGCAGCAGTAGATCCAGAAAGTGTTCATAACCTAACTGATTATCTTTATGCACCGAAATTATTGCTCTGCTTCAAAACTACTACTTCCCTATGTATAACTATCACATGATGTGACTGCACCCTAAAGAAAGTAATGCAAATACAAATATGAGCATATCCAGAGAAAGTACAGTAATAAAAAAACAGCAGAACAATAAGAAAATGTTGATAACCTTACTGATTGTATTCATACACAGAAAGCATTGCTATCTTTCAAGTGTGTATTTTCCTTTTGTACATGTTCCATATGCTGTGAGTGGACCCTAAGTGAATTATTGTAAGAACATATTTGAAGTAAAAGTCTACAAATATAGTACTTGCATTTTTTGTTCCTAACTATTACTGGCCAAGATATATCACTAAAGGAAAAAAGAGCGAGTCAGACATGTGATTTCATCAGTGATGTCATCAATGACATGTGTGATGATGTCCTGGGTGTTAGTCTTAGCAATGCACTGTGGTGGCTTATGGTTGCTTAGCTTACCATAACTAGTGAATTTCATGGGGTTTTCGGTTTTACTTTGAACCATAACGTCCCTTTAACAAAGTTTTTTTCAGAATTTCATAGGTTTTTAGTAGCGCAACATAACCATAACGTCCCTTTAACAACATTTTTTTACTGAATATATATATATATATATATATATATATATATATATATATATATATATATATATATATATATATATATATATATATATATATATATATATTATATAGCTGAAAGTGCTGGCACCCCCACAATACTGTTCAGACCTTGCACTCTATTTTTGAGCAGCACTGCTCAGTAGCTGGCAGTGGCCTGCTTACATACGCTACCAGTCTCACCTCTCCTCTGTTGTTGAATTGTGTGAGAACCGCTGCCAAGCAGAAAGTACTGGCATCAACAATTATTTCAGTTTTCTGTCTGGGATCGAAGAAATCCATTGTACTCCCCCAGTGAGGGTGGCCTTGATGTTCTCAAATGCAGCTTGTTCCAGTGGTTTGCATTGCCATTAACTCTGTTTCTTTGTTAAACTGCAAAGGGGTTCAGATAAGGCTGGCAGGTATTTTATTAACTGGCCACAGTATGTGACCATACCTAGGAAGCTTCTCACTTTAGACACATTCTCTGGTGGTTTGGCACTCTGAATGTATTTTACATATGCCCCCTTCCTGATAGATGAATTAAACAAACTAAATCTTCCTCTGCAGGAATTCACACTTTGCTTTGTGCAAAGTCAGCTCTATGGATCACATTCTCTGCAGGACTCTCTCCAGGTGCTCCAGGTGTTCCACTTCTGATGGGGAAAACACCAGAATATCGTCACTGATATGAATGCCTGCCAACACCTATCTCACCACATTCTTGAATACCTCAGCCATAGAGGATATTCCAAAGTTCAAACTCTTATACCGGTAGAATCCTTTGTCGGTGGTGAAGGTCGTTATATAGTGAGAATCCTGGTGATGGGCTAGCTGATGATAACCTGCACGTAAGGCCATGCACCCAAGACTGAAGTCATATGCAGTGGAGTTACAAGTGAATATGGGTGTGGTGCAATGTGCTTGTTGTGTCGACGCCCTAGTGTCTTGCCTGCATGGCTGCAGACAATGGTCCCAAAAGTAAATTTATAAGTAGCTAATTTACAAGGACCATGGTTTTGATATGCAGTGATGGTTCTGGCTAGGACCTATACTCCTTGTACCTTGTTCCTAAGGCATACATGGTAGGTTACACACCGAAGATGCAAGGGCCAGCCTACAGGCACTGCAGCATATTAGTACCATAGATTAGACGTGTAGATTTGCATGTGTAGAAAATGACTGCCAATATACTTACTCCTTACTTTGTTCAGAATCCACATACAATTTTTAAATGGTTATCTCACTTGGTGGAAGTATCCCTTTTTCCATTTCTGTGATAAAAGAAACAGGTATGTTAGTCTTTGCATTTTTTGAAAATGTACTACATTGCTTAATAGACAGTTTACCTTTTTTTGACCCTCCTATTTAGTTTACAAACCAGTATACTGTGCATTAGACTCAGTTTCTGTGTTTGCTTTTCCAATCCTTGGGTCTGGGGAAAAAAATCCTTGTCGGATTAAAAAAAAACTTCTTTTACTATGGTACTAGCTACTTCCTTGTTTCCTTTGAGTGTTTCCTTCATCTTTCCCATTAATGTTATGTTTGTTGCCTTCCTGCAGATTTTTACCAACAGTTAGATACCTGTAGGCGTATTCTTACTGTGCATTTGTTCCTACAACTTTGTGATATTCATTCATTTGTGTCGTTGTTATATTCTGTTTCCTTCATCTTTTCCATTAATGTTATGTTTGTTGCCTTCCTGCCGATTTTTAACAACAGTTAGATATCTGTAGGCGTATTCTACCTGTGCATTTGTTCCCAATGATCTGTGATATTCATTTCTTTGTGCCATTCTTACATCCTCTTGGGTAGTTAGATACCTATTGGTGTATTCTAACTGTTTGAAGTCTTTCACATATTTATTTTTTTAAATCTTGAAGTATACATTATTTTGTAAATTTTGGCTTTAAGAACATTAAATACGCATTTGCAAGATTAGCTGGCAATCTCTGCTTTAGAGTAATGGTGCTATCATTACATTCAAACCATCCACAATTCTTTTTAATGTATGCAGTGTAGTGACCTGCATTGGTTGTAGCTCCTGCATGGAAGATTATACCTACTGTTGTAAAGGTTTTCTTTCCAAGTGACACTTGACCGTGTGTGAATCCAGTCAGTTTGCAGTTGTTTTTGATGCCATCTGCATTATAACGTAGAAGCATAAATATTATGTAGGCACTATGTGATTGTATCAGTAAGGTGGAGCGATTGTCTGAATTGCAAATAGTACATAATCTGCCATGGTTTGCATTTTGTACAAGTTGCTGAAATGGAATGCTCTCACAATTTGGTATGGAAACATACACAAATCGCTCAATTGGGATTTCTTCCTGTATCACTTTGCTACAGAGAGTTCATGTATGTTTCCACATGTACGAAATCTGGAAGATTTTATTCACAGGTATGCTTTTGTTTTCTAATACTAATAGTATGTACATTAGAAATTCTTGTGGATCTTCTTGTGAGTTCATAGTGAATCTCACCATTCCAGCACAGTCGTCCAATTGTTGACTTACTCCATGAACACTGTATGTGTTGTCAGGAATGCTTGTTGCTTTTGTATGCAGCACTAACATTTGAAAACACAATTGGTCTGTGCTGTGGAGGAAAATATTGTTAACAAATGGTGGCAATTGAAATAGAATATCCATTGCTACATTTGCATAGCAACTTACCTCACTTTCATTTACAAATTTGAATGGTCGAGCAAGTTCTGTATCTGAGGGCATTTTTTGGAATTTCTGCTGCTTCTTTGCCGACGTCCCTGGTTTACATTCCCTAGAAGGTTCTTCTATGTTTGCGGTAATTGATGAAACTTTAGCTTCTTTTCTTTTCTTTCCAGAATTTTCTGTTGGATTCTGTTGCTTTTCTGTTTCATTTAGTTTTCTTTTACCATGTTTAATTTATCTGCAACAGGGTATTGTTTCAGATGAGGGGTGTACAGTGAACACGATCTATTGTATTCTAGAATGCAATGAATATCAGCTTTGACTTTACTTGCATCAAAGTTTATTAGCAATAGACTGTCAAGTGTACGTAAGCGTGATAATGCTACGTAGCTCATGCCTTCCTTAAAGACTGTCTGGCCGATTCATGGAATTAATGTGCGCCGGAAATTCCGGCGCAGAGGTGCCAAAACGTGCGAATCGCAGTGCAAGTGCGAAAATCGCAGGGAAACCAGCACACATCGATTCATGGAAGTCCGTGCGTGAGAAAAATATTGGATGTGCGCTGAAAAATTGCATGGTGCACGCCGGCGCACAGGTCATCCAACGGCGTGCGCCGCGGCCACAGCGAAATCGCACATAGCGTGGCGCACATAACAAAAGTAGGCGGAACACAGGGCGTAACACTCGGAATGGGGAACAACGCGTGAAAATATGGGCGTCACAGGGGAAGTACAGGAGGCAAGTGCGTGGAACGCCCACATGCTCGCCTCCAACTCGTATTCATGGAATCGAATAGGGCAAACCAGCGCAAGGGCAAAGACGCGCACAGGGCCAAACAAGTCCGCCACAAGAAAGCAGGCGGTAGCGTCCCTGCGCCTGAAATAAATATGCGCCAAAATGTGCGCTAACAAAAAGCACCTATATACAGCTATGATGAATGATCCATACTGTGCCCCTCTAGGACAAATGAGGTGCAAAGGGGTACGCAACAAACACGGACACCCGCTGTGTGAAAAATAGCATGTGCGTGTATTGCGGGGTCCGTGGGAAGTTCCACACGCGATTGTCCTTGGTACGTGTATTCCAGGGTGCCCGTGAAGTTTCACACGCGATTTCAGCAGGGTATGTGTATTCCAAGGTGCGCGGGAAGTTTCACACGCAAATTTGCAGGGTACGTGTATTTCGGGGTGTGCGTGAAGTTCCACATGTGATTTCAGCACGGTACGTGCACTTCGGGTGCGCGGGAAGTTACACACACGAATCCAGCAGCCTACGTGTATTTCGGGGGTGCCGGGGAGTACTACACGTGAATTGACCATGTGGGTCCTCCAAGGTGTTCCCACTACACCCTCCACGGCCCCTGCAGGCAGCCCACACCACAGGGGACTACCCTGCACCCCTGCACATGTCCCGCAGGCAGCCCATCCACCATGGCCATGCCCCCAGACAACCCACATGTCACCTTGCATTACTGCCCATGTCTCCTAGCACCCCCACTCCCCAGCAGTCAAGGGCACCCTCCACCAGGCCCCCACTCATGTCTCCCTGCACCCCCACCCCCCAGCATCCAGGGGCACCCTCCACCAGGCCCCAACTCATGTCCAACTCATGTCTCCCTGCAACCCCACCCCCCAGCAGTCAGGGGCACCCTCCACCAGGCCCCCACTCATGTCGCCCAGAACCCCCACACCCCAGCAGTGTAGGGCACCTGCCAGCAGGCCCCTACTCATGCCCAACTCATGTCCCCCTGCACCCCCACCCACCAGCAGTCAGGGGCACCCTCCACCAGGCACCCACTCATGTCTCCCAGCACCCCCACCCCCAACATCCAGGGACAACCTCCACCAGGCCCCCACTCATGTCCCCCTGCACCTCCACCCCCCAGCATCCAGGGGCTCCTGCCAGCAGGCCCCCACTCATGTCCAACTCATGTCCCCCTGCACCCCCACCTCCCAGCAGTCAGGGGCACCCTCCACCAGGCCCCCACTCATGTCCAACTCATGTCTCCCTGTACCCCCACCCCCCAGCAGTCAGGGGCACCCTCCACCAGGCCCCAACTCATGTCTCCCAGCACCCCCACCCCCCAGCAGTGCAGGGCACCTGCCAGCAGGCCCCCACTCATGTCCAACTCATGTCCTGCACCCCCACCCCCCAGCAGTCAGGGGCACCCTCCACCAGGTCCCCACTCATGTTTCCCAGCACCCCCACCCCCCAGCATCCAGGGGCACCCTCCACCAGGCCCCCACTCATGTCCCCCTGCACCCTCACCCCCCAGCATCCAGGGGCACCTGCCAGCAGGCCCCCACTCATGTCCAACTCATGTACCCCTGCACCCCCACCCCCCAGCATCCAGGGGCACCTGCCAGCAGGCCCCCACTCATGTCCAACTCATGTCCCCCTGCACCCCCACCCCCCAGCAGTCAGGGGAACCCTCCATCAGGCCCCCACTCATGTCCAACTCATGTCTCCCTGCACCCCCACCCCCCAGCATCCAGGGGCACCCTCCACCAGGCCCCCACTCACGTCCAACTCATGTCTCCCAGCACCCCCACCCCCCAGCATCCAGGGGCACCATCCACCAGGCCCCCACTCATGTCCTCCTGCACCCCCACCCCCCAGCATCCAGGGGCACCCTCCACCAGGCCCCCACTCATGTCTCCCAGCACCCCCACCCCCCCAGCAGTGCAATTGGCCTGGGTACGTGTATTTCAGGGATGCGCGGGTAGTTTTACACGCGAATTCAGCAGGGTACGTGTATTACGGGTTCGCGTGAACTTCCACACGCGATATCAGCAGGGTATGTGTATTACGGGGTTCGCGTGAACTTCCACATGTGACATCAGCAGGGTTTGTGTATTACGGGGTTCGCGTGAACTTCCACACGCGATATCAGCAGGGTACATGTATTACGGGGTTCGCGTGAACTTCCACACACAATATCAGTAGTGTACGTGTATTACGGGGTTCGCGTGAACTTCCACACGCGACTGGGCCTGGGAGAGTGAGGTATATGTATTCCTGGGGTGGGCGGGAAGATTTAAACACGACTGGGCCTGGGAGAGCATGTTACGTGTATTCCTGGGGTGGGCGGGAAGATTTACACGGTCGCCTACAACGCGCCAAAAAAGACGGTCCAATCTGGAAACACGTACGCCAGCATGAAGCAGGCGTACGTCGACCCGCGCAGCATAAAAGTGTGCGCAAACAACAAAAAAGCTCAGACGCCAGGATGGATATACCGTTCCTAGCAGCAGTGGCTGTGGGATACCGCAGGAGGAAGAGGAGGATAGTCAGGCCCAGAATCTTTACACCCAGAACCAGCCTTTTTGGTATGCCTGATGACCAGGTGTATTGGAGGTACAGGTTTCCACCTCACATAATACTCGACCTGGTCAGTGAGTGGGAGGATGACCTCACATTACCCACCCTGTGCTCCCAAGCACTCAGCCCCCTGGAGAAGGTCCTCAATGTACTGCACCTCTTGGCTACCGGATCATTTCAGCGGACAAGTGCCATAGTGGGGGGGGTGTCAAGGTCCACGCAGTCACGGTGCCTACACCAGGTGTTGGCCATCATCAATGCACGCCCATCAGTCCGCAGGCACATATACCTGCCCAGAACACCTGCAGAAAGGCAGGCTGTCATCCAGGATTTCTACGAGGTGGCACAATTCCCCAATGTGCTAGATTCCATTGATTGCACCCATGTGGCTCTACGTCCCCCGAGGGCATCTGAGCACATCTATAGAAACCGCAAGCACTGGCATTCCATCAACGTCCAGGTAGTATGTGATACCAAGGGAATCATCACCTCAGTATATGCCAACTATCCAGGGCCCACCCACGACAGCTTCATTTACAAGATGTCAACCCTAAACCGGGACATGGAAGCTGGGCGGCATGGCAATGCATGGGTGCTTGGTGAGTATAAATGACACTGCACACGCATGCATGTCATATACAGAGTAATGTCACTACCCCACTAATGATACCCATCACCACCTCCCCAGGGGACAGTGCCTACCCTCTGAGCACCCACATGATGACGCCAATTCGGAACCCCATCACGCCTCCCGAGGTAAGATACAACAAAGCCCATATTGCAACCCGGGGCATAGTGGAGCGCACATTCGGAGTGCTCAAGTCACGCTTTCGCTCCCTTGACCGTTCTGGCGGGCAGCTGTTATATGCTCCCCCAGTAGTGTGCAGGATCATAGTGGCAGCATGTGTCCTGCACAATGTTGCAACACGCCGGGGCCTTACTGTGGACATGGTGGTGCCCCCACATCCCCAACCACATACACGCACGCTGCGCATGGGAGGGGAAAAGGCACAGGGTGAGGTAGCCCGTACGCATCTGGTGGCTAATTACTTCACATAGAAATCACACCCCTGTGGAGTGCATACAGCCCTGGCACATACCATCTGACAATCAATGATGACTCAATCTGACAATTATGATGAATGAAGGGAAAGTCAACTGTCAGAACCATAGCAGCCTGAGATTGTTCACCTGGAAGTGTCACAATGTGTGCATCCCTACCTACACAACCACCACCAATGCAGTGTCTTCAAAAGACACACTTCTATGCAGCAAAAATGAATACCCACTTGCAAAATACAACATGAGAACAGTGCCATGTCACCCAACCCCTCCCCAGCATCGCGACACAACACATCATGGCATGTCATGCTATGTGAGAGCAAACAAAGTAATCCCCACAACATGACACAAGTGTCACAAAGTACAGTGTCCCTAATGGAAACTGGCCACACATGAAATGCTCACAGTAATGCAGGACCAACAACACACATTACCAAATATTTAGCAATAATACAAATCACCTACACAACCTCAAACCTACCATAAACATGACAGTACGGATTTAAAAAATTGGTAGTCTCACTACCTGATAATGCCAGCACTTCGACCACTTCCAACTGTACAGTGCTAGTGCCACGCAAAAGTGTAGGTGCACTGCTTACAACATGGACTCCATTTCCGAAGGAGTCCGCCTTGTGAAGACATGAGGAATGGACCTGCAAATTAGGAGGATGAGATTGATGCAGAGGCACATATCAATACACCATGCAGTGTACAAAACAACAACAATATGCACTAGGAATGTATACACAGTATTGACTACAGACTGCCCACACAGCAAATGGCAGTCCAACGTCACTGCGTATATCAATGTCACTTGGGGCATACCCTTTGCAAGCCCATGGAAATGGGAAGCAGGAGGGGTGTGTGTCACACAAACTGAAGCATCTAACCCAAATTCAGGACAAGCCTCCATGTGCCCAGTCACAATACAGCGTATGCCCACGGGAGCCACACAAGGCAACACGCTGTAAAAAAAATCAAAAATCAAAAATCAAAAATGGCCATGCATGGGCCAGGGGGGGTGGGGGAGGCCACCCAGGAGGTCCGAGGACAGGGTGCACACCAAAACCCACCTGTGTGGATTTTGGGAAAAAAAAACACCTCCATGGGCTCATGGCCTGCACGGCTACCCTATTGTGAGAGAATCGCTGCTGTCGCTCTCCTCACCCTCTGCAGCTGCATCAGGAGGTGGTGGTACTATGGGAGGCAGCCCACGCAAAGCCCTAGTCTGGTCCTCCATAGCAGCAAGCATGCGGGTGTGGAAGGTCTGGTTCTGGAGGATAATCGTGCGGAGGTCCCCATGCAACAACTCACGGGATGCCCCGGACCTCCTCCCTAGTTGCCTGCATCTCATCTGAGAGCGTACGTGTGAGCCGCTCCAGCTACTGTTCTGTCCTCGTGTCAGTTGAAGCCTCAAGCTCAACAAGAGTCACCCTGAGCTGACGGAGTTCCACCCTCAGGGCTTCCCTGTGGCCCTGGGACTCAATAGAAATGGCTTCCTGCAGAGTCTCCAGTGCCGCCCGTCTGTCCCTTTTGGATGCTAACATGTCCTCCGTGTGTAACTAGCAAATGGAGTCTGTTGCCTGCTGTAGTTGTTCCATCAGCATTTCTTGGGGGACAATCTCAGATGATGCTGTCTGTTGGTTTGCCATACCGTATATGGATTGCTACCATGCGGTATTGCCAGGTGGCGTACGGCCACCGCATTGGCGGGCACCACACCTGTCTGGGGCAAGGCGAACTGCACCTTGCTGTGCCGGCACTGCCTGAGGCTGCAGGACTGCATTCCCCCTCTGATCTGCTGGCCCAGGAACAGGATCAGATGTTGCGGAGTGTGACCCTGCATCCGTAACCACCAAAGGTGGACCTACCAACACTGACATCCCCATTGAGAGTTCTACCCCTGGTGCAGGTGGGTTGGACAGTACAGAAACCCTCCCAGAAAAAATTACCTACGACGGCACATAGGTCTCATCATCCAAATCGACACCTGAATAGAGCTCGGGGGAGGTGCACCAAGAGAAACCCCTTGAGATAACGGTCTGCAGCATTTGTGGGTTCTCACCCACCACCACAACACGTCCCTCACTGGTGCCCGGTCGGGCCTGAGACCCCTCCTGGGTCTGCACCATCTCCACAACCCCAGCAGTATCAAGTGCGTCATCCCCTGCAAAGACATGAAAGAAAAGAAATGGGAACAGGCATTAGCACCATGGCACACAATTAGGGCTGAGAAGCAACAGAACCAGTACTTCATTGGCACATGTCCCATATGACTATAACCCTCCCATGCATGCACCGTCACTGCATATGAAGGGGAGGCAAATGGCACACATTGATGACACCAAGATGGAAGACCAACACATTTGCTGCATGCTGGCTAGCAGTGCCATCACACATTGGCCTGTGATTGGCATGTCCAATACACATACATGACACATGCCATCACACAGATGGCATGTACCATAGCCATGTCACACATGTGACAATAGGACTGAGAAATACCTAGTGAAAGTGGTGGAATGCAAACAATCAGCCTGAATGAACACAGAATAATACTCAACAATGCTGTGGCAAAATGACACTTCAAGGGCAACTGGCGTGAGGTTGGGCTACATGTCTACTGTTGCCAGAAGGGATACTGCAATACCCAAATCCTGGTGTGCAGAATGTATTGGATGAAGTACATGGGTGACCCAAACCACTCAGGCACACACACCCTCACCTGGCACTCAATCAGAAGCCCTCACACACACACCATGCACATGGATGACACGCACATACATGTGCACTCACCGGACAATGCCTCGTAATCTGGCAGGTCTCCCACGCCTTGGATCTGTCCCTCCGTGACGTAGGTCACAGCAACATACTCATGTGGAGTGAGTTCAATGTCCTCTGCTGGAGACCCACCTCCAGTCACTAGAGTAGCGGCATGACTACAGGCCAGCTTTTTCTTTGCTCTGCGCTTCAGGTCAATCCAGCGCTTGTAGCAATAATTAGCTGTGTGCCTCACGAATCCAAGGGCACTTATGATGTTCGCGATGGTCTGCCAGTGTGCCAGAGGTTGTGCAGGTGTGGTCTTGCATCCTGCAGTAATCACCATTTCGCTGTCATGTGCGGACACATACTCCACAAGTGCATCAGGTTCGGCCTGATTGAAGCTGGGCTTCCTTGGTGGGCCGGACTGTGTAGCCGTGTCTGGGGCATCAGCCTGTACTGGAAGAGCACTCTTCCTCTTCCGCTTGGAAGGTGGTCAGGATCCTGAGTGTCCTGCGCCGCTCTGGACACTAGGGGCAGGAGCCCCGGTGGACTGTGGACTAGGAGTGTGGGAATGAACAGTCACCATGGGACTTGGTGCAGGCATTAGCTGAAGTGTGATGTAGTCAGGGGGAACGTCAGCAGGATGGACTGGGACCGACACTGTCCTGACTGGGAGACTCAGAGCTTGGGTGGATGGAGACGCAGCTGCCCCTGCAGCCTCCCCACCCTGCCTACTCGGGGTGGCAGATGACATAGCTGCCCCTGATCCATGTGGCCTGGTGACACCAACGTGCACCGCCACACGTGGCCTAGACCTGCTGACCTGGAAGTCAGCCATGGACTCACCCTGTGCCAGGTCTGGTGCCACAATGGGCAGGTCGAACAAGGGCTGAGCAGGGATGGTGTCAGCCACGTTACCCTCAACCAGGGGGGGGGCATGGGTGTCCCTGACTGGTCATCCACACATGGGGGGCTAGAGGCACCCTGCAAGTCCCGGCCACATCCCCTACCGTATCCACCACGCCCACCTCTTGAGGCTCGGCCACCTTTTCCACCCTTACCGGGTGCTCGCCTCCCAACCATGGCACTGATGTTGTTGTGCGTATGGGAGTTGCAATAAACTATTGTCCAGGGCAATTGGGGGTCAAAGGGGTAGGGTACTAGATGGAATTCGTACCCTAGTGCTCTAGCAAGGCTGTATGTGACCCCTGGGGGAAGATGACGGGTCACGCAACGCACAGGCACCCCAAAAAAGGGAGATAATGTGCACGCAACCCCTCCAAGACCACGTGCGTGGAAAAATAAACCTGCACTACGCTGTGGCACCCAGAAACACAAAAATGAATGTATGTGTGTCACACAGAGCCTAGAATGACCTCTGAAGGGGTACGCGACACACGGGGCAAGCACAGATGTTAAATATGTGCGCGACTCACCATCTGCCTGGAAAAATAGCGTGAAAAAGATGCGCGTGTGCGCGTTGGCAACACCCCCGCCAAAAGAAGAATTGTACGCTGTCTGAGGAGACAGGACAACAGAAGAAGTGAACGCTGTTTGAGGAAACAGGCCCAGGAAAAAGACAAAAAGCTGTCAGTGGTAACAGGGAGTACGAACTTGGAACGCCGTGATGTAACTCGGGTGTGAACCGACAAGAAGTACAGATTACACCCACTCGCTCTCTCCACAAAAAGCACGTACAAGGAAATGGCGTTCTTCACGTACCTTTTAAACATGCCCACACGTCCAGCGTCACTTCCGCGTGTACGCGCTAAGGCCCTATCCTCCAATTACACGAGCTGACACTCTGACGTGCAGTCATTGGACGTGTAACATGCACACGTGTACAGGGAAACGCCCGCGCACGCACGTCACAGACGCGCATACGCGCTGAGGCCCTTTCCACCAATTACACGCTATGACACTCTGACGTGCTTATTTTGTCTACGCGCCATGGAAAACGCACGTGCGCGTAACGTCATAGACGCGCCTACACGCTGGGGGCCTTTGGGCCAATGAATTTGCGTACGTTTGCTGACACGCTTACGCGCTAAGGCCCTTTCCTCAAATTACACGCAGACGTGCTGGATTTTCACGTGCCAAATCACTCCATATCAAGTTGGCCACATGTAAGCACATGGAAGACCACGCCCCTGCACAGAAGGTCGAATTACTGCCCCCCAGAGCCCTGAGCACGCTTCCACCTGCCATCTGCTGCTGCCTGACTGCCTGCTGCCCAAGTGCCCTGCCATTTGCTGCCTGCACATCAGCCAGGGGTGCTGTTGATGTGACCACCCCTGCTGGAACCGAAGACTCCCGACTGGGATTCCATCGCTCCACAGAACAGCCCCAGGACTCAGTTGCCCACCCACTCCTGCCTCTGGGGTTGTCATGTCGGGCACTGCAACATCTGGCACCACTGGCAACCCCCGGCCAGAGAGGCAGAGTGGCACCAGCTTCACTGCCACCGAAGTTGGTGTCCTGGTGGAGCAAGTCCTAGGGCAGTATGATGCCCTCTTCGGAAGTTTGCGCGCCGACAAGGAAGGACGGACTCGGATCTGGACAGACATCGTGACTGCCATCAACGCGGAGGGGGTGGCAGTCCGACTATTCCATCATGTCAAGAAGCGCTGGGAGGACATCAGGTCCAGGACGCTCAACAAGGCCCGGCGCCTCTTGAAGGCAGCGGATGCTAAGGGGCGCCGGGGCCACTTGTCGGAAGATCAGATGAGGGTCCTGGAACGCATATCCCCAGCGTTCCACGTCCAGGTCCTTGAGAGGCAGACCCATCTGGAGTCGAGCGGTAAGTGTACATGCATCCTGATTGTAAGCTGTGCGTGTAGTGGTGTGCCAGTAGTGTGCAGGTTGCACATGTGTTTTTATGGGGCCAAATATGGGGGGGTGTACAGGGCCGTGAGGCTAACACATGCGAGGGCTCTCATGTGTGAGACATGGATGGTGCTTGTGTGTGTATGCTTGCATGCCAAATGCAGATGTGTGGGCACACATGTTTGAATGAATGTGTATGTAAGTAGGCATATTTGTGATGTCACTCATGGATTTTGGTTTCAGCTGCATGTATCTGCACTATGTACATGTGCATATGTGTGTATTTGACAAGGGTGTAACAGTGATGCAACATGGATGCATGTGACATCGGGATGTGGAAGACTGATTGGCAGATGTGACATGGATGCCGATCTCAACACTGCGACAGTTGGCAGAGGTGTACACATGCATGCAAGTGTGGTGGTGTGTGTGCATGTGTAGTGCACTCCCTGTGTTGCATGTGATGTCTGGCTCAACTTTGCCTGCTCATGCTGTTGTATGTGTATGGATGGTGCTGGCTGTTGCGAAATGGCTGTGGTATGGCTCATGTGTGCGAGTTGAAATGACATGTGTGTTGGCGATTGTGATGCCATGTCTGAGGTTTGCCAACGCCACTCATGTACAACTGTCATGTGTGTATGTGTCCATTGTAGAGTACCCTGATGCCTGCATTTTATTTCTCCCTGTCTGCAGCGTCAACTGATGAAGAGGGCGGAGAAGATGCTGTGGAGCACAGCGGCAGGGATCGCACCGCCAGCTGGAGACGCAAGGCCCGGCTCCCCTCCCAGGTTGTCATCTCGTCGGGGAGTTAGGAGTCCGGTGCCGCCTCCCAGGCTGCAGCTGCCGAGGGGAGGTCCAAGAGGCGGAGGTCGGAGTTGGACTCCTCGGCAGCAGAAGGGGCAGCTGGGACCCCACAGGGCTCAACGGGGGAAGATGGCACGGACTCATCCAGGTTGGTGGGGGGTTTGGTGGAGGAGGAGGCCATGCAAGCGACAGAGACGGGGACTGGAGGTGGGGATTCCACTGGTGCTAGTGGTGCAGTGCAGGACCAGGGACAGGAGGCAGCACAGGCCGCCGCGGAGGTGCCTGTGTGCAATCCTGTCCCTGATCCTGCCACTGCATCATATTGCACCAGCAGGGATGCCTACGTCCAGACCCGTTTTCAGGTAGGGGGTGAGCTTACAACAACTGGCCTTCCTCTGCCTGTGGACGTGGCTATCCAGGTACGGGTTGAGCCTGTCCTGACTGGTGTGGCGTTGGGTCAACGGGCCATGCGAGGTGACCTGCAGTCTTTTCATGAGGAGACTGCACGTCATCTCGAATGGCTCATTGACCGCGTCGGCCTACTGGGACAGGTCACCCAGGCCGATTCCTCCGTTTGCTGGAGCTTGTTCCGACCCCCTCCTCAACTGAACACCCTATGCGCCAGTCATCCTCCGTGCCATCTTTCCACCCATTTGTCACCTGGGTGCCCTGTGGAGCTGCCTCTGACGGTGCGGCCTGGCTGGTGGAGGACACATCCCTGCCACAGTCGGGAGTCGGACGTCCAGCAGGGGTGGCCACATCAACGACTGCACCCCGGCCGGTGGAGGATGTGCAGGCAGCAGGAGCCAGGGCACGGGCACAGGCACAGCAGCAACAGCAACGAGGTGGGAGCCATGATGGCTCGGGGCCTTCGACATCAGAGGGGCAGGCATCAGCCGGAGGCCAGGAGGACCCAGGACGGGAAGTGTCTTCCATGTGGCAGCGGTTGGGCCATGCCATAGATGCGGATCGGCAGCGGGTGGAAGAGGCATGACTCACGATGGTCAGGGCGGAGAACTCCATGCGGAGGGCCCTGAGGCGGGCCAAGTGCCTCGAGGCAATCCGCAGGGAGTTGGAGGAGAACATGTCGTCATCCCTGCGGACCCTCAGGGCCATGGAAGAGGACCGCCTACGGGACATTGAGCAGGAGTTCGATGATGCCCTTGCCCGGAACATCCAGAAGTGAGCCGTCGGACTAGCCCGCTGCCCTTGTAAATAGTTATTTTGTGTTAAGTTTCCTTTCGGTTTTGTTTTGTATTGGGGCACTTGGACAATGCCCCAACTTCTTGTATATAGTTCTTCATTAGGTAGGATTTTTTTTTATAGGTTTCATTTAAAGGATTGGGCACATGGACCCTGGATGTTCACTTTGAACATAGTTTGACAATGGATTTGGATTGTTGATTTTTTTTTCCCATGGATCAATGGTTTTTTATTATTTTTGCACCTTGGATTTCATGCATCTTTTTCATTTATTGGACATGCTGGATTTCATTTATTATTTCCATTTTCTTCTGTTCCATTTCATTGCCTTGCTTTTCTGTTTAATACATTATCATTTGGTACTTCAATGTGTGGTATTCTCTCTTTGGTTTCATGCATGTGTGTTTTACCATTCACATGCTGTCATTGTGTGGGTGTGACGGATATATGTTGATGTGCAGAGTAGCCATTTGGGATGCATCATGTGCTGGTGATTTCTTTGTGGGGTGGATATCATGCCTGGTGGTGTGTTCGGACTGGGGTGGCGTAGGCAGTGTATTGAGGGGGCATGGGGGCCATGATTATGGATCGTCATGAGGTGTTGGGGGGACATGTGTGGGGCCTGCTGGCAGGTGCCCTGCACTGCTGGGGGTGGTGGTGCAGGGGGACATGAGTGGGGGCCTGCTGGCAGGTGCCCTGCACTGCTGGGGGGTGGGGGTGCAGGGAGACATGTGTGGGGGCCTGGTGGAGGGTGCCCCTGACTGCTGGGGGGTGAGGATGCAGGGGGACATGAGTTGGACATGAGTGGGGGCCTGGTGGAGGGTGCCCCTGACTGCTGGGGGGGTGGGGGTGCTGGGAGACATGAGTGGGGGCCTGGTGGAGGGTGCCCCTGACTGCTGGGGGGTGGCGGTACTGGGAGACATGTGTGGGGGCCTGGTGGAGGGTGCCCCTGACTTCTGGGGGGTGGGGATGCGGGGGACATGAGTTGTACATGAGTGGGGACCTGGTGGAGGGTGCCCCTGGATGCTGGGGGGTGGTGGTGCAGGGGGACATGAGTGGGGGCCTGCTGGCAGGTGCCCTGCGCTTCTGGGGGGTGGGGGTGCAGGGGGACATGAGTGGGGGCCTGGTGGAGGGTGCCCCTGTATGCTGGGGGGTGGGGGTGCAGGGGGACTTGAGTTGGACATGAGTGGGGGCCTGCTGGCAGGTACCCCACAGTGCTGGGGGGTGGGGGTGCTGGGAGACATGCGTTGTTGATCAGTAGTGCAAGGTGACATGTGGCTTGGCTGGGGGACATGCCCATGGTGGATGGGCTGCCTGCGGGACATGAGCAGGGGTGCAGGGTAGTCCCCTGTGGTGTGGGCTGCCTGCAGGGGCCGTGGAGGGTGTAGAGGGAACACATGGGAGGACCCACATGGCCAATTCAAGTATAGTACTCCCCAGAACCCCTGAAATACACGTACCCTGCTGAAATCGCGTGTGAGACTTCCTGCGCACCCCGAAATACACGTACCCAGGGCAATCGCGTATGGAACTTCCCGCGCACCCCTGAAATACACTTGCCCTGATGGAATCGCGTGTGAAACTTCACGCGCACCCCTGAAATACACGTACCCAGGACAATCGCGTGTGGAACTCCCGCGTACCCCTGAAATACACGTACCCTGCTGAATTCGCGTGCGAAACTTCCCGTGCACCCCGAAATACACATACCCTGCAGGATTCGCATGTGAAACTTCACGTGCACCCCGAAATACACATACCCAGGGCAATCCCGTGTGGAACTTCCCGCGCACCCCTGAAATACACATACCCTGCTGAATTTGCATGTGACACTTCCCGCGCACCCCGAAATACACGTACTCTGCAGGATTCGCGTATGGAAATTCCCACGCTCCTTGAGATACACGTACCCTGCTGGAATCGCGTGTCAAAATTCACGTGCACCCCGAAATACACGTACCCAGGCCAATCACGTGTGGATCTTCCCGTGCACCCCGAAATACACGTGCCCTGATGGAATCGCATGTGAAACTTCACGCGCACCCCTGAAATACACGTACCCTGTTGGGATTGTGTGTGAAACTTCCCACGAACCCCTGAAATACATGTTCCCCGCTTGGCGTTTGCTGTTTGGCAGCCGTGTAAACTAGTCCAGGGTTAGCGCAGACATTTGCGATGAATTGGGGATTTTGATGGATTTTCCTTGGGCGAGGGCGTTCTTGGGGGCGTAACTGGCGCTGCTGTAGGGTCGCTGCGCCACTCTGCACCACGGCTGGTTTTGGAGGCTAAAATCCATGAATACGCTGTGCGATGAAATGGATTTTATCACACGCGGCTGGCGCATTGTATCGCACGGGGACACTGTGCGCCAGCCGCGTGCGCCACTTTTGTGCGAAATTCTATGAATTACCCTGTGTGTTTCCTATATCTATCAATGCTTTGTCTAGGGTAAGACCATGGGATTTATGAATGGTAACTGCATATGCAACAGTTACAGAAAATTGCTCTCTACGTACATACATGTCTTTGAAGAGAAGGAATCGAGTAAGTGAGCGCCCTATCCTTTTCACTTATGAAACTTTATCAAAGCGAATATTGACAAACTGAATGTTGCTATCACGTGGGTATGATTGAAAGCCAACAACTGTGCCAAGTGCTCCATTAACTAGCCCTTGCTCTACGTCAAGGTTACGTTTAAGCATTACTCTACAATATAAGGGTAATTTCAATGTTTTTTCCAACCCAGATGTGTTGGAGATGTTTGTTTGTTTGTTTTGTTTATTTATTTGATATGGTGCGCAAAACCCAGAGGTAACAGGGTGCAACAGAGAACAGAGGAGTAAGTATACATAAAGACTTGGTTACAGGGTACAGTTGAATGGTGAGCAGAGCATTACATTACTTACAGGGTCTGTTAAGTAGGCATATATACAAATATACATACAGTATTGTACATTTAGCAAGTCAGTTTATATACATATATACAGTGAGGTAGGCTAGGTGCAGGGGCATTGTTCAGTCATGGGATCATTGGAGCGTAACCAGGTGAGGGTGTTTCGCCTAAAACTGTAATAGGATTGGTCAGTTCTGATGTTGAGAGGGAGGGCATTCCAGTGTTGGGCTGCCATGAAAGGGAACTGCTACCGCCTGTTTTTTTCTGTCTGAATTTGGGTACCTGTAGGCAGTAAGCGTTGGTCATCCTCGTGGGTCTGGTGGAGGTTCTTTTTACTATTCTGGTTGCCAGGTAGGGGGGGGGCAGCGTTGTTTAAGCATTTGAAGGTGAGTGATGCTGTTTTGAGTGAGATGCGGTCGCAGATTTTGAGCCATTTGTGTTATCTTCTTTTGTTGGATATGTGTTCCTTGTGTGGTAAGTTAAGGGCTGTCCTGAGTGCGTTATTTTGCAGAGTTTGGAGCTTGTCTGTTATGTATTTGTTGGCTCCTAGATACATGGCATTGCAGTAGTCGAGTCTGGATAGTATTAAGGCATTGGCGATGGTAATGCAGCTAGCTTGGGAGAGGAATGCTCTACTTGCCCTGATGAGCTTGCACGTGTAAGCGGTAGCGGATGCTAAAGAGTTCACTTGTTTTTTTTGTGATATGGCTGAGTCAAGGTGAAAGCCTAGAGTTTTCACTGTTTTGGCGACTGTGATAGTGTTGCCGTCTATGTTGAAGGCTTTGTAGTCAGGACTGAGTTTTTTTAGGTTGATGTTGGATCCGAGGAGCAGTATTTCAGTTTTCTCATCATTCAGGCATAGGCCGTGTGTGGCCATCCATGCCTGAATGATGAGGTATATTTTGTTTACCAAGGCCGTATATGAGTCGAAGTTGCCCGAAAGGGGTATGAGAATCTGGGTGTCATCTGCATAGTTAGTGTATGAGACACCCAGTTTGTCCAAGTTGTCAAATAAGGGCTTGGTAAAGATATTGTAGAGGGTGGGGGAGACGCAGGATCCTTGGGGGACACCGCAGGTTATTTTGATGGGGTCTGCTGAGGCTAGTGAGGAGAAGACTCACGATTGTCCAAAAATGATTGGATCCAGGCTAAGGCCTCTTTTGAGAAGTGGGCAGCTGAAGCCAGGTGTTCGCACAGGACTGTGTGATCTACCAGGTCGAAGGCTGCCGACAGATCAAGGAGGAGAAGCATGGCGGTGTTTCCTTTGAACTTTCTAAACTATTTAGTCTTGTTTTGGCTTGCTTGCACATGGGTACTGTCATACCATATTCGTCTAGTTTGTCTGTGGCGCTAATTTCCAGTATTGGTTGCATTTCTTTACTTAACATTGTTTCATTGAATTTGAAACAGCTTCCAAGAGTTGGCATTAAGGCCATACGATTGACATTTGTGTGCGCTATTTGTTCCATAACATCAGTTGCACATGCATTGTCGCCATAAAATGCATGTATGTGCCGGTTTTTCAATACAACTTGTGCTTCTTGCGATAATACACCAACTCTAATACTTTTTAAGATGTTGGCATAAGTGAGATCTGGAGATTGCCGAATGTTCTCAGTTAATTCCCTATATTGGAAATGTTGCCAAAGGTTAACATTACCTATGCTACCAACAGTTTTCCGGTAGAGTTTGTGGCCTAAGGTTTTAAAAATAGGTTCACCTTTCACTGGTATCAATTGTAAAAGATCTCCGAAAACGATAATGTGTTTTCCTACAAAGAGTTCTTTGTTGTTACCTTTAAGTACTTCTTGCAATCTGAGATGAATCACAGCCAATATTAGGTTGGAGACCATGCTCACTTCATCTATTAGTAGCATTTGTTTCAATACTCTGCATAATTCCATTGCAGCTTCTGCAGAACGTTTGTAGTAGTCTAATTTATTTTGGTGCTCTACTGGAAGCAGTAGTAATCTGTGTAAAGTGACACCGCCTATGTTGTAGGCAGCTAGACCTGTGGGGGCTGTTACAACAGCTGACAGTTTGTTGTTTGTCAATTGTTGAAGGAACTTGCTGATGATTTTGATTAAGGATGTTTTCCCTGATCCAGCATCACCACTGACGTACAGCAGTATAGGTTTGTAATTTTGGCAGGTACATTCTTTATTTATGTGTTGTACACCATGTACAATTTGTTTTGTTACGTCTTCGAAAATCGTGTGCTGATCATTGTTAGGTTTTGCTTGTTGTACAGTTAAGTCTTCTGTATCTTCTTTATACTGATACATGGGCCCTCATTACGACCTCGGCGGTAGCCATGCCGCTATTGGCGGCATGGCTGCCGCCGAAATCGCATCGGGGTCCGGGTCCACAGAATGAGGAATTACCGGGCCATTCCAAGTTCGGAAGGCCTGGTAACTCCTCCCTCCAAGGGCCCGGAAGCGGTCCTTCCCCATTCCCATTTCAGCCCCCATAGGGCTGAATGGGAATGGGAGAGGGAGCAAACAACGGGCCATTACGAGTTGGCCTGTTGTTTGCTCCCTCTTCCCCTCGCGGGACCCGGTAAGCATGCCTGGTTTGACCAGGTGTTACTTCCTGGGTCCCGTGAGGGGACCTCGTAATGAGGCGGTACGGGGTAAATAGCGCCAGCACCTTTTATGGCGCGTTAACCCCGTACCGCCAGGGTCGTAATGAGGCCCATGGTGTTTTCTACTTCTGCCATAGCTACTTCAGCCTCATTTGCTATTAGTGGTTGTCCTAGTGGTTCTTGACTTCCTGTTACAGAAGGTTGACTACTATTGGAAGATTCCTTATCTAGTTGGGCCTGAAGTTCTTTCTGTTGCTGTTCATTGTGTAACATTTTTTTGTACTGCCTAAAGTTCACATCGGTGATAGCGCTTTCATTTGCTTTGAAAGCATCTTCATAGCAGTCATAGTTATCTAGTATGTCTTCCTCTTTTCTCCATGGTTTGAAAAGTTGTAACAGAGACATGTAATATAGTTCTTTCTGTTGAGGACTTTCTAATGACAATTTTACATGATTATTTAGGCTTCGTTTGGTTAGTTTCACTAAGCTCCCTTCACAATTGGTCACTCTATACCTACGTTTACTTTCATCGGGTTTTACATTATTTTTGTATGCAAAGTTTTGAGCTATATGGTATAGACACATGCTTTCCACAGTGCTACTCCTGTTTGGATAGTATGTGTCCAGTAAATTGTTTTCCAGAATGTCTTGGCAGTTGGGATCATTTCTGGCAATTGTTTCTATGTCCTCATATGATTTTAGTACTCTTTTTCTAGATTTTGCAGGACCAAGACTGAGCCATACTATGTTGTCTGATTTTCCATACAAAGCAATACCAGTTAAACGATCTGCTGCTTCATAGGTGCCACATTATCTATGAGTGAGCATTTTTATGCCTATGCTGTACAATTTCTGTGATAATTTTTTGTCTGATGCTAGGTCATCCCAGAGGTCTTGAAGCTCTGTTTTTTCTGCTTTTGTTAAGTAGGCTGTAACATATCGTGCAACATCAGTGGAATTCTCTGCAATGTACTGCACATCTATGTTTGCATTCCATAAGAGGGCAATGATTGCATTGTAATCATTGATATATTTTGGTTCTTCCCTTCTTTTTATGTAATACGTGTTCTTAGGTGATTTACCTTTAACACTATGTCGAACTGAAGACATGAAGTTGTTTACTTCACCTGTTTCTGTAACTGGTCTAGGGAAACCAAAGCAGCATTTGGTGTAGTATTTAACTTTGTTTTTGTATTTGCAGCGACAATATTTGCCACATTTGTGTCTTTCAAATTGTAAAATCTGCCCATGCAGCTCACTATGTATCAGTTGAGGGGGATTTCACAAGTGACATATTTTTGGATAAACTGCAAAACAGTGCTGTCACTGTCATGACCAAATTTCGGTGCACCTTTGATCCATAACAGCATGTGAATATGTGGTGCTCCTCTCGCTTGATATTCTTTATTCCAAAAGAAGTGCTTCACTTCTCCAAGTGGAGGAACAGTTTCATTGCAAATAAAGTGTAGCACGGCAATGAAACAGTGATGGAAATATCTTGACACATTAACTGGGTCTAGAGAGCAAAGGTCTTCAGGTGTTAATATATCTATGTTGTTTTTGTTGCTGTTTGTTATGCGTAGGAACTCATGTAAATCTTCCCATGCATATTCGGCACAACTTAGCGTAACAAACCAAGTCGGTGGTCCTAGGTTTCAGATCATACAACACACATCTGTGTGCCGTCGGAACCAGTATTCCTTTGTTCCATGCATGTTTGCAAACAAATTTGTTATACTTGATTGTAAAACCTTATCTTTTTCCTGTACTTTTTGTATTAATTGCGTAGCTGACATATTTTGAAAGTGGGTACCAGATTTAAGAATGTGTGCAACTCCGTAACATAGTGTTGCTAATTCACTTTCATAGAGTAGGTGGAATATGTATTCCACATTTTGTCTAAATCTGGGAACTTGCAAATACATTTGTAATGAACAGTATTCTGATGCCCCAATCTTAGTGGGTCTATCATCCTATCTTCCACCTTTGCCAGTAGGAAATAGCAGTGGAAACGCACATGCTTCTATACTTCTTTCCCATATACTCATTGGTGACCCTTTGGTTTGTCGCATTTGGTAAGTTTCTAGTGCATCTTCTATGCTTTCATTGGAATGCAATGGATGAATTGTGTAATGGTCCAAAAGAGTGGATACTGTAGCAGGATCCAGAAGTTTGAATTGTCCAGTTTCTGATGGCTCTTGAATTATTTCAGTTGTTCCCCTTAAGCTTTCATCAATATTTATTTCCTTGTAGTACCTATTATTGTCTTTTAGATATTGCAATGCTTGTCTAACTTTGTGTAAGTCCATTAATTGTTGCCACATTTTTTTGTCCTTTGTTGGTCCTCCATTTACCAAGACTATTAAAGAATAAAGTGTAGCACGGCAATGAAACGATAATGGATATATCTTGACACATTAACTGGATCTAGAGAGCAAAGGTCTCCAGGTGTTAATATATCTATGTTGTTTTTGTTGCTGTTTGCTATGCGTAGGAACTCATGTAAATCTTCCCATGCATATTCAGCACAACTTAGCGTAACAAACCAAGTCGGTGGTCCTAGGTTTCTGATCATACAACACACATCTGTGTGCCGTCGGAACCAGTATTCCTTTGTTCCATGCATGTTTGCAAACAAATTTGTTATACTTGATTGTAAAACCTTATCTTTTTCCTGTACTTTTTGTATTAATTGCGTAGCTGACATATTTTGAAAGTGGGTACCAGATTTAAGAATGTGTGCAACTCCGTAACATAGTGTTGCTAATTCACTTTCATAGAGTAGGTGGAATATGTATTCCACATTTTGTCTAAATCTGGGAACTTGCAAATACATTTGTAATGAACAGTATTCTGATGCCCCAATCTTAGTGGGTCTATCATCCTATCTTCCACCTTTGCCAGTAGGAAATAGCAGTGGAAACGCACATGCTTCTATACTTCTTTCCCATATACTCATTGGTGACCCTTTGGTTTGTCGCATTTGGTAAGTTTCTAGTGCATCTTCTATGCTTTCATTGGAATGCAATGGATGAATTGTGTAATGGTCCAAAAGAGTGGATACTGTAGCAGGATACAGAAGTTTGAATTGTCCAGTTTCTGATGGCTCTTGAATTATTTCAGTTGTTCCCCTTAAGCTTTCATCAATATTTATTTCCTTGTAGTACCTATTATTGTCTTTTAGATATTGCAATGCTTGTCTAACTTTGTGTAAGTCCATTAATTGTTGCCACATTTTTTTGTCCTTTGTTGGTCCTCCATTTACCAAGACTATTAAAGAATAAAGTGTAGCACGACAATGAAACGATGATGGATATATCTTGACACATTAACTGGATCTAGAGAGCAAAGGTCTCCAGGTGTTAATATATCTATGTTGTTTTTGTTGCTGTTTGCTATGCGTAGGAACTCATGTAAATCTTCCCATGCATATTCAGCACAACTTAGCGTAACAAACCAAGTCGGTGGTCCTAGGTTTCTGATCATACAACACACATCTGTGTGCCGTCGGAACCAGTATTCATTTGTTCCATGCATGTTTGCAAACAAATTTGTTATACTTGATTGTAAAACCTTATCTTTTTCCTCTACTTTTGGTATTAATTGCGTAGCTGACATATTTTGAAAGTGGGTACCAGATTTAAGAATGTGTGCAACTCCGTAACATAGTGTTGCTAATTCACTTTCATAGAGTAGGTGGAATATGTATTCCACATTTTGTCTAAATCTGGGAACTTGCAAATACGTTTGTAATGAACAGTATTCTGATGCCCCAATCTAAGTGGGTCTATCATCTTATCTTCCACCTTTGCCAGTAGGAAATAGCAGTGGAAATGCACATGCTTCTATACTTCTTTCCCATATACTCATTGGTGACCCTTTGGTTTGTCGCATTTGGTAAGTTTCTAGTGCATCTTCTATGCTTTCATTGGAATGCAATGGATGAATTGTGTAATGGTCCAAAAGAGTGGATACTGTAGCAGGATCCAGAAGTTTGAATTGTCCAGTTTCTGATGGCTCTTGAATTATTTCAGTTGTTCCCCTTAAGCTTTCATCAATATTTATTTCCTTGTAGTACCTATTATTGTCTTTTAGATATTGCAATGCTTGTCTAACTTTGTGTAAGTCCATTAATTGTTGCCACATTTTTTTGTCCTTTGTTGGTCCTCCATTTACCAAGACTATTAAAGAATAAAGTGTAGCACGACAATGAAACGATGATGGATATATCTTGACACATTAACTGGATCTAGAGAGCAAAGGTCTCCAGGTGTTAATATATCTATGTTGTTTTTGTTGCTGTTTGCTATGCGTAGGAACTCATGTAAATCTTCCCATGCATATTCAGCACAACTTAGCGTAACAAACCAAGTCGGTGGTCCTAGGTTTCTGATCATACAACACACATCTGTGTGCCGTCGGAACCAGTATTCATTTGTTCCATGCATGTTTGCAAACAAATTTGTTATACTTGATTGTAAAACCTTATCTTTTTCCTCTACTTTTGGTATTAATTGCGTAGCTGACATATTTTGAAAGTGGGTACCAGATTTAAGAATGTGTGCAACTCCGTAACATAGTGTTGCTAATTCACTTTCATAGAGTAGGTGGAATATGTATTCCACATTTTGTCTAAATCTGGGAACTTGCAAATACGTTTGTAATGAACAGTATTCTGATGCCCCAATCTAAGTGGGTCTATCATCTTATCTTCCACCTTTGCCAGTAGGAAATAGCAGTGGAAACGCACATGCTTCTATACTTCTTTCCCATATACTCATTGGTGACCCTTTGGTTTGTCGCATTTTGTAAGTTTCTAGTGCATCTTCTATGCTTTCATTGGAATGCCATGGATGAATTGTGTAATAGTCCAAAATAGTGGATACTGTAGCAGGATCCAGAAGTTTGAATTGTCCAGTTTCTGATGGCTCTTGAATTATTTCAGTTGTTCCCCTTAAGCTTTCATCAATATTTATTTCCTTGTAGTACCTATTATTGTCTTTTAGATATTGCAATGCTTGTCTAACTTTGTGTAAGTCCATTAATTGTTGCCACATTTTTTGTCCTTTGTTGGTCCTCCATTTACCAAGACTATTAAAGAATAAAGTGTAGCATGGCAATGAAACGATGATGGATATATCTTGACACATTAACTGGATCTAGAGAGCAAAGGTCTCCAGGTGTTAATATATCTATGTTGTTTTTGTTGCTGTTTGCTATGCGTAGGAACTCATGTAAATCTTCCCATGCATATTCAGCACAACTTAGCGTAACAAACCAAGTCGGTGGTCCTAGGTTTCTGATCATACAACACACATCTGTGTGCCGTCGGAACCAGTATTCCTTTGTTCCATGCATGTTTGCAAACAAATTTGTTATACTTGATTGTAAAACCTTATCTTTTTCCTCTACTTTTTGTATTAATTGCGTAGCTGACATATTTTGAAAGTGGGTACCAGATTTAAGAATGTGTGCAACTCCGTAACATAGTGTTGCTAATTCACTTTCATAGAGTAGGTGGAATATGTATTCCACATTTTGTCTAAATCTGGGAACTTGCGAATACATTTGTAATGAACGGTATTCTGATGCCCCAATCTTAGTGGGTCTATCATCCTATCTTCCACCTTTGCCAGTAGGAAATAGCAGTGGAAACGCACATGCTTCTATACTTCTTTCCCATATACTCATTGGTGACCCTTTGGTTTGTCGCATTTGGTAAGTTTCTAGTGCATCTTCTATGCTTTCATTGGAATGCAATGGATGAATTGTGTAATGGTCCAAAAGAGTGGATACTGTAGCAGGATCCAGAAGTTCGAATTGTCCAGTTTCTGATGGCTCTTGAATTATTTCAGTTGTTCCCCTTAAGCTTTCATCAATATTTATTTCCATGTAGTACCTATTATTGTCTTTTAGATATTGCAATGCTTGTCTAACTTTGTGTAAGTCCACTAATTGTAGCCACATTTTTTTGTCCTTTGTTGGTCCTCCATTTACCAAGACTATTAAAGAATGTTCTATTGAATGTTCTACTCCTAGAGTGTGTACATTTTCCGTTACATCTAATGGCAAATAAACTACTTTGCCACAAATGCCTTTCACCCATTCAGAGGAAGATAATTTTGCTGTTTTTGGATGAAGGAGTATAATTGCTTGAAATGGGTGAACTGTTTGAATTATTATGCTCTCATACAAATTGAGCTGCTGCAGGATTTTTGGTAATGGAAACAATTCCAAATTATTTGTAATAGCACGTGAAAGAGTGTGGTTGTTTTCTAATTTTGTAGTACAGTAACTGCAACATATTAGGCATTCAGTTAGTTCATATTTGTTTTCTGCTAAAAGGTAGAGAGCTAATTCAAACCATTTAGAATCTTCATTGTCTTCTATTTTGTATGCTATGTCCACATTTGTTGTGTCCTTTTGTAAAACGTTCTGCGGCAACACACACACACATGGTTTGGTCCTTCAGCCGATGACCTTTTAGATTTTACTATTTCTTTTCTGTATGTGTGTAATAGAAGGTTGCTATGTGCAGAATTGTTGCTACTATGTTCTAAAACTGTTGCATTTTGTAAGTGGCTCTCACTTCCAAAATACTTTCTCTGAATACGGTCAATTTCTTCTTGTATTTGGGTGTACCATGCAGAAGAGTGATATTTAAGTTGCCTAATTCTGAAGTTGGACTTTTTGCATAGTATTTTTTATACACTAGATTTCTTACATTGGAATGATGTATTGATATCCTTTTGATATCGCGGAAGGTGCTTTTGCAAATAGGCCCAGAAATGCAGGCTAATGAATGCTCTTTTAGTCCTGTGTATTTCCGCACTGGACAAATATCCATATTTTGCAGCACTTTCATTTTTCTTTTCTCTTTACCTTTTACATTTTGATTAAGGAACTGATGTAAAGATTTGAACACTTTATTTGGAATGGTACACATTTCTGTTCACGGCCATTTGTAGACTGCAAAGTATGGTTCTGCTGAATCAAGAGGTAATTCTGAGTTTTCAGGGAATACATTTGTAAGCAGTGTTTCTTGTTCCATGATGCTAGTATTCATTTTCTCATACCGTTGTCCACTGCTATGGATGGCAATTGTGTTTGTTTGATTTTGTTTGTATGCTTCTTCATTAAAATATGGTTGTTGTGTGACTCCATTCACCACCACAAACATGTTCACATTCCGTTTATTGCTCAGTTTCTTTTGTAGTTTAGTACTTAGTTTTGTTAGTGCTTTCATCCTATTTAACACTGATATAAACAAGTTCCTTTTGTGAAGGATTGCACTGTCACGAGACCTTGTAGGATTAACTTTCTACGGTAGGTTTTAAGGGGTGAGGATGATTTCGGTCCTCTTCTTAGTAGATTCTGAAGGACTCTGTGATGAAACATTTTTGATAAAATGCTTTTTTTTACTATGCATTCTTGTTACACTATCAGGATTATTAGGAGCATTGTTAGCTGTACTGGTAGTTGTTTTTTTACAACATTTTTGTGTTTTGTGACACATTTTGATGGAGGAGGTAAAGTTTTGGTAGTTGAGACTTCCTTTGTTTTGCTAACCAACTGCATTAGCTGGTTTGTTCCAGCATTCTCTGCAGACTCTAGAACAGGTGGATGCTTACATTGGGCACTTTTATTTTATTTGCTCTACTTTTGCGCTCTTTTCTACGGAGTTGATTTTTGGTAGGCATTCTTTCGTGTCTGTTGAAAAAAAGGTATACTTTGGTCTGTTGTCCAATGTCTGTGTGCTGTGTGCATGTGTGCATGAGTCTGATGGAGAAGGTTTTTTTCATGGTGTGTCGATGTGCATTGGACTCTTGCAATGATTTGGTAAGGATACTTTATTGTTTCTATACTACTACAATGTGCTTCAGATGAGAGTACAAAGTGGCCTACTTGTGACGAAAACCAATATTAATATTTCTAAGGATTACGTATGTTATTTGAGTTCCAAACACACCAGGATTTGTGAGCCATTCTGCTTGTTATTCTTTGTTCAATAAATGGATATTTGTAGGTAGAATGGTTTAGAAATCAATGTTTGCTTTGGCACCCAAAATAAACAAATAACCCACACAGCCTCTTTGAGGAGTAGTTACAATATAAAGGTAGTACTGTACTTAGTGTGTATACAGCAGTGATGATACTGCACACATTAATTGTGCTTCTTTCGTCACTGCATTCTACTTTCATATTTCAACCCAGTGCATGTGTGCATTTCACTTCACTCTGTGCAGTCTTTCCATGGTATTTGCATGCAATTTTAAGTTTATGGAAATGCCTTGTTTTTACACGGTGTACTATGTATAGGAGAGAGGTTTGTAAGCGATAGGGCACAGTAGTAGATGGGGAAACATAGGGAGATGTCACCACTGCAATCGGGAGCGCTTACCTTTCTCAGACTATTATATTGCAAGTAGCATTACTGTAGCCTGTACACAGTACACAACTTTTCACATCCAAAATTGAGTACCGCCCTAAATAGGCATGCTTGCAACGTATATATAGGTTATGCAGAAGACAGTAAGGAGTCCTACGGTTTGTCAATGATAAATCGGACATCTTGCACTTAAAAGGGGGAACGTTGGTATGTATTGCCTATGCACATTTAGCACCATTAATTTGTCTAAATTAAATCATAAGGGTTGCACGTGTTCTCTGATTACAATATACATACCTGTATTCTATAGTCATGCATGTGCGCATGCATGGAGCTGTACGTAGAAATTTGCAATACTTGCACAATATGAAGTAGGTGCTTTGCAATGATAGGCGACTTTCATTCACAATCATCGACAGTAATTTTGAAGTGCGCAATTTTGATGACAGAGTTAGAATTTTCAGTGTGATTGGTGGATGGTTGTGTGACTGCTTAGTTGTGTCCAATGAGGGACTCCACTTGCTACCGCCGTGGAAAGGGTGGAAGGACTGGGTAAGAGTTATGTGCCGCACATAAGGAACGCTTGTCCGCAGGTAGGGTGTGTCACATACAGGTTTCTGCAGCAAATCCTGCATGGAAAGGGGACTGCAGGCATCAGCCAATCAGATGTTCACATTACTCTTTTGTGTGGAAAGATGGTGCGTACAGTGAAGATGGCACAGGTGCAGAGGGTCAGGGTTTTGGTGATTGGAGACATTTTTGTGCATGGATTACAACACTGTGCCGAGAGTAGGCATGTGGCACACCATTTTGATGCGAGAGGAGAAGAGGTGGTATGGAGCGCTGACGCTGATGGCAATGCTGCGGCAATTTTGCAAGTTTGCAGAGACATGCATACAATGACCACTCCTCATGTGGTAATTTTGCACTACGGTGCTTCCTATTTGGGATACGTGAGTTCACGTACTTTGTTGGCCGATTTGTCACAGTTGGTTGAAGCACTCATGACCATCTTCTCAACAACAAAAGTAATTTGTTCTGCTTTGCTGCCTAGAATAAAATGGGACAACAATTCTGTTTTCTGTCCAAACCAAAGTATTGGGAGGTGTAGCATCAATCGCGGCATGCGTGCATTCATCGTATGAGCTTGTATGTTTTTCTGCAGCCACGATAACATTGCTTCAAGCAATGCAGATTATTTCAAAGCAGATGGTGTTGCGTTATCTTCTTTGGGAAATGCGATGTTCTTTTGGAACGTAAGGCTTGCTTTAGAGAAGGTTCTGTAATGGTTGTAGGAGTAAAGCAAGGACAAAAAATACAAAAAAATAAATAAAATAACAGATGTCTGTATGGTATCTGGCCAAAAATAAAAAAAATGGCTCTTTTCAGAGCCCATCTTAAAGGGGAAAAAGGGGAATTACATTTTAATGTACCATCATCACGCTCTGATCCTATTTATGTCCGCGAACATGGCGGTACTTCACAGCCAGTGCGTATCACCAACGGGGATTCAGGGGTGGAGACACATGCAAATGAGAATGAGTGGAGCTAGGGATTTTGTCCATAAAGTTCAGTAGGTGTGTTCTGAACGGCACACTTGAGTAAGACCGTCTTCTCCCTGACAGGACACCACACAGCCATGGCTTTCCATGCTCGAAAACAGATTATCTGAATTTTGGGAGACTCATGGATACATTGGTTGAAGGTGCATGCAGAAAGCTGCAGTTTATCTGTAGATCTCGGATTTCCTCGTGTGGAGGTGCACTGGCATGGCGTGCGTGACATGAGGTGGCTAGACTTCGTACCTCTCTGTGTTACTTTACTGACAGAGCGTCCTCCAGATATACTTATCATTCATTGTGGAGGAAACAGTTTGGGCCATGTCTCTGGAATGTCTTTGCAATTTGCAATGAAGGAAGGACTTTTTTCCCGTATTGCAAAAAGACAAATATGGCTGCGGTCTTCTGCTTTTTATCCACAAATGGAGAAAGCGAGACGCAATGTGAATAAGGCTGTTTGTGCCTTTTTAAGAGATGTTGGCATGTCCTCCTTCCACATTTTCGCAGCTCTTTCATTTTCCGCAGAGATGGAGTCCACCTCACATATGCTGGCAATCAGATTTTTCTTCGCAATGTACAAAATGCATTGCAACCTCTTTTGAATTCACACTAACCTATCTGACAATCCGTTTTCTCCAATCCACAGTTTTTGACCCACACAACACACCACCGAAAGGCTCTTTTCAGAGCCACCACTTACTCCCAGCGTCCACTTCATTGTGTTTGCTTCGCTTGCACCCTCCCTTTTTCCCCCTATGACTGTCCGCAAATGTTTCCACCACTCCGCGGGGGTCTACGACTGTCACTTCATAGTTCTACCTTTAAACTGTTGAAGGCGGCTCTGAAAAGAGCCCTTGCGGTAATTTTTGTTGTTTTCACGTTCATCGCTTCACAGCACACAACACACTAGGAGAAGAGGCCAAAGGAGGGTAAGGAATGGACACCAGCCACAGGGATAAGAAAGGGCAAGTGAACAGAGAAAGATATAGGGTGAGCTTTATTTAGGTAAGGAGCAGATCTTCTGGTGCTCTGCGACCGTGGCCTCAAAAGCACTTCGAAAACTCTCCCCCCTGCAGAGTGCTGCGTCACAATAATTACACACTATTGTCACCTTTGAAAGGTAAGGGTCAACAGCATTGCAAATGGCTTGTGAGGCAGCTGGAGGGAGGCACTCCCCCACAGGAGTGACTCTTGTGGTGGGAGGATCGGACACGGAGGATGCTGTGGAGGAACTCAAGCGACTACGCTCTTCACATGGCACCACCTTGCGAATATCCGCAGTGTGGAATGAAGTGAGGTGTCGCATCATGGTTGTTGTTCCAAAGCTGTACAAATCAACTCACCCGCGACTCAGCACCACCGTGCACTGGTTACACTTCACCAGGTTCGCACGTGCTTTTGGTACATTCCCATAAACGGAAAACAACCGCCACACCCACGACTCCTGACGAGTGCTCTTACTGCTGAGTTCCTCCAGTTCATTCTGTTCCTCTTCTTCTTCCTCGCTCTCTACATCCTCACCCATGTATCTTTCAGCAGGCTCTTGGGGAGGTGGTGGTGGTGGCGGGTTTGGGGGTGATGCAGAGGCTAATGAACCAACAGCAGCCATGGATGCCATACCGATTAGTTTCCTTTTGGTCACTAGAGCAGTAAAGGCAGTACACCTCAATCTGCTATAGCTAGAAGGAGAATGAAGATGCGCTCGGAGTGTGGCCATTTGTAGGGGTGGAGGGGTGTGCCTCGTGACCATCTTGATCACTGCAAAGCGGTACAAACATTTTACACATCAAGTCCTCAGGTTAGCTATTGTCTGGGATATGTGAAATTATATTGTTACACTCTACAATACTTTGCCTTGTGTCCACAATTTCTTTTGGACTGTGCAAATTAGTCCACACGCTCAGCATGGGTGCGGTCACATGATGATGTCCTGAACACATCTGCACCAGAAATGGCAGTCCGCTGGATAGCAAATGCAGAGTACCAAACGTGCTCATGCGCGCAAGTGTCCTACGGACAGTGTTCGGGTTCTCAAACAATTTCAAAGTGCGACACAAGTGAGACGGTCAGTTAGGAACAGGTGCAATGTTCGCTATACTTACCCTTGTACTGCGCATGTGCATACATTGTATATTCACTGTATGGACAGTTCCAGTGCCCTTAGGACAACTCCATTTTGTTTGCCTTCGAACTTGCCGGCCACCGCGCCTGTTCTACGGACGGCACCATTTTGGCTGCACCCGATAAGTACAGGTATACTGTCCTTCACACACTCCCATTCTCCTTATTTACAACTATCCCGGACATCTGGTGTGTTCTACGAACATGTTTCATCTCGTTTACAAGTGGTACGGCAAGGTATAATGTCCTTAGGACGCCCCTTTTCTGTTTATGTACGCTCAACTTCAACAGATGGTGCGGTCAATCTTCAAGTCCATCTTACTTGAAATTAGTAAGGGTAGGTGTACTGCCTTTACAGCACCCACATTCCATTCCTCACGGATAGGTCGAACAGGCGCGCTGTTCGCGAACATTTTACCTCTTTTTTTAAAAAAAATGTTTTACTCACTCTCTTTCACTACACGTACTGTACAAACACATTCCAAACACAAACACATATTTCAGTCCAAAGAAATAGCAGGGAAAGCGGACACTGACACAAATATGGGGGAATTAGGATTCAACACGGCCTGGTTATGAGAAGAAGATTTGTGAGGGGAAGAAGGGATGGATATTTCGGCAAAACATCTATTTTCATCTTCAAGGATTGGGGATGGTTCACTAGGGAATGGAGAAGCGGGGCAAGTACAGGTGGGGCAATGGTAACACACTTTTCCTCTCACACAGTCCTCCACAAACTCCCATAAACCTTTAAAATTCTCGTTCATTAAGTCCATTTTCTGCTCAATCCTTTTTATCCTGTCTTCTTCTGTCTCGTTTGTTGCCCTTTCTTCTATTCTTTCCTGGTCTGTTCAAAAAAAATATACATATGTTAAATACCTATAAAATACTGGTCTTTATTTTGCATATGCAAAGCAATGTGTACCATTATTGTTGCTGTCTTCAGACATTTCCCCAGGCGGAAAATACTCCTCCAGCCACTCCCAAGTATTAGCCATTTCTGAGAAAAAAGAACAGAAAGAAATTATTATTTCTGCACCACATACCAAAAAAAAACACAAATATACAAAAAAATATCCTCCACTCACTCTTTTGATGTAATGTCCCTTCTTCCTGCTGCGTCCGTCCAATGTCGTTCCAGGCTGCCGACTTTCTGTGAAGTGATTACGATGGAGGCATCCTTTTTTTTATGGTACCATCCATTTCATTCTACATGCTTATTAAATGTGCCCTTTTCTTTTCACATCTTCAGGTTTCCATATTTACTTACTACTACTTACAATATCTTTATGTCCTTCTTCTACGTTGTACACTTTTTGTGTAAGACAATAGTACATTTTCAAATACCCCCCCCGCCTCTTTGTGTAATGTTGATCCTGTCCGCCCCATCCGCAAACAGGCGCTCAGTCCGTCCCTTTCTATTATCAATAGGGAGGGAGTTCTGTATGTTCTATGTTAAATGCATATCAAGTACATACATTATACTACATATCTCCCAAAATCACATCATCATAGTGTACATTCCATACAACACCTTCTTTGACAAACTGTCATGATTAAGTTCCCATTCCAAAATCCTGTACAATTCACTAGAACAAAAACTTTGTTGATGGAACGTTTTGGTTAATTTGCCCTCCCAAAAACCTGTAAAATTCACTACAAAAAAAACTTTGTTGAGGGGACATTATGGTTAAGTTGCCCTACCAAAAACCTGTGCAGTTCACTAAAAAAATAATTTCAACCTCCCCTTTCTGGTTCAAGTTAAAACCAAAAAAACCCTGAAATTCAACAGTTATGGTTACCTAAGCACCCAAGCCTGCCACCGCCCCTGTGCACTGCTACCAATAACACCCAGACCATGAAAGATGTCATCTCAAATGTCACTGATGACATCACTGACGACATCACATGTTTAGTCCCTTTGTTTTCTTTCCCTGCCATTATATATATATATATATATATATATATATATATATATATATATATATATATATATATATATATATGTGTACATTCAGTAAAAAAAACTTTGTTAAAGGAATGTTAGGAATGTGTTTTCATAGCAAAACCAAAAACACTGCTCATTCCCCCATTATGGTAAACTAAGCAACCATAACTCGCACCATCTACGCGCATTGCTAAGACTAACTCCCAGGACATCAAAGATGCCATCACAAACATCATTGATGACATCACTCATGACATTACATGTCTGCCTCACTTATTGTTGTGCATTGAAAAATGTAGCCCTAGTGGTTTTATTGACTGACAATCACAATATAAAAATTGAAAAGGTGCTGTATAATAAACAAAATGGGGGTGTTCTGAGGATGCTAGACCTGTCCGTATTGTTTGCAGGCAAGTTGAAACTGTTCTAAGAACACACGCGGTGTTCTGAAATGTTCGTAAATAAATGAAATGTGGGTGTTTGTAGGATGCTATACCTGTCCGTACTGTTTGCAGGCAAGTTGAAAATGTTCAAAGAACGCTCATAATGTTTGCAGACATTTAAAGTGCCCATATGGCATAGTTAAAATGTTTGACTCTATGGGTGTGATAAGCGTATGGCCGTACGCACCCAAAACTCTATGCCCTGGCCACAACCACTGCAGCATATCACTCCCATAGTGGCTTATAACTTTGGGACCAAAGAACAAATTTATAAGCAATGAAGTTATAAGCCAGTATGAGTGTGATATGCTGTGGTGGTTGTGGGCAGGGCCTAGAGTCTTGGGTGCATGGACAAGGCCAAATGTATAAGGTCTGAAGTTATAAACTACTATATGTGTGATATGTTGCGGTGGTTGTGGCTAGGGCCTAGAGTCTTGGGTGCATGGCCAAGACCAAATTTATAAGCACTGAAGTTATAAGTCACTATGGGTGTGATTTGCTGCGATGGTTGTACTTATTATAATATACTTACTGTTTGGTATAGTAACGGGAATACATATATTTCTGTGATAAAAGAAAAGATCATGTTAGTATTGGTATTTTGTAACGACTTATAACATTGAATAATCAACTTTTCTTTTTACCCTCATATTTAGTAGATTGCAAACCAGTGTACTGTGCAATTTGCTCAGTTTCTGTGTTTGTTGCAAAATCATTGGGTCTGTGGGAAAAAAAATCCATTTTGGATTAAAAAAAAACTTTTTTGTTATGCTCCAGTCTATTTGTTTGTTTGTTTTCCGTGTTCACTTGTTGTTTCAGGCTAATGTTCTATATGTTGGCTTGTTGCAAATTTCTGGAGCAGTTATATACCTGTTTATTTTTTTATGTAATTTAGTGATATTCATTTATCTGTTTGGTTGTTGTAGAATCTTGGGGCAGTTAGATACCTGTTAGCATATTCTAACTGTCTATTTTTTGTTGTAGTGAAGTGGTAATAATTTATCTGTTTGGATATTGTAAAATCTTGGGGCAGTTAGATACCAGTTGGCTTGGCGTATTCTAACTCTTTATTGTTTGATATAATTTAGTGGTATTCATTTATCTGTTTAGTTGTTGTAGAATCTTGGGGCAGTTAGATAGCTGTTGGCATATTATAACAGTTTATAGTTTTTTAATAGACGTTTTGTTAATGTTTAAGTACAGATTAGTTAATAAATGTTGGTTTTAAGAAGATTAAATAAGCATTTGTAAGATTTGCTGGTAATCTCTGCTTTAGAGTAATGGTACTATCATTACATTCGAACCATCCACATTTTTTTATATATATATATATATATATATATATATATGCAGTATAGTGACCTGCATTGGTTGTGGCTCCTGTGTGGTAGATTATACCTATTGTTGTGAAGGTTCATTAGGGATTTGTTCTTGTGTCACATTGTTGCAGAGTGCATGTATGTTTCCACATGTATGAAATCTGGAAGATTTCATTAATAGGTATGTTTTTGTTTTCCAGTACTTGAAGTAAGTACATTAGACATTCTTGTGGATCTTCTATTTTTTTTTACTTACTTTTTGGTAGTTTAAAAAAAAAACAACTGGACGCATTACACCAAATCTACAAAAGCATGCTTTCTGCACCAAGCTGTCGCTGCTCTCACACATTTGGTAAAAATCCATCTAGCGGTTTGGGCTGTAGGGGCGAGCAACATTTTTTTCCATTGCATGCATGGAAAAACATTTTTTTTGGGGACCCCCCTATAACTTTGCCCACTTTTGAATAAACCTCACCAAACTAGCCAAAAGAATTAAGAGCTGGCCATGTACTCTTTTTGAAACATTTGGTAAGGATTCGTCCAGGTGGAGCAAAGTTATAAGCCAGCCAAAAAAGTGTTCTTCCTATAAGTTGAGCAATGTATAAATATAAATATATATATATTTTCAAGGAAAACACTTACAGGGATATTACGGTGAGTAATCAATGCAACACAACCTGTGAAATCCAGCTAAAGCTACCTTAACTTCATGCCCCCTATTGCAGAGCCTAATGAAGGCAAGTCCCTCTGTACGCAAAATCCAGAGTAAATTAAACCCACTAGGGAAATAAGCCAAGAGATAGCTTTGGAAGGATAACAAGGTTTACTCATACACAATACAAGTGCCAGCAAAGAACTCTGCTGCTCGAGAGTGCTCTGGTCTTAAATTAGCAATTGGTTTATAACTTAAAAAAACATCACAACATAGGGTACACTCCGGGGGGCGCTGATTGGAGGCACCCTAAACATGGGTTTGTTCCATAGGTGAGGCCAAGCAGTAATTGACTGGTTCTTCCCCGTCAATCTGGCTCCAAGTGGGTCAGCTCGGCTTATCCTTGCAGTGAAGGTCAGGGTAAACTTAAACTACAATGTATCTTATCCAAGCTAAACAACTAAAACTGACTATTCACTCATTATGACAGGCACCTGCGTGGTACTGGAAATGGGTGCCAGGCAGAGGGGAGAATAAAATAAAATCTTTCTGTCCCATTCATTCAGGGCTTCATGGATACCGCAGTTCCCGCACCAAACATATCCCCCCCAGGGATTGATCTTTGATTTACCTTTCCCAGTACCTCATGTTACAAGTGATGTGTGTGGCAGCTGGGAAGAAATACAGTTGTGTGGCTTTTAGATCTGTGGTGGATACTTTATGGAGGTTAGGACCTGAGAGTCTTGTGTTTTATCAAGAACTCAGAGGTGTGGGGGTCGAGTGAGTGGTGTGGGGCTGGCTCCAACCGGGTGGTTTAGGGTGAGAGGCCCGATGGCAGGTTAGTGGAGATGAATGGAATAATGGTGCAGAGCCTGGTGCTGTCTCACGCTATTCGCTGGCGCATTCCTAGAGGCGATAATAAATAATCGCAATACTAAAGGGACAAGAGGGAAATGGACAGGGCTCAGGCGGAGCGAGCATGCTGTGCAGAAATTGGGCTGGGTAACTCTTTGTGAACTCTGAACGTGAGGGGCACGAGTTAGCAGCTTGTCCTTTATAGGCCTACTACAAAACAGAGTCACGGGGAGTGGACCTTTCTAGTGCTGAAGACCTATTTCTTTGCATGGCGGGGTCTTTGTATGGTGTCTGATTATGCATAGGCCTCCCCCCAGTAGGTAAATTGTCTCATATGGTGTCCGCCTTATTTGGAAGTGCCTAGAGGGGTGGAATAGGCTAATTTCCATCCCAAATTTCCCCCCTTTTGGTACTTCTACAGAAACAAATTCACCCCCCCCCCCCATATTTCCGTTCATTAGCACATCTTTCTGCTTCTTCCCAAGCTGGGGTACCTTTTATAGGCATCCATGCTCTACAGACACTCCTTAAACTTTCTCCATGTTGTGCATACTGTTCAGGAGTACAGGTCATATATACCCCCCGATCCCCTGCTAAATCTAAGCTAAACTTCCTTGTAATTTTTGGGGTCTGGTGGGGGTGCAATGGCTGTTTGGTATAGGGTGTCCACCTCATCCCCATGCCCCTGATACACTGCAACCATACAATATTTAGGGTCATCATTTTGATCTGTCTGGATTTCTACGTCTTGTGGATCACAAGGTACTTTATTATGATTTTTCCCATGTGTCACCATTATCATTGGACTATTAGATACTGCTTTGGCACAACAATGGACACCCAATTGGCACATGCAGAAAATCACTAAAATAAACACGATGATAGGGATCAACATCTTTACAGTTGTTCCAAACAAGGATGGTACCCCCCAGCCGAATAACATGCTCACCCAATCGTCCTCCTGGATCTCGGCTTCCTTCTTTATTTTTACCCCAAGTTCATATACCACTTCAATGACATGTGATGGTTTTCCATTTTCAGCATCTGTAGAAGGTCCAATGTGCAACATGCACTCCCGATCTTTTTGCAAACCCTGCCCTCCATGCATGTGGCAATCCTGGGGCAAGTAGTTGTATACTTGTTTATTTTTTCTGAGTCAATCATGGCGTTTCTTTTCTGGAAGGATACGGAACTCTGGAGGTGGAATGGTGGGTATTACTTCTGTGGTTTCAGGCACTGCTTGTTCTTCATCAGCGAAGGGAAGGTTCCCGCCCCTTCAGATGTCCTTCAGGTACTACCAGCAGGGCCGAATGCAGCATTGCAAGTGAACAATAGCCCTAGCATGATACTGCGAGGTGCAAGATTATGCTTTCTTGCAACAGACCCAGTAGTAATCCATCAGCACCAGGGTGCTTTTTTGAAGATCTGGAATGAGCAGTGTTCTATTGCATCGTTTATTTGACCCTATCAAGACAGTTCCTTTGCTGTAAAAACAAAGTTCACAGCTTTCTTCTTGGTGCACTTTCACTGGTTTCTCAACTGCTGTAACCCATGTTAGTTTTGTGACATGGTCTATCCATATTTGTGTGCATGTTTGTTCTACAAGGGCTAGTGTTTTTTCAGAGTAACCAACAAGTCCTTCGCTTTGCACATGAAAGTTGCTTCTTGCACTTATTCTCTGTATACTGTGTCCCTTGTATGTCCAGGAACACCTCTTTGAAACAGTTGGGTTTGGTGAAGCATGTTTTGCAATTTTGATTATCTGGCTCAAGAAGTTGTAGATGGATGCTTCGTGCTTGAAAAGTGCCTTCATCCTATATAGTGCAAGATTAATTAAACATTGTGTTTCCTTTAAGGGTACCTCTTGCGGCACTAAGACCTTGGTCACCCCAGATGCATGTGGTATTAAGAAACAAACGTAGCAACTCCCATTAGTCGTTCAACTTCCCATCACACTCATATCAGTGTAGAAACTATTTGAATGGTCAGGATGGCAAAGGTCTTCCACTGTATCTAATCCTAAACCATGCTATGTGTCATATTTATTTTGACATGTCTGACGTTTTCTTCTATTACTTTGCTACAGAAAGGTTTTTGTGATATTTGACATTGTGTGGTTTGCCCCCAGGACAGGCTGATCAGTGTTTATGACTGAAGTGTAAATACTTTCAGTCATGCTTTCATTCGAGGTTGAAAAGAGGAAAAAACCTTTAACCATGTTCAGGGGCTGAGGTAGACAATATTTCAGGTACTGAGGTAGCTGATTTGGAATTAGATACTAGAAAGGGTATAGATGTGATGTTTGGGCATCTTTCACTCATATTGTCAGTTGATCTAATAACACCTGGGACGTTTCTTGTTGTATTTAGATATAGACTTGCGAGGTTTAAGGGTATGCTTCCATTCCAAGCACACTTATAACCATCCCATGTCCATTTTCCACCTCCTGCCTTTTTTCATTTGGTCACCCAAGAGAAAAGATGCTCCCCAATAAATGCCCAATGCAAGCATTAAAATAGTAAACAATATGGCTGTAAAATGCAAACCACAGTTAAAACTATACTCTCTCATAAAACTAATTCTATTCCTACTGCTATATATATATGATGTTTCATTTAGCGGTGCCATGTTCATTATCCTTGCACCTGCGGAAAGGGAGAGAATGGGGTGGGTAAATGAAGGAGGGAGAGAAAGAGAGGAAGAGACGAAGAAGATAGCGCAAGAGAGAGAGAGAGATTTAATCTTTTTAGCCCATGCTCGAGAAGCAATGCATGTTCTTTATTATATTCCACATGCACAGATATGATTGGTGTAGAGCTACTCATGTTGAGGTAGTAGTGTTTTCCCCAGTCAGTGTGCTCTGTGGGGCGCTGCTTGGTGCTTTACGAACATCTGAGAGGTGTATCCCATATCTTAACCCTGTCACTTTTAATGCAAGAGGAGTGGAGAACACCACTTCATAGGGTCCATGGAATCTGGGTGTATTCCACTTCCGGATTAAACTCCTGACATAGATCCATTCCCCTGGCAACAAAGGTTGGATTGGGATGGTGTAAGTTGGGGACATAGTTGTAGTTTCTCTATCTACTGTGTGTGGTGGTGCAATTTGTTTTGAAATGCATTTTATCACATGTATGAGTTGTGTAGGGTACTGTTTGAATTCTTCTCTTAAGATAGTGGCAGCTCTGTGTGCATCTGATGCTCTCCTTACTGAAGACAGTGGCGTTAGCATGCATCAAACAGTCACAATCCCATGGTGGGACGGGTGGTGGTTCTTGCTGGGCTGTGTGAGTAAATGAAACAATGCCAGGGGTTGGCAATGTATCCAATTCCTTTTCAGGGTGTTGCACAGTTTGGACAATCTGCTTTTAAGAAGATAATTTATTTTTTTCTAACACGCCATTTGCTTGTGGGTGGTAAATGGAGCACATATTGTGTTTGATCCCCAAAAGAGTTGTTACTTCCTTAAATAACTCATTGAAAAAGTGAGCTCCATTATCTGATTGTATCTCGTCACATACTCCCCATCGGGGGAATACCTCTCTTACAAGGAATTTTGCTACACACTTGACATCAGGGTGGGCAATCAGGTATCTGGCCCAATTGCATGTTTCTCCCATGTCTGCATAACCAATGTGTAGCTCATGGAATTGGCCCCCAGGGCAGGGTAATGTTCCCCATAGAGTTCTCAATGTCATTCCTGTGCTGAACACTTGGCATGTGGTACATTGGACCACTATTTGTGTCAGGTGCTCCTGTAAATTTGGAATGAACCAACCTTCCTGGAGATGGGCAGCAATGTGTTGTTTTGAACTGTGGGATGGAAAATGTAACAGTTTGAATGCTGTGTATAGTAGCTCGACAGGCATGGCAAATTTTCCAGTTGCCTGTTGTCACCACAAAAGATCAGACTAGCTGCACATGCGTTTAAGACATTATTCTTGTTCTTCAGTTGGTGCTCTGCATTGTAATTCAATGATTTGTGCTATGGGGAGTGCTGTGTATTCGTCTGTTGTCTGGGAAGTGTCTTTAGTGGCTAGGACATATTCAGCACCCATATGTATTGGGAGATAGGCTGATTTTTTGGCTGCTGCGTCGACAGCAGCATTCCCTAAACATTTAACCACTGCTACTACAGAAGGCTCGGTGAGTGCTGAAATCAATGTGTTTTGTAGGTGTGCATGTTGCACTGGAAAGCCATCTGCTCTTCTGAATCCTCTCCTTCTCCACCGGGAGAGACCTGCATGCACTGCAGTGGTGATGCAGGCAGAGTCTGAATAAATGATAACACAGCACCCCTTGGATGCCTTCAGGAACTCAATCAGGGCTATGAGTTTTGCCGCTTGTGTGGATTAATGCCTAGGTAATCTTTTCATGATAAGATTTGTGTAACCCCCTCCTCCAATCGTACCACAGCTGCCCCTACATGCTTTTCACCTGTTGCTTGAACAATGGACGCCGACCGTTCGACAAAGAATATTTCCCCTTCTTCTAGGGTGCTGTCTTTAGCCTTGGGAATGTCATCTCACGCACCTCCATATGTTGCACAGCCATGCTGTTGCATATACTCAATAGTGCATGGTTTTTGTTAAGGAATGTGGCTGGTTTACCGTTCTGCATCTTACCACATGGATATGGGGGCTTGACAACATTATTTCATATGCAGATGCTCTCAGTGTGGTCAAAGTGGATTTTGATCATTATAGTATTGCGAACAGTGAGTGCTCGACATACAATGTTACAGAGCACCCCATCACGATATTTGAACTCTTTTCAATGGGGAAGGCTGCGGCTGTACGCCCATGTTCGCAAGCGAATTTACCTTGCATGACAGAATTGAGTGTGCCACTGTAATATGAAAAAGGTTTGTGTCCCATAGAACTTATCTATGTCAATACAGCAGTCATGAGGGTACCATTTGAATGTGAAAACTGATAGAAATCCTGTGCATAATCTGGAGTGGATAGAACTGGAGCTGTTCAAATTATATTTTTAGGTCATTAAACACAGTTATCATCTCTGCTGTCCACTGGATTGTCCTCTCCTCCTTTTGCACCTCCTTGAGCCCTTGTAGGAGCGTACTATTGTATGCTGCATAGTCTAAAATCCAAGCACTACATTAGTTGAAGAGTCCTAGAAATGTTTGCATCTCTTTCACTGTTGTTGGTTTCGCAGTGGCACGCCCTGTGACAGTGCTGCAGATCAGTAGATCATCTACGTATTGAATGATAGTGCTGGGCACTTGGATGTTACCAAGATCTTCATGCAGTATTCTAATGAAGATGCTCAGGCTTTCACAGTACCCCTGGGGTAAGCAATGGTGTGCGTATCGCTTTCCTCCCAGGGTAAATGTTGCAAGGTATTGTGATTCTGAGTCAAGGGGTACTGAGAAAAATGCATTTTCAGTTCCACCACAGTGAAATGTGCTGCTTGATTCAGGATGCTGTACATGATGGAGGTCAGGTTAGGTACGAGAGGAAACTCTTTTTTTACAATATCGTTAAGGGGGCAAAAATCTTGAATCATCCTCCAACTACTCCAGGTTACTTTTTTATCAGATAGATAGCAGTATTACATTGGGACGTGGAGGAGCCAATAATCCCCTGCTGTAATAGGTCCTGCTATTTTTCCTGAATTCCCTCCTCTGCTGCCCTGGACAGGGGGTACTGTTTTACCCTTGGCAGGAATGCACCTGGCTTCAGTGTTATATGTACAGGTGTCCCTTCTTTTAGAATCACTACATCATGCATGGTTAGTGGTTCACAAATGGGATGGAACCTGCATTCTCACAGAACGAGGGTGGCCCACTGACAAAAGCCATAAGGGGACTCTGCACTTTTCGGTACTGTACCATGATGTCACAAGCTATACACGTTTCAAGCACTGTCTCCCCATCATTGTTGTCATCTTCAAACAAATCCTCATCGGTCAGTTCTCGTAGGGGTATATTGGGGTCAATGCATAACACTGTGCCCCACTGGCACCCATGGATGTCTCTTCCCAGTACCCAGTACTACAATTCTCTTGGCAGACACTTGCAATCCCTCTAGATCTAAGGACAAGATGGTGCCAGAAACCACTTCGGAGAGTGCTACAGGATGAAAGATGAAGTCAGCAGGTACTCACCATTCTTTTCTGGTGAGCTGAGGCAATGCTCTAGCAAGCACTCTAATGCCATAGATACAAATATCTGGGTTCACAGGTATCCCTCTCACCGCCATCTCATTGGCCACTGCATGTATCACTAACATTGCCCAGAGGGAGCACATGCCAGTGATGGCACAGACAACTCCTCGGTCTGTAAATGATATGGTCATGTTCAGTTTTCTGAGCAGGTCCCTCCCTAGTAAGTTTTCATAATAGAGGAGTGGCACCCACACAACTGTTAGGCAGAATCACATGCAGTACCCTTTGGGACCACTACATGCAAATAAGACTACAAGTGTAAGAACAATTTCACCTTTGGTACAAGCCTGTACTACACAGTAAAGTGGTAGTGATGGCTGAGCTGCCAGACTTATCTCAAGAGTTTAAGTGAGCAGTAGAACAAGTTACACAAAGGACCAACAAAGACAGTGATTCAAATATACACTTACTCAAGGTTTCTTGGTAAAAGAATATACATTTATTTACACATTTAGTTCAAAAACATTACACTAGCACCAGCAGCTCAATATCACACACTAATAAACCACAAAAATCCAACCGGCAAGTACATGAACAAGTTTAGCTTCAAAATGTAGTGGGAGCAAAATGGCACTTCAAATACTTATAAAGGGGAGGAAAAGACAAGGTTATGAGAATAGACAGCCCAAATACATTCATAGGCAGGGCAAAGGGTTTCAGTTACATTCAACCAGCAATTATTCTCAACAGGCCTGGCCCAAAGTCAATGGTTCAGAGTCTTTTGTCTAGGATAGCACAGTTCTGGTATATAATGGTTAAGTATTTGCCACAGAGATTAAAAGAATTTGGCTAGACGAAAGGTTTGACAAATGTTTAGAGAAGGACGAACCTTCGAAGTTGAGGAAAGTTTCACACACTTTCTCGATGGCCGAAAATATTTCCAGACCACATTTGCACAGTACCTATTTTGACGAAGAAAGCTATAGCTGAGGCCATTGTTCCTGACAGTTCCGAGCAGGTGTCGCAGTTCTTGAGCTTCAGTCATGAGGACAAGAAGGAGGATGTCGGGAGGTTCCTGCACTGCGCAGGGATGAGGCCAAAAGCTGTAGCAAGACATTGCTTTAAAGTGTGAGTGCCCTAAAGGCCACAGATGGGTTTCCTTCCCACTGGCTATCTGGTTTTCAAGCAGAACTCTGCTGAAAATTCAACCAGTCAGGGGCGTGTCCAAGTGGCTTATGAGTTGGTTGTTCCCACCAACCTCAAAGGAAGAAGTTAACCTTGAAGGGCTTCTCTGTTGATTGGAGTTTCAGACAATTCGGACCTGCAGCAGGGCTTCACCGGTCGTCCAGGAGTTGCAGCAGTCCTCTTGCTTCACCTTGTTTTCGGTTCTTTCGTTCCAGTGGTCGACTCCGCTTTCCAAGTCCCAGAGACCTGCTTTTAAACAGTTTCCTCCCATTCATTCAGCCTGGCTGTCACTCACCCAACAGGGTGGCTGTTGTTGCCGGACAGTCAGCTAGCCTTTCACACCAAAGTGCATTCAGGTCTCCTATGAGACTAATCACAGGGAGTTTCGGGCACCTGCCTCACATCCTGTCCACCTCAGACACTCTGGCACCAGATGAGGGCTTCAGCCAGAACCCCGCCAAAGGGCATGAACAAATGGACCAAACCTGGTTTGACACACAGAGTTAAACACAAGAAGGGCTTTTCCTAAAAGAAATGGCAAAAAAAGTTGACGAGGGTCTGTTTTTTACAGATAGGTCTGGGGTGCCATATTGAAAACATGCCTTGATTTTAAGCTACTGTTGGTAGCGGTCACAAGAAATCACAGTAGTTCATCTAACCCACTGCCACCAGCCAAAAGAGGAAAAGTACAATTTTACTGTTACATGACTGTTTTGACTTAGGGGAAGCTAGGCAACCCCTCCAGCATTCTATTGGAAGATAGTGTGTGCTGGGTTAGTAAATTTAAAAAGACTAGTGAAGCCAGTTTAACTTTACATGCTCTGGGAGATGGTAGTCAGTCTCAGAAAAGGTATTTAAACCTTGGGGAGTCTGAAAGACACCCCTGTGCCACTGCAGTGAAGGTGCTGTGAGACAGACATAAATAGATGATGCCACTGGAGTTACTTTAAAACTCCATACCCAAAAGAACAAAAAAGTAAAACACACACAAAATACATTGAAGAGTGGGAAAAAAGGCTCACAATCTTCCCAGGTAGAAGATTAAATCCCAGAAATCCAGCAAAGTTGCTGGGGGTCTCAAAAGGAAAGGGGAATTAGCACATTCTTGAGAATTCTCCCTAGCAATGACCTTCCCCCAATTTTGACAACAAACTCTTCTGTGTATGGAACTGTAACTACAGCCCCAGAGAATCCTTGCCTGTCGAGAGTTTTTCCTGATAGCGGGAAGTCACCTTCACTTATGCATGACTTTTCTGCCCCTCGGTCCACCATGAAGATGAATTGCTTATTTCCGATCTCTGCCCCCACCAATGATTCCTCTTCTGGGTGCAAGGTCATTGATAGTACTGGACATGCAAGTTCTCCCTGTGGTCTGTCCTAGTCTATATATGTGTCTGTCCCCGGAAACGAGAAGGGGTTTCCTACTACTATGGCAAAAGCTTGTCTGCTTCCCTCAACCTGTGATTTGGGGTGTGTTTGGAGTTGCTGCATGGCCTGTTGTTGTGGTGGATGGTGATAGGGTCCAGGGATCTGGGGAGGTAACTGGGTGTATGTCTGGTGTATCTCATATGGGCTCATGGTCGAGCTGTGACCGATCCTTTTTGGGCTCTCGGGGTGGGGGTTTCCATAAGGTTGTGGATTGTAGGTGTAGTTCCCTCCTGACCTGCTACAACATTCTCTAGAAACATGACCCCACCTCCTGCATGACCAATATTGCCCTTGCCCACCACCTCTTGGTCTTTGTCCTCCAAATCCCCCTCCTCTTTGCCCTTGGAAACCACTTTGTCCTCTTTACGGCCCTCTTTGCCACTGGGGTCCTGTATATTGTTGATTCCTCCCCACTGTCCTTGCCCATAGTCTGCCCACACAGCTGCCATCCTCGCCTGCGAGGCACACCCTTCTTCTCCCATCTGTTCTGGAGGTGGTACTACTGATACTGCTGCTACTTTCACTAGTTTTTTTTTTTTTTAACTAGTTTTGTTTCCTCTGCCTGTCTTCTTTGAATAGTTTCCTTTTCACACTCTGTGATCCTCCTACAACGGTGCACTATGATACGTGGAATTTCGGGCCAACCTTTCGCGTCCCCCCCCGCTGTTTTATCTAAGGCCTTCTGCACTTCCTTTGGGAGCCCCCGTTTCATGATAAAATAAAACAAGGAAGTTGATTGGTACAAAGCGCTGCCCGTCTCTACTCTCCACATCTCTTGAACCTCGAAGAATGTACTGTGCAGCATCTTCAAAAGATAAGTATTAAGAATTACTCAACTTGTATCACAGAGGGAGTAGTTTACTGTATCAAATGTCCATGTGGACTGCTATACATCGGAAAAACCAGCAGGAGAGCCAGATTACGATGGAATGAGCACAAATCCAATATAATGGGGTTGGTCACCCTAAATCACCTGGGGGCAACCAGTCATGGCCTCCCTGCTCACTGTGCTCAAAGAGGCACAGCTTCACCTCACTGGTGAGACCCAACAAGGCAGAAACACGTGTATGGGGGTGCTGTTGGTACTCTTGCTCAGAGGGGAATTGTCATGGCATTTCAGTGCTGGACTGCCCATGTGGGTGGGACAAAGACTGATATGCAAATGAATATTTCCCATCTGTGAAAGGTACAGTGATCAAAAAAGCAGATGGCTCTGAACTCTGAAAGTGGTTAAAAAGCACTGAACAGGTTATCATGCCATGCTCTTTCAAGAGAGGGGTGCCTGCTACCTTTTTAGTATTTTTGGAAGGAACTTGGGGTTGGTCACCCTAAGTTCCCGGGGGCCAACCAGACGTGGACTCCCTGCTCACTGTGCTCAGAGAGGCACAGCTTCACCTCATTGATGAGGCCCAACAAGGCTGAAACACGTGTATGGGGGTTGCTGTTGGTAATCTTGCTCAGAAGGGAATTGTCATAGCATTTCGGTGTTGGACTAGCCATGTGGGCGGGACAAAGACTGATATGCAAATGAATATTTCCCATCTGTGAAAGGTACAGTGACAAAAATCAGATGGCTGTGAACTCTCAAAGTGGTTAAAAACCACTGAACAGGTTATCATGCCATGTTCTTTCAAGAGAGGGGTGCCTTCTACCTTGTTTGTATTTTTGGAAGGAACTTGAGGTTGGTCTCCCTAAGTTACCTGGGGTCAACCCTACGTGGACTCCCTGCTCACTGTGCTCAGAGCGGCACAGCTTCACCTCAATGATGAGGCCCAACAAGGCTGAAACACGTGTATGGGGTTGCTGTTGGTACTCTTGCTCAGAGGGGAATTGTCATAGCATTTCGGTGCTGGACTACCCATGTGGGCGGGACAAAGACTGATATGCAAATGAATATTTCCCATCTGTGAAACGTACAGTGAGCAAAAAGCAGATGGCTGCGAACTCTCAAAATGGTTAAAAACCACTGAACAGGTTATCATGCCATGCTCTTTCAAGAGAGGGGTTCCTGCTACCTTTTTAGTATTTTTGGAAGGAACTTGTGGTTGGTCACCCTAAGTTCCCGGGGGCCAACCAAACGTGGACTCCCTGCTCACTGTGCTCAGAGAGGCACAGCTTCACCTTACTGATGAGGCCCAACTAGGCAGAAACACGTGTATGGGGTTGCTGTTGGTACACTTACTCAGAGGAGAATTGTCATTGCATTTCGGTGCTGGACTGCCAATGTGGGCGGGACAAAACTGATATGCAAATTAATATTTCCCCATCTGTGAAAGGTACAGTGATCAAAAAAGCAGATGGCTGCGAACTCTCAAAGTGGTTAGAAAGCACTCAACAGGTTATCATGCCATGTTCTTTCAAGAGAGGGGCGCCTTCTACCTTGTTTGTATTTTTGGAAGGAACTTGAGGTTGGTCTCCCTAAGTTACCTGGGGTCAACCCTACGTGGACTCCCTGCTCACTGTGCTCAGAGCGGCACAGCTTCACCTCACTGATGAGGCCCAACAAGGCTGAAACACGTGTATGGGGTTGCTGTTGGTACTCTTGCTCAGAGGGGAATTGTCATAGCATTTCGGTGCTGGACTACCCATGTGGGCGGGACAAAGACTGATATGCAAATGAATATTTCCCATCTGTGAAACGTACAGTGAGCAAAAAGCAGATGGCTGCGAACTCTCAAAATGGTTAAAAACCACTGAACAGGTTATCATGCCATGCTCTTTCAAGAGAGGGGTTCCTGCTACCTTTTTAGTATTTTTGGAAGGAACTTGTGGTTGGTCACCCTAAGTTCCCGGGGGCCAACCAAACGTGGACTCCCTGCTCACTGTGCTCAGAGAGGCACAGCTTCACCTTACTGATGAGGCCCAACTAGGCAGAAACACGTGTATGGGGTTGCTGTTGGTACTCTTGCTCAGAGGGGAATTGTCATAGCATTTCGGTGCTGGACTGCCCATGTGGGCGGGACAAAGACTGATATGCAAATGAATATTTCCCATCTGTGAAAGGTACAGTGAGCAAAAAGCAGATGGCTGCGAACTCTCAAAGTGGTTAAAAACCACTGAACAGGTTATCATGCCATGTTCTTTCAAGAGAGGGGTGCCTACTACCTTTTTTGTATTTTTGGAAGGAACTTGGGGTGGTCACTCTAAGTTACCTGGGAGCAACCTGACGTGGTCTCCCTGCTTGCTGTGCTCAGAGAGGCATAGCTTCACCTCACTGATGAGGCCCAACAAGGCTGAAACATGTGTGTGGGGTTGCTGTTGGTATTCTTGCTCAGAGGGAATTGTCATAGCATGTTGGTGCTGGACTGCCCAGTTGGGCAGGACAAAGGCCCTCATTACAAGTCAGGCGGGAACATTACCCAGGGCAGGGTAATGTTCCCCATAGAGTTCTCAATGTCATTCCTGTGCTGAACACTTGGCATGTGGTACATTGGACCACTATTTGTGTCAGGTGCTCCTGTAAATTTGGAATGAACCAACCTTCCTGGAGATGGGCAGCAATGTGTTGTTTTGAACTGTGGGATGGAAAATGTAACAGTTTGAATGCTGTGTATAGTAGCTCGACAGGCATGGCAAATTTTCCAGTTGCCTGTTGTCACCACAAAAGATCAGACTAGCTGCACATGCGTTTAAGACATTATTCTTGTTCTTCAGTTGGTGCTCTGCATTGTAATTCAATGATTTGTGCTATGGGGAGTGCTGTGTATTCGTCTGTTGTCTGGGAAGTGTCTTTAGTGGCTAGGACATATTCAGCACCCATATATATTGGGAGATAGGCTGATTTTTTGGCTGCTGCGTCGACAGCAGCATTCCCTAAACATTTAACCACTGCTACTACAGAAGGCTCGGTGAGTGCTGAAATCAATGTGTTTTGTAGGTGTGCATGTTGCACTGGAAAGCCATCTGCTCTTCTGAATCCTCTCCTTCTCCACCGGGAGAGACCTGCATGCACTGCAGTGGTGATGCAGGCAGAGTCTGAATAAATGATAACACAGCACCCCTTGGATGCCTTCAGGAACTCAATCAGGGCTATGAGTTTTGCTGCTTGTGTGGATTAATGCCTAGGTAATCTTTTCATGATAAGATTTGTGTAACCCCCTCCTCCAATCATACCACAGCTGCCCCTACATGCTTTTCACCTGTTGCTTGATCAATGGACGCCGACCGTTCGACAAAGAATATTTCCCCTTCTTCTAGGGTGCTGTCTTTAGCCTTGGGAATGTCATCTCACGCACCTCCATATGTTGCACAGCCATGCTGTTGCATATACTCAATAGTGCATGGTTTTTGTTAAGGAATGTGGCTGGTTTACCGTTCTGCATCTTACCACATGGATATGGGGGCTTGACAACATTATTTCATATGCAGATGCTCTCAGTGTGGTCAAAGTGGATTTTGATCATTATAGTATTGCGAACAGTGAGTGCTCGACATACAATGTTACAGAGCACCCCATCACGATATTTGAACTCTTTTCAATGGGGAAGGCTGCGGCTGTACGCCCATGTTCGCAAGCGAATTTACCTTGCATGACAGAATTGAGTGTGCCACTGTAATATGAAAAAGGTTTGTGTCCCATAGAACTTATCTATGTCAATACAGCAGTCATGAGGGTACCATTTGAATGTGAAAACTGATAGAAATCCTGTGCATAATCTGGAGTGGCTAGAACTGGAGCTGTTCAAATTATATTTTTAGGTCATTAAACACAGTTATCATCTCTGCTGTCCACTGGATTGTCCTCTCCTCCTTTTGCACCTCCTTGAGCCCTTGTAGGAGCGTACTATTGTATGCTGCATAGTCTAAAATCCAAGCACTACATTAGTTGAAGAGTCCTAGAAATGTTTGCATCTCTTTCACTGTTGTTGGTTTCGCAGTGGCACGCCCTGTGACAGTGCTGCAGATCAGTAGATCATCTACGTATTGAATGATAGTGCTGGGCACTTGGATGTTACCAAGATCTTCATGCAGTATTCTATTGAAGATGCTCAGGCTTTCACAGTACCCCTGGGGTAAGCAATGGTGTGCATATTGCTTTCCTCCCAGGGTAAATGTTGCAAGGTATTGTGATTCTGAGTCAAGGGGTACTGAGAAAAATGCATTTTCAGTTCCACCACAGTGAAATGTGTTGCTTGATTCAGGATGCTGTACATGATGGAGGTCAGGTTAGGTACGAGAGGAAACTCTTTTTTTACAATATTGTTAAGGGGGCAAAAATCTTGAATCATCCTCCAACTACTCCAGGTTACTTTTTTATCAGATAGATAGCAGTATTACATTGGGACGTGGAGGAGCCAATAATCCCCTGCTGTAATAGGTCCTGCTATTTTTCCTGAATTCCCTCCTCTGCTGCCCTGGACAGGGGGTACTGTTTTACCCTTGGCAGGAATGCACCTGGCTTCAGTGTTATATGTACAGGTGTCCCTTCTTTTAGAATCACTACATCATGCATGGTTAGTGGTTCACAAATGGGATGGAACCTGCATTCTCACAGAACGAGGGTGGCCCACTGACAAAAGCCATAAGGGGACTCTGCACTTTTCGGTACTGTACCATGATGTCACAAGCTATACATGTTTCAAGCACTGTCTCCCCATCATTGTTGTCATCTTCAAACAAATCCTCATCGGTCAGTTCTCGTAGGGGTATATTGGGGTCAATGCATAACACTGTGCCCCACTGGCACCCATGGATGTCTCTTCCCAGTACCCAGTACTACAATTCTCTTGGCAGACACTTGCAATCCCTCTAGATCTAAGGACAAGATGGTGCCAGAAACCACTTCGGAGAGTGCTACAGGATGAAAGATGAAGTCAGCAGGTACTCACCATTCTTTTCTGGTGAGCTGAGGCAATGCTCTAGCAAGCACTCTAATGCCATAGATACAAATATCTGGGTTCACAGGTATCCCTCTCACCGCCATCTCATTGGCCACTGCATGTATCACTAACATTGCCCAGAGGGAGCACATGCCAGTGATGGCACAGACAACTCCTCGGTCTGTAAATGATATGGTCATGTTCAGTTTTCTGAGCAGGTCCCTCCCTAGTAAGTTTTCATAATAGAGGAGTGGCACCCACACAACTGTTAGGCAGAATCACATGCAGTACCCTTTGGGACCACTACATGCAATTAAGACTACAAGTGTAAGAACAATTTCACCTTTGGTACAAGCCTGTACTACACAGTAAAGTGGTAGTGATGGCTGAGCTGCCAGACTTATCTCAAGAGTTTAAGTGAGCAGTAGAACAAGTTACACAAAGGACCAACAAATACAGTGATTCAAATATACACTTACTAAAGGTTTCTTGGTAAAGGAATATACATTTATTTACACATTTAGTTCAAAAACATTACACTAGCACCAGCAGCTCAATATCACACACTAATAAACCACAAAAATCCAACCGGCAAGTACATGAACAAGTTTAGCTTCAAAATGTAGTGGGAGCAAAATGGCACTTCAAATACTTATAAAGGGGAGGAAAAGACAAGGTTATGAGAATAGACAGCCCAAATACATTCATAGGCAGGGCAAAGGGTTTCAGTTACATTCAACCAGCAATTATTCTCAACAGGCCTGGGCCAAAGTCAATGGTTCAGAGTCTTTTGTCTAGGATAGCACAGTTCTGGTATATAATGGTTAAGTATTTGCCACAGAGATTAAAAGAATTTGGCTAGACGAAAGGTTTGACAAATGTTTAGAGAAGGACGAACCTTCGAAGTTGAGGAAAGTTTCACACACTTTCTCGATGGCCGAAAATATTTCCAGACCACATTTGCACAGTACCTATTTTGACGAAGAAAGCTATAGCTGAGGCCATTGTTCCTGACAGTTCCGAGCAGGTGTCGCAGTTCTTGAGCTTCAGTCATGGGGACAAGAAGGAGGATGTCGGGAGGTTCCTGCACTGCCCAGCGATGAGGCCAAAAGCTGTAGCAAGACATTTCTTTAAAGTGTGAGTGCCCTAAAGGCCACAGATGGGTTTCCTTCCCACTGGCTATCTGGTTTTCAAGCAGAACTCTGCTGAAAATTCAACCAGTCAGGGGCGTGTCCAAGTGGCTTATGAGTTGGTTGTTCCCACCAACCTCAAAGGAAGAAGTTAACCTTGAAGGGCTTCTCTGTTGATTGGAGTTTCAGACAATTCGGACCTGCAGCAGGGCTTCACCGGTCGTCCAGGGGTTGCAGCAGTCCTCTTGCTTCACCTTGTTTTCGGTTCTTTCGTTCCAGTGGTCGACTCCGCTTTCCAAGTCCCAGAGACCTACTTTTAAACAGTTTCCTCCCATTCATTCAGCCTGGCTGTCACTCACCCAACAGGGTGGCTGTTGTTGCCGGACAGTCAGCTAGCCTTTCACACCAAAGTGCATTCAGGTCTCCTATGAGACTAATCACAGGGAGTTTCGGGCACCTGCCTCACATCCTGTCCACCTCAGACACTCTGGCACCAGATGAGGGCTTCAGCCAGAACCCCGCCAAAGGGCATGAACAAATGGACCAAACCTGGTTTGACACACAGAGTTAAACACAAGAAGGGCTTTTCCTAAAAGAAATGGCAAAAAAAGTTGACGAGGGTCTGTTTTTTACAGATAGGTCTGGGGTGCCATATTGAAAACATGCCTTGATTTTAAGCTACTGTTGGTAGCGGTCACAAGAAATCACGGTAGTTCATCTAACCCACTGCCACCAGCCAAAAGAGGAAAAGTACAATTTTACTGTTACATGACTGTTTTGACTTAGGGGAAGCTAGGCAACCCCTCCAGCATTCTATTGGAAGATAGTGTGTGCTGGGTTAGTAAATTTAAAAAGACTAGTGAAGCCAGTTTAACTTTACATGCTCTGGGAGATGGTAGTCAGTCTCAGAAAAGGTATTTAAACCTTGGGGAGTCTGAAAGACACCCCTGTGCCACTGCAGTGAAGGTGCTGTGAGACAGACATAAATAGATGATGCCACTGGAGTTACTTTAAAACTCCATACCCAAAAGAACAAAAAAGTAAAACACACACAAAATACATTGAAGAGTGGGAAAAAAGGCTCACAATCTTCCCAGGTAGAAGATTAAATCCCAGAAATCCAGCAAAGTTGCTGGGGGTCTCAAAAGGAAAGGGGAATTAGCACATTCTTGAGAATTCTCCCTAGCAATGACCTTCCCCCAATTTTGACAACAAACTCTTCTGTGTATGGAACTGTAACTACAGCCCCAGAGAATCCTTGCCTGTCGAGAGTTTTTCCTGATAGCGGGAAGTCACCTTCACTTATGCATGACTTTTCTGCCCCTCGGTCCACCATGAAGATGAATTGCTTATTTCCGATCTCTGCCCCCACCAATGATTCCTCTTCTGGGTGCAAGGTCATTGATAGTACTGGACATGCAAGTTCTCCCTGTGGTCTGTCCTAGTCTATATATGTGTCTGTCCCCGGAAACGAGAAGGGGTTTCCTCCTACTATGGCAAAAGCTTGTCTGCTTCCCTCAACCTGTGATTTGGGGTGTGTTTGGAGTTGCTGCATGGCCTGTTGTTGTGGTGGATGGTGATGGGGTCCAGGGATCTGGGGAGGTAACTGGGTGTATGTCTGGTGTATCTCATATGGGCTCATGGTCGAGCTGTGACCGATCCTTTTTGGGCTCTCGGGGTGGGGGTTTCCATAAGGTTGTGGATTGTAGGTGTAGTTCCCTCCTGACCTGCTACAACATTCTCTAGAAACATGACCCCACCTCCTGCATGACCAATATTGCCCTTGCCCACCACCTCTTGGTCTTTGTCCTCCAAATCCCCCTCCTCTTTGCCCTTGGAAACCACTTTGTCCTCTTTACGGCCCTCTTTGCCACTGGGGTCCTGTATATTGTTGATTCCTCCCCACTGTCCTTGCCCATAGTCTGCCCACACAGCTGCCATCCTCGCCTGCGAGGCACACCCTTCTTCTCCCATCTGTTCTGGAGGTGGTACTACTGATACTGCTGCTACTTTCACTAGTTTTTTTTTTTTTTTTAACTAGTTTTGTTTCCTCTGCCTGTCTTCTTTGAATAGTTTCCTTTTCACACTCTGTGATCCTCCTACAACGGTGCACTATGATACGTGGAATTTCGGGCCAACCTTTCGCGTCCCCCCCCGCTGTTTTATCTAAGGCCTTCTGCACTTCCTTTGGGAGCCCCCGTTTCATGATAAAATAAAAACAAGGAAGTTGATTGGTACAAAGCGCTGCCCGTCTCTACTCTCCACATCTCTTGAACCTCGAAGAATGTACTGTGCAGCATCTTCAAAAGATAAGTATTAAGAATTACTCAACTTGTATCACAGAGGGAGTAGTTTACTGTATCAAATGTCCATGTGGACTGCTATACATCGGAAAAACCAGCAGGAGAGCCAGATTACGATGGAATGAGCACAAATCCAATATAAGAACTCGCAACGAATACTCGCCAGTTGCCATACATTTTAATGAAGCCAACTATCAAGTTTCGCAAATGCGCTTCCAGATCTTGAAGTCATAGAAACTAAGAACATCAGGACCAGTGTGACAAAGAAACTTGAACAACGAGTGGCATACTGAATTGAGAGATTAGATACAGTATCCCCTCGAGGATTAAATGAAGAACAGGACTTACATTGTTTTTTATGAATCATATTCACAAATAATCATATATACTTAAATTGTTTAAGGTAATGGTACAGTCAGACTGTTGGCATCTAATGAAGGATTAGGAGTGTGTTAGATTGTTGTCAGTCTTGTTGTCAGACTTACGTACAAAAAGGTAGCAGACGCCCCTCCTGGTAGCTGAAACCCTGTTCAGTGGTTTTTGTTCAGTGGCTTTTAACCACGTTGAGAGTTAGCAGCCATCTGCTTTTTGCTCACTGTACCTTTCACAGATGGGAAATATTCATTTGCATATCAGTCTTTGGCCCTCATTACAAGTCAGGCGTTAAGGGTTTAACGGTGCCGTCGGCGCCGTTAACCCTTAACACCTGATTCACACTTTAACACCTGCTTTTTGCAGGCGTTAAAGTCCAAGGCACTAAGCGACCTTGGTGCTAATTACGGCACTGTAATTTACGGTGCCATAATTAGCGCCTTCCCCATCCCCATTATACCCTATGGGGCAAAAATGGGAATGGGGAAGGGCAAATGGTGAATGGGGAATTACCGCCCCACTCACCTTGGAATGGGGCGGTAATTCCGCCATCCACCATGGCAAATTATCTGGCATGGACCATGGTGCTAATAGCACCATGGTCCACCGCCTGACTTGTAATGAGGGCCTTTGTCCTGCCCAACTGGGCAGTCCAGCACCAACATGCTATGACAATTCCCTCTGAGCAAGAATACCAACAGCAACCCCACACACATGTTTCAGCCTTGTTGGGCCTCATCAGTGAGGTGAAGCTATGCCTCTCTGAGCACAGCAAGCAGGGAGACCACGTCAGGTTGCTCCCAGGTAACTTAGAGTGACCACCCCAAGTTCCTTCCAAAAATACAAAAAAGGTAGTAGGCACCCCTCTCTTGAAAGAACATGGCATGATAACCTGTTCAGTGGTTTTTAACCACTTTGAGAGTTCGCAGCCATCTGCTTTTTGCTCACTGTACCTTTCACAGATGGGAAATATTCATTTGCATATCAGTCTTTGTCCCGCCCACATGGGCAGTCCAGCACCGAAATGCTATGACAATTCCCCTCTGAGCAAGAGTACCAACAGCAACCCCATACACGTGTTTCTGCCTAGTTGGGCCTCATCAGTAAGGTGAAGCTGTGCCTCTCTGAGCACAGTGAGCAGGGAGTCCACGTTTGGTTGGCCCCCGGGAACTTAGGGTGACCAACCACAAGTTCCTTCCAAAAATACTAAAAAGGTAGCAGGAACCCCTCTCTTGAAAGAGCATGGCATGATAACCTGTTCAGTGGTTTTTAACCATTTTGAGAGTTCGCAGCCATCTGCTTTTTGCTCACTGTACGTTTCACAGATGGGAAATATTCATTTGCATATCAGTCTTTGTCCCGCCCACATGGGTAGTCCAGCACCGAAATGCTATGACAATTCCCCTCTGAGCAAGAGTACCAACAGCAACCCCATACACGTGTTTCAGCCTTGTTGGGCCTCATCAGTGAGGTGAAGCTGTGCCGCTCTGAGCACAGTGAGCAGGGAGTCCACGTAGGGTTGACCCCAGGTAACTTAGGGAGACCAACCTCAAGTTCCTTCCAAAAATACAAACAAGGTAGAAGGCGCCCCTCTCTTGAAAGAACATGGCATGAAAACCTGTTGAGTGCTTTCTAACCACTTTGAGAGTTCGCAGCCATCTGCTTTTTTGATCACTGTACCTTTCACAGATGGGGAAATATTAATTTGCATATCAGTTTTGTCCCGCCCACATTGGCAGTCCAGCACCGAAATGCAATGACAATTCTCCTCTGAGTAAGTGTACCAACAGCAACCCCATACACGTGTTTCAGCCTTGTTGGGCCTCATCAGTGAGGTGAAGCTGTGCCTCTCTGAGCACATTGAGCAGGGAGTCTACGTCTGGTTGCCCTCAGGTAACTTAGGGTGACCAACCCCAAGTTCCTACCAAAAATACAAAAAAGCTAGCAGGCGCCCCTCTCTTGAAATAATATAGCATGATAACCTGTCTAGTGGTTTTTAACCACTTTAAGAGTTTGCAGCCATCTGTTTTTTGCTCACTGTACCTTTCACAGACGGGAAATATTCATTTGCATATCAGTCTTTGTCCCGCCCACATGGGCAGTCCAGCACTGAAATGCCATGACAATTCCCTCTGAGCAAGAGTACCAACAGCACCCCCATACACGTGTTTCTGCCTTGTTGGGTCTCACCAGTAAGGTGAAGCTGTGCCTATTTGAGCACAGGGAGCAGGGAGTCCACGTCTGGTTGCCCCCAGGTGACTTAGGGTGACCAACCCCAAGTTCCTTCCAAACATACAAAAAAGGTAGCAGGCGCCCCTCTCTTGAAAGATCATGGTATGATAACCTGTTCAGTGTTTTTTCACCACTTTGAGAGTTCACAGCCATCTGTTATTTGCTCACTGTACCTTTCACAGACGGGAAATATTCATTTGCATATCAGTCTTTGTCCCGCCCACATGGGCAGTCCAGCACCGAAATGCTATGACAATTCCCCTCTGAGCAAGAGTACCAACAGCACCCCCATACACGTGTTTCAGCCTTGTTGGGCCTCATCAGTGAGGTGAAGCTGTGCCTCTCTGAGCACAGTGAGCAGGGAGTCCACGTCTGGTTGGCCCCCGGGAACTTAGGGTGACCAACCCCAAGTTCCTTCCAAAAATACTAAAAAGTTAGCAGGCACCCCTCTCTTGAAAGAACATGGCATGATAACCTGTTCAGCGGTTTTTAACCACTTTGAGAGTTCGCAGCCATCTGCTTTTTGCTCACTGTACCTTTCACAGATGGGAAATATTCATTTGCATATCAGTCTTTGTCCCGCCTACATGGGCAGTCCAGCACTGAAATGCTATGACAATTCCCCTCTGAGCAAGAGTACCAACAGCAACTCCATACACGTGTTTCAGCCTTGTTGGGCCTCATCAGTGAGGTGAAGCTGTGCCTCTCTGAGCACAGTGAGCAGGGAGTCCATGTCTGGTTGGCCCCCGGGAACTTAGGGTGACCCACCCAAAGTTCCTTCCGAAAATACTAAAAAGTTAGCAGGCACCCCTCTCTTGAAAGAACATGGCATGATAACCTGTTCAGTGGTTTTTAACCAATTTGAGAGTTCACAGCCATCTGATTTTTGTCACTGTACTTTTCACAGATGGGAAATATTCATTTGCATATCAGTCTTTGTCCCGCCCACATGGCTAGTCCAGCACCGAAATGCTATGACAATTCCCTTCTGAGCAAGATTACCAACAGCAACCCCCATACACGTGTTTCAGCCTTGTTGGGCCTCATCAATGAGGTGAAGCTGTGCCTCTCTGAGCACAGTGAGCAGGGAGTCCACGTCTGGTTGGCCCCCGGGAACTTAGGGTGACCAACCCCAAGTTCCTTCCAAAAATACTAAAAAGGTAGCAGGCACCCCTCTCTTGAAAGAGCATGGCATGATAACCTGTTCAGTGCTTTTTAACCACTTTCAGAGTTCAGAGCCATCTGCTTTTTTGATCACTGTACCTTTCACAGATGGGAAATATTCATTTGCATATCAGTCTTTGTCCCACCCACATGGGCAGTCCAGCACTGAAATGCCATGACAATTCCCCTCTGAGCAAGAGTACCAACAGCACCCCCATACACGTGTTTCTGCCTTGTTGGGTCTCACCAGTGAGGTGAAGCTGTGCCTCTTTGAGCACAGTGAGCAGGGAGGCCATGACTGGTTGCCCCCAGGTGATTTAGGGTGACCAACCCCAAGTTCCTTCCAAAAATACAAAAAAGGTAGCAGGCGCCCCTCTCTTGAAAGAACATGGCATGATAACCTGTTCAGTGATTTTTAACCACTTTGAGAGTTTGCAGCCATCTGCTTCTTGCTCACTGTACCTTTCACAGATGGGAAATATTCATTTGCATATCAGTCCTTGTCCTGCCCACATGGGCAGTCCAGCACCGAAATGCTATGATAATTCCCCTCTGAGCAAGAGTACCAACATCAACCCCATGCTTGTTTATCTCATCTAAGAAGTAAGATTGAAGAGATGGTACTTGTAGATGAACAATCTGTGACTGTGCATGAATAATAATATTACTAAATCTGGACTGATCTCAAACTTTGATCAGAACATATGAAGGGCAGTTATGAACTACTAATACCCCATGTCACGGCTCAACCTGGGGCTCTTTGTTAACAAGGTAGCTGTTTTGGGTATTATTGTTGATAAATAGCGTGATTGAGTGACCCGTAGAGACGTTATGGTTCTCTGATCTACCATTGACCTCTCAGTGAGTCACAAATATACATATATACCTAAATACTTGCAATCCAAAAATGCATTGTTTGTTTTTTTGAAAGGAGCATGTCAACCAGATGACCAGATGTAATAAGATATAAGCAATGCATTTTACTTATTAATGGTTACATGGACTACACTCTACTTATCCATATATTTTGCACACAGAGAGCGTCAGTGAAACCTGCATTAGGATCACAGGTGAACATAAATGTTTAATTGTGGATTGCATGAATAGGAATGAAGTCAGCCCTCAAGTTGTGAATGTTTTTTTCGAGGGGCTTTATACCGCATAAAGACTTCTGGCAAAGGTTCATCTAATCACAGGTAATTGGCATCAATTTTAAGTGTACCATATTGAACTCGAGCAGCATGTATAGTCCTTTTGTTTGGAAATAGTTGTTGTAAGAATGGCCAAACCCTATTACTAACAACTAAACTCAATTTTTGTGTTCTTTTGTCTTCTTTTGTACTGTAGAATTTGCCCTGGTGAAGGACCATTATGTTAGATCCGAAATGCATTGGCAATTATTTGGAATTCTGCTTCCTCAACTAAAAGGAACTTTTGAAAATTAAAAAAAGCCACAAGCAAAACCATAAAGGATCATTGCCTATCTTTTTAGATGAAAGTCTAACAATTATCATTTGCTCCATTAAGCATCATATGAAAGAGTGAAATACGTTTCAGTAGTTTTTACTACAGCATTGGCGACCCAAGGTCTGATGAAAGCTTTTCATCAGAAACATTTTTCTGTTCTGTATTTTTCCAGTGTAGTGTACACTGGGTCACCTGGGTTTGCCATTAATCACACAAGGAAAGCTACAAGCGATCATACGAAAGTAAAGTAAATAAACGGTGCCCGCTCATCTTCCTCTTCTGTGCAACATCTTCCTCATCTCCCATAGTGCATTGCATTATTGATTGCAAATCGAGAGTATCGGGGATGCCCACTGCAGTGCATCCCAAACACGTGCCCTAATATTGTTGAATGAAGCCCCATCATGGGAGTCGTTGCTCAATGTTGCTCCTGGGTACCCAGCTTTCACGCACACTGATTCTGTCTGATCTCCCACTGCCTATACTAATAGCCTTTTGATGTCTCCTATTGCGAGGAGCACCCATGCAGAGTGTTTTTCAAATGCACATATCCATTTCTCTGTGCCCGCCATGAGTGGGGAGAGGAATTTAAGAAGGTTGCTTTGGCCATCTGCACCCAAAAAACATAATGAGGGCGGTCTGCTCCTTTGTGGATTAAGGGCAATTGCAACTTTGTTTTAGCTTTCCCCATCTTTAGACCATTCTCCCAAATCTTTCTCTTAACCTCCCATCCCACACATTTTCTACTCTCTGTGTTGTTGGGGGTATTCTCTCGGCCCCTCCCAGTGCCCCTTCCTCCAGATCATCAAAATCGCTCCAATATTCCTTATCACCCCTTGTGGATCCCACGTTCTTGTACCACACGCTGTCCGTTTCTAATTCCCTTTCGACATGTACAGCTCTTATAGATGCACTGTCAATTCTGAACAGGAAGTCCACTGATTTCCATTCATCCCCAGGTGGTAAGGGTGGGGACCCCGGGGGCAGTACCTATACTTCTGTTGCCCTGGTTGTCTCACACGCTGGTCATAATCTAGCTTATTGCGTTCGTGTGGTGGATTATGCCACTTCAATATCTCTTGTGGTCACCCCTGTATGGGTGGTCACTGTGGGTGGTGCAACGTACACAGGTGGCGGGGCCATACCGAGATCTGCTAATACTGTTCCCCCAGACGCATAGGTCAGATTTGTGTACCCTTCTGCTGGTTTGGTTATCAACGGGAAACGTTTCTTTGATTGTTCTCCCCCTTCTCACTCTCCCCTGTGTTAGTCACTGTCTCTTTGTCTGGCATCACCCCTCCCATCTCTGGGGCCTCTCTTGCCTTGAACATCCTCCACATCCTCTATTATCTCTCGCCGGTTATGCAATGGCCTCCCCTTGTATTTCGCAGTCAAGTATGTTTGTTTGTTTGCTTTATTATTTATAATGCGCGAGTGTACCCAAAGGTATCAGGGCGCAGCATTTACAAGAATTTTCGAAGCTTAGTTGCAATCATCATATAATATACATAAGAACAATGCAGTAAACCAATGCTATGTACAAAGCAGCAGTGGGGAAGACAGGCATTATATACATGTAAACAGGTAAGCACACGTGGTTACAGTGTAAGCGGTTACTGCAGCATTTAGAGTTCCTAGTGGGTCTCCGTTTGCAGCCATGAAACTACCTTAGAGCAGAAGTTCTGGTAGGGCAGGTCCATTCTGAGGTTTGGGGGCAAGGAGCTCCACAGTTTGGCTGCTTTCACCGGGAAACTGTTTCCCCCTATGGTAGCACGTTTGTATTTGGGAACTGATAGGCAATCTTTATATGCAGTTCTAACGGGTCTTAAAGAGGACTGTCTGTGGAACCTGTTAATCAGGTATGTTGGGGCAGCGTTGTTGAGAGATTTGTGGATGAGTGATGCCGTTTTCAAAAGAATTTTATCTTTAGTGGGAAGCCAGTTGTTCTGTTGGCTGATTCCTGTAATATGTTCTCTTCTAGAGATACCCAGAGCTTCTCTGAGAGCCTTGTTCTGGAGAGTGTGCATCTTGCTCGTGGTGGCCTTGGACGATCCCAGGTAGAGGGCGTTACAGTAGTCGAGGCGGGACAGTATGAGGGCTCTAGCGAGTGTAAGGCAGCTACTGTCCGACAGAAATGGTTTGGCTGCTCAGATTAATTTGCATGTTTATGCCATGGAGGATGCAAGGGAGCTCACTTGTCTTTTGAAGGAGAATTTGGAATCCAGGTAGAATCCCAATGTTTTGACATCCTGTCTGATTGTGCTGTTGTTCCCGTCAATCATAGAGGAATTGTAGGCCGGGCCCACTTTCCTTAGGCTGGATGTGGTGCCTAGGATGATAAGCTCTGTTTTATCATCATTCAGGCATAGTCCATGAGTGGCCATCCATGCCTGGATGATGATGTATACCCTATTTAGCAAGGCCAAATCCTTTCCATAATCTCCAGAAAGCGGAAGGAGGATCTGGGTATCATGTGCATAGTTATTGTAGGTGATACCGAGATGATCCAAATCATCGAAAAGGGGCTTGGTAAATACGTTATATAATGTGGGGGAGACACAGGAGCCCTGTGGTACACTACATGTGATGGGCACGGGGTCTGCTGCAGCAGTAGGAGAGAAGACCCTCATGGTTCTGCCATTAAGGAATGATGTGATCCAGGTGATGGCCTCAGTAGAGAAGTGCGCTGAGAAGTGGCGGTGTGAACATAGGACAGAATGGTCGACCAGATCGAAAGCTGCAGATTGGTCGAGGAGGAGGACTAGGACAGCTTGTCCATTGTCTCTGAGCGTGTCGATCTGAGCTTTCAAGTCAATGAGTGCGGTTTCAGTCCCATGTTGAGGACGGAACCCTGATTGTCTGGATCCTAAGAGGTGGTGATCTTCCAGGTGCTTCTGTATTTGTACATAGGCGACCTTGTCCAGGATTTTTAGTAGGAAGGGAACAGTCGTTATGGGTCGATAATTTGTGGGTGTGGCTGGGTCAAGTGTAGGTATTTTCAGTAGCGGACGTACCCAAGATTGTTTTAAGTTGGTGGGGGGCGTTGATCAGTTTCGTAATGAAATGGGAGAGGTCACGTGCAGCATCTTTGATAATGTGCTGGGCACAGATCTCCCTGGCAATTGGATTGTTTCAAGGACAGGATGATTTTTTCAACTTCAAGTGTATTGACTTTGGAGAACTTGAAGCGGGTGGTATCTGTGGGCGTAAGCTTGTCCGGAATTTTTGGAGGGATAGTGACATTAAGGGAGGCTTTTTTGCTGGAGATTTTACTTTTGAGGGTCGGGATCTTATTTGCTAAGGCACTTTGAATTTCTGAGCACCAATTTGTATCTTTGGTACAGTTGCCATGAGGTACTATGTGGATTTCTACTTCTTTAAGGATAGAGAAGAGTTCTTTCATGTTGGATTTTGCTTGGGATATGCGAGAGTCAAAGGAGGTTCGTTTAGCCATGTAAATTTCTTTTTTGTAACGTACAGCTAGTTTGGAAAGTTTGAGTTTGTTTGCGACTGAGGGGGATTTTTTCCAAGTGGCCTCACAATTTCTTTTCTGCTGCCTGAGGTTTTTGAGGAATGGTGTGTACCATTTGTTGAGGTGTGTTTTTGGTTTGCTTGGTCTGAGTTTGAAGGGGGTGATGAGGTCCAGCGAAGTGTCCATAATCTTGTTGTATTCTTCGACCAGTGTGTCGGGGTCGAGGTTGTCAGGGAGTGTGTTCAGTGTGGGGAGTAGGTTCGGGATGAGTCTTTCTACTGTCATATTCTTCTTATTTCTAGTGAGAGTATGTGGGGCCTTAATGGTAGGCAGAAGTGGAGGTCTGTCAGTAGAGAGCATGAATGATACCAGATGGTGGTCAGTCCAGGCTAGGGGTGAGATATTTGTAATATTCGCTTGGAAGTTGTAATCGGCTACCCTGTCAAGTATTCTACCTTTTGAGTGAGTGGGTGCTGTGCATTTTTGCGCGAAGCCTAGTTCAGTGAGGGTGTTGACTATAGTGTGGGCGATATGGTCTTCTGGGTCATTATAGCCCATATTGAAGTCTCCCAGTGTGAGAACTTGCCTAGCACTTTTAAGATTGCTGGATAGAATGGAGTTGAGGTCTTCATCAAAGGTGCCAATGGGGCCTGGCAGGCGATAGATCAAACAGATATTGAAAGTTTGGGTATTGGTAAGTGGGACTTTGACTGATAGTGTTTCGCATGAGGGGGCATTGGCGGAAGTTGCTAGTCTCATGGTAAGGCTGCACTTATGGATAATGGCGACACCCCCTCCTCTGGAGTTGGGGCGATCTTGTCTAAGGATAGAGTAGTTGTCTGGGACTGCCAGCATGGGGCCTGCTGCTGGGTGTAGGCAGGTCTCAGTAATAGCGAGGAGGTTGAGGTCTTCTTTAAGGATTAAGTCTGCTATTTCTGTAGCATAAGCTACTACCGATCTGGCATTGATCAAGGCTCCCTTAATTTTGGGGCTATCTGTGTTTTTAGAGGTGGTAGTATGACGCTTGTCCTCTTTTGATTCAGGAGTGCTGTGAGTGAAGGAGTAGTGAATTGGTCTAGAGTTGAGGTTTTGGGGTGAATTGGTGGTTTTTGTGGAGGGATTGGGTCTGGGCGGTGGTGCTCTGGGGATCTGTATTGTGGGCAGTGAGCGGGCAAGTGGATCATAGTTTTTTGCTACTCTAGCTCTGAGTCCTAGGTTCCTGTCTCTGGTGGCCCGAGGGAGACTAGTGAGTGGCAGTGCCTGAAGGATGGTTGTGTCTAAGAGTGGTGCCTGGTTGATAGGTCCAGTTAGGGGTGAGTGTGGAGCCATCTTGAGCTGTAATGCAGTGTTTAAGAGGATCAAGAGGCATACAAGCAGGTTGGTGGTGAGTGGACACATACTAAGTAGTGATGGCATGAGTGTTGCGGTTTGGCTAATATACATTGAGTAGCAACTGAATTACACCTATACATCTAAGTTTGAGGTATGCAAAAAGGCAAAGTGAATATGGCGGCAGCTAGGTTCGGGTAGGCAGGAAATTAATCAGGGCTGGTGGCTGTGTAAGATACTAGTGGCAATAATAGGCTAGGTGCAAAGTCTAACACGGGCCACTATAGGCAAGAGTATAAAGTAGCAGGCTGAATGTTAATGCTAATCACTAATACTAGTATCAAGGCAGTATAAATATGAAATCTAACACTGGCAGCTGCAGGCAGGAGAATACAGTAACAGCCTGAATGCAAACAATAATACTGGCGTTAGGATGCAATCATTATCATCATTGAAATGCAGTCATTGATACTGTGATACTGTTGACATATGATATTGTGATACTGTTGACATGTAGTCTAACACACTCTTATCAAAGGATTCCCCCTCTGGCCAGGATTGGGGTATTCCTTCACCTTTAGTTTCCGTCACCCATTGACTGTGATATTTCTTGATTTTGTCACTGTGCAGGGGTAGATGATTACATATGTGGGTTGGGGCGTGTCTGTACCCATGGTCGTCGTCTGTCTAAAGTGCGTATAACCAAGGTGTTCGTGCAGTATTCTCCCCGTCCATACCTTCACGTCATGCAGTGTCGGTCAATACTTCTTTTCACCTGCACTTTGCAATTCTCTGTATACTGTCAGCCAATGTGGTCACAATCATTTTTATATCCAGAAAACATACACTGTTAATTATTTTCTCCCCCTTAGATCATCACCACTCACTCCCTACATGCCTTCCCTATTCACTTCTCATCCACACCATACACACCCCTCCTGGTCCTCCTCCATACACGTGAAAAAATACTCTGAAAATAATAAGCTAAAATAACAGTCTAAAACCACAACCACAACTTTTTTCCTAGCCCTCTACTTATATGGGGCTCCTAAGTTTCTCCTTAATTTTATTTCCCTGCACTGATCGGGACAGTGCACTGTGGTTGCCACCTTCTCTCCTCAGATGGAGAGGCTTGCTTTCTTTCCTCTTTTATATATTCTCTGTATAACTTAAAACTTCACTCATCGTGTGTTCCCCTCTGTCATACTGCTCCATACCCAAACCTAGACTTTATTATACCTTGCAATCTATACTCATGTGTCCATGTTCTTCCGACAGCTTCATTTGAGGGGAATCCACAACAGGTCTGGGACTCTCCCTGGGGCCACACTCCGCTCCAACGAGCAGGCGGGATTTCTGCAAAGATGGCACCCACAAGGACCACTTCTGCTCCGTACGGATTTTGGGGGACTGATCACTGTAGGTGGGTACAGCCCTTCCAGGGAAGCCACCTGGATATCGCTGCAAGTTCGGGAGCTGAGGAATCACATCATTGGGGTCACCAAATGAAGCCAAGTCCCTCTATACGCACACTCCAGAATAAATACAACCCACTAGGGAAATAAGCCAAGAGATTTGCAAGGATAAGAAGGTTTACTCTTACAAAATACACGTACTACGGCTCGAGAGTGCTCTAGTCTTACATTAGCAAACAATGGTTTATAACTTCAAAAAATGTCACAACATAGGGTACACTCCGATGCCACTGATTGGAGGCCCCCTACACATGGGCTTGCTCCATAGGGGTATGACAAGCAGTAATTGGCTGGTACCTCCTCATCGATCTGGCTCCATGTGGTTCATTTGGGCTCATCCTTGCCGTGAAGGTCAGGGCATACATAAACTACAATGTATCTTATCTAAGCTAAACAACTAAAACTGACTATTCACTTATTATGGCTTGTTCCTGGGCAGCACACAAAAGGGGTGCAAGCGAGAGGGGAGAATAAAATACAGTCTTGCTGACCTGTACATTCAGGGCTGCATTGATGTTGCAGTTCCCACACCCAATGGGCCTCATTACGACCCCGGCACTAAACCATGGTGCTATTAGCACCATGGTCCATGCCGGCGTCCGCCATGGTGAATGGCGGAATTACCGCCCCATTCCAAGGTTGGCGGGGCAGTAATTCCCTATTCACCATGGGCCCTTCCCCATTCCCATTTTTGCCCCATAGGGCTCAATGGGAATGGGGAAGGCGCTAAGTACGGTGCCGCAAATTGTGGCACCGTACTTAGCACCAAGGTCCCTTTGCGGCACCCTACTTTAACGCCTGCGAAAAGCAGGCGTTAAGGTCGGGTCCCGCAAAGGGAACTCGTAATGAGGCGTTAACACCTTTTACGGCTCTGTTCAACCCTTAACACCAGGGTCATAATGAGGGCCAATGTCTCTGCCCGGGGATTTATCTTTGATTTACCTGTTCCCCGGTAGCTCATGTTACAGGAGCCGTGTAAGGCAGGAGAGAAATACAGTTGTGTGGGTTTTTATATCTGTGGTGACTACTTTATGGAGGTTAGGACCTGAGGGTCTTGTGTTTTATCAAGAATTCTGAGGTGTGGGGGTTGGGTGTGTGGTGTGTGGTGTGGGACTGACTCCGGCCTAGATTGATGGGGGTTAGAGGTCTGATAGAAGTCTAGTGGGGATGAATGGACAGGGTTCAGAGCCTTGTGCTCTCTCACGCCCTTCGCAGGTGCATTCATAGAGGCGATACTAAATATTTTCAACACTAAAGGGACAAGAGCGATTTGGACTTCCGTGGGAACAGGGCTCAGGCGGAGCAAGCATGTTGTGCAGAAATTGTGCCGGGTAACTCTGTGTGAACTCTGAACGTGAGCAGCACGAGTTTGCAGCTTGTCCTTTCTAGGCCTAATACAAAGTGGAGTTGCGGGGAGTGTGCCTTTCTAATGCTGAGCACATACTTCTATGCACGGCAGGGTCTTTGTATGGTGTCTGATGATTCATAGGGCTGCGCCCTGGTAGGTTATTTTGCCTCATATGGGGTCCGCCTTATTCAGAAGTGCCTAGGGGGATGGGATAGGCTCATTTCCATCCTAACATTATGACTGCAATGATGACATCACAGATCACATCACTGATGACATCACTAATTACATGTTGTGTGAGAACACTGATGACATTACAGATCACATCACTGATGCCATCACTAGTGACAATACTAATTACATTGCACATAACTGATTACATCAATAATGGAATTGGACACAACATCATGCACAAGTTAGCTCATAAAAACTTAGATTACCTTAATAACAATGTAGGCCATGGACTTCGTCATGACAAAGTCTGGGGTCACTGGTCAGCACCAAAGGCCATAACTAGTGGTTGGTTATTGTTATAAAATACCAATGTGCATGGTTAAAAGCCATGCTAGTAGCCCATTACTGTTTTAAAATATACCATGGGCAACGTTGAAAGCTGCCATCAGTGGCCATGGCTAAAGGCCTTAGCTAGTGCCCATTTATATGTTAGAATACACAGTCGGCACAGCCATAGGCTGTGGCCACTGACTAGTATTGTGTTGAAGACATTGCTAGTGGCTGATTAGTGTAGTTCAAGGGTTTGTTATTCCATAAACAATTAAAATGTATACTACTGACAGTTGGGCTAATGAAAATGGTGTATCATACATGTGTACAAAGTAAAATAATAAGAAATTGTGCAACCACATTCTCACTAAATAAACCTGTTCTTAAAAAAAGTGTTTTGCATATTTACTTACATTTTAAAAGTGTGTACACCTCTCACTCTGACTGCCCACCCTGGGCCCTATACCTGCTCCTTCCTGTGAGGTCAAGAAACTTGGTGTCATCTTCGACTCCACCCTCTCCTTCTCTCCTCACATCTCTATTGTCTCTAAGAAGTCACACTATCAACTGCACCTCCTCAGAGGTATTCTTCCTTTTTTCACTTTCCCCCAGAAGCTCACTGTCCCCAGAGCCCCGTTCCTCTCTAGGCTGGACAACTGCAACAGCATCTTTGTAAATGTGCCTGCCTCTACTCTTCTCTACTATTCCCTGTATCTGTCAGGATCAAGTTCAAGACCCTCTGCATTGTCTACGGGGCTTTCTGGGGCCGGGGACCACACTACATCCAACTTTATCTTCCTAAGCATCTTCCTTCTCGAGACCTCTGCTAATTCACCTCCAACTCCCTCAGGGTCAGCCACTTCTCCAGGCAGAGAGTGGGCAGTAGATCTCTTTCCTCAGCTGGGGCCTCCATCTGGAACAGCCTCCCTGCCTCTCTCAAACTTGATCAGGCCCACCTACAGTTCAGGAAGCAACTCAAGACCTTCATTTTTGCTTCTGCTTTCTCTCTCTCTCTCCCTTGCAGATGTCCCTGTTTGCTGCGCATACTGGTTACTTGGCCACCCACTGAATTTATGGGACCCGGTTCCTGCATGACCAGTTGCCCTTGCACTGCCTGCTGGCCTCACAACTACTTAAGGGACTGTGTCGGCAACCCTGCAGACTCCTGACTTTCTGCACTTATGAGCCACCTCCCGGCAGCACTTATGAGTTTATTGCATTCTTCCCTCCCTCCACCCCCCCTGCATCCCCGCACTTGTGTGATCTGAATGACAAAAGGGCTAGTAAGATCGGTGTTTTGTCCTTCTCTCTTTGTCTTGTCGTGCCTAGAAGCACTTGTGTTCAGGTGCGTTATAAATTATTTATATCATTATCATATCATATCTGTACTGTTGATGAATAGAAAGTTATTAAAGTGTTACATTAACTGCATACAAAGACTACACTCAATGGATCCTGAAATACATCTTGACAAGACTACTGCCTATGTATAAATGTATATATTTTTAAAAAAGTTTTTCTAGTGATTACCAATATACAGGCGTGGCTAAGTGTGGCAACGACTCCGGTGTTTTTACTTGCGGCTTCCACAGGGCATAACCGGGGCTATAATGAAATACATAAGGCTATGTAGGACCGTTTTGGGGAATAAGGAAATAAGAGGTAGGAACTGGTAAGGAAAAAACACAAGGATTCATACATACAACAAAGAATAAGGTTTGAAAAAATGGACACTTAAAAATATACCTAGTGTTGGCAATTGGCCAAATGTTCTGAAAGAGCCTTGCCCAAAGCATCTTGAGTGCCACCTCGAACCTCGATCAAGCTGTAACAGGTTTTGCACATCACGATAAAGTTAGAAAGGTTCAGGTGCAGGAAGGAAGACTGAGATTGGGTGTTTGATGGAGGAAAATAGTTAGTAATCATGTTGGAGTTTGTGGCACAGATGGCAAATACAGCTGTGCTGATCTTGCTCCATGTGCTTTGTCCTTACATTTCACATGAGCATTCCTATAGGATTTATCCACTTCATTCCAATGAACACAGACAAGATGTTGAATTAACGTTGATGTCCCCAAACTTTGCGATGGCTTGTGTGAAGGTCCGCTCTGTGACTGTTCGTAACAGGTAATCGGACCATGTAACAGTTTTGCTTTTCCACTATATCTTGAATGTGTTCATGTTTCTAATGTTAGCCAAGTAGACACTTTAAAGTACAATTAGTACCCGACAAGGGAAAATCGGAATGTTACAAACAATCGGATTGGCCCTCACCAGGTCCATATCATCCAGACAAGGCACCAGTCACCACTATGTCGCTTGGTGTTCATTCTGCGAGTGGCTGCCATGGAAAGAGAGAAGGGACTACATTTACTTCCTTCTCCCATTCCCCAGAGGCTATTTGCTTAGTTTTTTACTTCTATCTTTGCAATGGCTGCCATGGAAATGGAAAATAAACTATATGTACTCCCTTCTCCCGTTCCATGGCGGCCATCTTCTTTGTTTATGTTTTTTAAAAAAAATTTAAATGGCGGCCATCAAAAGGGTGAACAAACGTCATATCCCATTCCATGGCAAACACCTCTTTTTTTTCTTTTTTCAGTTGCAAAATGCCAGAGTCTTTTGCAACTGAATAAAGACTATATTAGCATCCCGGGATGAAATGGATGAAGATTTCTGTCAGATGCATTGCATCAGAAAGAAAATATCCTGGCAAGGCCTCTCGCTCACCCAAGTGGTACGTCTTGAGATAGGAGCATCACATTTGTAGACACTTCATGAAAAGCCTCCTCTCTGAATCTCTCTAGCATTTCTGATGACTTCTTCAAATGGAGTGCTTCAGTGCTGCAGTGGCTTCAAGACTGCACGCCTCACTATGAAGTTGCCTGTAAAACCCACCTGTAAGCAACGAGTTACCAGCAGCCCCGTAACACTGTTTCCACTGACTGACTTCCGGGTGCCACCAGGATATTATGGCAGGGGGCGGAAAAGATAAATCCCCATTCCCGTGGAATCTAACAGGTGCTTCAGTGAAAACACTGCTGGCAGGGACAGGAACCCCCGGCAGATCAGGCCGGGAGTTCAGTGCCCCTACTGGTAAACTCTTGTGGTCCAGAAAGGCTACTGGTACGTTGCTACTGGCAGCCTTATTTCCGGACCCCCAATTTCTTAATGACGTCCTTTGGCTTGATGCATAATTAATTAAGATAATTAATTAAGATAGTTACATGCCCGACTGAAGTGAGGGCCTTAACAAAGACCCTGGGGCATTAGCTCTCGCAGTAATGCCCCCACGCCCTGGGGTTATTGTTAAATAATAATTTTCTGCAACACAAATGTGCAATGCATCACACACTTAGACTGAAAAAGTCCCTAATTCCCCAAACCCATGTGTAAATTAATTTCTTTATATGTTTTTGTTTTCTATTGAAAATTAGTATGCGTAGAAAAAAAGAGTTACACATATAGATCTTCTTGGATCAGCAAATAGAAATGTGTAAGAGGGTCAACAATAGTTTATCATAAAGGAAGCTCTAAATAACAAAACAAATGCACTCTCAGAGTTTCCACTCCAACTAAAGCTGTACATATTTACTGACACTTTATATCTGCGTATACAAAAGATCCACATGTTTACATCGGCAACAGAGTAAGCATGCACACGGTGTGACTACTGCAATCACAGCCTACATTGTAATCAAGAAATTCACATTTTTTATAAGCAAACTCATGAATAACGTTATGTCTAATGCCATACGTGTTTCATCAATGTACACATAGGGGGTAATTCATGGATTATTTGCGCCGAAGAAAACAGGATTTGTGTGCCATTCTGCCCGCAAATCCCTGTTTAACAAATGGGGATTTGTGGGCAGAATGGCACACAAATCCCATTTTTTTCGGCGCAAATAATCCATGAATTACCCCCATAATCTTTTTGTTTTTCTAAGGAAGGTGGAAAAAAATTGCCACTTAAAAAAGAACTAAGGATAACAATTAATCGGGTATTCACCTATTAACTTGTCTGAGTCTTTACTTGTGGCACCTCCTACATCTAACCATTGGTGGCATAGATCACAGGTGACTCTCATAACTTAGACATTGGGTGCCGGTAAAATTGGAACATGTGGTGTTGATACTGCTTCCAAAGTGAAGTTTTCATTCAGTTTCAGTGGCGTCACACTGGTGAAATCAGGTGCTGGATATAATGCCAATTTCCATGCACGTAATACATGAGCCAGATGCATTTTGTTGTGTGGTGCTTGTGCAGTTTCCCATACGCATCATCCACATTGTCTCAGTAGACTCGCACTAGATGATTTATCATGATTAATGTTCCCAGACTTTGTGATTGAACATTAGACAGGCCACATCTTAGTATTTTCTTGCACAATGTGCACTGCACATCCCCCACCTCAATTTTAGAGCACTGTTCTTTCATCTCTCCAACTTCATATATCTCCAACTTTCATATCTCCAACTGTCCACATGGATTTTTATTCCTGTGGCTTTCTTCATGGGTGGTGATGAATTGGGGACCCGCATGACATAATCATTGCTACTGCTGTTAATCTCATGATTAGATATGTTAAAATGTCCAAGTGGTAAGGAAAATGTAAAATAACAAAAATGACAACTCTAAAAAGACAATGGGCATCATTACGAGTTTGGAGGTAGCCTTAATAAGGGCATGGCTGCCTCCAAACTCTGGTTCAGGTTCCCTGAATGGGGAATTACCGGGCCATTCCGACCTAGGAAATCCTCAAAGAAGCAGACGAAGATCCGAAAGCCAGCCGTGGTCGAGTCCTGATCACTGATGGCGGCCGACGACGACCCGACGCCCTTGCTGGGCCAAAGTTCTTCATTGAATCTTTGGAGCAATGAACTATCTTTGCCGAAGTGCACCGCACGGCTCTTCTTCGCAGGACGTCCATGGTAGATCTTCGATGAGCGCCGAAAGGGTCAAAGCTCAAAGCTGCTGCCTCGACAATGTTGTTCACCCTTTTCTTCATACGATCTCGATGATCTTTGGCTCATGTCTTAAAGGGACTTCACTCAAGAATTATGTGCAGTAGTTACAGCGCTGTTAATCTTTTTTTGGGTAGAGGGTGCAGTGAGTCCCAATTCGCTTCAAATTGCTTGAACAGGGGTGCATTTGGGCTCCCCTCCACATCTTTGCTTCAAGTGTTATGAGCTTAATCATATCTCTATCCGTGTATATCTCAAAACCATAAAGTGTCCCTGCCAATATCCTGGTGTGGTATGGCTTCAATAGGCCTTCAATGGAGTAACCTCCTCTATGTTTTATGTAGCTTCTTATAGCATTAAACGTTTTCACGGTCTTGTTTACTACTGCCCATCACAGTCTTTCACCCTTAACAATACAAAAAAACGGGGAACCCAAATACACATAGCTCTCCACCACCTCAATGGGCTGGTCACCAATACTCCAAACACATGTTGTTTTCTTTTGCTTGTTAGTTTGGAAGACCATCATTTTATTTTTCTTGTGATTGACGACAAGAACATTTTCCTCAGAGTATCTTTGCAGAGTGGTGATAGAACATTGGAGGCCTTTATGGGTTACATCTAGCAGGATTGTATCATCCACATATTTCAGTCATGATATTTGCTGCAGACCTATGTGGGGGTTAGGGGGGGATTCTGGTACTGCATCATGTATTCATTCAGATCAGCTTCATATACATTGTAGAGCAGGGGTGCCAATGCACAACCCTGCTTCAGGCCAGGGTTAGTAGTGATGTTCTTACTTATCTCTCCTTCTTGATTCAGCCTAATCTTCACAGTCGTATCAGAGTACAGGCCCTTTAATAATTACAAAGGCGACTTATCCATATCCCACTCCGCCAATTTCCACCATAGCCGGATTCTTATGACTGTGTCAAAGGCTGCTTTATAATCTACAAAGCAGACATATAGTGGAGTGCTTCCACTTACTTTGGCTGTTCTTTCCAGATATTTCAATATCCATAAATTGAAAGTGTGCTATAACCCCTTCTAAATTCTGACTGTTGGTTCTTTAATATACATTTTTGGTCAATTGGTCAATCCACAGGTTGATGTTTAAAATAGCCAATAGTTGGTTGGATCCTCTCGAAGTCGCTTTTTGTATATTGGGATCAAAATGGAATCCTTCCAATTTAGGGATACCATACCTTCTATATTATGGAGCTGCACATTTAGTATTTTGGCCCGTAATTCTGGGTCCACCTTGAGCAATATATTTGGGATCCCATCTGGGCCCAGGGCTTTTGATGCCTTAAGTTTCATTATGAGGCCCACAATACTCTCAATCGACATATCATGTACGCTGTTCTCCAGGTGCGCCAAGCCCCCCAAGGGGAGCACTTCTCTTTCTCTTCCAGAGTTGTATAATTCAGTTATATGAGTTACCCAAGTATGACTAGTGATAAAGTTAATATCCAAGCCTTTATCACCTCCAGCCGCCCGTGTGTTTTGCAACCACCAGAATGCACGTGTATCTTTGTCTTTGAGAACTCTATACAAGTTTAACCACTGAGTGGTGGCCAACGTGGTTCTATATTTTTTCACCATATTTTTGTATTCCATGCACACCCTCCAGAGCATGATTGTAAATTCACTGCTTCGCTATTTATTTTCTTTGTTTTGGATACTTCTTTCTTGTAGACATTTTTCATTTCTGCTATCTTTGAGTCGTAAACCAGACATTTATGCTCTCTCCCTATGTCTTACCTTTTTTGATATAGTTGTAATCTCATCCAATCCTTCTCTCTTTGGTAGTTCCATGTCCACATTGTTTCTCACATAGGCTCCGACACCAACATTGACCTGGTAGGCCAGTCTGCTATTAAACAATGGATATTTGTATCTGTCCATGAGATCTTAGATCCCACACTATTTACATTGTAATCCCCTAGGACTCTGACCTTCCTGGTTCCCTCATGCTCTAGTGTAAACTTGACAATAACATGGTCCTTGCTCTTTATCGGGAGAAGTTCAAATCCCATAATTTCAGTATAAATAGGCCCGGGGGTTGGACAGTAGTCCAACCATGAGGTTGGTCTACCATTAATCCAAATGTATGAGGGGACAGAAACATTAATCATAGGGGTATACAAGTAGTATAGATTGTGAGTTTCTATAAAGCCTACCCATTGGTCCGGCATATTCTTACTATTTCCATCAGGGCAGATAGCATTCACCCCATATTTATTCCTCTACGGTTGTTCTGCGTCACATGGTCTATGGTAGTTCAAATCTAGCATTATTATATAAGCCCATCTCGGTGGACTTTGAGCCAATTTGCAATAATATCCTCACATGTGTCTATGATCCTCTCAGTTTCACCATTGCCTGGTGGGCTATATATATTTATTGACAGAATTTCTCGAGCCATCCCCCTCCTCTTGGTTATTATGTATCCTGAGAATGACTGGATGAATTACATCTGGAATCTCTGGTAGTCCAAGGGCATTACTGGCCCCCAGTATTAAGCCTCTGTATGGTCATCCCATCGCATTCCGTCTTGCAGGCCTATGCAACATGTGATAGCCATCCATTACATCTTCATCTTGCAACAGATATCGTAATTCATAGAATTTAGCGCACAAGTGGCGCACGCGGCTGGCGCACAGTGTGCGGGTTCGAATCCCTGCGCCAGCCGCGTGCCTAAAATCCATTTCCGCGCACAGCGTATTCATGGATTCCAGCTACCAAAACCAGCCGTGGCGCACAGTGGCGCAGCGACCCTGCAGCAGCGCCAGTTACGCCCCCAAGAACACCTCTCGCACAGGGAAAAGCCATCAAAATCCCCAATCCAGCGCAAAGGGCTGCGCTAAACCTATACCAGCACGGCAAGCGGGCTACGTGTATCACTGGGGTGCGCGGGAAGTACCTCACGTCATTTCAACTGGGTACGTGTATTTCAGGGGTGCGCTGGAAGTTCCACACGCGATTCCATCAGGGTACGTGTACATCAGGGGTGCGCAGGAAGTTTCACACGTGAATTCAGCAGGGTACGTGTATATCAGGGGTGCGCGGGAAGTTCCACACGCGAATGTCCTGGGTACATGTATTTCGGGGTGCGCGGGAAGTTTCACACGCGATATCAGCAGGGTACGTGTATTCCAGGGGTGTGCTGGAAGTTCCACACGCGAATGTCCTGGCTACGTGTATCTTGGGGTGCGCGGGAAGTTTCACACGCGATATCAGCAGGGTACGTGTATATCAGGGGTGCACGGGAAGTTCCACACGCGAATGTCCTGCGTACGTGTATTTCGGGGTGCGCGGGAAGTTCCACACGCGAATGTCCTGGATACGTGTATCTTGGGGTGCGTGGGAAGTTTCACATGGGATATCAGCAGGGTACGTGTATTCCAGGGGTGTGCTGGAAGTTCCACACGCGAATGTCCTGACTACGTGTATCTTGGGGTGCGCGGGAGGTTTCACACGTGGTATCAGCAGGGTATGTGTATTTCAGGGGTGCGCTGGAAGTTCCACACGCGAATGTCCTGGGTATGTGTATCTTGGGGTGCGCGGGAAGTTTCACACGTGATATCAGCAGGGTATGTGTATTTCAGGGGTGCGCTGGAAGTTCCACACGCGAATGTCCTGGGTATGTGTATCTTGGGGTGCGCGGGAGGTTTCACACGCGATATCAGCAGGGTACGTGTATTTCAGGGGTGTGCTGGAAGTTCCACACGCGAATGTCCTGGCTACGTGTATCTTGGGGTGCGCGGGAAGTTTCACACGCGAATGTCCTGGGTACATGTATCTTGGGCTTTGCGGGAAGTTTCACACGCGACATCAGCAGGGTACGTGTATTTCAGGGGTTCCGTGGAGTACTACACGTGAATTGGTTGTGTGGGTCCTCCCAGGTGTTCGCTCCACAACCTCCACGGCCCCTGCAGCAGCCCACACCACGGGGGACTAGCCTGCACCCTCACTCGTCCCCCTGCACCCCCAGCCCCCCAGCACTGTGGGGCACCTGCCAGCAGGCCCCCACTCATGTCCAACTCATGTTCCCCTGCACCCCCACCCCCCAGCACTGTGGTGCACCCTCTACCAGGCCCAAACTCATGTTCCCCTGCACACCCACCCCCCAGCAATGTGGTGCAGCCTCCACCAGGCTTCCACTCATGTCTCCCATCATCCCCACCCCCCAGCACTGTGGTGCACCCTCCACCAGGCTGCAACTCATGATCCCCTGCACCCCCACCCCCCAGCACTGTGGTGCACCCTCCACCAGGCCCCAACTCATGTTCTCCTGCACCCCCACCCCCCAGCACTGTGGTGTACCCTCCACCATGCCCCAACTCATGTTCCCCTGCACCCCCACCCCCAAGCACTGTGGGGCACCTGCCAGCAGGCCCCCACTCATGTCCAACTCATGTTCCCCTGCACCCCCACCCCCCAGCACTGTGGGGCACCTGCCAGCAGGCCCCCACGCATGTCCAACTCATGTTCCCCTGCACCCCCAACCCCCAGCACTGTGGGGCACCTGCCAGCCGGCCCCCACTCATGTCCAACTCATGTCTCCCATCACCCCCACCCCCCAGCACTGTGGTGCACCCTCCACCAGGCCCCAACTCATGTTCTCCTGCACCCCCACCCCCCAGCACTGTGGTGCACCCTCCACCAGGCCCCAACTCATGTTCCCCTGCACCCCCACCCCCCAGCACTGTGGGGCACCTGCCAGCAGGCCCCCACTCATGTCCAACTCATGTTCCCCTGCACCCCCACCCCCCAGCACTGTGGGGCTCCTGCCAGCAGGCCCCCACTCATGTCCAACTCATGTTCCCCTGCACCCCACCCCCCAGCACTGTGGGGCACCTGCCAGCAGGCCCCCACTCATGTCCAACTCATGTCTCCCATCACCCCCACCCCCCAGCACTGTGGTGCACCCTCCACCAGGCCCCAACTCATGTTCCCCTGCACCCCCACCCCCCAGCACTGTGGTGCACCCTCCACCAGGCCCCAACTCATGTTCTCCTGCACCCCCACCCCCCAGCACTGTGGTGCACCCTCCACCATGCCCCAACTCATGTTCCCCTGCACCCCCACCCCCAAGCACTGTGGGGCACCTGCCAGTAGGCCCCCACTCATGTTCCCCTGCACCCCCACCCCCCAGCACTGTGGGGCACCTGCCAGCAGGCCCCCACGCATGTCCAACTCATGTTCCCCTGCACCCCCACCCCCCAGCACTGTGGGGCACCTGCCAGCAGGCCCCCACTCATGTCCAACTCATGTCTCCCATCACCCCCACCCCCCAGCACTGTGGTGCACCCTCCACCAGGCCCCAACTCATGTTCTCCTGCACCCCCACCCCCCAGCACTGTGGTGCACCCTCCACCAGGCCCCAACTCATGTTCCCCTGCACCCCCACCCCCCAGCACTGTGGGGCACCTGCCAGCAGGCCCCCACTCATGTCCAACTCATGTTCCCCTGCACCCCCACCCCCCAGCACTGTGGGGCACCTGCCAGCAGGCTCCCACTCATGTCCAACTCATGTTCCCCTGCACCCCACCCCCCAGCACTGTGGGGCACCTGCCAGCAGGCCCCAACTCATGTTCTCCTGCACCCCCACCCCCCAGCACTGTGGTGCACCCTCCACCAGGCCCCAAATCATGTTCCCCTGCCAACATGTCATCACAATCTAGATCCCTGGTCCCTATGGTCAGCCTTCAAATGCAAAACACCCACCCGAGTATTCCATCCACCCACTTAGAAATGGCAATAACATGGTAGAACACCAATTGCAAGTTTGGAAACGAGCACATGTCCCTCACATACACCCAATGGGTGTCAGTGAATCTCAAAACCCATATCATGATATGCATGAAACCAATGAGATGATACTACACATTGAAGTTTGATCAAAAAAATATGTATTAAAGGAAACATAAATTGAATCAAAAATAAACAAACAGAAATGGGAATGTAAAAAAATAAAAAGAAGCATGTCCGTGAAAAAATGCAAAACCAAAAATCATAATCTAAAGGAATGACGTCCAAAGTCACAGTCCACAAAAGAAAATCCCATGGAAAATTATAATTCAAAGCCATTGCTCCATGGGTAAATTGTAAAATAAAAAGAAAATCCAACAGTGAACTATGTACAGATGAACAAGCCAGGGTCCATGATCCCAACAAAAGAAATGAAACCTATCTAACAACACTACCTAATAAAAAAAAACTATATACAAAAATGTGGCCCATTGTCCAAAAGGTAAAAAAAAATGCAAAAACAAAGGGAACCTAACACTAACTACAGAACTATGTACAAGGGCAGCGGGCTAGTCTGACGGCTCACTTTTGGATGTCCCGGGCCAGGGCATCATCGAACTCCTGCTCAATGTCCTGGAGGCGGTCCTCCTCCATGGCCTCGAGGGTCAGCAGGGCCGTCGACGTGTCCACCTCCAACCCCCTGCGGATTTCCTCGAGGCACTCGGCCCACCTCAGGGCCCTCCGCATGGAGTTCTCCGCCCTGACCATCGTGAGCCGTGCCTCTTCCGCCCGCTGCCGCTCCGCATCTATGGCGTGGCCCAACCGCTGCCACACGGAAGACACTTTCTGTCCTGGGTCCTCCTGCCCTCCGGCCGATGCCTGCCCCTCCGATGTCGAAGGCCCCGAGCCTTCATGGCTCCCACCACGTTGGTGCTGCTGCTGTGCCTCTGCCCGTGCACTGCCTCCTGCTGCCTGCACATCCTCCGCTGGCTGGGGTGCAGTCGTTGATGTGGCCACCCCTGCTGGACGTCCGACTCCCGACTGTGGCAGGGATGCCTCCTCCACCAGCCTGGCCGCACCGTCAGAGGCAGCTCCACAGGGCACCCAGGTGACTGATGGGTGGGAAGATGGCACAGAGAATGACTGGCCCATACGGGGTTCAGTTGAGGAGGGAGTCGCAGCAAGCCCCATCAAACGGAGGAATCCGGCCTGGGTGACCTGTCCCGGTAGGCCGACGCAGTCAACGAGCCATTCGAGATGACGTGCAGTCTCCTCATGAAAAGACTGCAGGTCACCTCGCATGGCCCGTTGACGCAACGCCACACCAGTCAGGACAGGTTCAACCCGGACCTGGATAGCCACGTCCGCAGGCAGAGGAAGGCCAGTTGTCGTGAGCTCATCCCCTGCCTGAAAACGGGTCTGGTTGTAAGCATCCCTGCTGGTGCAAGATGATGCAGGGACAGGATTGCACACAGGCACCTCCGCGGCGGCCTGTGCTGCCTCCTGTCCCTGGTCCTGCACTGCACCACTAGCACCAGTGGAATCCCCACCTCCAGACCCCATCTCTGTTGCTTGCACGGCCTCCTCCCCCACCAAACCCCCCACCAACCTGGATGACTCCGTGCCATCTTCCCCCGTTGGGCCCTGTGGGGTCCCAGCTGCCCCTTTTGCTGCCGAGGAGTCCAACTCCAACCTCCGCCTCTTGGACCTCCCCCCGGCAGCTGCGGCCTGGGACGCGGCACCGGACTCCTCACTCCCCGACGAGATCACAACCTGGGAGGGGAGCCGGGCCTTGCGTCTCCGGCTGGCGGAGGGATCCCTGCCGCTGTGCTCCACAGCACCTTCTCCGCCCTCTTCATCAGTTGACGCTGCAGACAGGGAGAAATAAAACACAGGCATCAGGGCACTGTACAATGGACACATACACACATGACAGTTGTACATGAGTGGCATTGGCAAACCTCAGACATGCCATCACAATACCCAACACACATGTCATTTCAACTCGCACACATGAGCCATACCACAGCAATATCGCAACTGCCAGCACCATCCATACACATACAACAGCATGAGCAGGCAACGCTTAGCCAGACATCACATGCAACACTGGAAGTGCACTACACATATACACACACCACAACATTTGCATGCATGTGTACACCTCTGCCATGTGTCGCAGTGTTCAGATGGGCATCCATGTCACATCTGCCAATCAGGCTTCCAATTCCCGCTGTCACACCCATCCATGTTGCATCACTGTTGCACCCTTGTCAAATACACACAAATGCACATGTACACAGTGCTGATACATGCAGCTGAAAACAACATACATGCGTGACATCACAAACATGTCTACTTACATACGCATTCATCCAAACATGTGTGACCACACAACTGCATTTGGCATGCAAGCCTACTCACACAAGCACCATCCATGTCTCACACATTACAGCCCTCGCATGTGTTAGCCTCACGGCCCTGTACACCCCCACCCATACTCGACCCCACACAAACAGATGTGCAACCTGCACACTACTGAAACATCACCACATGCACAGCTCACAACCAGGATGCATGTACACTCACCGCTCGACTCCAGAAGGGTCTGCCTCTCAAGGACCTGGACGTGGAGCGCTGGGGATATGCGTTCCAGGACCCTCATCTGATCTTCTGACAAGTGGCCCTGGTGCCCCTTAGCATCCGCTGCCTTCAAGAGGCGCCGGGCCTTGTTGAGCGTCCTGGACCTGATGTCCTCCCAGCGCTTCTTGACATGTTGGAAGTCACGGACTGCCACCCCCTCCACGTTGATGGCAGTCACGATGTCAGTCCAGATCCGAGTCCGTCCTTCCTTGTCGGCGCGCACACTTCCGAAGAGGGCATCATACTGCCCCAGGACTTGCTCCACCAGGACACCAACTTCCCTGGCACTGAAGCTGGTGCCCCTCTGCCTCTCTGGCCGGGGGTTGTCAGTAGTGCCAGATGTTGCAGTGCCCGACATGACAACCCCAGAGGCAGGAGTGGGTGGGCAACTGGGTCCTGGGGCTGGGCTGTGGAGCGATGGAATCCCAGTCGGGAGTCTTCGGTTCCAGCAGGGGTGGTCACAGAAACAGCACCCCTGGCTGATGTGCAGGCAGCAAATGGCAGGGCACGTGGGCAGCAGGCAGTCAGGCAGCAGCATGATGGCAGGTGGGAGCGTGCTCGGGGCTCTGGGGGGCCGTAATTCGGCCTTCTGGGCAGGAGCGTGGTCTTCCGTGTGCTTACGCATGGCCAGCTTGATACGGAGTGATTTGGCACGGGAAAATTCTGCACGTCAGCGTGTAATTCGAGGAAAGGCCCTTAGCGAGTAAGCGTGTCTGCACGCATACGCAATTTCATTGGGCAGAAGGCCCCTCAAGTGCAAGCGCCCCTGTGATGTGACGCGCGCAGGCGTGCATGGGCATTTCAGCGCGCGTGAAAACCTGCACGTCTGCGTGTAATCCGAGGAAAGGGCCCATGCGTGTAAATGACGTGACGTGCGCGGCCATTTCCCTCAGCACGGGTTAAAGGTGAGCGGGCCCAGCAGTTCGCTGTACGTGCCTTTCGTGGAGACCGACGTGTGTTGCTGCTTCCTGTTGTTTCGCGCGCCATCACAACTTCACAGCTATCAAGGACGTATCTCTTCTTTTGGCGGGGGTAATGGCTATGCGTGTTTTTCTGCATCGCGCTAGTCAGATGGTGAGTCGCACACGCTCTTTTTCCCACTGAGGGTGCCCCTGTGTATCGCACCCATTTTTGATGTCATAGTAGCCTGCGTGTCCCACTCGTACGCGTTATCCGTGTTACTGGGTGCCACCGCGTACTGCGGGAGGTTGAATCCACGCACGTAGGCTGCAGGGTTGCGTGCACAGTTTTACTGCAGTTTTGGGGTGCCTGAGCGTTGCGTGACCCGTCACTACATCACCGGGGTCACATACAGCCTTTCAGGTGCAGGGGGGCTGTTAACATCTTGCTTCCCACCCCCTTCACCCCAATTGCCCAGGTCAATTGTGGTGTACACCTCCCATTGGCACCACTCCATCTGTGCCGGCACTACTACATCTTTGCCATGGTTGGGAGGCCACCAAAGGTGAGGGGCGCCTCAGCTGGGCGTCCTCCTCGTGGCGGGCGTGGTCGGGGACGTGGCCGTGGTGACCAGGGAGTAGGGGGACTCCAGGGTGTCCAGGGCGGCCACAGAGGGGGAAGAGGCAGGGGTGCGCCACTTGAGCCCAATGTTGTGCCATGTGTCGGTGGGTGTCCAGTCAACTGGTCGAAAAAAAACTGGTTGACTGCAATTTGGTCGACGCAATTTGGTCGAAAACCAAATGGTCGAATTTTTTTTTTATTTATATATTTATTTTCCGGGTTTTCGTTTAGTAAAAAAAGGGGTTTTTAGAGAAAAAAAGGGGGTTGTGGGGGGCCCCCAAAAAAAAAAAAAAAGGGTTAAAATAAAAAAAAAAAAAATCGACCATTTGGTTTTCGACCAAATGTCTGGCAACCGTGTCGGTGCAGTCATGCCACCACCCCCTGTGGTTCCAGGGGATGCAGCTTCTGCATCTGGCACTGGCGCCCGTGTGACCCGGCAGTCTGTTCCATCGACTGCCACAGGCCCAAGGGTAGTGGTAGCTGCAGGTGCAGCTGTGGACACTGCCACCCAGGCTCAGGGTCTGCCAGCGAAGGCTGCGTTGGCACTTGAGGAGCCCTTGGTAGATCTCCAACAGGCCAGGAGGGAAACCATAGGGGCAGGCCAGGCTGCTCAGACCAAGACACGTGTCCAGTCATGTCATCTGCTGCCCCGAACAGCCGGGTATTGGCAAGTGCAGGGGCAGATGCAACCAACAACACCCCGGTTGTGAGTCTGCCAACCAGGACTGTTGCGGTCAATAACCCTGCCACAGCTGATGTTGCTGCGCAGGGTCCATTAGAGGGCACCCAGCTGCCACTGACACAAGTCAGGCCTTTGGTCGTCCCTCCACCTGCCACTCCCTTGGCTCAATCCACCGAACACACTGGCCATACTGGTCAGGGCGGCATTAGCCAGCCAGGGTCTGCGCCACAGTCCAAGAGGAGGAAGGTTGCACCTGCATGACAGGCTGGGACCCCACACACAGCCACGACCTCCTGCACGTCGAGGAAGAAGCCTTTCTGCAAGCAGGAACTGGACTTCCTCGTGGACTACGTGCAGGGCCACAGAAGTGACATGCTAGTGGGTGCCAATAGTCAGACTATGGCTGCCCAACGTGACACCCACTGGAAGCATGTTGCGGAACATGTCAGTTCATTAGGCCATGAGGTGCGCACAGCGCAAGAGTGCAAAAAGCGTTGGAATTACATCAAACGCAGCACTAAGGCTAAGCGTACCTCTAATTACAACTTGACTCTGGTGACTGGCGGTGGGCCTGCACCAGAGGAGGAAGTGCTCACTCTGCATGAGGCACTCGTTGCAGAGTTCATACCACCTGAATTGGTCGAAGGAGTGGGAGAGATGCTGGACTTTGATGCCCAGTCCAGTGAGTGTTGATGCGTGTTTGTTGAGGACGTGTGTGTTTCACTTGTGGGATGTTTTGTGCATGATTGCCCCTACATGTGACGTGTACATGGTTCTGATGTGTAAATAATGCAATGTTTCCGTGATGCATGTCTCCTCTGCCTGCATGCGGGGACTCCATGTAGGCATGCTCCCTTGCCCCTCCTCCGCCACTCTGCACCCCAGTTCCACCTTTGCACTGGTGTTCTTCAATCTTGCCAATGTGTTCTTTCTTGTTCATGCGTCCTGTGTAGATGCTAACTTCCAGCGTAGAATCTGCCAGACATATGCCGTGTGGTACAGCCTTAGTACTTGATGCAGGGTATCTCACTTGTACTGTGCATAGGTCAGATGCCCCGCAGGGACATGCGTGCCCATTCATGCTCCATGTGCATTGCACGCATGCCCCTATGTGTCATTGACTGGATGATCACTGTAATACAAGTCCTTGGTTAAAACATTGCCTGCCATCTCATCAGCCTTCCCATGTCAACTGTGGCTCAGTCCTGCGTTGCACACATGTTTAGGGTCTGACAATCTGTGTGGCTCACAGGCCTCAGCCTGTTCAACGGCCAATGACTCTGTCCAACTGTTGTTGTGTCTTCTTCACACATGGGCGGCATCCAGTGTTTTCATCATGTGTCCCGCTTACTGTCCCAGCATCATTTGCAGTGTTGTCACTTGAATCACATTAAGCTGTTGATGCCAGTTAACACTGCCTGTCAATACACAGGTGTATGGTCAGCCTTTTGATACCATGCTAGGCATCCCTGCTTTGGTACTGGGGTGGAGGGATGCTTGGCATCTAGATTTGGTACACATTGAATGCACAATGCACGTGATGTCTGAATTTGACATTGCACTGCCTTCACTTTCCTGGCACACACCATGGAGTCCTTATACATGTAGGTAGTGAGTGGCGTACACATTTTCTGCACTGCATAGACCCACTTCCATGGAAACTGCCACCTTTCAACAGGTCTGATCACAGAAGCAATTCAAAGTTGACCCAGCATGCATGCCAGGTGATATGTTGTGTGTCACATGTCTGCCTGATGCGTTTGCTGTCGGTGTGTGTGTGTGTTGTGTGCTTCTGACATGTGTAGTGACCTTTTTTCTCTCTATTTTTCAGGTGATGACGCAATGGAGGCGGAGGATGGTGTTGTCATGCCAGACACAGGGTTGTTACCACTACATCAACCCGGCACTAGTGGGGGTCGTGGGGTGGTAGGCCACGAAAACCCCCAAGTGCTACAGTCCATCTTGTCTCTAGCTGCCTATGAGTCCAGCCTTGATGACGACTCTGACGTCCATGTTGAGTTGGATGAGCATCAAGTCCATGTGTCAGGGGTGAATGATTCTGATGTGGACACTCCTCTGTCTGCGACACCTGCACTGAGGGATCAGACAGTCTTGGTTCCTCCGCCCGTGGTGGATCGGGACGCAGGGTCACCCTCCACACCAGTCACTGATGTGCCTGGGACATCACGTCGACGGGGGCATGTAGTCGTGCAGCCGCGGGCGGTGCCAACACAGCAAGGACCCCCGGTCCTTGGGTCCCGCTGGGGTCAAGCCCAGCAACGCGGTTGCCGCGCGCAACCGCAGTATACTGAGTGGGAGCAAGACATGACTGCCAATTCAGAATGGCAGGGGGCAGCAATGGAGAACATTGCTGAGAGCATGGAGCGTGTGGCCCGATCTGTGCTCCCCCCTGCTAGGCAGGTGCTTCTCCAGCAGCAGGCGGCACGGTCCACGGCCCGCTCGCTCAGGCTGGGCATGGCGGCCTCAGTCAGGGCATGCCAGGCTGAAATGTCGTCTCTGCGTCAAGCAATTGCTGCTCACGCAGAGGCGCACATGGATACCCTGAGGGAGGAGTATGCTTCCCTCAAATCCAATCTGGGTGTCCTTATGATTTCCCAGATGCAGCGGGCAGAGGAGAGGTTTGCACAGCTTGAGCGTATCATCTCGGCTGAGCTACAGGCTTGCCAGGAGGTGCAGCGGTTGTCCAGCCAGGCCTTGCAGGAGGAACTCCGTGTTACACATGCTACCTTGCAAGAGGAAGCTTGTGTATCACGTGAGGTTCTGCATGCAGACCTACGTCACATCGCCACACAGAACCAGGCTCACCCGTCCGGCAGACTTGCTGCCGATGAGGGGCAAGCTGCGGCTAGGCATGGCCAGGCTACTGTGCCACGTCCTCCTTTCCAGGATGAGCCAGACTCGGACGGCCATCTATCTCCCACATAGGTCGGGCCGTGCAGGTGTTGACCCCATGGAGGTTTTTTTTTTGGCTCAGCATCATTGCATGTGGATGTTGAGCAGCACCCTGTACCTCCCCCCTCCTGGGTGCCTCCCCTCCCCCTCCCGGGTCATATGTGGGCATTTTTGATTTTTCTTTTAGTTTAGTTAGTTAAGTTTCTGTTTGATAGTTAGTTTAATTAGGTAATGTAGGTTTTCCATAGTTAGTGTAATTAGTTAATATAGTTTAAAATTGCTTGTCTATTGTGCTTTCATGTGATGGTGCGGTGCTTTGTGGCTTTTGAAGGCATCCACTGTCTGTTCCAGCTGGGCCCTTCAGGCTTGTCTTGTGTATGTGTTTGCTGCTTGGGGACCTTGACTCACATATGCCACTCCTGCCTCCCTTATCCATGGGCTCGCAAGGATGGTTCGGTGTCACAGCCTTTTACACAAAGGCTTTGGACTGTCATATCTGTGGCATGTCTGGTGCTGTGTGACTTGTGTTTACATCCCTAGTGGGGCTGATTTTGGTGTTTTTGTCCACTGTTCAGCTTTTGCTAGATAGGGTGTTTCATGATTAATGTGTACATTCATTGCTATGCATTGTGTAGTATGTTTCTTATCTTTACTGTACACGTGCTTGTTGCAATTCATGCTGTGGATAGTGTCCCACACTTTGGATGTGAAAGACGGACTGATGGTGTGATTTATGATGTGACTCTCTGACATGGTCAAGTAATGAGATGCCTGAAGAGACACACACAGATGACTTTGAAGCATTAATCATGTGTTTCATGCCCTTTCGGCAGAGGGATGAGCCTCCAGAGCACCTTTGCCAGCAGACATGGCCCATTGGACGACGGAATTCTGGACACATTTGTTGGTGCCCACATGCACATGTGTGCACAAGCAGAGGCACAGGGATTGCAGACCTACATCCTAGAACTGCTGACGTTTTCCAAGGAACTCCAGGCAAGGTGAGCAGCACAGGGGGGCCACAACACAGCAAAGCTTGCACCAGGCGAGTTGCACATGCAGGCTTAGTCACAGCACTGAGGGTGAGCCTGGACGAATATTGGTGTTGAAGCACACAATGCAGCTCAGATGTGTTGGTGGTCTGATGGCTGTTGATTGTAAGGTTGTCTGGGACACCTGCAGGGGCAGTGGCACATACCCTCCGGTACACCAAGGTCCATCGAGGCACTTGTATCAACCATGTAGCCTTCCGAGACATGGAAAGGGGCAGCTCACAGGGACATACAGCAAGGGACATACTCGGGTGCAGTGCATTTAATTTCCATGTACATTATGATAAATGCACTGCCAACTTTGTTTCGGTCATGGTGGTACACAACTTGCTCTGAAGTCATGGCTTGCTATATGGGTATGTCTGCTTACCCAGGGAACATTGCATGATGTGTGAATTGTGACACATTGGTGTTCCATTTGCCACGCACCCACCGGCGGCTGACTTACTGCATTGACTGTGTATGACCAATCACACGGGTAATGTTATATATGGGTACGAAGCATCTACACCAGATTGTCTGTTTGTAGAGTAGTTTGTTGCTATGGGGCATGTTTGGTGCTGTGTTTTTGTGTAATTGGCACGTGCAGGTTGTTGACTGTGGCTCTCTTTGCAGCATTGCAGTGCTCCTGTAACCGGACCTGAGAGTGCACAGGTAGGAGGCCAGCACTCAAAACCAGAGCTAAGTGTCTTGTTGTTTTTCTTTCAAACTGCTCTGCATAGGCTTGCTGGGGGGTGCACTAATGCATGGATGAATGTGTAATTCAATTTGGTATGTTTTTTTCCCCCTAATCACCCGGAATCCTATGCAATTTTGAACCCTGTACCCTCTACCCAGTGTTCCTGCTTCCCGTACCTATCCAAGCAACGTTCCCTAACCCTCTTTCCCTGCTGGGGTTGCGGATGCTTGTGTAAGCCCCAAACTTGCAGGCGCCAAACCCTAGAGGGGGTGGTTGGTTCGTGCCACTCCTAAGCCTGGACTACAGAAGGCCATGACAATGATGTCCAAGTTTGTTTGGATTGTGTATGTGTTCATGCAGGTAGTACATTTTCGTGCATTCCCTACTTTCATGTGTCATTCCTCCTCCCCTCTCCTACCACTCATTCCAGTTATCCAGTGTGCTAACACCAGTCCCGACTGCATATCCCTGACCCTCCTTCCCCACCAGGGTCTCAGGGGCCTGTGTGAGTTTGAACTTGCAGGCACCCGGGACACGGTGGGGGTGGTTGTTAGCGTGCCACTCCTGCACCTGTACACGGGACCTGTGACAGTACACATCCGTTCATGGTGCATCATTCTATGTTATGTACCACACATGGTTCACATCCTGTTGTGACATTGTTTTACTGTGCTACCTTGGTTGTTGCATCATTGTGGTAGTACTTGGCCTTTGTGAGGTACTGCTACGTCAAGTCATCTACTGGAGAGTGTTCTGGTTCGTTTTTATGCCTTGGATTTTGTGATTTTGGAAATGAGTGTGGATTTTGAGGGTGTAGGCACCTTTTTACACACAAGGAGGGAGATGGTGACGAAGGGGAAAGGTGATCCTGTGGCCAGGTGGAATTGAGGGTTGAAGGCACCATGACCCAGGTGCAGTTGTTCAGTGGGTCATGGTAATTTGTGAGGGAGGGGGGGTTGTTGTTGATAGTTGCCTTGCCCTGCAGTGTGATGGGAACTCTGACATTGTAATGGTGGTATCCTATGTACATGTTGTGTTCTGCTGATCAATGCCTGTTCATGTGTTGTGTTTACCTTTCAGGTGCGAGGGGATAGTTGTGGTTTGACATGCTGGGGTGTACACATGGTGAATGTTCACATGTGATGTGTAGAGAACACTGATGGTCACTTGATTGCACATGCACATGTTGAGTGCATGTCCTTGCTGACCCACACACTTGCACTCTGATGCACTACATGTACTACCACCCTTGCATATCCACGTGTACATTGTTTGCCTTCTGGTGCCCACTGTGTCCCTGAAGCACATGTTCTGTGACCAATTATGGATCCTGTACATGCCTAAGTTGCTTTTTGATGTGGTCTGTCGCTTGGATGTGATGCTCAGGGTGTGCATCACACACAATGGCTGTTCACTGTGATGTGCCTTGAGCAGTGTGTTGCAGGAGTAGGACACAGCAAACAGAAGCCTCAGTGTTGATTTTGCAATGCACAATGTGCATGTAGACAGGCATTTATTGTTATGTTACGTCTGCAACTCTTGTAATGCATTTGGAAATGACTTATTTTGGGTGGGAGGTTGTTGGTCAGTCATTTCATCTGATTCCAGGTCAGGCATCATTGTCTGATGCCACTGTACATTTTGGAAATGGCAATGTGTACCTTATTGTTACTTTGTTGGTGTATGGGTATTGCTTGCCATGTCATGTTATGGTTTGGGAGGGTTTGAGTGACATAACAGTGATGGCCATGGCCTGTTTTGCAGGTGTGTGTGATTCACACCTTGCATGTCAGGGTCATCCGCTTCTCAAAGCAACTAGCTGGGGTAGATCTCTCTCCGCGGCAGGGCCCTCCCTCAGGAACAGCCTTCCTGCCTCACTGGAACTTGAGGAGAACCATCTCCGGTTCGGGAAGCACCTCAAGACCTTCCTCTTTGCTTCTGCTTTCTCTCTGCCTCTCCCTTGCTAAATTCTTCACTGGAACTGCACTGGATCTGCAACTGGGCCACTCTCACCGACCTCGGTCCCTGGCCCAGCCACTCTCCACTTGCACTGCCTCCTTGGCAACCCCTGTACTGCGGTACTGTCTATCTATCCCTACAGCCCCCCCTTCCCAGCACTTGTCTGCACTTACCTTTGCAGTTGCCACCAGCTGGCCTATGTATTTGTTTTTTGGTCTACTTACCCTGTACTACACTCCCCCCCTCCCCTTCCCCTTGCACTTTTCCCTTCCCCCTACCCCTGCACTTGCACAATCTAAATGACACCTGGCCTAGTAGTACCGTTGTCTGTCTTCCCTTGTTCCCCCCTCCCTGCCTCATCGCACCTTGAAATACTTGTGTATAGGCCATATCATGTCATGTCATATGTGTGCCTTTTGGCCACAGAGGATAGCTTGTGTTTAAGTAGCTAGGGATGCAGACAATGTGGCACTTCCATGGCAACTATCTCAGGGTGGTAGGGTTGTGACAGTTGACTGTCTCTTTGTCATCATCGATTGTCACCTGGTATGTGCCAGGCCTGTGTGCACTCCGCAGGGGTGGGAGTTTAGGTGAAAAATGTGGCCACAAGCTGGGTACGGGCTTCCTCACCACGTGCCCTGTCCCCTACCATGGGCAGCGCCTGTGCCTGTGGTTGGGGATGTAGAGGCACAGCCATGTCCACCGGGACGCCCTGCCGTGTTGCAACATTGTGCAGGACACATGCTGCCACAATGATCCTGCACACTACTGGTGGTGCATAGAGTAGCTGCCCGCCAGAGCGGTCAAGGGAGCGGAAACGTGACTTGAGCACTCCGAATGTGCGCTCCACTATGGCCCTGGTTGCAATATGGGCGGCGTTGTATCTTACCTGGGGTGGTGTGGTGGGGTTCTGGATTGGCGTCATCATGTGGTTGCTCAGAGGGTAGGCACTGTCCCCTGGGGAGGTGTTAATGGTTGTGATTATTGGGCTTTGTTTATTTGTGTCTGTGTGTGTGACATGCATGGATGTGCATGGGCATTTGTACTCACCTAGGAGCCATGTGACACCTTGCTGCCCAGCTTCCAGGGCCCGGCTCAGGGCGGACATTCTGTATATGAAACTGTCATGGGTGGAGCCAGGGTAGTTTGCATAGACAGAGGTGATGATTCCCTTTGCATCGCATAGCACCTGTACATTGATGGAATGCCAGTGCTTGCGGTTTCGTAGATGTGCTTAGTGGGAGTGGGCCTAGGTGGACGTAGGGCCACATGGGTGCAATATATGGCACCGAGCACTTTGGGGAAGTGTGCCACCCTGAAAAAATCCAGGACAACGGCCTGCCTTTCTGCAGGTGTTCTGGGCATGTACATGTGCCTGCGGACTGAGGGGCGCGCTGTCATGATTGCCAGTACCTGGTGTAGGCAGCATGACTGCGTGGCCTGTGAGACCCCCCCACTATGGCAGTAGTCCGCTGAAATGACCCAGTGGCCAAAAAATGCAGGACATTGAGCAGCTTCTCCAAGGGGCTCAATGCTTGGGAGCAAAGGGATGTAAGGTCATCTTCCCACTCCCTGACCAGGTCTAGGGTGATGTGGGGTGGAAATCTATACCTGCCATAGACCTGGTCGTCAGGCATCCCAAAAAGGCTTGTCCGTGGTGCGAAAATGCGTGCCCTGGCTATTCTCCTCCTTCTGCGGTGTCCCACGATCAGTGCTGCGACAAATGGGGCATTCATCGTAGCTGTATATATGTGTTTGTTGTTTGCGCGCACTTTTATACTGTGCGCGGGGACGCTTCCACCTGCCTTCGTGTGGGGGACGCGTTGACGCCTGTGTGCGTCTTTTGCCATGCGTGGGTTTCCCGTATTCGAATCCATGAATACGGGTTGTTCGCGTGCGTGTGGGCGTTCCGTGTAGTTCCCTGCAGTACTTCCCCAGTTACGCCTTCTTTTTCACACGTTATTCCCCATTCCGCGTGTTACGCCCACTGTTCCGCCCACTTTGATTGTGTGCGCCGTGCTATGTGCGCTTTTGCTGTGCGCGTAGCGCACGCCGTGTATGCCTGCATGCGCCATGGCTGGATTGGGCCGATGGACAGCGGGAAACACGCGCAACGTCTTCCTTGAATCGCACACATGCACGTGCGCTGCGTTTCTCGCACTTGCGCTACCTTGCGCCTGCTTGCGCTGGGATTTTCGGCGCACATTTGCTCCATGAATCGACCCCAACGTCTCTTGTAGTGCAAAAACTTCAGTTATTACTGTTTGTCTTAGACCCTCCCCAATTTTTAAAAATGAATTGTGTCCTGGTGTTCCAGGAAAGAAAGTGCAAATCAAGAATATGCATTCAGAGTCATCCGCCTCATCTGTCCAAGGATTTAAAGAAGCCGGGGTAGAGGTCGCTCTTTCCTGGTTCTGACTACTCGAGCCTGGAACAAACTCCCAGTAGGAATGCGCTTAGAGAAGAACCCCCAAACTTTACAGAAAAGGCTAAAAATATGTTTATTTGAATAAATAGACTTCCTTACTCCTCATGAATATTTCTGCGCCCTTCATATTCGCTAGCCTCTCCCCTGTACATGTTTTTTTAGCATTCTCTGTCTGTTGTCTTTCATTATATGTGCGCCCAGATGCCTGAGGGCTACGGTATGTTGTAAGCACAACATAACATTCAACCTCCCCTAAGTTTTCACCATATACTTCCTCAGTACCATTGTTTAGGGCCACATTAATTGCCCCATCACCCTTCTTATATTTTTTTATATGTCTACTTCCGTTAAGACATTCACTTTTTCCCTTTTCTCTATCTTGTCATGCAATGTCCATTCTGGTATAATTTTTTCCTCAAATCTCTAAAATTCATAGCCAATGGACAAAACGGTGCTGAGTAGTGCAAAATAAATTCATACACAATCATTGAGACAACATGGAGCCAGGCCCAGTTCTAAGTCTCCAGAGCAGGCAACTCCAAGTAGCGGTATTTGATGTATAATTTCCAACATATTTGCCGGATTAAAAAACGGACTGTTGGAAGTTGCGTGGACATCCACTACTTTAATCTTCACGGTCTTATATTTCTTGGTATCAATACCTTCTAATAGTTGCTCCATACATCTGGAGATCTGTGTCAAAGTATGCCTAGGGCCACTAAAGTTGCAAGTTGGTCTCTGCTTGTTCCCCGCTTCTCTCATGCTTATCAGTTGAGGATCAGGTGGAGAAATACCTTCATATGTCATCCCATTGTCAGTGTGGCTTCCAATCCATTTGTCCAGTGGGCCCCGTAGATTCAATTTTTCTGGGTTCTTCCAAACCACCCTTTGGGGCCTGGCAGCGGACAGATCGTAGCCCTTTTCCAGCTCTAACAATTTAAGATCCTCAGGAGTTAGGTGTAGCCGCCTTTTTATTTTTATTTGCTGTTGTTATCCCTGTGTTGTTATCTGGGCTGGAGCTTCTTTTGAGGTTGTTCCCTTATTGTAGGTTACATTGCTTCCTAAGGGTTGGCAAATATGTTTGCCTGTGCCAGTCAGAACTGGTTGGGGCACATCCTGGGTTGCCTGTGTAACCTGGGTGGCTGACACACTTAAAACTGAAGAGGAGAGAATCAGGTTCTCTCGAATGTCTCCAGGTGTTCCCTCCTCAGCTGATTGTGCTACTACAGCATTAGGATTGTTAGAGTCTCTTTTATGTTTGTTTATTCTCTCGCAAATTTTACGCAGATAGTGTATAGGGCTTTCTCTATTAAACTCTCTTCTAGGTCTCTCCATCCTTTTTCCTCTGAATTGTCAGATGATGATGAGGAGTCGTTTAGACTAGTTCGTAAAACAGCCTGTGCTTCTGCTGCTATACCTTCGAGATTTGGTTTAGATGAAAGGTTAGTAGTAGAGCTGGGGCTACACTCTGCAGAAGACATGAGGTCTGAGTTTAGCTCGCTACATAACCTTATTTTTGCTTGTGTTGGAGGTTCCCCCTATAAACCAAGGACTAGTTTTAAGAATGAGTTGTTATCTATTGGAGGTAATCCAGAAGAGTCTGCATTGTCCTCAGAATTGAGTGCTTCCAAAGGAGGGTGGTGGGGGGGGGAGTTTGAGCGTCATGTCACTGTTTGGTAGAAGTATCAGATGTTCTGTGATTGTATTCTGTACTTTATTTCTGTTGTCCTTCAGGCCACTCCTTGTCGCAATTAAGCCTTCCACTCCCAATTTCCCCCTATGTTTTTTGGTGATTTATTTTGCGGGTTTGCTGATAGCTGCCTGATTTTATGTGCAACCCGTTCCCCCCTTTGCAGGGGGTAGTGGTTGGTGGTTGCGGGCATAACAAGGGTGTAGAAACAGTAGGCAGCCACACGCTCACACTCACTAACAGGCCACCACAGGTCAATGGAAACTGAGCACGAGGCAGCCAATGTCAACAGGGATCAAAAAAAGGTGTATATGACTTACCCAGCTTGCAATCCCACAGCTTTGGCGTGTGTCTTCAAATCGCTCTGAAGGAGGGCGGGCACAGCCTTGTTCTTTACGTATATGCTGTTCAGGTTAGTGTAGTGTCTGAGTGGCAACATGTGAACACTCGTAAACACTCTGACACAATCCATCATGCTACGCTTCTCAGAGTATTTTTTAAAGTCAGCAAGCCCCTCCTTCATGAACAAAGCGGCAACCACAGTAGACAGACTTTGTGTAGAAAACACTTGTAAACACTCTGACACAATCCTTATGCTATGTTTGTACTGTGAAGGACCGATCTGTAGGAGGAGCAGTTTTGGAGTGCTTTTGAGGTTGTGGTCAAGATACACAAGAAACACTGCCCCCACCTTAAATTTAAGGCATGCCTAACATCTTCCCCTGTCCAACTGCTCCTTCATCTCTGTGGTTGGTACCCGTACCCTCCTTTCCCTCCCCTACCTTGCCTCTCCTGCAAAAAAGCCAAAAACATTACACAACCAAAAAAACACAAAAAAGGTTCCTTTAGGAGCCACCTTTCATAGTTAAAACATTGAAGTAAGAAAAAAGTCACAGGCGGCTTTGCAGCCTGTATAGTCTGCCAACAGCATGGTAGTCCGCAGACATCTAAAACATTCCAGCCGTGGAGTGGGAGAATTTAATTCATTTTAATTGTTTTGTGTAAAAAAATGGTGGCTCTTAAAAGATTTCTTTTTTGTTTTTGGCTTTTATATTTTTTTAAAATGTTTGCTTTTATAAACTGAACTAAGAAACATTTTACTGACTTTAATTGTGTCTTCTGACTTTCATAAAAACTGCTTCAAATCATTTTAAATGTTTTCCAGAAAAATTGGATTACCCACATCAGTTAGATGGACTCCATCTCTCTGAGAAAATGTTGGCAATTTCAAATGTAATTTTCTCATTATTAAAAGATGTCATGCCAACATCTCGCAGAAAAGCACACATAGCTTTATTGATGATGTGCCTCGCTATTTCCCAATAAACTTGAACGCATCCATGTCTGTCTCTGAGCAAAACGAGTATAAATAATGTTCAAATTTGGGAAAATTTCCTTCAACTTTCCCAATGTCTCCTTCATTGCAAACTGCAATGAAATTCCAGTCACATAACCCAAACTGTTTTCTCTACAATGAAGAAGAGTAATGTCCGGATGTTTCAGTTGAACCATATATGCAGAAAATGGGAGCAAGTCTACCCACTTCAATACTCACACTCCAAACCATAACACTTCAAGTTCATGGAATCCGAGATGTTCCACCAATCCACACTGCTCTGCATAGTCCTTCAACCAATGGAACCAAGGGTCCTTAAAAATCCACACACTATGCCTTCTCAAACACATTGCAATAGCCATTGACAGTGCTCACACAACTCCTACTAATAAAGCTCCTTCTACCCTCCCTTCCTGTACACCACACCTAAGAAACCTGTTTGGCTGACTCCCCCGATATCCACGGACACCTTTGACTGTCCACAGTCTCCACAGCCCCCTTTCCATGCAAGGCATTCTTAAAAGACCTGTGTGTGGCATGTGTCATCCGCAGACTACCGCAGTGTCTGCAGATGTCACAGCCAACCAAAGGGGTGGGTGGGAGTGTAAACTTAATTTCAGCTATTTGTTCTTTAGTGGTGGCTCTGAAAAGAACTTTTTTTGGCTTGTTACCTTGTTACCAAACAACTTTTGTTCCTTTTTTGCATTTATTTACAGTAGTACTGTGCACTCTAGATCTTCCCTTACAATTTTCTTAGAGGAACTTTTTAAATGCATTCCTACCATGGTGAAGGTAAAAAATAGCATTTCCGACATCTGTGAAATTGACCCCATCTTCACAAAATAAATCAGAGTTTATATTGTCATTCTGAAAAGATGACATTCCTGCAGCATATAAAAATGCAGAAACTGCTTAATTGAAGAGCTGCCTCGATTATTCCATTTATGGACTAAAAAAGTGTATTGGACATCTCCATGTTTGCCTCTGATTTATTTCAGAAAACAATTATCTTGGCAGCAGGAAATAGATGCTTTAGGCTTTCAAAGAAATCCCTCAGAGCATTCTGCAAATACATTGGAGTCACACACCCCAAACTGTCTCCTCGACAATACATGATTACAATGTCTGGACATTTAAAGTGAGTCATACTCTCACAAAATAAAAAACAAGCTTCCCCATATTAAGCCACAAACTACATGCCACAAATCTTCCCATTTTGCCAATCCAATACGTCCAAAGATGCTATGATTTTCAGCATATACCTTCAATGACTGAATTGAAGAGTCCAACAAAAACCACACTCTCTGCCTTCTCAAACACAGTCATAGCCATGCTCATTGCTTTAACAACTCCTGCAAACAAAACTGCTGCTACCCTCTCCTAGAGAACGCTGGGAGTAACACTGTGGGACGGATCGGGTCTATGCATTGGAGTTTTGGAGCGTGTATCCATTTACAAGGTTGCTTACTTTGAAAGCATTTTTTGGCTACATGAGGAGTGAATATTAATTAGGACCATGGAAGGGACGACAAACGGTCACCTTGCGAGTGTACTGCAACCGCAGAGGAGCATTGACCAGGATCCGGGTTATTAAAAAACCATTAAGAAAAATTTTCAAGGACTTGATTATAGAAGTCTGAGGTTACTCGAGTGCATTTGTGCACACCAGCACTACAAACATCCTATTTAGGAGGAGCACTAATTTGAAAAGTCTTGGTGTGGCCCTGGATTACATGGTGGAGAATAAGAAAATAGAGTTCTTCCCCTGAAGAAAGTTCATGCATTCAGCGCAATGAGGAACTGAAACATGTCGGGATCGCTTTACCTGAGCTAATCACAATCAGTTTGTTGAAGAAGTGTCAAAAGCATTCTTTGTATGTGGTTGTACTATGTTTTATTTATATAGGAAAATATGTGTGTGGAACTAGTGATTTGTACTGTACCTACCTTGTGTTGTAGGGTCTTTTTTAAGAAAAATCTGTTTTAAGAGTTGTTTTTAACATATTGTTGTGATAAACTTTATTTAAATAAACTGTTTTGATACTGTGGAAAATTATTAGGTACTAAGTCTATTTTTTCAAGACCGATTGTACAGGGAGGGACTTGCATACCATACTGGATGTATAGATCAGCATTGCTTTTAAAAAAATGTAATTTCTGTCTCCTTTATATGATAACATTTGTGGTCACCCCCTGACCGTGAGAGAGAGGGAGTAGTCCATAAGGGGTACGTTCTGCCTTTAATAAGGTAGGCCCTCCTGTATACCACTCCCAGCAAGCCTAATTTGCAGATCTAAACAGTGCCCTTTGCATGCCAGGCATCCACAAAAGACCCAGATGTGTCACGTGCTGTCTGCAGACTACGGCAGTGTCCGTGGACCTCGTAGCACAATGCAGCCCTTCTATCCTTCTACTTTCATGTTTGTAAAACTCCCTCATTGGCTGCTTTAAAACAGTCACACATCCATCCACAAATCACATCCGAAAACTCTACCCCTTACCATGTCATCTCAATTCAACACTTCAGATGTACACTTGAACTCTCAGAGTACATTTCTCAAATCTATGTGATCACTGCGCCGCCCCACAACTGCACCAATGAAAATGTCGAAGCCAATTACAGTGCGGTGCAGTGATCACATAGATCACTTTTCCCATGACCCCCAGCCCGCATTCCCCTACCAGACCCCCCACCCCACTTAACTTACGGTGGCACACCTCTGTTTGCAGCACCGACTCCCCGCTATCCCTGTGGCGTCAGTTCCTCCCACTTCCGTGGGTCAGAGCTGACACCACAGGGTGCTTTTTTCTTTTTTCTTTTTTAAACATTCTTGTCCCTCGCTCACCACAATGGTAAGCGGGGGACACCCTCCCAAACCCAACTCCCATTACTGCACCCAGGGAGAGCAGGGGACACCCCCGCAACTCCCGCTGCGCTTGGGTGCAGTAATGGGAGTCGGTAAAAAGAAATGCACCAAGTCACTGTAACTGCAGTTACATGGTAGACATTTTGGTGCATTTTCCATATCTCCTGTTATTCGGCGCCACCTGCATCAAAAACTACTGTGAAATGTTCCTCAACTCTTTTACAAATAAATACATAGAGGGTTCCTGCTACTTATCCTGTAATAAGCTTCTTAATAAGCATATTCTCTTTTTTAACCACTCCAGCAAAATCCATGCATTGCATCATTCAGCACCTACGCACATCAAGCAGGAAATACTTACAATGCTGTGCATTTAAAAATGTTGCTTTTTAGGAGCAATTTGATGAAAGTTAAAATAATTCATATGTGCATTTATAGCAGCATTGTGAGCCTTATTAGAAGTTTGGCGGTAGCCATGCCGGCAAATTCTTCCAGCACCTGGCATTGGGGAAATACAGGGCAATTGCAACTCTGGCGGACCCTGTATTTCCCCATTGCCAGGCCCTGGAATGCTTTACTCCCCATTCCCATTGATCCACATAGGGCTCAATGGGAATGGGGAGGTCGTATGCACGAGCACCATTCCTGAAAGGTGCCGGTGCATCCGACATGGTCAGCTCGCAGGTGCCGTTCCGCCCACCAGGTCAGACTGGGGGACAAAAAGGCACCCATGAGCAGACCTTGTAGTTTATCGGTCCGGTAACAACAGTACTGGCAAGATTACCGGTACTATTGTTACTGGACCGGCAAACTTGTAATGAGGCCTTGTGTGTAACTTTTGTCTAAAGCAAAGAAAAAGCAGAAGCAAAACATGTGTAGAACATGTTTAAGTTTCACTAGGTGTGTGAACATTTTTGATAGCCTTTCCCCTTTGTCTTATCAGCACCAGTAATAGAAGTCTGCTTGGTCATGGAAACAGGAAATTCCTCAAATTACCTTATTTGTCAAAATATGTCTTTTACTCCCAGAATACTTTGGAGTTTCGTCATTACACAGAGGAGGAGTCAGGAAATGGCACACAACGGGACCTATTCTATTAATTCTATAATTCCAGAAGCAAACACACTTCTTAAATATTTCCTAAATCCTCAGGATGTACAATCAATATATATACCCCCACCCTAAGTATGTACAAATGATAGGGAGCAGGATTTAATCTATTCCCCTTTGGAGTATTTCCCCTCTGAATTATGTTTCCCCTTGACATTATACTAGGAATCTATTTTGGCTGTCTCCCAGACACGTGAGCACCAACTATAGGGCTGGTTCAGCTCTCCTCTTCTAGGTACAGGTGGGCATCAGTCAGCAAGCTGGGACCAGCTTCCCTCCACAGCCTGGTTGCCTTCTTTCTGTTTTTGGCATACCTGTTGTCTCCTCCACTGAAGAAGGACTGGAAGGCTTCTCATACTGTGTGATGCTAATAATCTGCAAATTGGTTAAAAGGAAATCAATCTATTCCTTTCTCCTTTCTGGTGTTTTCAATTCTCCTTTCACTCCTTCTTCTCATCTTCCAGTCACTCCATCCCAATCAGTGAGCAAGCAAGTGAGTCTCTAGAATGTATGGGTTTGAAAATGTATAGATCGGAAATCACTCCCTTTAGCGGTGTGTATTATTTCCCCTCCGTACTCATTGGGCATATTAATGAAGAGGGCAGTCTAATAGGGGTGAATTCTAAGTCCAGTTTCCCTCCTATTTGAAGTGATGTTGTCTTGGAGATGTCTCCATTAATTCATTGTAATTTTATAAAAGAGCTTGTTCCTTGTTAGGCAGAATCATATGCAGTACCCCTTGGGAACACTGCACACAAGTAAGACTACAAGTAACAGTACAAATTCACCTTTGGTGCAAGCCTGTAATACACAGTAAAGTGGTAGCGATGGCTGAGCAGCCAGACTTATCTCAAGAGTAAAGTGAGCAGTACCAATAGTTATACACAGGACAGCAGTTACTATGGTTCAAACAAACACGGACTCAAGGTTTCTGAGTAAAAGAATATATATTTATTTACACATCAGTTCTAAAACAATTCACCAAAGTAAAGCAGTAGAAAAAACACACTCTTAATACACTATACCACACCCAATAGATTCTGGACAAGTTAGGCTCAAAGGGAAGTGTGAGCAAAATGGCACTCCAGCAATTTAAAAGGGAGTGAAAGACAAGGTTAGACAAAAGTTGAGCAGCACCAACAAGTAAGTAAGCAGGGCAATCTAGAAAAAGTAACTACAGTGAGGAAATGAAATCAAGAGGCCTGGGCCAAAGTCAATGGACCAAAGTCTTTGCAGAGCATCACACAGTTCAGGGTAGTTTACGGTTAAGTATTTGGCAAGAGTTCAGAACGAAGTTGGTCAGACGGAAAAGTTACTTTAACCCTTTAAGTGCCATAGGTACTTCCCCCCCAGTGCCAAGGCCTTTTTTGGTGATTTTGGTTTGTGGCCATTCAATGCCTTGCAACTTTTTTGTTACATGAGATATCTCGGCCAAATGTGTCCCCTTTTTTCCCACATGTAGGCGGTCGTAAAGCCACCCAGGAATCCTAGGTTGCTGTAGGGGGGTGAGATAAAATTACCAAAAAGTACAAACATTTGCGAATAAAAAATGATGTACAAAGAAGCCTGTGGTTTTTTCCTTGTAAGAGCTAGGAACAAATGGTTTGCTGTGCTGAATGCCCCAATTTCCTGGCTTTCAGGAACAGCTTGAGTGGAAATGATAAAACATTATTTTGATGTGGTTATCAACCATTTTGTGAGAGCTAGGCGATTTTGGCAATTTTTGCCGATTGGACAGGCATGGACGGAATGGAAAAAAGGGTACGAAAGCTGAATTGGAGGACAGAAAGGCATACATTTCTGAAAAGTAGACAACATTTCAAGTTTAGCAAGGGGTGATTTGCGTAGGTCAGGAAACAACTAGGTAGGGGAAAATGCCATAGATTGGGGGAAAAGCAGGGAAAATGACTGAAAAAAGGTATGTGGTGGACATCGTTGACTTGGTATGGCAATGGCTGCTATGAATTTTGAGAAAAATAATGCCCCGCTACATTCCCCCGACTCTTGCAGTTAGGAAAGTACACATTTTTGTAGTGTTTCACAAAACAAGCATTACCACAAGCCAAACACTGAGCCATGGTACACAGGAAGTTTATGCTTACGGCCTGAACAGACATACGTAGAATGTGTAAATCAGGAAAACCAATGTGGTGAGGAACGGCAACCACACATTTTTGGAAAGAGCACAGACAGACCTTTTCAAGGGTAGGTGACTTGAGCAGGTTACAAAAGTATATGGTGCCTAAAGCAGCGAGTAAATGTAGGGCACATTTGGGATATGAAAAGGTTGTGTGACAAAGGGCACAGCAAATGGGTCAAAACGTTATGAAAACCACACAAACAAAACAAATATCATACCTTCCCGTGTTTCCACACGTGTCCCGATGGAAACGGTACTTCACATGTGTGGGTGAACCTACCTGGGTGCCAAGGGGAAAGCCGAACACACCCCTAACCCCAAGTATGTTCTGACAGCTGAATTTCACACTTTTTCCAGATGGGCACACCATACAGATATGGGCCTTGGGAGTCCAAGCCACTAAGGGAACCAGGGTACCCCAATGCATTTCCGAAAAGGAGACACCCGTGGGAATCGGCAGAGGTCTGACTTGTGCAAATCGGCCCAGAATGTATTAACCAGAAACCCTGGCAAAGTCTGAAATCTGGTAAAAAAAATGCATTTTCCGTACATTTCACTCGGCTAACTCACCGAAACACGCTGCCAACAACACATGGCCTACCTTCCCGTGTTTCCACACATGTCCCGATGAAAGCGGTACCTCATATGTGTGGGTGAACCTACCTGGGTGCCAAGGGGAAAGCCGAACACACCCCTAACCCCAAGCCTGTTCTGACAGCTGAATTTCACACTTTTTCCAGACCGGCACAGCATACAGATATGGGCCTCGGGTGTCCAAGCCACTAAGGGAACCAGGGAACCCCATGCATTTCCGAAAAGAGGACACCTCTGGGAATCTGCAGAGGTCTGACTTGCGCAAATCGGCCCAGAATTTATTACCAAGAAACCCTGGCAAAGTCCGAAATCTGGCAAAAATAATTCATTTTCTGCACATTTCACTCGGCTCACCAACTGAAACACGCTGCCAACAACACATGGCCTACCGTCCCGTGTTCCCACAGGTGTCCCGATGAAATTGGTACCTCACATGTGTGGGTGCACCTACCGGGGGCACAAAAGGAAAAGGGTAACTCACTGGTAACCCCAAGCCTTTCGGCACAGCACATTTTGTTCATATGGGCAACCTACAGATTTAGGCCTAGGGTGTCGAAGCCAGCAAAGAAAACTGGGAACACCATGCATTTACGAAAAATGGACACCCGTGGGAATCCACAGAGGTCTGGCTTGAGCAAATTGCCCCAATCCCCGACAAATTTTGATATTTGGTGGCAGAAAAACACAATGTTCACTTTGTCTGGGGTTCTTGGTAATAAATTCTGGGCTTCTGCACGCAAGTCAGACCTCTGTGCATTCTCACAGGTGTCCTCTTTTCGGAAATGCATGGAGTTCCCTGTTTTCCTTGCTGGCTTCGACACAGAGGACCCAGGCCAAGATTCTCTATAGGGTAGCGCTGGTCGAGCAATCAAGTCATAGCTTCTCAGGAGGTGATGCAGGCTGGTTCTTAAGTACAGTGTAGCCCCAAGCCCCCACAAAAGAATGTCCACACACTGTATTAGTTAAAACACAATCTTTATATAATTAATATTCAAGGCTATGTACACTATCACAATAACTCACTTTGTGCTCAGAAAATCCACAATAGCAAATATATACAGCTCTAAAGTGGTACCACAATTATTATCATATCTCATTAAAGTGCATCAACTATACTCTGGTCAAATGTCACACAGATCAAGGAATGAAAGTAACCAACAATAGATATAGGAGGAATGCAGTTGGTTAGAACAATGGGCAGAATATTGACCCCTACCAATTAGGCACAATTCTGTGTGGAGATCCCCCCACCTGGGCAACCTGTAAATTAAAGATATGTCACAAGCCCAGTCCATATATTGTTTTATAAGTCTTATTTCCTTCTATAAGGTTTCTACCCTCCCAATGTACCTGGTAGAGCAGAGTTCTTCGATGAGGCGTCGATGGATCCTTCTTCAGTCAAGAGGCGTTGAAGAAGGTGAACTTGGCGTCAACGGCATCGATGAAAAGTTTGATGGTGCCGAGACCACGGCGTCGATCCAGGTGGTGCTCGTTGGAGACTTCCTGCGAGGATGAGGTGTGCGGGGCACCTCAGTGTTTGATAGTTCAGGACCGCAAAGAGTTTCTGAAGAACTGTGGCGTGACAACGGCGTCGAGTCGTCAAAGTCTTTGTGGTCTTCGGGTGGCGGGAAACCCACTGGTGGATGCTCCTCGGTGCTTCAACGGCCTGGCCTTCTCCGGCTTGACAAGGCAGGCAGCAGAGCAGACGAGCAGGTCCGTGAATCAAAAGTCTTAGACAAAGGAGCATGCTGCTCTGGTCATCGGCGGCACGGCATCAATCGGTCCCCTCTTCTGGGAAACCTGGCTTTGACGGGCCTCCAGCGGTTACAGCAATACTCTGAACCCTGGTCGACGGCAATGAACTTTGATGGTGTCAATGTCCGGGTGCTTTACTTCGTTCTCCTCAGCGGTCCCCATCTTCGGTCAGCAGCCTTTCGAGGGTCTGACTTCCAGGGAGCTTTGGTGAAGGTTAGCGGTGCTTGATGGTCCCTCGGAGCATGGGAAGAGGGTGCCTAACCAGGTCCTCTCTCGGATCAATCCTTGATTAACTCGAAAGCTTTCGGATTGGGTCAAAACTAATGCAGCAGCCTTTATTCCTCTTCCAGCTGGGCATCAAGGATAAGCAGTTCCAGTTACTCTTCAAGCGTCATCTCAGCTTCTGAAAAATTTCCAGTGGTGAGAAGTCCCCAGATATACTATTCTGTCTCTCATCCACACTGCTGGGTCACACTCAGCAGCCAATCATACAGAAGGGCATTCATGCAGTCATTCAGCCAATCAGGCATACAGTGCATTCAGGTCATACTCCTCCCTCTCAGACACTCACAATGAGGAATGTGTGTTGGGACAAGTACCCAGCCATTCAACACTACACACTGCATTCATACCAGTTTCGGGCAGGGCTGTCTCAGTCATTGTGTCATGCACCAGAAACCAGACATCCACAACAGGAAGTGCATATTGGTCACACACTCCATTCACCCAGGTCCCACGCACAGGGTGTACCCACAACATACAATCACTGGGAAGGCTACAACCAGTCTGGACTGGACTTCACAACAACACCATATATGGAACTTCCACCCAACATCCATTGGGTATGCCACGCCATGGGCATAGCTTAACATCATATTTTGGATTTGGGTTTCCCCACCAACAGTCCATCTTGAATCTTTTAATCTCTTTGAAATTTAATAAGAATGCAGTGGTATTCCTTTCCTTGATAATCCAATTCTGTCAGAAGAAAACTGATTGGATATTTTGCAAACTGTGCCACCTGACTACTTCAAGGGCCTATTTTGTATCCAGCAGAGAGTTCGGGAAGATCATTCACCCACACATTCCCAATGCCAGCAACTAATTATTTTGCCTCATCTACTAGGGATTGGGACATACATCCACAAAAACTGTCGGTATCTCCTGGCACGTGTTTCCTTGTTATACCATATTCCTTATTATCAATGTTTATTAGACTTTCATCATCGACACTATGTTTTTCAGCACAATCATGTACATCTGCCAAACTATTTTGGCAATACTTGACCTCCACAGGAAAGCCCTCCATTGACAGAATCCTAGAAGTAATTTTTGAATTAGAGAAATGTATAGCCCATATTCTATCCCTTTGTAGATATTGTAACAGTTGGTGGGAGATCTCTTCTATGATGTTCTCCCCCAGGAAAAATTACCAATAGCTTTTCAATGCCCACAGCATTGCCAGAAGTGCTTTCTCGCAATCATGGATTTTCTCGTCCACGTAGGGATAATGTGTTGCTTTTGTATGAGATACCCTTTTTGTTTTTGTCATGCTTTTGATGGTTGTATGTGATATAATCGCTGAAAATAACATTAAGGGTGATTCAATCTTTATTTTAAAGGCATTAAAAACCCTAAACAACTTATTTTAGGGCTGCTGCAATCATATAAAGATACTCCAGTCCTAGTCTTAGGGAAAGTGTTGGCTAGTGCCTTTAAGAAAATATTGAGTCACCCTCTATGTTATTTCCACCGATTACATCAATGGATACCATTGTTGATACTGCTATCCAGCAGGTGTCTGAGAAACGAGTCTCCAATAGAAAACCCTCCTTATTCTTGATGGGCTCTGCAAAAAAGGTTACACGTTTCTCTTTTGTTGTTTTACTGCCTTGTATTGTGTTTCACCCCATTCCCAGTCCACCCTGGCCATTAAGATGTGGACCAAAGTCATAGGGATCTCTACATAATCTTATAATTAGTACCAGGAGACTTTGCACGTCATACAGAATTATGGTGTTCTTTAATTGTAAGTAGTACCTCAAACTACTTTTTCTGAAGATTGAGACACTCATCAGTGATTTCATGCCCTATGAAGTTCGCTCTGGTTTTGTACCATTGTGGTTTCTGGAAAGATAACAATGCAACATCTTTGTGAAGATTTTGCAAATCAGCCCTTGTATAGCATTGTAAGCTTTCAAACAACCTCATTGCTTGTTCTTGGTCTGAACCCGATGTGGGATTCTGCTGGGATTCTGCTGTAAAGTCTTGTGAGCATGTGGATCTGGGTATGTAATGGGCAGGGAGAGTTAGAGACAGGTACCTAGGGTAAAGCCTGGGTTTCCTCCTGAGCGCTCTTTATCTACCTCTCTCTCTTCTCACAGTAATCTGCCACCTTGTAGTCCATCCTCAAACTGACCAGGATTGCTTGGACCTGCCTGTTCTTGCCAGTTAAGGGTTGATTTTCACTCCTTACTATCGGATGCTGTAATGTCAGTTTTCATTTCTCATCCTGATGTTACCCATCAAGTCTTTTCTGTATCCCTTTCCTTCCATCTCCCATGCCACTTAGTATTCTGGATGATCTTTCTTCCTTTTGTATTCATCTTTCCCTCTGGTGTTGTCTCCTCTATTTCACTTTCACTCTCTGGTGCAGCCACCTACTTTGTCCACTTTGGTTTCATGGCGTCTGCTCTCATGTCCTTATGACATCCTGCCACCTGCATTCTTCTGATGTTCTGATCACCTGTACGGTTCTCCTAGGACTCACTACCTGTTCCTGCTGTTCCACCTTCTCCTTGGCTATCACCTTCTTCTCAGATATTACCACCAACTCTTCAGTTAGCATCTCCTTCTAAGGTGATGCCACCCCCTCCACGGCTATCATCTCCTTTTGTTTACTCTCTCCCTCTGATGTCACCACCTCCTCTTTGGCTATGACCTTGTCTTGTTCGCAGTGGCCCTTTGGTATCATCACCTTCTCCTTGACACTCTTAGCTTTTAGCAGCTATGCTAGCTCTCCACTGCTGCCTTCTCAAGATTCTCTTGCTTCTGCTTCTTCCACTGTTCTACAGTCTTCTGATTTCTCCAAATGTGAGACTACTACTCCTGCAACCTACACTGCCTGACGGGAGGTGAATATTTTAATAGCGTGGTTTGCCACCCCTGGGTGAGTCCATCAGTGTGATTGAGGGCTGGGAGTGGCTGTCTTCCCTGAACGCATCTGAGAATGCTTTGGTCTCAAGGGGCTGCACCAAGTCTATTAATGGTCTGGTCAGCCATAAATTACACGTTCATGTACCAAGTGGAAATGTGCAGTATCCAAACACTCAGACAGCAGAGGGGAGGAGGACATGACTAGAGCACTGGCTTATATTGACCCTTCTGAGAATGTCATCCTTCTTTCACCTTACTCAAAGCCTTTTGTTTTGGCTATACTAGGGGACTCTTTTTAAGTAGCGTGATACATTATTTAGAGCTAATTACAAGAGAAAACAATCTATGCGCCTGTTTGTTGTGCTCTGGTCGTTTTCATGGGATTTCTGCTACAGAGAAGGGCCATAGAACATACAGTCTGCTCTTCCTCTTAGCTATATTGCAGGTGTGGAATCCAACATCAGCTCCACCCGTCAATACACAGGAAAGGCTTGATCCCTTTGGATTACATATCATTTTACAACTGTAAACATGAAGCACAATTCATAGGGATTCATTGCAATGCTGCCTACAGTGCACTTACATTGCAGACAGAATAACTGCTTGTTTTGTGGTAGCAGTTCGGAAAGTGCTGGGTACCCAGACCATCTGGATGCCCCTGCCATAAGTACAACTTCACCAGAAAAACAATCAAGCAATATTAACAGTGAGGGCTGACGACACATAAGTGTGAGGTAGCAAGGTCCTCTCTGTGTAATTAGTATTAACGTGAAATGAGAGGTTTTGTGTCAAACCTATGAGCCCAAACCTAAAAAAAGTATTTCATTTTTGACTTGTGAGACGTATCCTTGGCCTCAAGCCCTAGGACCGTATCTGTCCAGCTCTAAACTCTCTCCACTGACTCCCAGTTTCTGCAACGATCACATTCAAGACCCTTTGCATCATCCACAAGGCTGTCTGGGGCCTGGGACCACGCTACCTGCAGCTCTCTCTTACGAAATACTCTCCTTCCAGATCCCTTCAGTCTTATTGATCCAACTCTCTGGTGATCAAATGTTTCTCCAAGCAGAGGGCTGGGGGTAGATCTCTCTCCTCAGCTGGCTCCCTCCTATTGAACAGTTTCCCTCTCTCACCATCTTGAAGTGGACCACCTCAAGTTCTGCAAACAACTGAAGACCTTTGTCTTCTCCGCCTTCCCTCTCCCCCTCCCCTGCTAACCATCCCCTCTGTCACTGAGATTGGCAGCCTGGTCCCTCAAGAGTTCCAAAGGGTCCTGGCCTTCTGCCCAATCACCACCAGCACCCCCTGCATTGCCCTCTGCGCAGTATACCTTCTCCTTTACCTGGGACGTCTCTGCCCATGCACGTACCTGTTGCCTCCCCAATGGGCACCTCTGGCATTTCCTCTACTGGGGACCCTTATTGTACTTGCCCCCACCCCATTTTTTCCATTCTCTTTTCACTGCACTAACACGTTCCGAATGTCAAAAGGCCTGGTAAAACCGCTGTTTGTTTCTATTTATTCATTGTCATTTTCATTGTTTATTTGCTCCCCGGTTCCCTTTCCTTTTGCCTTGTGGCACTTTGAAACACTGTCTTGTTGTATAAGCGCCTTATACATATCCAATAAACAAATACATAAAATACACTGATTCCCATCCTCTCTGTTATACATTTTTCAGACATCCATCTCTATCAGACTGACGTAAACAGAGAACACTGTCTAACTTTAATCTGTAGTACATCTAATTCTTTGCAAAACGTATTTTTTCCATGTATATTTACTAAAGCAATGGCATAATAAAATGCATAATGTGGAATAACAATGTGTAAAAGTTAAAAGAATGTCCAGAAAGAATGGGAAACCAGAAATACAAACAACTGTTAAATAAAACTGCTAACGTGCAGCAGCTTTGTGTATTAAGAAGATCATTCGAACGTAAATGGATCATGTGCATTTAGTGGAAAGAAATAGGAGGTATTATACAACTCAAGGCTTCTAGGCTTCAACAAGGACGTTTTACTATAGCTCCATTCTTCAGGCCCAAGGCTGGATGTAATGAACCCGCTTCCTCAAGTCCCAGACCTGAGTACTTAGCAGGCAGACAGGCGCATTGATGAAACAATCAGCAAAGTGCCTTTCGCTCCAGGTCCATGAAATCTATATCTGACCGTGCTGCACAACAATGGAATCACTCACTCACTTGCCTGTGTGAATCTAATACATGGCTATAGAAATTCACCTGGATTCTATGTTTGAAAATCGAAAGCTTAACATTATTTGCAAGCAGATTTTGCAATTCAGCTTTTTTGTGAGTTTTGAGTACTATCATAATATCCAGCACTCTTATAAGCGAGTGTTTTGAAGGCACAGTTAATACATTTCAGCACGTACTGCTCTTGGGTGCGCCAGCCGTCTTTGTAATGTTAGGTTATGTTATGTTAGGTGGTATTTCTATAGCGCCTTCTGCCATTGGCATGTTATCGCAGCGCTGTGATGAAGAACGTGCTTCGGAAGACCATAGTCTGTCTTGAAAGTAATGAAAGAAGTGGTAAAATGCATGTGTGCATTTATAGCCAAATAGAAGGTAGGTAGAGAATGGCTAGGTCTCTAACAGCAGCCCAAATTACAATGGCGTGACGACGGGTGCTGTGTCAAATTGTCAAAGAGTCAAGCTATGTGAACAGCTGGACCGACAGCTGCATTCTATGGTTGCAGCACTTGAGGTTGAGGATGATGTATGTTTAGGGCAAGGTATAGACAAATAGTGTGTATCACAAAGGTGTGTGGCTATGTGAACAGTTGGACTGAATTTTTCGTGGGACTCATCTGTATTCTGTGGGAGGCAGTGCACAAGGGTCCTGTGAAGAAGGACTGAATCATATTAGATGTAGTCATGAGGGGTGTATCATATAGACGTGGGAAGAAGTGCTAAGATCCACCTAGCTGACTCCTCTTTAGTGCCCGAATTCCCTGCGATGAAGGGTGGGAAGTGGTTAGTGCTCGAGTTGGGCGTGAGAGCCGGACTAAGTGTGCAAAGGTGCTCGGGGAAGAGCTAGGTTTTGAGTGCCTAGGTGGTCTTCTGTGAGACAGATGTTTAATGGTAGGGAATTCCAAATGGTGGGTGCTTGGACTGAGAAAGCTGTGAAAAGTTGTCAATTTGTATTAGAAACAGGTAGAGTTATTGCTCCCAGCAGCAACAGAGTACAGAGATTGGAGGTGTCAAAAGTATACACGATATAACAGTTGTATATAGTTAGGAATTACACCTAAAACCAGTCCCTTGTTAGTTCTCCAATGATCATCTTTGAGCCGATGCACTCTGGGACATTTCCATGTACTGTATATGAATTCATATGCATTTACACGATTTGTCCTTGTGATCTTCGTTGTCAAAATGTTTTCTTTATTGTTGCTAAAAAAAAAAAGATGTGTTGTCTAGGCTCCCAATTGCCCCCCTTTAAATCAGGAATACACTGACCTCTGTAACCACAGATTGATTTCTGGCATGTTACTATTGTTTATTCACCTGATCCCATCTACCAGCAAGATGGAACATTTATTTTTCTATTTACCCTGTCAGTGGTACACTATTATTGTTTAAACAGAAAAGAGGTACACACATTACCTATTTGTCAATGTAGTACTCCTGCTGCTCTCTAATAGCACTATGCACCGGAATTTACAATTTTTAGATACAAATGGCCTGATTTACAATGTGTTTTCTAAAGGTTTTGCAGCACGTTAAAAAGGCTTTTGTAAATCAGGCCCAAAGACTAAACAATAAAATTCCCATCCTCCATAACGTCCTACTCACACTAGAGGCCACATATCTTAAACAAAGATACAGTAGGACAATATAATCACACAGGAGATCCTTTTTAAGAAATTAGTAATTTGATGTCGGAGAGTCGTTACGTTTGCACTGTAACGTAAATGGTTCTCTGTCCCCAAATTGTTGTCATTTGCGCAACAAGATGCAAAAGGTGGCGTACATGTGTGCATGCCACCTTTGCCCTTCAATTCTGCACTCCGCCCTGAAAGGTGAGCAAACACTGCCTGGCACGCTTGCATGCAAGGGAGTATTTTAGTTTCATTGTGAGTGCTGCTCTCACAATTACAATTAAACCCTCCCGGCAAGTGCACATTCCCATTATGAAGCCTGCTTACCATGAGCGCTTTTTAAGCAGTGTTCACAATTACAATGAAAACCTCCCTGACAGGCGGGCATATTGGGGACGGTTGAATTGTAATTGTGTACGCTTCCTGTCATTCAAGAATGTCAGGCAGCATGTACAATGAATCCCAATGGGGTCCATTAGCTTTAAGCTGGTGCATAAAGCTGGGGGACTCCATAGGGATCTCCAGCAGTTGTGCCGGGTGGAAAAAGTAGGGTTGTGCAAATGCTGGAACATTTGTATGGTGGAGAGGAAGGGAGGCAGTGGAAATGCAAGTTGTGTTCCGTCCCTCCTCTCCGCCATTGAAATGATTGAATATCAGCTGTGAGGTGAATGGAAGGTGTTAAAGCCTTCATCAAAGCTTTTACACATTCCATCCACATTATGACTACGTGGAACATGAGCACAATAGGGTCCTCAACCTATGAAGGCTAGAGGGAGAAAGTCTATGGAGCAGAGGGGCAGGTACAGAGGAGTCAGGGAGAACCACCTATCAAGCAAAGTGTAATTGAACAGGTGAATGCATACAGTTCCAGGAACTCAAACCATCGTTTTTTAAGCTGACTCTGCCTAGCAGGGGTGTTGCTAGGTCTGCAAAAAATCTGGGGCTACACTATTGTCGGTACTCGGGCAAGCTAGCCTTTTGGTTGTAGCCCCTGAGATTCTATCTTGGGCTACAACCAAAAGACCCAGGGCTATAATCCCCTAAGCCCCCACTAGCAACGGCTCTGCTGCCTAAGCAGAACACTTCTCCACAGCTTGATGGGAAGAATATTCTGTAAAGATGGGGGCCTCATTACGAGTTTGGATGCTTCTGAAAACATTTAAACAGCAGGCAATTAGGGTCTTACTGCCTGTTATTTCCAATTTGACTAATTATGAGTTAGTAAACTCATTTGTTGTTACATTGCCTGCCTATTCATGGTGGTAGGCCAACCAGAAAGTAGTGGTATTACCACCACCAGTGTTACTACTGGCAGCAATACCTAAATTACCCTAAGATTTACAATTGTATTTCCGAACGGGGACTAACAAAGACTCAGCATCATAAAGAAATGCCACTGATGCCACTACAGGTAATGCTAATTCCCTTTCAGGGATTAGAGTAACTAACACCTCCAAACTCGTAATGACACTCTAAGATGAAGGGGGTTCTTACTACACAATGCATTTGAAGATCTAGAGGTTCAGAAGCACGCATCCTACATCACGTTGGACGTGAATTTGGTAGCTGATAAGGATAATGTGTGAGACTAACTTTAAAATGCTAGAAAGCTGAGTGAGTACACTTGTTTTGTGTAGAATCGCAAACATAGAGATGAACATCCAGCTACCAGAATTTATGTTGGTGTTTAGTTATATTAGCATAGAATACCCGAAAGTGCACCACAACTACCTTATTCAGTGTGCATTTATTTGTAATTTATTTGAAGTTTTTTCAGCGCTACATTGATTTGAACATCAACATCCAAGCATGGGGGTAAGCAGTGACAGGCGTAAGGGTTGTAACAGTTTTGCTTGCATACTGCATTCCAGATCCTGCCAGAGGGATGGAAGAAAATGGAAAAGAGCGAGGGTAAGACGGACAGGTTAAGGGTTAGTTTCAAATAAACCAAAGGCTGATATTCTAGATATTGACCATGAGGGAAATGTGAGAATTGGATAGAGAGAGGGGAGAGAGAAGGGTGTAGAGAAAGGCCAAAAGGAGAACTGCCAGAGCCATTCACTGTTAAACGTGGAGACCTCATTACATTTGCTGAAATAGAGGTATTATGGATGGGTGAGGGTTATCCGCCCGTGGTACTGCAAAGATGCTTGGTTGAATGACAGGAGAGAGCGAAAAAAGGAAGCAAAATAGTGGAGGAAATCTTTGCATATTGTAAATATTATGACCATAGTCTACAAGGGCCCAGCATATGTGCACTGTCTATATATTAGACTCAAGTAACACAGTGTTTGCGAATGTGTTGCACAGGTAGGCAGCATCAACAACAAAGTTTATCAGTTCTTTTTATGGAGAAGGGACATGAGCAAAGTGGTATTTGTAAAAGAGTAACCACAGCAGTGTTAAACTGCTAGACAGAAAGGGGCCCTTGCTGATTGGAAATGGGTGACCTAGCCATGATCTCATTATTATAATACTCATCTGGGTCAGCTGGTGCTATGATGCAGTTCACAATGAAGACTGAGCACAGTGAAGGGAGGGGTTCATCCAGTGAACAGCCAATCGTGTGTCTTCCTTTGCCATTAGCTTCTGCAGCTAACCTGGCTAGCCAGCCTGTTCCAATAGTTTAGGATAAAATAAGAGGCCCGGTCACATGGACTCTTTTGACCGAATCTCAAGTCACCTGTGTCCTCCTTCACTGCTGTGGGGGTTGATGGGAGTTGTTTGGGCATCCTCTATAGGCCCACTTTGAGGGAGCGACGTGTCTGTCTCTTGCGATGGCCGGGGTTCAAGTTACACCTGGTAGGAGCCAAACATGCCGGTTCTAGGAGGTGGTGTACTCACTGAACCCTTTTAAGCAGTACACTTGTTCATTCTTAATAGCTATTACTTTGGAATGGATTTCTTCAAAAACTGTATCATGGACAAGCTATGATATTACATGGCAAATTGTGGTGAAACCATGGGTAAACATTACAGATATTGAAAAGGAAAGCATGTACAAAGAATGCTGCTGTCATGCCATGCAGACTGATCAGTTCCCTGCTATTCCTAAATTCATGTAACATAATGAGGGCCATTTTAAATATTATGGTGTGGCACAGAAAGGCATAAAAACAAGGCGCAAGAACATTTACACCTCTACTGCTCCAGGATCTTTTGCTAAGGTATTGCAGGTGGAGCTGGAGGCGTGAGGGGACATACTTTTAAACGTGGTACTGTCTACCTGTCTGTAAAAGCTCTCTGTTTCACAACATCATGAGGTCATCATGCTGGTGTAAATCTTATGGATTTCTATGAAATCCGCCTGCATTTATCACCTGCTAAAAGCAGGCACATTCCATTGAAATCAATTAAGAAATGCCCTCTGCAAAGCGTGATTTGCAGGCAACATTTAATTTGTTTTGAAGGCTGAGTAAAAGTGAAGGGTAAAGGTGTGCTCCGAGTTGTAAAGGTTGAAATCACATTCAGGCCACCTAATCTATGGGTTTATTGCACCCACATTCAAGAGGTCAATGGGGCGAAAGAGAGTAAAATAGGGCGGGCCACATTGACAACTTTCTATTTTGTCTTTCATCTTTCTCGATCTACAAGATAACATTAAATACCAGTTGGACAAGTACTCAGGAATCAGTTTCCTAGGGGAACATAAAAAGATATCTTACTCACAAAGTAGAACCCATGAGTGTGTTTCCTCCAATTATCCTCAAAAAGCATGCCACTGCACAGCCGGTTCCCAGGATCATCTCTTCCAGCATCTAAACATGTGCTTTGTGGCACAATAAAAGCTATGCCTTCCTCATTATGTAAAGAGTCCTGTTCTCTATATGAGCCTAAAGTTAGTCCCATTTTTTCTATTTTTACTATTAGTTTATTAGAAACCTTTAACAAATTACCACTCCTCACAACGATCCACGTCAAAGCCTTAATGTCCCAAACATTTTCCATTACATTTTTCCCCGACGTCTCCCTTCAATCTTAGGTCACATCAAATCCTCCTTAAACAATTAATTAAAAAGAGTTCACAACTACAAACACCAACAAATGATTTTCACCCATTAAAATCTGCATCCACCACTCATCCACTGAATAAAAGTTAGGTTAAATAGGTTTTGCGGGCTGTGAGACCTACACACAATGTTATCAGATGCTTCAGCATTTCTGGTTCCCCTGGTTTCAGACAAAACCTGCATATGTTAATACACTTTTCAACTTGTTTATGTGCCGCCAACACCTCTTTGGTATGATAGAGTTTGAGGCGCACTCTCATAAAATACCCTCTAAATAAAGGTGAAGAAAACTTCTTCAAATACTTAGGGATCACTTTTAATACCCTGCACTCTGCCGAATAGTCTTTCATGAAGGAGAGCTGGTTCCTTTTTCTCCAGGGTTGGTATCCAGTCCTGTCGCTGCAGATTTTTTTTCACAGCCATAGGATTGGATATCAAAAGTTCCGCAGAAGAATGTCCAAGCCTGATTTGCATATGGTCTTTCCCTTCTGTAATGGCTTGGCAGGCGAAGAACGGTGGTCTGGAGGGTTGCCCAGAGCATTGCCAGTGGTTAAGATTAAGTCTAAACCTTCCAGCCATCACCTCTTTGTTTTTGCTATGTCACCCCGAGTGGGACGGGTATGCCCAGACGTGGGTCCCGTGCCTGCTGGGCCTAGAGACCCAAGCTACTCCTCACTGATGAGCCCCAACAAGGGCGAAACATGTTTGGGGATGCTTGTGGATTCGTGCAGAAGGGATGTGGCCTAGCAGTTCGGGCTGGACTGCCCCTTTTGGGGTGGGGCCAAGCCTGATTTGCATATGGTCTTTCCCTTCTGTAATGGCTTGGCAGGCGAAGAACGGTGGTCTGGAGGGTTGCCCAGAGCATTGCCAGTGGTTAAGATTAAGTCTAAACCTTCCAGCCATCACCTCTTTGTTTTTGCTATGTCACCCCGAGTGGGACGGGTATGCCCAGACGTGGGTCCCGTGCCTGCTGGGCCTAGAGACCCAAGCTACTCCTCACTGATGAGCCCCAACAAGGGCGAAACATGTTTGGGGATGCTTGTGGTCTCGTGCAGAAGGGATGTGGCCTAGCAGTTTGGGCTGGACTGCCCCTTTTGGGGTGGGGCCAAGCCTGATTTGCATATGGTCTTTCCCTTCTGTAATGGCTTGGCAGGCGAAGAACGGTGGTCTGGAGGGTTGCCCAGAGCATTGCCAGTGGTTAAGATTAAGTCTAAACCTTCCAGCCATCACCTCTTTGTTTTTGCTATGTCACCCCGAGTGGGACGGGTATGCCCAGACGTGGGTCCCGTGCCTGCTGGGCCTAGAGACCCAAGCTACTCCTCACTGATGAGCCCCAACAAGGGCGAAACATGTTTGGGGATGCTTGTGGTCTCGTGCAGAAGGGATGTGGCCTAGCAGTTTGGGCTGGACTGCCCCTTTTGGGGTGGGGCCAAGCCTGATTTGCATATGGTCTTTCCCTTCTGTAATGGCTTGGCAGGCGAAGAACGGTGGTCTGGAGGGTTGCCCAGAGCATTGCCAGTGGTTAAGATTAAGTCTAAACCTTCCAGCCATCACCTCTTTGTTTTTGTGAAGAATGTCCAACAGCCAGCACATTTCTCTTTCCAATACTTCAAAGGACCAGCTCTTGCCCCTATCAGACTATGTCCTAGGATGTTCAGTTGGGGGGCAGTATGGGCTATCAGGGATTTCAACAATGTCAGAGACGTCCATAACAATGCAGAGTAAACGGATCGTAGTCCTAATTCAAATCTGATGCAGGCCATCAGCCGGATTCTTGGAAACCGCAGAACTTGCTTCCAGAAAGTGCCTTCTAGAACTTCTCATATTTGCCACTGCTAGTTTGACCGGCCTCTGCCCCATAACAAAGAATATGACTAACTTTCAGATTGTAAAAAGTGAGCAGGGGGATCATAGAGAATTTTAAAAACCAAGGTGCAGGATCATTCCCTGCACAGACACATTTTTGATCTTAATATGCTCTCCCATGGAGCTTCAACCAGACTCTGTTTAACACATGCTCCAAGATATACAATTGAGCTAATGTGTTGCAAGGGTTCATTCCTAATAGCCATTTAAATGTGGGGTTTTGACTTTGCTTGTTATCATTCAAAACCATATTTTTTGATTTTTTTAACATTAACTCTCAAATCGTTCTGGTTCATGTATACTTGGAGGACCTCTAGCCTCCGCTGGAAGCCGATAGGGGTTTGATCTATCAAGACCAGGTCATCAGCGTATGTAATCCAGTGTATCGGAGTCCCATTGATCTTAGGTGGGAACGTCCTTACCAGATGTTGGCTCAGTGCCAAGTCCGAAATATATGAATTAAAGCGGCTAGCGGCCAAAGAGCAACCTTGCTTTAGTACTTGGTTAATCCTTATCGCCCCTGAAGATTTCATTGTTCTTGCATCGTAGTCCCTGCATAAAGCTCTCTCATCGCCTCGATAAGGTGCAATGTACATTTCCATTCCCTCACCTTAGTCCATAATTTTTCCCTGTTGACACTGTCAAACGCTTGTTCCAGATCCACAAATTAAATATACAATTTTGTCTTTTATTTAGAGGTCTGGAGTTTGAGCAGGTTCAACAGGAAGAGATTCAAGGAGGTAAGTATACCCTTAATGAATCCTGTTTGGCGGGGGTCTTGATGGCCTGATTCGATTGCCCACTTTGTCAGATGTTTCAATATAATCAAGGCAAAAAATGTTCGCAGGGTATAATCGAGGCAAACATTTTTCCCAGGGTATCCAATAAGGCTATCAGCCGATAATTTGTGGTGTCTGTTCTTACGCCCTTTTTAAAAATACATATGATGACAGCCTTTTTCCAAGAGGAGCAAACTTTTTTTTCTTTCATAATTTGACAGAACAGCGTGTACTCAAATTCGGTCCACTCCCTTGGGACTTGTTTTAGGATACTATTAGATAGGCCTTCCGGACCGGGGCTCTAGAAGTGCCCAGGTTCAAGATTAAAACCAGGATATCCTGTTTATCCAGGTCCCAGGTCCAGCGAGTGGGATCGGCTAGTTGTTGTTCAGTTTCATAAAAACCCTTGAGCAGAAAAGAGATCCAAAATGGTCAACCCATTGTTGCTCATCAACCATTGATGCTTGTAAAGATTCCTGGGGGGTACCGATCTTATTAATCCATTCCCACATCAACCTCCAGTTCTTCTTACAGAGCACTTTTGGCATACTCTTGCCTTCTCCTTGCATGCATTCTGCTTTAAAGCTCCACAGCCAGTTTTTATATTGCTGCCTATGCTTTTTCTTATTTTGAACTTGGGTGACCCGTGGAGTATAATTTAGGGTTTTCATATGAGCTCTGAACTTCTTTCATTATTCCACTAAATTTGTGCTAAACCTGTGTTTCCAGATGAAATCTGGTTTACCCCCTCTCCGTTCTACTTGTTTTTATTTAGCAAATAATGGTGTATAATTTACGTTTGTGTCATTTAACTCCAGCCGTTCTCTCAGATTCATCACTATCTCTCAGACATCCTGGGATTCCATACGCAGCCTATTTCTGCCCTGTGAGACCTGAACATTCAAGCGTTTGCCCTTCCGCTTTTCCCTTAAAGGCCCCACCCAGTAAGGCTTCATCAGCGAGTGATCACTGGATTCCGTATCAACAACTACCGGTGACTTTACATCCCACTGAACATTACTGGAAACAAAGAAATTATATAATGTGGCCTTAGATTGACTCCCTTTCCAAGTAAATTTCGCTGGGATGTCCCCTTCAGTATAATAGTTAAGCATACATAATTCTCTGGTTTCCATCTCATGCACCCACCACCGGGCTCTTGACCCCTTAGTAGTGTGAGGTGCACCTAGGTATTTATCGAGAAGCTCTTCTCCACAGAGTATGATTTAGGGGTCTGCGTAATTGACTCAGGCCTGATCTAGCCGATCCAACACACAACCCATGAATTCATACTGGCGTACGTTTGCCGGGTTCCAATACAAGCTAAGAAGAACAATAGTTGAGACCAAAGATGCTTCCTCATGAGCACTCTCCAGAATAAACATATGAGTCTAGGTGTTATGAGTGTGATGTTTTAGGATTTTCATTCCCTGGCCCATTTTTATAAGCATCAGCAGTCCCGAAAAAGGTCTACCACTAAGGCCCCTTTTCTGCGGGATAAAAAAAAAAGAGTATATCCGTTACACACCGGTATCTCTCTCAAACTAATTTCTTGGAGACATATAATGTCAAATGTTGCCCAATCTAATTCCTCCTTGGGTAAATCCACTTGTGTTCCACAAGCCTATTTGTAGTGAGGTCTTCTCATCCGTATCCTTATGCTAATGTTCTTTTGGGGGTGCTAAGGCTTTTTGGATCCATGCCCAATCTTCGCCACTTGGTTTATCTGGACTGTGGGAATTGGCATATTTCACCCTCCTGTCATCTCCTTTAAGCCTGGAAAAGGTGAGGGGCACACTTTTTCGGCAGATTATTTCGAGCCCTGGTCTCAGCCACATTTACTTGGCTGGACAAACCTACAGGTAATTTCACATCCTTTGATCGTTCTGGATTTACTGATTGCTCATCCCTCAATCTCTTAACTTGGACTCGGGCTCCCAAAAGGTCCCCAGACAGTTTAATTCCTGTGTTAGTTCAAACCCCAATGACGAAAACATTGCGGCCACCTCCCAAAGGTTTTTTTTGTTAGATCTTACATTCAACACTACCCAATCAGTTCTTGCTTCCTTTACAAACTCCACTACTGTGTTATCCTCCGAGGTTATTGAGCACAGTGTGGTTATGTAACGTAATAAGATTATTACATTCCTCCTGTTCAGTATCAGGCCGTCAATCACATGGGATCAGCGCTCCAAGGATATGGTTAGTGTCTCCAATGTATTACTCTTTACTTGCTGGCTTCTTTTTTTATACTTATTGCATTTTTGGTCGATACTGATTGGAAATTCAAGGGTTCCTTATGATGCAATTGTTTCAGCTGCCATAATTGTTTGCACCAAAGTTTGAAACATCTCCTCCTGAGTTTTCAGTGTAGAATCTACCCAGTCCGACTTATTAGCCTCCATCCAGCAGCTCCTAGATCCTTTCCAGCTTCACATTGGTTGATTTGATTGAATAAACTGAGAATTCCAGGGATGAAACCTTTTCATTACACTCTCTGTCGGTACTTGACGTCCTTCCATCCCTCGCAACTGTCGAGATGTATTGGCGGATTTATCCTACTCGCCTGTTAATTCCACAAAACATTCAGTGGCCGGTACATTCCCGCTTGAACTCTAAGCACTGCGACCCCTCCCACGCCTCGGGGACAAATGAGGCAACAACGCCCCCTCTGCCTCCAACAATTGCTTGCCTGTAGCGTCTAACAAGAATGTCATGACCCTCTTAATTAGTTCCAGCAGAATCGCCTTGTTGAGAACCTTGGGGTAGGGGGAGAACGTGGTTGATCTCACCTCCGTTGCTGAGTTGGGATCGAGGTGTGAAGTTGGCTCTGTCGTCTGTGGTGTAGATGTATGTGCAGCGGCTGCACCTTGGCTCCTCACTTGGTGCTGAGTTCGGGCTGCCCTAACCTCTGCTTCCATCCCATCTGTTCCACGCTGGTCACAGAGCACAACAGTTGAGGGAGCTGTAGAGGGGGCTGCTGCCACCTCCTGCCACAAACTGCCAACAACTGCAGAAGACTGCAGCTGACTCTGTGGCGCTCCGTGCCTGGAAGGAGGTTTTGTACCTCCTCCTCCTTCAAAGAACAGGAAAAACAGACTGTAGCTGACTGTAGCACCATACACCAAGCTCCACTGCCACCAACTGCAGAAGATTATGTATTTAAAAAGGACTGAAGATCAAAAGGAGGATTCATATCTTTTAGACCATTAGGGGCATTATTAAAATGTACTTCTACCAATATAGGGTTCTTTCGAAATCTGATTGTTACTGCACGAATACTTCCTATAGAAACCAATAGCACTATAGAACCAATGTACAGCTTAACAGAACCCCAGCTAATAAGGCCACCCTTTTTCCTTCTCCTTGTATTGGTGCAGCCTAACAATGCAAACATGAAAATCCATCTATAAAGGATAAAAACAAGTCTTGCTCCCAATACATTCAGTTAGCTCAACTATTTTCCATCAACAAATTCGAGAACGCTGGGATTTCGCCTGATCAGTCTGTTCGTTATATATGTGCCCACCACCAGTCATTCATACCCAGTGAGCGTAGTACCTCAATTCTATTCATACATCTGAATGGCATATGCCCTGTTATGTCTACAGGTCTGTTCTCATACCCTACATGATCCTGCTTCATCACTCTTTTTTCCCAGCAGCTTCGGTCTGCATTTATGTAGGACGGCATACACATGTGCTGTTATTAGGCACTTTTCTCCACTTGCCCCGTTTAATACATATCACTCACGGTACATCTTAAAGCAGCCCTTTCTCTTCAGTGTCTGTATGTTCTTGTGCTATATAATGTTCAACCATAGGTGAATTGAGTTATGTTGTTTGAATCCTTTATCCTGACTTACACTAACATGAATCACCTTTCTCATCATGACTGTATGCTGGAAGGCACATAGACACAAATAGCATATGTGACGTTTTTGCTGTGACAGTTTGTATCTGAATGTATAGTCTTTCAATATGTTTGGATATCTTTGTTGTGATGGTTGAGCTGCATGAGACTCAGCTTCCACATAGTAAGTGTCTCACTAATGAGGCATTTCCCATGCCCGGTAAAAGTCAAATAGATTCTCTCTTTTTTTGTAGAGTGAGTGGACCAAAGGGTATCTTATGTTTCCACATTTGATTAATGGAAATAGCTGCCTGATATGTGTTACTCCAGTAACCCTGATGAGGTGCTAATTTTTAATAATCAGATGCTGAACTGAATTGAAAGTAGTGTAGTGGCACAAACAAAAGGCTCGCCAGGGTGCTTCTTGCCTGTTCACTTTGTTAACATGATTTTTCTGTTCAAATGCCACCTCTGTTTTATGTCATGTTTTAGAAAGCTGAGTGATAGTCCATATCAATGAGACTTGCCTGCATCCCTTTAGCCTGTTTAAATTAATATGTCTTCCTCTTTCAATTCTAAGCCACCACAGCTGACCATAATGAATAATATCCTTGTGGATATGGGGGCACTCACTATCAAAGTGTAGTATTGTATTCCTATAAGCTTATTTACAAAAAAAAATCTTAGCTAGATTACCTATCTCTTCACTGATACATATATCCAGAGGAGATAGTTCATTATTACTAGATGACCTTCTCAGGCTCATGTTGTAATCCCTTGTGCAGTACAATGAGAGTAAAACGAGGGGTGTGCCTGTGTTGCCACTCTTTTTACCATCCAGGGACATGTCCAATGCACATGCAGGTGGAGATTGAAACAGGAAGGGACATGTATAAGATAATTGCTCTTAATCCGTCTCTGCCTGGAAAAACTATTTTTTTTGACAGCATGGGATATGGATTGCATGCATTTAGCATCTGCCTAGGAATCTAATGCAAATACTTTATGAAAAGCGTAATTTGCAGGAGACATTTACATCTTTCACAAAACAGAGACTACAAGGAAACATGAAAGGCAAGTTCATCTATACTTGCCAGAATACCTGTCTCGTGAGCTGAGGATGTCCTCCTGATGTTGTACTGGATCAGGATTCCTATGTTGAGTAGAAGGCCTGCTGCTCAGCGCTAAGCCCTGAACAATTCCCAGCTAGGAGCAACAGGAAGGAGACGGGGCCCTCCGAGTATTTGAGCATAGGGACAGTGTGAAAAATGCTCTGGAAGTCAATTGTCAGAAGCCTGTAGTCCAATGTCAAAGAGTGTGGTCGTGAGACAACCGAGAGTGCAGAAAAAGTGGAACAGGTCAGCAGGGAAGTTATTTAGCAATAGCACAAGTAGTTTGGGTGGGGATATAGATAGGTGAAGGTCAGTATGAGCAAGACACAACTTCGACAGGCCAGTGGCAGAACCTTGGCAAATAATAGGTCAGAACGTGGGCACCGCATGCAGCAGGCAAGGTAAGACAGGGAGGGTAACAGGCAGGACAAAGAGGTGAATGGCTCGATGAGGTAAGCAGTAGCAGAACCACGCTGGTAGTAGCCAAAACAAAGAAGTTGTATAAAGCAGGCAGAGCAAGGTAACTGGCAGGACAAAGAAGGCAACTGGCAAGAAGAGGTAGTGGGACAAAGCCAGGCAGGCAGGGCAACTGAATTGGCAGGAGAATGAAGTGAGGCAAAGCAGGTAACAGGCATCAGGTAGGTTAAGGAGGCTCAAAGAAGTGACTTAGTCCAGCAAACCACATTAAGATGCAGCAAAGTAATGGGCGGCAGGATTGTATAGGGCCACCACCGACAGAATGAGGTTCTGTATGAAGGTGCTCATTTCAGTATGCACCATCGTAGGACGCTTTTGGGAACATGCTGATGTGTTTGTGCAGTTGAAGTGCATTCAGCACAGGATGGTGGCACCCAACCAGGCCGAGAGGTGCTGTTCAGGATGAATGTATGGTGGCTGCTGGCACTGAACTGGCTGCTCTGACCCGTCGCCCACAATCCCTGCACCAGTCCGGACAGAGGTGCCAACCTCTCTGCACCCAATTTAAATATGGTGGGGTGTCATTCATGCCATGCATGACATTATTTAATCTTCCATTTGCACACTTTGATCTGTGATGTCATCATTGTAGTCAGAGGCTGCGCAACAGGGGGCGCGAAGTTAAGGTGGGTTTAGCTACATTTAAGGGGCTTTGTTGCATTAAGTTATGACCTTGACATCCCTGAAACGAAAGTTATGTCCTTGAATTTCAAAGGTTTTGTTACAATGCATTGCTCACCATAACGTCCCTGCAACTTAAGTGTTTTCCTTGAATTCCAAGGGTTTTGTTATTCCATAGATGTTTAGAACGCTTCCAGACCACTAGCATGGTCTTCAGCCACTGTCCATTTTAAACCGCTACCAGACCACTATCCATTGGCCTGGCTGGTTGGCACAACTGGCACGGCACAGTGACACATTACCAAACCACTAGCCATGGCCTTTGGTCATGGCAAGTGGGCACCGCCACTCTATATTTTAAAAAACTTGCAACCCATCGCTCAAAGACGTTCATCAATCACACACTGATTTTGTCCGGTTTTGACAGTGGTATTGTTATGTATAAAAGTGTGCAGGCTTTGAGAACTGTTTTTAGACAATGCTCAGTGAGATTGAATTATTTTCCATGGACCACACACTTTGGTTAAGCAGCGTGCTCCAAGCCCCTTGTTTTTTGACTGTTGTGATACATTGCACAACCCCAATTAACCACATTTAAGCAGTACAGAAACAGGAACAAAAATTATCTGCTGCAAGAATAAAATATGCCCAGGTACCTTCTGCTCCCATAGCGAAAATCAAAATCTGGCACCCATAAATATATGCACAGTAATTCAACCTATATCTTAAAGTGTAACATACAAATGTAGTTCAGTTGACCTTCCCCTTAAAATAAAGTGCGCAAGAAAAAATGACATTGGACTTTAAAAAAAGTAATGAACACCAGAAAAATAACCCGAAGAGGAATTGTTCCAATAAATATGCTGGCAAAGTATAAAAAGGTGCTCAGCTTTTAGACCCAGCAATCTGTTGCGAAGTATTCCATGGTAAACAAAATTCTGATACGAAAAAAGTGTTTGTGTTCTTGCGGGAAAGCGTCTTCACCGTGAACATTACAATCTGAGTAAAATCCTGGTAGCCAAATACTTGAGCAAGCTTTCCAACCTCAAAACAACCCATGTATTGCATCCGCCCTCTAAAATAAAGTTACACTTTTCAACGACATGTGTCCTTTACTTGTTCCCTGAAAAGCAGCCCCAATAATGGGAGAATAACTGCACCAGTGTCTAGGATTACAAACTCTCTTGCCACATTGTGGGCAAATACTCATGATTTACTTGCCCTCTCATCATTCCCCCTCCTCACCCTCATGTCTAGTTTGCAACAATGCTCTGCTTTTTAAAGATAACTTGAAAAGTACACATACCATAGTGTCACGCAAATATATAAATCCTTATAGAACTATGTTAGGAAAAATGTTTAGAATTGTGCTATTATCTCCCCACCCTCTTGACTGTGAGACGACAAATACTAGAATGCAATTCAGCAAAAGGCAAAATAAATGTGTCTGAGTGCAAAACTTTCAAGGACTGACAGTAGCACAGTTTAAAAACAAATAATGCAGATGCCATGTGCTATGAGATATTTAAAACTAAGAAAACACACAGCATTTGGGACTGTGGACTGTCTCCCATCCATCAAGTAATCAGGACTGACACTGCTTAGTTTCAAAGCGGGGAGGATCTCGCTCCCATAGGCAATGTTTCTCTAAGTGGTCTTGTAAGGTGGGCTCATTTATTAGGCAACATTGTGAAGGGAAGCGCCCCCAATTCAGCACGATCCTCCCCGCAATGAGAGACAATAAAGGACTCTCCCGTAGTGGGAATAAGGCCAAGACAGAGTGCGGGTGAGCGTAAATGGGAGTTTATCCAAGAATAAGGCATGCAAAGAACTCTGCAACCTCCGAGAGCGCTCTGTCTGACAATAGCAAAGACAGGCGTATTTCTAATACAAAAAACGTCATCAACACCTAAACACTATAGGGGGCACAAGTTAATTGGGATTGGGTGTCGTCGACTAACTATAGGTGTTGCTGCAGCGTGGTTGGTCTTGGCAGGACGACGTCACTGGTCAGCCTCGTGGGTTGGGTTGGGCCTGGCAGGCCGGCTTGAGGTCATCCGTGCGGTGTTGGTATGCTGGGGCAGCCTGTGACAATGACGAATACCTTTCCTGTCTCATTTGCCCTAGGCCATGCACCTTGCAGTTATTCAGAAAACGACATTTACGTTCATTAATAAATCACTCAGCAGCTTATCTTATAAAATAAACGCAACACATGAGGAATGCACCTCGTGAGAGGTCTGGTGGTTGTCGGTTGGGGTGAGATTTACCTGTGTCCTATTGACCGGTATTTTAGGTCGCAGGACGGGGCTCTGGGGCCTGGGCCGAATGATACATGTCTGTCTGCTGCGTTAGAAGTTATTATATGGATGGGTCTCTGTGTCTTGTCCCAATGATGGGGATCGTCCTTGCACGGGGTCAGGGTTCTTGGGGGGTCTAGGGGGGTTTGGGGGATTTATGAGAGGGTGCTGGTAGATCAGTGGGTTCAAACGTGGGTTTATTACCGTGCTGTAAATAACACAGGTGGCGGGCTGTGGCCTTGGTTGCGGCGCCGGGGCCTCTGACTCTCTGAAGTAACGCCAGCTTGGTTGGGGGAGGTGAGGGAGCGCGGCACAAGTCTTAGCTTTTTTATCTGGCAGGCTTGGTAGGGTGGGAGAGGGAATGGCCTTGCATATCCACAAAGGTATTTTCCTCGTGCGTTGCTGATCAGTGAATGCAGAAGTTTTATACTGTTCTGCCTTATTTTGACGTTATTTAGACACACATATATATTTCAATTTCGTTACACATTTCTTTAAGACAGTCGGTTCCAGTACCTTTTCATTACCTAACATTACATTCACTACATTGTGTGCGTATTGTATGTACATTAGACGTTATACGAGGGATATCTAGGTTATGGCCTACAGAGATTGATGCTCGCCGCTTTGGGTGATTCAGAAAACATATATGAGTTCAAGTTTCTACATACTATGGAAAAAACACTTTTACAGATAGAGGTTACACGTTTGGTCAACATCTTTCTCCGTGGTTATAGCAGCACTAGTCCAGACCTGGAGGGATATCATATAACGTTACATTTTTATGGCTTATTCACATTTTAAACAGAGGTAGTTCATTAATACCAATACTTGAATTGTTTTCTACCTTCTTCAGATAGTGATGCTTCAGCTTTTTTCCTCGCTACCCCGGCCTTGCGGTCCGGGTCATACGGGGTGCAATATCACATTGTTACTAATATAATGTTGCCGTGTTGGCGTCTCGGGTTTAGCTCATCTCCGACTTTCTCATGGGAACGCGCTCGCAGCGGATCTGCCAGGGCTGCTGAGGCGGCAGAGATGCATGAAAGGCCCTCCAAAGGTGGGGGCCTCGTTACAGTGTGCTGAACTCACGCCATGTTTGCTAGACAAGATGGCGTCTAGGCCTAACTAAATGCAAGGAAAGGATACGTGTGGGCAATGTCGTCGGCGGGTGAATCCTCCTCCACCTGGGCCCGGGTGGCATGAGGGTGCGCCCAACGAGCCATGGCCCTCACCTGGGGAGGGAGCTGTAGGTGAGGAGGGCCTCGTGGCCATTCCTCCCCTACATTTCCCCCCTTTCGTTACTTAAAGTAACAAATTTCTTTAGCTCTTCCAATCTTCTACATTCTTGTTCCTCTAACACTGCACCATCCCATGCAGGGGTTCCTTTTATAGGCATCCATGCTCTGCACACCCCCCTTAAACTCTCACCTCTCCTAGCATACTCGTCTGGTGTACATGTTAAATATATACAGTCGCCAGTTTCTTCCAGATCTACCCAGACCTCCTCATACCATTCCAGTTCTACGTCTCGTGGTTCTTTGATAGTGGTGTGCCATAGTTTATCTACTATGTACTTATCACGGCACATAGGCACTAACTGGTACCTGGGGGTGTTGTCTGCTCCTGTCTGCACATGTACTTCTTGTGTTGCTTTAATTGTACCACCGGAGTTGCCCATTGTCACCATCATCATTGCACCGTTAGGAACTGCATTAGCACAACATCGGAGGCCCACCTGGCACAGGCAGAACATCACAAGGATGATCACCACTATTGGTATCAGGAACTTCATTGTCACTCCAAGCCATGAGGGAACCCAAGAGAAGATATTGTCGAACCACGAGCTATCCTCAGCTCCACCTTCCATTTTCATCTTCTCGCCCAGGTTATGTACTGCTTCAATAACGTGGGACAGGGACCCATTTTCTGCATCTTCGGAAGGTACGAACGTGCAGCACGCACTTCCTATTTTTCGGCAAACACCTCCGTCGATTGCTGTTAACAGATCTAGAACATACCTGTTCTGCATGGTCATTAATCGCAGAGCTCGTAGTTCCACCTTTATTATGTTGAACCCTTCTTCAGTGTCATTGGCCAACTGGATCAGTTCCCACCGTGTGATCTGGAGCCATTTTGCATTTGCTCTTGCTTGGACACTTGAGACTAACGAGGCAAAGAATGTTTCCACGGAGCTGAACAGGCGATACCTGTCTGGGACCTGTGCCAATAAATCAGATGATGCTTGCGATATGTAGTTCGAGGTTCGCTTGTTCCGTGAGAGCTCTTCTCCTTCCCCTCCGGAGGACAGGACATCAATGTGGCTTTCTGGAATCACCATTAGTGTTGAATGCAAAGTGGCCATTGAGCAGCTACCACTCCATGATTGGGGAAGGTGTAAGTACGCCTTATTTCCGCATACCCAGTATGTGTCCATTAGTGCTGCTGTTCCTTTTTTCATATCTGGGATGGTGAGAGTTTTGTTGCAGTTCTTATTCGTTCCCAGTGCCATTTTTCCTTCTCCCTTGAAACATAGTTCGTTTTGTATTTCACTTTGTAGCTTGAAGGGTTTCTCCATCGCTGTTACCCATGTTAGTTTAGGGATGTGTTCTTTCCATATTGGCAAGCACGTTCTTTCCATCCACCGCAACTTGTCCGGTTGGACACCTTTCAGTGCTTCTGCCTTGCACAGCACTTCTTCGTCTTTCCATTTGTTTTCGGAGAACAGTGTCCCTTGTATCGCAAAGAAAGGTTCTTTAAGACAGATCACTCCAGACGCCTGCGAATAGCACGTTTTGTTGTTCTGTAGCATTCTGAAAGAGACATCGTGTGCTTGGAAAGTGTTCTTTATTCTACACAGCGTGAGATGAAGGAGACATTGGGCATCCACAATGGGCAATTCTCGTGGCAACAATACTTTAGGTGTGCCTGATGCATGGGGGATAAGTGAGCAGACATAACAGCTCTCATTGGTTGTTTGTTTGGCTGTTGTGCTCATATCTGCATACCATTTATTTGCTTGGTGTGGGTGTCGTGGGTCTTCCATTTTGTCTAGCCCTAGTCCATAATACTCATCATACCCTTTCCCACCAGTCTCTCTTCTCCGCCTACTTTTCTCCCTTCTTCTGTACCTTCTCGTTATAGTAGGTGAAGAACCAGGCCCCCCTTCCTCCCTCCCACCCCCCTTTTCTAATTCTTCATATAGGGTCTTGTGTTCTGTCATCATAATCACTTTTCCATCCTCCTTAATAAACAAGAGATCGTTGTTTGATATTGGGGCGGGAGGGATCGTGTGGTTGTTGTATGTTCCAGGTTGGGACATTGTGTCATTATTTACATTTTTGGTTCTCGATTGTGAAAGGACAGCAGTGGGTGGTGTAGTATAGTATCCCCACACAAAGTGTGATCCATCCCAGATCAAGAAATCACCTTCTTTGATACCTACAGTCGGAATTGTTTTCGTTCCAGGGGCAAGGGTGGTGTTGTTCCCTCCTCCCCCCTCGTTCATCTCGGTAGAGATGAACGCTATAATCCAGTGTAATACCAGACAAAACATTGAGATGAAAAACACGATAGCACACATTGATAAACCACATTCAAATGAATATGTTAATCTAGCCACTAACATTTCTCTAAATCTAACATATCTATTAGTTGCAGGCTGCCCATTCGATGCCATGATAAATCCTGTTTGAGACACAATAGTTCATTAAATACAAACATGTAAGCATTTCCACGTTGTAACGTTTCGGTGATAAAATATAGGGTTGGGTGAGGGAGGGGGTGTGTTGACAGACAAGGTAGCCTTTCAATCATCATTATTCGTACCTTACTATATATATATAAATAATAAAAAACATGACATTTTAAAAACAACAATAATAAAAACATCTTAAAGAGCACAGGAGGGGAAAAAAGAACCCCACGCAAAACTTTCAAAAATTGTAATAAAAAGAAAATTTACATATACATAGGTACATGTTTTAGTCCAGGACATTTGTTGCGCGCTAATTGTGCTCACTCTTCATCTCATAAAGCACACAAAATTCCAATCATTCATTCCGCACAACTTCATCGTCCGCTGTTGCCTGTGCCTCGTCCTGCACCTCACTTTCCGCAGCGCTGTAAGCTTTACGTACGTCTGTCAAATGCACCCAATATCGCAGGCCCTTCACCTTTACTGCTGTAGGTGTGCAAAACACTACCTCATAGGGGCCATGGAAACGTGGTGCATTCCACCTCCGCACAAAACTTCTGACATATATAAGGTCACCAGGCATTAGTTGTAGTGGTTTTTCAGGCAATTTGTCTGGTTCAGTTGCGTTCCCCTCCTCTCTTGTCGAGGGGGGGGCTAGTTGCTTTGCAATTACGCGCGCTGCCCGTGTCAGTTTTCGCAGATATTCTGTGAACTCCTCCCCCAATATAGCTGCGCTTCTGTGTGCATCAGAACGCTCACGGAGAGGCGAATGCGCTGTATGCATTCTTCTTCCCGTGACGATCTCGTGCGGGGACAAATGGTGATCCTTACTTGGCTGGTTTCGTAGTTCAAACAAGGCCAAAGGCAGGCAGTACATCCAAGTCTTTTTAAGGGAAAAACAAAGTTTTGATAATCTGCTTTTTAACAGGCCATTTATCTTTTCCACGACGCCATTACTTTGAGGATGATAAATCGAACATAATTTGTGCTTTATTCCCAATAATGTAGTCACTTCTTTAAATAATTCATTAACAAAATGCGTCCCGTTATCTGAGCGAATAACGTCGCAAATTCCCCAGCGCGGAAACACTTCCCGCACTAGGAACTTCGCGGCGCCCTTCGCGTCAGGGCGGGCACATGGGCCTGCCTCCACCCACCTCGAAAATGGACATACAACCACAATCATGTATCGAGCCCCATTACACCTTTCTCCCATGTCTACATAATCAATGTGGAGCTCTCTGAAAGGGCCACTTGGTTTTGGTATCGTACCCCTTAGTGTACGCAAGGTCATACCTGAGTTGTAAATTTGACATGTCGTGCATTCTAGAGCTAACCTTGTGACGTGTTCCTGGAGGCAAGGTGCAAACCAATTTTCTTGTATCTCTGCCATTATGTGTTTCTTTGTGTTGTGTGCGGGAAAGTGTAGTTGTTGAAATGCTATTTCTAACAGCGTAATTGGCATTACCACTTTTCCTGAACTCTCTTGTCGCCACAATAAATCAGTCGGTGATTTGCTGCATCCTCTCTTAGTCCACAGCAATTTTTCCTCTGCACTAGCTCCCTCTTGCAGCTCTATTATCTCCTGTGTGGACATCATGTTGTATCCTGTGGGGACCTCTTGTCTTGCTGTGTGGTGCAACATGTACTCTCCTATTTCACCTTTTTGTAGATATGAAGCTGCTTTGGCAGCGGCGTCTGCTGCCGCGTTCCCCAAAGATACAAAATCTGTATTGGTGGTATGAGCTTGACATTTTACGATGGCCACTGCCGTGGGGTCTTGCAGGGCCTCAATCAGTTCTTTCAATAATTCTGCATGCTGGACTGGCGTTCCGTCTGCTCGTCGGAACCCTCTCCGCCCCCACCGGGCCAACCCACCGTGAACTGTTGTTGTCATGTATGCTGAATCTGTATATATGGTCACTGCGCACCCCTTGGCGGCATGCAATGCTTCTATTAGCGCTATTAGTTCTGCTGCTTGCGCTGAATAGTGTGATGGGAGGCGGTGTTGTACTAGTATCTCATATTCATCTTCCTCTAATCGTACCACTGCCATACCCACATGCTTTTCTCCTGTCTCCATGTCTATTGATGCTGACCCGTCCACAAAATACACCTCACCCTCGGTCAGGGCATTTTCAAAAATCACTGGATCCTTACTTTCGTCACCTGTGTACGTGGCGCAGTTATGGTTTTGCATGTCCTCTACGGTGCATGCCTCTGTGATGAATGTGGCTGGGTTCACTGTTTTACATCTTACTATATGGATGTTAGCGCTGGACAGTATTATCTCATATGCTGTGGCGCGTTGTGTTGTCAATGTGCTCTTTGTTCGCTCTAATATTGCAAAAAGTGAGTGTTCCACAAACAGTGTCACCGGGCAGCCCATCACTATCGTGGCACTTTTTTCAATTGCGAACGCGGCTGCAGCTAGGGATTGCTCGCACGCGAAATGACCTTGCATTACTGCGTCTAGGGTGCCGCTATAGTAAGCGAGTGGCTTGTGCCCTAAAGATGTTTTCTGTGTCAGTACTGCTGTCATCAGTGTTCCTTTGCAGTGTGAAAATAAGAAAAATTCGCGCCCATAATCTGGGTTTGCTAGTACTGGAGCGCTTGATATCAGCTCTTTTAGTGAGTTAAATGCTGTGTTCATCACCTCTGTCCATTCTATGTGTTTGTGTTCTTGTTGTGCTTCTTTCAGTGCCTGTAGCAGGGGCCTTGTGTACGCCGCATAGTCCAATATCCATGCTCGGCAATAGTTACACATACCCAGAAATTTCTGCATCTCTTTTACTGTTTTGGGCTCTCCAATTGTTCTAATCGCCTGTGCCCTGTCTGGTATAATTCGCTTGCCATCCTTTGATATCAACTGACCCAAGTATAGGACCTCTGTCAGACAGTATTGTAATTTCCCCTTGTCCACCTTGTACCCCTTATTGGCCAATAATGTCAAGAGTGTTATCGAGTCTTGTCTACACTCTTCCTCGTCCTGTGCACAAACCAATAAATCATCAACGTACTGAATCACTGTGCTTTCTACAGACAAATTCCCCAGATCTTCATGTAGTACCCTGTTAAATATGCTTGGGCTCTCGCAATATCCTTGTGGTAGTCTGCAGTGTTCGAACCTCCTTCCTCCCAATGTAAATGCTGTCAAGTACCTGCTCTCTTCTGCTAAGGGGATCGAAAAAAATGCATTTTTTAAGTCAATTACTGTGAAGTGTGATGCTACTTTTGGAATGTTGCACAGTATTGTCGCCGGGTTCGGGACTAGAGGGAACTCCTTCATTACCACATCGTTCAGTGGGCGTAAATCTTGTATCATCCTCCATGAACCCCCCTTCGCTTTTTTGATTGGGTAAATGCATGTGTTGCATGGGGAGTTTGAGGGCACTATTATACCCTGTGCTAGCAGTGCTTCTATTGTCTCTCTGATCCCTTCTTCTGCTTCTCGCGACAGTGGATATTGTTTCACCCGGGGTAGTATTGCTCCCTGTTTTACTTTTATCACCACAGGCTGAACTTCATGCAGCAACCCTACATCGTGGGGGCCATTAGTCCATAAGTTAGTGGGTACTGAACTCATGTCTTCATTAAAAAATGTGTGCGGTGCTCCTACTACCGCCATTAGTTCAACCTTAATTTGTCTGGCTGTAACTACAATGTCGCAGGGCATTGCCAGTTCCATCACTACTTCACCATCTCCCTCAGTGTCAGAAAATAGCTCCTCGTCAGAGAGCTCTCTCAGCGGGATATTTGCATTTGTACACAATACTGTCCGCCACTCACACCCTTCCATGTCAATACCAATCACACATATTCTGTTTGTTGATACATGTATTGCATGCAAATCCAACGATAGTACTGTCCCAAGAGCAGTGTCAGGGCTTGCTATGGGACGAAAAAGGAATTCTGCTGGGATCCTCCACTCCACCCTTTTTAGTTCTGGTACTATGAGAGCCAATGTTCTCATACCTTCGACAAACATCTCCTCATTTCTCGGTACCCCTCTGATCTCTTTCATGATTGTGTGGCCGTGTATTACTGCTAATATACGGAGGGGGCATATGCCTGGCGTTGAACATACGATACCGCTCCCTGTGAATGATATTGTCATGTTTAGTTTGCTCAAGAGATCTCTCCCCAGTAAGTTGATGGGAGAGTTTTCATAGTACAGTAAGGGTGCTTTCACTGTTTTACCCCCTACTGTCACATCCAATACCTCTGTGTAAGGAACTTCAATTACAGCCCCAGAGAACCCCTGCGTCTCTAACGTTCTATTAGATAACGGGAATCGGCCCTCTCTAATGCATGATTTCTCCGCTCCCGAATCCACCATGAAAATGAATTGCTTGTCTCCTATCTGCGCTCCTATCAATGGTTCCTCTGATGCATTGTGGGTCGTAGACAGTACTGGACACGCAAGTGCTCTCTGTGGGCTGTCCTATGCGGGGTGTCTCATTGCCCCCCCTTGATCGAAAATGTTCCCCGAAACCACTGACACTCCACTGTAAGGTGCGGGGGCGGGTGCCCCATTAGCTACTGTGGCGAAAGTGTTACCAGGCGTGTATTGCTCATTGTCATTATTCTGTGGGCTGGTTTGTGTTCGGTACTGATGTCCGTGCAGTTGTGCGTTACTCCTTTGTACTACATTGTCTGGTTGCTGGTATTGTCCCATGGGGAGGCCGTAGGGGCTTCCTGGATGGGGGTGTCCGTATTGTTCTATCTCTTGGAAACCGTTGTTTTGTCTGCTCCTACATTCTCTTGAGTAATGCCCCCATCTCCCACAATTCCAACAGCTCCCCTGTGGACCTCTGGGACCCTGCCACCCATTTCCTCCCATTCCTCCATACCCTTGTCCTCCTCTTCGACCCCTGTACCCACCTCTTCCTCCTCTTGGGGCCCACTCTGGCCACGTTGGACCTCCGTTCTGCTCCTGCTCTGTCCACTGTCGTTGCCCTTGTCCTGCCCAATTCGCTGCTATTCTTCCTTGTATTGCTATTTGCCCCTCCTCTCCTTCCTCTCCCTCCCGTATGAGTGGGAGTCCCGCTACCGCTGCTGCGACCTTCACCAATTTTGATTGCACCAACTTCGCCTCATCCGCCAACCTTTTCTGTGCTACTTCCCTCTCTCTTTCTTTGATCCGTTTACAATGGTGCACTATTATGCTTTGGATCTCCGGCCAGCCTTTTGCCTCAACGCCTGCTATTTTATCGAGTGCCTTTTGCACTTCCTTTGGGAGCCCTCTCTTAATGATGAAATAAAATAGAGATGTGGATTGGTGCCAGGGCGTACCCGTTTCCGCTCTCCACATCTCCTGCACCCGGAGAATGTAATCCATAGCGTCCTCCCCGTCATTCATGGTACATTGCATTACTGACTGCAAATCAGGGGTATCTGGGAAGGTTTCCCGCAGTGCGTCCCACACCCTTGCTCGCACGGTGTTAAAGGAAGCCCCATCATGGCGATCACACTCTAAAGTTACAGCTGGAAAACCCGCTTTAGCCCATACTCTGTCTGCCTGATCCCCTACTGCGGACACTAGTAGGCTTTTCACATCGCCTACTGCCAGCGGTATACCAGCGGTATGTTTCTCAAATGCATATATCCACTTGCTTGCCCCTCCTGACAGCTGTGGTAGTAATTTCATTAAATTAGCCTTGTCCATCTGAGCCCACGGTATATAGTTTGGCCTCCCACCTCCCCTGTGCAGTAATGGGAGTTGTAATTTCCCTTTTGCCGTTGCAGCTTCCTTTTCCTTAGTCACTGCTGACTCTAATGACGCCATCTTCCCCACCCTATTTCTTAGTCGTCCCATCCATTCATCTTCTATAGTCCCCAGTGAACATGCACCATCTAGCTCCTCGCCGTCTCCTCCTACTGCCATGCTCAATCTATCACTCTCATCCCCTCCTCCTCTGACATCACATAACAAATCCTCTCTGATCCCTCTCTCTCGCGAGACATTACCAATGCTTCCTTCTGCTGTCCCTACTTCTATTATCCTGGTCGGTTCTTCCTCAATTCTGAACAATATTTCCCCCTTTTTCCATCCTTCCTCAATTGGTCTACTTTCGCTCGACGCTCTAGACGTGCGCCCATATTGCGTGGGGGCGCATGCTGTGCGTTCACATATGTCTTTTATTCTTGAGAGTTCATCTCTTGCCACTGTAAGCCTCGACTCTAAGTCACTCGTTAACTTCTCTATGTCCACCCTTTGTGTGCCTCCCTGGGCGCCCTCTCTGGTGTTTTCGTATGGTGGGGGTGCAGTTGGTCTTTGTGGTGTGCTGGTCGAAGCGGGAGGCACATAAATCGGGTCGCTGTATCCTGCTGCAGGGGCTGGTTTAGGTAACATTGGGTACAACATAACCACCTCCGCAGGTTGTTCTGTGCTTACCTGTTCCTTTTCTTCTCGCGGGATCATTAATGGATTGTCTGTGGTGGAAGGTAAATCAATATTTGGAGCTGGAGCTTTGGGTGGGGGTACTTCCTCAAACAATCTCCAAAGATCTAATATCTCCTTCCTATTCTGCCATTGTTTTCCCTTATACTTGAGGCGAATACATGTACATACCATATCAAGAACGCTTTTGTCAAGCGACCCTCCTTCTGGCCAAATCTGGGGCAACCCCTCCCCTTTCAATTCTGTTAACCATTGATCATGATATTTATTTATGCGTTCAGTATATCCCGGCAAGCTCTTACAAATGTGTGACAAGGGAGTTTCAGCCCCCATCCTCTAAATTGCTAGCGCTACCGCGTTTGCCTTCGTAACTTTTGATTAGGTGTAAATATGCGTATGTATACCTTTATGGCACAGACAAGAGCGGACCTCTCAAAATTATCACCCACTGTAATTCACTGCACAAATCTCTTCTCACTCACCATATCTCATCTCTTTCCCATTCCCAGGCACTCTTATGTGATCTCACTTGTAATTGATCAAGTACTGGTTATGGCCACACTCTCTGACACCACCTCACGGCCACCTGTTCGTCTCTAACACTCGTACGGTGCGCGCACCCTTCACAATGCTTTCCACTCACACTTTTGTTTTTTTTTTTTTTTTTTTTTTTTTTTCCTCCCTTTCCTCCCTAACCAGCTGTCCCTGTTTTCCTGCTAAGGTTACTGTGTTCACGTCTGTACGTGCCACTACTGAGTCCCCACTTTTTAAGATGTTCTAACTTCTTTATACCCTTCTCATTTTCGCCCCCTACCCCGTGGAAATGGAAAAAGAAGAAATAGAGAGAGAGAGCACAATCACTAAAAAAAAAATATTCCCGGTGTCTCCTTTTGCTAGACACCAATAACTTATTTCTCACTTCTTCATATATTCCCAGTACTAGTCTAGATAGTACTATGCGGCGCCGCCTTCCACCCCCTTTCGGAGCTAGGTTTCCGTCACTTCTACCACGTCACTTATCTTCTTATTCCTAATGGCCATATGCAAAGAAAGAATAAAGAAAGTTTCAAGACCCGTCTTTAGTAGACCCCCGCAATTCTCCTCCTCTACCTTTCCCCGTTCCTCTATTCCCAATTCCCCTTCTTTTCCCCTTGACGATCACTCGCACTCGGTACTCACGTGCCCGTCTTGAACCGATACTCTCCGAAACTGGGTCCGTCCAGGCGGCGTCACCGGTAACTCAACGGTCAGCCCCTGGCTCCGGCGAGCGGCACTCAAAGGGGATTTTTTTCCAATCGGGATCCCGTACCCTTTCTCATTGAGTGCGCACTTCTTATTGTGCCGGTCGCCGTTGGCGGGCGGCCTCCCGGAGACGGCTCACCGTGCGTATCCCTTCTCGACCGGAGATTCTCGTGCCACAAGGGGGTCGTTAAGAAGGAGTTAGGAAAAATAGTTTGGAGATATCACGTCGGGGTCACCACTGAAGGGAAGCGCCCCCAATTCAGCACGATCCTCCCCGCAATGAGAGACAATAAAGGACTCTCCCGTAGTGGGAATAAGGCCAAGACAGAGTGCGGGTGAGCGTAAATGGGAGTTTATCCAAGAATAAGGCATGCAAAGAACTCTGCAACCTCCGAGAGCGCTCTGTCTGACAATAGCAAAGACAGGCGTATTTCTAATACAAAAAACGTCATCAACACCTAAACACTATAGGGGGCACAAGTTAATTGGGATTGGGTGTCGTCGACTAACTATAGGTGTTGCTGCAGCGTGGTTGGTCTTGGCAGGACGACGTCACTGGTCAGCCTCGTGGGTTGGGTTGGGCCTGGCAGGCCGGCTTGAGGTCATCCGTGCGGTGTTGGTATGCTGGGGCAGCCTGTGACAATGACGAATACCTTTCCTGTCTCATTTGCCCTAGGCCATGCACCTTGCAGTTATTCAGAAAACGACATTTACGTTCATTAATAAATCACTCAGCAGCTTATCTTATAAAATAAACGCAACACATGAGGAATGCACCTCGTGAGAGGTCTGGTGGTTGTCGGTTGGGGTGAGATTTACCTGTGTCCTATTGACCGGTATTTTAGGTCGCAGGACGGGGCTCTGGGGCCTGGGCCGAATGATACATGTCTGTCTGCTGCGTTAGAAGTTATTATATGGATGGGTCTCTGTGTCTTGTCCCAATGATGGGGATCGTCCTTGCACGGGGTCAGGGTTCTTGGGGGGTCTAGGGGGGTTTGGGGGATTTATGAGAGGGTGCTGGTAGATCAGTGGGTTCAAACGTGGGTTTATTACCGTGCTGTAAATAACACAGGTGGCGGGCTGTGGCCTTGGTTGCGGCGCCGGGGCCTCTGACTCTCTGAAGTAACGCCAGCTTGGTTGGGGGAGGTGAGGGAGCGCGGCACAAGTCTTAGCTTTTTTATCTGGCAGGCTTGGTAGGGTGGGAGAGGGAATGGCCTTGCATATCCACAAAGGTATTTTCCTCGTGCGTTGCTGATCAGTGAATGCAGAAGTTTTATACTGTTCTGCCTTATTTTGACGTTATTTAGACACACATATATATTTCAATTTCGTTACACATTTCTTTAAGACAGTCGGTTCCAGTACCTTTTCATTACCTAACATTACATTCACTACATTGTGTGCGTATTGTATGTACATTAGACGTTATACGAGGGATATCTAGGTTATGGCCTACAGAGATTGATGCTCGCCGCTTTGGGTGATTCAGAAAACATATATGAGTTCAAGTTTCTACATACTATGGAAAAAACACTTTTACAGATAGAGGTTACACGTTTGGTCAACATCTTTCTCCGTGGTTATAGCAGCACTAGTCCAGACCTGGAGGGATATCATATAACGTTACATTTTTATGGCTTATTCACATTTTAAACAGAGGTAGTTCATTAATACCAATACTTGAATTGTTTTCTACCTTCTTCAGATAGTGATGCTTCAGCTTTTTTCCTCGCTACCCCGGCCTTGCGGTCCGGGTCATACGGGGTGCAATATCACATTGTTACTAATATAATGTTGCCGTGTTGGCGTCTCGGGTTTAGCTCATCTCCGACTTTCTCATGGGAACGCGCTCGCAGCGGATCTGCCAGGGCTGCTGAGGCGGCAGAGATGCATGAAAGGCCCTCCAAAGGTGGGGGCCTCGTTACAGTGTGCTGAACTCACGCCATGTTTGCTAGACAAGATGGCGTCTAGGCCTAACTAAATGCAAGGAAAGGATACGTGTGGGCAATGTCGTCGGCGGGTGAATCCTCCTCCACCTGGGCCCGGGTGGCATGAGGGTGCGCCCAACGAGCCATGGCCCTCACCTGGGGAGGGAGCTGTAGGTGAGGAGGGCCTCGTGGCTGACCCCTTTCCTCGATGAGTAGCTGCAGCTGACCACAGAAATTGCAGTGGGGAAAAAGTCTGGAAAACACATTTGGGGTTATTTGGTGGTGGAAAGAGGGACTGGGAAGGGTGGGGGAGTGGAAAAATATGATATGGGGCTATTTTTATAAGTGAAAATAGGGTGCGTAGGTGTTGTGGTAGTCCGCAGGCACAGCGGTAGTTCGTAGATCACGCCGTGAATGGACAGCTAGGGAAGCACATTTGGAGGTATTTGGTTGATGAAGGATGGCTTGCAAAGGTTAGGGGAGTGGAATAAAGATGATATGGAGCTGTTTGTATAGGTGAAAAAAAGGGTTTGCAGATACCGCCGAGTCTGCTGTCAAATTCAGTGTCTGCAGAAATAGTTTTCATTGGAAGAAGTTTCTGGGCGAGTTTGGTTATTTCAAAATGTATTGTATGTACTTGTTATATGGTTTGATTATATTGTGATGGTTGTGGCCAATGGCTACATGCACTATAGTAATATGTGTATAGTAATTATAGGTACTGTAGGGGGAGTACAAGGTATTTGTAATATGGTGACATAATACAATTGAAGTAGTGTAGTGGTTATCAAATTTTTATTTGTTTCTTTGTAAAGATAAAACATAGAATTACTTTTGGTAGGGTTTCTAAGTTGCAGATGGTGATGAAGGAGAAACATCTGGTTCTTTCTCTGTGAAAAAAAACAGTATAATATGTTAAGTAGGATAGTTTAACATTTTTAATTGTATACCATTTCACATATTCATGTACTTTTTAGACCCTCATAATCAGTACATTTAATGTACTATGTTTGGTACAACATTAGTGTGTGGTACACAGTTGTGTTGTTGCCTTTACATAATCATTGGGTCATTGGGAAAAACAAAACTACTGAATTAAATAAAAAATGACTACATTTATGTGAGTGTAAGTTTGACAGTATGTTTGTTTCAATTGTGTTGCACTAACGGGAATGATTAAAGCGCTTAGATACCTGTTGGTGTATTCTAAGTATATTTGATGTTAGAAGAGGTATTATTGTAAGAGGAATTATGATGGTGTATTTGAAATTTAGTGCAATGAAGGGTATTTTTAAAGTATTTAGATACCTGTTAGCATATTCTAACTATTTTGACTTTTAAAAGTAGTATTGTAGTATTATGGATGTAGTTAGATACCAGTTGGTGCACTTTAACTGTTGATAGTGCTACAGTTAAGTAAGTCAATTTGGGTTTAAGGAATATTAAGTAGGAATTTGTTAGATTTGCTGGTAAGCCATGTTTTGGAGTAAAAGATGTTTTACGTTAAAACAAACCACTTCTCTTATTAATGTATGCAGTATAGTGACATGCAGTGCTTGTGGCACCAGTGTGGTAGATTATGCCTACTGTTGTGAAGGTTTTCTTGCCAAGAGATACTTGCCTGTGTATGAAGCCAGTACGCTTGCAGTTGTTTTTGTACCATCTGCATTGTACCTTAAAAGCATAAGTATCAGATATTGGCTATGCGATTTTATGTGCAATGTGGAATGATTGTCTGAATTGCAAACAGTGCATAATATGGCATGATTTGTATTTTGCACCAGCTGATGAAATGGAATGTATTCACAATATGGTATGGATACAAACCCAAACCCTTCATTAGGGATGTGCTCTTGTGAAACATGGTTGCAGAGACTGCATGTATGTTTCCACGTGTATGAAATCTGGAAGGTTTCGTTTATAGGTATGTTTTTGGTTTCCAGTACTTGCAGCAAGTACATTAGAAATTCTTGTGGATCCTATTGTGTGTTTATGGTAAATTTTTATTGTTCCTGTACAATAGTCCAATTATTGCCTTATTCTGCTGACACTGTAAGTATTGTCAGGATTATTTCTAGCATTTCTATTAAGGACGAGCATGAGCAAACACAACTGGTCTGAGCTGTTCAAGTGAATGTTTTCAACAGTTGGTGGCAATTGGAAGAGAAGATTGATTGGTATATTTGCATAGCAATTCACACCAGTTGTGTTGGAAAATGTAAATGGACCAGAGAGTTCTGTCTGTGTGTCATTTGCTGGACCTCCACTTGTTTTTTTTTTTTTGTTAGGAAGAAATATTTCTCTTTTTATGTTTTGATGGATAAGCAGTTCTGTTTGCACTAGAACGTTTTCTGGTTGACGTGCTTGATGGAGTAGCAGTTGTTTTTTGTTTCTTTGGTGGTATTCTTGGGAGATCTTTTACAAGTTCTGTTTGCATCCATTTTCATTGTAAAACGTTAGCTTTTTGAGGAACAGGGTACAAATCTAGATGGGGTGTGTAGAGTGTACGTAGTCTGTTGTACACTAGGATTCTAGGAATGTCAGCCTTGACTTTGTTTACATCAACATTAACTAGGAATAGTCCTTCGAGTGTACGTTGACATAAAAGTGCTACATAACTCATACCTTCTTTAAGAACTGTAATGCCAATGTCAATCAATGCTTGATCTAGGGTTAGAGCTTGCAAATTATTATGAATAGTGACAGCATATGCAAGAGACAGAGAGAATTGTTCTCTGCGTACATACATGTCTTTGAAAAAAAGGAATTGTGCTGTTAAGCACCCTATTCTTTTAATTTTTGCAAGTTTGTCAAAGTGGATGTTGACAAACTGAATGTTGTTGTCATGTGGATATGTCTGGAAGCCAACAACTGTACAAATTGCTTCATTGACTAAACCTTGTTCTACCTCAAGGTTACATTTAAGAATTATTCCGCCATTTAGACAAAAAGTCAATGTTATCTCCTAACCAGCTGTGTTGGAGATAGATTTTTCTAAGCTATTTAGTTGTGCTGTTGCTTGTTGACACATAGGGAGCGTCATGCAGTGTACTTTCAATTTGTCTGTGGAGTTAATATGTAGTATGGATTGCATTTTTTTTTTAACATTGTCTCGTTAAATTGACTGCAGCTTGCTAGGGTTGGCATTAAGGACATGCATTTTATATTGTGTTAATTGTTACATGACATCAGGAGCAGATGTGTTAGGCCCATAAAGCTCATGGATTAGTTTACTATTGAAGATGGATTTTGCATCTTTATTAAGCAGGCCAGTGTTATATTGTGTTAATTGTTACATGACATCAGGAGCAGATGTGTTAGGCCCATAAAGCTCATGGATTAGTTTACTATTGAAGATGGATTTTGCATCTTTATTAAGCAGGCCCATTCTAATGCTTTTTAAAATATTAACATAGGTGAGGTCTGCAGACTGACACATGTTTTGAGTTACTTCTTTGTACTGAAAATGTTGCCTGGGGTTTACATTTCCTATGCTGCTGAGTGTGTTGCGGCATTGTTTGTGTCCTAATGTTTTGAAAATAGGTTCACCTTTTACGGTGTTAACTGTATGAGGTCTCCGAAAACAATAATGTGTTTTCTTCAAAACAGTTCTTCATAGTATGTTTTTAGGACATCTTGCATTCTGAGGTGAATTAAAGCCAACATGAGGTTGGAAAGCATGCTTACCTCATCTATTAAGAGCACTTTCATTTGTTTCAGAATTTTGCGTACTTCAGTAGCATCTTCTGCTGATAATGTGTACTATTCTAATTTGTTTTGGTGTTCTACTGGAAGGAGCAGTAGTCGGCATAAAGTTACACCTCCTATGTTGTAGGCAGCTAAACCTGTGTGGGGCTGTTACAGCAGCTGAACGGTTGTTGTTTCTTAAGTTTTGTACACATTTGCTGATGATCTTAATTAAGAATATTTTTCCAGAACCAGCTTCAGCACTTAAATAGAGGAGCAGGGGTTTTTAATTTTACAGCTACAAGTTTTCGCTTCATGTTTAAAACCACATCCAATTTCTTCAGTTACTTGTAGATAAATGAAGAGTTGCTCATCATTTAGTTGTGATTTCAGCACCAACAAGCCTTCTTCTGATTGTTTATATTGATACATGGTATTTTCCACTTCAATCATAGCTATTTCTGCTTCATTTAGAATAAGTGGTTCTCCAAGTGGTTCTTGGCTTCCTTCAACGGAAGGTTGACTGCCTTCAGGAGTGTTATCTAGTTCAGCTTCAATGTCTTCCTCTTGTTGACGTTCATTGTCCAACATTACTGTGTATTGTTTGAAATTGACATTTGTTATACTGCTTTCATTTGCATTGAATACAGTTTGAAATGTAATTACACCAAATGTGCATTAAGAACATTATAACAATAACTAACAATATAAAAATAGCTTACATGTCATGTTTGTACACATTTTATTTAAATAAACTATGTATGATATGATATGATATGGCATTTATAATGCGCCTAGACACACGTGTTTGGAATTCTATGGGAATTGCAGAGTAGTTTATGTAACCCTAGTAAAGAAACTGTGACAAACAACCTAACAATGTAATCAGTTTTACTGAATATATAAAGCCATGCAGTGTATCATTATTTTGAGTTGAAACTTTTAAATGGAAAATTACAATACTTCTTGTAAGATCTGTTTGTGTCCTTATTTTGGCCACCTACATAAATAAGAAGTTAATGGCAATATTCTACAACCTACAACTCCAAATACAACTTTGTATATATGGGTCTTCTTTTTTGATCATTTACATTTCTATGGTTTTTCATCAAAGCTCTTTTCACAACTGTATTTATTTGTTTAATATGTAACCAGTTTTCAAAATATGCCCTCTAGCACTCAAAACAATGTACATGGAACACACGTATACAGCCTAGTAGTTATAGAAAATAATATTGCATGTAAAAATATTGATACTGTTTTATATAATAAAACGAAAGCTCATCCGCCTCCAACTCCCTCAGGGTCAGTCACTTCTCCAAGCAACGAGTTGGTGGTATATCTCTTTCTTTGGTTGGGGCCTTCCTCTGGAACAGTCTTCCGCCTTTCTGAAAATTGAGAGGAACCATCTCTGGTTCCAGAAGCACCTCAAGACCTTCTTCTTTGCTTCTGCTTTCTCTCCTCCTCTACCCTGCTGAACTCCTGGCTGAAACTAAAAACTGCACTGGTCACCTAGCTACCCTCCATTATCGGGCCCAGGTTCCCTCCCCGCCAGTTGCACACCTGCAATGCCCCCTGGCAACTCTTAAGCTCTGGGGCTGTTTCTTTATTCCTACAGCCCCTACCAGCACTTGACACCTGATGTCTGCACTTACCCTTGCACCTGCCACCAGTTGGCTGCAATTCTTATTTATTGTTCTTATATATTGTTTTTATGTATTTATTTATTTATTTATTTTCTGTTATCCTATGTACTACCTACTCTTCCCCTCCACCTTCCCCCTCACACTTTTCTCCTACCCCCATCCCCTGCACTTGCACAATCTCAATATCACCTGGCTTACTAAGATCAGTGTCTCTATCTTCTCTCTGTTTCCCCTCCCTTGCCTCATCACACCTTGAAACACTTGTGTATAGGCACGTTATAAATGCCATTTCATATCGTATCATAATGTTCATTTTATAATGTCTTCCTTATTCACCTTGAGAAACAAATGTATGTACACTAACGTTTCTACTGTAATCATATGCTGCATTTAGGGTTCATCAAATTACTAGTTTTAACAGCATACACACTAATTTCAGACAATGCAAATACACTAAAACTGTGAAACCTTCCAAGGTTTTACATTGATACAGTATTAATAAATACTACATGTGTACACAGTACTCCCTAGAAATTAAGCATAATATGTTTTTCCATTAAAAATCGGTTTACTGTGCAGCTACATTGCCTTTGCAGATATGCATAAGTAATTTAAAACTTTGGTTCTAATAATATTATGTAGCGGTTCTTTAAACCCTTAGGCAATCTAGCTTTGTGTGATAGTGTAGAGTCATTGCACAAAAGGCAATCTACTTCTGTGTGCACCTATGTAGTGAAATGTCCACTGTGATTGGATGCACCCAGATGAAATATAACTGAACGTGTTTTAATTGTTTGATTACAAATTGATACCCGAGAATGTGCAAAGTTTAAAATTGGAGCACAAATCTTTCTACCATCCATTGTATATCTATGAAAAATAATTAAAAGGTACTTATTATAATTCAGATTGTGAAGTGATGATTGCAAATCACAACCACAATGACTACATTTCATGCTATTATGAGTTTTTATTAACAATCAACAAAATGTACACTTTTCTGATCTGGTACTGCAAGCTATAAACACCTTTCTGAAGAATCACATCAAATGTCTTGTTTATGACATTGGTTCCACTCATAAGCTTTTCCTATTAAATTGTCCAAACCTATTGTCTAGATGTCTAACACCTCGAAGATACTCACTAAAACACAGTGGGCATCTTGTTGAGTATTACCTGAAAAATAGTTGCTTTCTGTTTCTACAGCTATAACAAATTGACAATGCAGAATGCATGTATTGCGGTCTTTCATCTGCCGACAGTTTAAGACTTGAAAGTTCCACGCATAGTTTTACTTTTGCTGTTGATGTTACTATTGCCATGAGTAATGTCATATGAAACAACATGCACAAAGCTGCATTTGAGTAACATTTGGGAGTACTTCAAATATATTTCACTTTCCAACACTGTTAGTTTACCTTATTTACAAAAGTTACAGAGACAATTTTCTTTGAGTGTACCTTCACCTGTTGCTTATTTTTGGTCGAAATAGGTCTTACAGGAGTTGGTATTACACCAGGATGGGGAACATACAGTGCGGGTAACCTTTTGTTCTATGAAATTTCAGTTTTCCCTTTTGACTCATTAAAGTTGAATAAAAACAATATTTTTTTCTTTTTTTTACTTCTGACAGTGCTACACATGACAATCCTTCTTTAAACACTGTGTGACCTATTACAATCAGTGCAACTTCTAAAGTTTATACTTTAGATTTATGCACAGTTATTGCATATGCAGGGTTCTCTTTTTACAAACATGTCTTTAAAAATCACGAATTGTACAGAGGTACGAAAAACCAAGTGAGGTTCCTCTACACAAAGTTAATGAAATATATACTTGAACTGTGTGGAAAAGTGAAAAATACAGCCACTCTCCCCATTGCTCCATTACTAGACCAATTTAAACATTCTGGTTCCACTGTAACATAACCTGTTCATGTATGCACAGCTTTAATATAGACTCTAGCTCTGCTGTTTTTTAAATAGAATTTTCTAATTGACTTTATTGCGCTTTTGCTTTAATATCCAATTTTTGTAGCATACGTTGCCCATCTAAAACATTGGAAGATTGTATCTCTATTATGGGTTCCATCTCAGACCTCATCATAACAGAGTTGTACCTTTCACACTCTGCAAGTGTAGACATAAAAGCAACATAAGGAAAATTATTTTGTTGTAGATTCAACATGACATTAGGTCCAGTGAAACTTGCGCACAACATGTTAGAAATCAGTCTACCTTTTAAGCCTAATTTCATATAATCCTCAAGCAAACTTTTAGAAATGTTTTTTAGGATTTATGGATACTCTAAATCTGCAAAACAAAGAAGTGATGGCTGGAAGGTTTAGAATCAATCTTAAACCTCTGGCAATTGCTCTGGACAATCCTACAGACCAATGCTCCTCACCTGCCAAGCCATTACAAAAGCAGAAAGACCATATACACATCATGCTTGGTCCCACCCCCAAAGGGACAGTCCAACCCAAATTTGTAGGTCACAACCCTTCTGCACGAGACCACAGGCATCCCCAGATATGTTCAGCCTCATTGGGACTCATCATTGAGGAGTAGCTTGGGACTCTAGGCCCAGCTGGCACGGGACCCAGATCGGGGCATACACGTCCCACTCGGGGTGATGATGCAAAACAAAGATGTGATGGCTGGAAGATTTAGAATTAATCCTAAAGCTCTGGCAGTTGCTCTGGGCAACCTTAAAGATCATCTTCTTCACCTGTCAATATATTACAGAAAGGGGAATTCAGGCTTGGTCCCACCCACAAAGGACAGTCCAGCCCAGACTGTTAGGTCACATTCCTTTTGCACGAGACCACAAGCATCTCCAGACATGTTTCAGTCCCATTGGGACTCATCAGTGAGGAGTAGCTTGGGTCTCTAGGGCCAGCAGGCACAGGAGCCACATCTGGGCATACTCTTCCCACTCGGGGTCACAATGCAAAAAAAAGAGTTGATGTCTGGAAGGTTTTAGAATTAATCATAAACCTCTGGCAAATGCTCTGGGCAACCCTACAGACCATCATGCTTCACCTGCCAAGCCATTGCAGAAATGGGAAAGACTGTGTGCATATCAGGCTTGGTCCCACCCCCAAATGGACAGTCTAGCCTGAACTGCTAGGTCACATACCTTCTGAATGAGACTACAAGCATTCACAGGTTTGTTTTAGCCTCATTGGCTGCCATCAGAGAGGCGTAGATTTGGTCTCTAGGAAGACTGCCCCATATTAATAGGAAGCTCCTTATATTAAAAACATTTCCAAAGACTGACATTACCAATACTACCTATAGATTGCTTACTATCCTTTGATTGATGAATCTGGAAGACTGGTTGACCTTCCAAAGGAGTTAACTGTAACAAATCTCTGAAAACTAGGACATGTTTGCCTCTACTTCTTCCATGACGAGCTCAACTTCTGTTTGAATAATTGGATCTCCTAACACATGTTCACTCCCTTCAAAAGATTCTTGACTGCCCTCAGGGGTATCCTTTGCCAATTCAGCTGCCAAAAAGTTATTCTAGGCATATTTTTTTTTTTAGTGGCACCACATACTGTTCAAAATGTATGTACATGATATTTTAATTTATTTGAAAGAAATTACTCTTAGAAATGTTCAGAATTTCCAAGCAGATCACACTCTGCACGCCATGGCAAGAACAACTGCAAAAGGCAATAATAAAATAATTCCCTTTTCTCTGCAGTTTGCCAAGACCATTCATGGGGTTGATGAGACTTACCTTTTCATCTCTCACTAGACAACCAGAACATCCACATACTTAATAGCATTCTCTGACGTGGTTAGCTTCCACATTACGATATGAGTAGCGTTCTGCCCAGGGATGCCATTTCACCAAAATGCCAGGGTTAGGGGAAGTGACAGCACAGGAAGTGATGTAATTTGACCCCATGTCATGGTTTTGCCCTGCTTGCCTCATGGCAGGCGTTTTCATCACAGGGTTTCTCTGCGGCGAGGTTGTCCATCCTGTGTTCGCCCTTCCCGTTCACTTCCCTTTGCACAGCGTTGGGGATTTCCATGGTGACTGGGAGCATGTAAATCTTATGGACCCCACATCACAGCTGTACCGACTATGGCTGCATTCGATCATGTGACTGATCATGTGACTCCTTTTGGACAGAACCGCCTACTGGCTTCACATAAGTACGGATCAAACGTATGCACCTCTGCTTCTGATTGAAGTTAGTGTGCATTACGTTCTGATTGTTTTCAGGTCCTTTGATCCAGTATTCTCTGTCACGGACTTCTTTGCCTATTGTTTTGTACTGTGCTGCCCAACTGGTATCGACTTACCTGTTTCTGCTCCCAGATTGCTTTTGCCTCGTGTCTTGATACCGCTGCTGCACGATTGGATTTTGACTGACCCTGCTTCTGCTCAAAGACTGGTTCTGCCTCACATTCGGATACCACTGCTGCTTGATTGGACTTCATCTTACCTGTTTCTGCCCACGGACCACCTTTGCCTCACGTTCTGTTACCTTTGCTTGTGCTGTAATGGTCATTCTGCTGATATCCTCGCAGTGCCCAAGTTCTGCTAAGCGATACAGTCATTTCCATTCTCTTCCTAACTCATTGCTAGACCTTGCTTATCTTTCCCAGTGTGTTGCCTTACTGCTACTTGACTCTACCCTTCTTCCTAGGGTCCACAGGGGAATACCTATTACAACTAGGAATATACCCAGTGCACAGGACTAAGGACGCTTTGCAGTTATCAACGTGTACACCTACCCGTTGTTTAGTGCGTCCTCGTGCTGCCCGGGAATGTAAGGTCCTTACTAACACCACAACCTTCCCTTTCCTCCGCTTTCGTTTGGTTTCCCTGGAAATCTCTGCCCGTCCTTCAATTCCATCATCTTACCTGTTCTCAATTAGCATAGTAGGTAAGAGAGAAACATTTAACCAGAATAGTCTCTTGTTCTTCAGTCCTTTTCTTTCACCCATGACCTACTATTTCACAGAACGCACAATCCTGGGAACTGCTCCTCATCATCAACACTGCCTAACATCCCCCCACCTTCTTTAGCAAGGTCAGTTCCTTTCTTCTTCTTGTTGCAAATGACTGTGTCAGGAAGCTTTTTCTAAAAACCTTCCCTTTCTTACAGATTGGCTTGCCACCGGCGGTGTTGGTTCTCTATCACCCTTTCGATTGATCGGCTTCTCTGCTTTGTCAGAATACAAGCAGAGGGGTATATCATTAGGAAGGTCTCCCTCAGTGAGGAGACCTGGGCCCTTGGGTCCAGGTTATTCTGCTGCATTCCTACAAATCCAGTAGAGTATCCTTTGTTGTTTGGGTGAGCATTGACACGCCACCCCAAAATACATCACAGGAGATTATGTCATTTAACCCCACCCCCACGTAACATCACAGGAAGTGGCATCATAATACATTGTCCCTCACTACACTAAGAAAAATAAGTTAACAATATCACTGTAATGTGACATACATTTCATACAAGTATGGCTCATTATATGTAACAGTGTGTCAAGGCCCATGTTATCACAGGAAGTGTATGAACCCAAATCCCCTCTTTATGTGAATCTTCCCTGCTATTTCAACATGACTAAAGAGCAAAATCACATTCTGGTGAGCCAGGGGCTGTGGTGGGGGCCGGCTCACCCAGGGTCTGGACTACCGCATTACAGAGAGATTATAAGCCGCTAGAGGTAGCCACTCAGAGGCCAAAGTCTAGAGACCTTCAAAGCTCAGGCAAGCTGCTGGGTTTTATTCAGGAGTGTTTGCCTGTATATAGCTCTGCTGGCTGAAGCCTGAGCCTGTGGGACATGTGAAAGCTGTACAAGGGGTTGGCTGGCTACTGTATAAACTATGAAGGCAGTATGCCCTTTGTAATAGATCTGCTGTTTAAGGATCAAGCCTTCGAGATTTGTGTGGTTCAGCTCTGCTCTTTAAGGTTTCAGCTTGCAAAATCAGTGGAACCTGTAGGATAGTGCAGCTGCCTAATGCGACTCACAGTACTGTGCTACTCTTTAAAGATGCCAGCCCAAAAGCTGGCTACCCACACACTGTAAAGCAATCTGCTGCTCTCAAGTTAGGCCTGCACTTTAAACAATAATATTAAAATGCCACATCCTCTGAGACCTGTGTCACAGGAAGGATAGCTATGCAGAATGAACCTGAGCTTGTGAGATATGTGTAACCTGTGGGATAGCTCTTGTGGTTACGGCCTTACACAATGAGATCAATGTGACATGTGGAATCGATCTACTGCCTCAGTACTGAAACTTTGAGATCTGTGTTAGATAGCTCTGCTGCCAAAGGTTGGAGCCTGCAAAACAGGTAGGCTAGTGCCGCTGTCAACCGCACATGGCATGTACAACGTGAGAAATGTGCATTATTTTCATCTTATAGCCCCAAAAGTCCCTGAATAAAATTAAGAGCCAAAACCTGAACCAACAATTGTGCTTGAGCACCAGTTCCAAAGCTGAAATCCAAGGTATGGTGCGGGTATAAAGCATTGTGGGGGTTGGCTGTGATGCTTCCTTGCATAAATGGCATTGGTAACAGTAAGAGTACTGTACCTTTGCAATTCAACAAGTGCTGTTTAGGCCTAAATCACATGTACCGGACCATGAATGCAGTAAGGAGCGGTCAAAGGCAGGCGGGACAGGCAGTGCAGCATCAGTAGAAGAAAACTGGGCTGATTACGAACGTTTCTCCGCATAGTTTATACACCTTACCCACAATTCTCTCTAAAGTGCACAGCTCACAAAACACAGTGGGCTCCCATTTCCTTGCACATATCAGACTGGTGGGCGGGCTTCGAGATACATCTTACCAATTTTTCATGCCCAATGCCCATAACTCAGTGTCCGGTCAAAGATTCGAATCCAAAAGGATCGAATGCCATAGGATCGAGTCAATTTGACCTAAAACAAAAGGGTCGGATTTTTATTTTTTAAATATATTTTTCTTTGGGTTTCCGTTTTTGAAAAAAAAAGCAGTTTTTACCACAAAACACAGGGGCTTGGGGGGTAACCCCCCCAAAAAAAAAAATGTTCAAAAAAAAACCCCGACCCTTTTGTTTTAGGTCCTTTTCATTTGAAAATTTGCAAAACTATTTTTCAAGGAACCTGGGATTGGTAACCCTAGATCTCCTGGGGGCAACCAGACGTGGTCTCCCTCTCACTGTGCTTAGAGAGGCATCAGCTTCACCTCACTGATGATCCCCAACAAGGGTGAAACACGTGTATGGGGTTGCTGGTGGTACTCTCGTTCAGGTTGGAATTGCCATTGCATTTCGGTGCTGGACTGCCCCTGGGCAGGACAAAGACTGATATGCAAATGGATATTTCCCATCTGTGAAAGGCACAGTGAGTAAAAGCAGTGGCTGCGAACTCTCAAGTGGTTTATAACCACTGAACAGGTTATCAAGTCTGTTCTTTCGAGAGAGGGCCGTCCGCTACCTTTGCAAAACTATTTTTCAAGGAACCTGGGATTGGTAACCCTAGGTCTCCTGGGGGCAACCAGACGTGGTCTCCCTCTCACTGTGCTTAGAGAGGCATCAGCTTCACCTCACTGATGATCCCCAACAAGGGTGAAACACGTGTATGGGGTTGCTGGTGGTACTCTCGTTCAGGTTGGAATTGCCATTGCATTTCGGTGCTGGACTGCCCCTGGGCAGGACAAAGACTGATATGCAAATGGATATTTCCCATCTGTGAAAGGCACAGTGAGTAAAAGCAGTGGCTGCGAACTCTCAAGTGGTTAATAACCACTGAACAGGTTATCAAGTCTGTTCTTTCGAGAGAGGGGCGCCCGCTACCTTTGCAAAACTATTTTTCAAGGAACCTGGGATTGGTAACCCTAGGTCTCCTGGGGGCAACCAGACGTGGTCTCCCTCTCACTGTGCTTAGAGAGGCATCAGCTTCACCTCACTGATGATCCCCAACAAGGGTGAAACACGTGTATGGGGTTGCTGGTGGTACTCTCGTTCAGATTGGAATTGCCATTGCATTTCGGTGCTGGACTGCCCCTGGGCAGGACAAAGACTGATATGCAAATGGATATTTCCCATCTGTGAAAGGCACAGTGAGTAAAAGCAGTGGCTGCGAACTCTCAAGTGGTTAATAACCACTGAACAGGTTATCAAGTCTGTTCTTTCGAGAGAGGGGCGCCCGCTACCTTTGCAAAAAAAGTCCTTTTCATTGGACCCTTTTTGTCATTCGAGCCTTTGCATTCGAATCTTTGACCTATAACTCCATCCCTATATATGTGAACCTGCTTCTGGGCCTTTATGCCTCTGACAACTTTACGCAGGGAAACACGCTGCCCCTCTGGTAGCATGACCTCGGTAACAAAGGCCAGGAGAAACAAATGGTGCAGGGTGGCAGGATACAGGGCCCTGTCTGATTTCAGCCAGAAAAATCTTTTCGAAAAGTCCAATTACTGAGGAAGTGGAAAGGACGGGGTTTTGTAAAAGAAATGGGCCCCTAAGTCAATGTGCTGTCTGAACAGTTGTAAATAAAACGGTAGCAGGGAAGCAATAGTGCTGTCGTTGATAAATCTCTGCTGAGGGCACCAGCTTGATATCATGAATTTCAATTATGTGTTTTTTTTCCACAAATTAACTTTAAAGTTCACTTCAGAAAATGGAAGCGCACTCTTCAGCTCCGTGTTTCCTGCCAAGAATTTGAATATACCTAACTCAGAAAAAACATTTATGGAGTAAATTCTATTTAGCATGTGTTCCGTTCATCATCGTATTCATAGGAACACAATTGTACCAACGGATGCTTGGAGCAGCTTTAAGAATGTAAACAATCACGGTCATAGTAATCTTGTTTTTTAATGCCCCAGCTGTGGCTCATAGTATTTATTTTCACTATAATAATGATGACTTTAAAAGTCACAGCAGGCTGAGGCAAAGTTCTACTCACTAGAGACAGGACTGCGTGAGGCTGTCACACGTCACTTGAGTAACCTGGAAATAGCTAAGAGCCCCTCCCAAACCGCTATATGATGTGTGAGGCCACCCTCCAGCTGCTGTATGCGCTTATACTCTGGTGCTGCCCCTTCTCCACATGCAAAGATGAGCTGTAGTGCTTTGAGGCCGTCTCCTCCATCCTTACTCCAACTTTGTTAGCAATCCTCCGATTGGTGACGTCACCCTGTGGAATCGGTAAGGAATTTAAGAAGGCTCCGAGCCAATTAAAATTCATCTTGGAGATTACTTTTAAATGTTTCATTGGGCATCAAAAAAGAGCTTTTATGAATGTAAAATGGTATTTGGCATATATTTTCACTATCAAATCAGTATATTTTGTGTCCATTTCTGTCATGTTGACAGTGTTGTTCCCGGGCATGGGGGTGGGATGGGAGGCGGGAAGGGAAGGGACGGGGTACGGGGCGTGGGAAGAGTTCAGTAAGTTCCAGAGTGTGAAAGAATAAAGACGTGTTGAAGAGCATCAGGGCTCTGTCTCTTAATTCAATGTGCAGCGTGATGCGCACTCATACCCGGTCATCTCTCAGGCCAGGGACAGTGACATTACACTGGCGACGAGGCACGCGTGAAGTGCAGAAGGACCCAGGAGGCAATGGCGCATGACGAGGGTGCGCAGGACAGTGGGCAGTGAAGTCACCCTAGCCGCTGTGGGGAATGCAGTGCCCCATCCTCATCTAGAAGGCAGCAGGAGGTCAGAAAACAGAACGGTTGCGGCAGTGATCATGCCATTGGAAGGTGGTGAGTGGAGAAAGAGGAGGAGAAAGGGAAGGTGCTTGTGCCTCACGCCAGCTTTCCCTCCACAGCATCCTTACCCAGCAGCTCTCAGACAGCACAGGGGGATTTCCACAGTGCTCGTGTCCTATCAGGCAGACATTTAGAGGATGTGGGCAGATAGCAGTAGTTTAAAGGGACAGTGCATGAAGAAAACATAAACAGCAACATATCTGATCAAGAGCGCCCCCAGGCAGCCAAGTAGGACCTACAGGTGCAAGCAAGGCCAGAATCCTCAACAGGCTGCTACTCTCTACAGGCTTCCTGATTCATTGGCAGTGCAGTTACCAGGAGCTTTTGGTGTGTCTGACACAAGTAATATGGGCCCAAGATGGGAAAAATTAATCTGGGACTTTGATTTATACATGGGGGCCACGGGCCAGTGGATAAAGACAGACATAAATGCTTACTCAAGCTGGCAGTGGGGCCTACGATGAGAGATATCATTAATGAGATGCAAGCAACCTCTATTGACTCCATTCAGTATCTGAAAGGTGCACTGTCAGCTTACTTTACCCTGCATACCAATGTAAACTATGAACGCCATCTATTTCAAAGTACAAAGCAGGCCAAGGGCGAAACCATGGACACATACGTCATGTGCTTGCACATCAAAATGAAGCATTGTAGCTTTGCCAACTATTCGAACACAGAAGCCCTGCGCTCCCAAATAATTGTGGGCTGCAAATCTCAGACATTCAGGTGAAAACAGCTTCAGAAGGCCTGGGCTCTTGATATGATATGATATGATATGGCATTTATAACGCGCCTATACACAAGTGTTTCACGGCGAGACGAGGCAAGGGAGGGGGAACAGAGGGAAGACAGACAACAATCCTACTAGGTCAGGTGTCATTCAGATCGCGCAAGTGCATGGGTGAGAGTACAGGGGGAAGGGGAGGGGACAGTGCATTACATGGGATAAATGAATAAATAACAATAAGTAAAAGTATGGGCAACAGGTGGCAAGTGCAAGGGTAAGTGTAGATAACAGCTGTCAAGTACTGGTAGTGGGACTGTAGGCAAACAGAAAACAGTTCCCAAGTGCAGGGGTTGCCAGGAAGGCAGTGCAGGTGTGCAACTGGCGGGGAGGGGACCTGGGCCCAGGATCATAGGGTGGACAGGTAACTAGTGCAGTTTTGGTTTCAGCCAGGAAGTCAGCAGGGGAGAGGAGGAGAAAAGGCAGAAGCAAAGAGAAAGGTTTTGAGGTGCTTCTGGAACCGGAGATGGTTCTCCTCAAGTTTCAGGGAGGCAGGGAGGCTGTTCCAGAGGGAGGCCCCAGCCGAAGAAAGATACCTACCACCAACTCGTTGCTTGTACAATCGACTGACCCTGAGGGAGTTGGAGGTGGATGAGCGAAGAGCTTGAGAAGGAAGATATTAAGAAAGAGAGAGTTGAAGGTATTGAGGTTGCAGGCCCCAGAAGGCCTTGTGGACAATGCAGAGGGTTTTGAACTTAATCCTCGCAGTCACTGGGAGCCAGTGCAGAGATTTCAGTCCTGGAGAGATACAATCACTGGGCTTGAGGTCAAGGACAAGTCTCGCAGTCCTGTTCTGGATGAGTTGCAGAGGGAAGAGAGTAGAAGCAGGCAGATTTAGAAAGAGGCTGTTGCAATAGTCCAGCCTCGAGTGAACCAGATTTCTGATGGGATCCTAACACTGGCCAGGGCTGAACTGGCAGTTGACACGCAGGTTCAAAGGTTTCAACACAAATGCACAGGCAGAGTCCATACACAGGCTGCAGAATGACAGGAGGCAGGATGAGCCCTTTTGCTATAGGTGTGGGTATAAGTATCTGCATGACGGAACCTGTCCAGCCATAGAACCGAGGTGCTCTGCTTGTGGTGAGGAGGTACATTTCAAGGCGATTTGTCGCCTAGCCAGAGAAAGAGGGTGCGACAGAGGGAGAGAAGCCACAACTCGGTACATGCCGAGGCCTCTTCTCACAACATCACATGCATCGCTGGTGACGGTACCATAGCAGCACAGACCAAGAGATCTCAAACCCAAAGAGCAAGAGTTGGGAGATGATGAATACCAGAAAGACAAAAAAGAGAATAGGAGGTTTGTCACACGCTCTCGTCCAAAGCAGAGATCAAGACTACATATGATATACCTTGTAAAACAGTCAACGTCAGACACATACATTAGTTCATCGGACAATGAGCTAAGGAAAAAGGGCTATGTATATGCTTTGGACAACTCCAACGTGACGAAATACAGCCCAACACTGCTGATGGAATTGAATAAATAGCCATCAGAGTTTCTGATAGACACGTGTGCCATGGTAAATGTGATAAGTGAGCAGGCAAACAAGGAACTACAGTGTCCTCCGCAGCTCAGTCCAGCAACAGTTGAAATGTACCCTTACGGAGCAATGTCTCCCCTGAAATGCCTGGGACAGTTTGAAGGCACCTATCGCTACAAGTCACAGGAGAAGAGGATACTTATACATGTACTGGCTATGGAAAGTGAAAGCGTATGCATAATCAGCTTCAAGACAGCCCTCTGTGGGATGTATCGACCCACTCTGCTATGCTATGCAGCATCACTCAGATAGTATGGTGCAAGGAACTGCAACAATGGTGGCAAAACTCTTGTGCGCACCAAAAACATACACAAACCGTACACAACCGTACCCATGGTGCATGTGTGGTGGAATAGAGCACACCCTTCAGAAAATGTGCCAGTGGGCTCCATGACCAGCCAACAGAGGGCAAGAAGCAGCGCTTTGCAAATTAAACTTCAAAAGGTGCCTATAAATGACATTTGCTTTGTGCTAAAAACTCCAGAATGCCTATAACACAACACTTCTCATCATTAAAAATCTTGCTTGGCGCTAAAATTCATGTAAAATAAGAAAGAATTGCGAACATACAAAGTCCTAGGGCCTCATTACACGGATGGCGGTAGGGATTTACCGGTACCGGTAAAATACCAGTACCGGTAAATCCTTACCGCCTTACTACGAGGTCCCTTTGCGGGTTGGGGGATTTTTGCAGGCGTTAAAATCCAACCCGCTAAGGGACCTCGGAGCTAATTACGGCACCGCAAAATTGCGGTGCCGTAATTAGCGCCTTCCCCATTCCCATAGAGCCCTATGGGGCAGAAATGGGAATGGGGAAGGGCAATGGTGGAAGGGGGATTTACCGCCCCTCCAACCTTGGAATGGGGCGGTAAATCCCCTTTCCGCCAAGGCGGTGCCAGTATTTTACCGGCATGAGCCATGGCGCTAATAGCACCATGGCTCACCGCCTACCGTGTAATGAGGCCCCTAATGTGAAGAGCAAAACATTCATCAGACAAACTGGATTGTCTGTAAACTGACAGCCCCTGTCAAAATCTGGGTGCAGTACCCTGAGCTACCTGAATGACAGCTGTCAGATGAGTTACTGATGAAACTTCAAAGTGATCTAAATTAAAAAATTCTGCCGGATTAGCAAACATAAAAAGGATTGTGGCTAAAAAGAATGCAGATCTCAGTTGCTTTTAGCTTTTATCCCACAGAGTTAAAGCTAAGAAAGTAATGTATTTATGTTTGATGCAACAAGTTTTTTCTGGATTTTTATTTAAGAATAAATTAGCTTGGCTGAGATGCAACCCTTTGGAAGTGGACAAACAGGTTTCTCCCAGAGGGAGAGATGTCCTCTCAGCAGAAACTCACTGGGAGATTCTAATTGTGGGTTAACCCAGACTCTTGCCTACAGAAAGAGAATGAACAATAGCAAGCCCTTCAACCCAATAAACAGAGGTGTGAGAGGGTCATAAATGGCTCCTGGAAGGAACAAACAAGGAGGGGGATGCTCCTGGACTCCAGGGAGAGAAAAAGTGGCGTTCTATTTGCGGTTAAGCATGAGCAAAGAACATTTTTTAAAGACTCATAACTTGTGATTCAAAATGGTGAAAAATATACCAAGGACGTATCTGTTAGTCTAATGTTTGGCTCCATGTTTTAAGAGGCGGCAGAACTGTGTAACATGTTCTGGACAGAAATGACAATATATGACAATATATGTGGTTTTATGTGCAATGTATTAATATTAGAATTGTGAAAATGTACACACACATCCCTATGTTAAACACACACATTTGTGGAAATGTGCATAACGTTTGCAAATTACGTTCATAGCAAAAAGGACAACATTTTGTAGAAACAAGACCCTACAGCTGTGGGATTTTGAGGAACAGATGCTACATAAAATATGGAATATTTGTGTGTGATTGATGTAAAAGTGACCAATGTAGAAATGTGTATTTAGTATCAAATCAAATTTTGAGACCAGTAGCTAAAGGGAGGTTCCTAAGAACTGTAAAGCAAACCATAAATTGTGACATCATCCGGCCTTGATCCAATCACTCAAGTGCAAGGCAGAGTTGAAGTGTTGATCCAATCCCAGCTCACAGGGGCGAGTTTAGCTAAGCCGGCCCATACACCGATTTTGTGATGTCATTTGAAAGGATAAATAGAGACCGCTGACAACACATAGGGACTGACTGATCCACTCACTTTCCTGATTACGGCATTCTACATCCAGCTTTAACATCCTTCCAGATCCAGATGCCAAGACTCTTGAAAGCAGTAAAGCCCTACTGACTTTCTGCAAGGCCTAAATCTTCCAACTTATTCTTGCAACCCAGTGAAGTGCTGTAGTGTGGGAAGGCCTTTTGAACTAGTATCCTGAAATTCTCTTGCTTGCTACCACTAGGCTTGCCTGAGGAACTCACTATCCAGCTGATTAAAATACCCACAGACTAAGAGGGCTGATCCTCTGCAAATCCTGTGACCGGCCTAGTTGATCCGATCCTGTGACGGATGTGCTGTTCTTCCTAGACCAGATCCAATCCATGATCAGAACTGACGGTCCAATTAATTTATCCTGTGAGTATTGATAGGAAGAACTGTGACCCATAGTATATTTGCATTGTCTTATCCCTATCTGAAACCCATCCAATTTTTAATTCAGAACTATAGTGTTGCTAGAACTATCTTTGCACTGACTATTTTCTCATCTTAAGGAGTAGAGTATCCACAACAGGCGGTTTATGCTGATCACGTGACTGTAATATCCATCTGTGGTATTCACTTTTTCATAGTCATAATCTATTGTAATCAACCCATCTGTAATTTTCATAAGTGCATTTCTGTTTTCCATTCTCGCGCCTATTTTACAAAAATGACCTTAACTAAAACCTCTATAACTCCCTCAGTTTTTATGACAACATTTCAACTCCTACTTGTACCTAACATCCTTAGCTGTGATTCTCCCGTTATAGCGAATATCGCATAAGGAAAAGCCATGATTTTACATTCTGAGAAATTTTACACGTGTGAAACAGCTTTAATTTATTTCCCACTTGGACTTTGAGATCTCAAATGTTTTCTTTTGACTGAATCATTGCTTGTGCTTGTTTGCAACTGTTCAAAGTGGCTCCCATAGGAATTTATAATAATTTAAGTATTTTTTAGCACATTTGGTGTTTTTGTTCAGTCAATTCAAAAGACAATTTCAAAGCCATTCTGACAGCTGCAAAATCAATTCTGTTTTTCTCTTGTGTTTGAAGGGGGAGGTGGGACTGCTATTCTGTTTGATTTGTGCTGTTCCTGAATACCTGCTATCTCCTCCCATCTCATCACATTTCCTATTGGGGGGTTGAGGAGTGTTGCAGGATGAACTCCTAACCATAGTGCCATCTGTTCTACGCCAATTCAAAAGTATTCTTTTCTGTGCTGCATTTGTGTTTGTGCTCATTACTTGATTCATAGTGTATTAAAGATATCATTCAGTGTTCTGTCACCCCATTGGTGATTGTTGTTTACCTATTAAAACATATTGTGATTACATTTTAAATACATAAATAAATATTTACCTTTGCAAACTAGCCTGATTCCTAGTTCAGTGTGACCGGAGGGGTCCAGGAGAAGGGTGTGATACGAGTGGTATATCGTTCGGAATATTAAACTTATAGATAAAAATAAAAAAAGAAGACCTCTTAGCAAGTTGGAGAGCCAGATGTAAAAACATCTTAAGACAACTGAACACAGACGAAATAACTCTAACAAATAATCCAGACGCAGTAAAAAAGAAACTATTCCAACAAGACCGTATCAAGATAATGGAGAAACGTGACCAACACAAATGCATGAAAAATAAAGCAATCGAAGCCAGAGGACTGAACACCCGAGCTAAATATCTCGAAATTTTCCCCTGTAAGCGCCTCAGAAATGTAAACATGAGGTTCAGGTTGAACCTTTTTGAGACTAAAGAGATAAAAAAAACAAAGGCAAGAACCTGGAAGCGAAGATTTCCAATGTCAATTCTGTACAAAGTTAGAGGAGACGTTGAAACATCTCGTATTAGAGTGTTCCGAGCTGAGAGACTTAAGAACACGATACTTAGGAGTTGAACTGGCGAAATTTATGACATACAGTCAGAAAGAATGTTGGATCAAATTCCATAATGATGACTCCCAGCAGCACCGATAGCCCTAGCACTTTATCTTGAAGAATTGCAAAAGCTGTTGATGAATGATGAAACAGTCAACGGCCGCATTGACGAATGAAGAGAATGAGTAGGGAAGACCAACTTTTACGAAAGAAAATACATTTTTTAACATAAGTTGACAGTGAAAAGTTAGAAAATAGTGTAATGAGCGCTCGTTAAGTAATAGGTTGTATGTAATTTGTGAAAAGGAATGAGCGCTCGTCACGTAATAGTTGTCTGTAATTTTTAAAATGTTTGTAACAAAATGTAATAAAATTAAAAAATAAATAAATAAGGGTTTCAATTGTGCACCACATGCTGGGATTGACGTGGGTGTGTGCCGGATTGAAATCACTTACAGCTTGGGGGCTCGTCTGCAGATCCTGAATTTGACATACGACTCGTGACAGTCTAACATGGCGTGCTAGCCTACGGGGTACATATACCTTGTTGGGTTACCATACTGTGCTACACTGTACAAGCACCCCTCAAAAGAAATACTCAAAGGAATTGGGCCTGTTTGCAAAAGTAAAAGAACCCTGAGAAAGTCAGAAGGAAATTAATATTTCCAGAATGGCGACCCCAGTGGAAATCAATATTGCTAGGGAACACCTATTGCACAAATTGTCTGTTAGGGGTGAATTGCCAGAACAGGAAGAACAGGTATGGCTGCAGGGAATAAAACAGCAAATCACTGAAATCTATCTTGATACCTGGCAGGACAAGTGGCCATTACATCAAGCACTTAGCGAATTGTATATGAACCCTAAAATAAAAGAGCAGCAATGCAAAATTGCCAAAATACCGGCCTACCTGTACCTCCACATAGGAGTCATACAGGAAAAGTATGCAGACCATCTAGATTTCACAAAGAGGCAACGGGAAGCACTGCAGAAAATGCAGAGCATTCTGAACTCTGCAGAGCAAAGGCTCCAAGATAGCAAAGAATCTGAAAATGAGGCTAGCCAGTATGCCGCCAAACTCCAATAAGATCTGGCTCTCTTACTGCAAAAGAATGCAGAGCAAGATACACAGGTACAGGCACTGCAAAAAGAGTGTCAGGAAAGGTTGGACTCTTTAAAACAGAGTCAACAAAAGCTGGTGCAACAATTAACTTTTAACAGAGTCTGTGCAGAACAGCTCAACGTCTTACAAGACCAGATACAAGACCAGATAGACCAATTAAAAGAGGAAAATAATAAACTAATTATTAAAGACCTAGAATCCCAAGCAGAGTTTGATGAGGAGCACCAGAAAGCTGGTGCATTCCAAAAACTGACCCGGATGAGCAGAGGGGCACTCTAAGTCAGGAGAGGGACGCCTTAGGCCAGGAAGTCAGCCATTTAAAAACAAAGTTGGAGGAAAGAAAGCTGGCCCTTCAGGAGTTTGGGGAAATCAAAACTGATTATGAAAAACTGTTAGAGCACACCAGATGGGTGGAGGATGCTTTGGCAAAGAACAGACTAATAACGACCAAACTCAGGAGGTGAGTCTCCTGCAGCAAAAATTGGCCCAATTCTCCCAAGTCATGCAGGAAGCACAGAGAGACAATGAGGCTCTCTGTGAAAAGAATGACAGGCTCCATAAACAGATAGCCATGCAAGAACAAATCATAGAGACCTGTACAGCCTTAATAGAGGAACAAAAGGGTCAGATTTTGGCATGTCATCAGGGAGTAGGGGTGGAAAGAGATGAGGTAAGATGAGAAACCCCTGAGCATAACCTCAGGACCGCTGGCATCAGGGACTTTAATCCCTTCAGATCCGTGGACTCTGCCACCCACATGTCCACTGGCTCATATAAACCAAGAGCCACAGGGATGGTAGACTTCAACGCAATGGGAAATATGGGACTGACAGATCAGCGCCTCCCAGAAATGGATGGGTGGGCATCTATGTACAGGTTCCCAAATATTAGGGCCAGCCTTTCTGATCAGGGAGACTCCAGAGAGGGGAGAATCAGAGAACTGGATCCTCAAAAATATCACCTAACAAGGGATCAGTCAGTCAAATTTTGTGGCGAATTCCATGAGACTAGGCCCACAAAGAGCATTTTAAAAACCTCTTCCCAGCTAGGACGGTGGGGGGGGGGGGTAGTCAGCAAATCCTGGGAGCAAGGGAGAGTCAGAAGACTCTTCTGAGCACCACAGGTTTCAAGAGACTAGGCCCCCACATTCTGCCAGCCATTCCCAAGCCCGCAGAATCAGGGAAAGCCTAGAGGATCAGACAGCCACCTCTGGTAGCAGTGCCTCTGAGTCAGAGGATGAGTGGAGAAGGGTGACCAAAACTAAAAAGGCCAAAACAATTAAGAGAGCCCTATTGAAAGATCCCCTGAAGCAAATCAAGGCTATTAACAGCATCATAACGCCCTCCCATAAAAATGCCAAATATTCAGTTTGGGAGCACCTCGAATTGTTTGAGCAAATGATGGAGACTTTCTACCTGAAGGACAGCCAAAGCTGTATTCAGTATGTCAAGTGCACATTTTCACCTGAATACTATAGTTTCCTTGAGGGGCTAGAGGATCAGAACGACTCAAGATGGTCCACCTATAGGTCAGCCATCTTAAATCATTTAGCAATACACAGAAACCCTCAAGAGGCCTGCAAGGCAGCCTACAATCTGCAATGAGGGGAAGACCAGGCCCCACAAGAATTTGTTCAAGAGCTGAAACGTACATTTGCGCAGACCACCAGGAGGATGTGCATAGACAGTAGGGAATTTATCAATACATTCTTTCATGCCCTCCCTAAATACATTATGAGCCAGCTGGTGGGGGACTTTCATGAGAAAAGATCACTAAGTGCCAATAAAAGCCCAAAACCAACCAACACCCCTGCTGCTGCTAAGGAGGCGGAGGTGGAGGTTGCCCCCATTTTAGATCTGGATATGGGGGGGCCTAAAAACATTCCTGCACAAAGTCCCACTAACCAAAGACCCAGAAGGCCCTCGGGCCAATCCCAAACAGGGCGTCAGGGAGATAACCCCACAAATGGGACCCCTAACCCCCCTGACTACATCAGCCCCCGTTACAAGGGCAATAAACCCATTGTGGGCTATGTGTGGACTCCTCCAGCCCAAGGGGGGGGTCTAACCAGGCAGCTGCCAACCCAGGAAACCTCCCTCCTCACTTTGCCCTGGAGGGCAATAATCCCCCAAATGCCAGGTTGAATTTCTTTCCCCGGTACCCACCAAACACCAACCCCCATAACAACCCTTCTTTCTTTCTCCACTTTCCTGAGCCCAGACAGCCCAATCCAGGAGAGGGGAGGCCAAGGGTGGAGGGGTACCAAAACTATCCCAACCAAGGGTATTACGGGAGAAGGGACAGTTACCCTTCCAGTGATCAACCTAGGGTAGACCAGAGAAGCCCGTATAAGCCAGAGCGGGTGTCCCAACTGGAGCGCCAGGTCCACAACATGGCACAGGATCTGGCTAGCATGCTGAGGGCTCAACAGAACCCTCAGATGAGCATGGCGACTCAGAACTCCTCAAATCAAGGGTCTGGTGCTCCAGAGCAATGATGGGTAGAGAACCCCGACAACCCACCAGTTCCCAGGGAGGAGGCACAAGGGGAAGGGTGGTGTAATGCTTTAGAGGAAGCTTCCTTCCCCACTTGTGAAAAGCCCCTGGAAACCCAGGAACCGGAACCAGAATCTCCTGCCCCCAAAAAATCTTCACCCTAGGGAACAGAGGGCAGGCAGGAGAAATTACTCCTCTCCATGCGACACCTCCTTCGACGTCTTGAGAGACTCTGGCTCAAATCTCCTTCGCTATCCAACCAAACCTCCTACTTCTCTTACCACTCCCTTTATGACTCTTGCCTCTCCTCTGCCAAACACTCCTACTACTCTAACCTTCTTCAAACCCAGGCCTCCCACCCCCGCCGCATCTTCCAAACACTCTCTCATCTTCTCTCTCCCCCTACCCCTGATCCCTCAACCTCCTCCACCCTATCTCCCTCCGACTTTGCTAACTTCTTCTCCTCCAACATTCTTTCCCTTCGGCAAAAAATCTATTCCTCTTCCTTCTCCCCCCCCTTCCTCCTTCTCCCCCTCTACCTACATGACTGACTTCTCCCCTGTCTCCCCTTCTGACGTCTCCATCTTCCTCTCCAAACCCCACCCCTCATCTGCTCCAATTGACCATTTCCCCTCCCTTCTTATTCCTAAGATCTACCCTCTTCTTATTCCCTACCTAACTTCCTTCTTCAATACCTGCCTTTCCTCTGCCACCTTTCCCTCTGCTTTCAAGCACGCCACTATCATTCCTATTCTGAAGAAACCTTTCCGCTGACCCCCTACTCACCTCTAATTTCCATCCTATCTCACTCCTCCCATTCCTCTCTAAACTTCTTGAGCGCCTCGCCTACTCGCAGCTCTACCTTTGTCTCTAATCTCTCTCTCTCCTTCCACCTTCTCAATCTGGCTTCCGCCCTAAACACTCTCCTGAAACAGCCTTCACTTACATCCTTAACTCCCTCCTCTCCGCTCGACACTCTAAGCAATCCTCTGTCCTCATTCTTCTTGATCTCTCAGCTGCCTTTGACACATTTGATCACCCCCTCCTTCTCAACACTCTCTCTTCCTTCGGATTCACAGGCTCCGTACTCAACAGGCTATCCTCTTACCTCTCCTCCTGCTCTTTCTCTGTTTCCTGGGGTGGCCGCTCCTCTCCATCCCAGCCTCTAGAATACGGAGTACCCCAAGGCTGGGTGCTCGGCCCTTTCCTATTTTCACTCTACACCTCCCTCCTTGCCCCTGTCATCTCCTCATTTGGCATCTCTCACCACTTCTATGCTGACGACACGCAGCTCTTCCTTTCCTTCTCTTCCTTCTCTCCTGATCTCCACCTTAAACTCTTGGCCTTTCTTACTGCCATTAAAGACTGGATGTCTTCTCGCTTTCTTTCCCTTAACTGTGACAAAACTGAGGTACATTTCTTCCCCTCTAACTCCCTTCCTCCTCCCTCTCCTACTCCTTTCATTCACTTTCCTCCCTCTAACCTCACTTTCTCTCTCCATGCTCGCAACTTAGGCATTTACTTCGACTCTTGTCTCACTTTTTCCCACCATATCTCTCTCACCTCTCGTGCCTTTCACCGCTATAGCATTCATAAAGTCTGCCCCTCTCTTACTTTCCATGCCACTAAACTTGTAATCTCCTCCCTAATCTTCTCTCGCCTCTTCTACTGCTCCTCCTTACTCTTTGGTCTACCCACCTCACATCTCTCCCCCCTCAAATCTATCTAACATTCGTCCATCTGTACTCTCTGTCTCCTCACCTCCCGCAATTACATCTCTGCCTCCCTATCCTCCCTTGGCTGGCTTCCCTTTCACTGCCAACTTAAATATCATTTTCTCTGCTTAGTCTTCAAATCTCTCCATAATCTTGCTCCCCCTTAACTCTCTTCCCTTCTCTCTTTCTACACTCCCTCTCGCCCTCTTCGCTCTGCTGACCACTTCCTCCTCACAGTTCCACCTTCCCTTTTGTGCCTCCTCCTACTTCCGCTCTTTCCAACTCCTAGCTCCCCTTCACTGGAACTCCTTACCTCTCTCAATCCACTCTATCTCTACCTTTTCCTCATTCCATTCCTCCCTTAAATCTCTCCTTCTCCACTCTCTGCCATGATTCCTCTCTCCCTCCCCTCCTTTCCCCCACGTTTCAGCTCCCTCCTCTCCCCTCCACTCCATCCTCTTCCCTACCCCTCCATCTCCCTCCTCCTCCTCCCATTCTTCCCTCCTCCTCCCAGTTCTACTCCTCTACTCCCTTCCCGTCTGTCTAATTGCTCCACATATTGTTTTGTTGATCTGTTTCTAAATTTGTATCTTGCTTCTATTGTAACTATTATTTCTGTTATTGTTAAATGTATACTGTTGTTAAAATGTGTAGCGCTTTGGCGTAAAGCGCTATATAAACCTAATAAAATACAAATACAAATACAAATAAAGAGCCTAAAAAGGCCCATTTTGTGGAGGATGTTTGAATCTTCCAATTAGAAGGAGAGGGGTCCTCAGAGAATTCTGGGAAAATGCTCTTCTCCTTCAGGGATGGGGGAACACCTCCCAAAGAAAAATCGGTCCCAAGTAATCCTGATCAAGACTGGGTAAATGTGGGGACTGAGTTTAAACCGCCCTACATTGAACCTCAGAATGACCAGCAAGAAAGTCAACTTGTTCAAACCAATTCTAGTGACTACCTCCAAAAATGCGGGGCAGCCCAGAATCAGAACCAGGGGAGCCCAAAACTCCCCCCATCTCCAACTGTCACCTTTTTCTTATAGGTTCCCAAGATCCCAAACAAAATCATGCCCAAACCTATTCTGGGGACTGCCTCCAAAAAGGGAGGGGGGTTGCCCAGAACCAGAGGAGGAAGAGTTCCCTACCGCCTCAAAGCCCTTCTGAGGACAGTCTCCAAAAGGGGGGGGACAGCCCCGAATCAGAAAGGGAAGAGCCCGAGACTCCTCAAATCACTGAGTATGAAGCCGTGTGCTCAGATACCCAAACTATCCAACTCCATTCTGGGGACCGCCTCCTGGAAGGGGGAAGCAACCCAGAACCGGCCCAAGAGGAACCCCAAACCTCACCAACCACTTATGTTGACTGCATTCAGAAAGGGGGGGCAGCCCAGAAACAGAACAAGGGTAGCCCGAGACTCCCCAAATAGCGGTGTGTCAAAATTATGTGCTAGATTCTTCAACTTCAACACCGTCTCTTGACACAAATATCCCGGTGTCAGAGTCAGAAATAAGTATATTGAACATCAAGCTTACCCAGAACACCCATTACCTTTGCCCCTTGGAGGAGAAGGAAGGTAGATTCTACGACTCCATCCAGGTGCAAGGGCAATGTGCAATTCCAGCACTGGTGGACACTGGAGCCCAAGCAACTTTGCTGTCAAAGAGAGTCCTTGGGCCTCATTACAACCTGGCAGCTTCAGATCGCGGTGATTCCATGACGGCGGTAATAAAGTTTCTGTGTCCGCAAGGTTGCGGAAAGACCGTCCGATTACGTGCTGTCGGTCGCGCGCACCACACGGACGCGGAAACGTTGTTACCGCCATCACGGAAAAAGCCATGGAAATGGACATAGCGCTGCCACAAGTAGCGCAAAACCTGTGTCCGCCTCTGTCGCCACGGAAACGGAAGCGGAAATACCATGATCGCCAAAAATCAGAAACAGAGAGGCGGCCATCATATAAAGCACAATCCATTGCCATCCAGAGTCAGCACAAGCACAATCCATACTGTGAGAAGGCAAAAGGGACCACCAGCATGTCTGCCAGGATTCCAGCGCAGAGGCAGCGCAAACAGCGCTTTAGTGAGGCAGAGCTAACTGTGCTCATGGAGCACATAGTGGAGTATGCAGAGATGCTGTTCAGTGCCGATCAACGGCGTGCCACACAGCAGTGGAGGAAGGAAGTGTGGGCGGAAGCAGCACGCAAGTGCACCGCTGTGGGCGTGACAGTGAGGAGCGTCAAGGACTGCCACAAGCGGTGGGACGACCTCAGGCTGAGGGTTTGTAACCTCATCTCCACACACCGCCAACGCAGCAGTGGGACAGGTGGAGGACCCCCTTCCCCAATGAGGCTGCAAGCATGGGAGGAGCGTTGCAGCAGTGTCCTCCACCTTGAGGGCATTCATGGGATCGGGGAGGCTGAGGCAGGAGTGAGCCCACCTGCAGATGCTGGTAAGTGGTCAAACATGAATGCCATATGAGAATATGTTGATGGCATTACAGTGCCAAAGGACCCATAACAACCCCCCCTGGCAGTGCATGACTGGCCCAAAGGACCCATTAACAACCCGCCCCGGCAGTGCATGACTGGCCCAAAGGACCCATTAACAACTGCCCCCCCCAGGCAGTGCATGACTGGCCCAAAGGACCCATCAAGATCCGTATGGCACCCAATATCACAACAATGCATACCCCCAGCAATCAGATGCATGTAACAAACACTATACAATGACCAACCTGTATGATGCATGTCATGCACCCATCAGCCACCACCACAACACTAATTGCATGACCTCTGTGTCCCCACAGCCGTATCCAGTGACAGTGACACTGCACAATAGGCCAGGCAATCAGCACCGGCACGTGGCCAAGCCATCGCCCCTACACAAGAGGATGCTGCCAGCAGTTCGGCATCTCTGCCCCCACTACCAACTGCAACAGATGTGCCGGCCACCACCACCGACATCCCCACCATCTCCACGCTGCCTGAGGCAAGACAGGTGCCACAGGAACCCACCATGCCCACCCAAACCAACACAGAAGGCAGCTGCACTGCACAAGAGGCGGCCTGTAGTGACAACAGTGCCCCGGTAGAGCACTCTAATACTAAGCCACAGGGGGAGACGCCCACATTTGATGACCTGGGTTCCTTCCATCAGTGCAGCTGGAGTTTAGCCCCACTTCACTCAGAAGTCCCATGAGGTCACCCACCCCATCCATGGCAGAGCTGAATTCCCGCATGCAGCGGATGGAGGAGCAGCAGGCAACCCTCACCCAGCTGGTGGAGAGGCAGCTTGAAGAATCTTGGCTGCAGATGGAGTGCTATAGCACGTCAGTGCGTCACCTCTCAAGGTCTATTGGACGCTTTGCCAGCACAATAGTCACCCTGGCACGCCATGTGCGGGAGGGTAACAACAACACCTCCAGGCTCATTGAGGCCATGTTGATTTGGCAACAGGCAAATCTTGCACGTATGCCATCCATACCGGATTCTGTGCCATCAAATACCACCACCCCATCAAGCTCCACTACTGCCAGTCCAAGGAGGCGCTAAAGTCAGCTAACGGGGCTCTCGGGCAAGGATGCACAGGCACAGAAGCGCACATGGAAGTGATATGTGTGTGGGGCACTGCAGGACACACGTGGACTTGAAGGGTGTGAGGGGTGGGTACGTTTGGGTGGTGGGGGAGGTTGTTTTGGGTGTTTGAACATTGGGGCCTGGGTGGGGGTGAGTACGTTTGGGTGGTGGGGGAGGTTGTTTTGGGTGTTTGGACATTGGGGCCTGGGTGGGGGTGGGTACGTTTGGGTGGTGGGTGGGCTCGGGTGTACAGCTTCCCTAACCATTTCACCTCCTTCCCTGTTGTGAATTCATCAATATATCATCATTTGAAAGCAAAACATACATGTGTGGACATCTATCATTTCATTTGCAGTACAACAAATCATTTATTGGCATCACTCTATGCATTGCTGTGAATGTGCTGTGTCTCATCCCGTGCTCTTTGGCCATCAAGTGGACCCCCAGGGGGAGGTGGTGCCATCCCATCCCCATCCCCATCTTCTTCATCTGCATCTGGGGGCATTGGGATGTTCCTGCGCAGGCACAGATTGTGCAGCATGGCACATACGAGCATGATTTTACCCCTCTTCACTGGGCTGTACGGCAGTGCTCCCCCAGATCGGCTCAGACAGCGGAAACGGGCCTTCAGCAGTCCAAATGTCCTCTCAATCATTCCACGTGTGCGGACATGTGCCCTTTTGTATGCCTCTTCATGCCTGTTCCTTGGTCTCCGTACAGGTGTCATCATCCATGGCGTGAGTGCATATCCAGCATCACCTACATGGGATGAAGATGGGGGGACATGTCAATGTTAGTGGTATCATGTCTTAATCTGATGCTGTGCTATCTTGTATCATTGTTCATTCATGCATATGTGCCATGCAGTGGTTGGAAGTGTTCATTGGGCATCACAGTGGATGTCCCCAACTGGATATTGGCCTACACATTTACGTGCATGTATACTGTGCCCTGCGGGTGACATTGGATTGTGAGTATGTCATAGTGCAGTAATGTGCACACATGGCAGAGTGACTCCACTGTACTGAAGTAGTCAATGCACGATGTCTCATTTACAGGCCTCTCGTGCATTGGGAGGGCAGTGTTCCATTTGTGGGTGGGTGTCTGCAGTGGCACAAGGTGTATGGGACAGTGACAGGATGGGCTGTGGCAGGGTGTGTACAGGCGCACTGTGGTGACCTGTCATGTCTTCGTTTGTGATGTTTGGTATCCGCTGTCTATTTGGTAGATGGGAGGGGGGGTGATGCATGTGCGGTCCAGCGGCACACTCACATTGCTCATTGGCCTGGACATATACATAATGCTTCAACAGGGTCAGAGCATTGTCAGCTGTACTCACCCAATAGCCATGTGCTTTGTCCGGCATAGCGTTCCATGTACCGTGGCAAAGTGGAATTCCGCAGTACCATTGAGTCATGGGTTGAGCCTGGGAAACGTGCGCAGCAGTGTGTAATCAGTAGCGTGGCATCACATACCATCTGTACATTCAGTGAGTGATACTGTTTCCTATTGCAGAACACCGTCTAAATTGCACGTGGTACTGTCAGCTCAATGTGGGTGGGTGCAGTCAAGTGCACCTATGCAATTTGGCATGCCTGCTATGGCATGGAAGGCCAACTTTGTGGCAATGACCTCGGGGAGAGTACGGGGTAGGGCTATGTGTTCCGACACATGGTGCAAAAGGGCATCCAGTACCTGTACCAGGAAAACAGAAACAGGGTTGTGATATGCCGTGCAGCTCACTGACCGTGTGTTGATAGGTGCCAGTGCCAAGGAAATGCAGCACAGACACAACCTTCAGGGGGGGGGGGTGGCAGTGGGGGTGTCTATGTGGCTGCTGATGTCGTCCTCAATAATGCCAGTGAAGTACAGGATTATTGGGCGGTCCAGCCGGTATAGTGTGTGGATCTGTCCTGGGGTAAGGTTCCAGGGTGAGGCCCTGATGCATGGTATTGCAGGCTGCTTGCGGGGTTGTGGCGGCTGCACAATGGGGTTTGCCATAGGTGCAGGGTTGGCTGGTTGGCGCCTGCGCCTCCTCCGCCTCCTCCTCTGCACCATTACTGCCATCATGTGCAGTGCTGCCTGTTGGTTGAGTAGGCCCAGTCCAAGTGCTACTAGAGCTGCTGCCTGCATGGTTCTGTGTTGTGTTAGGCTGGGTGTGGCCCTTTTGTGGGCTCCCAGTGTGCTGCTGGGTCCAGCTGGGCTGATTTGGTGCACCTGTGCCCTGATTCTGTTTAGCGGGCACTGTTTAACGTCATGTTCGCGGTGGTGGCGGTACCGGCACCGTGATCACGGTTTTAACGCCATTTTTCTGGCGGTGTTTCCATGTCCACGCTAGTTGTGATGCTCGTGGTGTTTCATGTTGCCGGTAACGGAGGGGTTTCCCTGCAGGTGGACTTTACGGGACCCTTAACTCCGTGGTGGCGGTTTGAGGAGGTGCTATTTCCGGGGCTGCGGGTCATGATTGGGCGGACGTGGAAACGGTGCCGGTATGGTCTTACCGGCGGCGTTAACTCCGGACCGGTGTACTTGTAATGAGGCCCTTTGAGTAGCTAAATTCGGGAAGGGGGGAGAAATACCAAACTCCTCTCACCCGTCTTCCTGAAAAGCTCCAAAACTTTGACAGGAAGGAAATTCCTGTTGAAGGGTCTGCAGAGCAGGAAATTAAAATTGGGTGGCACACAATGAAGCGCCCGGTCCTAGTTGTGGTGCCAGAGGGAACACTCTGTCTATTAGGGAATGACATCCTCCACAGGCTGTCTCCCCTCATAGATTGTGTAAACAAGGAACTCTGGACCCATACTCACAGACCAATTAAATTAAAATAAAGCATCAACCATGCAAGTCTAAATGGCACATGCCACATGGTTGAACAAAAACCGGACCTAATTAGGTTCTACTTTCAAAACAATGTCATTTTCAAAAGTGCATTTCTGTTTTCCATTCTCGCGCCTATTTTACAAAAAAACAACCTTTACTAAAACCTCTATAACTCCCTCAGTTTCAACTCCTACTTGTAACTACCATCCTTAGCTATCCATAGAATCCAAATCAAAGTGTGATTCTCCTATTATAGCGAATATCACGTAACTAAAAGTTTGCCGCGATTTTACATTCAGAGAAATTTTACACGTGTGAAATTGCTTTAATTTATTTCCCACTTGGACTTTGAGATTTCAAATGTTTTCTTTTGACTGAATCATTGTTTGTGCTTTTTTGCAACTGTTCAAAGCGGCTCCCATAGGAATGTATAATAATGTAATTATTTTTGACCACATTTGGTGTTTTTGCTCAATCAATTCTAAACACAATTTCAAAGCCATTCTGACAGCTACAAAGTAAATTCCGTTTTTCTCTTATGTTTGAAGGGGGAAGGTGGGACTGATATTCTGTTTGATTTGTGCTATTCCTGAATAGCTGCTCTCTCCTCCCATATCTTCACATTGCCTTTTGGGGGTTGAGGGATGTTGCAGGGGGAACTCAAAACCCCTGATAGTGCCATCTGTTCTACACCAATTCAAAAGTATTCTTTTCTGTGCTGCATTTGTTTTTGTGCTCATTACTTGATTCATACCGTATTAAAGATATCATTCAGTGTTCTGTCTCCCCCTTGGTAATTGTTGTTTACCTATTAAAAAATATTGTGATTAAATTTTAAATACATAAATAAACATTTACCTTTGCAAACTAGCCTTATTCCTGGTTCAGTGTGATCGGGTAGGGGGGATTCCAGGAGAAGGGTGTGATACGAGTGGTATATCATTCAGAATATTAAACTTATAGTTAAAAATAAATAAGGGTTTCAATTGCGCACTACATGCTGGGCTTCACGTGGGTGTGTGCCAGATTGAAATCACTTACACGTCGACATTGGGCCTGATACATGTACTGTACAAGTGGATGGTGCACAAATATATTGACCTGGTGCACATGATCAAAGAACTCCATCCAACCCTGTTTAAAGGGATAGGCAAGTTGTTCAACAAACAGATCAAATTGCACAAAGATAAAGACGTTGCACCAGTAGCGCAACACTACAGAGAGATACCAGTAAATATTCAACTGAAAGTTGAAGAAGATTTGAATAAGCTACTGCAACAGGACATAATTGAACCATCCACGGGACCCACTACATGGGTGTCACCCATCCTCCCTGTCGCGAAGAAGGGATCGGACACTATCAGATTGTGCGTAGACATAAGAAGGACCAACCTGGCCATCAGGAGAGAGAGAGAGACATGGCACTGCGTACTTGTTAAATGGTGCCCAGGTGTTCTCAAAATTAAACTTGCAAAAAGGCTACCATCAGCTCGTACAAAGCCCAGAAAGCCAGAACATCACAACTTTCGTCACCCACCTGGGGCTTTATAGATATAAAAGGTTGAGCTTCGGCATAGCCTCTGCCGCTGAAATCTTTCAGGCAGAGATTCATAATGTCATTAAACACATACCTAACTGTATAAACTACAGTGATGACATTATGGTGTTTGGGACCGATGTGGGAAAACATGACGAGACTCTATCTAGGGTGTGCATGGCCTTGGAGGCTGCCAATCTGATGTTCAACCGAAAAATGTGAGTTCCAGAAAGGTACACTGAAGTTCTTCACGCACATTTTCTCAGAGAAAGGCATGACTCCTGATCTGGAAAAGGTCACAGCACTCAACAAGACACCACCACCGACCAATATTTCTGAGCTACGATCCTTTCTGGGCCTTGCAAGTTATTGTACGCGGTACATTAAAGACTTTGCCATGGTCAGTGAACCCCTGAGAGCACTGACTAAACAGAATCCCATGTTCAACTGGTCCGATGAGAGTCAACATGCTTTCACAACAATAGGTGACAGAAGGGCTTGCGATCTCAAGTCAGAACTAAAAGTGTACACAAGCCCAGTCGGGCTGGGGGCAATTCTAGTTCAAATTGACCCAGATGATCACAGTCACACCCACATTGTTGCCTACGCCAGCCGAAACCTCTCGACCACTGAGCAGGCCTATTCTCAGGCTGAGAAGGAACGTCTAGCAGGGTTGCCAGACATTTCGTCGAAAAAAATTGGTCGACCAGACAAATGGTCGAACCAATTTGGTCGAAAACCAAATGGTCGAAAACATTTTTTTTTTTATTTAAACCCTTTTTTTTTTTGTTTTTTGGGGGGGTCCCTCCCAACCCCCTTTTTTTCCTCTAAAAACCCCTTTTTTAACTAAACGAAAACCCGAAAAATAAATATATAAATAATAAAAAAAATTCGACCATTTGGTTTTCGACCAAATTGCGTCGACCAAATTGCAGTCGACCAGTTTTTTTTCGACGAGTTGACTGGACACCGTCTAGCAGTAATGTGGGCGTGCAAACAAGTTCATCTTTTTTTCTTTGGCAAGTTATTTAAAGTAGTGACAGATCATCAGGCCTTGCTGTTCCTCTATGGCAATCCCCAAACCAAGATGCTGCTCCAAATTGCCAGGTGGGGTATCAGGTTACAGGGCTATTCATTCAAAATTGTGCACCGAGTGGGCAAGGAAGAGAACCCGGCTGACTTCTTGTCCCATCACCCAAGAAGTGGAAGCACCCCAGAACCCTCTGTGGCCGATCGCTATCTTCGCTATCTCATCCAGAAAGCGATACCACAGGGCATTAACACAGTTCAGTTAGCCCATGACGTAGAGGCAGACACTGCATGCCAGATAATGTGTGAAGGACTCCAGTCTGGACAGTGGAGAAGAGCCAAAGAGAGGGGTTGCCTCGAGTCAGAGGACATACGGAAGGAGGTGGCTAGACTGTTACAAGTAAGGCAGGAATTAGCCCTCTCAGAAGACAACATCCTGTAAAAGGGCACAGAATGCTGATACCGGCCTCGCTTAAAAAAGAAGGTGGTGGAACTCGCTCATGAAGGAGTTGTCTCCACGAAATGCATGCTAAGACAAAAGGTGTGGTTTCCACTGGTGGTCTCCATGGTGGAGGAAATCCTGGGGGAATGTCCAACATGTGTCTCATCACTCCAAATAGATATCCTGAACCATTGCGCTTTTCAGAACTCCCAGAAGGAGTGTGGGAAGCCTTGGCAGCTGACTTCTTTTGGCCTATCGAGCGGGGGAAATATGTCCTACCTATCATGGACAAATATTTCGATACCCAGAAGTCCAGCTAGTGTCCTCGACAGTGGGTCATCATGTCATACCCATAATGGACCGCTTTTTCACAGCATGTGGCATTCACTGGAAAGTAAAGAGTGACAACCGACGTCTTATTACTGGCCAGGACTTTGCACGATTCAGTGAGTACATAGGCGTCCATAATCAAAAGGTAGTGTCACTGTGGTGGCAGGCTAACAGCATGATCGAACAATTCATGGCCAACCTACAACCGGCTCTGCAAGTAGCCCGGAACACGGGTCAGCCTTATGAGCAAGTTCTGCATCAATTGCTAAGAGATTATTCTATTTTTTTTTTAAATGATATAGTTTATTAGAAACTTTTCATTTATAGATTTTAGGGATTTGCACACTGCGTTTCTCTAGGGCCATCTACCTACATAGACGCCTATATTCTCACGTTAAGTTCATCTAACGGTCACTGGACTGTTTTTGGATTTCGCAAGTGTTTTGTTCTCCAGTTCTAAAACATTCTGCAGGAATTGCACAACTGTAAAGATTAGATTATTTTCTTGTCCATTCATAATCAGTGTCCATCGGGTTTCAGTATCCATACACTGTGATGAGATGTTAAAGTGTGTGCCAAAGATGAGTATCTTTTGGGTAAGTTCAGGGCAAACCATTAGCAGATGGTATATCTGTTTAGGTGTCTCTTGTTTTTTGCAAAAACGGCAGTGCTGTTCTGAGGCAGATATTAACCGAGACATGGCTAATTTGTCTCTAGTAGGCAGAGTCTTTAATCGAAGTTCCATGTAGGTTGTACGAATAGTAGAATCTGGGAATCTTATCAGGTATCTTGGTAACTCGTTAATGGCGCGTATGTCAGTGTGACATTGAAGATTCCTACTGCACGTCTTTATCCAATAATTCTCCATGATTTTTTTTTTTTTTTTTTGCGATCATAGGAGCACCCCCCGCAGCTACACAGGGAAGAGTCCTGCTGAGATCATGTTTGGAAGGAACGTGCGTACACAGTTACCACAGCTTGGACCCCAGGAAGGGGATCGGCTTGCAGACGCTGCACTGAGAGGCCAAGATAGATTGGCAATACAACAAATGAAGGAATACACCTATGTGCGATGGAAAGTCAGAAAGTCCAAGCTGGAGGTAGGAGAGGTGGTGACATTATAGCAACCTCAGACGCACAAGATCACATCAGCGTTCAAAGATAAACCCCTGGTCATTACGGACAGGAATGGCTTGATGATCACGGCTCAAGGAGACCATGAACACACCACTCGAAACTCCTCGCACTTCAAAAGATTTCCCTTAACCAGCCCCCAGAGAATGAGCCGCCGGGAGGAGCGGATACATGAATATCTGTCCAATGAGTCTTATCAAGGAGATCTCAAAGATGCAGACACACTGGTGCAGAGAACAGAGGACGACCAGAGGAAAGGAGGTCCCCAGAGACTGTAAACTCCAGACCTCAGAGAGCAAGGAACAGACCTTGTTGACTCGTTGAAGAAATGGGTTGATCAGCCCCCGTTCCAGTTCATGTTAAAGTCCTGCAGGGCAACTGTTTAATTTGGGTGGGGATGTCATGTTGACAGGCATGTTATGGGGCACAGGGCGGAATGGGAAGCAGGGAGTAAAGTGACGGGGTGTCGGGTGGGGAAGAGTTCGAGAGTGTGAAAGAATAAAGACGTGTTGAGAGCATTGGGGCTCCGTCTCTTTATTTCATGTGGTATAGTACCAGCTCTGACTCATGCACATACACATGACTAAATACAAGTTCCATCAAATCTATTGTTTACAAAATAGCCTAATAAATTGTTGACTATTTCTGACCACTACTAAAGTGCAGGAATTATCTATTGCTAAACACGCATATAGGGGAAGTTGCAGATGGGCAGTGCAGCATCAGCATCTGTTCAGCACTGACAGAAAGTAACTTGAACGGATGTCATTTTCGAAATTCACCATCACTTTTGGTGACTAACCAGCATGCCCCCCTCTGCAGCAAAGACATAGCTGGCAGAGACATTTTTATGGGAGGGCAAAAGGGGCACTTGCCCAGGGCCCCCGCCTTGGTGGGGGGCCCCCACAAAGCTGCCTGAGCTGAAGAAGTAATATTCCATTGTTCACCAGTCCTAAATAACACACGTCAGGATATTTTATGGGGTGCTGCTGAGGGTCCAAACCCATTGCCTTTCTGTTTTGACAAGTACATTCTGCCTTGATCAATTCATCATGTAATGCTTTCTGTGTTCACTGTGGTATACATAGTTTGTGTGTTCCTTAGGGCACAACACTGTAGCGTTATTTCCTTCCTATGAGAATAATGTCGATTATGTGCAATAGGCAACGGTGAAATGCATATTGATAACTTCAGTGCCACAATGGTTCAGAAGTTAGCTCAGTGTGTGAAGCACTGATTGAAGACATGTGTTCATATGCAAAATTAGAATATCACATTCCAGCAAGGCTGGCTGTGCCTTTCCTGTGTCTGAAGTTTATAAACCTGCCTGCATATGTACTTAGTTTTGCTGAACAACATCTGCTATTATCAGCAATGCACCTGCACCAGATAGGGGTTTCTATAAAAACGAACATATCCATATGGTGAAGTACTAGAAATTGGTTTGTTCAGATGGGGTGGTGTAAAACCTAGGCAATCGTCTCCAATGATGGCATAAACTGTTAGTCCAAGAGATGAATAAGTATCCAAATTCAAGACTATGGAACGAAAGCATTCATGCTTGTATCCTGGATTTTCCAGCAGTCGATACAGTGATCCTGGTCAAATCATCTAATATATCTTACATTACTGTGCTGTCTTCTGTGAGGTTTGCCTTCTTCCATGCTGCTGGTATCGTTTAGCCCATTACTTGATCTTTCTTCTTTCTTATGTAGGCCATTTGGGTGGAAGGGTTGGTAGACAGAAGAGAGCGGACTGGATGTTACAGGCCTCAGGCAAGCATATTTTAAGGTTGGCTTGTTTGACACAAAAAAATTGTTTGCTTTTTGGTAAAAGTCAAAGGTTTTATGCATGTTCATAAATGAAAATTTCACAAGCCATTGTTTTGGAAATATTTAAAGCTTTAAAATACAAAAGACAAACCCAGATTAAATTTGTTAAATCACATCAATTGGCATGCTGGTAGTTATATACTTCCCTTGATGATGGAGAGAATGAAGCTATAACCATTCCCATTTTGCATAACACACTTCTATAATATTTTGTTTAAAAATGGTCATGTTGGGTAATGTGATTTGTGTACTTTCCAAGTCTGTTTTTCTAAAATAAAATTGTTTTAGTTCATGGTAAGAACTGGAAAAGAAAGTGTTCAAATGCATAAATTGCAGTTGGCAAAAATACCAGTTTCACCCCTTAACCAATGTTTGATCCTGGGCATCTCATTTAATCTTGTATTGCATAACCTTTCAATATTGCCACTCTCTAAACCTTTCAAAATTGTCAGCCCTTCAGATTGATTTCCTTCTCATGGTATGATCTTCATAACATACTTAGTCATGGTTTCACTGGCTATAGGATTGCTTCTACTTTAATAGTGAGCATATTTATATTGCACACCACAGGCATTTGATCATTTGATATCTAATGGCAACACTATTTGAAAACCATATCCCACATCTAATCTCAGTCTGTCTGGATAAAGGCACCTTTCATGGTAGTTTCTAATCTGCATCCACTATCCATGCTACAGTATGTGTAGCTTTCTTTTCCCTCCAATTGGTCTACTCTATCCATGCATGAGTACTTTTGCATTCTGTGGGGCAGCTAATGTGAGTTATCTGTCTATTATGGGTTACAAGTACCTTTTACATACAGTCCTGCATTAATACTATAGGCTGCATACCTTCCTGGATGCTTTTGATAAAAATTAACCTGTATGTGCTAGAACAATAACCCCTTCGTAGACTGCTAACGTTGGTCTTCAAATGCTACTTGATTATCATTCTGATTAAAGTAATAATGAAGAGGGTAAGGGGACTCAAAGGGAGTAAACGTGCTTATTATGCTGCGAGACAACATATCAACCTATAGGTTGTGAGTGCGACGGGTGGGGCACGGGGGGCGCAACCAGTATTCTTGATTCCTTTGGTTTGGTGGAGGGGGGGCCCCCAAGATGTCCGTGCCCATGGCCCCAAAAGTGCTTAAGATGGCCCTGCTAGCTGGCACAAAAGTCCAGGATAAAAAATAATTGCTTGCATGATATTGTATCAAAGACAAGCGGACACAGCAGGGAGTTGTATAAGGAATGATGGTAGCACAGGTTTATGATGTTGCTTTAACCCTGTGGCATCCACTTCCAGGCTATGAAGGAGTTCATAGGCATGAAAGATGAGGGGAATGTTGTGCACTCCTACTGTGCTATAAACACCTTACAGGAGTGCACAATCATACTTTCTATACATTAGTTCCCAGGGTTTTTCGCGCAGCCACAGATTAATGGTATGAGTGCAATGGGGGGGCGGGGGGAGTCGGAATACACATGGATGTGAAGTGGTGGTTGAATATAAGCATCTTAGATACACGATCAGAAAGGGTGCAGGCGTGACTTATTCACATACATATATTTCATACTGTGTGCCTGCTGTCACTATAGATGCCTGGAAGTGGCTTCTGAGTCTGCGTAAGGTGCCTGAAGTCAGGGGAAGTCAGGCCCCACACAATCAGAATTGTCTTCCCTCTATGTTTGCAATGCTGCTTCGCCTCTTTCATCTTCCATAACGATGACTCTTGATTCTCTGCACCTTTCTTCTCCATTTACTCCTGCTCAGAAATCACCCCAACAATGGCTTCTGCTACAGCTCCACTCCCTGCGATGTACCCTCTGCCAGGTTGAATGCTGCTGGGGTAAATCCAACTCCAGCTCTGATTCTTCTATGTTGTCTTCTATTCACTCTATATTTGATGCTGCTCTTTTCTCTGCTAAAGAAACATACTATTCTGATTTTCTGTATTCTTAATCTTCTCACCCTCGTCGTCATTTCCAAACTCTGATACACATTCTTTACCCTTCATCTCCTGTGCTTACCTCATGTTGTGTTATAACATTTGTATAGTGCCAAAATCCCTAAGGCGTCCAGGAGCTCACTTACAAACTAGGATCACATTGATTAAAGGCCGATATAGCGGGTGTTTACATAAACAGTGTAGTTTTCAGAGATTTCCTGAAAGCTGAATGATCTGTTTCTTCCCTAAGTATTTGTGGCAGATCATTCCATGCATATGTGGCCAAAACTGGGAAGGAGCATCCATTTCCCGTGTTCTCTTGACACTGGTCACTTTCAGGAAATGGGCTGAGGTAGATCGAAGGTCTCTGGTAGGCTTATGTACGAACACTTTATTCTGCATAGGTGCTGATCCATAAATGCACTTATGGCATAAGGTCAGAAGCATAAAAGAGATCCTGGCTGATACAGGCAGGCATTGCAGTTCCTTCCTGGCAGAAGTAGTAGGTTCATTATGTTTCATGCCATAAAATATGTGGATAGCCGCGTTTTGGATTCTTTGCTGTCTGGAGATGTTTTCCTTACTGGCGCCACAAAATAAGGCATTACAATAGTTCACTTGGGGAATAACGGATCTAACCTATTTTGCTCGATTATCTTTAGAAATTAATGGTGTCACCTTCCTTAGTACTCTCAAATAATATTGAGTATTTTTCACAACAGCGTCTACTTGGGTGCCTGTGTTCAAAGTGGCTTCTAACTATGTACCTAAGGTGTTTACCTTGTTTACTACTGCTATCTGGCTGCCCTCCACTTAATGAACTGGCAAAGGGGGGGGAGTGGGGCTATATTCTCCATAGATTTCTTAGATCCATATATCATTAATTCCATTTTACTGGCATTTTAAGACAGCCAATTTGTGGTCATCCCGTTTTTTATGACTTGATAGATCTCGCTGAGCTTGTCTTGGTCCGCCTGGTAATCTCCTGACAACTGTCACGCTCACCTTAGCTCTGCAGGAGTATCAGGAACCTCAGCTTGCGGCCCTCTCTTGCTTACTCTTTAGTGCGTCTGCATCTGAAGGGCAACAACAAGAAGACAAGTAGTAGTGAGTGAAAATAGGCCTAGTGGAAGTTGTAACCCCCACCCTTGTGTCCCTTAACCCCTCCGTGACCACCACCCCTCTATGTATGCGTGTGCTCACCTTATATGTTAAGAAGATTAGCTCTCCAACCTGCTTTCCTTCTTAGCAGTGGCGCTCTAGTTCGCTCCCACCAGTTACTTCACTGATGAGTCCTGCCCAGACCCGCTGTAGCTCGGATAATGCTGCGCCGTGGGTGAGTCTGTGTTGTACTATTTGACTTGCTTGCTGACTTGCCAGATGAAGTCTCTGCTGATCAGCTTCTTGTCCTTTTCACTATCTTATATGTACAGTAACGTTCTTGTGTAAATGCTAAATGCTAAATTGCTAAATGCTCATCTTGGTGCTTTTATCTTGCCTTTTAGTTAGCACATTCATAAAAAGGTTCTTAATGCTAATATTCGTTCGTACTTTTGTAACTCACTGTCCTTTTCCCTTTTTTGTTTTACAGGGTTCCGGTTAATTGCACCTTGGAACGTGGCTGCGGGTGACCGTAACAGCTGACGGCTTGCGGAGGGTCACGGAGTAGATGGCTGAGCTGTAGATGCGTCGGGGGGCGCAGCTGATGAGGACCCGGAGACACGACGTGTTGTTGAAGAGCCGTGGCCGATGATGGAACTGAAGAATGCAGCAGCCGGGCCGACGCGGACAAGCGGAGCCGCGGCCGATGATGGAACTGAAGAATGAATCAGCTGGGCTGACGTGGGACAAGCGAGAAACAGGTAGGGTTGACGGATCGTCAGATATGCTGGAGATGAAACCAAAACTTCAGGAATACGATGGAGCTCCTCAAAGTTGTTAGCAGGGGGGCTGTTGAAGTTACAGGTCCACGGTGCGCATTCCGCTGCCTGCTGGCAGATTAACATGATGCGTGGAATCAAGCCTGGAAACTAGACTGCAGCCTCCAACAGTGTTTGGCTGCATTTCCTCCATGTTGGATGGCCTCTCCTAAGTTCCATAATGTACCAGGTATCTTGGAATCTAGTATGTTTCTGACCTCATATTCTAGTTCCCCATCTATGATTGTAGGTGTTGGAGGTGCTTGTATCCGTGTGTTTGGCCGAACAGGTTTCAGGAGAGAAACGTGGAATACTGGATGGATTTGCATGTTAGCTGGTAAGGTTAGACTAACTGCCACCGGGTTGATGATTGCTTCAATGACATATGGGCCCAAATACCTCGGATGAAAAGTTCGGGGTCCTTTTAACAAAATATATTTTGAAGCTAACCACACCGCATCTCCAACTTGATACTCTGGGGCTGCTTTTCGATGCCGATCTACAGCCTTTCTCTGTCTTTCCTTAGCCTGTGTCATCATCTCAGTGGCCTTTTTAAAGGTTTGTTTGATGGTGGTGTGCAAAGTCTTAACTGCTGGCAATTCCAATTCTTCAGGTGGATCAAACGTTGATGTTTGTGGATGTCATCCGTACAGAACGTAGAATGGGCTTTGCCCAGTAGTGGAGTGTTGCGAGTTGTTATAGGCGTATTCCGCAACCCATAAGACATCTTTCCAGGTACCTTCCGATTGACGGAGTAAACACCTGAGGTCATGCTCAAGTGTTTGGTTGGTACGTTCCGTTTGCCCGTTGGTTTGAGGGTGGTGACTAGTCGCTAGACGTACTTCAACTTGGGCCAACGTGCAACTTTTCTTCCAAAACTTGCATATGAATTGGCTACCGCGGTCCGAGATAACAACGGTTGGGAAACCATGTAGTCTGACTATATGTTCTAGAAATACCTTTGCCGTAGTGAGTGCTGTGGGTAGACCTTTCAGAGGAATAAAATGGGCCATCTTTGAGAACAGGGCCACAAAAACCAGTATGGTATTGTAGCCGTTGCAAGGAGGAAGGTCTGTAATAAAGTCAAGTGACAGAGTGTGCCATGCTGTTGGTGGAATAGGTAACAGACGTAAAGGCCTGCTGGTTTCTGTTTCTGGGATTTGTTCTGCGCCCAAACGCCACAGGAAAGCACAAAATGCATGACATCCTTCCGCCACGTGGGCCACCAATAGGTTTTTTGTATTTTAGCCATGGTCTTGGCAATTCCTGGGTGCCCTTCCAGCAACATGTTGTGGTACATGGTAATGACCTTTTTTCATTGAGCTTAAGATATAAACGGTCTCGGAAATATGGTAACCCATTGTTTAGCGTGTGTTGACTGCTCTTGCTGATCCATGCTTGAAGGTCTTCCTTACTCATGTGGCACAGAATGTCGGCCTTCAGGTCGTCTATAGATTTGAGTGTGGTGACTCCCAGTATCTTGCATTCAGGGATTATGGCGATTGTTTCAATTTTATCGTATGTCTTGTCTCCCTCGCCTAAACATGACAGCGCATCTGCTTTACCATTGCACATCCCTGGGCGGTACGTGACTACGTAATCGTACTCTGCAAAAAATAATGCACATCAAAGCTAGCGAGATGATTGCGCTTTTGCCATCTTCAAGTATTGCAGATTGCGATGGTCAGTGATGACGGTGACCGTGTGTCGGGCTCCTAGGAGGTAATGCCTCCATTCTTTGAAGGCTGCTTTGATTGCGAGGAGCTCTTTGTCGGTGAATGCATAATTCACCTCAGCTGGAGAACATTTCCTTAACCAAAACACTACCGGATGTAATTGATCGGTGTCTGGTCTTTCTGCGAAAGGACTGCGCCCATCGCGGTACTGGAGGCATCTGTCTCGACGATGTAAGGAAGATCCGGCCTTGGGTGGCGTAAGATTGGTGCCGAGACGAACTTTGACTTTAAGACTTGGAAGGCAGCTTCCACCCCTGCGGGCCAATCAAAGTGCTTGTTCTTTCGTAGCAGGGAAGTGATTGGATGAACAATATGAGAAAAGTCTGGTATAAAACGGCGATAAAATTTGCAAAGCCTAGGAAGCTCTGAATTCCCTTGATAGAGGTGGGGGATGGCCAGTTCAAGATTGCTTCCACTTTTCTGTTGTCCATTTTGATCCCTTGAGGGGTCAAGATAAATCCTAAAAACTCCACTTCGGACACATGGAAAGAACACTTTTCGAGCTTTGCATAGAGTTGGTGATTTCTGAGCCTATCAAGAACTGCCCGCACATGGTTGACGTGTTCCTGTTCAGTGGTAGAATACACCAAGATGTTGTCGATATAAACCACGACACAAACGTCCTGAAGGTCCCTCAGCATGTCGTTCATTCAATTTTGAATGGCGGCTGGGGCATTGCAGAGCCCGAAAGGCATTACCTGGTACTCATATAAGCCATATTTCGTCCGGTAGGCCGTTTTCTACTCATCCCCACTTTTGACCTGTACCCGGTGATATTGTCCTCATAGGTCTAACTTGGTGTAGATTCCTGCACCTTTCACCTGATCCAGTAGCTCCGGAATGAGTGGTAAGGGGTACCGATTCTTGATGGTTATCTGGTTTAGTAGGCGGTAATCGATGCAGGCCCTAAGATCCCCTTCTTTTTTCGCTACGAAGAACAGAGGCGAGGCTGCAGGAGACTTGGAGGGTCGAATAAAGCCATTTGCTAAATACTGCTCTAGGTATGCCATCAAGTGGGTATTTTCTTGTTCTGTCAAGGCGTAAATACGGCTGCATGGAACTTGGGCATCGGGAATAAGGTCTATCTGACAGTCATATGCCCGGTGCGGCGGTAGTGTGTTTGCCTGCTCCTTCTGAAAAACGCCTTGATAATCACCATATGCTGATGGCAAAGCGCCTAGAAGACCAAGTACTCCACTTCTTCTAGGGACTTCTTGACTTGATTCTTCTCGCGATTCCAGGTTTTTCTAACAGGAATGAGTACACTCCTTGGAGAAGGTTAACATCCTTGCTCGCCAATCGATTAGCGGTTTATGGGTCTCCAACCATGGAATACCCAGAATCATACGAAACTGGGGAGCGCTTATCAGGTTAAAGGCGATGTCTTCACTATAGCCACTTTGGCAAAGGAGTGTAACGACTTCCGTGTGATGAGTTACTGGCCCAGAGGAGAGTTGGGTACCATCCACTGCCGTCACTTTTTTCTGTATAGCCTTTGGATGGGTAAGAAGACCAATGCGGCCCGCTAGGCCTTGATCTATGTAGTTACCAATTGTCCCACTATCAATATACGCCTCAAGGGCATGCAAGCGAGAGGGCTGTTGTCAGCTAACCAAGATCACTGGGATGACGAGATGAGAGGTCTGTAGACCCTTCTCTTGGCTCGACAAATGGACCCCTACATCTGCCGGGCGTTGGAGTTTTCCGAATCAGGTGTGGATTCTCAGGTTTCCAACACTCCAAGCGTTCGCCTAGGTGGTTTCACCGGGCAGTCCCGCAGGAAATGTCGCGCCTTGCCACAATACAGACATAGCTGTTGTTGCTTTCTTTTCTCCCGTTCTGCCTTAGTTAACGTGCCCTGTACCCCGTACACCGCCGATTTGCATGGGCTTATGCTGGTTCTCTGGTTGACGAGGTTGGGGTTCTCGAGTACACACAAATAAGCTTCTACTGTCTGATCGAGCTCGATCGGTCTTCCAATCTTGCAGTCTATGGTCGAGCCTCACCACAAGATCAATGAACTCTGCAAAATCCTCGAGAGGGTTGACAACTTGCGCAAGAACGTCCTTTAGCTCTCCCTGTAACCCCTGATGGAAGAGGGTGGTTCTTTTATCTTCGGGCCAATTGGTTTTGGCCACTAGACTGTTAAACATGGCTATGTACGTCAGGAGGTCCTGACTCCCTTGTCGCAATGATAGAAGCTCATTATCCAAGGTCTGGCCCCTAGTGTGTTGGGCAAATAATTTCTCCAACTCCCGCTGGAAGCCCGCAAAATTACGTAACAATGGGTCATCCCTATTTACCAAGGGGATGGACCAATACGCTGCACTTCCCCCCAGGTATGACAAAACGAAGGCAACTCTTGACTGTTCGTTTGGGAAGGCCCCTGGTCGACACAGGAAATGTAGCCAGCACTGATTCATAAAAACAGCAAATTTATTAGGGTCTCCAGTAAATCGTTCTGGTGGAGCAAGCAGGACAGACCCAGGAAGAACTAGCTGCACTGGCGCAACTGAGAGCTGGCTGCCTGGTAATGGCGCTTGTCCAGCCTGATTCTGCAACACTTGTCGCGCCAACTCCTCTGTACGGTCCCTATTAACAACCAATTCTCACCGCAAGGCGTTTGTTTGCTGCCGGGCGGCATGGACCTCAGCCCGTAATTCCCCTAACAACTGCGCTAACTGGTCTGTATCGGAGGTCTCCATAATACTCAGGCAGAGATTTTCAAAGCTGGCTTCGCGTTCTGTCACGCTCACCTTAGCTCTGCAGGAGTATCAGGAACCTCAGTTTATGGCCCTCTCTTGCTTACTCTTTACTGCGTCTGCATCTGAAGGGAAACAACAAGAAGACGAGTGGTGGTGAGTGAAAATAGGCCTAGTGGAAGTTGTAACCCCCACCCTTGTGATCCTTAACCCCTCCGTGACCACCACCCCTCTATGTATGCGTGTGCTCACCTTATGTGTTAAGAAGATTAGCTCTCCATCCTGCTTTCCTTCTTAGCAGGGGTGCTCTAGTTCGCTCCCACCAGTTACTTCACTGATGAGTCCTGCCCAGACCCGCTGTAGCTCGGATAATGCTGCGCCGCGGGTGAGTCTGTGTTGTACTATTTGACTTGCTTGCTGACTTGCCAGATGAAGTCTCTGCTGATCACTTGTCGCGCCAACTCCTCTGTACGGTCCCTATTAACAACCGATTCTCACCGCAAGGCGTTTGTTTGCTGCCGGGCGGCATGGACCTCAGCCCGTAATTCCCCCAACAACTGCGCTAACTGGTCTGTATCGGAGGTCTCCATAATACTCAGGCAGAGATTTTCAAAGCTGGCTTCGCGTTCTGTCACGCTCACCTTAGCTCTGCAGGAGTATCAGGAACCTCAGTTTATGGCCCTCTCTTGCTTACTCTTTAGTGCGTCTGCATCTGAAGGGAAACAACAAGAAGACGAGTGGTGGTGAGTGAAAATAGGCCTAGTGGAAGTTGTAACCCCCACCCTTGTGATCCTTAACCCCTCCGTGACCACCACCCCTCTATGTATGCGTGTGCTCACCTTATGTGTTAAGAAGATTAGCTCTCCATCCTGTTTTCCTTCTTAGCAGGGGTGCTCTAGTTCGCTCCCACCAGTTACTTCACTGATGAGTCCTGCCCAGACCCGCTGTAGCTCGGATAATGCTGCGCCGCGGGTGAGTCTGTGTTGTACTATTTGACTTGCTTGCTGACTTGCCAGATGAAGTCTCTGCTGATCAGCTTCTTGTCCTGTTCACTATTTTATATGCACAGTAACGTTCTTGTGTGCTAAATGCTCATCTTGGTGCTTTTATCTTGCCTTTTAGTTAGCACATTCATAAAAAGGTTCTTAATGCTAATATTTGTTTGTACTTTTGTAACTTACTGTCCTTTTCCCTTTTGTTTTACAGGGTTCCGGTTAACTGCACCTTTGAACGTTGCTGCGGGCGACCGTAACAGCTGACGGCTTGCGGAGGGTCACGGAGTAGATGGCTGAGCTGTTAGTGCATCGCGGGACACAGCTGACGAGGACCCGGAGACGCGGTGTGTTGTTGAAGAGCCGCGGCTGATGATGGAACTGAAGAATGCAGCAGCCGGAACCGACGTGGACAAGCGGAGCCGTGGCCGATGATGGAACTGAAGAATGAAGCAGCCGGGCCGATGCGGGACAAGCGAGAAACAGGTAGGGTTGACGGAGCCTCGGATATGCTGGAGATGAAACCAAAACTTCAGGAATACGATGGAGCTCCTCAAGGTTGTTAGCAGGGGGCTGTTGAAGTTACAGGTCCACGGTGAGCATTGCGCTGCCTGCTGGCAGATTAACGCGAAGCTTGGAATCAAGTCTGGGTGGTTATATAGCAGCCACACCCAGGAAACTAGACTGCAGCCTCCAACAGTGTTTGGGCTGCATTTCCTCCATGTTGGATGGCCTCTCCTAAGTTCCATAATGTACCTGGCGCCATTTACCCCATGCTTGGGTCCAGCTGGGCTCATTCCCTGGTTTCTTATTTGTGCAGTGGTGGGGCCTTAATAAATGATGAACCCAACTGGGGTGCTGTGGGGCAAACTTGCATGCATGGGCTATGGAATTGGTGGTGGCAATTTTTGCAGAGCTGGTGGTCGTGACAACAACACCAGGGACAGCTGGAAGTCGTCGGCATAATTCATAAAGAAAAAGCCCAGTCTTTACAATTCTCTTCATAAGGGCACTATATAGATGTTAAAAAGTAGAGGGGATAGGCATGCCCCCTGGGTGACACCACACATGATGGTCTCCACCTCCGAAGCGGAGTCTCCCCAATACACCCTAGATCTTCTGTCTTCCAAGAAAGACTTGACCCAGTTTACTGCCTCATCAGCAAGCCCACTAGTATCTCGTAACCTCTCGTAACCGCTTTAGCAGAATCGCATGGTCTAGTAGATCAAAAGCTGCTGACAAATCCAATAATATCAGCAGCCTGATCTGTTTTTCTCCACTATGGTCAGCATATAAGTCTGGAGATCCACCAGAGCACCCTCTGTACCATGAAAACGCCGGGAGCCTGATTGCCTTCCATGCAACTGACCCGAGTCTTAGATGTGGAGTTGAAGGTGGGTTGTAGCCACCTTGTCAATCAAAATCAAGAAAAAACAGGTGTTGGTAATGGGTCTAAAGTGTGTGGCATCCTTGGGATCAATACTTATGATCTTCAATAAGGGTGTCACCGCCACAGCCTTGATGGCTTGTGGAACAATACAATGACTGAAATAGGCATTTATGAATCTACATAGGAACGGTGCAAAGATATCCTGATGACTCAGATGTATCTTTGAAGGGATAAGGTCCCCAGGGCAACTAGTCAGATTCATAGCTCGCATAATATTAAAAGTCTTTGTGACTGATATCTCAGGGAATTGAAACCCTACCGGGGGTAATTCCCGGTTTAGGCCATTATCACTAGGTGCCGAAGAGTCAATCGCACAACTAGTATCCACTCTCCCAGCACTGGGAGCGTCTGTATCTAATTTCTGACTCTCTAACTCTTTTCTAGTTTCATTTCATTTTGAGCACATAGTCATTTATCAGAGAAAGCTTTCTGAGTTCTAATACAATCATCCTGGTTGTGGGTGATTTTATCTGGTTTCTCCCATGACCTAAAGAGACAGAAAAGTTCCTTGGTTTCATTTCCTGCCATCTCAATCTGATTGTTATAATGGGTCAGCTTGACTTCCATAATTTTAGCTTTATAAGCTTTTTCAAGGAGTTTCCAGGCATATTTATTGTCTGTATTTTTGTCTTTAAGCCAGGCACGCTCTGCGTGTCTCTTATTGGCTTTTAATTTGGCCAGGTCTGGTGTGAACCATTTTTGGTGAGGATGGCTTGCCTAGTTATTGTGGGCTTCATAGGTGCGACTCTTTCCAGCAGGGTGGTCATCTCCCTATTGTATCGTTCTGCAAGTGTATCAGGGGGGTCTGAGACACTAGTTTTCAGCAGGAGAGCATACATACTTCTAGATAGGTCTACCGCAGTGAGATCCTTATAGTTTCTCTGTACAACTTTACACACTGGTTTATGTATAGGCTTAGGAAGAGGAGGGAGTTGAATTTTTCCTGAGATAACCAAATGGACTGACCATATACAGGGCGTAGTCGCAATTTCAGTAAGTACTATGTTACAACTAGCCATCCAATCAAGGATGTTCCCTTTAATATATGTCGGGTCATTGTTAAAGATTTGGCTTTAGCTTTGTACTTTTCTTCTAAGATTGCTCTTCTGCACTCAGCTATTCCAACATCTTCTTCTACTCCATTTTCCTCTCCTCGTCCTTCTCCTTCTGCTTGAATGTCTTCTTTTCTCCCCATCTCTGACTCTGGCACTGCTCTGCTCTTATATCATCTATATCTCATCCTACCTAAATTCCCTCAGATCCTCTTCTCTCTTCTCTTATTCTTAAAGTCCTTTCTTCTTCTTTATCTTACTTCATTCTCCAGTATCTTTTCCGTCATCTTTTAAACATGCTACAATTCTTCCCATTCTTAATAGGCCCTCACTAGATTCTTCTCTTACTTCTAACCTCTGACCTATATCTCTTCTCCTCTATTTTTCCAAGCTCTTGAAACTCATAGTTTATTCCCAAGTCTCTCTCCATATTATATCTAATTCCATTCTTCCTCGTTTTCAATCTGGCTTTCAATCCTGCCATTCTACAGAGACCACTTTACTCTCTGTCTGTGATTCACTCCTCTCAGCATGTTATGATAAACACTCTTCTCTTCTAATTCTCCTGGATTTGTCTGCAGTTTTTGACACTCTGTCGACCACTCTCCTTATCTCCTGTTTTTCCTAACTCAGGTTCTCTGGTTCAGTTTTTAATGTTTTCAGTACAGGTCTAACCACACCCATTCTGTATATTGGGCTTGCAACACCTCCCCTACTCTTCCTTTTCATCACGAAATTCCCCAATGCTCAGTCCTGGGGCCTCTTCTTTTCTCTCTGTATACTTGTCGCCTATCTTCTATTTTACTTCTTTTGGTTTGTCCTATTATTTCAACGCTGAAGATATCCAGTTCTTTCTATATTGTTCCCCTTTTTCATCAATGATCCATGCTACTGGTACTTCTTGCCTTCTGGTTATTCAATCATCATTTCTTTCCAGTATCCACTATCCCTTCTACCTTCCCCTCTGCTTTTGTTTTTCCCCCTTCTACTCTTCCCGTTTTACTGTGTGCTGACTATCTTGGAGTTTGTCTGGACTCTTCCCTCTCTTTTACCTTTCATATTTCCTCTCTATCTCAGTCTTTTGGGGTCCATCTCTTTAATATTCGTAAAGCCCAGCCTTTTCGCTCATTTCATGGCTCTAAGATCCTGATATCTTCTCCATTTTGTAGTGCCTTTTCTATTGTTCCTATCTTCTCTTCAAACTCCCTGCTTCAGGTCTTAGTTCCCTTCGATCTATCTATAACACTTCTATTTGGCTCCTTTTTGCTCTTTCAACCCTTCATTCCATCTCTTTTGCCCTGCTATTCCTCCAATGGCTTCTTTTTCACTCACAACAAAGATTCTGGTTTTTTTGCTTAGTTTTCAAGTCTTTTCATAACCTTGCTCCTTCTTCTCTATCCTCTCTTGTGCTGTTCTACTCTCCTGAACTTTCTCTCTGTTCCCAGCCACAGTATCTATTAACTGTTCCATGCCCACTGTGTGCTCAATACCGCTTCTGCTCCTTTTCTCTTCTGGCTCTGTTCCTACCCTCGCTTTCATTCTTGTCTTTATGATCATCGTCTTTCATCTTACTTTCTGTCTGTGATTTCACTTTTCATTTGATTTGTATTGTTTGTATCTTGTTCAGAGCTTTGCCGTAAAGTGCTGTAAACATTCAAATAAAATACCAACATTTTTTTTTTTTTAAATACTTCTCCTCTATGGTCTTTGATTCTTGATTTCAGATTTCAGGTACATCTATATGCTGATGATACCCAGATCTTTCTCTGATTCCCCTCATTCAATGATTCCATCATTTCTTCTTGTATTTCTGTTTTCCACTCTTGGATGTCCTGTTGTTTTATTTGCCTCAATCCAAATAAACATAAATCTTATTCTTCCTGCTAATCCATCCATTTCGTCTCCCTTGATGATCTATTTTTCTCCTTTGCGGCTCCCAGTTAGTTCTCAGGCTCTTGGGTTTACTTTCGACCCCTCCCTTTTCTTTTCAATCACAAATTGCATCTGTTGTTCAATCTTGTCAGTTTAATGTGTTCAATATTAAAAGATATCTGGCATTTATTAACCTTCACCTCTGCTGAAACTCTTCTCCAAACGATTGTGCTATTATTTCTTAACTACTGCTCTTCTCTCTATGTCAGTCTGCCCAAATGTTCCCTTCTTTATCTTTGCTCTATTATTTACTCTTTTGTTTGTATTCTGTTTTGCCTACCTTGGTCAGCTAGTATCTCTTTACCAGTCTTGGCTCCATTCGCTCCCAATTAAACAACAATTTGAGTTTATATTTTTGTGTCTTGTGGCCTGGCTCACCCTTATGTTGTTTGATATCCTTTTATAACTCCACTAGAGACTTACATTCTCCCTCCCAGTTTTGCCGTCTGTCTTGCGTTCACCTTGTTCTTCTTCTTGGTTCTGTTCTTTTCAACTTCTTGCTCCTTCACTTTGGAATTCGTTGAAATTCCTTTTTGTTCTACTCCCTCCAGTTAAAAAGAAACACCTGAAGCTCTACCTTTAACAATCTGTCTCTTAACTTTCCCAGGACTCATTGTTGCTGTGTTGGATGTAGCTCATGTTTCTTCTTCCCTTTTTTGTTGTAGCATAGTTTGTATTATTTTAAGTGCTTTGGATAAAAGCCTTATATAAACTTGGCAAATATATGAAAATATTCTGGGTGGCTGCTCGTACTGGAGAACGAAGTATGAGTGAATGTGAGATAAAGTGTATGGCTGAATGGCTATGAATGTGAATATGTGCCAATGTATGAATGTTCTTGGTGGGTACTTGTGTGGAGAATGCATTGTGAGTGAATGTGAGGGAAGGTGTATGGCTGAGTAACTGGTGGGTGAATGGGTATGAATGTGATTATGTGTGTGCATGTGAATGTTCTGGGTTGTTGCCTGTTTAGAGAATGCAGTGTAAATGAATGTGAGAGAAGATGTATGGTTTACTGGCTGGTGGGGAAATGTGTACTCATGTGATTGTGTGAATGTTCTTGTTGGGTGCTTGTATGGAGAATGCAGTGATGGTGTATGTGAGAGAAGGTGTATGGGTGAGTGACTTGTGGGTGAATGGGAATGAATGTTATTGTGTTTTCGTGTGTGTGTGTGTGTGTGCGCTCACGCCTATATGGATAATGCAGTGTGAGTGAATGTGAGAAGAAACATTTAATCTCGAATCCTTTTTTAATTGTCCGAGCTCCCTCACTATTCCCGGTCACTGAGGCCTAACTGTGGGAAATATTTACATCTGCCAATATAGAAAATGCACTAGTTGCTGGTTCATTTTGGTGCTAGGGGCCATGCACCTCCCCTTGTTTTTTATGATAAGTGAAAGATGTAAGATTTCAAAAAGCTTTGAGAACAAATATCTCTCGTATAGCTCAGTGCACGCATGCCCCTGCAGCAGCATGATCATCATGGATATTGTGCACATGTGGTGGTCCAGGCATACCCACAATGTGATGTGTCCTGTGTTTGTTAAGGAGCTTGGGTGTCTCAGCATGGCTCGCAGGGCCCCCCAATTTCGTGGTAGACCAATGGCTGTGAGCATACATGAACTGACTCACATGCTCTCAAAAGCCTATACACTCGCTTAGGCCTAGTTGAACTTATGTTCACATGCAATCACACCCACCAGCTGGTAACAACATGCTGCAGTATGCCCAAACACATGGTCCCACGCACACTCAAAGATGTGGCCTCTCACAAATGTGTATATGTACACACAAACACGGACAAACATGCACACGTACTGTCATACATATACCAATGTTTACTGTCCCATGCTGTACACAGACACACATACATACAAAAACATTGGGGTGCTCACACCATGTGCCATACATTGCCAACATACACCAAGGAAATTGCAACCGTGTTTGCAAACTCGTGCCCTGGTACTCCTGTAATAAATGTATTGACATCATATGCCTATGTAGTGACACAAAAGTCCCTGGTACTCCTTTTTGTTTACTTGATACCAATAAATAACTATAAAATCACATGTTCTAGACCATTCAGCCGTGATTCCTCTGTCCTCTGAGATGCTATTATGCTGACTTAACCCCTTACGTGCTAAGGACGAGTATGCCCGTCCTTTTTGCATAAACTTGTATAATAGCCTGGTGATGTAACGTGGGTCACCTGTCTCACAGGAAGTCAAGACCAGTGAGGTAAGTTAACAGGTAAGTTTAATACAAGTAGTTACGTTGTAGAGAAAGCACTGGTACATCCACCCAGCCAGCTCAGTAGGTCCAAACTGACTCTCTTGGAATCCAGCACTACAAACATAATCCAACACTCCATGGTCTCAAGCAATGACATCAAAGAACCAGTGACCTCACACATACAGCCTCACTCACAGCAAACCCACACACCAGATTACAACACTCCTCCCTCCGTACACCTTTCACATAATTCAATGCAACACCAAAAGCAAACATGTGTGGCCAGCATGTATGAGCACCCACAAAAAACTGGGAATAACCCCTTTGAAAACTGGCCTTCATAACCAGATTCCAATCTCACTCGCACACACCCCTCAATCAACGCAACATCATCACAACCTGCCCGCGACACAACAAGGAACACCCTCCTCATAGAACAACACATAATGAAGAACCACATAGTGAAACCACACCAAAAAAAGGTGCAGCACACCGGAACCAAAAAGAAGGAGAACAGGAACCAGTGTACCACAACTGAACCCATAACACCAAAAAAATAACAGCACAAAACCCAGAGCCCAACAGGCCACTTTGGAACTTGTCTACAAGAACCTCAAACCTCTAAAACCAACGTCCGTACCACCAAACATACTAGATAGCACCTCAGTGCCCACAGAAAAACTCGACAGCACCAAACTGTATGTCATGCTACAAAAACAAAGATGCTTTCTTGATATTTAGAATCATAATAGGGAATTCAAAAATGCAAGCTCACTGCTAAAATTTGTCCAGGACATACCTCTGCAACCAAACCCCCCAGATTCCTGATATCAACAAGAGAGCTTCGAGTTATTTGACATTTGAATGATGTTGATCAAATGTTTTTTCAAAAAGGATGATCCATCCCAAATGTCAATTTACAAACACATTCGAAACATCCACTTTTACGGTGTACTTGGATTATTTGTCTTTTTGAGCTAAATATCATTAGTTGCTCCGTGTCACTTCAGTGAATTGTATTTATAATTATAATTGTTAGGCTGTAATTAAAGGCCTGCTAAGTTGAAAATCTAAACAAGTCGTACGTGTTTCTATAGTGATTAAAATGTATTCCTTCCACTTCGAGATGCAATAATTTGTGTTATGGTAAGCCAATTTAATGGGATTACATTTATCAACCTAGAAAGGATGAGGGCTGAGTATGCGATTACATGTCTTTATACCGAATGTATTCATAAAGAATGCCCATGTATCGAATGTTTTATATTGAACAATGTTATAGTCAATGCACTTTATCTTTTTTTTGGGGTGGGAAATCCCCCCAAACCCTTGTTTACCACCCCTAAAAACCCAACCAGACCGTTTCCAAAAAATATGTATCCCTTTACCCCACCCTAAATACATTCTCTATAAAAGTTTTCAATATAAAATATTCAATATATGGGCATTCCATATAAAATGTTCAATATAAACACTGTATACCTGAGTATGCCCTGCCCAGATTCAGACCTGTCTGATGCAAGTGCTTAATTTGTGGAGTTATTTTACAAAGAACTGCCAAGATATGTGCAGGTAATCGCCCAATATGCGTGCTATGAACCATGATGCACGCAGGAACGTCCTACTCGTGCACTATCCTACTATCGCTCGTGTGCCATTAAATAAACGGGTGTTACCATTATGTTAATCAGTGCAACATATGTCAATTCATTTGACACTTATTACCAGGCACTCATATTGCATGCTAAGTTCTTCATAATATGGCAGGTATTGCAATCTTCTCGCTACTTATATCACATGTCCAGCTTTACTTACTATATGCATTTACACCATAGAACACCGTGGTTCTCTTCTCATTATCTTAAGTATTTCCAACATATACTTAAGTACCCCCATAATATTTCAAGAAACGTCCCAGAATGTCCTCCTTGGACACACAAACTTCGGACACAAAGTAGCACAGACCTGCACACCCTCATCCACTCCAACACAATCCTGCATGTGCACTCACACACAAACACATAATCACACATCCACTGAAATCTCCCTTGCATACTGCTACACATAACCACACATAGACCTTCACACAAACAGCCTCTTGGAAATACAGATATGCACTCATAAACGCACACATAAACAGAGACACATGGGCGGACAGGCATGGAAACACACATCATGCACAAACACCTACATCACAAAAGAGTTATTGGCTTGGTCAAAAACGAAGTATTCATTATCATCATTGTTCCCTCAACTCAGCATGATAGGTGGGGCTGGAATGTGGGAAGAAGTGGCCACTAAATCGAAAGTCATGACAGGGGGAAGGAATGTAGGGAATGGCAGGGAATGTGGACCGTAGGAGAAACAGATGGGGGATTTTAATGGGAGAATGTGCTAAAAGGTCCCTGACTGATGAACAATAAGTAACCAGAAACAATGAGAGTGTACACGCCTGCCAGCTAGATTATTCAATGTGCTTCTCCTTTCCTGTGTAATGCATGTCCCCAATCCAATATTTATCACTGAAGTTGTACTCACTTTAGCTGCTGTATTACACACCAATAAACATAATATAAACAGTCTGTGGGCTCTGTTGTGTCAGCACACACACACACAGTTAATTTATAATGCAGGACAATCGTTTTGTCATCAGTCACATAGAGTCACAGCCGCATTGCTTTGAATCCATGTGTTAATCCCAAAATATTTCAGCTGAAAAGTGGCAAAGCCCCCAGTTGTCAAAATAATCATTTAGTTTGATGATTTTGTGTGAGGATACAGCACATTGTTTTTGGTATACAGTGTTTATATCGAATCCTGTATATTGAATCCCCATATATCGAATCTGTTATCTTGAAAACCTTTATACCTTTATAGTGAATGTGTTAAGGGTGGGGTAAAGGGTTCATTTTTGGGGTAAATGGTCAGGATGAGCTTTTAGGGGTGGTAAACGGGCATTTGGGGGGATGCCCGGGGGACCCCTCCCCCAGAAAATGCATTCACTATAAAGGTTTTCAAGATAAAAGAATCCAGAGATGGGCATTCGTTATACATTACCTCGATATAAAGACATGTAACAATTGTTTTTCTCTTTCCTTCATGTTTAAAATTCTTTCTGTGTTTGTATTTGAGCTGGCAGCATCAGACACGCCCTAAGATCATGAATACTAACAAGTTCCCAAAGGGCACCTTTATATTCTTCCTGACTCCAGGCAGACTGGGGAGCATTGGAGCAGAGCAGTGATTTTTTTGCAGCAGGAGAACAGTTTAATAGCAGTTGCGAAAATGCATAAAACCAAAGAAAGCAGCCTTTCTGGTTGTTCCTGTTCTCTGTTCTAGCAATCATTTCAAAATGAATGTGTGATGTTGCATTGGCTCTACATATTTTTCACTTCTCTATTTCACTTTCCTTGTTTGCACACTACTCATGCATTTTCCTTGTGATCATTTTTGTTGTTTTATTGATTAAATAGGGGGTTTGCCGGTCCGAACTGCCCCATCTAACTTACCCCACCACCACCTCACACTTGCACCACCCACTGCAAAACCCTGCCCCAAACACACAACATATATATAAAAACAAAGTTCGATCAAAACGACCTTGGGTGAAAAATGCACGAGTAATGTGCAAACGCGGAAATTGACCTCGTTAATAACATCGCATACGGTTCCATTTTGCATAATGTTGTGCATTTCATTTGAATGTGTGTAGCAGCCACTTCTCCAAAATTCATATCCATTTCATTTATCAGATAACACGTGAGGACATATGTTTGAGGTGTCATTCATGGTTGGGGAACTCTGTTATTTATAAAACATTAGGTATGCGCCTTTAAAGAAAAACATTTCTGGACGATTTACCATGGTAGATTGGACGGAAATATGTTTTGAAACTGTGTTTAATATCAGCGAATTCCATTTACTATAAACCACAAATTGGACACACCTTTTAAACATGCTTTTTCCATTATAAATACAGGATTACAAGTACTAACACGCAAGGAAAACTGGACTGTAATGGTGTTGACTATGTTAAAATGTACAAGTCGACTGCTTGGAATGTAAATACAACATAATGCATACTGGAACTGTGTTCAACATGATGGGTGCTTCATCTTTGTGTGTTTTGTTGGTGGCAGGATACGCAGGAGTCACGTGTTGTATCTTTTCTATTGCATACATCCCAAGTTGGCACATTCGATTCGAGAGATGTTAGTCCAGTCCCGGTTTACCTTTGCATGCTGGGACATGTGTTTCTGGATTTCCACATTATAAACTCAGGACTGAAAGTCCCACAATACAAATGTAAACGCAGGACCATGCTAGCATCTCCTGACTGGAATAAAGCACATTGGCATGTAAGCTATTTCTGTTTTGTTACTGATGGGGGTGTTGTTTCACACAACACCTCTTTCAATAACAACACAAAAGATCAAACAAACCAGCCGAAGAGCAAAACGAAATATAAATCACTCCAAATATAATGGGCTCATGGAACAGTTGACTGACCAGACTCCATTTAGGATAGTTAAGTACTACTGGTCCAATTGCACTGCAAAAATACACAGTTCCATGAATCAGGGTTTGTGTCAGTAGTGCAAAGTCACTTTTCAGTAGTGCAAAGTCACTTTTCAGCAGTGCAAAAAAATGCCATGAATCGGGCCCTGGGTCTTCAAAAATATATAGTTGTGTCAAGCGATAACCTTGCAGTATGTGTGCAACTGGCATCTGGGAATGCAACACACACAAGTGAAACCGAAATGTACGTGCAATCCATCTCGCAACCAAATCCCACAGGAAGCCATTAAGTACTGCTCTAATGCCACTGGGTTTATTATTTCACAAATTATAACTTGACGTACATACTATTCATAGAATGCCTCAATTAAAGTACGCAAATGTAGCTTGCCGTTGTCATCTCGATGCAAAATCGCTGCCTATTAAAAATTGTGTGGGAATTCCTAGATGCTGCATGTCGGCTAGCAGCAGTTGTGATGAATTACTAAAGCACATCGCAAATCGCCATCGCTGCTCCTGCTGCTAACACACCTCAGAGTGAAGGGCTGTGGGTCGTGTGACTCTTTTCACGAGAAGATGACTCAGCACAAATGTGCAGCGCATGCTGTTTCTTCTCTGTTCCTTGGGCCTGACGGGATGGGGGAACCGGCGTCCTTTGCTGTTTGAGGTGAACGATGACAACAATAAAACAGCTATTTCAATAGTGCCATAACATTTCAAGACTAACTCTATCCCTGTATGGAAGAAGGAAAAGCGGCCCTAATTAGAAGAGCAAGAGCACTGGTGAAAACATTGCAGGCACTCCTTATGGAGAATCTGCAACAGCATGCACATGATAAAGAATGTTCTGCTAGACTTGAATATTCGTTATATTTTCATTATAACTCCAATACACAGAGCAGTAGTTGTACACATTTTAAGGTGTACCTGTACCCATGTGATGCACCCTAGTCATTGACCACCTGGCACGCCCAGTGTCCTCTCCCTGTACTCACCCCCTTGTTGTTCAGGTTCCTTTGTGCTGTGTAAATCCTACACATGGATGCACACGTAAATACAAGTTACTTTTCTGATAAACAGTTGTAATCTACGTATAAGCGAACTGCTGATGTGCTACATTCTAAAGCCAGTAATGCACACAAACCACTGCCCACTTGTTTTACCCCACTCCCTTCACAGCCTTGTTCCATAAACATAAGTTAAAATGGACCTAAAATCTTGTTCTTCAAGTCCTAGTGGTGTTAGCACATGCCAACTTGATTGTCCATTTGCATTGCTGTACCTTTCATAGGTACAGAACTATAAAATGTTTCACTAAGTGCTGAAGTTAATGATACGCATTGTCGAGGAATGCTGCGGTACCTGGAGTGTTTGCTATGTGCAGTGGCAGGACGCAGCCTATTTAATTACAGGGAGAAGGAGCACCAGTCATTCCTAAGAACACTACAAAGGTGGTGATGCACAAAGTGCTGCAAATTGTTCCACTGAGTGTTGCAGTTGGTGCTGATGGTAGAGGTGGCACTGTAACAGCCTTTTCTAATCCGTGCCAGAAAAGGCAAGCAATCGTGTCTTATTCAGTTATTATGAAGGATATTGCAACCATATAAAATAAATAAAAAAATAAAAAAATATTAATCTTTCGTTTTACTGTAATTCATATTCATTACGTAGTCCAACCAAACTTTAGCCTTAACACACACCGCTTATATCACCGGCTCCAGGAAGCTTACATTTGATCTTTTGCAGGGTTTAGGAATGGGCTCATGGTCTACTATTTGAGGAGTAAAACACCTAATCCGAGGAAACACCAGCAATAAATCACATAGGGACAGCAGGATTATCCTCTCCATCCAGAGAATCCCACTTGGCAATTTCTTTGTTTTTTATTTCATTTTTATTTTTTATTTTTTTGCAGACATGGTCCCAAATTTTAATAAACATTTATTCGAATCCTGAATTATTTGTATATATATATATATATATATATATATATATATATATATATATATATATATATATATATATATATATATATATATATATAATCTACCCATAATCTCACATCACTAAACAAAAGGATGGCAGCAAATGCAACAAGTCAAGTCTGCAAAGCGACAGTCCACATAGCACTGTTCGCCTCACACACTGCACATGCCGCAAGCTCTGCAGGAAGTAGCTTCTGTACCGCACCCTCCACTTCCGAGCTGGTTAGGATACAGCATCTCCTGCTCCGCAGATTCCTGGAAGCCTCTGACGCAAGTTGCTGCAAGAGGTTCTGCAGAAGAAGGGTCACCATCTTCGTAGTGCCCTGTGTTAGACTTAGGGCGGGATTAACCATCCTTATGAACTCCCGGACAGAGCAGGAGTAGTTCACCACCCGCTTGCCTGAGGTGATAGACGTAGACATGCCCTGGGTGCCAGGCTTCCTAGCAGCCCTCTTCCTTGGAGCAGACGGACTGGAACACAAGGCAGATCACTCCCTCTTCCCTGGGGATGTTAATTTGGATGCTCTTCGACGATAGATCAAAGTACTGGACTAAGACATAGTAGGACAGTAGTGGTAAAGGCAAAGTAGGATGGAGAGATTGAGGTAGTGGAAAGTGCAGGATTGCCAGCAAATCTTTCAGCAAAAGCGTCAGAATTGGTTGCCCTGATTATAGCGCTTGAAGCACATAAGGATGTGTATTGTTGGGGTGCATTCCCAGCTCCCATGTCCCTTCAAGCAGTTTAGACTGAGAGCATTATGCTAAGAGTGTGTGCACCTAATGGCTCATGAGGGAATGGTGGTGGTGTATATATAGGGCTAAAAGAGCTCTTGGAAAATGTAGAGTGTGTAGATGTTAGGTTTTCTAAGTAGTTAAGGCACACTTAACAATTTCCATTTTGGAACATAGGCCCTGCATGGCCAGTACCTAGTACAATAACAATATTGAACAATAACTGTAGGCCAAAGCAAGAATAACCACTCCAACCCCTGCTCACAACCCAGTCAATAGCGTAGAAGGTCATTCTATCAATTAAAAACAGAGCCCTTTCTTTTCTCACACTGATGACCCATGTAATCCTAAAGGAATGTGCCCAGCAAAGAACGGGTAGGATTGTGCCTGGGTTTGAAGGATGAGAAGGACGAGAAGCAAGGCAGAGGTCTGAGGCTGCCAAAACATGGATCCCAGATTAAGAGCACCCACGTCTCCAAACCCTGGTCTTTCTGTTTGAGCTACCAGAGGCTCACTATCCAATCTAAATCCCTCAACAGTCGATTGATTAGTGTGTTTGCTACAGGCACCCCAGGGAGCGGGCAGATGCCAAGAGGGGAGCCCAAATGGAATGTCCTTTGATATGTACTGTGAGGTGCGTCGGTTGAGGATTACAAATTTAGGCCAATGATGGAGAGGCATGGCGGGGGTGTCAGAGTGTCTGGGATCGAATTAATCATTTCACATTTCTGAGGGCTATCCTGACCTCAAGAGTATCCACTGAGCTCATGTCTAAATTACCAGGTGCACATCACATTTTCAAAATGTGAAAAGAAAGGCCTATTCATGTGATGAACCAATTGTGTTGCTAGGTTGTGAACTCATTGAGGGCAAGGTCCATGTGGAAGATGATCAACACAAGCACCGGCAGACAATCATCTGGACGTCAATAAGGGACTGACTCTATGTACATAGAGTCCCCACCAGTGATAATGATGAGATGATTCTGTGTACTGTTTTGTCACAAGTGGTGCTGTAGTGCCTTAAAATGCTTTGCCTGCTTTGAACAGCACATTCCATGGCAGTAGAGTTTGAATGCCCCTGGTGACATGTATTTTTCTTTTTGGAAGTAAAACTTTCTAATCCTTGCAAAAGGTGTGCCAAACTTTTTTTCCCGAGAGGGTTGCATTTATTCTATGTCTGGTTTTCAGTCAGTTTGCAACACAACATTCCAATTTAGCCTATGTGACAACAAAAGTATACTCAGGCCTGTCACACTGGAAAAGGAGGGGCTTTGCACGCACCAGTGTCAGAGATGTTACTAGAAGCTCTCGAATATCGCTTGGCAATTGCTGTTGTGAAGTGTGCAGCACACATGAGAGCTGTGGACATGATTTCCTGCAGCAACGATGCTGCAGATGCAGAAGCAAAAAGGGCAGCATATTTTCCAGAGATATTCGGCATTGTAATTGCCCCAAATAAATGCAAACGTAACATGGAGATGAAAGAATGTTTCAATAAACTGCCAATAACACACATTTCAGTGCTACAGGAATGTGTGCCACAAAAGGAGCAGGACAGGTCGAAGAACACAGGGTACTCATTATTCCCCGCTGAGTTGATTTGGCGACAGGATAGCACAGGGAAACCTGTCATTCCTATTGAGTTGCTCACAGTATCAGTGGACCCTGCACATACCACAAGGGAGTGTCTTGCAGCAACTATGTTGGACGATTGATTCTTCCCAAATTTACAAGGGTTCTAAGGGCTCTTTTCCATCCTCCTCAAGCACTCCCTTTTACACCCCTCCTTAAAAAACGTCAGCAGACCCTTCCTGACCAGCCAACTACCGGCCCATTTCGATCACCTCCTTCCTGGGAAAACTGCTTTAGAAGTTGGCCCTGTCCCAACTTAACTCTCAGACTGAACTTGTTGGCAGTCTCCACAATCATCAATCTGGTTTCAGAGCATCCTGAGGCACTGAAACTGCTCTCCTAAACACCTGTGATAAACTGCTCGCATCCCTGGATTCCAACTCCCATCCGGTCCTCATCCTTCTTGATCTCTCCTCTGCATTTGATACAGTCAACCACTCTGTTAGGCAAGATTGTATGCAGCAACCCTGTGGGAGACTACACCAGCCTTGTCCTCTTGGCAATAGGTAACCCAACCTTTGGTATGGGCCTGTACTACACAAGTTGGTAGTGTGACTGAGCAGACAGGCTTATCTCAAGAGGAGATAATGTGAGATGTGGGGTTGCAACATAGAGTTTCACAGTGACAAGTATACAAATAATACTTAAACTCAAGGTTCTTCATAAAATAATTATTTATTAATTGAACAGTCAGTTTTAAAATAATCCTTCTTTAGAAGGGAGCAATTGGCAACAATAAAAATACACTTCAAAATACACTCCTTCAGTTCAATAAAGTAAGTAGATACACTTTTGGGATGGCACACATATTTTCCTACACTCAATTGCTAGTACACTCTGCACATTCATGTATCACTTTTCACACTTAAATGGTAATAATGAAGTTGTGGCAAAAAAAGGAAAAGGTTAGGGAAGGAAACAATGGTTAAAACCTTTCTTAAACAGGTAAGCACTTTTGAACCCCCAAATGCAATGTAAATTAACCCTGTCCCAGCTATACATGCAAGGTATGTATGACATTTTGGAGGGATAGTTAAACACAAAATCAGAGGTTAAGAAGAGTCTTCAGGGAGCCAGGACTGCCAATGTCACTTGAGCAAAGTCTAGGGCAACTGAGACACTTCTTGAAAGTAGGTAAAAGTCTTGCACTATGTTAAAGAGAGTGTTGTTGAAAAAGAAATCACTGTTGGGCAACAAGCTGGGAGGCTTGTGAAGGGCAATGCTGCAAGCAACTATGCAAATGGCAGCCATGCAATTTTCAAGCTACACATACAAGAGGTATGTACCCCTTAGTTCACAGTACCTTAGGTCTGAAGATACGATCTATGTGATCACTGCGCCCCCATAACTGCGACGGCCAAAAATGCCGACATAGGTTACAGCGCGGCACAGTGATCATATGGATCACTGTGCCCACTTCGCCTGGCCTGCATTACCCCTCCCAACCCCCCACTCCACTTACCTTTAGGGCAGCACACGCAGAAGTGTGCCGCCCACACACTGCGATCCCTGGAGTGTCAGCTTCTCCCACTAAAGTGGGTTGGAGCTGACGCCGCAAGGTGCTTTTTTCTTTTCTTTTCTTACTTGTCCCCCACTTTCTGAAATGGTAAGCGGGGGACACCCCTGCAACCCCTAAGCACTATTACTGTGCCCAGGTAGAGCAGGGGACACCCCCGCAACCCCCGCTCTGCTTGGGTGCAGTAAATGTCACCCTCATTCTGTGCCCCTCCAAAGTCGCAATGACTGTGGGGGCGCACAAATGAGGGCGACATTTTAGTACAATACCTGAATAAATTGTTCCAGCTGGCTTGTGTTCCTGTTGCAGTTTCTGCAGATCCTGTTGTTCCTGGGCCTCAGTCATGGGGCCAAGAAGGAGGACATCTGGGGACTCCTGCACTACGATTTGAAAGTCGGCGGCAGCAATGGGCATGATGCAGATCAGCGGCACACCGCGGTTTCAGCTTCTCGCTAATAGCACCACAGCAGTTCTTGGACACCTTGTTGTCTTTCCATGCTTCTGGAGTCCAGCACTCTTTTGAGGTAGCTCAGGCATGGTCAGCCCTACCTTGAGGGAGTCTGGAGGATCTTCCTGGAGCTTAGGTCCGTCTTAAAAGCTATGCACTTGATTCTGGTGTTCCTGTCCCCTCGCACTCAGGTACTGCAGCAACACTTGAAGTACAGCCAGCAGAGAGAGGGTTTTTAGTCGAGTTCATCTTGGGGTCGATCGGTCCCACCAACCCAAGGGAAGAAGGCATCCTTTCCAGGCTTCTCTAGTCCATGTCGAAATAGGAGCTTCAGCACTGCCTCAGGGCTTCACCGGGCAAACCAACGGTCCATGAGCTGCAGCAAGCTTCTCTTGCAGTTTCTTTCTTCAGTTCCTTCGTCCAGTGGTCGACTCAGCCTTCCTTGCAAAAGACCTTGCCTTTTATGCAAGTCGTTCCCATTCATTTGCAGCCTATCTCTCACTCACACAGCAGGGTGGCGGGTCTCCAAGGACAGTCAGCCAGCCAACCAATCACCTTTGGGCGCATTCATTTAACCAAGGAGGTTAAGCATAGGGAGTTTCAGCAACCTTCCTTGCTTCCTATCCTGCCAGACACGCTAGAGCCAGAGGCGGTCTTAAACAGTAAATCCCGCCAATGTCAAAATGAACAATGGGACCAAACCTGGTTTGGCGCGCAGAGTAAATCTCAAGAAGGACCTTTCCAACAAGAAATGGCATAAAAAGAAGACCAGGGCCATTTTGACAATGTGGACACCCATGGGTGCTATACTGCAGCTGTGAATGCAGCTTTCGATAAAAACACACAATGGTAGGAAAAAGTAAACCACTGCCACCATCCATTAATTGTAGAAAGGGTAACATAAACATGTTACATGAAAAGTTAGACAAAGGGGATACGAAGTAACCCCTCCAGCACCCTATAGTAAGATAATGTGTGCTGGGTCTATAAAGAAGAAAAAGTAAGTAAAGACAATTTTACTTTACTACTCTTGGAAACAGTAGTTATCCAAGAGAAGGCATTTATACTTGAGCAGAGATCCAAAGGATTTCTCTGTGAAACTGCACTGAGGGTGCTGTGTGTAACCATGTAAAAATATGATGCCTATGGAGTTTGTCAGACTCCAAAATCAAAGGAAACACAGTGTTCAAATCAAAATAAAATGCATGAGAGAGTGGGAAAAAGGTCTCACTCTCTTCAGGATAAAAATTAAAAGTCCTAAATTCCAGAAAAAGAGCTCGGGTCTCTAAGGTAGAAGGGAATTATCATATTTCTTAGAATTCTCCCTATCACACTCCATCCTCATACAAAGGCTCCATGGCACCCTTAGTCTCTCAGAGTGGGCACTGGACTGGCAGACCTTCCTAACTGACCACTCATCCCAAGTCATCCAGGGCACCTTATACTTGCCTACTTCCTTCTCCAAATGTGGCATCCCCCAGGGCTCTATTCTCTCGCCTTGGCTCTTTAACATCTACCTTAGTCTGCTGGCAAGCCTCATCTCCTCCATCTGTCCCAACTTCCCCTGCTATGCTGATGACACACAACTCTTCTTCAAACGTCCCTCAGACGCCCTTGACACCTTCCAACATCCCTGAATGCTTCTCTGCCACACATGCATGGTGCACTTCCAATGATCTCTGCCTCAATGCCAGCAAAACGGAGATCCTTCCTATTGGAACCCCTGCACCCAACTTCTTCCCATCACTCTTCTGAAGCCAGAAACCTCAGAGTTATCTTCAACTCATCTCTCTCCTTCCTCCCTCACGCTCCGAACACTGTCAAAAAGTCCCACTTTCAGCTCTTCCTTCTCAAAGGAGTTTTCCCTTTTCTCACCTTCCCCCAGAGGCTCAATGGTTCCCGGGCTCTGGTTCTCTCTAGGCTTGACTATTGCAATAGTCTCCTCCTTAATTTACTTTCATCCACTCTGCGACCCCTCCAGCTAATCCAGGAAAGGGCAGCAAGTCCTAACCTAAGGCCCATCTCTCTACTGCCCTCCTGCCCTACAAAGTCTTCACTGGCTCCCATTTGCTGCACAGATTAAATTCGAATTCCTCTGTATCACCCACAAGCCTGTCTGGGGCCAGGGACCACACTGTCTGCAACTCTTACCCCTCTAGACCTCTGCACTCCTCCAGCACCAATTCCTTGTGTGTAAAGTGGTTCACTAAGCAGAGGGCAGGTTGTCGATCAGTGTCCTCAGCTGGCTCCCTTCTTTGAAACAGCCACCCTCTCCCTCGTTGTCTTGAGCAGGACTTTCTTAAATTCCCAAAGAGCCTCAAGACCTTCCTCTTTACCTCTTCCTTCCCTCCATCTCTCCCCTACTCATTGCACAGTTGCTTGATTGGTGTTCAGGGCCCTTATGCATTCTCAGAGCCCGTATCATCCCAGCTGCTGTATATCCTCAGCACATGCCTCGGCTCACCCTCCACCCTAGGAGGCTTGTATTTACTTTACATTGCACTGTACCTGCTGCTCACCCATTAGCACCACATACCTATCACATTCCCTCTCTCCTCTGCACTTGCACGTTCTGAACACTCACAAGGCATATTAGGTTTGTCTTCCCCTCCCCATTGTATCCTTATATGTATTATTGTTATGTATTATAATTGTAACTGTTTATCATCCCCTGTTCGCACCCTGTTGCCCTGTGGGCACTTTGAAACAGTGTTTGCTTCTTGTACAAACACCAATCAAGTGAACCATGAATAAATAAATAAATGTGGTCAGTGACATTATTAACTTTATGATTTGTCAAAAGTGTACTGCTGGTCATACATTAAAAATGGTGAGAGTAGCAATACCCTGTCCTACTGGACCAATTTGGCATTTGCATATTGATTATGTGGATATGCTCCAAAATTGTAATGACAACCAATATATCATAGTGGTAGTATGCACATTTTCCCGCTAGATAGAAGCAGGATAATGTGCACATCCAGATGCTGCATTGTCTACAAAATTCCTTCAACAAAAAGTATTTCCTAGATGTGGAGTATGCTAAGTGCTACCTTCTGACATTGGACTCCATTTTGTAAATGAAGTGTTTAAGCAAATTACATCTCTATCGGGAACAAGACATACATTCTCATCTGCTAATCATCTGCAAGCAAATGGGATTTGTGAGCCCCTAAATGGCCTCTTGAAGGAACGCATTGCAAAAATAAAAGAGACTTTACATCAAAATTGGTTGCATTGCCTTCCCCTGGCTCTTTTTGACTTACGCAATCAGCTAGGGTCTGACCACCACCTGACACCTCATGAGTTGGTGACAGGATGAAGAATGAATGTTCCAATTGCTCCTCCCTCCCGTGCTCAAACAGATGCTGAGAATTCAGGAACAGTGCTTGGTAAAGAGACGCATGAATATTTGATGACTATCACTAAATCTCTGAAATGTATCTTGTGCCAGGTGCAGACAAGACAGGGTGGCTCAGCAAGATTCACTGAAGATTGAAATTGACATTTTGACCCAGCTAGTTTATTACAACCTCCTCCTTTATATCTTGGAGATCAGGTGTGCTGTCGAAATTTGACTCGCAAGTGGCATAAGTCAAGGTTTCAAGAGCTGTATACAGTAGAGGTAGCAACACCCTCAGCATTGACAATTGGGGGGAAGCAAGCATGGCTACACCTTAGAGATGTCAAAATAAATTTTAGTGAGGCCCCCCTGTCAGAAGATACAGAGCCAGAAGAAGAAGAAGTGTGAAGACCCCATATGAGGGTGATGATTAGAGTGAACCTGCAGCAAGAGCAGCAACAGAAGTGTAGACAGTGTGCTGTTTTAGTTCTCATAAGATTATTGAACATTCCCCAAAGACGGTTATTGAGTGCCCCCCTTCCAGGAATTTTTGAACATTCTCTACAACAGTGGTTTTTGGAAAACATTTACGGCCTGATTCATGGAATTATTTGTGTGAAAAACAGAGATTTGAACGCCTTTATGCCTGAAAATCCCTGTTTGAAGTATGGGGATTTTTGGGCAGAAAGGCGAGCAAATCTGCGTTTTTCAAGCAAATAATTCCATGAATCAGGCTATTATTTGTTTATTGACATACATTTTTATTGTGGACATCTATTTTTTTATGAAAGAAAAGAGAATTATTTTCTGGAACAGACTTGTTAGCTATTATGATTGTGCCATTCTTTCTTTAATTTTGTTGTCTCTATTTTGCTTATTATATTGCAGTGAAGCCAATATTCATTGATGATAATACAAGTATAGTTCCTGAAATAATCACAGTTCAAATGACACCCGAAAAACATCATGAAGTAAGCACAGCAAGTACAAGGTTAAATAAAGTGTGTGGGCTGATCAGAACCACATGAAGCAGTATTTTGATGATTCTCTCCATGTCACTAACAACATGTGGTACAAAGGTATGAGAAAGGTGGGGAGGGAGAAGTCTAATGAGAGTAGTTTTGTTTCTTCCCTCTTTCGGTATGCCATGAGTGCCTCTAGAGTGTTCATAGCGACAGAAGTAGCCAGGCCAAGAGCACATTGCGTGACACATCTTGCACTATGCACAACAAGAGGACAATTTCAGTGTATATGGGCCACCATACAGTGGGTAACAAAAGCAGACTCTCCTTGTGCGGACAGTTTTATAAAAACAAAAGCCCCTGGTGAGCAACATTAAAACACAACACAAGATAACTTTTGTTCCACTTAGTCAACCACCAAACCCTCTGTACCACCTCACCACTGCTGCCAATGTCTACCCCGAAGCAAATAAATGGCTCACTTAATTTCTAGCAGACATAACATCTCAAGTTTATGCTGGGAACGCATCAGCTGTTCCCACACCAGTTCCTTGTGTCCCTCAAGTCTCCTGCATTTCCCCCACCCTATATATTATCTACACCAAGCCTCTTTTGACTATTTCAATATCCTCTGCATCTACTACACCAATTAGACTGATGACACTGAGATCCTCCTCCCACTCACAGGCAACTACACACAAGGTACGATCACCATCAACAAGATCTATGACACCTTACATGTCGGAATGGCCACCCACCAACTATGCCTTAATGTTGACTAGACCGAGAGCCTCTTATTGGCCCCCCCTCATGGCTAGCTAAACTGGACCTTGCCTTTCAGTCCATCATCATGGGCACCCTTACCATCCCACTCTGTCCCTTTGTCAAGACTCTGGCAGTCTACCTGGATTCCAGCCTCAGTATGACCCATCATAAAAATGTCATCAACTCATCGGCTGCCTGTACGACCAAACTTCTAAATGCAGCAAAACATTTCCCCACAACACAAGAACGTCTAACCATAGCCAGAGAATTAATCGACTCCTGGCTGGATTACTGCAACTCTCTCCTGGTGGGAACGTTTAAGGACAACTTCAACAAACTACAGATTATGATAAATGCTGTCTATAATGGCATGAACTTGACCAAATGGGACCACGTGTTAGCCCACAGAAAAGCAACCCACTAGCTACCTGTGAAAGAGCCAATTAACTTCAAAATTCTCTCCATCACCCACAGCTGCATTTCAAACTGTACCCCACCCTACATCTCTCAGAGAACCATCAGACACAACTCCTCCAGGCCTAGAAGAGCAATTTACAACAACAATCTCACCACTCCATGATGTATGCACATGAAAGCTGGAGGATCTAGCTTCTCAACCATTTCAGTCCATCTCTGGAACGCCTTGCTGCCACACCTGAGGGCCGAAACATCATACTGGCCATTTTGGAAACAACTCAAAACCAAACTGTTTAACTGAAACCTTTTGTACACTCTTTTCTGATGCTCTCCTCAACGCGTAGTCCATTCCTCCCTCCTATAGCCAGTGCCTGTATGCTTAAGAAAAGCAAACATAAATACATGAATACATTCAGGTCCAAATAGGGGAGAAGTTAGAATAGAAGACCTCAAACTGATGCAGTGCACTGACACACAAGGAAAATAAATGCCTGGTTTCTGGAACAGACCCAAGTTTCACATAATAAGAAATGTATTTTCCGCAGAAGGATGGGTCGATGGAATGATGTGCTCTAAACCTCAAGCATTCATAATAGCATCCGGAGATGTTGTGCAGAATGCAAATAGAGTGTGCCTGAATATTCCAAATTGCTGTCCGTGTGTACCTATAATAGAAATAAAAAGAGCAACCATGTGTTTCAGGAACAATGCTTCAGTGAATGTAGGGATGAACGAAGGTTGCCAATGTATTATTATTATTATTATTATTATTATTATTATTATTATTATTATTATTATTATTATTATTATTATGGTATTTATTGAGTGCAGACCTAGCATCGAGAAGTAACAGAGAGCACTCAAGTTTTCGCAGGTGGGACAGCTGATGCCAAGCTTTTTGAGATTTCTTAGCTATGTGTTTCTTGAAGGAGAGCTGTTTTTCGATGTGGAACACTTGGGATTTGGCACAGGAGGTGAGCTCTGGTGTGAAGCCCTCAGAGTTCATGGTTGTAAGCCAGGTCTGCTTGTTTGGGTGTTTAGTGTTATTGTTGAGGAGTAGGAATTTGGTCTTGCAGGGGTTGAGCTTCAAGTATGCACTGGACGTCCAAGACTGGATCAGCGAGAGGCAGGTTTTGAACTTTTGGATGTCCTTAATGTAGTCGATCATGAGTTATAGCTGTGTGTCATTGGCATATTGGTGGATGTGGATGGTGTATGTGCTAGGAGGGCTCCCTGCGGCTCCATTTATAGATTGAAGATCACTGGGGAGAGGATGGAATCCTGAGGAGACTCCACAGGTGACAGGTAGCATTGGCGATCTAGAGAAGTGCATCTGAACAAACTGCTTGCAATTGGTGAGGAGGGCCTTGAACCAGCTTAGGACATGGTTGCTGATCCCCATGAACTGATGTAGGGTGACCATAAATAAATGGTGGTCTACAGTGTCAAAAGCGTCTGAGCGGTCGCGTAGAAACAGAAGATGTGGCCGTCATCAAGGATGCTGAGGGTGTCATCCACCACCTGTATGGTTGCTGTCTCTGTGCTGCATCTGGGTTTGAATCCAGATTGGTAGGTTTGGAGGGGAGTGTTGGTCTAGATGTGTTGCTGCAGTTGTGCAGATAACCCTTCCTCAAAAGTTACCTAGATTATCAGGATCCAGAGTGGCTTTCTTTAGTAGAGAGAGGATTTGTCCTGTTTTTAGGTTCGATTGGGAAAATGCTTTGAGTTCGGGAGCTGTTGATGATCTCCAGGTAGGGAAAAAGAGCTTCTGTGGGCATGGTCTTGAAGATGGATGCTGGGAGTATGTCATCTGTTTATGATGTGGCTTTGAGGGTGGCTAGGGTTCCTACCAACACCTCTGTCGAGGGTGTCTTGAATGTTGTCCAGGGTGTGGAGATGTTGCAACAACGGACATGAGGTGGCTCTGTGGATGCCGATGCTGGCATCTATGTGCTGGCAAGGCTTGTTGATTTTGTCGATGTTATGGCAGGGTTGGGTAGCGGGTTGATGCAGTGCTTGACTGTTTTAAATGTATTATGGACCCAAGAGGAATGAAGGTGGGCACAGCTGTATTAATGGACCACCATTGGGCTTGTGTTTGAAAGGCCTATTTGCAGCTTCCTCCAAATTGGGGAGGCATATGTTCCATTGAACCGAGCCTGGACATGCCTCAGAGTGTGGTGCAGATAAGAGCCCAGCCTACAGAGTCAGGGAAACCAATGTATGGAAGATGTACAAGACAGATGTAATATGAATATGTCTCCAACATGAAGGAGAGAGTGCAGAAGAACATCAATTTTCCTATGTTGTCTCGGGAGGAAAGCTGAGAGGCAATGTGCTCGTCTTGGAAGCAAGGCGACACACAGCACCACAGGTTCGATCCCCGGGTCTGTGCTTAGAAACCTCTCGGTATTAAGCGCATTATAAATAACCAAATAACCTATCATATCATATCATATCATAACATGGAGGCCGCAGCAGGTCCAAGAATTAGCAACACATTAGAATCGAAGATGCTGAAGTTACAAAAATACATTAATTTGAGAAGGCTTTGAAGCTGCCCAGACAGTAGTTCACAGTTAGCACCAAGGTCAGAATGGCAGGAAGGCATTAGTGGTGGGTGAACAGAATCTAGAGATAAGATAACAGTTCCCAGGATGCAAAGCAGTAGCCTCCCAATTAATTAAATTAATAAGAGCACAGAAGCCATTGATGTCCAGCTGCATGAGAATAGTGTGTCAAAAGACTCTACAGAAAATAGACGAAGGGGCACCTCAAGTGATCACAAAGAATACAAACAGCACATTTGAACTAGCTAAAAGTCTGATAAATAAGAAGACATTCATCCTCCAACATGGTCCCCTGTAGCAGGTGATTAAGATACTGAAAACATTGGCTATTTATTATGAGCCAAACACAGATAAGGCACCTGCTGAACTCCCCATTACACAGACAGACACCATATGATACACAAGGTCATGTACAAAGGAAAGGAGAGGCTTCATCGACTGGGATTGACAAGGAGTTACTTTTAATTGGAATAATTTCAGACCATGGATTTATCTCCCCCCACCCTATGTATCATTCATATCTTGACATCGCAACAAAGTGTCCAAGGTTGGTGAGCAAATTTGCAACCCAAAGAGATTCTTCTTGTCACATCGCCTATGATGAACAGTGCCAACCAATTAATTATCAATATGTTGATGTATTGGAAGTGTTATCTGAAGTAGGTTAGACCCAGGAGGTGCCATCAGGTACGTTTAACCCAATCATAGACCTATATACTCTATATACTCTATATGTAGTTTGCGTGTATTCATAAGATGTGTAATTGATGCAGTATTATGACAACACGGCTGAAGTGTCTCTTGTTTAAAAAACACTCACATCGATTGTAACATTGAGAGCAGATTCTATGCTGTCCTGGCTGAGTTTCAATGCTTTGAATGAAGCTAGGTTTTTCCATGCACTTTTGAGTACTCCGTTATTAAGTATTGGTTTTACTAGTGTGGCGAATTGAGCCCATCTCTGCATATCTGCACCTCAGTGTACAGTATGAGGTGCTGGATATGCTGCTTGGTTACCCTTAGTGGCGGCATGGTGCTGGAAAGTGTTTTGGGGAAGGTGTGGGCCTTATGTACCTTTTCCCAGCCCATTGGGTGCACATTAGGCTTCATTTCCATCACCTGTGTGCATTTACCTCCAGCTTCTAGGTGTTTTTGGCGGAAGTACTGCCATTTTTCTGCAGTATTTCGGTGACATTTCCACTTGTAATGTAGCAGAATTCTTGTATTTGTTTTTGGTACACTGGTGGAATGAGCACCAAAAACCAGTGGCATTAGCCCACCAGCAAAATTTAAACCAATGCCTGCAAGTCCTGATTCATCGGAATGGAAAAAGTGGTGGTAATTATGTTACTGCCACTTTTTCCTCTTTCCACTGAACTAGTAATGAGGCCCTTTCAGGTCTATGACAGTGTCCATGGCAGGCCACCAATATACATTATATACCCTTCTTATCATTGTCACTCCCAAATGTCCTTATTGAGCTTTATTTATTTATGAATTCATTTTTTCTTAGTGTTGTATTGGTTAATTAAACCATTTAACTTCACAGAAAAGGACATTTTTATAAATCTTCAACTTAATACAAAAATGCAAACAAACAATAGACATTTGCTGCTAAAGTTTTTAAACAAATCCTATTAAAATACACTATACAACAGAGCTACGATATATCAATAAAAACATTTAAATTTTACAATCTTAAAACCTATTTCACATATAAATGCATCAATATGAATCATACAATACCAACAATTATCACATATATTCATAGAATCATCCAACTAAATGCTCAAATCTCGACTCTCATACATTTGATAACCTATTGGCAATTGTGTTCCACATATGGCATAGTGCAAAGTTTAAAATGGTGCCTTTGTTCTGAATACATCTGTCTGATAGTTAACAATCGGATATCTTAAATGTAAAAAGCCTTTAGTATGGATATCATGTAAATCAGTGCTTTTTGTGAGGAGAGGTCTAGATGTTTCTATCTCGCCACCACACAATCAACATAATCTCATCTCATATGGTATATTCTTCCAAGCTCCAATGCCAGATAACGTAGGTAATAGCAACAATCTCAACAAGAGAATAAATCGTATGGCACTATTTATTAATTTATTTATGTTGACTTTTATAAAGCGCACCGAGCTATGAGGCATCTGGGCGCTAACTTTGATTAAAATTGTTAGTTAGGTATGTACATAGAGTATCTATCTGGAAGCCTTGTTTAACACAAATCATGCATTACTTTTGTTTCCCCAATAAAGTTAATTGGGCGTCCCTATCACATGTATTTGCACATTTTATCAACATCTGTTCAATATCTGAAATGGGTAATTCATACCTATATTCATAACCTAAGTCCCCAAAGAATGTATTCACTTCCAAAACCCATTCAGACAGTGGATTACCCCTAACACAATTTTGCATCATGCTTTAATATATTAAAAATATAGAATCACAAAAGATATTATCCCTTATCAGCCATATATAGATGATACCTTTCGATAGCTTACATTGGGGGTCATTATGAGTATGGCGGTAGGGGCTTAACGGCACTGTTAAGGATGGTGGTGCCGTTAAGCCCCTACCACCATATTCCGAGGTCCCTTAGCGGGTCCCAGCAGGAACGGCTGGTCTGACCAGCCGTTCTTTGCAGGACCCGTTAAGGGACCTTGGAGCTAATAACGGGCCCACAATTTGCGGGCCCATTATAAGTGCCTTCCCCATTCCCATTGAGCCCTATGGGGGCTCAAATGGGAATGAGGAATGGTTTACTGAATGCGGACTTACCGGGTCCGCATAGCTCGGAATGTCCCGATAAGTCCCCATTTAGTGAGACCGGACCCAGATCTGGGTTTGGAGGCAGCCATGGCGCTAATAGCACCATTGCTGCCTCCAGACTCGTAATGACCCCCATTGTGTATTCAATTAAATGATACCCAGTTCAAAGTGTATGCCCTCTATCGTGGCGTTCTTAGGTTAACCTAAAGCTGTTCTCCACAGTTTGCCTTCAACTTTCTTGGTCCATTCAGTTTCCTTCATTGTGAACATTTCCAAACCATAACAAAAGCTAGGGATCGAGGTGGTTTTATAACGTTTTAAGAAATCCTCTATTGAGTAACCACCTTTATTTTTAATGAAGTTTAACATTGCGATAAATCTTCTTTCCATTTTCAGTGTTACATAACTTTCAATTTCCCTTATTTTCATAGAGTCAGATAGATATAAAAACACAGGTATACATATGACGTACAACCTCGATGAGCTCTACCCCCATCTTCCAGTTCCATTCAGGACTTCTCCTTTTTTCTGGTCAAACTACCATAATTTTTGTTTTCTGAAGATTATCTGTTATTGCAGTTCTATTTGTGATTTATCCATTATGATGTGAAAATATACCTTACATAATACCGCCTGATAGTAAATATTGGCCCAAGCACATTCTCATTAAACTGTAATATCGCAATGAATGAACCTGAAACAGGCTGAATACGCCATCATTTTGAGTTATCCACCATTTTGATTGACTCCTGCTTTCTGTCCCATGTTCAGAATTTGTGTTTTTGGCTTCAGCAGAACAAAAAGAACTTTCTGCTGTTTCATAATGTCAACATAGATAAGAATGTTGAAGCTGCTAAGGTGGATTGTTCAAAATAACAATAATAGTAACACATAGCTGAACGTGCTCTTTTGCAGAAATCCTTGTTTTCTCTCATTGAAACTAACTGACTTTAAGCTTAAGAACAAATGGTAGACAAATATAAGCATGTAAAATGAGGAATTTTACCTTTGTGTCTTGAATTTGGAAAACATGTGAAATGTTTAATGGAAAACAGCAAACTATGCAAAGATGTTTAAACATGAATTAGTTATGTAGTTAGGGCATGCACCCTATGTAATGTATGACATGAGGAGGGGTTAGACAGCGATTTGTTAATAAAAGTACAATTGTCACTTTGACCTCATGACTAGCGTATTTCTATTATGTGGTAGTAAGCCTTGATATTCTTTAATCTTTCAAATGGTGCCCAAATAGGGACCATCAAGATTGATGCCACATTGCTACGATGAAGACGAGGCCAACAGCCTGGTATTAGAGAGTGACTGGGTGCACTGAAAAGTGAGACGCGCTTGTTGCGCAGTACAGCATGCCCGATCCCTGGACGATGGGCAGCGTTTAGATGGCATCACGACGAGAGTTCCTGTATCAAGGCTTGTTTGATGAAACCGCCAGCCACAACGATTTGATGTCCAATTGGACCTTTGTTGGTTGAAATCAGGTGAGTTTCACCCTGATTCCTCAAAGTCCTGATATTTGTTTTGTTGCAAGTGTTGATTTTGCAAAAACAAATGTCGCCAGGTAAGATCGCGATATAACTATTCCTGGGAAATTGCTATTGTGCTTTGCAGTATTTTTCCGCAACGGAAGACAATCTTTGGAACATGGCCAACCGGCACCACCCGAAAGGTCGCCGGCTTTTCATATGTATTATAAGTATGGCCAGGGAGTTCGTATTTAATCCTATTTGGCACAGACATATCAGACATGTTTCCAAACTTCAGTGGACAGTTTATGGTTGTTTTGAAATTGCCCGCCTAGAGCATTTAGAATATGTATTGTTGAGAAAAAAGGCTAGACCTGCAGCACTTGATGCAGTTAGAGATTGGAGCAAGGAAGCTATGCAGCAACTCAAAAGTAGAGAAAAGCATGCACGCAGACACATGACGAATGCTGAGAAAGCACATGATCAACAGAAACAGTTAGAATCCATTAGAAGTATGGACAGGGCTTTCCAACTAGATGTGCCAAAGATATATCCCTCTCTAGGTTTTCATACATCAGATAAGTTAATTAATAAACTATTGACTGAGCGTAGAACTGTGGCAACTGCACCGCCTCGCCTCCTTATGTGCCTCCTCCCGTTGTTGTTCCTCTTCCTCCCGATGTTGTTCCTCTTCCTCCTGTTGTTGTTCCTCTTCCTCCCGTTGTTGTTACCCCTCCTGCACATGCACCCGTGCTAACAGTTGCCGTCCCTGTAGTTCTGTCTGCACCAGCAGCAGTATTTCCTCTGCTGCCTATTGAACAAGATTTGTGTGAGCTTTCTTTGCCAGGTGGTTCTACTCCAGTGGTTGAAGGGGTGGGAGCTGATCTAAGAACAGTGACTTGTGGCACAGTACCTAAATACAGAAAGAGAGAATTGTATATGTGGGCTGAGACGTACATAAAAGAGGGTGATTAACCGCCTGTTTTGGTTATGATTTCTGATCAAGGGGGTATTCCTGAACAGAGTATTTTGATAGAACGGATGGGAACGTATTTAGTTGTTATATGGAGTGATTTGATGGACATGAATGCCCCACAGTGGTTACAGGATTTGAATGTCCTTGCCTGCTCAAGGGACACTGCAGCGAAAGTATATAAGCATATAAGCATCTAGCGAAGGTATTTGAGTTCAAAAGGGAGCTAGATCGGTTACACAAAGATGAGATGGATGAAAATGGATGGCAGGCTTCATAAGTGCAGAAGCGATTTCTTCCTCCATTGAAACCAATGAGTGAAGAAATGCGCATTTTCACAAGAGATGCTATTAGATGGATTTCAGATGTTTCAATTTCTGTTTCAATTTCTGCCATTGAAGTGCATGACACGTTTAGTCAGTATGCTCCGGCAATGCAAAGGAGTGGTACAGGTGATGGTTGAGTATTTACAGGATGAATGTAAGAAGAAAAAGGTATGTTGTCCCGGAGAATTGATGGTTATTTATAAAAGAGCATTTTCACCCGAAATTGCATTGACTTCTTTGTGACTTGATTTGGCCTTACTACTTAATAGACATTACAATTATTACTTATTTACAATTTCCAATGAGGGAGCTTCCTCCAACATTTGCTCCAAAAGTAGAGATTCCTGCTGAAGCTGTAGCAGGAACACCTGCCACTATTAACGAAGCACATATATCTCACAGTTTGTCCATGTCCCGTTTTCTAGACAGGAATTGAATACCATTATGCAATCAATTCCAGATATTAGGAAGAATCCAACAGGTTTTTATAAAAAAATAGAATCTGTTTTGCATTCGTCAGTTTTCACGTTGGCTGATTTAGATTTGTTGTTTCCCATGATCCTTCCTGCTGATTTGTGGAAGCAGATTAGAACTGTAGATGATCAGGCAGGGATGGGTGATACAGGGGATGCCTTTGAACAAGCAGATATGGAAAGGAAAGCCAATGAGAAACCGCCACAGGTGATACTGATGTTGCCAGATAAAATAGTGGCTAAATCAAAAACTCTGATTCCTAAAAAAAGAATGATATGGGATAAGCTTACAGCTTGCATGCAAGGGAAGTCAGAGTGTGCAACAGAGTATTTTAACAGATTTGAGCAAGTATTTTCTGATTTTAGTGGCCAAAATTTAAGTACAGAGCCAGGAAAGAGGTTGTTTGTTGATACATTTGTGTGTGGATTGTTGCCTGAAATCCAATCACAGATTATAACTTCTGAACTTCTGAGAGTGCATGGCAAGCAACATCAGAATCTGAAGTGTTACACGTGGCTCAGTATTATGAAAACAGGGTTAATACGAGAAGGAGAAGGTGGAGAAGAGGAAGGTAGACTTAAAAACTAGAGTGTTATTGCAGCAAATAGCAAGAGGAGCCAGAGGTGGGAATACACAGTTCAGAGGCCAATTTACACCACAGGGTGAAGCACAAATGGGTCCCGTACACATAAACCAGTGTGCATATTGTAGAGAGGAGGGTCATTGACAAGCACAATGCCTGCTCCTTCAGCAGAGATCAAATAGCACATATGGTTCCAGGGGTAGATGATCCAGAGGCCGTCTTGGGATAGGGGGTCCTGGTAGAAATCAGTTTGCACAGAACCAACAGACACCATCACAAGATAATCAGCAAAATAATGTTAATAATGGGAATATTTTTGATAATCCTTCGAATGTCTATTTTTCTAAAGATTTTACATCTGACAATATACTATTCCGTTAGGACAGCCGGAAGCAGGGTTTGGAACCAATACCAATTCCCACCGATCAGAAAGGACCCTGCATTGAAATGAAGGTGAAGAATAGGGAACAACTCTTTTTGATAGTCACAGGAGCACAGAAGTGTTCTATTGATCATTCACAAGCTCCAGATATTCCACTGTCAGTGCAGAGCAACATTTCTGTAAGATTCCCTGGTATGCCAGTGGTTAGTCCGGTCTCTCGACCGGTACCAATTTCACTGGGACCATTCACTAATTCTTGTCCATTTCTATTGATGACAAATTATAGTGAAAATGTGTTGGGATTGAATTTATTGAAGAAATGGAATGCTGTGATTTACTGTTCTCCAGATTGAGTGTACTTAACGATTTCGCCCCAACACACTTCCATTCCACAATTTTTGTCTATGCCTTTACCAACTGAATCAAATAAGGTTCCCACATGTTTATGGGCAGTTAATGACAATGACGTTGGAAGTTTACAGATTGAGCCATTTAAAATTGTTTTGAAACTAGGAGTTAAATTACCGCGTATTCCGCAGTATGAGATTTCGGTTGAAGGTGAACAGGCCTTGAAGAGTATTCTCTCTGATTTCATACCCCGAGGTGTGATTGAAGAAATTGCGGGGAATGTGTGTAATAGCCCGATTTTACCAGTCTACAAGAAAGGGGATAATGCGATTCCTTTTAGTTTAATTATTGATTTGCGCGCAATTAATAAGGTGGTTGCTTCACAGTTTCCGTTGTGCCCAATGTCACCACAATTCTGACTATGATTCGAGCCACGGCTACAGATTTTAGTGTTGTGGATTTGAAAAACGATTTTCTTTAGTATTCCTGTGCATATTGACAGCAGATATTTGTTCACGTTCACCCTAGGGGGACACTCATTCACATTCACGTGTGTGCCGCAATGGTACACTGAGAGTCCAAGTATCTACAGTAGAGCACTTAAAGAGCAGCTTGATATGCTAGAGGTACCTTCCACATGCACGTTATTGCACTAAGTAGATGATCTACTTCTAGCTGCTGATTCTGAAGATGCTTGCAAAGAGGGCACAGTGTTGCTGCTCATTCATTTAGCAGAACATGGGCATAAGGCTTCATTGGATAAATGTCAGTATTGTCGACAGGTGGTCGCCTATTTGGGCTTTCTCCTGTCGAAGGAGGGAAGAATGCTGACACCTGAACGATACAAAGCATCTCTGATATGTCTGTTCCAAATATACAGAAGGAGGTCAGAGCTTTGATTGGCATGGCTTCATATTGTAGACAGTGGATCCCAAATTTTTCGTTGTTGATAAATCCTATGTTGGCACTGACAAAGAAGGACATTTCTTTGACTTTACCATGGAACATGGGTTGCCAGAAGGCTTTTGATTTGCTCAAAGCTGTGTGGTGTTCAGCACCAGTTTTGGGCACACCAAATTACAAAAAAGGCTTTGTTTTGTATGTGCATGAACATGATGGATGTGCTTTGGCTGTTTTGACACAGGAACATATGGGCAAGAATAGGCTGTGCGGCTATTTTTCCTCCATGTTAGACCCTGTTGCATACGCTTTGACAAAATGTTTGAGAGCTGTTGCTGCTGCTGCTGCATCTGTGAAACAAAGTGAGGGTATGGTTTTAGGTCACTCTTTAAGCATGTTGGTACCCCACTCCGTAGACATTCTATTAAACAGAATGCAAACACAACATCTCACATCAGCTCGATTAACAAGGTACAAACTAATTCTATTTTCTCCGCATATCCAAATTAAGAGATGTTGTTCATTGAATCTGGCTGAACTATTGCCTTCTCCACAAGAGACAGATTGCAGTGACAAAATGTCACATGATTGTCACTATATTACAGAATAAGAAACTAAGGGCAGAATTGATTTAATTGACACACCTTTAAAGAATCCACAAGGATAGCTATTTTGTGATGGCTCCTGTTTTAAACTACCCGATGGTACATCCACCGCTGCTTATGCAATCACCACATTTAACACTTGTGGAGAGCTCACCAATTCCACATAATTCTGCACAAGCTGCAGAGATTATTGCATTAACTAGAGTTTGTGAAATTTCTGAAGGGCTTAGTGTAAATATATATACAGATAGCCAGTATGCATTCAGGGTGGTTCATAATTATGTCCGACTATGGGCGGAGAGAGGATTCTTGACATCACTTGGAAGAAAAATTCAACATAGCACTCTGATAGTCCGCTGCAACTAGCAATAATAAAGTGCGCCGCACACCAGAAAGTGACAGGCGATGTAGGAAAAGGAAATGCTTTTGCTGACAGAAAAGCCAAACAGACTGCTACTGATCTGCACTCGAAAATGTATGTGCTCGATCCAGCAAGATGGGTTACTGATACTTGTATGATGGACGAAGGGATTAGCAGTATAAAAGCTACCTAACACCTATGGCACTGCTATCGTCACCATGGCTCAAGGCCCAAAACACATATGTGCTAAAAAGATTTGTCAACAGTTAGATCCCATCTGATATAATGCAAATATCCAGAAAACTGCTGAACGTTTGGTGCAGAGTTGCATTATATGTTTGCAACATAACATTGGGAAGGGAACACCGACACCGAAGGGCAGTTTTGATCCCCCCTCCATGCATTTTGAGGTGATTCATTTTGATTTCATTGAGATGAAACATTGCCAAAATTATAAATATGTCTTAGTTGTGATCTCTGCCTTTAGCAAATAGGTTGAGGCTTTCCCACTAAAAGATGCAACAGCAATGTCAACGGCAAAGACCATGCTTGAGGAATATTTTCCTAGGTTTGGTTTGCCGAGAGTAATTTGGTCCGACAATGGCCCACATTTTAACGCTGCTGTCATCCTGCAAGTATGTGCGGGATTACAGATCGATAAACAATGCCACTCGGCCAGACATGCTCAGAGTGCCAGCCTGGTGGAATGCTACAATGGTATTTTGAAGAATAAAATTGCCAAAGTGTGTGCACACAGCAATCTGAAATGGCCTAATGTGTTGCCAATAGTCTTACTATCGATGCGGACAACCGCACAGTTAAAGACAGGGCTCTCCCCCTATGAGATTGTCATGGGGAGACCAGCCAATGAATGGAATGCACCTGGACCAAAGATATTGAGGCACATTGAATATCCGCTTTTGTCTGATTATTGTGACAGTTGACTCAAAACGTGCGTTTGATTCACCAACAGGTACGAGCAGCCCTCCCTGTAAAATACAAGGTTTCAGGTCATCAACTTCGACCTGGTGATTGGGTCCTGTTAAAGAATTTTGAGACTGGTACCTGCCATGCACCTCAATGGAAGGGGCCCTACCAAATACTTTTGGCTACGCAAACTGTAGTATGAGTGACTGGCAAAAGACACTGGATCCACGCGACACATGTGAAGAGGATTCCTTTACCTCTGCCCTATGACAAAGGGGAGGAGAAGGAAATTGATGATCTTGATGCTCACAATGAGCCTGCTTTGATCCACACCAAGTGTGCCATGCAGATCCTTCCTGAGCATGTGGGGCCTGGGGAGATTGCTGCTTCTTCATTTTCTTCTTCACCATCAATCGATCGTGTTTATTTTTCTCCTTCAGGAAACAACAACACTCTGTTCACTGATCATTCTGCACCTGGTGTTTTAAGGTACAATCTGCGACCACGGAACAGGATTTAGATTTAGGACCTGACATTACCTTAATGTAGTAGAATAGGAAAGTGCAGCTAGGATTCTGAACCCACAAAACACCCACAAGAACCCAATGTTGAGCCAGTCCCTTGTCATTTCTCTGCTGCGTACAATAAAAGGAAGGGACGGCAAAGTTACCTTCAATCAAGATAGGCCATGTGGTCAAGTGCCACCTACGGATGAACTAAAAGAGCCTAACAGTGAAGCGTCTTAACGGACACTGATAAACTATGCCTGTGTTTGGGGCATCTCGTACTAATAAGGATACTGATCATTTTCCTGATGATGGGCCCGTCTATCAAGGGCCAAGTTCCCCAAGGACCAAATGGATACTGATCCCAATAACAGCTTACATTGTAATTACATTGACACTCTTATTTTGGTATTTGGAAAGAATGCATCCACTTGATATTCTGTTGCCAACTGCAAGTGTCTCCTCTGTGTCTCCACCATATGTGTGTAACGCTCACCTGACTCCCACGGAGGCGCTGGCCTGGTTCGCGCTGCTGTGACCTCTTCTAAGGTGATGCGCAGTGTTCGGAAGACGGACTGGACCGGGCCCCCAAATCTGGCTTGTCTGGCTCGCAGAAGTATCCTTCTGCAGGCGAAAATAGGGGATTAACTGTCTGCGGTGTAATGCAATCAGCCTCCCACTTTCCCCTCTCACCCTCCTCGAAACCCTTCTGTGATTCCTCGTAGCGTCTCACCTTAGGGTCTGGAAGGACAAGCTCTCCATCCTGCTTCTGATGCAGGGGCGCGTTGGTATCCAGTTACTTCACTGGATTTTCGGATTAGTGAGAACCAAACTTGCTTGGCTTCCAGGTAAGTTTTTTTGATAAGAGGTTCCCCTTGTGTCCATGTATTAATGTACTAATGCTAGTGTCTTTTTCCCCATAGGGGCCGGGGTACGGAATGCCGGGGAACAGGCACCGACCCGAGATGAGAGGTGAAATCCTTGTAGAAATCAGGTAAGTCTTTAATGAGCGTTTTTTGGTAATGTCTTTTCATTCGCTCATTAACGCTGATGTCTCTTTTTCCCCTTAGAGGCCGGGGTCCGGAAATGCCAGGATGCGGCGCGGACCCAAAATGAAGAGGGAATGAATCAACAGATAAGTCTTAACATGGAGATTTAGCTTTCCTTATTCCCTTCTCTCTCTCACCTTTTGTTCTGGTCTCTTTCTCCCTAGGCGCTGGGGCGTGACTGCGAATCCGGATGATCGCTGCTGAACATGGAGGCGCCCAGTAAAGGTGAGTGGAATGCGGCGCTGCAGTGATCGACGCGATGAGCTTTTAAATAAAAGTCTTCCTTTTCAGGATTGTCGGCGAGATGTCTCCGGGATGCGGATTTAGCAGGTAAGGACTTTTCCTTCTTCTGTTCTCTTCTTCTCTTCCTTTGCAGGTGATCCAGGATGCTGGCAGGCGTGGCAGAAGTCAGGATGCAGGAGCAGACACGGTAAGCGTCCAGCTGCTAGATGCAGAACAACGCGAAGCACGTGTGGCTGTTTGGGTGGGGTTTAAATAGCCTTGGAAGAAGTTCCAGGTATGTATCCTTCCTCCAATCAGGTATGTATCCTTCCCCGACCACGCCCGGATGGTAAATTAGTCCCACAGGTAAAGTAGTTCCTTTCAGGCCTCAAGGAGGCCGGGATCCTGCAGCATGGTCTGCATCAGGTAAGTGCACCCAAGCACATCCATAATGAGCCTGGCGCCTATGGCGCCAAGACTGATGTCTTTTATGAGCCTGGCGCCATAGGCGCCAGGACACTGTCCAAGGGGCCCCTATATGGGGTTGCTGGGTCCTTCCTTGGGAACTGGATGTCCGCTTTCGGGGATGCAGGGCTTGAACCGGCTCCCCGGGAGCGGGCATCATGACAATGTGCATTTGCATACTCTTCATCCTTGAGACCTCAGACATAGAGGGGATTATCAAAACAACACCCACTTGATGATTATGAACGCGACGCATGCCATTCTGAACAAAACAAACAGCTGGGTCTGCTCACATCTGCCACAGCATGGGGAAAAGGGATTTGGCTGGTATATACATCCACTGCCTCTAACTACTGCTTGTTATGCTTCACTCAGGGCATTATTCTTTGGCAGATGGAATGATAGTGTCACTGGAAATTTTGATGGTACTAATCTCAATGAGTTTGAAAAACGGTTTTAGCACCTCTAGGATGTTATTTGTTTGCAAACAGGAGCAAGCTAAACGTTGCTTCTACTAGGCCTTCTGATAGACTCTCCAGATCTTTCCAATCAATGATTACCTTTAAAATGGCTCCCATAGGTAATAGGGATGCCATGCCTCTTTCCTATGCTATTAACCATAGTCCGCATTCTGTTCCATTTTCTATACAAAGAGAGGGGCCCCAGGGTACATTTGAGGGATTTATGAATACTGCTGTACTATCCAGTGAGGATAGACCTCTCTACGCAGGTGATCCTGTTTATTTTTTTTGCGGTAACAAAGCATATCCATGGTTGCCAAGAGACTGGAAGGGTACTTGTTATTTAGGGATACTGTTACCAGGTGTATATGTACCCACCACTGCTGAAGTTTCTAAAACTCGTCCTAGGAGGGAGGAGGATGGTGACACTCCCTCACAGATTCTGGGTGATGTTGCTAAAGCCTTTGTACCATTTTGGGGACAGATAATAAACTCCCAAGATATTAAGAGATTGGGGAGGGTTTTAGAGAAAACCATTAATGAAACTACCGACATCCTATATAACATGACATTAAAGCAAAAGGCTATTAGATTAGTGGCTCTTCAAAATAGGATGGTGCTAGACATTATTCTAGCTGAGCGTGGGGGAGTTTGCAAAATGGTGGGATTTGTGTGTTGCGTTTTTGTAACCGATTCCTCCCCCCACCATATTTAAGGCAAAACATAAATTGCACACCTTGAGAACTGAAGTACACGTTCCAGAGGGAAACTGGGATATTGGCATATGGTTCTGGTACTTGTTACAAACTTGGGGCTGGAAAATATTTGCAGTTCTGAAGGTTATCCTCGGCATTGTACCGTTTTGCTGTTGTTGCATACAGTGTCTTCCTGTCTTTCGTTCCATGATAGGGGGAAGTTGTGCACAAGTGATTGGTAAACTAGAACCTAAGACACATATGCTGGGAAAAATTACTAATGCCTTGGTAATGCAGGATATCACCATAAAGGAATTAATGGTGATCAATGTTTATGAAGATAAGGATTCAGGATGTTCTGATGATGATACATGGTTTTCGGATGATGCTAATGTTTGAGTAATGCTCTTGGCTTAGGCCAAAAGGAGGGTTTGGGAAAATATATCTTGCATAATACTGCCTGATAGTAAATGTTGGCCTAAGCACATTCGCATTGCACTATAATATCGTAATGAATGAACCTGAAACAGGATGACTACGCCGCCGCCTGCTTTCTGTCCCATGTTCAGAATTTGTATTTTTGGCTTCAGCAGAAAATGTTTTACTTTGTGCGGTTTCATAATGTCAACATAGATAACAATGTTGAATCTGCTAAGGTGGATTGTTTATCCTACACTGAAGAACCTTAGAGCTAAACAAAAGCTGTACTAATCACTAATGTATATACCATCTGTCCCAACAGTGCCTTCTCCATTCAAACAGCAAAGTAAAATAACAAATAGCTGAACGTGCTCTTTTGCAGAAATCCTTGTTTTCTCTCCTTGAAACTAACTGACTTTAAGCTTAAGAACAAATGGTAGACAAATATAAGTGAGTACAATGAGGAATGTTACCTTTGTGTCTTGTATTTGGAAATATTTGATGGAAAACAGCAAACTATGCAAAGATGTTTAAACATGAATTAGTTATGTAGTTAGGTCATGAACCCTAGGTAATGTATTACATGTAGAGGGGTTGGACATGTGTCCAAGGCTGTGAAGAATTTGTATACATATGTGCATATGTGGAATGTTCAGAACTCCCTAATCTCACAGTGTCTGCTTGCACACACTGCAGGGTGTTGAGAGCCAGACAGCTGTTTGTTAATAAAAGTACAATTGTCACTTTGACCTTGTGACTGGCATATTTCTATTATGTGGTAGTAAGCCTTGATATTCTATAATATTTAGATGAGATCAACATAGCCCAACCAACTAATTTTCTGTTTATTCATTTTCGGATGGAAGTTATTGTAGTAATCTAAATACGGACCCATATCCGAGACATATAGGTTTTATAAAGTAGGTGCCAAAGGGCAACCTTGCTTCAGGCCACAATTAGTATCCATTTCCTCGCTCAACAAACCCTCCTGATCTAACCTAATCTGGATTTTAGTGTTTGTTTACAATTCCTGATTAAATAAAATATAGGATCATAGGGTTCATATTGACCATAGCAAGTTGCGATCAAGAGTGTTGAATGCTCCTTTAAAATCTATGAAGCATATAAACAGTGCACCTTCTTTTTTCCTTAAACAAAATTGTACTAAAAAAGTCAAGGACCATAGATTAGATAACACTTACATGTTTTTCCTGATTCCACTCTGTTGATTAGTGAGGAGCTTATTACTTTTTATCCATTTGTTCATTTCTGGGAGTAATAATTTTGCAAACATCTTAGTGCAGACAGCAGTCATGGCCAACAACCTGTAATGAGCTGCATTCCCCCCCCCCCTTTTTAAATATAGGAATTAATATTGTGGCTGTTCAACTAACCGGTCATCAATTCCGAAGGAAATTATATCACGAGGAACTAAGCCGTAATTAATATATCATAATAACAAATTGACTTCTAGTGATAGGTGCGAGGGTGCATTAGGTCAAAAAGGGCAAACACATATTCCAATTTTTTATTCTATTCACATGATAAACATAACATAAAAAACATTCAATGTAAATATAATTCATATAAAACATCACAATAAAGTTAAAAAGACATCATGAAAACCAGTGCCTCAAAATCTAACCATATAGACCTGAATGTGCAAATAGTATCAATATTGAATGGTGAAGGAACAAAACTCACTTCACATGATCGGGAGGTCACAGAGAGTTGAACATTAAGATGAAAACGTACATTCTGTCAAAAAATACAAACATGAAACATTAAAAATGCATAACCCATGACCTAAGCAAGCTCAAAACACATCCAAACTGAAGTTCAATAAATATTATAACTGAAGTTAGGGGAGAACAATATATACCATAGTCTCCACCCAAACAGGAGAACTCAGCAATAATTTCTTTCAATGTCTGTCAAATGATCCATCCATCAGATAGAATAGATTGATGTGCTTTTTCCACTCATACTTATATGATTATTTCTTTTTCCCCACTTCTATTTATGGTATAATCTGTATGCTTAATTCAAAAACATTGAAAATCATACCCGATGACCAGATCCCGCATAACAAACCAGTTTTTGGCTATAAAGTAGAGGATTTATGTCTCCTAGCAAAGTTCTTATATCTTGTTTTGATATTAGAGATCCTCTTTGATCTTAGCACCATATCCACTCCTTCCTTTTTCAAATGTCTAATCTCCTTACCTAATAATCGTTTTTTTTCTTTGGCTATAACTACATGAAATGCTTTGTTTTGGAAGGAGCTTTTTTCCCAACGTTATTGATTTTTTTCAATCTAGTTGCTTTAGAAAACCAGCACAAATCTTGCACCCGCATAGTGCCATATAAACAGTGGGCCTCATTACGAGTTTGGAAGAAGCCATGACGTTTTTAGCAGCATGGATACCCCCAAACTCGGGTCCGAGTCCCGAAAAATGAGAATTACCGGGCCATTCCGACCTTTGCGGGCCCAGTAATTTCCATTCTCGGGACCCGGACCCGGTACATCTACATTCCCATTTGAGCCCCCATAGGTCTCACAACTGTCCTGTTAATGCTGGGACCGTTGTTAGCATCCTGTTTTGCTAGCGGGTGACGCTCTGCACGTCTGGTTTGACCAGGCATACAGGGCGGCCCGCGAGCAGAACTCGTAATGAGGCGGTGAGGCAACAATGGCACCGGTAGCGCTACCGGCGCCGTTGTTGCCTTACCGCCAGGGTCGTAATGAGGCCCAGTGTCTCTTAATGAGATTCTCAAAACATAACCTATAATTATCAATGTTTTTTTTTTTTACTAACCAGTGTATTCTGTTACCAGCTCCATTGATCATAGTCTGTCCAAAAGATGTATTCTTAGTATTTGTTTCCAATTATAGGCTAAATTTGTTAACAACATGATCTCAAAAAGAGTAAGGAATTAGTGACATTTTTCCAATTATTTGGAATATGGATGCTGGGAACAATCCATGATGCATTGTCACCAGCAGCCGAGGTAAATTGGTTAAAAATGTCATCACTTTGGGTTGTAAACAATTAGCACTAATACATTCTGACAAGCCGTCTTTTAGCACATTATAATCATCCATACAATTAATGATTGTAGAACCTATTTCAATACAGAATAGCACAGTTTGTTCCAGACCACCATCAATATATTTATTAAATCTCTGGTAAATGAGGCCTCTTATTATTACAAACAGGGCTTCAGGATGATTCCATCTCCATGCATCAAGTATTTTCTCTAATGCCCCTATGATTTCCACAGTGTATCTGTTACATTTAATATCAATATCATCTGTTCTCTAAGAACCTCATTTATTTACACAATCACTGTTAATATATATGGTGAGTTTTCGATCAAACCATACTCAAATATTTTTAAATGATTTTCAACTCCCAACACCAAAACCCCAAATGATCGACGTGTTTCCCCTCTTAAGGACTTTCTCTGCAATATGCAATAACCATCAATAGCCAGATCACTCATTAGCCATGTTTCTTGATGTGCAAATATATCCGCCTCCAATAACTACATAAGCCCTTCTTTTTCTGATAAAAACGCGTGTGGCCTTCTCGGGTTCCATGATATAATCTCCAGCTTTCTATTAGATAAAGCATTTCATCAATCTAATTCATCTGAAACATCAATGTGCTGGCTTTATCTGAAAACCTTTAAGCTAATTGTTGGATGGTTTATAAGTTCACCCACAATGGATTTAACCAGTTTATCTAAATCAGTCAGCTCCTCTTCCTTGGTGTTCCTACATGTTTTTCTTATTTTTCCGGTCTGTTTCCTAAGAGCATTAGTGGTGATCTTCATAACCTCATAACCCAATACAATTGCATATACCAAGATGAGTTTGGGCATAATGGGTGAGACCACATGCACTGTTGCCCTATTTGTGTCAGAGATCTGATGTAGTAGTTCTAGGACATGTTGTCTATTTAGAACGGGACTCCTGGAAGAGGCAAATGTGTCCATTAACTTAATGACCAATATATTAATTTCAGTATGCATTAGAACATTGGTCAATACAAAATATTTTTTATTCATAATCTCTATTAATTTCTTGCCATATAATTTAGAATGTACAGTTTCCCAATCCTCATTTTATTTATTTATTTGTTATGTGCCATAGCCCGCAGGCATCAGTGTGCAGTACACAGAAAAACTAGGGTTTCACAATTTCTTCGTGAGATAAGGAGATTTTCCTGGTGCACATTTTTTTTTAGATGTTACTGGTCATTTTTTTACGATATTGTTTACATGTGCATCAGCACTCATTGAGGCTTCTACCACAGTGCCCGGAGGGTTCACTTTTTTACTACTGGAATTTTAGATCCATCAACGAAAAACTCCTCATATGGTATATCCAGCTTGTTTCTTGCTAGGTTAGTACCAAAACATCATAAGTTCTGTTTTAGACCTGTTTAGGCACATCCAATTTGTTACCATCCACTCTTTGATCAATGTGTAGATGGCAGCAAGGTTAGCTGAGTCAGCGTCATGAAACCCACTGAGGTTTGGGAATAATCAATTTGCTAAAGAACGCGTCGTCCTCCTCGTCGTCGTCCTCCTCCTCCTCCTCCCTATCATCAGTATGAGTTGCCCCACTCTGTGAGTTTCTCTGAAACCATGTATCCAATCGTTTTTGCTTACAGCCTTTTTTTCTATGTGTGTTGTCTTGAAGAGCTTTGTTTTGTATCTAGCAATTGATAACCCCCATGCAATTCCACACACCTAACACTCTCAGATGAGCCAGCCAATGACATCGCTTTTTTGGATTGACCCTTCTTATTAGTAACAGTATTTGCATGCTTTATCTTTTATCTACATTTTCTTCCCCCATTTTGAGAAGAGTCCTTCACATGCACATTCATACCCTGCTCATTCAAAGTATCGCAGGGGGTCTCCACAATTTGCTTAATCTGTATCTCTTCTTCATTATTATGCATTGTGAGTATCAAGTCATTCACATTAACAATCCCTTCCTCCAGAGCATCTTCAGTTCCAACTGTATCCTGTTTTTTCTCACCTTCGTAGGCCTCCATTTCCCTGTAGTTTTTTTATTTTTATTTTACCATTAGTCTTTGTTAGTATTACATCCACTAGCATTGCCAAACCCGCCTTAATAACTTTGTTTTCATTATACATTGTACTGTACAGTGTAAACAAGGCTTTAATTATTTTAATATGCACTGGTTCAGGGAGGGTTTCTTCATCAGAGGATTCAGAAGATGATAAAGACTGTAACAGGGAACCAAACATATGCTCTCTCGGATACTGCAGCCAAATCAGGTGATCTTTCCATGTTGGTCAAAGGCACTATCTCTTCTTTTAGACCCAAACATTCCACCATAGTATCATTGCGTGTCCCCTCCATGGTGTTATCTCTCAGATTCAGCACCACGTTTAACAGGGAATTATTATCAATGGGGTCCAGTTCCACATTTTCTTCCTGGTCAGAGTGATGATTACATTTCGTCTTCGGGAGCATTATTTTCATACAAATGGTTTTACTAATTGGTTTCAGGTAGGTTGTAACTTCTTCCTGACCCATGCTTGGGTCACCTCTCTCCTCCCAAACTGCCTCATTAATTCCAATCTCCACTCCATTATTCTTTAAATGGGTACTTATTTTATTGTTACTGCTTTTTTCTTAATTGCACTTTTCTTCATATCTCTTGAGGCCAATAGTGGTTTAAATGTGCTTTTCGCCTCACTTCTAAGGTGATTTTTCCTTGCAATTGTGGACATACCCAAAGATTAAGGGCCTCATTACACGGTAGGCGGTAACCATGGTGCTATTAGCGCCATGGTTGCCGCCGGTATTTTACCGTGTCCGCCTTGGTGGATGGCGGAATTACCGGCCTACTCCAAGGTGAGTGGGGGCGGTAATTCCCCATTCACCAAGGCACTTCCCCATTCCCATTTTTGCCCCCATAGGGCATAATGGGAATGGGGAAGGTGCTGATTACGGTACCGCAAATTGCGGTACTGTAATTAGCACCAAGGTCCCTTTGCGGCACCCAACTTTAACAGCTGGAAAAAACAGCCGTTAAGGTCGGGTCCTGCAAAGGGAACTCGTAGTAAGGCGGTAAGGGTTTACCGGTACCGGTGCCCTTACCGGTACCGGTAAACCCTTACCGCCTACCGTGTAATGAGGCCCTAAGTCTTTAACAGGAGATTAGAGTGTTCAAACTCAGTCATTCGTATTATACACGGTTGACACGTACATCAGGAAACAGAAATTTATCTCAGTTAAAAAAAAAAATCATAAGAATCATAAGGATGCCACCTCACCACTCACCTCCAGCTGAACAGCCCAACAGCACTCGACAGGGAACTTACTCAGGTGCGCACATGCAGCCCGTTATTTGTATTGTGTTTTTCGGCGGGCGGTGGGGCGTGAACAAATTTAAACCAGGAAAGTCCTTTTAAATTGGCCCACTAATGTGATAGCTCTAAAAAATAAGCATTAAATGCTTTTTAATCCAAGTATTTGCAGTAAAGTCTCCAATTTTGAAGAAGAATGGGGCTTTAGCTATAGCTTTCAGTAATAAGCTCCAGCAGAAGTCTCTCCCGAGCACACACAGCCCACCAGCACTCCACAGGGCACTCCCCAGGTGCGCCCATTAATTTTTTCCGGCGAGTGGGGTGGTGGCCAAGTTTAAACCAGGAAAGTCCTTTTAAATAGTCCCACTAATATCGTAGCTCTTTGGGCGATAAGCTCCAAAGACAGCAGAAGTCTCTCCCAAAGCACACGCAGCCCAATATCACTCAATAGATCACTCCTGAGGTGAGCTTTATTCCTGATCATGTCTTTTAGACCTCTAAGCAGTACACATTTTACGTTCCTCGTATTACATTTCCCTTGAATTACTATTTGTTCTTCCCAAAAACTGTGATAGTTTTCATTCATCTGGCCACACACTGACTGTCGATTGTCTTATTTTCTCCATATCGGAATCATTGCTGTCCTGCTGCATCCAGTACCCTTTGTTGATGTCTGTCTCTTGCATGATGTGCAGTCCGCCTGCTTTTCATCCTTATATATAAGCAACTTCAAATATGCATTTCTGTAATTTGGATGCACATCTGGCTAGAGTTGATCTTGAAGACTCATCTCTCCTGGTTGTAGTATGTTAACACTCTTCCCCGCAGTAGCATCGAAAATGTTGTGTTGCCCAAACACATGCTAACATTTTTTTTTTCAATCACTGAGTGGGTGCATTCAGATTTAGTTAGTGACTTTGAAGTTTAGGTTAGCTCTTGATTTCCTTTCTTCTGTGTCAACGTGTCTCCAATGCTGTATGCACTCACATCTACTGTGATGTATGTGTTCATAGAATTGTCAGAAATTTAAATGCAAGGTGTGTTTCCAATGTCATGCTTGATTGGTTCAAATAACTCTTGACAGGTTCTGGACTAAATGAAGGAGACTCCTTTTTTTGGTTCTCATTTGCTCACTTTTGCTTGAGAGGTTTTCTACATACCACAAGTAGTATTTAGTAATCCCTTGATTGTTTTCAGGGTTTTTTCTCTGTCAGAGCAGGCGCTTGCTTTATCGCCAGACTACGTTTTATTGTGGTTTGATGCCTCCTATCATGATTGGGTATTCCATTCATTTCCTGACACATCAAAAGATCATATCTCTCGATGCAGTCTTCAACCACCTCTAATAATGTATCACTGTGTTCAGCACTGTGCTGTGCTGTACTTGGTCCTCTATATATATCAGTACATTGTCTTGAAAATAAATGACATTGATTACTTTCTTTATTAAATTGTCCATCATTTGCTAGAAAAATGATACTGCTGATGAGAGGCACACCGTCCTTCTGTTGAAGCGGTATACTCCCAGTGGTGTTATGAACGCCATGTGATTATTTCTGCAGTGGTGTTTGGTGATAAGCGTTCCTCATATCTGGCTTGCAAAATATTGTGGCTTTACTTACTCCTGTAAGCTAGAAAGTGGATAATTATCTGTTTCACAATGCCTGTTTATACTGCTTAGATCAATGCACATGGACAGCTTGCCTCTTTCATTATATCTTCATTGGAACTGACAATTCTTGAAGAGCATGTCATTGGGTACAGTGCTTCACACAGGTTAGTTTTTGTTGAAAATGTCAGCATGGTTTTCGATTATGTCTGTAAAGTATGATTGATTCTGCATTTATGGCAAACAATTTCTCTTTACTGTAGTGATCCAGTTACAGCTCATGCCATCCTAGTATCCAGTCACCTGCATCTGTGGCATACACCCTTTCTCATGTTTGCTTTCCTTTGCATTGTGTGTAACCTGTAAGGATAATTCTGTTTCCTCGGTATACTAGAGGTCTGACATCTAACGGTTCCATTTGTAGATTATTTCCTCCTTCACATGTCAGCAGTATTATTTGATCATACCCTAAGCCTGCTAGCATGCCACATCATCGTCATTCACCTTCACTTCACAATATGACTTTGGTTTCCTCCTCTAATTCTGCACTGCCAAAACTGTTGGTCCATCAAACAATTCTATATCAATCTCACTGGAGAAGGCAGCGACAACACTCACATTGCACCTTTTTTCAGAATTTAAGAACGTGCAGCTCTTACTGTGATGTCCCTGTTTCTCCCAGTTCGAGCATGTTGCTTCCCTTGCTGGACTTCGAGGATCTTTTGCTAGGTGTTGATTATCTCAACACCCGTAGCACTTGTTCTGTTCATCCTTGCCTGGACATGTCCTTATTTGGAAACAATCGTAGTCTTGGTCTCTCAACAGGGCTGGCCCTTTTATTTTTGCAATACTGCTTTCGCTTGCATACCTGCGCCTGTTTCTTTAGCTCTTGCAATTAGCAGTGCTTCTTCTGATGTGAGAGTCTTCACAGTTAATAATGTCTTCAGAATCATAGGATCTCTGCAGTTCATAATCATGCAGATCTTTTTATCCTATCATTCCAAACGTGCATGGAATTGCCATTTGATGGAGAGTTACTGTGAAATCATCTTTATATCCTGATGCATCTTGCCTTCTAGTGTAAAACGTTAATCTCTGTAGCATTTGTAGCATTATTTTCTATGTGTGTCCAGACCTCTATTGCATGCACTGTTTTGCTTCAGAGAAATCCTCCACTGCTGGATTTGCTACTATGGGAGGTTGGATTGGAAGACCTTCAAACACCCTGTGTCCTTTCAATAGTTTAGCTCTTTTATATCCATCTATCCCACGATATGTGTGGGTTGCCTGAACTCATTAAGCATGATTGTGGTGGTTGCGCTCAATGCATGGTTGTACCTGATAGAGCTGATTAATGTCCTTCACTTGCTGCGTTTCTTCTGAAGTCTGTGAGGAAATATGGGCCTTGCATCTTTATTGGGCTGAGCTGCACAAAATACCCAGACTCACCATTAGTGGAAAAGGTCCCTTTAATGTGACATGCCATAGTTTACAAACTACACTAACCTGGCCCCTCAGCTTTAGTGACTAAACAAAATGTTAACATGTTGGTAAAACTACTTCTGTCCCCCCATTCCCTCCCTTCAAATATTCCATCCCCCTTCAACTCCCACACATCTTTCCAAACGTTATCCATGTCCTCTCAGCGAGACACTGCCTGTCTATCTTCTCTACCTCTTCCCCTCTCTTGTAACCCCGGGCTACCCTGTATGTCCAAATTGCACTAAACACCCTCCTTAACAAGATAATAATCCATCGGCTTCACCCAACTATCATTCAACCAATTGTGTCCAAAGCCTCCCCAGAGGTGTTTTTCTGCCCCTCCACCCCCAATATCGTCCTATTTAAATCTTTGTTCAGTTATGGAAACACATTTATATTTATATATATGCATTCCCCCACCCAACAACCACTCTACTAGACATAAAATACTCAAACTGAAAGAACCGTTCATTAACTCTGCCTTACTCCTTAATTTCCCCCCTTCCTTCGCCTCCAAAACCACAGCTTCAAATTGCTTGCAATGTCACCATACCATTTCTCTGCCTTTTCCTCTACCCATAGCATCCCTACCCAAACCCACATATTAACCAAAACCCCTTCCTCTACTTTCGATCCATCTTTCGATCCATCTAACCCATTCGGTCCCCCGCAAACTGTTCCTCAGAGCCCTAATAGTCCCTTGCCAACACATTGGACCCTTTTTCCTAATCTTTTTTAGATGTATTTATTTATTTATTTAGAGCCACACCCTCTTGCCCTTATTCCACCTGCTCATTTACTCCCTAGTCCCTAGTTCACCTGCCCACCATCCCTCTGCTGCAACCAACAATTGTGTTTCCGAAAACTCGAGCCCCCACAGATGCTCCCCTTATTGTTATTGTTGTATTTATTTATGTATTTATTTTTCCAGCCAACTATGAGCCCTGGCATTTGTGATTTCAATGCAGTAGGTGTTATTGAAGACATCACCCCGGTCTCCTATATCAACCATATGCTCTCCCCTCATGGACACCCCCCAACTATTGCTGCAACTAATACCTTTTACTTTCCCATATTCATCACTCCAACCGCAAATTGTCTCCCCTTCTCTCCCTTGCCAATCACTGTAATACTTTGTAACCCTAGACCAATCCAAACCTCATTTGCTTAGGGGACAGCATATTGAACAGCATCTCATGACCATCTACCAACCAATGTACTCCTGCATGGGTACTCCCCTTTATTCACTCCAACCATAACAATTGCTGCTTGCTCCTTATCCAGCACCCCTCTTATTGCTCCCCCACTGGACCCGCTGTCCATGCAGTCCAATGTCTTCTCCCCCCACGCAGTAACTCCATCAACCTCCTCATTCTTTTTTATAAATCCTTGAAACCTTTCCCTTCCTTTCATTTGACCTGTTCTCCTCTTTTCTTTTTAGCCATCTCTCCATCCCTGTGCCAAGAATGTATAACTTCACACTGCTACAATTTTCGTCCCCACCCATTCAAATCTCCTTCTCCCTATCCAATCTTTTCCAGTCAAAATGACATTCTCTGCATCCTGATCATCCTAGTTCCCCATTAGTCTAAACTTCTTTGTTGACATGTGTTCACCCATCTTAACTGTCACCAAACTCAACTGTCAGAGGTATGACACAATTATTACTGTGTTGCTGTTCACGCAAACCCAACAACTTCTGAACCCGATATGTTTCTATCCCCACTATTTCTTATTCTAGGAGCCCTCCCCACCTGGCCATCTCTACCTCCTCCTGCAGCAACCCCTCCCCCGAAGATTGCTGGCTGCCTTCTGACTCCAGTCCTGCCCAGGCCCTGTCCCGTGTAGGGCAACCAATAACTGGGCCATACAAAAAGGCACAGACTGGGCCTGAAGTATTCACAAGCTCCTAAACCACAAGGCCCAGAGGGGCCATACAACCACAACACCTCCGCTCATTGCTCTATGCCGAACCTGGGCCCGATAACTCATGCCCCTAACACTAGAGTAGGCCACTTCCTATTTCACCTTAACTACTGCACTGTTCTCTAACTGAACCAATCCCCCTTTACAGTACCACCAAATCCCTATCTTCCCTTTAAAATAGAACCCAAAACTATATTCACCTTCCCTCCTTCTCGAGTCTTCCTTCTCAATGTCCTTCACTCAGCCACCTCCAAATCTCTGATGGTCAGACGCTTCCCCATGCAGAGAGTGGGGTTAGATCTCTCCCCTCTGCAGGTAACTCCCTCTGAAATGGCCTCTCTGCCCCACTCAAACTTGAGCCAGACCATCTGAAGTTCTGGAAGCAGCTGAAGACTTTCCTCTTCTCTTCTGCTTTCTCTCTCACTCTCCCCTGCTGACCAACCTGCAACCTGTATACTCCACTGATGGGCTACCCTCAGAGTCTCACGGGTACCAGGCCGCTCTTGACCCATCCCATATCTCCAGCACTTACTACAGTTCTACTGCACACTAGGGGTTGTGTCTGGAACCCTATTGTCCCCTTTCCCCTTCCTCCTTGCACTTACCCAGAGCTGCGTTGCCCTATCTGCACTTACTCAAAGCATTGCTGCCCCTATTGCACTTCCCCCTTTTCTCCGCCTGGCACTTCCCCTCTCCCTCCCTCTTGCACTTTGTGTCTCGCTCTCGCACTTGCACAATCTGAATGACACAAGGCTTAGTAAAATTGTTGTTTTGTCCTCCCTTTGTGTACCCTCCCTCGTCTTGTCCCGCCTAGTTACACTTGTGTACAAACACATTATAAATGAGTTATCATATGATATCCTCCTCCCACACCCTTGGCTCATCCTAACTGTCACTCTCTTTATTCTCATCATCCCTTTCAATCCACCTCCCTGGCCTCAAGTTCCAACCAGGGATATTCACTCTTTCTTCATATTTATAATTTATTTTCCTATATACTTTTAATGTCTATTATATTTATTTAATCCCATCCTTTAACCACCAAATACACCTCCAACATCCTTCACACCACCAACCTTACCCTTACCCTCTCCAAACACCAATGCACCTTCAGTTCAAATACTGCTCACCTCTTTGTCCAAACCATCGTAGTGTGGAACGCACACCCCACCACTGCGGCACTCACACACAGTACGACCTCTACTGGCAAACTTGGGCCGTACTGAGCCCTTTGCCACATCCCTGTTGGGAACATATATTCCACCCATGGTCCCTCTTGGGAGGCACCTGCCCTACCCCACACCCTACCTAAGACCCTCTCCCACCCCTTTCCGACTCCCCGTGCCGCCCTCCCACCTATGCCCTCTGGAACCAACCTGTCTGGTGTGCCCACCTCTAACCAATGGGAGGTGTTGAGGGTGCCCCTGTCTGCATACTGTACGCCTGTGAACTGAACAGCTGTGTCCTGAACTAGTACCCAGCCTACTCCTATGTAACCTTCCCTGTACATATGCATTATCACTTATGCTAACACCAGCGCTACAAATCCAACACCACTCCACCTGTTGGGTGTCCTGACCCACGTTTGAGCTATCATGCTGCAACATTTGGTGCTGTGGGCTTAGAAAATCCAAGATGGCCAAAAAGCCCACACGTGCGCCAGAATCCAGGAGAACCACGCAGTTTGTGCGCACACCAAAATGGTTACCTAACTTGCCACCCACCAGTGTAAAGAAAGATCTTTGTTAACAAAATCCACTGTTACGGATGTCAAAAAATTGCTGAAATCGTGGCTCATCGGACCACTTTAAAGATTCAACCCTTTTGTGAGGTTCCACATAACCATTTTACTGTAAGGAGCCCCATCAAAACAATGTTAAGCAAGGATTATTTACTACCATGTAAGAACCATTCCTGTTTAGAATGCATTAATCCCTAAAGATCCCAAAAATGCATGCAGTACCCGCTTTTGACTGAGGGCGGCGCTAGCGGTCTAAACTCTGACAGGGAAACTGCATGTCAGGAGTTGCAGGAGAGGCCTTCACATCAAAGGCTGGGAGTTAATTAAAATCTTAACCACATGCTGTTCCCAGAAGACAATCTGATTTAATTAATAGGCCAAAGGCTGGGAAACCTCTCACCTCCAGAGATTCACACCAGGAGTTAGAATCTCACATGACCTCTTGATTGATAGAAGGCAGACCAGCTGGGAGCCTCCTGGAGACCACACAATAGGCTCTTGCACTTGAATAGGATATGTTGATTTTGACCGTTTCCTGTCAACAAAGGCCTGCCTGCCAGAAGTCACATGTGATCACTGACCCACCCAAGTCTTGGAGGCGGACTCCAACACTCTGAGAACTGAATTGAAAGCAAAATATATATTTTACAGAAACACTGATAACTCTTTGTAATCAAATGACAGGAATGTATAACTTTGAGAGCCTTCATTTAAAAAATGTACCTTCGATTCAAGCCCAAACTCCAATTTGTGTGTTGTTCTGGGGCAAAACCCTGCTATTTATTTATACTACAGACTCTGTGTTTAAGCTAGAGACATGGGAATTTACTGGAGTATGTATGGACAAGCCGTGTATATGTGTATAAATTTTAATGAAAAACTAATATTGCAAAACCGGTTAAAAAACGCAAAATGTTGCCTGCATGCTGACCGACAACTTCACATCCAGAGATCCAGACTTCAAATCCATCAATCTCCAGAACCTGTAGCAGTACCCAGAAAGCAGAGCAGTATCCAGAACCAGAGGCCAGAGATCCAGAGTGACCCAGACCGCTGTTAACAGAACCAGAGAGCTGACCCAGATCACTGTGAAGTGCCGGAGTCCAGTCCAAAACCTGACCACATCCGTGGCGAGGCATATTTCTAAAATATATTGTGAGTACCTAGCAGAACTGTGCAGAACCAATCTCTTAGTTAAAATATTATAATTCAATCTATTTTAATCCAACCAGAACTGCCTCCTAACTGTCACCTGTCATTTTTAAAAGCTGTCACCTGTCATTTTCTAGCTGCAAGCTGTAACCTGTCGCTTTGAACTTTTAAAATTTCAAATCTGAAAAACAACCTTTATTTAATTGTCCGTATCTCTGGAACCGTTTGTGCTAGGAACTTGGTTTAACTTTCCCCTGAAAGCTTAGAATCTTAGCCTTTCAACGTACCTAGAACAGACTTGCTACTCCTTATACTTTTGTCGTAATCGTGATTCACGCATTCGCGAATTTTACCGCGATTTGCGATTTCGTTATAAATCCAGCCACATGTAACCATCAGCAGTCATCTCTTTCCTTGCTAAAAAATCGTTTGCCTCTTAAGAACCATCCTAGAATCATTGCTAGAGTGAGCCTGAACTCATATTCACTAGATACCACTCACCCTGAAACTCCTGAAGGGAATTAAAAGCATTTTTCAGCATATTTCTCACTGCATTGACACCATATTCAAAGCACTTCTGCCTGTATTTCAAACTCATACCTGTTTTCTATCAGCTTGCTGGGGTGAACTGAATTACATTTGATTGCATTTCTGAGAACTGTGTGCTTTCCTTCCATTTCCTTGCATTGCTTAAAGGGGGGGAGTGAATTGCCAGAGAAAAGTGATTACATTGTCTTTTGCTGACACCCTATCAATTTATTTTCTGTACTGCATTTTCAATCCACCTTGCATCCATTTGAAACCATAAAAGTATTGCTGCTATCTTATCCATCCTATAACCACTCATCATTGATTATAAAGAAGTTGTAACGCTCACCTGATTCCCGCAGAGGCGTCGGTCTTGACTGGGTGAATGCCGTATCTTCAAAGGTGATGTGTAACACACGTTTGGCTCTTTAGGCTGGACCTCTGTGCATGGTATGTCTGACTCGAAGAGTAAGATGTCTGTAGATAGAAAATATGGGATTAATGAACTGGGGTTATTGGGTGCCTCTCTCCTCTTCCCTTTCTCTTCTCCTGTAGAACCCCAAAGGTTAACGCCCTCACCTTAGGTAAGTGAACGCCGAGCTCTCCATCTGCCTCGGGGCAGGGTGCCGTAACCAGTTTCTTCACTGGATAAGGGTGTAGCCCTCTTGACCTCGGAGGACTGCTGTCCGTCGTTAACTGCACGAACGGTAAGTTCTGGGCACTTCAAATGTCTTAAAAGTCTTTTGTAATGATATCTCTTGTTTTGCAGGGTTCCGGCGATGGCGGATGGCGGGCTGAAGAGAATTGAGGATCGAACCCGCGTGAGGAATGGAAGCGCCTGGAAGCACGTAAGTAAGCGCTTGTAGCCTGCTTCACGATGAGCACTAACAGTCCCTTTTATCTTGCAGGTACAAGTTCGGAGCTTTAGAGAAGCTGAAGGGTGCTGGAATACCCACTGGATTCGGCGTGGGAAGGAGTAATGGCACGTGAGTAATAAAGTTGCCCAATGTCTTTAAACGCACCTTCTTTTATCTTTCAGATGCGGGATGCAGCGCCGAAGACCTCCGGAGCGTGCGAAGAGCTGGTAAGCTTTTGTCTTTCAGATGCCAGAATGCAGTGCGAAGACCTCCGGAGCATGCGAAGAGTAGGTAAGCCTTTGTCTTTCAGATGCCGGAATGCAGCGCGAGGCGTTGGTGACAGCCGATGGACCAGGTAAGAGATGCGCTGCCACTGAAGACCGTAGTGCTAACCTGTTCTTTCTTTGTCTTTACAGGTGCTGCTGAAGACTGGATTCCAGGATGATAAGCCTTTGTTCCCTTAGGCCCAGGATCAGAAGCTGAAGACACGATGAGCGTTCTGCTGCAGAGAATGCAGAATAACGCAAAGCAAGAATCATCCATCGGGTGTGGTTTAAATAGCCTCCTGTAGTGCTTAGGTGTCTCCTTCCACAGCCTCGCCTAGGTAAGAAAAGAGTTCCTGCTTTCCAGAAGAGTTCCAGTGTTCTGAACCTAGGGAGTGGCTCCTGCCCCACCCAACAGGAAAAGTAGTCCCAAACAGAAGAGGATCAGGGGCTCAACTGGCAGGTAAGTAAGCAGCATGGTCTGCTGCAGGTAAGTCCACCCAAGCATTATGAGCCCGGCGCTTCCAGCGCTGGGACTGGGCATCTTTATGAGCCTGGTGCCACTGGCGCCAGGACAGGGTCCAAAAGGTCCCAATTGGGACAGGCTGGCACTCGGAACCGGGGTTATGGGTCTGCTTCCAAGGGAGTTGGGCAAGTCCTGATCTTTTGGAAGCAGAGATCATGACAGCACCCCCCCTCAAAGCCCCTCCCAAACCGGGCTTCTCCGGGGGTTTTGGCTTTTTAGGAAATGTTCGATGAAATCTTTTGATTAGACGAGGCGCGTGGACATATTCTGCAGGTTCCCAGGATCTTTCTTGGGGACCGTAGCCTTTCCAGTCAATCAGGTAAAATAGTTTAGATTTGGAGATCTTGGAATCCAGGATGTTTTTGACTTCAAACTCGAGTTCTCCGTCAACTAGAATAGGTTTTGGAGATTTAGTTAGTCGGGTTTGAGGTTGCACGGGTTTTAATAGAGAGACGTGGAAGACCGGATGTATCTTCATGTGAGGGGGCAAGTCCAACTTGACCGCTACTGGATTTACTATGGTAGTGTTGGAATAGGGACCAAGGTATCTTGGGTTGAATGTGCATGGTCCTTTTAGAGGTAGATATTTGGTGGATAACCAGACTTGATCTCCTACTTGATACTGGGGGGCTTCCTTCCGATGTTGGTCTGCTCCTTTCTTGTATTGTTCTTTAGCCCTTTGAAGGTGAGAAACAGCTTCCTTAAAGGCTTGGGTGATTGTAGAATGCAGGTGGTCTACTGCTGGTGTTCCAAGATCTTGGAGTGGATCCAACTCCGAGGTTCGAGGGTGACTACGGTATAAAAGAAAAAACGGAGTCTTCCCAGTTCCCGAGTGGACAGAATTATTGTAGGCATATTCGGCTATCCAAAGGATTCTTTCCAAGTTTTTTCAGTTTGTTGTAGCATGCAGCGCAAATACTGTTCCAGAGTTTGATTGGTCCTCTCGGTTTGTCTGTCGGTTTGAGGGTGGTGGCTGCTCGAAAGTCTTACATCAATTTGAGCCGACCGACAGCAACTTTGCCAAAAATGAGAAATAAATTGACTCCCTCGATCCGAAATTAGAACTGAAGGAAAACCATGCAGTCGGACGATGTTTTCAAGAAATTCTCGGGCCAGAGTTGCTGCTGTTGGTAAGCCTTTGAGTGGAATGAAATGCGCCATCTTGGAGAATAGGTCCACGATTACTAGGATCATATTGTATCCGGAGCATGGAGGTAGATCGGTGATGAAGTCCATAGAAAGCGTATGCCAAGGGCGAGGTGGGATGTCAATAGGGTGTAAGAGGCCGGCTGGTTTTTCCTTTTGACTCTTGTTTTGGGCGCATACTCCACAGGACATTATAAAGTCTCTGATATCTTTTTTCCAAGACGGCCACCAGAAGTAGCGCTTGATCTTTTCCGAGGTTTTGGCCATACCGGGATGTCCTTCCATTAAAGAATCGTGATAACAAGAGATTACCTTTTTCTGTAAATCTGTGCTGGGCAGGTATAACCGTTCTTGGAAATATAATAGGTTGTCCTTCACCGTAAAGTCCTTTACCTGCAGATGCCAATTCTGTATGTCTGCTGGAGTTACCAGTAGCCTGGCTTTATCCTTAACTTCCTCTATGGATTGTGTGGCGATTACACCCAGAATTCTTTGTTCGGGAATGATAGGTACAGGTTTAGGATTGATCAAATGTTCTTCCACTCCCATCCGAGAAAGGGCATCAGCTTTACCGTTTTTTGTACCAGGTCGATAGGTGATTATGAAGTCAAACTCGGCAAAGAATAGTGCCCAACGGAGTTGCCTAGAGGATTGAGCTTTTGCGGTTTTCAAATATTGCAGGTTTCGGTGATCTGTAATCACAGTAACGGTGTGTCGGGCCCCCAGAACATAATGCCGCCAAGCCTTAAAGGCGGACTTGATAGCTAGAAGTTCCTTATCAGTAATAGTGTAATTGATTTCAGGAGGCGAGAATTTGCGGGACCAAAACGCCACGGGATGCAACTGATTGGTTACTGGGTCCTTTTGTGATAGAACTGCCCCCATGGCAAGGCTCGAAGCATCAGTTTCAACGATGTAGGGGAGTTCTGGGCGAGGATGTTTTAAGATCGGTGCAGAGATAAATCTAGTCTTCAAATTCTGGAAAGCTTGTTCCGCCTCGGTAGACCATTCAAAACGTTTGTTTTTCTTAAACAAGGCGGTGATGGGCTGGACTATTCGATAGAATTCAGGAATAAACCTGCGGTAAAAGTTAGCGAAGCCTAACATGCTTTGAACACCTTTTATGGAGGATGGTGATGGCCATTTGAGAATTGCATCGACCTTCTTTGAATCCATACGCACTCCGCTAGGTGATAATATGAATCCCAAGAATTCAACTTCAGTCACGTTGAAAACACATTTTTCCAACTTAGCGAAAAGTTTGTGTTGACGCAATCTCTCGAGGACCATTTTCACATGTTTCCGATGTTCAGTTTCCGATGAAGAATAAACGAGGATGTCGTCAATGTAAACAACAACACACACATATATGAGCTCTCTGAGGACATCGTTCATAAAATATTGAAAGGCGGCCGGGGCATTGCAAAGTCCGAAGGGCATGACCTGATATTCAAATAGCCCATACTTGGTGCGGAAGGCCGTCTTCCATTCATCGCCTTCTTTTACTCGTACCAAGTGGTAGGCTCCTCTAAGATCCAGCTTTGTATATGTGCATGCTTTTCTGACTTGGTCCAGGAGTTCAGGGATCAAAGGTAACGGATATCTATTCTTAACGGTGATCTGGTTCAGGGCGCGATAATCTATACAAGTTCTAAGGTCCCCTTCTTTTTTTGGAACGAAGAACAAAGCTGAGGAAGCAGGGGACTTGGAAGGACGAATAAACCCATTCGCTAGGTATTGATCCAGGTATTGTCAGAGGTGAAGATTCTCAGGCTCGGTGAGGGCATAAATTCTACTACAAGGAGGAGTAGATCTAGGTATCAGGTCTATCTGGCAGTCATAAGACCTATGAGGAGGTAGAGAGTTAGCCTGATCCTTCTGGAAAACATCTTGGAATTCAAGGTATTCAGGAGGTAAATGGGGAGCCTCCAAGGAAATTGCTGCCAGTGCAACACCAGGTCGAGGGTGACAAGTAGAGACACATTCTGGAAACTGAACCGTTCTTGCTCGCCAATCGATCTGAGGATTGTGCTTTTCTAACCAAGGAATTCCTAGAATAATCTGGAACTGAGGGGCCTTGATCACATCGAACACGATCTTCTCATGGTGTCCATCTTGACTTATTAGCGTCACTTCTTGGGTGGTATGCGTTACTGTTCCGGAGGCTATCTCCGTACCATCCACCGTAGTAATGACGTCCTTTACAGCCTTTGGACAAAGAGTCAGATTCATCCTCAAAACCATTTCATGATCCACATAATTGTCGATGGCACCGCTGTCGACGTAAGCTTCAATCGCATGTAATCGATCCGGATGTTCAGGGCTAATGAGGACCATAGGTATCACGAAATGCGAGGTCACAGAACTGGTTTTAACGCTCGGCAAGAGGACCTCTATTCTTGTCGGGCAAGGTCGTTTCCCTGCTCAGAGTTTGTGACCCTGGTAACTGCAGCTCCTACTGCCTTCTTGGCTGGTTTCACCGGACATTCTCGAAGAAAGTGCCCCGAGCTTCCGCAATAGAGGCATAATTGCAACTGTTTTCTCCTTTCCCGCTCCTTTTGTGTTAGTGGTCCTTTCAGGCCCCCTATTTGCATGGGTTCCCCGGAGCCTACTCCTTTGGTAGGAGTTGGTGATTTGGAAAATACTCGAGCATCAAACTTGGAACGATCGGCCTTCCTGTTCTGCAGTCTGTGGTCAATTTGAATGACTAAGTCAATATAGTCCGAACAGTCTTGCGGGGGATTCACTACTTGGGCTAACACATCTTTGAGCTCTCCACGTAAACCTCTATAAAACAGCGTAATCCTTTTGTCCTCAGGCCATCGAGTTTCCACTATCAGTCTGTTGAAAGACGCAATATAAGCCAAAAGGTCTTGATTACCCTGTCGCAATGAAAGGAGCTCCTTGTCCAAGGCCTGCCCCTGTGAATGTCTTGCAAACAGTTTTTCCATACTGAGCTGAAAAGCTTGAAAATCATGGAGAACAGGATCATCTTGATTAACTAGAGGGATCGACCAGTCTGCCGCATTGCCACTAAGGTACGAAAGCACGAAAGCTACCTTAGCTTGATCAGTTGGAAAGGCTGCTGGCCGGCATAAGAAGTGCAACCGGCACTGATTAATAAATACTACAAACCTCTTTGGGTCACCAGAAAATCGTTTGGGCGGACCCAGAGGTACATTCCCAGGTAGGTTGATCTGCACTGGGTTCGTAGAGGATGTTGAAGGAAGATTTGCCCCTGATGCGGGTAACGGAGTTTGTCCGGCTTCTGACTGTAGCAATTGTCTAGCGAGATTGTCTGTTCGCTCCTTGGAAATAATCAGTTCCCTTCTTAGAGCATTCGTTTCCTGACGGGCTGCATGCACTTCTGCTCTTAGTTCCCCAAGTAGCTGGGCTAGCTGGTCGGTATACGAGGTTTCCATAGCGCCTGGGTGGGAGTTTTGCGGTCGGCTTTGCGGTCTGTAACGCTCACCTGATTCCCGCAGAGGCGCCGGTCTTGACTGGGTGAATGCCGCATCTTCAATGGTGATGTGTAACACACGGTTGGCTCTTTGGGCTGGACCTCTGTGCACGGTATGCCTGACTCGAAGAGTAAGATGTCTGTAGATAGAAAATATGGGATTAATGAACTGGGGTTATTGGGTGCCTCTCTCCTCTTCCCTTTCTCTTCTCCTGTAGAACCCCAAAGGTTAACGCCCTCACCTTAGGTAAGTGAACGCCGAGCTCTCCATCTGCCTCGGGGCAGGGTGCCGTAACCAGTTTCTTCACTGGATAAGGGTGTAGGCCTCTTGACCTCAGAGGACTGCTGTCCGTCGTTAACTGCACAAACGGTAAGTTCTGGGCACTTCAAATGTCTAAAAAGTCTTTTGTAATGATATCTCTTGTTTTGCAGGGTTCCGGCGATGGCGGATGGCGGGCTGAAGAGAATTGAGGATCGAACCCGCGTGAGGAATGGAAGCGCCTGGAAGCACGTAAGTAAGCGCTTGTAGCCTGCTTCACGATGAGCACTAACTGTCCCTTTTATCTTGCAGGTACAAGTTCGGAGCTTTAGAGGAGCTGAAGGGTGCTGGAATACCCATTGGATTCGGCGTGGGAAGGAGTAATGGCACGTGAGTAATAAAGTTGCCCAATGTCTTTAAACGCACCTTCTTTTGTCTTTCAGATGCGGGATGCAGCGCCGAAGACCTCCGGAGCGTGCGAAGAGCTGGTGAGCTTTTGTCTTTCAGATGCCGGAATGCAGTGCGAAGACCTCCGGCGCATGCGAAGAGTAGGTAAGCCTTTGTCTTTCAGATGCCGGAATGCAGCGCGAGGCGTTGGTGACAGCCGATGAACCAGGTAAGAGATGCGCTGCCACTGAAGACCGTAGTGCTAACCTGTTCTTTCTTTGTCTTTACAGGTGCTGCTGAAGACTGGATTCCAGGATGATAAGCCTTTGTTCCCTTAGGCCCAGGATCAGAAGCTGAAGACACGATGAGCGTTCTGCTGCAGAGAATGCAGAATAACGCAAAGCAAGATTCATCCATCAGGTGTGGTTTAAATAGCCTCCTGTAGTGCTTAGGTGTCTCCTTCCACAGCCTCGCCTAGGTAAGAAAAGAGTTCCTGCTTTCCAGAAGAGTTCCAGTGTTCTGAACCTAGGGAGTGGCTCCTGCCCCACCCAACAGGAAAAGTAGTCCCAAACAGAAGAGGATCAGGGGCTCAACTGGCAGGTAAGTAAACAGCATGGTCTGCTGCAGGTAAGTCCACCCAAGCATTATGAGCCCGGCGCTTCCAGCGCTGGGACTGGGCATCTTTATGAGCCTGGTGCCACTGGCGCCAGGACAGGGTCCAAAAGGTCCCAATTGGGACTGGCTGGCAATCGGAACCGGGGTTATGGGTCTGCTTCCAAGGGAGTTGGGCAAGTCCTGATCTTTTGGAAGCAGAGATCATGACAGAAGTGTGCTAGTGCCAGACTATCCATTATTGATTACTGCTCAGATTAAGTGTGATATTCAATTATTAATTTATTATAAAGTGTGATATATATATATATATTGTTTAAATTCTCAAATAAACCTTTTAACTTGCAAAACAGAACTACTTCTTGGCTCAGTGGGGTCAGGGGGATTCCAAGAGAGGGGTGTTATATAGGGGTAGTCATCCAGAACTCATGAACTGGACAGAAAGATATATCAATAAGGGTTTCCATTCAGTATCCCAGACTAGGCATTGACTTAGCTGTAGTGTTGAATTGAATCCTCTTACAAATTGGGGGCTCAAGCCGGACGTTTGGGTTAGATCTATCACTTGTGCAGATTAATACAGTGTGCCAGCTGACCAGATACACATATCCGGTCAGATCACCACGCTGTGTTACGCTGTAAAGCACTCCTCAAAGGAACGCTCTAAGGAAAAGGTCTGTTTTGCAAAAATAAAATACAAACCTCTGTAATTCAGGAAGGAACTCAAATTCCAGAATGACGACCTTGGTAGATATGAAAATAGCCAGAGAACACTTCTTACATAAGCTATTTGTAAGAGGTGAGTGGACTCATCAGGACCAAACGGTCTGTTTGCAGGCAATCGCGCAACAGGTCACTGAAACAGGGTTAGATATATGTGGAGAACAGGGTCCCCTACATGTGGCCCTGAGTGAACTATATATGGCCCCTAAGGCCAAGGATGAGCACCACAAGATTGCCAGGTTAGCGGCATATTTATATTTACAGAAAATCACAGCAGACGGTACATCACTAAAATAAAGGTTGATATGGATGTGCTGCAACAGGAAAAGGTGGACCAGGATACCAGTTTTCTGGCCTTGCAGAAGGAGTACCAAGAAGGTTTGGACTCACTACTGAGAAGCCAGAAAAAGCTGGAGCAACAGTTAGACTTCAAAAGGGTATGTGCTGAGCAGGTAGTCACCCTGCAAAGCCACCTAGATAGGGAGAAGGCAGAGAGCAATAAACTGATCCTGAAAGACATGGATACCCAGGCAGAGTTTGATCAGGAGCTCCAGAAAGCTGGTGCCTTCCAAAGGCAAAGGGATGACCTGACGGTACCGATGCAGACTCTTAGTCAGGAAAGGGACACCTTAGGCCTGGAAGTCTGCCACTTAAAAAGAAAAATGGAAGAAAATCACCTGGCCCACCAGGGACTGGGTGACCTCCAAAAAGAACACCAGGACTTGCTAGAGCACACCAGGAGGGTGGAGGAGGCTCTGGCAAGACAGGAGCAGGCCAGTAGGGATGGGACTCAGGAGGTAACCCTCCTGCAGCAAAGACTGGCCCAGTGCTCCAGGACCAATCAGGAAACACAGAGATTGAATGAGGCTCTCTGCCAGCACAATGATAGGCTCCAACAACAGGTAGCAATGCAGGAGAGACTGATAGAGTCTAGTAAGGCCTTAACTGAGGAACTGAAGGCGCAGGCTCTTGCATCGCAACAGGGAGCAGGGGCGGATAGAGACCAGGTTTGCTGGGAAAGGGAAACTCCTGAGCATAGCCTCAGGAGCCCTAGTACCAGAGGCCTTTATCTCTATCAGCCCCTGGACTCTGCCACCCCCATGTCCCCTGGTGCACATGAGCACCGGGCCATAGGGATGGCAGATTACTATCCAGCCAGAAGCATGGGGCTCATAGGCCAGTACCACCCAGGAATGGATGGGCGGGCATCCAGGTATGGGCACCCAAGCACAGTGCAATTTAGTGGGGAACCCCAGGAGAATAGGCCCATTAAGGGCATCCTGAAAACTTCTGCCCAGTTAGGTCAATGGGGGGGTACCCATCAAATCCTGGCAGCAACGAGGAATATGAAGACTCCTCTGAACGGCGCAGGACACAGGAGACCAGGTCCCCACATTCTGCCAGCCAATCCCAGGCTCGCAGAATCTGGGAAAACCTGGAAGATCAGACAGGAACCTCTGGGATCAGTGCCTCTGAGTCAGAGGATGAATGGACCAGGGTTACCCGAACCAAAAAGGCCAATAAGGCAAAAAGGGCCTTGCTTAAGGACCCATTGAAACAGATTAAGGCAATCAGGAGTGTCATCACGCTTTATCATAAGAACGCCAAGTACTCTGTTTGGGAACACTTGGAGCTCTATGAGCAAATGATGGAGACTTTTCATTTGAAGGACAGCCAAAGCTGTATCCAATATGTAAAGTGGACATTCTCCCCAGAGTACTCCAGTTTCTTTGCGGGGCTGGAGGACCACAATCATTCAAGGTGGTCCACCTATAGGGCGGACATATTAAAACATTTTTCTGTTCACAGAAATCCCCAAGAGGCTCGCAAAGCAGCCTACAATTTGCAATGTGGGGAGGATCAGGCCCCACAAGAATTTGTGCAAGAACTGAAACGTGCCTTTGTGCAGACCACCAGAAGGGTGCGCACAGACAGCAGAGAATTTGTCAATACATTTTTCCATGCCTTGCCCAAATACATCATGACCCAGCTCGTGAGAGATTTTCACGAGAAAAGATCTTTAGACTGGGTCATTGAACAGGCTACCCGGATCTATGAGGTGCAGAAGCCCATAGAAAATAAAAATAATGCGCCCAAAAACCCCAAAACCAACAGCACCCCTGCTGCTGCCAAGGTGGCAGAGGTAAAGGTTGCCCCCGTTTTAGACTTGGAGATGGGGGGGCCTAAAAACCTACCTGCACCTAATAATCCTAAGCCCAGAAATCCCACGGGCCAGTCACAGACAGGAAGTCGAGGAGGTAGTCCCACAAATGGGGTCCCCCGCTCCCCTGACTATGTAAGTCCCTGCTACAAGGGAAACCGACCAATCCTGGGTTATGTGTGGACTCCTCCAGCCCAAGGGGGGGATCCAGCCAAGCACCTGACCCGGGGAACTTCCCTCCTAACTTCCCCCAGGAGGGCAGAAATTCTCCAAATCCTGGGCAGAACTTTTTCCCCAGGTATCCACCCAATTTCCAGCCCCAAAATCATCCATCCTTCTTTCCCCAATTCCCTGAGCTCAGACAACCTAATCCGGGAGAGGGGAGGCCAAGGGTGGAGGGGTACCAAAATCTTCCCAACCAGGGGTACTACCAGAGAAGGGATAGCTACCCTTCCCGTGATCAGCCCAGGGGAGAAAATAGAGCCCTGTATCAGCCTGAGCGGGTTTCCCAGTTAGAGCGCCAGGTCCAAAATATGGCACGGGATCTGGGTCACATACTGAGGGCTCAACAGAACCCTCAGATGAGCGTGCCACCGAAGAATGCCCCAAACTCTGAACCTGGTACTCCAGAACAATAACGGGGGCAGCACCCCGATAACACACCGTTTCTCAGGGAGGAGGCACAAGAGGAAGGGGGCTGTAAAGCCTTGGAGGAAGCTTCCTTCCCAACTTGTAAACAGCCCCTGGAAAACCAGGAACCGGAAACAAAATCTCCTGCCCCTGAAAGCCCGCCTCCCAAGGAGCAGAGGGGGCGTAGGAGAAACAAAGGACCCAACCAGACTCACTTTGTGGAGGAGGTACAGGTCTTCCAATTTGAGGGAGAGGGATCCTTAGAGGATCCTGGGGAAAGGACCTTCTCCTTCAGAGATGGGGGAACTCCTCCCAAGGAAAAATGGGTCCCAAGGGATGCCAATTCAGACTGGGGAGATATGGAGTCTGAGCTACCGCCACCCATCATCTCATCCCAGAACCCACAATACCAAAATCCCCTGGTTCAAACCCATCCTGATGACTGCCTCCAAAAAGTGCGGGGCGGCCCAGAACCGGAACCAGGGGAACCCACATTGGCTCTGATCTCCAGTTGCCAACTTTTTCTTTCAGATTCCCAAGGCTCTCCACAGAATTCTGCCCAAATCTCTTCTCTCGCCATGTCCAAAACCAGAAAGTTAGCCCACCAGTTGTCCAAAAATGTGCATTATCTGTGCCCTCTTGAGGAGAAGGAGGAAAGATACTATGCCCTGGTACAAGTACAGGGGCAGGGTACAATTTTGGCACTGGTGGACACTGGATCCCAAGCTACCCTTCTGTCCAAAAGGGCCTTTGATGAACTAAATGCAGGAAGGGGGGAGAATTACCAAATTCCTCTCACCTCTCTTCCTGGACAATTGCAGAACTTTGACGTAAAGGAAATTCCCGTTGAGGGGACTGCAGACTTGGACATTAAAATTGGGCGACACAAGGTGAAACACCCGGTCATAGTAGTGACTCCAGAGGGCACCCCTTGTTTACTAGGGAATGACCTCCTGAGAAGGTTGTCACCCCTAATAGATTGTGTAAACAAGGTCCTCTGGACCCAGACTAGCCGACCAATAAAATTAAAACAGAGTGTCAACCATGTTAGTTTAAACGGCACCTGCCACATGGTTGAACAAAAATCTGACCAAGTAGAATTTCACTTCCAGAACAACCAAACTCCAGACGTGACAGTAATAGCAGTAGGACAACAGACTGGTGATGGGGGGTCCTCTCTATTTCTGAAAATCAACCTTCCTTCCAGTTTAAGGTGGTATTCCACACTGGAAGGAAACACTCTGAAATTCTTCACCAATCCACAATCAGAAACTCCCACTTCTATGGTCCAGAAAGATGTGAAATCAGCTCAGAGCCTGGCTGATATTCAGCACATTGGAGAGCAGTTGTTCATCCCTGCTCAGTTAAATGATGGCAAGGACTCTGTTCTCGCTCGAGTGTGTGTGAACAACGGTAAGAGCTTCATCAGCGAAGCCATGTTCCGCCAACTCCCAAAAGATCCAGCCATTCCCACATTCAAACTGATAGACAAATAGGAAATGGACCTGGAAGCACCTAATTCCAAACATCTCCTGCCAAGCAGGTGTATGCTCAAAATCTCCATTGGAAACAAGAGCATAGTCCATAATTGTTGGGTCGTGCGAGACGTCACTGCCGCTTTTTACTTAGGCAGTGACATTCTCAATCGCTTTGCCATTAGTTTGGACCTAATAAACTTCAAAGCTTGGTCCCGATTAGCGGATAATCCCATGGGCTTTGATGATCCAGAAAAAGCATTTAGGTCAGCTCAATTGCTACCTTATGCAGTTGAAATTCAGATCAAAGAGGAAGTCACCATCCCAGAAATTCTCCCTGGAAGTGAAAGTTAAAAGAGGACAACATTTGAAAAACCCTGATGCTTACATATATCTAAATGCTTCTCTCCGACAGCAAGGGTTGGGGGTAAACCCAACTCCATTAGTAAACATAGAACATGACACCATTCTAATAGAGGTGGATAACAGCGACTTAAAGAGTATCACTCTAGCCGCAGGCACCGTTATTGGAATGGCGGTTGATGACCGACATTTTTCCATCGATTTAGGAAATGAACTGTTAGGACCAATCCCCAAGGACTGTTTTGACAGTGACAGTGAGGACAATACAACACCAGACAGGATGTTTACCCGGCATGGGGGGAACTTCCTGGTGTACACTTCCTGCCCTTATGGTAAGGAGGATGTGACTTGTGACTTCAGAAGGGATGAGGTGATTTTCCAGGTTCATGAAGGCTGCCTTTCCCACCTGGGGCCTCCAGTCCAAATCAGTGCTCTGACCAGGGACTTCTCCACCCAGCTGGAGGAGGCTGCTGAGATAGCCAAACCAGAAGTCTTTCCAGGCTTCAGGCAGATGGTGGAAGAGAGAGTCAACCTAGCTGATGCCTGTGTGACTCTGGAACAAATGCAAAAGTTGAAACAAGTTTTCTTGGATTTCCAAGATCTCTTTGCGGTAGACTCATATGACTGTGGCCGCACCGACATCCACACAACAACAATCCCCACGGACCCTGGAATGACTCCAGTGTTTGTGAAGCAATATCGCTTTCCTCTCGCATCCATGGAGTCCCTTACTGAAATAATTAAGAACCTAGAGTCCCGGGGAATAATCCGTCCAGTCCACAGCACTTTCAATAATCCGGTGCTGGGAATATTAAAGCCAAGCGGCCAGTGGAGACTCTGCGCCGACCTTAGGGAGCTTAACAAATGGGTCCATACTTCCCGATGGCCTCTGCCCTACATTGACCAAGGGCTGGCCCAGATTCAGGGGTCACAGGTATTCACTGCAATAGACCTGACCAATGGATACTGGACTGTGCCTGTCAGTAGGGAGGACCAATACAAGCTGGCTTTTACCTTTGGGGGCCAGCAGTACACATGGACCCGGACTCCCTTCGGATACCTCAACTCCGGCAATGAATTCAACATTTTCCTACACAAGGCCATGCCCGACCTGGGTGCAAGGGGTAACCTGGCTTATGTAGATGATGTCGTCATCAAAAGTTCATCTGTGGAGGAACACATAACGGAGATCTGTTATGTTCTGACCCAGTTGAGGGCCGCCGGAGCAAAACTTTCTTTCAGAAAGCACAGTGGTGTACAACCCGTGTTAATTTCTTGGGGCATGAGATTACTCCTCAGGGCCTCTGTCCCCAGGAAAAGAAAGTGGAAGCACTTCAGAAACTGAAAGACCCCACAACTCTGCGGGAACTAAGGAGCCTCCTTGGACTGACTAATTACAGCAGAAAGTTCATTGAGGGCTACGCAGAGATCACCAGACCCCTGATTCATCTCCTGAAGGGGGGGTCAAGTGGGAATGGGGTCCAGAACAAGCCGAGGCGGTAAAATAACTCAAAAGAAGCCTCTCACAAGCCCCTTGCCTAGCTTACCCTGTCAGAAACAAGGAGTTCTTCCTGGAGACGGGGTTCTCTAATACGTGCTTGACGGCAGTATTATACCAAAAGCATGACAAGGTCAATAAAGTAATCTCCTATGCGAGCAAAACTTTATCCTCGGTGGAGGAAAAATTCAACGAGTGTGAGAAGGCACTCCTGGCAACGGTGTGGGCATTGAAGAATTACCGCCCGTTCATCCAGGGGGAACACATCATCGTGGAGACTCCACACCAGCCTCTTCAATATCTGCGCCAGAAATGTGAGTAATTCCCGAATTACTTCCTTGATTCTGTCAATGAAAGGCTTTCCTGTGGAGGTCAGATATGACCAAAACCAGAAGAGTCCCCTCGTGCAAGGTCTGGCTGACTTGCATGATTGTGCCAGAGAAAACTGTCTCGAGGACGAAAGTCTAAAAATCAAGGACAACACGGAGGCATACCTTAATTCCCCACACAAAGTCTTTGAATAGGACAAGTGTGAGGAAATGCCCACTGTCTATGTGGATGGATGCTCTTACCATGTTGACAACAACGGGGAGAAAGAACTGGTGGCCGGTGTAGGGAATGCATGCGTGAATGAGTCCCCAGAACCCTCCGCTGGATACAAAATTGGTCCCCGAAGTAGTCAGGTGGCAGAATTGATGGCTGTGCATCAGGCCATCCTCACTGCTGTCCAGCATCAACTCCACGAACTGGTCATAATCACAGATTCTGATTAAGTACGGAACGGGTTCGTGGAGCACCTGGTTAATTGAAAAACCAGAGGCATGTTATGTGCTAACAACAAACCCTTGAAACATGGGAAGTTGATCCAAAACATTGATGATCTGGTCACATCGAATGGGATGAACATCTACTGGAAAAAGATCAAGGGTCATTCCAAAGTAGAGGGACCAGACAAAACTGGAAATGACTTAGCTGATCAGCTGGCCAAAACTGGGGCCATCCAAGGGGATCTAATTGAGATTGAGTCCCTGTTGGGGGAAATCCAGCTCACTGCTATCACTAGGTCCCAGACACATGCTCCCAATGATCTTTCAATTGCACAATGGAGCTGATGCTGATTTGATTACCGCTCAGAAGGGGGATCCAATAATTGGTAAATTTTACCAACACATTGAGGACCCTGAGAACGTTCCCCTGACGGATACCGATTACAACGGGAAAGAGGACCTTAGAGTGTTGATGAAATGTCCAAAAATGTTCCGGATCCAAGACGGTTTGTTGGTAAGGAAATCCCAAGCTGGCCATGACCCGTGGGTGGTTCCTACCTCCTTCCGAAGCCTGATGTTAAATCACGCCCATGATGCGGCTACCACCGGTCATAGGGGGTTTCATACAACACTTGAGATCTAAAGAGAGGTTGCATACTGGCCACACATGGGGCAGGACCTCCACCAATACTTGAAGGGGTGTCTTGTGTGTGCACAATTTCAGCCAACATCCCTCACACACCGGGCACCTCTCCAAAAGAGGGGAATGACACTGCCATGGTCAGATTTGCAAATCGACTTTGTAGGCCCTGTGATTCGCTCGTCTAGAGGAAACAAGTACATGTTGACCATTACATGCTTGTTTACCAAGTGGGTGGAATGTCTCCCAGCCCCAAAATGCAAGGCAGAAACAGCAGCTGCCCTGATGATTCACCACATCTTTTCCCGTTTTGGTCTACCTCAAAGGATTGAGTCAGACAGAGGTAGCCACTTCACCAGTGAAGTAATGACAAAGATGTGGGAGATACTGGGGGTCAAAAGGAAGTTGCATATTGCTTACCGGCCAGCTTCTTCTGGGGCAGTAGAGAGATGTAACCGAACCATTGTGAGCATCTTAAAAAGGTTTGTGGCAGATTCTGGGCCAAGTTGGGATATCCGATTACCTCTGGTCCTAATGGCCATCAGATCTACCCCTTCATCTGCAACCAAAATGTCACCATTTGAGTTGATGACTGGACGCAAGATGGTGCTTCCTCAGCATTTGCTCTACATAGCCCAAGAGCAAACATTGATAAATGCCTCTACAACTCATGAGTATGTGGAGAATTTAAGGAAACACCTTCAACATGCTTTTGCCTATGCTCAGCGGAATCTAGAAAGATCAGCTGAGAGTATGAAGACCCACTATGACCTGAAAACTTCCAGGAAGGAATACCAGGTGGGGGACCGGGTCTATCTATACAATTTCCAAAGGAACCAGGCCAAACAGCGAAAATTCTTGCCTACATGGAAGGGACCGTTTGAGATTATAGACAAGATCTCCCCTGTGGCCTGCAAGATCCGCATCCCCAAAGGCGGTTTGGCAGAGGGGGAAGACAAGTGGGTCCACATAAACCAGTTGAAGTGTTGCCATCCCAGGCACACTCTGCAACAATTGGAGGAATCCACTGGAATCCCAGAGGGTACCGCTCCAGAGTAATTCAATTCCTAACTTAAAATACCCTACATGTAGCCTATCAATTTCTGTGTTTCTCAAGTTTATGTGTTCCTGTCTCTTAATTTAAAAAAATGTGCATGTTCATATCCGTTGAGTTCTAAAAATATATATGCCACCCCACAATATCAATGGTGGGGGAGAAATGTCCATGAATAGGTATTGCCGCTCTTACTTTGTCGTCCTAGGAGAAAGAAAACCTGGAGACTGGCCAAGGAGGACGATCCGGAGACCGGGAGCAGAGACGCAAGGAGCCCGGGGTACCGCCCAATATTCCCATGAGGACCGGCGAGGAGAACCGATCGATCAATACCGGATGGAGGAAAAGATGCTGAACTGTGCCATTTGCAGAATTGGAAGAAGACTATGCGGACATACCAGTGCGTGGGTCATCACCTTTTGTGCACCCGACTCCCCATCGACTCAAATTAAAGTACAGTCGGGTGGGGGGGGGCTTTGTTGGGTGTCCTGACCCACGTTTGAGCTATCATGCTGCAACATTTGGTGCTGTGGGCTTAGAAAATCCAAGATGGCCAAAAAGCCCACATGTGCACCAGAATCCAGGAGAACCACGCAGTTTGTGCGCACACCAAAATGGTTACCTAACTTGCCACCCACCAGTGTAAAGAAAGATCTTTGTTAACAAAATCCACTGTTACGGATGTCAAAAAATTGCTGAAATCGTGGCTCATCGGACCACTTTAAAGGTTCAACCCTTTTGTGGGGTTCCACATAACCATTTTACTGTAAGGAGCCCCATCAAAACAATGTTAAGCAAGGATTATTTACTACCATGTAAGAACCATTCCTGTTTAGAATGCATTAATCCAAGAAAGATCCCAAAAATGCATGCCGTACCCGCTTTTGACTGAGGGCAGCGCTAGCGGTCTAAACTCTGACAGGGAAACTGCATGTCAGGAGTTGCAGGAGAGGCCTTCACATCAAAGGTTAATTAAAATCTTAACCACATGCTGTTCCCAGAAGACAATCTGATTTAATTAACAGGCCAAAGGCTGGGAAACCTCTCACCTCCAGAGATTCACACCAGGAGTTAGAATCTCACATGACCTCCTGATTGATAGAAGGCAGACTGGCTGGGAGCCTCCTGGAGACCACACAAAAGGCTCTTGCACTTGAAGAGGATATGTTGATTTTGACTGTTTCCTGTCAACAAAGGCCTGCCTGCCAGAAAACACATGTGATCACTGACCCACCCAAGTCTTGGAGGCGGACTCCAACACTCTGAGAACTGAATTGAAAGCAAAATATATATTTTACAGAAACACTGATAACTCTTTGTAATCAAATGACAGGAATGTATAACTTTGAGAGCCTTCATTTAATAGATGTACCTTCGATTCAAGCCCAAACTCCAATTTGTGTGATGTTCTGGGGCAAAACCGTGCTATTTATGTATGCTACAGACTCTGTGTTTAAGCTAGAGACATGGGAATTTACTGGAGTATGTATGGACAGGCCGTGTATATGTGTATACATTTTAATGAAAAACTAATATTGCAAAACCAGTTAAAAAACGCAAAATGTTGCCTTTTCTGAATGCAAGCTCTTAGAAACATCAGAGTTTGAACAGAGTATACCTCATGCGATAGGTAATATGTACATGCAATGACAAACCACTATGTATTTGAGAAATGTGTATTTTGGGTCATATATAAATTTGTGTGCAATTTGACAGGGGAGTATCCTTTCTGCAAGCCATTAAATGACATCATTCTGACTCACAATCCTGCTCTCCAGTGAGAACGCAAAGAATTCTCCAACCTATCAGAACTCTGAAGGGGCTGGGCCTAGAAAGCTAGCCTCTCCACCCACTTTCAAAACACATAAAAAGAGACTGCTGGGACAGGTAGAGACATTCAATTCCATTTGCCGCTGAGCATGCTGACCGACAACTTCACATCCAGAGATACAGACTTCAAATCCATCAATCTCCAGAACCTGTAGCAGTACCCAGAAAGCAGTGCAGTATCCAGAACCAGAGGCCAGAGATCCAGAGTGACCCAGACCGCTGTTAGCAGAACCAGAATGCTGACCCAGATCACTGTGAAGTGCCGAGACCAGAACTGGAGTCCAGTCCAAAACCTGACCACATCCATGGCGAGGCATATTTCTAAAATATATTGTGAGTACCTAGCAGAACTGTGCAGAACCAATCTCTTAGTTACAATAATATAATTCAATCTATTTTAATCCAACCAGAACTGCCTCCTAACTGTCACCTGTCATTTTTAAAAGCTGTCACCTGTCATTTTCTAGCTGCAAGCTGTAACCTGTCGCTTTGAACTTTTAAAATTTCAAATCCGAAAAATGACCTTTATTTAATCGTTCGTATCTCTGGAACCGTATGTGCTAGGAACTTGGTTTAACTTTCCCCTGAAAGCTTAGAATCTTAGCTTTTGGAGGAACCTAGAACCGACTTGCTACTCCTTATACTTTTGCTGTAATCGTGATTCACGCATTCGCGAATTTTACCGCGATTTGCGATTTGGTTATAAATCCAGCCACGTGTAACCATCAGCAGTGATCTCTTTCCTTGCTAAAAATTTGTTTGCCTCTTAAGAACCATCCTAGAATCATTGCTAGAGTGAGCCTGAACTCATATTAACTAGATACCACTCACCCTGAACCTCCTGAGGGGAATTAAAAGCATTTTTCAGCATATTTCTCACTGCATTGACACCATATTCAAAGCACTTTTGCCTGTATATCAAACTCATACCTGTTTTCTCTAAGCTTGCTGGGGTGAACTGAATTACATTTGATTGAATTTCTGAGAACTGTGTGCTTTCCTTCCATTTCCTTGCATTGCTTAAAGGGGGGGAGTGAATTGCCAGAGAAAACTGATTACATTGTCTTTTGCTGAAACCCTATCAAGTTATTTTCTGTACTGCATTTTCAATCCACCTTGCATCCATTTGAAACCATAAAAGTATTGCTGCTATCTTATCCATCCTATAACCACTCATCATTGATTATAAAGAAGTGTGCTAGTGCCAGGCTATCCATTATTGATTACTGCTCAGATTAAGTGTGATATTCAATTATTAATTTATTATAAAGTGTGATATATATATATATATATATATTTAAATTCTCAAATAAACCTTTTAACTTGCAAAACAGAACTACTTCTTGGCTCAGTGGGGTCAGGGGGATTCCAAGAGAGGGGTGTTATATAGGGGTAGTCATCCAGAACTCATGAACTGGACATAAAGATATATCAATAAGGGTTTCCATTCAGTATCCCAGACTAGGCATTGACTTACCTGTAGTGTTGAATTGAATCCTCTTACACACCGCAAGAACCACCCTAATTCCCCCATCCAACTCTGTGCCAATCTGCCCCCACCACTCCTTCTACCCGACCTCCCCATTTCCCCTTAGAGGCCCATCGACACATCTCAAACCCACAGCGGAACACCCAGGGTCTATACCGCAAGGCAAAGTCATTGACATTTGTAATTATGGGCCACTTACTACCCTATAGCCCGTGCCTCTTCTGTGTCGCTGTCCGACCCCGGAAAGGAAACTGGTATGAAGGTGATGACGGAAATGAGAAACAAGATTGAGGAGGCACCCCGATAACCGGGGCAGGGTCCTCCTTCTCTTCTCTCCCCCTTGGGTAAGGAGGAGGGATGATCATAAGTGTGCCAAAGTGCTGGCAAAGCCTGCGAAAGGGCAACAAAGAAAAGGGGCGGGACAAGCCCCATATCAGCGGCGGGTGCTAGCTGACCTGGAATTTTGCAGCCCAGTCCGCAGCAGAAGGAAGCCCGCCGATACTGGAAGGAGTTTCGTTTAAAGTTCATGTTGCGGTTCGAGATGCTGTGCATTTCCTGATCCAGAGGTTGAAGGGTTCTGGTGTGGTGGCGGGTTCCAGCTAAGAAGGAAATTCGTTTCAGCAAGGAGAATGCGTCGGATAAGGAGCGGAGTGAATATAGAGAGGAAAGCAGGACTCTGCTCGGGTGTGCGTGGATCAAGGTAGTGCGACAGGCTATTTAGGCGCTAGTGAGCATGTATATAAAGCAGGTGAGGCTGCCGCTTTTGGATTAGCTGAGTGAGCTCACCGTATTAAATATTATAATAAGGCAGCTTGTCGGCGGTTGACGTTGTTGAGTTTGCTCCATGGGTTGTTTTTTTTAAGGGTAAAATGGGCAGCTTGGCAGGGGTCGCCACTTTTGAGACGGCAGTGGGCGCTTATGGTTTTAATGTCTTCGCAACCGGTCTGGGAGCTTTTAGGCAATTTGAGCATGCCTCAAGAAAACTATAGGCACAGGAATAGAAATGGGTCTGGTTAGAGAGGCAGGCACGGGCGGTTAAGGGCTAGTGTTAAGACTAACATCATCCCGGCATGCAACTGGATTGTTATATTGGTAATGAAATGTGTATTTCAAAATGGGGAAAGGCAGTCTGCTCAAGGGAGCAGCTAAAACCGGTTTTCGGATGCCGCATATGTGGAGTGCTTGTTGATCGGTGTGGGGATGAGGGTTCTGGTGGCGCGATGTAGTAAGAGCATGGGTCACACGGATAGTGGCTGGCGTTCGCTCTGCTGGATGGAGACAGACTTTTTAACATGGAAAGGCGCAAAAGTTTTAGGTGCTGTGCTTCCCTGGTGGAAAGTATGTTCAGAGCCCCGCAGGCACCTCGAGTTTCTGGAGCCCTGGCAGGGGTTGCATGGGGACCAGGTCTTCAATATTAGTAATATAGCACAGCGGGTATTGCTGACGGTTGCGTTACCCTCCACAAATTGTAAATGTTTTTCCGCCAGTCCAGTAGCTCTTATTTTAATGGTGAATGTCACTGGTCTAACGGATTGCGTATCTCAAAGCTCATTTATGCTAAGCCCTGTTTGAAGCATGTTGGCAACTTTGTTTATATCCATTGCAATGTTTGGGGCACGTGTCTTGGTGGGTACAAGAAAAATATCTGCGAGCAACGAGTTGGTTTCGTGGCATTGATGTACACTGTACAGCGATTTTGCGACCTAGTCTAGGCGCCACGCAGGGACAGGCTGGCAAGCCTTGTTGGGAAGTCCAGGTTTCTGGGAGACTGGCCCACAGGGTTTCAGGCCCTCGGGGCACAGATGTGGGTCCACTTTTCTGTTTTATTGGGCAGGGTGCCTTGTGTTAACAGTATGAGTGCTGCAGTTGCGCTATGGGTATTAGAATTTAAAGGCATTGACTTGCATGCATCGACAGCAGGATTGAGGGAGAGGAGGGTTCTCTGTCCACTTCGTTACCAGCTTTGTTTGCTCACACTTGCATTTCGGGGCAATTACCGTTTTAGTCTAAGCTGTTTGTATTTAGGATGGGATCCAGCAGTTTGGTTCACCGGGTTTTAAAGTGGCATGGGTCAGCGTAATGATTGAGCAGCAAATGCCACACTATGCATGTTGCACAGGATAGAAACAGGAGAGTGCTTCTAACGTGCCACTGCAATGTATTAGAAGTACAGGGGGTGGGTAGAAAATCCATATTGTCCACGTACACATCGGTCGGCATACCTGAAAGGAGACGAATTGTGCACGGTTGGGATTGAAAGCACATAGCAACCTCGTATTGCACGGCAGCACCCAGGCACATGTAATGGGATAAGTGCTGGTACTTCTTTGTTTTAGGCTCACCATGGTCGCCCACGCGGTGGAACCCTTTTACAGAGAATTTCAGAGTTATGCCGACTAGCAGGACTTAAATTATTGATGGGCCAGGTGCGTGGTGTGCAGCACACTTGCTTCAACAATGGACACTAAGCGGGAGTTTTTGATATAATGTGATGCTAATTGTGGCTTATGTGAAACGGTACAGAAGTTGGAGGGCAGCCTCCAGCACTAAGTAGTGCAGGGGCAAAGCAAGTTGGCTAGGGGTGTTCAGTCATCAGGGAGCAGGCTATTGTGGACTTCAATGGTGATGTAAATTGCTGGGTTATTGCTGGGCATCCATTTGGCACCTTTATGCTTATGGTTGTTGGCGGGCTCCCGTGTCACAAGCGCAGGAGTACATCTTTGTCAAGGTAGCACAGTTCAGTCAGCATACTACACGGGAAATATGATTGTGCTATCGATCAAGGTGTGGCAGTGGAGAAGCTTATGAACTGCGTTGGTGTCTAGGGTTGATGGGAGCATTTCACTCACATATGACTTTTTTGGGAGGAGGAGTAGGTGTCCCTGGCCTCGGCACCGCAAGTTTCTGAGTATGTGCAATTTACAAAGCATGGATTTACCGGTAAGGCTACGCCCATTGGGAGTGTGACCCGGCGGCATGCTTCAATTACCAACGGGCTGTGAATTAGGAGTGAAGTAAGAGTAGGCTCATTCATGGCCTCGGCGCAACACGTTTTTCCATCCATATTTTGAAGAGATGAATTTATTTACAGAACGTTGTAGTATTTGGTGTGGTGCGCAAGGAGAAAAGGGACCGCACACGGCAGTTAGCTAACTGGCATTTCACAAAAGCAGGGTACCGTGGATTAGTACAACTTTCTTTCATAACACCCTTTTCATAACAACTCATGCCCACGATTGCGGTTGGGTGCATTTCCCATGCAAGTTTGATAGGATATGGCAATTATAATGCGCCTAGACACAAGGTTTCAAGGCGCACGCGCCTTTAATTAAAGGATGGGGCAGGTGCAATTCATTTGCTCTGGTTTAAGGGGCAGTGTGAAGGGGAAGTGTCTGAATCTGGGGGAAGTACCTAGGCAGTTGGCCAGAGTCCTGAGTCAACATGGAGTTGCAATGTAGGTACATGCGCTATGTATGGTAAGGAGGGCTAGGGTGCTCCGAACTTGGGACGGGCAGAAATGTACGACAGGGATGCCTTTGGGAAATGGCTAAGATGATGTGCTGGGATGCAGAGGAAGGCATTAGGGGATGGTACATTAAGGCATTCGCGCTAAAGGGGTGTGTTGCTCTAGTCAGCTGGAAAGGAAGGTATTTAAGGTTGGGGAAGTAATGGGATATTTGCTCATAGCTGAGTCACTATGAAGGGTTATGCGGGCACATACTCTAGATATTGCTAATGCATTGTAGTAGGAAGAGGTATGCCTGGAAACGAGCAGTAAAAATGGGCTAAGGTGCTTCGATCGGCAGTTATACCGCATTAAGAATACCCTGAGAAATGTGTTTTAGGTTAAAGGATTGGGACAAGCTCTGCTTTTCATTTCACACGCTGCGGATAGAAAGCAGCAAAGCTCAGATGCCGGAGTGTTCGTACAAATATATAAAGGCTGATTTACCCAGATTTTATGGGACTTCCGTCATGTAACTCACGGGGGGTGCGCTTGCTGCAAACGGCAGTTTAGACATGGGATGCTGTTAGAACACCGGACGCCACTAGGAGTCAGCTGTTTCTTTACGGGGGACATAGGCGGTCAACAGGAGATTAAAACAGAATTTGAGGAAATTATTATTGTATAAGGGCCTCATTGTGCAGGTGTGAGGTCTACAGTTGGGTATAGTACGCATATTCTCACTACAGGTACAGATTTGTGGGACAGGTGAAGCACGCAGAACCCTTGATTGAGTTAACTCTCACGATGGCCATAGTTGATTTAGTGTGGAAAAAACTCAAATTGCTATGGATTGGGTGCGGGGGCCGGTTTAAACGGAACAACATAACGCCAAGCGGTAAAGACAAAAGGTTGAAGGATGATCATGCTCGATTTCAAGTGGTGATGAAAATAACTTAACGGGCCATGCTTTGCGCACAGGGGATCACTAATTGGAGCTATATAACACCATTGGTAGAGGACAATAGGTTGTATAGAAGTAATTTGTGGGTTAAACTTGATGCAAGAGAACAGGAGTTGAGATTATGTCATCAGGCTGTGGGGGTTGGGCAGCGTTAATAGTATCGACCTGCTACTAAAGAAAACAAGGTTCTTTTCTGAAGGTATGACTGGGGGTCATGTGGCAGGCGTTACAGGCTACAAGGAGAAATAGGAAATGCCCCATTTGCTAAAATGAGGTGTCAGGCAAGGCTCTGGGCTACAGGGTTGCCAGGGGGATCGGGGTTTATATGAGCAGATCAGCAAGGCCAACTCAGCCTTCATCCTTCCGGGGTAATTGAAGAAGTAACAGGGGGGATGATGCAGTGGATAGGTAACAGTAGAGGTTTAGTAGGATGCTAATTAAGTGCCAAATAGAGGGCCGTTGGTGGCCTGAATGGAAAAAGCACAAGCTCTGGGTGGCCGGGTGTGCAGACTTTTGGGACTACGACGGGAGAGCTTTGACTTACTAAAGGGATAGAAGAGGGGAAGGAGGCCTATGTAAAAAGGAGAATGGCCCAGCTACTTCCGGTCATGATCGGCACACCTCCAGATCGGTGAAATTACTGCAAGGGCAGGCCATCCGCAAGGGATTAGAGTGGGGTAAAGGGCAAGTTGGTCTTGAAATGGTAACAAAAGTATACAGCTCAACTTCACCCGCACAACCTGGTGAAAGGGAAGTCCCTGGTTGAATAAGCAGAGATGGAAGTGCTCTGGCCAGCGAGGGACAGGGAGGTGTACAATAAATGGCCACAAAGTACACTAAGCTCCTGGAACTACGAAATAGGAAAGGGGCGAGCCGCGGTGGGCGGTAACTCACCTTTGGCGTGGCGATGTTTTGGCGACCAGTGACAAGAGATAGAATCCGAATGAGCCATTGTACAGCCGGAATGGTCTTTGCTCTTTTCGGACCAGCGCCTCTTCGGAGCCTAAATGGTGGGGGCGCTTGGTGGTAGCAATGAGGGCTCAGCTTCCCCTAAAAAAACGGCACTCTCCCAGCCCAGAAACACCTGCAGGGGCAGGCGGCTCTCATGCACGAAGGGTTGGGGGAGTGTGCCTACTGTGGACTGTGTTGGGAAAAGGGAGAAGCAGGTTTGGACACAGAGCAGTCGCTGCACCTTCAGAACTATTTTGACAGATGTTTGCTGTGTTTAATATTATGTGTGAAAATAAATCTGCAGCCTTTTATGCCAAAAAGAAGTCATGTCCATTCTGCACCTTATTGGTGGGAAAAGAAAAGGGCTAAGAAGAATGAGCAATGATAATGTATGATGCCATAGTAATGGACAAATGCCCAGTTTATCTCTAAAACATGCGCGAAACTATTAGGAATGTTTAATTCCAGAGTCGCTATGAAACGTACTGCAATGCACTTTTGCGTGAAGCTGAAATCTCCTTTCCTACTGGTTGTTTGCAGGAGTGGGAGAGGGGGGAAAACTGCTCTGCACTGTTCCAAATAAAATAGTTGCAACACACGGGAAACAGACACAGCTGCCTGCAAAATCTGTAACACTGCTAAACGCCCCCACGGAGAGTGCTGCCCTTATACCTGCGATCCCCTTTCACACTAATAACACCTACGACACAACCAGTGCCCAATCTACCCACAAAGCGCCCAGCATCGCTCAAATTTATTGTCATTCCCGTCTATTGTATCCCATCTCTTTGAAACATGCCTGATTGGGCCTCCTAACAACATTTCTTAACATTGCGCAAACCGTGAGCAGGGCCACCCGATTCTGTTTTCATGCTGATAAAAGGTGAAAACAGCGTCACCTCGGCTGCACTCTGCGAACACTTTTCATTCATATTTTTTTATATAATTCGTGCTTGTTACAGCACCTACAACCCGGGAAAGGTCTAGGGCGGCCAACCCGTTCCCTCCCAACCCCTGCTGGGAAAAACCTAAAGCTGGATCCCCTGTGTCACCCTCTCCCATCACTAACCAAGATCCCCTTCTCCCCGCCCGGCCCCTAATCCTAATACCATCTGCCCCATAGGCCACCCGGGCTACCTCAGCAGCAGGGCCAGCAAAAGGTCCAGGCAACACGGAACGGCGTTAACCTCCCAATGTTCCCGAGCCTTTACCGTCAGCTGTATAAATAACCTGTGGGGACACCCTATCCCCGGTCCGGCTTGGGGAGCAACACTTCGGCACAACACAATAAATACATCTGGATTGATAATCTGTAGATATTTTGTACAAACACTTTTCACAATTGCATCCTTCCCTAGATGTATTCTTTGTTGAAGCGATGCCTCTATTCTGCATCTCGTTAATGTTTGTGCGATATCCCTATCGTGTGGTACTAGTCCTCTCGATAAAGGAGATCGAGAGAGGACTAAGGGCACAGCATAGCCGCCAGAATACAGTCCCACACATACTCATGGAATCCATATGAACAATAAACTCGGCTGGCTATTAACAGAAACACGGCGGCGAGGTGCAGCATCTGTTTTCGGATGTTTGTAATCTGAAGATACCGACCTCTTTTACTAGAACAGGTCTACACCTGCCTGTACTAAGATTAATTCAACTTCGCTATTAAAGCGGAAGCCATGTGTCCTTTCGCAGAGTGTTAGATGGGATTGTTTGGAACATGAAGCGGTTACTGATGCTCACTTGACACATGTTCTCGTTGCTCTGTCGCTCACAGCACGGATTGATTTTACGCAGCATTTATTGCACAACCCCGGCGTCAGCCCTATATTGCAATCAATGGCTCTGCTGTGAAAACTGCTGGGCGAATCCACAAACAACCTGCGAATATGAGGGGGATAAATCCATGGCCCCTCTAAGAGCTGCATGCTGCAGCATCTGTGGTTCCACTGACTTGTCAATATGTAATCGTTATCAGCATTGGGCTCAGATATTTATCTTAATTGAGAGACGGCATGTGCCATTACAGGCCACGAATACAGAGGTGTTGCAGAGCACCTGGGTGCCATTTCTTGCTGTTTGACATGCACGGAAAGCCTATGGATCAATATACTTGGGGAATGAAGTTGCAAACCCTACATTTGGAGAAAATGCAGGAAAACATTTCAGAATAAAGCTATCGATGTGCATCCACATAATCATGATTTGAGATTCAAAAGAAGTATTAGCGTGGATTTCTCTAGGACTTCTCATTTTTTTGTTTGACTGACTTTTGGCTACTTGAATATTTTGGCTGAAATGAACACAACCATCAGTGTGTGCAAACATATCTGTCTGCAGGATTCAAGCAAGTTTACATGTTTGCATTTTCAATAAATGTTTGACTGTTTTCGGCTTCATTTGCAAGACATTTCTGAATGAATGATTTCTTTGGGAGATGCAATGTAAAGTTCTTTCTCAGGATAACTATCTATTGAACCATGATTCTCCAGAGAAGATGCAGGACGTTCGGCTCAATATCTAAAACAACTGTAGTATGAGCATTTCAGGGATAATGGGCCTCATTACGAGGCTGGCGGCCGTGGAATGAATGGTGCCGCTAAGGGACCGGCACCATTCATTCCGGGCTGCAACATTACGAGGTCTGCAGCGGGTCCCACTCTGGACGCCTGGCCAGACCAGACGTGCAGAGCGGGAGCCGCTAGTCCCGCGAAAGGGAATTACCGGGCCCTCCAAGGTCAGAATGGCCCGGTAAATCCCCTTTTGCGGGACACGGACGCGGACATGAGTTTGGGGGTAGCCATGCTGCTAAAAATGACATGGCTACCTCCAAACTCGTAATGAGGCCCAATGTGTAGAGTTGTAGAGACAAGGATGGAGAGGGCGGATGTCCATGATGAGGCTGGAATGAGGAAGGACAAATGCGAGAAATGAGACACCATTGCACATAGAACTCCTAGGTAAAAGGTAAAAAGCACTTAGATGTTTGTCTCAGCCGTGATTATTTTTGAGAACATTGGAAAATAAGACCCCACGTATTTGAAATACATAGGGCCATAGTACAGAAACATTGCAACTGTGCAATTGCAGTTACCACTAGTGGAACAATTGTCCAAGTAAAAACAACATGTTATTATAATGCATTTTTGCATCAGGACGCATTTCACACGAGTGCTAAGACTCGGGCAGATATTGTCAAAGTGCAAAACTACATTGAAATATTTTTTTGTTGCATTTTAACCATTTTTTCCATAATGCTAATTGCACTTTCAATGGTGCAGCGTTTCTGTAATACCCCCCGTGATGTCGGAAGTCATGGTGATTTGTTATATGATGGTGCACTTTCAGTTGGTTAAAGATTTGATTAAAACCACCTCTAAACCAGAACAAGTAACTGAATGATCTAGAAAGGATCACTCCTATGAGAGGTGCTTTGCGAAAAGGCAAACGTAAAATACATGTGGAAGTATCAACACGAAGGGTGGAACATATCCCGGTTACATGATAGTGCAAAAAATTGATAAGAGGGTTAAGCCTACTGATCGTTTTGTAACATACAGGTTATAGGTTTTAAGGAGAGCACGGATGTCTCATCTCTTCATCCATTAACACATTATTACGAAAATCAAAACATACATCACTATACTCCATTTATAATCACATCACAAAAAGGTGGGAAATGAAAAATATAAGTTAAATATTGTTTGTTAATCTTATTGTAGAAAATTTGGTCTTTGGACATGAACGTTTGTTCAATGCTCTATTTTCTCCATTTACAAGTACCACATCAAAGAAGGGGACATGTCTGACTAGGTGCATATAAAATAGGTCTACAGAGGATAATATACGCCTATCCCAAAGTTCTATGTGCTAAGAATCTTTTTGCTGGCCTGCGGAACCAAGGTATGTGTTAGGCAATTTTTTGCGCCAGTTGTGAAGATTTTATTCATGAGGTTTGTCTGTAAATGTGACACGTGTTTCGGCCTGTGGCCTTCTTCAAAACTGGACAAATACCAGTTGAGAGACAAGTGCCTTAGCTTTAACGTATGGTGTTCTTACATTGAAATATGTAGTTGGGATTAATCCCTGTACCCCATTATCTAGAGATTAGTGATCCTCACGGCCAAGTATTCAGAAAATATTTGTCACTTGTCTCTCAATTGGTATTTGTCCAGTTTTGAAGAGGGCCACAGGCCGAAACACGTGTCACATTTACGGACAAACTTCATGAATAAAAGCTTCACAACTGGCGCAGGCTGTGTGTTGGCATTACTTAATGCATTATTACCAAGAGGGCAGTGGGAGCACTCTATGCCCGCACACAATGCGACAGAGTAACTGATCACAAGCATTCACATTCCCATTTCTTGGATCCTTGTTGCAGCAAGAACACCCCACAGGAACCCACAAACACGTTATTAATGTTCTGAACCTATTCTGCCTCAACTAAATGTCCTTTGAGATAATGTTTAATTTAATTTAATCAAGATGGTTACCTTCAGATGTCCTGTTGTTAGGCACGTACAATATGTTTGTGCAATGCCGTGGAGAATGCTATCTGTAGGTAATTCTATCATTCTAATTTATGATAGTTTATTTATATAGCGCCTATACACAATGTGTTTCAAAGCGCTTCAAGGCAAGGGAAGGGAACAAGGGAAAATACAATGACATTCTTACAGGCCATGAACAGTAAGGATGTGAAATTAACTATCATACTCGGCCTGGCGACATTTCAGATAGTGCAAGAGCTAAGACATAGATAAGGAAGGGAGGGGGAGAGTGGGAAGTAAATGGAAACAGACAGCCGACTACCGTACTAGGCCTGACGACATTTCTGGTAGAGCCGGAGAAAAACAAAAGGTGAGGCATAGGGGTGCAGAAAGGGAGGGGAGGAACAAAACAAGTGACTCTCGTACTAGGCTTCACAACATTTCAGATAGTGCTGGATGGGGGTGGAGGGACAGTAAGGGGAGGTGGGAGGAGACAGATGAGGTTGCTATCATACTAGTTCCAGGGACAATTCTGATAGAGTAAGTACATAGAGGAAAAGGAGGGGAGGAGATAGTAGAAAGGAGAGGAGGGGAGAACAGAGAGTAAGTAGTCAAAAAGAGTGGAGAAGCAAGTGGGGAGAGCGAATACAATTGCAGACGTCAGTAGTAACACATCATGTTGCAAGCCAGGATTCAAGATGAAGACAGGAACAGCATGATTCAGGGCCACCATGAGTACAAGATGCAACGGAAGTCCAGCATAGAGTTGAGAAAGGGTGACACACCGTGAATCAATGAAGTCCATAAACGTCAAATCCAGCATTGGCCACAAGACGGTTATTGTGAAACCAGAATGTATCAGGACAGACTCCTGCAGAAGTAGGCTGGAGGGGGGCAGGGAGGGAAGCCGGGTAGAAGAATGAAGCAAAATATGCAACACCTGTGTGTGACAATGTGGGGGGATACAAGGGAACATCACGGGGGGACCAGAGGGGTTGGGGATGGCCTGTGGGGACAGAGGGTGTAAACACATGTTGGTGCATGCTAACCTGCTGTCTGAGCAGGGGGTCAGCCCCTGGGTCCTCCTGGTCCAAACAGGTCCAAAGAGGAATTTCCCTTTTCTTTTTTTGCCCTTCGCTTCGTAGGCCCGGGCGAGAGATGCCCTTGATCTAAGAGTTAAGAGCAGGAAGGAAGAGGCAGGGCTAAGAAGGTGGGTGGTGCTTAGGCCAGGTGACCTAGATCCACTTGCACCTGCTCCCCAGCTGCAAGGAAAAGAGGCTGGAGGGCTCCTTAAGTAGGGAAAAGAGTGGCAAGCAGGAAGGCACCAGGTGGGCGGGGTTTGCTAAGTGGTGAAAAAGAGCAGTAAGCAGGAAGGCACCAGGTGGGTGGGGCTTGCTAAGTGGTGAAAAAGAGCGCCATCCAGCAAGGCACCAGGTGAGTGGGGCTTAGGCCAGGTGACCTAGAACTACTACCACCTGCTCCCCAGCTGCAAAGGAAAAGAGGCTGGAGGGCTCCTTAAGTAGGGAAAAGAGTGGCAAGCAGGAAGGTACCAGGTGGCCGGGGCTCGGGGCTTAGGCCAGGTGATCTAGATCCACTTGCACTACACTCCCCAGCTGCCAATTTAGTGAGGCCTAGTTAGTGTGGTATAGACATGAAGTTCACACACAGAGGCCTGCACCCTGCCACAATTAAAAGGTTGCAATTAATTTAAAGAAATTATACATTTAGCACAAAAATGCACAGAGCATTGGCAGGATGTTTATAAATCACTGACAATTTATATAATCGTGTTGTGGACTTCCTCTATGCCATACCTTTGCGTTTCTCTTTTTTTTAAAAAAAATATGGATGTATGCCTGAATGTTTTCAGATAACAAAACGAGGAATAATTACGTTGAGTTAGCCTTTTTTATGTTGATGAATCTAAGAGGAGTCCTGTACATTTCTTAACAAAAACTGCCCAAGGTGAATACACTTACTTATTAACTATGGGCATTAACTCTTGGACTAAACGCAACGTATCATATAAACCAGAGCCCTAATAAATAGATATTTCTTAATTCCCATTGCTGTTTTGCAGGGGGTCCTCGTTGCTGAGTCTAAATGTTTACATAGAAATCACAGTTTTGGAATGTCCTGGAATGATCCCTACTCAGAGTTTTGAAACAGCAGCCCTGATAAGTGCTGACTAAGTTTGCCCAGCAGAAACCTATCGACAAAGAGTATTGCTGAATTTATCAGTACAGCTATTGGAACAAAATAACTGCATACTTTGGGATATTATTGCAACTGTGGACAGTTTTAGATAACTACTTGTCCTGGCTCATAGAAAACTGGTAAAGGAGATGAGGCCATGGAGGTAGTGGTGTAGGATGTTCATACCACTAAGGCAATTTAGGATAAGAAATTATAAATATCTGTTCGATTAGGTTAAAGTTTTCCTTCCATCGTTTTCCAAAGGCAGAATACAAGCATCACCTAGGATATGATTGCCAGGCCGTATTTTAATGTAAGTTTAGATTTAATGTTCCCGTCTTTTCATATGTATTTGTAATTGTATTGTTTAAAGCGTGGTCATAGCTTGAGAGGAGCATGCACGGTGTGGGTAGCCAGCAATTGAGTTGGTGTCTTTTAACAGGAGTGCAGTTCTGTGAGTTGTGTTTAGTTTGTCAGTCTGTATGTCCATCAGAATTAGTCCTTTGTCAGGTATTGTTGAAAAAGCTACGTTTTGAGAGATTTTCAAAGGTGGAAAATTGTGGGGGCATACAACGTGATACAGGGATTGAGTTTGAGAGTGAAGGTGTGACAAGATAAGGGCCGTCATTACGACTTTGGCGGTAGCCATGCTGCTATTGGCGGCATGGCTGCTGCCAAAATCGGGTCCGTGTTCCCAGAATGGGGAATTACCGGGCTGTTCCGAATTCGGAGGGCCCGGTAATTCCTCCCTTCAGGAACTCAGGCCCGGACCTTCCACATTCCCATTTCAGCCCTAATAGGGCTGAATGGGAATGGGAGAGGGAGCAAACAACTGGCCGATTACGAGCGGCCCGTTGTTTGCTCCCTCTTCCCCTCGCGGGACCCGCTCTGCACATCTGGTGAATCCAGACGTGCAGAGTGGGTCCCGCGAGGGGACCTCGTAATCAGGCGGTACGGGGTTGACAGCGCCGGCACCTTTACCGGCGCCGTTAACCCCTTACCATCTGATTTATAATGAGGCCAAAGGACTTTTTGCAGGACCTGTCTTTGAGAGCAAGTTGTGATTCATGCCAATTGGCTGATTTGCTCCATGTGGGGCATGTGCTACCAGTTTAGCCACCAGTTACTCTTGTGTGCGTGTTGCTCATAATCTCTTATCTAGTAATTTAGACAATGAGTGGTGTATACAATGCATATGATGGTCTTACTTAGGATGCATGTACTGTACAGTATTGAACATGAGTTTTCTAGTGTTCATTCACCATTGGCATCTTGGTGCTAATACAGGAACATGCTAATTGGCATTGGCACCATTGGCATCTTGGTGCTAATAAAGGAACAAGTGTGGAAAAATATATTTTTTTGGAAGGGGATGAATGGAGGGATAGTTTGATTTACATCTAAATTGAAGGAAGTGAGTTCCATAGAAAGGGGCCAAAACCAAAGTAGAATGACAGCCTCTGCAGGAGAGATGAAGCTGGGAATTATCTATAGGATAGACGTGGATGATTGAAGAGCACGCATATGTGAAGAAGGCAATGCATGTTTTTAGTATCTGTGTGATAGATAGTGCACAAACTAAACCAGGCAGCACCATTCTGAATGACTTGAAGTCAAGTTCGAAGGAAAACACAAAGGAGTGCCAACGTATAGGAAACGTCCAAATCTAAATGGGAATGACAAGCACAGAAACAACTCAAGGTCTCCATTTGGTAGAAAGAACAGGAAGAATTCTTATTAGAGTTCCGGATCAAGGAAGCAGATGCTGGACACAGCATTATTCACTAGTCTGGGCAATAACACAGAGATAGGACTCGAACAAATCAGAGGTTATGCACAATAGAAACAGGTTTATGGTATTGTAGCTTTTCACTGGGCCAGCATTCTGAGTCCCATAGAGTGGTATTTCTATCAATTTGTAAAACACAATTTCTGCATTACTAGTGTTCGTTTTGAGATAGTAGCTAGCCACCCACTTCTCAAGTGCCCTAATGACTTGGTCTTTTTGACAATCCACATTAAGGTCTAATCTAAGAAGGATCTGGGTATCATCAGTCTAAGAATAAAGGCGAAAACCAAATGTATGAATACATTGAGCCAGAGGTTAAACAGAACCATTAAGTAGTAAAGGCACAAGTGCCAAACTAATGGAAAATGCATCATGGAGGGTCATATTCAGAGAGAAAGGTGTATGTGACAAATCTTGTGTAAGGTCAGTCAAAAATTATCTGAACCAGTCATGCACTCTGCCTTTTAACACCTATGAGGGAAAGCTAATGTAGGGGAATAGTATGATTAATGGTATCACATGCTGCTAGTAGATCAAGAAGAATCGGAGCAGAAAGACCATTGTTATCAAAAGCGGGTCAGAGACCATCAGGTACAGACAGTGTGATTGACTTTGTTTCTCAGTGTGAGGGTAAGCCCATCTGAAATGGGTCAACACATTAGTCTGTTCTAAGTAGTCTTGAAACCAGGGAGTAACTGCAAATTCAATTAAATTGCCTACTGTAGGATTTAGAGACATAGGATCTCATTCAGCAGTGTCACAAAAAGTGGGTAGTGATTCCGTTACAACCATATGTTTTGACCTTGAAATTGAGGATTTCCTCCGGTATCATGCTGGAGGTAAATCTTTAAGGCCACATTGTGGCAGGATTATGCCCTGTGGCAATTCTGCCAAAATCCCATGAAGTCCTATGAATTTATAAAACGACTGCGATTAACACTGCCCTACCACTACTTGTACTCCCTTGGTAACCTCACAAAACCAAGTGGCCCAATTACCACCAATCTCGCAATGAGACATTAAGGACTGTAATTAGAGAAAATGGAGGGCTCAATGTAAAGCGTCCTAAAAAGTGGGAGTAAAAGTGCAGTTCTTAAGATTTTAGGACCATGCTTTGCAAAATAGGAATTCATTGGAAACATAGCATTGTGAGTTGTTCTTTTGAAATTTTACAGGAATCAGATCAAGTGGAGAGCTGGATTTAAAAAGTGATAAAGGATGTACAGTTTCACATTCTGTCACAAATGTAAGTAGTAGTGCAGGTGTGACAGAAGTTGTAGTAATTAGTAATGAGAGCCACACTTGATGACAATATGGTGTTGACAGGATACAGACTTTAGAAGTTAGTTTCTTAATTTGAGGTTAGTTTTATTTTACCATTGAAGAAAGCAAATGGTCAATCAATCATTGTCTGTGAGAGCGTGGGTGTTTGGGAGTCTGGAGGTTACCGGAGAGTTCCTTAAAAACAGTAAACATCTCATATTATATATTGGGAGCATACACTATATGTTAGCTGAAGAAAGATGATTTTGAGGCTTTAACCTTTGAATGATAAGCTTGATGAGCCAAATGGCATGCTTGGCATGTCCCCAAGGAATCTGGGCAATGTCAAACCTGGGTGAGATGACAAACTTCAGATCTCATAGATTGTAGCTCATCAAAAAACCATGGGGAATATCCTTCTACGAGAGATACTTCTTTTTGGTGGATCAATTGTGCCTACAGAGTAAAAGAGACAATCAAATACGTTTGTGTTAAGTGATGCACTGGTAACTACTCAGATTGAGATGACAGGTGATATATTCAGTGATGACTTTATTCCTTGTTCAACCGAGTTAAGTAGATTTGAAGTACAAGATTCAGTAATTATTCATGTTTAATTTTCATCTGTATAGCTCCGCGCCGCTGGCGCACGCATTGGCAACCATCATGGACTACTTGGTACTCATTTATCCTCCTAATACTCCTTGAACAACTCATTTTCACGCCTTGGTCTTTTATTCCCATTTGCTCAACTTTGGTTCTTTCTTATTTTATTCAATTAACTACATTTACCATAATGCACCTGGCTGCGTCCTCAGTTCCTGGCTATTCTCATTCATCGTTATTGGGACCACAATCCCCAGAAGCCCTAGCAGCCAGTGCTGCTTCCACCTGCTCAGGACCAGTGAGGGAGGAGGCAGATTGTCTTCAGGTGTGCTGCTACAGGTGCTGTCAATTAGCCTGCCTCAGAACAGGGCAGGGCTGTACATAAGGAGCTGCCTGCAGGAGCACAGTGTCTTGCATCTTGAGATCTCCCCTCTCCTGTTTGCCTTGACCCGCTACTTTGTATGCTGTTCCTGTTTGCTGCATTATCCTGTTTTGATCCAGTGCCCTTTCCGGGCTCCCTGCCTTGCAGCCGATCTCGCTCCGCTGCCTTCTACCTACAGCCCTTGTCCTCTGGGCTTCCTGCCCTGTAGCCTGCCTCACTCCGGCTGCCTACGGTCCTTGTCCTCTGGGCTCTCTGCCCTGCAGCCTGCCTCACTCCGGCTGCCTACGGTCCTTGTCCTCTAGGCTCCCTGCCCTGCAGCCTGCCTCACTCTGGCTGCCTACGGTCCTTGTCCTCTGGGCTCCCTGCCCTGCAGCCTGCCTCACTCCGGCTGCCTACAGTCCTTGTCCTCTGGGCTCCCTGCCTACAGCCTGCTTTACTCCGGCTTCCTACAGCCCTTGTCCTCTGGGCTCCCTACCTTGCAGCTTCCAACCCTCTGCTGTCTCCAAGCCCTTGTCCTCTGGGCTCCCTACCTTGCAGCCTGCACCTCTTCGTTGCCTGCAGCCCTTGTCCTCTGGGCTCCTTTCTTGCAGCCTGCTCCCTCCGCTGCCTACAGCCTGTGTCCTCTGGGCTCCTTCCTTGCAGCCTGTCTCCCTCCTCTGCCTACAGCCCTTGTCCTCTGGGCTCCCTGCCTTGCGGCTTGCTACACTCCTCTGCCTTACAGCCTGTATTACACTTAGCTACATACAGCCCTGCTCCTTTGGGCTCTCTACTTTGCGGCCCTATTCTTTCGGACTCTCTGTCGGTCGCCTACTACTAATCTCTCTCTGTCCTGTTATTCTGGACTCCCTGCCATGCAGCCTACTACAGTCCTTTGCAGTCCACTACAGTTTGCCTGCACCTAGTGCCACTCTTGACTGCAGACCTGCTTCCTACTTTGCAGCCCTTCTGTTTTCCTGACTGCTGCTCCCTTGTTCTCTTCCTTGAGTTCTCTGTACTCCACCTTAGGTTATCTACTTCAGTTTAACTGCCTTTCCTTCATTTCCTCCTGCTAGATTGCTCATTGACTTCCTTTTCGCTGGATATTTCTGTTCTTGTCTTCTCATGTGTCTTATGTAATGCCTTTGTACAGAGCTTTCCGGTTGGTTTCTGGCAGGCAACCTCTGCCCCTTCCCTTGTCCCGATTTCAGTGTTACAGACACCCACTGCTGTTGTTCCCAGCCATGAGCATACAGCGTGGGCCTCTGTTATAGCAATCTGTGCAGAAGGGTGGAGTTTCCTAAGGTTCGTGGAACACTCTTTCCCATTTCAGCATACACCCCAAGAGGGAATCCAATTTGTTTGTACCTTTGTATCTTTTGCCCCTTTTGGCTCACAGTTACAGTTTCCTACTCTTATTTCTTGTATAACTTCACGCCGTGTGTGCTTATCTGCTACCTTACTTCAGCACAGCCACCCAAAACCTACCTGGGTACCCTGTGCCACTCTTGACAGAGTGCCATTCTTGACAATAGCACACAAAGCCCATAGGCATCTAGGCGCTTTTAGCTTAAAAAGGTTGGTTACATTAGTTGCACACAGAGGTAAAAGGTTACATTGGTTACCAGCAGTGATAATAGGTTACAGTCATAGCAGGATTGGCTTGCAGAGGTAATAGCTTGCAGAGATAACTCACATAAGTTAAAGGCCATCTGCACAGGAGCTGCACCACGTAGTAAGGGTCTTACATCAAACATAGGATTGGAAGTAGGTAAGCAGCGACATAAGTTAGGGTGCACAAGTTGGAAAGCCTTTCCTCATGGTATGAGGAGCTACATCAAGGCATGCAGTTGCAGGTAGGCAACAATCTTCATATATTTGGGTGCACAAGTTGGAAAGCCTCACCTCATGGTGCGGGGGCTACATCAAGGTATGCAGTTGCAGGTAGGTAACAATATTCATATATTTGGGTGCACAAGTTGGAAAGCCTCACCTCATGGTGCGGGGGCTACATCAAGGTATGCAGTTGCAGGTAGGTAACAAGCATCGTAAATTTGGGTGCTCAAGTTGGAAAGCCTCACCTCATGGTATAGGTAGCTACATCAAGGCATGCAGTTGCAGGTAGGAAACACGAGTCATAAATTTGGGTACCCAAATTGGAGAGCCTCACCTCATGGTACGGGGAGCTACATCAAGGCATGCACTTGCAGGTAGGTAACAATATTCATATATTTGGGTGCACAAGTTGGAAAGCCTCACCTCATGGTGCGGGGGCTACATCAAGGTATGCAGTTGCAGGTAGGTAACAAGCATTGTAAATTTGGGCGCGCAAGTTGGAAAGCCTCACCTCATGGTATGGGTAGCTACATCAAGGCATGCAGTTGCAGGTAGGTAGGACATATGCCAGGTAAAACTAGTAATGCAGAGTACAATATTGGAAGTTCCTGCTCAGTCAGGCGAAGGTGTGATGAGATGGTATGGCGGTATGGTTGAGAGAGTCAAGTGCCACTGATTTTCTTATAGAAGAGCTGATGCTTGCAGGACTCTTTAGTGAGCATAGGAGGGATCGGTGGACAAAGAACGAGGCAAGAAGTGCTTAGGGGTGTCCATTTTGAATAGCACGGTGATGGGGTGCAGCAATTGTGGCAGATTGGCCTTGTCACAGCAAGGGTCGGGTGGGGAGGTAGTATAGCCAGGTGATTTACTAGAGGTGGTAATTATCAGGGAAGCAGGTAGGTAGACAGAAGCTAATTAGTAGGATGCATAGTATTTAAATATGCTGTGGGTATGAGGTTGTCATAGAAAATGGAACACGAAAGGTATAAGACCAGGCTGCAGTTAAAAAGGAAGTGAAGAAAACACCAACTGATTTTAACAGAAAATAAGTTCAAGAGTGTAGCCACATACACGAGTGCCATTTGAAACTATTTGTTCACATTTTAGCATACACGGAAATTGTGTATGTAATGTGGACACTTTTGAATGTTGCCACCAAAGATCAAAGGAATCCATGATAATCAATTTAGCATGGGAAAGAGTCAAATCTGCAAATAAGTAAGTGAAAACATCAGAACAAATATTATTATGACAGGGCATACATTGAACTATTAACAAGTAAATGGTTCATTGGATGTAATAGACCGTTTTCCCTAGATAATTCTGCTGATTGAAAGACAAGTAGGGGTAGATGTGTACGTTAAAATTATCTTTACAAATAACAGCTATGCCACTACCTGTCTGATTATTTCGATCAAAGTGTCTATTTGGATAGCCTGCAAGTAATTCAGCATTTACGATGGGCCCAGCATGAGGTGTCATCCACGTTTTTAATAAAAACAAAAATATAAGGTTAGGAGGGAGTTATACTAGAATAGGCCCTTCATTGAGTAATGTCATCCATTCTTCCTTCTGAAGTTCATCAACTAAATATTTATAAGTTGAGAAAGAATACAATGAGGATTTCTGCAGGCCAGCAACATTGATAGGTGGTTTGTCAAGTAATTTCAATAATATTATTTATGGATTATTTACAATGTTAACTTAATGCCTCACAGAGGCAACATATGTGTGTTCAGAGCATAATTTGTAAAACAAAAATATAATACACATTTGCTAAGTCTTAAGAAATGATTGAATACAAATATAAGGACAAAACATAAGAACAGAAAAGTGAGACTGGCAGAAAACAAAACATATTCTGCTCTGCTGAACATAACCTCAGACATAAGAATCTGTCTACACATGCATTACATAGCTTTCAAATATCTCTCCATTTCATGACAGATTGGTGCCTTTGTAAGGTAGTTAGGGCCTGGGTGAACTGCCATACACATGTTCTTCTTCTCCTTTGTATTACTATGCCATCTTAATGGGATGTTATGATCTATGAAGATATCTGTATTACCTGTGTTATCTGTATTACCTGCACTATGCAGAATCTTAAATGAGTAAGATAGACCATGAGATTATGACACTTGTTACAGAGAGCTCTATGTACAGTACATATTATCAACATGTGAAATATCAGTCGACAAACAATGTACACATTGCTGTGTAATGATAGTCTGCATCCTAGCGAGCCAACTCCCATGCATTTATTTATGTTTTTTACAGAGTCGCTACATTTAAAATATGACTACCTGTACCATTCCTCAGTCTTCATTCTGCCAGAAGACACAACCTTTCCTGTCATGCGCTTAGTTTTCCTAAAAGCACCATGGTCCACAACATTCAGTAATGTCCAGAAGTGCTGGGCCAGAATGCCACCGCCAAGATGGCACTGATACATAGTTAGTTACAATTCTGTTTTTGAGCTTAAATAGGCAAGCATACACTTCATCACCAGAGCAGTGGTAAGGTAGAGGAAAATAAAGGGAGTTTGGAAAATGTATTATCATTGTGAGTTGAGTTTGAAACATTTTGCCTGTGTTTATGTATTATTTCCTTTAAATATAGACTTGTATGCTCTAGGATTACCTACAAATAAAACACACTATTTGATTGAAATGTGTAGACTTGTTATTAAGAGATCTACATAGCACAAAATAATAAAAAATTCTAAATAATGGTTTAATTATGGAAAAACACACAACGGGGCAGTCATGGCAGCTACTTCCAAATCTCTTCTCCTGTAATGACTTTCTATCTATAAAATATATTTGCTATGCTAATTATCTATTCACCACTGAGAAATATCCCTGATCCAATACCCCTACCACAACAACGCAACCCAAAAATCTGGGTGGAGTGCAGACTTCTTTTATTCATTTATTCTGTTTTATTTAAAATAATACATCAAAATATTATAGGTGGCTTGCTAACTTTCAATGCTTTGAACGTCACGCACAATAATACACATGAATCAAGGCAGCTGGTCAACAGAAAAGAAAACAGAACCTCTGGTGTTTTATGTTGCTAGTATTTTCATTCCGATTCACACAACTATCCAAGAATATGTATATCATAAATTATAAATAATTATTCTAGGCAAAATAGGTAATTTAACATTCCACGATAAAGACACAAATGAGCATTGATTTTTCTTAAAGTTGATTCGCACCATCTACAGTAATGAATTATTGTTGTCTCCATAAAAAGCAATCTCCCCTTGAAATCAAAAGGTGAAGTAGTTCTCAGACACAGTAGAAAACAAAACAATGACATTACATTTGTCTGAATCCATTAAGTGTTGCATCAGAAAAACATTGATTCTCTTGTTTTATTCGCTTGTTTTATGACTGATTCAAATCTAAAATGATGGGCAATATCTGTGACACACAATTGATTACCACCTTAGCCATAGATACAAATGGGGCAATTCAAGGAATAAATGTGCGCCGAAATCAGTGGCGCAAGCTGGCGCAACCATGAAAAAGCCAGCGCACGCGTGCGAATTGCACGCGTGCGATTCATGGAAGGCCCTGCGCGTGTATTTTCTGGGATGTGCTCCAAATCCACGCGTGGCGCACAGCAGCGCACGAGTCATTTCCACATCCCGAACGCCGTGCGCGACGCGCACAGAGAAAGCACACAACATCAGCTCACACATAAAAAAGGGGGCAGGACAAGGGGCGGAATACGCGGAATGGGAAACAACCCGTGAAAATAAGGGCGTAACTGGGGAAGTACTGCTGGGAAGTACACGGAACGCCCACACGCACACGAACTACACTTAATCATGGAATAGAATAGGGAAAACCTGTGCACGTCAAAACACACACACACGCACAATTAAATCCGCCACACAAAAGCAGGCAGAAGCGCCCCAGCACAACATAAAAGTGCACAAAAACAAGAAACAAGCATATACAGCTACGATGAATGTCCCGTTCCTCGCAGCAGTGATCGTGGGACACCGCAGGAGAGAATAGCCAGGCCCTGCATTTCTTTGCCCAGGACCAGCCTTTTTGGGATGCCTGATGACCAGGTCTATGGTAGGTATAGGTTTCCACCTCATATCATCCTAGAGCTGGTCAGGCAGTGGGAGGATGAACTCACATCACCCACCCTGTACTCCCAAGCATTGAGCCCCTTGGAAAAGGTGCTCAATGTACTGCATTTTTTGGCCATTGGGTCATTTCAGTGGGCAACTGCCATAGTGGGGGGTGTCTCATAGGCCACGCAGTCACGCTGCCTACACCAGGTGTTGGCAATCATCACTGCTTGCCCCTCAGTCAGCAGGCACATATACAAGCACAGAATACCTGCAGAAAGGCAGGCCGTGGTCCTGGACTTCTACAGGGTGGCACACTTCCCCAAAGTGCTTGGTGCCATAGATTGCACCCATGTGGCCCTTCGTCCACCTAGGGCCACTGAGCACACCTATCAAAACCACAAGCACTGGCATTCCATCAATGTGCAGGTGGTATGCGATGCCAAGAGAATCATCAACTCTGTCTATTCAAACTATCCCAGGTCCACCCATGATAGTTTCACATTCAGAATGTTCACCCTGAGCCGGGCCCTGGAAGTTGGGAAGCATGGCGACAAATGGCCCCTTGGTGAGTACAAATGCCTGTGCACATGCATACATGTCACACACAGACAAATACACAAGCTCAACTAATGACAACTATTATCACCTTACCAGGGGAAAGTGCCTACCCTCTGAGCACCTACATGATGACGCCCATAAGGAACCCCACCACACCACCCCAGGTAAGATACAACGCAGCCCATATTGCAACCAGGGCCATAGTGGAGTGCACATTCAGAGTGCTCAAGTCACGTTTCCGCTCCCTTGACCGCTCTGGTGGACAGCTACTATATGCACCCCCTGTAGTGTGCAGGATCATTGTGGCAGCATGTGTCCTGCACAATGTTGCAACATGGCATGGCGTACCGGTGGACATGGTGGTGCCCTCACATCCCTAACCACATGCACGGCTGCTGCGCATGGGAGGGGAAAGGGCATGTGGCGAGGCAGCCTGTATCCAGCTTGTGGCCACATTTTTCACCTAAACTCCAACCCCTGCAGAGTACACACAGGCCTGGCATATACCAGGTCACAATCGATGATGACAAAGGGACAGTCACTACCTTACCACCCTGAGAATGTGTCCACGGAAGTGCCACATTGTGTGCATCCCTAGCTACCTAAACACAACCAATCCCATGTGACCAAAGGGAACACATGCAAAAATATTTTCAGAATAAAAACTGCTGGAAAAAAAAATAATTGCAGGAAAAAAATAAATAAAAATGGCCATATATCACCCAGGGGGTGGGGAGGGCACCCAGGAAGGGGGAGGTACAGGGTGCACCTCAACATCCACATGTGTATATGTGTATATGTTGAGGTAAAAATAAAAGAAACCCTCACTGGGCTCAGCGCCTGCACGGCCTGCCCTATGTGGGAGATAGGTTGTCATCATCACCCTCTGGATCTGAAACAGAAGGTTGACGTGATGCAGTTGACTCACCATGCCTAGCCACGCCTTGCCCCTCAATGGCAGAAATGGCAGAAAGCATGCAGCCTGGTAAGACAGGTGCTGGCGGGCAGTGAGACTGAGGTCAGCATGCATTACCTCACGTGTCACATGTGCGTCCTCCTGCAGGGACTGATGTGTGAGACGAAGTTCTGCTTGCATGGCCTCACATGACAAATGGAGTGACTCCCGGCTTGCATGGAGTTCAGCCGAGATAGTTCTTTCAAGCTGTTCCAACCTGTCTTCTGTCCGGCTACTCTGATCCATCATGAGGTTAGCTAGAGTAGATCGGAGGGCTTGTTGTTCCACCCTCAGGGCCTCACGGTGTGCCTCTGCTTGAGCATTAAGTGTTTCACGCAGAGCCACCATTTCAGCCCGGTGCACCCTGTGATATGCCGTCATGCCCAGCCTGAGTGAGCGGCACGTGGACTGCATAGCCTGCTACTGGAGCACCATTTACCTTACAGAGGGGAAGATGGAATGGGCCACACTTTCCATACCTTGAGCAATCATCTCAACAGCTCCCCCCTGTTGCTGTGCTATGGCAATCATTGAACGCTCCCACTCAGTTGACCCCGGTAGCACATGGCCGCCGCATTGCTGGACACCCCACCTGCTGGGCCGTGGTCCTTGCTGGGTTGGTGCCGCCCACGGCTGCAGGACTGCATCCCTCCATTGACCTGATGCCACAGGAACATGGCCAACTGGTGTCGAGTGTGACCGTGCACCCGTAACCACCACAGGCGGACATTCCAACCCTGCCTGGCCCCCTACTGCAGGTGTTGAAGACAAAAGACCATCCGACACAGGATCACCTACCGGCGACAACATGTCATGATGCAGATCCTGCTCAACATAGTGGTCAGAGGATACATCAGAGCCTGACTCAGAGTCAGCTCTGGACACGATGCACTGGAGCACCTGTGGGTTCTCGTGGGCTGCTACCTCACGACCACCACTGGAGCCTGGTTGGTCATGTGAACTGAACACCATGTCTGGGATGACATCTTCATCCTCTGCCGCCAGTGCGTCATCACCTGCAACATAAAAAAGAGGAGCAAGAACACGCATGTCAGTAGCACATACCACATACATACAGTTCACAACATTGACAGACAAATAATGAAACAGCCATGTCACAGGCAACTCAAACCCTGACATGCATCCAGTGGCATTGCAATGCAGGGCCATACCAAAAGCAGTAAAGGATGTGTGCAAAATGTGAATGCAACACATGTATTGCATGTTGCACATCACCTGCATCACACACAGCCTCTAGGGGGCATACATCCAATGCCAAAATGAGAGATGGTTACAAATACTCAGCACCTAGCATAAGCATGTGTTAACACACACATAGACACAGCTAGAAATGTAACCAAACACACCATGATACATATAACATGCATGTTCATGTGCAGGACTCAACTACAATCAACTATGCAAAGTACATGTGTCATAGGAGGCACCTACGGAGTGCATTGCCATACTGTGATAGGAGGGACATGGGTACATACATGTCAGGTCAACATCACACAGCACCATCATGAATGCATGTTGAAGGGCTTAACTTGGCACAGGAGTGGGTGTGTGCATTGTAGCGCATGTGTAGCCCCTCAACTTACAACATCAAGACATACGTAGTGATGACAATATTCAAACATTATGGCTGTGTAACGGCAATTGCAGCCATCATGTGCAAATGGCATGCACCAGGTAGCATGGTTTCTGTGAAAAACCCACCCTCTGGCCAATAGCAGGGTGGCACTGCATGGCAATGACATGTGCCACGCCGAACTGTGCATTGCCAGGCAGTGTATGCGTGCTTTTATTGGATTTCGTCAGTCAAATGTCACTGCAGCCGATTAGAAGTGGACATGATGGAGGAGAGGTGAGGAACCATCAATAGTACATCCATGCATGTAGAAGACAACACCAGTTGAAAAGCGGTCATGGCCTGTAACTGGGGGAGCCATCACCATGATACAGATGTGCACAGCTTAAAGTCGTGAGTGATGACACACAGACCTACAGTGAGCCTGACATGGCTGTCCAAATGAGATGACACTTGGATCATCCTGGACACATACAACAATGAGAAGGTTGTCAAGGACACCTAGGGGCATACATGGAATGCACATGTAACATGATCCTGCACATATGTGCATGGAGAGCCACTGCCATCAGCACACTCAGAGTGATCCACACTGCACCAAGGACAAAGGATGCATATGACATGATGTGACATCTCATCAAGATTGCACTCGTACATAAGTGGCTCAGAGCACAAAAAAGCAAAGGGATGGGAACAAGGGAGAAATGGAATTCAAAACAACTATCATACTGGGCAGAGAGACATACAGAACACGCTACTGCATGAAGAAGGGATAAAGGGTTGAGGACCCAGGAAGGGGGAGAAGGGGAACTTGCCAAACAGAGGAGACCAAAGAAGGAAAATGAAGTCCAATGATAGAATATCCATTCAAAAAGTGGGAGTGCAGCCAGCAAGTGTAAGATGTTTTGGAGAGGGCAAATCTGATGAGTGCATACAAAGAGTGCTGGACTGTATGGGGACACGCACAGACCCATTGATGTGGAGGCCTGTATGCAGTGCAGCAAGGAGGCAGGGTGAGCAGGTACCTGGTTCAATGGACAGAGTATGTGCAGGGGCACAGTGCCAACATAGGAAACTGTTCATCTGGGTAGAAGAGGGGCTAATGCAGGAGCAAGTAGGAAGGTGTTGAGGTGCTTCCAGAAGCAGATATTTCTCTCCTCAAGATTCAAAGTGGCCAGTTGGCTGTTCAAAAGTGAGCTCCCAGCTGTACACACAGATCTGCCCCTACCTTATGTATTCAATTAACAACTTAACTTGAGGGAGTGAGGGGTAGAGGAGCAAAGGACTCAAGAGGGGTGGAATTGGTAGAGGGATTGTTGAAAGTACTTTCTACCCAGTCCCAAAAAGAACTTTGTGCACAATGGAGAGGTTCTGAAGTAACATCCTTGCATCCACTGGTAGCCAATTAAGAGGTCACAGAGCTGGAAAGATAGGATCCCAGGGCTTGAGACCAAGGACAAGTCTTGCAGTCCTGTAGTGGATTAGTGGTGGAGGGTGGAGGCAGGTCAAATATTGAAAGAGACTGTCCCAGTACCCCAACCTTGAATGAACCAGAGCTTGACAGACTGTGAGCATGTAGGAGAATGTTAGGGAGGGCACAGTACCCTTGAGGTGGCGGAGCAAGAAGTTAATCCATTCCAAAATACATCACAAATGTGTGTGTAAAAGGGATGTGTTGAGTCAAAGGTGACCCTGAGGTTCTTGGCCTTGCAGGTGAAGGCAGGAGTAGGGCCAATTGGGGCTGGCAGAGATTGATGGCAAAGGATGCGAAAGGTGCATCGATGAGGAGGATGCCAGTCTTGCTGGCATTCAGACAGAGACCGTTGGTAGTACACCAAAAGCAAATGGCAATGAGGCTATCAGAAATAAGGGAGGGACAAGAGCTGGCCAAGGTCAGCCAGGAAATGAGTTGGTTGTCATCAGCATAGCACCGGAACTTGTAAAAAAAAATGATAATGCAGTAGTCAAGAGCTGCCACATGCTCTGCATGAATTGGGGCCGAGAGGTCAGACCCCTGGTCAACAACACAGGTGTTGAGGGAGATGGAAGATAGGAAAGAGCCTACTTGTAGTTGGGCGGGTCACACATGCCAAACACACATGTCATTGAGTTACACGCATCAATACTCACCAGATGATGCATCATAATCCATCCTCTCTCCCGATCCATGTATTTGTTCTTCCGGGATGAACTCTGAAGCGATCTCCTCATGCTGAGTGAGTTCATCCTCCTCTGGTGGTGGCCAACCACTAGTCACCAGAGACATGGTGTAATTGGAGGCACGCTTTTGCTTAGCACTGCGTCTGAGGTTCCAGCACTTGTAGCAGTCCTGAGCTGTGCGCACCTGGAATCCCATGTTCTGACACGTAGTCCACTAGGAAGTCCAATTCCTGATTGCAGAAAGGCTTCTTCCTTGAAGTGCCAGAGGCCGGAGCCATGTCTGGGGTCCCAGCCTCTTTTGCAGGAGCACGCTTCCTCTTTTTGGATGGTGGTACTGACCCTGAGGAGGCACTGTGGCCCTGATCAGTGGGGGCAGTGGCGCTGGTGGACTGGACCAAGGAAGTGGGTGTCGGTATGAGGACAGAAGGTCTGGCTTGGGTCTGAGTCACTGCCGGGGTAGTGTTGGCTGCATCTGCACATGCAGTTACCACCACCCGGCAGCTTGGGTCAGCAGATGTCATTACTGCCCCAGATATGTGTGCCACAATCACAGGCACAGTGGACGCACATGAGCCCACCCTCCGGACAAGATGGAAATCATCCAGGGAGTCCTCGTCACACAATGCAACATGCGCTGGCTGACCCACAGCCCGGGTGGAGGTGTCCACAGCTGCACCTGCAGCTACCACCACCAGTGGGCCTGTGACAGCAGATGTAAATTGTTGTTGGGTGATATGGGCGACAGGTTGTGATGCAACAGCTGCATCACAAGGAACCACAGAGGGTGGTGGCATGTCTGCACAAGCACGTGGCTGGGCATCCCGTCCCAGAGGGGCACCCATGCCTCTTCCACCCCTGTAGCCACCCTGGCCACCCTGGACTCCCTGTCCTCCCTGGTCTTCGCGCCCACGTGCCCGACCACATCCAGCCCTGGGAGGACACCCAGCGTTGCCGCCCTTAGCCTTTGGTTGCCTCCCAACCATGGTACCGATGGAAAATGGGCTATGGGCGGTTCACTCAACAATTGTGCTGGGCAATTGGCTAGAAGGGGGAAGGGTACTTGATGGAATAGGTTCCCCAGTGCCCCTGCAAGGCTGTCTGCGATCCCTGTGGAGAAATGACAGGTGACGCAACGCTCAGGCACCCCCAAAAAATAAAAAAACAAAAAAAAAATTAAAATAAAAAAATAATAATAATTAAGCACAGGAAATTGGAAAAAAAATAATTGTGCATGCGACCCCGGTAGTCCACGTGCATGAATATTACCTCCAGCAGTACGGTGTGGCACCCAGGTAAACAAAAAACACATAAGCGTGGAACACACCGGCTACTATGACCTCTAAACGGTACGCATGCACAGGGGGAACCACAGTGGGAAAAAAGTGTATGCGACTTACCGTCTGCCTTGCGTGGAGAAAAAAAAAAACACATGCGCTTGCGCGCATAGGCAACACCCCACCAAAAGAAGAGGTACTGACTTCAGATGCTGTGAAGTAATCGCGTGTGATTCCAGCAGAGTAAACACACGCGTCGGTCTCCACGAACAGCACGCACAGTGTGTTGTTGGCCTGCACTCACCTTTAACCCATGCTGAAAGCTACACCCGCACGCATAACGTCACATACGCGCTTACGCGTTAAGGCCCTTTCCTCGAATCACACACAGTGACACACGGACGTAATATTTTGCACGTGCGGATGCACCCGTGCTGAGGGAAACACCTGCGCGTATCACGTCAAATACACGCTTACGTACTAAGGGCCTTTCCTCAAATGACACACTGACGTGCTGTTTTTTCACATGCCAAATCACTCTGTATCAAGCTGACCATGCAACAACACCTGGAAGACCACGCTCCTGCCCAGAAGGTCGAATTACTGACCCCCAGAGACCAGAGCAGACTCCCACCTGCCATCTGCTGCTGTCTGCCTGCCTGCTGGACATGTGTCCTGCTATTTGGTGCCTGCGCGTCAGCCATCTGCAGGAGTCCAGTTGCTGTGACCACCCCTGCTGGAAAGGAAGACTCCCGACTGAAGTTCCATCGCTCGGCAGTCCAGCACCAGGACCCAGTTACTCACCTACACCTGCCTCGGGGGTTGCCATGTCAGGGGAAACAACAACGGAGACCACTGGCAACCCCCAGCCAGAGAGGCAGAGGGCTACCAGCTTCAGTGACGCAGAAGTTGGTATCCTGGTGGAGCAAGTCCTGGTGCATTATGATGCCCTCTTCGGAAGACCACGCTCTGACAATGAAGGATGGAAGAGGATCTGGAAGGACATTGTGGCTGCCATCAACGTGGAGGGGGTGGCAGCCCGCGATATGGCACATGTCTGGAAGCGCTGGGAGGACTTCAGGTCCAGGACCCTCAGCAAGGCCTGGTGCCTCTTGGAGGCAGTGCATGCAGAGGGGTGCCAGGTCCGCCTTATCAACAACCAGATGAGGGTCCTGGAACGTATACGCCCAGTGCTCTACCTCCAGGTTCTTCAGAGGCAGACCTGTCTAGAGTTGAGCGGTAAGTGTCAATGGGTACTGATTGGATGCAGTGCATGTTGATGTGTGCCAGGAGTGTGCAGCTTGGACATCTGTCTGGAAAGCCCCATGTATGGATGTGTATGTGCAGGGACATGAGCCTGCTGCATGTGAGTCCAGTCATGTGTGAGTCACATCAATGGTGTATGTGTTCAAATGCATGATGCACGGATGAATGTGGGGATGCACAAATGTTTGCATTTCTGTGTATGTACTGTGGCATGGTTGTGGTGTGATACATGGATGCTGGTTCCACCTACATGTACGTGCATGGCATACATGTGCGTGTGTGTGTTTGACATGTATGCGAATGCGATATGCCATGGATGCATGTGACACAGACATGTAGGAGGCTGATTGACAGATGTTACATAGTTGCCGATGATTTCACTGTGACAGGTGGTGGAGATGTACAGATGCATGTATGTCTGGTGGCGTGTGTGCATGTGTTTGGCACTCCCCGTGTTGCATGTGATGTCAGGCTAACCTTTGGATGCTCATGCTCTTGTATGTGTATGGATGTTGCTGCCTGCTGCAACATTCATGTTAATTTGCGCATGTGTGTGGGTTCAAATGATATGTGTGGTGGGGAGTGTGATGCCATCTGTGAAGTTTGACACTGCCACTCATGTGCAACTGTCATGTGTGTATCAGACCATTGTACAGTGCCCTGATGCCTGTGTTCTGTCTCTTCATGTCTGCAGTGTCAACTGATGAAGAGGGCAGAGATGGTGCTGTGGAGCACAGCAGCAGGGATCCCACCTCCAGTCGGAGACGCAAGGCCCAGCTCCCCTCCCAGGTTGTCATCTCTTCAGGGAGTGAGGAGTCTGGTGCCGCATCCACGGCTGCAGCTGCCGAGGGTAGGACCAGAGGCGGAGGTCAGAAGTGGACTCTTCGGCAGCAGAAGGGGTAGCTGAGCCCCCACAGGGGCCTATGGAGGAATATGGCACAGAGTCGCCAGGTTGGTGGTGGGTTTGGTTGAGGAGGAGGCAGTGGAAGACCCACACACGGGCCTGGAGGGGGGCATTCCACTGGTGCTAGTGGTGCAGTCCAGGGGCAGGGACAGGGGGCAGCACAGGCCGCGCGGAGGTGCCTGTGTGTAATCCTGTCCCCGATCCTGTGACTGCATCATCCCGCACCAGCAGGGATGCCTTCGTCCAGACCCGTTTTCAGGGAGGGGATGCGCGAACAACAACTGGCATTCCTCTCCCTGCAGACATGGCTATCCGGGACCGGGTTGAGCCTGTCCCAGCTGGAGTGGCGTTGGGTCAACGTGGTATTCGGGATAACGTGCAGGGTTCTCGTGAGGACAATGCACATCATTTCAAATACTTCATTGACCACGTCAGCCTACTAGGATAGGCCACCCAGGCTGGGTTCCTCCGTGTGCTGGGTCTTCTAGTGACCTCCTCCTCAACTGAATCCCCTATGCACCAGTCGTCTTCTGTGCCATCTTCCTGCCCAAGTATCACCTGGGCACCCTGTGGAGCTGCCCCTGAACCATCGGCCAGGCTGGTGGAGGAAACATCCCTGCCACAGTTGGGAGTCGGAGGTCCAGCAGGGGTGGCCACCCCCACAACTGGACCCCAGCAAGAGGAGGACGTGCAGGCATCGACCAGCAGGGCACATGCATGGCAGCAGCAGGCTGAGGGTGGGAGGCATCATGGCTCGGGGCCATCTACATCAGAGGGGCAGGCATGGGCCAGAGGCCAGGAGGACCCTGGATTGGGAGTGTCTTCCATGTGGCAGCGGTTGGGCCAGCAAATAGATGCAGAGCGGTGGCGGGCGGAGGAGGCATGGCTCACTATGGTCAGGGCGGAAACTCCATGCGCAGGGTGTTGAGGCGGGCTGAGTGCCTCGAGGCAACTCACAGGGAGTTGGAGGCTGCCATGACTGCATCCCTGTGAGACCTCGAGGCCAGGGAAGAGGCCCGCCTCCAAGACGTTGAAAAGGAATTCGATGATGCCCTGGCCCAGAACATCAACGAGTGAGCCATTGGACTTGCCCGCCGCCTTTGTACATAGTTCTTTAGTGTTAGGTTTCCTTTGTTTTTTTTTTTATTTTGGAGTTCATGGACTTTGCTCCACTTTATGTACATAGTTATTTTGTAGGATTTTGGTAGGTTTCCTTTGGTTTGGGCATCATGGACCCTTTGGACTTGCAGTGTATATAGTTCCATACTTTAGTTATTTTAACATCCCATGGATCAATGTTTTTTTTGTGGATTTTTTCATATACTTTATTTGGTCATTGGAAATGAACCACTTCCCTTTTTTCCTTTTGTGGATTTTTGTTTAACATTGGAATTTTCCTTTTTGCTGATTTCATTATCTCTTAATTTACAAGTTTGATTTTTCAATATGCTTTTTCATTACGTTTTTTAATACATATCATATATCTTCATTATTGGTGTGATTTACTCTCATTGGTTTTGTGCATGTCTCTATGAGCATTGCCTCAGTCATGTGTTGCCACTGTGTGGCTCTGTTGTACATTTATGCTTGGCCATGGTGGTTCTTTTGAGACTCTCATGGCATGGGTAATTTGGGAGTGAGTGCAGTGGATGATTGCGTGTTTGTACTGGGGGAAGGGGGAATAGGGTTGGCATTAGGGACATGGGTCTGTTTTGTTAGGACATGTTGTTTGGTGGGCCATGAGTCGGGGACTGCTTGCCGGTGCCCGTCACTGCTGGGTGGGTTGGTGCTTGGGTGGCTGGGGAACATGAGTCGGGGCATGCTGGCCAAGTACACATGCAGCCAAGTAGCTAACTACCAGCACACTGCAACATGCCCTTTTTTAAAAGTGAGTGCATGGCCACTTAACACTTGACTCCAGACAGGCCTGCATCCTGAGGATCTGGTGGTGAAGCAATGGGCAAATTCGCTCCAGGAACCTCATCTGCTGGGTGGTAAGCTGGCCCCACTGCATCTGCTGCTTCCAAGAGGAGCCGGGCCTTCTTGAGGGTCCTGGGCTTGTAAACCTCCCAGCGCTTCTGGACATGGTTGATGTCACCGGGTGCCGCCCCTCCGCGTTGATGGCACCCAATATGTCCTTCCAGATCCTCTTCTGTCCTCCCTTGTCGGCGCGAGATGGTGTGAAGAGGGCATCATAATGCCCCAGAACTTGCTCCACCAGGATACCAACTTCCTTTTCACTAAAGCTGGTAGCCCTCTACCTCTCAGGCTGGGGGTAGCCATTGGTGCCGGAAGGTGTTGTGTCGGACATGGCAACTCCCGAGGCAGGTGTGGGTGAGCAACTGGGTCCTGGGGCTGGGCTGTGGAGTGATGGTACTTCAGTCGGGAGTCTTCTGTTCCAGCAGGGGTGGTCACTGCAACTGGACCCCTACAGATGGCAGATGTGCAGGCACCAAATGGCAGGGCACGGTGGCAGCAGGCAGGCAGAAGCAGATGGCTCGTGGGAGGCTGCTCAGGGCTCTGGGGGGCACTAATTCAGCCCCCTGGGCAGGAGCGTGGTCTTCCGTGTGTTGTCGCGTGGCCAGCTTGATACAGAGTGATTTGGCACCTTAAAAGCAGCACGTCAGCGTGTAATTTGAGGAAAGGACCTTAGCGCGTAAGCACGTCTGTGACGTAACACATGCAGGCGTTTCCCTCGCCACGGGTTGAAGGTCCCAAGTGGGTTTACATTGCTCTGTACGTGCTCTTCGTGGGATGCGGTACGTATATTCCAAGGGGTGCGCATGGACTTTTACATGCGTTTTCGCTGGTGCGAGTGGGGTATTTGTATTCCGAGAGGTGCGGGCTGACTTTTAGCCGCATTTTTGCTAGTGTGGGTGGGATACGTGTATTCCGAGGGGTGCGCGTGGACTTTTCCATGCGTTTTCGATAGCACTAGTGGGGTACGTGCATTCCGAGGGGTGCGCGTGGCTTTTACACACATTTTCGTGCTTGGGGGTCTGTATGCTGGTCCACTGGCCTTTGCGCCATGTAGGGGATTTGTGCGATGTTTTTGGCGCACGGCTCAGGGTTGGGGGCGTTACTGGCGCTGAAGCAGGGTCGCTGCACCGCTCTGCGCCACGGCTGGTTATGGATGTTGAAATCCATGAATACGCTGTGCGCTAAAATGGGTTTTGCTGCACGCGGCTAGTGCAGACTTGTGCGCTAAATTCTATGAATTACCCCGACAATGTCTTCTTGGGTTGACTTGGTTACTATTTAAGCAATATGCCCTGAGCAGCGAGGGCATTACCGAGTCAGGTAATGCCCCGGGGCCCATACTTAACGAAGGCCCTGGGGCATTACCTAACCCGGTAATGCCCCCGCTGCTAGGGGCATATTGCTATTAGTACCCCGGTCTGCAATATCTGCGAGACCGGGGTACTAAAAGCATTTTTTTCTGTGTTGAAACGCTGCAGTGTTTTGGAACAGAAAAAAAAAATTACTAAGAAAATGGCCACCGGCCGTCCGGGCATTCCCAGCGCGTCTGCTCCCCAAAAACTAAAGAGAAGAAGGTAAGTGGGGTTGGAAGGGCAGGAGGGAGGGAGGGAGGGACGAAAAAAAAAAAGAAAAAAAACATACCTGGGTCTCCAACCGTGAGTCTCGACATGGCTGGAGGCTGCCATCGTCCCTCACCAGGTACAAAGCAGGCTGAAGGTAAGTGGGGTTGAGAGGGCAGGAGGGGGAGGGAGGACAAACAAAATGAAAAAAAATATACCTGAATCCCTGGCGGGGGACGTAGGCGGCCTCCAGCCTTGTGGAGGCTCGGAGCGGGTATGGCCCTGCTTCGAGACTCCTCATTGTCTGAGGGGCTGCCATGCCCCCGCCGGGGTCAAAGGCATGGAATCTGAGGGATTCCCAGCTGGGTAATGCCCCAGCGAGGGCCAATCGGAATGGTTCTTTCATTCTGATTCTCCCTCTCCGGGTACTAATATTTTAAAGACTTGGTTTCTGGAATCCCATTTCTTTTCTGAATCTTGAGACAGTAAGTCCTAATGCCAGCACTAATCTCTATGAATTAGGCCCACACTCTCCACAACCCAGTTCAATTAGTTAATTAAGGAAAATATTGAATTTACTTTTTGACTGTAGCAGATACCAGAAATGTCATTCAACATTTCAATTTGGGATGTCTGAGGAATATGGGGATCCCAATTTTATGGAGAAAAGCCTTATTATGTTGCAACTGCCAAGGGTTTCAATTGTAGATATCAATCAGAAAGCACATACACGTTGTGTAGTCCTGCTTTAATGTTGATAGCTTGAATCAGGGCTCCCCAAATACTTTTCATTGCTATCTGGGATTAAATTAATTGTTGGGAGATTTGTCTAAATGCTCTGGTAGTACTGTACTCACTACTGATTTGCCTTTCTATTGCCCAGGGAATGTAGAGACATCAAACAACTTCCAGCACTACCACCAGAAAGTCTCTTCCTTTCATTCTATGCACTTTCTCCTGAAATCCCTCTCAGGTAACTTGGTTCTGTCTTGAGAAAGTCCTCTGCTTTCAATCCGATTGGAAATAGGGGAAGTAACCCCAATTGGCTTTTCTCATTTCAAACATGCACTTCTTCAATTTGGCTTTCTGAAAACGTCCCTCTATCCCTATGTGTTTGCGTTTAAATGCTCAGAAAACTCTACTCGTGCAGTATAACCTAACACCGAAAATGTGGATAGACAGAGCTTCAGCTAAATTCCCTGCACTTACTCAAACCCACTGGCATTTACATTCATTTGCTCATTGAATTCCCCATGTCACATCGAGATATGTTAGCCTTAACCATGAGTTAGCCCAGCCTAAGAAATTTAAAACAAAATGTCACTGGAATGTGTATTTCATTATGATTCCATTTACAGACATGTGATGCTGATCAGAATTAGCACCCAGCGAGGGACAATGAGATTGTAACATGCACTCTCATTGGCCCTCGCTGGGGGGTTACCTGATGGGGAATCCCTCTCCCCCACAACGTTCCTTCCTTTCTGTCCCCGGTGCAGGTGTGTGGTAGCCACTCAGTCTATGAGGAGACTTGGAATGGGGTAATCCCCTCTCTGAGCCAGCACACGGCTGGAGGCTGCCATCTTCCCCGGCCGGGGATTGAGGTAAGTGTTGTTCCCTCCCCATAAACCCCCAATCCAAAGAATCCCCTCACCACCCTCCCAACCCCACTTACCTTCTTTTTGGTACATTGCAGGAGCGGACGCGCTGGGAACACTTCTGTCCCCAGAGCATCCACTCCCGATCTGCGACATGCCGTCATGGACAGGGAGAAGGGACTACATGTAGTCCCTTCTCCCTTTCCGTGGTGGCCATTTTGTTTGTTTACCTTTTTAAATTCATTTTCAAAGGTCACCATGGAAAGGGAAAACTGACTTTGTTTTCCCTTCCCCTGCGGCCATTTTTTTTACATTTATATTTCTTTTCTGAAAAGACCGGAGTGTTTTGGAACAGAAAAAATGCTCTCAGTAGCCTGGTCTTACGGGCTGGGGTACTAATAGCAATAGGCCACTCAGAGGGGGGGCATTACCTGAAGTGGTAATGCACCCCCTACTAGGGGCCTATTGCTTAATTATATATTCAGATGTATAAGAATATTCCAAATCTTGAGACATGTATGTTTTTGTGACTGTATGCATATTATAATTCTTCAAATATGTGAATGTATTCCTAAATCATACTTTTTAATGTAGCTTTTTTATATGCATGTTATCCTGCTTGTTCTGCTGAATTCACACTATTTTTATTTTTACAATCTGACAATGGTAATAAAGTTATAGCCAAAACTCTATTTGCCATTTGCTACTTTACATAAAATGTTATTGCAGCACATTTTACTGTTGAATTTTGCTAACACTGCATTTGTTGCTAGGGTCCTGATATCATGCTTTACTTAAAATAAAAGTCTGGTGTAAGCGGCTGTTTTAATGGAACAGGCACATTCTACATGAGGCCTTATTGTTATTCCAAGGTCGGAGATTAGGTTTGTGTAGACAGGTACTTATTTGAAGTGCAATTACTGACTGTCAATGCATTTATCTATCAGTTTATAGGGAGGCCTTACAAACATCGTTACAATATAAGACCATGGGAAACCTGAGTTTAGAATTCATTTTGGCTTATTTGTCCTATGTTTCCCTAGGTAAAAATCAGCTGCATCAATTAACCTCTGACGGATTTACCAAAGTGAAAGTTAATGGATGAAATTATTGTTTTAAGTAAACGAACACTTGCACAAACACATTGTTTAGGTTAAACAAAGTTCTTAAATTCATAACATGGAAAAGCATCATGAGATATATATTTCCCAGGTATAAGAAATATGCCGTATAGCTTGCTTTTATTTGTAATCATACTTAGATAATACATTGTTCTGTTTATAAAGATACTAAACCTTGCATGTGTTTTTTTTTATTCATATATTGTCCAACATGTTCTTGTAGAATATTAAAATACATGCTGCAAAGTTTATTACATTTCCCTTTCACATGGGGAATGCATGCAATAGCAGTATCTAATTTTCATTTTCAGTAAAGCATTTGCACTTGTTATGATATTTCGGTATAAAGTGATTCTGAATCAGATAATCTTTTAAAACACTGCTTGACTGTTAATACATTTTTATCTGGCTGGACTCCTTGTCATGCATCATCAGCCAATGTGGTGTGATGTATTGTGTGAGGACCTTGTGGCCAATTATGTCATGTGTTTTCTGACATTGTAGGCTAATAGGGACCTAGGCAGCAATGCTGACATGGAGTCATGTGTTTATCTCAAACAAATTGCTCACTGCTCTACTAGGTTTGTGTCCTCTGGCTTCTTGCCTCTTAATCCTTGCAAGGTGTGGATTGGCACCTTTCCAAAATATCATTTAGATCAGCAAAAGCCAAATTGCCATGTCATATATGTGGCAAGTCTTAATGGTTGTACTCTACCCTGTGCTCACTGAAACAAATAGGCTTTTGATCCCCATCATCTCACAACATCAAGTGTGTAAAGGAACTTGTTGACAGCCAATTATTTCTTCATGCATGGTAAGTCATGGCAAACACAATGCTGCTGCACTCTTTCAGCTTTTGGTACTTCACAATGACTAAAATAATCAGGCCACAAATGTGCATCAAACTGATGGAGCTTTTGCCACTGAATATACTATTAGAACATGCAGCAGTGGTTCTTAACTCCCTGAATTTCATCACACAGTCTGCATTTACCACATAGGGAGGAATGTCATCCAAAACACTAAGCAGACAAGTAGGTCAAACATAGAGTTTTAGTGTTCTTTTGGACAAGGTGAGAAAAATAATGTATACAAGAAATAAAATGTTATGTTATGAACATTGTGTTGGTCGGAAGAAGGAGTTGGACACACTCTTGACATACTGACTTTCTTTTAATGAAATTATAAAGAAAAGGCCTATCCCTCCCTATCTCTCCCTATTGCTAGATGGGGCTCCCTGCCATACTAAAATAGCTAAAGCTGCTTGTCTGTCATTAGGAAATCCAAAATTAATGTCCCCAGTCCTAAACCTACCTCTACCTGACCCTGCCACTAAAACAAACAACTAAAGTTGGCCAAAGGAATGTCTCTCATCTCCTGATCATTTCCCTTTATGCCTTTGTACGGTGGGTTGCCTCATACAAACTAATTAGCATCAAAACACATTGCAACATTAGGATAGTCTTCCATGTGAAACTGGCTGATAGGCAGGGCAGCATCATTCCCCTATAGAGTGACATACATTATCCTGAAATTATTGGGTCCTGCAAACCTTGCCACACCATCCTCGACCAGCTTTGTGACATCACAGTGCAACCCACAATTCCCACATCGCAGTGCCAAAACATTTAGACGTTTGAGATGACCAGCAGATCTTTGTTCATCTGCTGCCAGTGATTTCCTTCCATTTCTCCTGGGAATACAACCGACCATGACACTGCAAGAGCCTTGAACCATTGACAAGTTACTGTTTTAATGTTGCATCTTAGGAACTCTTGAAACTTCTTCCCAGGCTAAGATGTGCAAAGGGGCAATTTGAAATTTGAAACCTCCATGGGACATTTTGAAACCATCAGTAGACCATTTCCATAAGCTAAAATGCTGAATTATAAAATGAGTGTGCATTCACTGCCTTTCCCCGGCACCCATGAGCTTTGCTTCCTGTCCTCGAATTTAGGAAAGGCTGTTCCTTTCTTACCGTATGATCCTGGTAATGGTGAGTTTGCAACATGTTGGCAGCCTCTGCGGCTACTAAGCAAGTAAAAAAATGTGTATTTGTTTCTATTGAAAAGCATGCTCTGATGCCTATTTACAGTGCCTCAGTCTAATGTTAAACCATATATACTTACCTGCAACCAAATGTTATCACCTATATGTTATTTGCTTGAAAAACAATGATTTAGGGCATTCTCTAGCCTAATGCACAGAACTGCGTCGCTATCAACAAAGCCCCCTCCCCTTTTATTGGGCTAATCCCACAGTGGATACATTTGAAACATTTTACTGTGATGAACTTACATTTTTGCCACATTATTCCCCACTTTAAATAATTTATCATTAACTAACTATTTTTCTCCTCCCAGTCCCTACTCTGCTGCTCTCTTTTTAGGGAGACATACTCTTTTTAGTCTACTCATGTCATCTCCATCTTCTTCCTAGTCTTACAATGGTCCCTCTATCAGCACCTATCCCTGCCCATCCTTATTTCATGAAATCCAATAGGCATCACAGTTTTCTATATATTCTAGTTATACTGTAACATCATCATCCACTTTTTCACCCTTGGTAAGTTTGTTAATGGGCTTATTTTTATCATTTACCACATGAACAATCAGGGGCAACATAAACGTTCCTCTCCTCTTGTTAGTATAGAGTCTCAAAATAGTTTTGAAAATGCAGGTGACGAGAATAAGGACCAGCGTGGGACATCCACTTTAAATACTCCTGAGAGCCAGTTGAGAACCCAGGGGGAAAAGGTAATTAACCAATGTTTCGATTGCACTCCATTTGCTTAATTTCTCACCTTCTCATGGAGTGTCTGTATTTCATTATTAACTGCTCTCAATGTTCCATTGGATGCTTCTCCATCGGGCACTACGTTACAGCAGCTGCTTCCTATCTTGGCACAAACCCCTCCCTCTATATTCGTGAGAAGGTCCAACATGTACCTATTCTGGAGTGCCAACAGACGTATTGCCCTCAGCTCTTCTTTACTGCTTATAGGACCTTTGCTGTTGAGTTGGTTAGTCGCAGTAACTTGTATTGGGTGAGCTCCAGCCACTTGGAATTAGATGCAGCTTGCACTCCTGGAAGCAGTAAATATACAAAAAAAGTGGTTGCGTTGGAACACAGTTGCAACTCAGCAGGAATTGCTGCCAATCTTTCTGCACTCTTCTCGGATCAATAGTTGTTTGCTCTCTACTTTCTATTTAGTACTGCTCACATTGTTTGCTCCTTGCTTTCCTGCACCACTTTTTCTTTCAGCACAATTGACTATCCCTTTAACGAAAGCCCCATTTTGTTGTTGCTTCAGGGCACCATCAGGCCAGGGCTATGCATTTTAACAATCGCACAAACCCCACTCCATTCAGGAGGAAGCTGGGCGTAGCCCTTTGATCCACAAGCCCACCACAGGTGCATAATGATGGCTGTCCCTGCATCTGCGCTGCACTCCTCATCACCTTGACACAGCCGGTTTTAGTTCCCAAATTGATGGACCAATTGGACCTGAAACACAGAGGGAATCATGTAAAGCTCTTTATATAAACTTTGATGAGTTCACCTATCCAAGTTAATTCATGTACATATTTCCCCCAAACTGCCTTACAGCTATTGTTTACTTTGGACACCACATTTTGTTCAAATCCCATCAAATCTTCAGCACAACATTGCATTATTCCACCCTCCCATTGACCACCATGCCACACTGCTCCTTTTACTCTCATTAATGGCCTTGTGTGACACCAGGGAACGCTATGTCCCTCTTTACACACTGCAGTCATTTGTATTCACTGATAACCTGCTACCCCCTTTTAGAGCCTTATGTTATATATTCTACTGTGATCTTTTTGTTTTGACTTTTTTTGGACATTCTGTCAAGTTGCACGTAATTATCTGTGTATACCACTTCCCCTTTGTCCACTGACTGGACTGAAACACTTGTTACTGGAAATAGACCCCCTTTTGCAGAGGGATAGGTGCATTAGGCATCCTGCTTCCTCATATGATACAGTCTGAGGCAGGAAAAGCTTGGATGCCCCTATTACGTGTGGGATAAGTGAGCAGATGTAACATGTGCCGTTCAACATTTCTCTTCCCACGCATAATATTTCATCGTACCAGGCATTTCGGATGATAGAATCTGCCCCTTTTCAGTGACACATTTCTTTGTCCTCTATTCACACTAATATTTCAATGTGTAAAGAAAATAACGTTAATAGTAATCCTATGCTAATGCATGTTAATATTATTACAATCCATAGAACAGACATGTTTTGCCATCTGTTTATAATGACATTGTTCTGAAAAACACCCGCTCCTTCTCCCCTGTTTGGTCTTCTACAAAATCTTATTGCTGAATAAAAAGTTAATGAAATCTGATGTATGCTCCCCATCATGTTGCGCTCTGCCCCTCTTCTCTGGGGGAGGTGGTACACTTGTCCCTGCTCACATTGGAGATGTGAACCCATCCTTACCAACCTTCAACCTTCACTGCTGTTGGTGTTGAATATGTCACATTGGGTGGACCAGTAAAATATTCTTCTTTCCACTTTCTGACATGCTTTTTTATAAATAATTTATCTTTGGGGTAGAGAAGTGCTGCTTGTGGGAATTTCCCTTTCTGCATGCCACTGTTTATTTCATCTATTTGCTCAGTCTGTATTGTTGGATTTGTCTGTTGGGATATATAGCAAGCAATCTTGTAAATTCTCTGAGGTACATGTGAAACCCCTCCATCAAGATGTTAGAAAAAGAGTTAGCATCTGAAATTTTCCAATTGTACATGCTGGAGAGATAGGCTCAGGCATTCTCCAACCAGTAATAATTTCATGAGGTGTCAAATGATAATCTCCAGGCAAATTGCTCAAAGCAAAGAGAGCAAGCAGGAAGCAGTGCAACCATGTTTTAGCAAGTGTTAGTGTTAGCTTAGTCAAGTGCATTTTTAATAGGCCATTCATTCTCTCCGTTGGTGTGTGGGTGTTAAATGGTGCATAGCTTGTGCTGTATTTCCAGAAGGGCAGTTATTTCCCCAATGAAATCATTAGCAAAATGTTGACCATTGTCGGTGCAAATTTCCTCTGGGATCCCTCACCTTACCAAAAATGTTGCCTCTGGGCGGGCGTCATTAAGGTCACACGGACTAGCTTCAAGCAAATGTGAAAACGGACATACAACAGTAAGCATGTATCTATAAGAGGTACATCTGTCAGGTTACAATAATGTTCCTTGTATCACTCTCAAAATGTGGCCAGATAAAATTGTTTGACAAACTATACAATTGTTCATATATTCAGACACACATTAATGTAAATTTGGTACAAACCAATCCTCACTTATCCCTGCCGCCACATGCTTTTTCAATGCGTGGACATGGTGGTGAAGCTATTCGAGGGCCACATTCAACAACTTTCTTGGCATTACCACCTTGCCGGTGCTGTTTCATCGCTAAATCAAATCTGTTGGAGACAGAAAGCACCCCCTTTTCTTCCAAAGCACTTTTTCTTCATTTGGTGCTTCTGCCTCTAATTCTATTATCTGTACTATTGGTGTTGCATTAAAACCCTCTGGCAGTGCATTTTGTTCTCTAGTTGTTTTCATTAATGCTATAAGTGGTATGTTCTCCTTCTTGCCAGTGAACAGCACATGTGTCCTTTCTGCAAATATACTGCTTCTTTTGTTGCTCTGTCTGCTCTTTCATTACCCAATCAAATGAAATCTTGCCCCCCTTTATGGGCTTTGCACTTGATTCTTGCCAATCCTACGGGGAGTGGTATCATTTCCAATAATTTACTCAAAAGTGCTGCATGTTGCACCTGTGTGTCATCACTTCTCCTCAAAGTCTTGCCACTCCTGAATGTACTGTAGATGTGACATATGCAGAATCGAAAAAGATATTAACTTATTGTCCTGACATTTTTAGTGCCTCAATTAATCCCACCAATTCTGCCGCTTGTGCGGGGTAGTGTGCTGGTAGTCGTGTTAGGGGAAAAACTGTGAATTCCCCTTCCTTGTGTATTCCATGTTTGTGTCCTAATACTGCTGAACCAGAATGTCCCTGTACCAAATAAGTGATATTCGAAGACCCATCAATAAAGATCAGTCCCCCCTTTAATTTCTTTTACCAGGGGGTTGCCTTTGTTCCTGTCCATGCAAACCAAACAATCATGTGTATAATCTCCCTCCTCTGTTGGTTCTGCAATTAATTCTGCTGGGTTTACCGTCCTGCATCTTCCAATTTTCATTGCAGGGTTTGTCAGATGATTTCAAAACCTGAATCTTTCTGACTTGTCAATGTTGATTTGGACCTTTCTAGTACAACAAACAATACATGTTCCACATATCCACATAAAAAATAAATGGGCATCCAATTTTTATTATTTATGTCTTCTCAATTGTGAATGCAGTGCCAGCAAGTGACTCTTCACAAGAAAAGTGTGCCTGCTTCACTGGGTCTAGTGAATCACTGTAATATGCCAGTGGATTATCTCCCTGTCCCTTCTTTTGTGTTGGTATGGCTGTTTACTGTCTGAGTGAAAACAAATGAAACTTCCCTTTGTAATTGAGTGTGGCCAATACTGGTGCATGTGCCAGCTTGTTTTGAGCTTGTAAACATTCTGATTCATCTCAGATGTCTATTTTATTTTGCTTTTTGTTTTTCTGAGCTTCCTTATGTGCCTGGAGGAGTGGCCTGGTGTATGTGTAGTAATCAAAGACCCATGTTCTGCAGTAATGTCATAGGCCCAGGAAATGTTGCATATCTTTTATTGTCTAAGGTTTATTTCCCTGTCTTACATTCGGGTGTTTTATGTATCACCCCCCCCAATTAAATCATTTCTTTTTGACAATACTGCAATTTTTCTCCGTCCAATTTGCACCCCTTGTCAGCCAGCATCATTTGTAGTGTCACTGAGTCCTCCCCGCACTCATCTACTGTTGTGCTGCACAATAAAAGGTCATCCATGTATTGTATCACTGTACTTGCTACTTTCAAATTGCCTGAGTCTATTTGTATTACTCTGTTAAATATGCTGGGTCTCTCACAGAACCCCAGGGGCATTTGTGTGTCTCTTCAAATCTGGTCCAGCGATAAGTAAATTCAGTGAGATACCTGGAGTCAGTGTGCAGGGCAATGGAGAAGCAAGCATTCTTCAAATCCACTACTTTGAAATAGCGTGCCTCTTCTGGGATGCTGCAGGAAATTGTCACATTATTTGAAACTAGTGGATATTCGGCTTCAATGACGTGGTTAAGGTGGTGGGGATCCTTTATGAATATCCCTGACCCACCCTTATTTTTTTTTATGGGATAGATCGCTGTATTGCATGGTGATGTAGATTCCTGTATGATACCTTGCTGCCATAAGGCATGCAGTGTCTGATATATACCCTCATCTGCTTCTCATGAAGAGGGGTATTGCTTCACTCACTGAAGCAGTGCTCCTTCGATTATCTTAATGCCCACTGCTCCTGCCCCTTTCAATATTTCCACATTGTGGGGTCCCTTGGCCCATAAATTCTTTGGAAACTTTTCCAAATCCTCTTGCATGCATTTTGTCTCTTTTTTCACCAATTGTGTCATCTGGGGCCCTGCTCTTTCCTTTATCTGTACTGGACAGGGCAGGCTCTACTGAAACACTATCTCTCCTTCATCTTTGTCTTTTGTAGCAAACAACTCTGTGTCTGTTACTCCTGTCGGTGCTAGTGTAGGATCGATATAAAATATTCATTGCCACTCTATGTTATCATAATCTGCAGCAACCGGTATAATCATATCTTTTCTCATTACCACTTCCTCTAGGTATAGCAGTGTGCGTGCCTGGTGTTATGGTTTAAAGGCACCATTCCCTGAATATAAATGTGTTTGACAGCCGAAAGACCTTTCCTTGTAGCCCTGGTACCCATCCTAGCAGTACTTGCACTCCATACACGAACATCTCTGTGGGCTTGGTTTCCCTCTCAATGTACCTTGTGTATTGTATGCTTGTATCAACACTACCACTCTGGCTGGATACATCCCAGGTCTGGTGCGCACCAACCCTCTCTCTGAAAATTAGATTGTGGTGTTGAATTTGCTTAACAAATCTCTTCCTCATATGTTGATAGGTGTGTCTTTTGAATAAAATAATGGTGTTAAAATATGTTGCTTCCCTATGGTCAGTGGTACATCTTTTGTTAGAGGAACCACTTGGATGGTCCCTGAAAAGATGTGCGTGTCCAATTGCATGTTTGATAATGGGAACCCCCTTCTTTTATACACAATCTAGTTGCTCAAGTATCTGTTAGAAAGGAAAGGTCCCTCCATCCTATTTGAACTGTTAAATCAGGGTCCTCTTTGGGATCTTCAGTTACTGCCAGGACAGGGCACACGCATATTTCCTGTGGGCACCCCTATTAGGAAAACATATTGATTGAAGATGTGAATGGATTTCCACCAACCACTGCAACCCCGATGTAATTGGGCACCTCATTCTGTCTCAATATTGTCACCTTCTCTTGTGCATGTGTCTGAGCTGGTTCCTTCAGTATGCTTACGGAACCCTGTGATCCAGTTATCATTCCTCTTGGGCTGGTACTTGTCCCTGTGTTGGTACAACCTGTCTGTATCGGCTGAAGTTGCATCTGTTGCTGTGGTATCATTTGCGTTTGTTGAGGTTGTGTGGATGTCTGCATGTAGTGCTGCTGTGGCTGCACTCCTCCTTGCTGTCCTGTTTGTTGAATGAGTGGGCATGTTTGGGCATAGTGACCAACATTTCTGCAAACAAAACACTATTCTCCAAACAGGGACACCATATGCCTATACACAAAACTCCTTCCCCTTAGATAGTATCCCCTTCGTGTCTGATATTGTCCCATGTACTGTTTTACTCCTCCTGCGTATGCAAATCCTGGCTGTTGTGCATTTATAAATCCGGGCTGCTGTTGCATCTGTTGCACTCCTCATTGTGGGTTATTTGGTGCTGCATATATCCCCTTTGCTGTGCTACTTCTGTTACTGGAAGACACCCCCTGTTGGGTGGATGGAACGCTAACTGGTCCTGTGAGCATTGCCACTTCCAGTCTCATTTTGGCCATTTTTTTTCTGCACACGTTTACTTTCTGACTTTACTGCGTTGTCTACGGCGTCCATGTCTTTTTCCTGTTTTCTTTTACGATAGTGTATGATAGTCACCTGTATCTCAGGCCATCCTTTTGCTTCTATCTCTTCTACTTTTTCTAGGGAAGCCTGTACACCTGTCATTTAAATAGTGTCACTATATCCTGCATAACTGGAGGAGGAAAGAGAGAAAGACTTGCTGTGTTGATTAAGTGCCTACTGTACACCTGTACCTGCACTAGCATATGCACCTTACATCCTATGGTTCTTACAGCATTTTGCACATCCTCTTACATCCACTTACATTTTATCATTTGAATAGATTTGCATTGTTTGCACCGAATAGGGAGAGACTAGCTAAAGATCCCTCTTAGTGGGTGAATTGTATGGTGTGAGTTGCATAATGTGCTTCTTTAGTAATGGGGAAAAGAAAGGCAACAAACCCTATCTCTCTGGCCAAAGGCCAGAAGAAACTGTTTAAAATGTTTCAGCAGGTAAATGATGTAAACGTACAGATCACAGAGATAAAGGACCTTTTGGGCGATATAGAGGCAATTGATGCTAGTGGCATAAATGAAGGAAATGTTGCACCTATAATTAGGCCATCTGAAAAACTTCCCCTAACAGTGTCAATGTTAGTGCACCATATCTAAGAATCCTGCCGACCCCCGGAGACTGGTTATGGGGTGCCTCGGCCACACTGGTAACAAAAGGATACCCTAGCAGTCTGGGCACCAAACGGGGGGATAGAAAAGTAAATCCACTAGGTGTGTTCAGGGTAACAAACCCACCTCACTCTAACTGAAGGTAACAACTATGAAATCCCGGGCCAGCTTGGGGAGCTGTGACCAGGAATGGGACCTGTAGAATGCCATCCTATCCCCCTATCCCTTGTAATATCTATAATGGGAGAGGGTACTCTACCCCCATTTACAGAGGGGAGTGGGTGGTAATACAATTTCCCGAAGTGGGGCAGGAAGTGGACATCCCCCAAATGATATCTGAAGACCACCCTTGGTCCCTACAGCAACCTATCCTAGCTCTAGGTGATTAGCCAGCCAGCACCTTACAACAGGTGGTTGCTGGACAGGCTGACTCCTCGCATACTGTTGCCCCCAAGTGTGTGATATCTCCCTCTCAAACCATTTTGTAAATCTGGGTGGGGAGCACACGAGGGAAGAAGATAATCAATGTTGGGTTAAGGGAGGGAATAAAAGCGGGGGCATTAAGGGCAGGGGTACATCCAGCCACGATGCGGTCGCTCAAGTACCCAGTAAAACCCATGCGCGAGGGGTGAAAATATGATTGGGATGAATTCAATAAGCCAAGTAAGACTGCAAAAACTAACTGTATGTGTCATGGTTGTTAGGCAGAATCATATGCAGTACCCTTTGGGAACACCACACACAATTAAGACTACAAGTGACAGTACAAATTCACCTTTGGTACAAGCATGTACTACACAGTAAAATGGTAGCGATGGCTGAGGAGCCAGACTTATCTCAAGAGTAAAGAGAGCAGTATCAATAGTTACACAAAGGACAACAATGACTATGGTTCAAACAAACACTAACTCAAGGTTTCTGAGTAAAATAATATACATTTATTTACACATCAGTTGTAAAACAATTCACTAAGTGAAGCAGCAGAAAAATCACACTCGTAATATACTACACAGCCCCCAATCAATTCTGGACAAGTTAGGCTCAAAATGAAGTGTGAGCAAAATGGCACTCCTGCAATTTAAAAGAGAGGGAAAGAAAAGATTATAAAAAATTAAGCAGCACCAACAAGTAAGTAGACAGGGCAATCTAGAAAAGGCTTACTACAATGAGGATTCAAATCAATAGGCCGGGGCCAATGTTAATGGTTCAGAGTCTTTGTAGAGGATCACACAGTTCAGAGTAGTTTGCGGTTAAGTATTTGCCAAGAGTTCGAAACGAAGTTGGCCAGAAGGAAAGTTACTTAAAAGAGTAGAGAAGGACAAGCCCTCGGATTGGTGAAAGATTTCAAACACTTTCACCGCGGTCGGACGGAACGAACAACCGGTTAGAACAGTACCTTAAAAGAAGAAGAAGGCTCTAGCTGAGGCAAACGTTCCTGGCAGAGCCTGCAGGCTCATGGTTCCTGAAGCGACTGTTGGACTGACACAAAGTAAAAAGACTGGAGGGTCCTACACTGCCCAGGGAAGAAACCAGCAGCAGAGCAAAGCAACAAATAAAAGGTGCGCTCCTTAAAACCCAAACAGGGTCCGGTCCTCCTGGCTATCCGGTTCACTGCAGCTGTGCACAGCAAATTCGACCAGGGGAGGGAGGACTTGCTTGGTGTTTGGCGAACTGGTTGGTCCCACCATCTCAAGGGAAAAAGATTCTTTGCAGATCTTCTCTTTCGTCAAAGTTTGGAGATTCAGACCCGCAGCAGGGCTTCACCAGGAGGTTCATTCATGGTAGTGGTCCTCTTCTTTCAGCTTCTCTTCGGTTCTCTCGATCCAGTGGACACTCTGCCTTCCAAGCCCCAGAGACCTGCTTTTTATGCAGTTTTCCCCCATTCACACAGCCTAGCTGTCAATCACAAATATGGGTCTCCAAGGAGACCCTGTGCAGGGAGTCTCAAACCCCCCCCTCACATCCTGTCCCCCTCAGACATTCAGTTGCCTAAAGAGGGCTTCTGTGTAGAAGCCCGCCAAAGGACGCCAAACAAAAGAACCAAACCTGGTTTGGTGCGCAGAGTAAAACACGAGAAAGACCTTTGCCAAAAGAAATGGTGAATAAACCCAGCCGGAACCAAATAAAAGTAAATGGGGTCCAGCGGATTTAAGTTTGAGTCTACTAACTTAGCCTAAAACATTACCAAGGCTATTTACATAGACCGCGGTAGGAAAAATAGGGTAGATACCACTGCCACCAGCCAAATCTTAAAGAAAGGGGAACAAAATAATGTTCCATGAGAGACAGACAAAAAGGGATAACTATTAACCCTTTCCAGTACTCTATGGAAGATAGTTCAGTGTGTATTATAACGTCCCAGAGTAATGTGCCAACACGTGTTTCGACCTCTCTCGGTCTTTCTCAAGGCAAAACTCATTATTTGCGGCTGTGTGTAGATGTCTGGGATAGATTTTCATGCCCAAAAAATTCTTTCCATTCCAAAATTTTTAAGTCAAAACGAACATTCTCATTCAGTAAAGAACGTCCCGCCGGGATTGGCATGTCACCATAATCTCTCGTCTACTCATTACTGGCACATTACTCTGGGACGTTATAATACACACTGGATGTGATGAAGATTAAACTATCAACACACTGGATGTGATGAAGATTAAACTATCAAAACCTTCAATCTAGTGTTTTTTCAGAACATTCATTGTAAAGGAAGTTTGCAAGAGGACTTTTTCTATCTTGGGATGTTGAAGTGTTTTGTTGGCAGCGCATCCACAAAGTGGGAACACCCAATGTCATATTTGTCTTGTTAAGTGGGTTTGAGGTGCTCGCTTTTCCCACAGGGTGCTGCAGCCTATTCTATGAGGTTTAATTGACTTGATTCTGAAATATTTAACTGCTCAAGCGCTATTCACCTGGCACACCTCAACTCTTTCTGTAATAGTAATTGTGGTACCACGTAGAACTGTATATTTGCCATTATAGATAACCGAGTACAAAGTGAGTTATCGTGATATTTTACATAACCTTGAATATTAATTATATAAAGACTGTGTGTTAACCGATACAGTGTGCAGACATTCCTTTGTGGCTGCTTGGGAACTACACTGTAATTAAGAACCAGCCTGCATCACCTCCTGAGAAGCTAGGCCTTGATTGCTCGTCCATTGCTACCGTAATAGAGAATCTTGGCTGGGGTCCTCTGTGCCTCTCCTCTACCATGTAGAGAGCAGAAGTACAGACACCCCCCTCCGGTCTTCACATTCACCAATCAAGATAAGAAGAAAGAGTGGCCCTAAGAGGTGGTTCGACCAGGGAGGAATGAACAGAGAGCAGAGGAAGGACAGATACCCTCCACAGAAGAAATGGAAGAACAGGTAGCAGAGTGGGAGCAATTTGAGAGGGAAGTTCAAATTGATGAAGAAATACAAGCCTTGAGCTCGGAGAAATTTTCCCTACCACTGCTTACCGCCAACGGTGTCAGTAATCCACCAATGAAATTGGGAAAGGTTGGGACTGATCCCTCAGATTCTAGGATTTGTAGGATTAAGAACATTTATAAAGACGGTAAACGTAGATGGCTGTCGCGCTCTGAGTTCCTGATCAGATTGCACTCTGTACCTGAATTATGTTTTTTGAAGTCCGATGACTTTCAGTTTGTGGAGCCATTGAAAGGCCCTAATCCCTGTGTCTCCACTCTCCATTGTAAATTTATATCGACTGCCCAGATGATCAGTAAATTTCGGGATGAATTGTGGGCAGTGGATGTTGAAATCGATGCAGATTTGGAGGAAATTGACCCCAGTTTTGAATATGAGGATGTAAACGGTCCGGCAAAAGTGGCGGACTGCCCCATTGTTCCCAAGGGAAAGAAGGTTGAAGTGGCAGACTTCCAACTTGTGTTAAAATGGCTGGCGGAATCCCTACCGGATGTGGTAACTAAGAATTGAAATGTATCATTACTATCCTGGAACTGCAGAGGGTATGCACACCTTTTGTCCTCAGAGGGCTCGTTAGATTTAGTTATACAACACAGTCTTATTTGTCTGCAAGAGACTTAGGCAATGGACACCCTGTTACTAGATGGCTATGTGAACTATCAATCATTTGCTAAACAGGGTGATAAAGGGAGACCATTTGGAGGGCTATTGATAGGGGTGACTAGCTTTTTGACTTCAAGACGGATTTTGTGCAATCTAGAAAGTAATTTGATGGCAGTAGAGTTTATATATGGTCCCAAGGGGAAAGGGAAAAAATGATTGCTCATAAATCTATATAATCCTCCCCACACATTGCTAAGTGAGACGCTGCAAGAAGCTCTTCATGAGCTATTAGCTTCTTGGTCAATTAGTTCTGGAAACACCTCGGTAGTTGTTGTGGGTGATTTTAATTGCCACATGGCTGGTGAGGGAGGGAGTTATCCACAGAATCCAAAGTTAAGGGAGAAACGCTTACTGAACAAAATATGGGGTGGGAGGCACAACAATATCGTAGCATTAACTAGAGGCAATTCACCCAAACTATCTTTTAAGAGTCTATGGGATTAGTTCAGGTTGAATTTCAGGTGCAGCAGGGAGAACCCTGAGGCCACTCGGGATTCAGAAAACGAAAGCACAAGACACACACCCGCTGTTACCAGCTGGTAGCCCTAGGCTGCACTCCTAGTGGGACCTAGTCCCCAATGTTTCTACAACCTTGTGAGTCCAATTAATCTTCCAGTTGGAAGTGTTATGACCTACGATGGTTGCTTCTGTAAACTTCTTTCAACATTAAAAGTTAGCTAGTTTTCTCTTAATAAGTAATGTATATTGACCTATGTCAGTTTGCTTGTCTACAGTCAAGAATCACAAGGCTGAGACAAAACAGGTGTTAGGCAAATAACATATTATTATATATTGTCAGAGAATCAATTAACACCACACTATTAACATATAGTGTGGGATACCACTTCAGCAAGATTATATAGTCATACAATTCAAAAACAATGACAGTAATGCAGTAGAGCTGAAAGCAGCGCTCACAAAAAACATAAAAAAGTATATAGAACAAAGAAGCTTATACCCAATATAGCTCATTGGTATAAGTAATTAAAGGAGCAATCCATTTATAGCTAAGAAAACAAATTAGCATGTTTATCAATCCGAGAAGTATTATTCAATCTGCTCGCAGCTTCCTAAAGACACTCCTATAAAATCATGTGTGCCAACGTGTTTCGGATTAATCAAAATCCATCTTCAGGGCAGGACGTGTTTTAGTTTCAACAATATTTAATTTCAATTCCAAAAACGGATAAAGATAGACTAATTAGACCTCTATATTAACAGGGAGATTCATCCAGTTGCTCTCATGTAAGTAGAAGTACACTAACCTTGATTACTGTGTGACTAGGGAATGCTGGCAACTACCTGTGTGGTAAATGCAAAACAACACAAATTGTAAGTGTCCATTCAAGGGCAAAAGTTTCACTGAGGAGTGATACATATGTTGTCTAATCTACTTACCCGGTAGGAAGACCAACTCCTCTCCCGGGTAATGTGATGGTGGCAGGCTGAAATATCAAGTGTAGGCAGCTAAAGGCAAGGAGAGATGTGGAAGGTCATCTCTAGGTAATAAACACCATAGCTATGTATACTGCATATAAATTAATCAAATCCATAACTGAATAGGAGTCTAGCTGGAAACAGATAAGTGTAAATTTAAGTGACTAAATCCATGTGTAGTCCAAATTTAACTCCATAATAGCACACAGTCTGAGGTGTGACGCTAAATGGTGTCTGTAAGAATTGCGTCCCTAGACGAGTGTTTGCTTGTCTTCTAAAGGACACATGCAAATCTGCAATAAATCGCCATCTGAATGAGAGTGGCGGAGTCAGGGCTCAGGGTATCTCGCTAAAGAAGTTTACCTTCAGAAACCGCAACAAACAGAGGAAAAGCGAGAAGCCTGTCGCTAGGACACGTCGCTCGTCTCTCGCTTGTATAAATGGTTGCCATGGAGGTGAAATGCACGCGCGTACCGGCTCCCGGCACCATCTTTGTGCTGGACAATACGGCTACAACTTATTATTTGCACAACGTCGATGCCAATATTGTAACTTACTCAGTGGGCATTGGCCCCACGCGGGCACAGGTTCCATGAGGACTAAGTGCCTAGATATGTTGTGAAACCCCACAGCGTAGGGGGACTGTGGTTGACATGATCGCGACGTGCACGTGCGTTGAGACTGTGGTTTCCAGAGCAGCACCTTGGTGTGCGCATGTCCTCGGATTTGCATGACAATGTGCAGCAGGATATTGATGCAGCGTCCCGTGGGGCGCTGCTTACTCATCGCATACGTTTCTTAAGACGGGGACAGAAATAAATGTATGTCATACCAAATAGGTATGATAAGAAAGGATAACAGTCTGTCTAGGTGAGTTCTGGCTCGTACTTGGATCCAAGCAAGAAAATACGTGCATTCAAGGCGAGTGATAGAGAAGGTGATAAATGTCACTTAGAGAAGATTACGAGCGGGAAGAGGGGCATCAAAGCAGTATTCTACTGCATGGTGCCCCTACCTCCCGTCCATCATTAATGAAACCATATGGCTAAAGTAGATAGCTCGGTGTATTAAGGACTAGTGATTAGAAATGGCTGATAAGTCAGATTATTGTGACACTTAAGGAAAATTAAAGGTGGGAGGAGGGGCACCGAAGCAGTATTATACTGCGTGGTGCCCCTCCTTCCCGCTACAATTAAGATATCCATCTAGCAAGAGTGGGTTCAATGATTGGCAAACTGCCAACTCCCCCTTCTCCCTGAGGGTCAATACACTAGTGGCATGGCATCAAGATATGTCAAAATTCATAAGATATTATCCAAAATACATCAAGACTTATGGGTCTCCATAAGATTCCTGTACACAACCAACAGTTGCCTTTGGATTTCATTGATCGCCCGGTATTAGAGCCGTTCACATTCTAATCAATTGGTAAATTTAACCTACTCTTATAGCCAGACTTAAGAGATTTTTCAAAGCATAATTGGACCTCTCGATGCCAAGGCCGTTCACAATCTGGAATGCCACAGTAGAGCATGACGGCTAGGTCATGTTTAAGCAGATTGCCTTGAAATCATGTAATGGCAAATATATATTCAACTCATTTGTAACCACGATTCATGCTCAAGATCTGACCTCTAGCTTGCTGTAATAGGTACTATAAGGTGCACTGTTAAAAGCACTACAAAAAAGCACTACACGCAACACTATAAAAAACACATAAGGTCAAATTCACAATTAATTCCTCTTGGGCTCAGACAGTCCAATAGATCAATCCAAGCAATCTTCCTTTGGAGTAGTATCTTGTGGACACCCCCCCCCTCTTGGGCCACCTTCACTTGTTCCAAAATCATACATTTTAGTTGGGCAATAGAATGTCCTACTTCCAAAAAGTGAATTGACACTGGTGATCTGAAACTTTTTGTCCTAATGTTGGACCTATGCTCAGTCCAACGCAGTTTCGCCTTTCTCATGGTGATCCCGACATAGTAAAGACCACAGGGACATTTGAGAGCATAAACGACATTTGTGGAGTCATAAGTACACGAGTGTTTAAGTGTTATGTGCTTGCCTGTGTGTGGGTGTGAGATTGTGTTTCCTTGAAGGATGTTACTGCAATGCTGGCAGTTATGACACGGTTATGTCCCCTTGTATCTTGTCGGTGTCCCTTGAGGCATAGGTAAATCTGCTCTAACTAGACTGTTTCTTAGGGCATTGATATTTCTGTAAGCAAATATTGGCAGTTGTTGAAAGAGAGGTTGTCTCGGGGGGTCCATTTGCAGCATTGGCCAATTTCTTTGGATAATGCTCCTGATTTTTTTACTCTGAGCGGAGTATGTGGTAAGGTATACCAACGAGTCATCTTTGTTCCGATTTTTGGATGTAAGTAGGGTGTCTCTCTCGATGGTTGCCACTTTCTCCTCGATTTGGGCTATAGTGGTTGGGTTGTAGCCTCTTTCCTTGAATTTGCGACGTAAAGATGCTGATTGTCTCACAAATTCTGTGTCTTCTGAGATGTTCCTCTGATAACATAGAAATTAGCTTAAGGAGACGCTGTCAATTGTCTTACGAGGAAGAAAACTCATTGCCAGTAGGAGGCTGTTCCTGTTAGTAGCTTTAGTAAAAATCTGTGTCTCCAGATTATCTCCTTTGACATAGACTTCGACATCCGGGAAATTAATCATAACTTTGCTCGTCTGAGTGGTAAGCTTAATCCTCGGGTGCATTTCATTCATCATGCAAAAAAATTAATTTAGTTCATCATCCGGACCTGACTAGATACCAAACACATCATCAATGTATCAGATGACGTAACCACCTTGTCGATGTCAAAACATGTTCTGTTTCCAGATGATACATATAAGTTTTGGCATAAACTGGGGCTATAGCGGCCCCCATACTAGTACCTGAGACTTGTAGGTAGAATCTGTCTTGAAATCTGAAGAAATTATTCATTAGCACCAGTTTGAGCAATGTTAGCACAAATATCTTATCACCCTGGCAGTTGTCACATTTTAATAATAGCCATTCAACAGCCTCTAGGCCAGCTTCATGTGCGATATTGGTGTAGAGAGAGGTTACATCCATAGTAAATAGAGTATCCCTATCTTTGATAAACTCGATCTCCTTTAGTTTTTTCAGGAAGTGAGTGGTATCTTTGATGTAAATCGGAGTTTCCTGTATAAGGGGTTGTAGGATTTTATCCAAATATTTCGCCAATGGTTCCAATAGGCTGTCTGTTTGCGCTATGATGGGTCACCCGGTAGGATCTATTAGTCTCTTGTGAATCTTTGGGAGGATATATATTACCGGAATGATTGGATGTGTCTTCTCCAGGAATCTGCGTGTTTTTTCAGAGATCACCTCTCTTGTTTCAGCCTCATCCATAACCTCCTTTATCAGGTTCCTTACTTGTTCAGTTGGATCATAGTCAACTTCCTGATAGGTTTCTCGATCCGCTAGTTGTCGTTCAATTTCCACAATATATTTGGTCTTGTCACTCAGGACAAGGGCCCCACCCTTGTCTGCAGGTTTGAAGATGATCTCGCTGTTGTCAAGTAGCCTTTTTAGAGTTTGTCGTTCACTCATCGTGAAGTTCCCTCTTCCCTTAGTTCTGAAGGGAATTTTCTTAAACTGATCCAAGACAGTTTTTTCAAACACTGCCTTGACATGATTATTAATTGGAGGATTGAATACGCTCTTTGGTGTTAGTTCGAGAAAATCTGAAGGTTCCCTAGTGTCTTCCTCTTCTGCAAGATCATTAAAAAAGACTTTCAATTTCAGTTTCCTCATCAGTTTAAAAAAGTCAATCTTTTCTCTCAGTAGACTAGTATTGTACTGAGGCACAAATGAGAGTCCTTTATGCAGGACCCTTGATTCCATACGGGACAATTAGTATGATGAAATGTTAACCACTATATCTTTTTCCCGGTCTGTTTCTCCTCTCTGATTTTTTTCTTCCCTTGTCCACGTCTGGTTGGTCTTTTTCTAAAAAAGGCTCTGTCTCGGAGTGGTCTCCTCAACCATTGAAGTCGAAGGTGTTGATACCCCAGTGTCTGTGGTTGCTTCAGGTAAAGTGCTTGATGCTTCTGAGGAGGTGGCGTCTGTGTTTAAAGGTCCAGTTTTTGGCATGTGTTGTTGGAAAGGTCTGGGAGTCCGCTAACCATAGTATTCTTGCCAGGTATAAACGATGTCAAGTTTATAATCCTGGGTATCACGTCTGAATTTTCATACCTCTTTGGTTTCCAGCTCCTATTTGTACTTGGCTAATTTCTCATTCGTTTCATCCAAGACTTGTTTTAACTGGTCTGCAGTAAAGCTCTTGCTAAGGGTTCCTTTGATAGTGTCAATTTCTCCATCGAGGGTTGTTAAATTGTGAGAAAGTTCTTCGATTATCAGTAGGATGAGGTCAAGAGAGCACTTGTTGAGGATCTGTCTCCATTTCTTCATGAAGTTTGTCTTCTCCTTGCGCAGAGTGGGCTCTAGATTCACTCTTAATCCACATGAAATTCTTTGTGGTTTATAGTAGTGCGCTAGTGTGGTTGCATGGAGTTTCAAGTTTATTTCTCTATGTATCTTCCACTCGAGTTGTTTGATCAGCGCTTCGGGTTTGTCTGAGGAGATCAGCTCGTCACCTGTCATTTTGATGAGGCCTAAAATCCTCTGTGGCACACATGTTTTTATAGGAGTGTCTTTATGAAGCTGCGAGCAGATTGAATAATACTGCTCTGATTGATAAACATGCTAATGTGTTTTCTTAGCTATACATGAATTGCTCCTTTAATTACTTATACCAATGAGCTATAATGGGTATAAGCTTATTTGTTCTATATACTTTACGGTTTTTGTGAGCGCTGCTTTCAGCTCTACTGCATTACTGTCATTGTTTTTTAATTGTATGACTATGTAATCTTGCTGAAGTGGTATCCCACACTATGGCCCTCATTACGACCCTGGCGGAAAGTGACTGACCGGACCGCCACAGCGTAAATAGCGTTTCCGCCATTGCACGAAGGAGCAAAGTGCGGCCCATTCCGACCCATCGGGCACGAGCACCACGGCATGGCGGAAGTGCAAAGTCCGCGATGGCGGAAATGACCCCAAAACGGCCCACACCGCCGCCGTACGGCGCCCTAGGTGCAATACCGCCACCCATCACAGCGGGCACCGCAGAGTGCGCCTACCGGAAAGTACGGTGACCGGAAATATACGGAAACGGAAGTTAAAACATGGTCCCGGAACGGGAAACATCCCGCCGTGCACCTATAAAACCACCAAAACCACACAACCACTAAAAACACTACCCCGAGACACACCCCAACCCGTCATCCACCCTAGCGAAACCAAGAAAAATGGGAAAAGTAGCGAAGAAAGCGTGCGACCGCAAGCGGCAGGTCCACTTCTCCCATGAGGAACTCACCGTGCTAACAGAGACCCTCCAGGAGAATGCTGCCGTCGTCTTCTCCACGCAAATGACCAGGACGGCACTTGCGAACAAGAAGGCCATATGGGCTCTGGTGGCACAGCGGGTAAGCGCGGTGGGGACCGCACCCCGCAACCCACAGCAATGCAGAAAGCGGTGGGACGACCTGCGGATACATGTCCGCAGCATACTCTCTGCCAACCGCAACATTGCCACAGCCACCGGGGGAGGTCCTGAATCACCCATCAAGTTGACCCCCTGGGAAGAAATCTGTGCCTCCACCATCGGAATGGAGAGCATAGAGGGAGTCGGAGGGATGGAGAAAGGAGTGCAGACATCAGAAGAATCAGGTAGGTGGCCCAGATAAAACAATGCTAAATCCACAATGTCCAATCATGTGAAGTACCATGTGTCCACATAGTGCAACAGAAACACATGTCCAGGAGAACGTCCACACACATCGCCCTGATAGCGCACCTTAAAACCACAATAAATACATAAATAATTAAAAACCCCTAAAACACCCACCACACGTCCAGCAGGCACACCCTAACTGCAGGCTGCCAAACAACTGCACCCTCACCCCACACACAAATAAAAGCACCTCCAAGGCACCGACCCAAATCACCCTCATGTACCACCCCAATGCATGTGATACAATGCCATTCCAATACCCACAGACCCATTAATAACCCTCGCCCTCCTTTACTCCACCACAGGCTCCGATCAAAACGACGAGCATCAGGACACCCCTACCAGCACACCTGCAAAGAGGGCCAAGACCAACGGCCAAAGACCCTCCACCTCAGCTGCACGCATCAAGACACGGCAGCAGCACAAATCAGGTGGCAGCACAGAGGAGGGAACATCAACAGGCACCCCAGCAGCCAGCATGCCCACAACACCACCACCACAGGTCCCCCCAACGGATGCCACAGAAGGCACTGCCTCTGGTGGCAGCAGCACCATAGGTGACACCCCATTGATGGCAGCATGCTCCGACACAGAAGACGGGGATGTCGAAGTCAGATCCATCCATGACCTGTCCCATTCCCCCTGTCTGTCCCATCCCGTACAACATGAGGATACCACGCAGGGGCACCCACAAGACGACGACTGGCCATCCCCCCCAAGCCCTGTGGCAAGGCAACATGAGGTCAACAGCCCCTCTGTGACACCCCCCGCAAATGGCCATGGCCCAGCAGAGGCAACAGTCCCTCGACCAGTTAATCGTGCAACAGCAGCAACTGGCCACGCTCCTCAAGGACCATGCCGATGAATGTGGGCGCACTAAGTCAGACATAGAAACATCAACTGAGACACTCAGGGCAGAAATGGAGAGAAGTACAGAGACACTAAGGGCACAAATGGAGAGTAGCACCGAGAGCCTGAGAGTCCAAATGGAGAGAAGCACCGAGAGCCTGAGGGGGGAACTGCATGCGACGTCCAAAGACGTATGTGCCGAACTTGCCGCAGTGCGCCGTGTGCTCACTGAGCTCTCACAAACCCTTAGGGACATGCATGGACGTGAGCAGGCAGAGACGTCATCCGTTGCAAGTTCCGTCCAGGGCAGCCCCCAACGTAGATCTGGGAGGAACCTGCGCTCCACAGGCAGGGGTGCCCCTGATACCCGCAGAGGGGGCTTGCAATAGCGACAGCCCACTGACAATGAGCTTCTTAGGACACTGGTGTTCGGGGGGGAGGTAGGAGGGTGGAGGGGGTGTGTTGGGCTCACTTGGGTGGCGGGTCGATAGGGTGTTCAACATGATATCACATATGCCATAAACAGTGCACGATCAACCAATGAGATGTGTGGACAATGATCTTTGTGTACTAGGCCATCATAGGCGTACAGTCCATATTGTGCATGTACCAGACACACACAGTGCCACGAGTCCCGTGTCCATGTATCAGCCACCAGGCGTGAGTGCTAGAAGCATGCATCAATGAGATGCTGACGAATGTCACGGCCCTCCGGTGCCTCGCAGACTCCTTGAGGTGCTGCCACATCCCCACCCTCATCATGACCATCATCAGCTGCTTGCAGTTCACCGTCAGGGGGCATGGGCACATTTCTACGCACGCACATGTTGTGGAGCATGACACATGCCATGACCATCTTTGCAACCTTCTCATGGCGGTACAGGAGTGCCCCGCCAGACCTGCTGAGGCAGCGGAAACGAGTCTTCAGTAGGCCGAATGCCTGTTCAATGACTACACGGGTACGTGAGTGGGCATGGTTGTAGTCCTCCTCATGCTGGTCCCGTGGGTTCCGGACTGGTGTGAGGAGCCATCTCTTCAGTGGATACCCAGCATCACCTGTATGTGGACGATAAACGTATGATGTGGAATGCCATTGCTACGTACGCACACCCCCCCCACCCTTCCTGGCAGTTCATTGCCGCATCACATACCCCACATCATCATGCATGAAATGAGACTCACCGAGTAGCCAGGATCTGTTCCCTGCGTGTCGCTCCATGTAGCGTGGTATAGTAGAGTTCCTCAAGACCATAGAATCATGGGTTGATCCAGGGAATCTGGCACAACAATGTGTAATGATCCTGTTGGAGTCACACACCATTTGTACATTCAGGGAATGAAATTGTTTTCGGTTGCGGTACTGGGCCTCCATGGCATGTGGGACGACCAATTCCACATGGGTGCAGTCGATGGCACCAATGCAACCCGGTATGCCGGCAAGTGCATGGAATCCCACTTTTGTGTTGGTAATTTCCTGCTCCGAGCGTGGTAGAGAGATGTAGTCGTCTGCGTGCTGCAGGAGGGCATCGAGCACTTGCAATAGTGTCCGTGAGAACAGTGGCTGAGAAATGCCATGCAACTGTCCGACTGTGTGCTGGTAGGTGCCTGTGGCCAGGAAGTGTAGTACAGACACCACCTTCAGTAGGGGTGGGATGGCGGTTGGGCTATCTATCATGCTGACAAGGTCAGCCTGTGTCATGTCCACAATGGCGGCTATGGTGTCCCGGTCCAAACGGTAGAGGGTGTGGATCTGCTCATCAGTGAGGTTGAACGGATGTGCTCGGAGGCGTGGGATTGTGGGCTGCCTGCGTGGTGGTAGTGGCTGTGCTGGCGGCCCTTGCTGGCCCTGCCTTGGCCTCCTCCTCCTCCTGCGTCTCCTCCGTGCGGCCGGTTGTAGTTGGTGTTCGTCTTCTTCTTGGAGTTGGAGTACTTGCAGTGCTATCAGGTCCCCCAGGGCCAACATCGCGAGTCCTGCCGGTAGCATTTCGGAGTGGGTGTGGTTGTGGGAGGAGACTGGGTGTGCAATTTATGTGTTTTCAGGCTGTATGGCCTCCACCTGTGGTGATTCATTCCACCTGTGCAAGCTGCTCTCCCCTTTGGCCGAGCACGTCCCGCACACAACGCTGCAATTCGAGGAATGGCATCTTGCTATTGCATTCATGTATTTGTACCCGATGGCCGTGTAACATTTGTTGATATGTACATTCGGCTATGGTCCCATCGTTTCACATACAATCTTTGCAGTCGCGAACAGACTTGTGATGGGTCAGTGGGACGTAGTACTCGAGTAACGGTGGGCCCTCATGCATCACTGTACCGAGTTGCACCGACGGGCGGGCCGTCCCATTCGTGGGTGAAGGCAGTTGCCATTTTCACACACAGCCGCACTCGATGGATTAATTTGTGATTTCAAACGGCCACAGATGCCTTTTCGACGTGATGTTGCAAATGAGGAATTCGAAGGCCGGCGCTTTCGGTTTTCAGCTAGCGCCGGGGAGATGCCCACAGGTCTGACTGCAAATATAACGTTCTTTTGTTCGATGTCCTTGAGACAGGGGCCATGGCGAGGAAGCAATGATTGATATGAATAGTTTTGGATGCGCAATAGTGACGTGGGCGATGAGGCCGGACGTTCCCAAATACATGTAACTTCACAACACTGGAATTACGGGCTGGGGCACTGTGGATTTTGCAGGCTGCATAACGCACAGACTCAATGGAAATTTCGAATGTTTTGTGAGTAAATATTCAGGCGTTTTTATAACAGGATGAGGGAATGATGAATGGATGCATGGGCAGGTGATTTGATAGAGGGTTTGCCATGTACAGGGCTTATTGGAATCTATCCGCCTCCCCTGCGCTATGTGATGCAGGGCTGCCATAGTGGGACCATCGTCTATCTGGCCTTGTTGAGCCCTCCCTGTCTCGACGCGCCTTCAGACACTTGTGTCCATGCACGTTAACATTCCCATCTGATGGAATCTGTTTTGACAGACGCATGCACAGGTACACTCGTTTGTGATGGTGTTTACACCTCGATATAGATAGTTATGAGTCGCAAGTGGTTTCGGGGTGGTGATGATCCTTTCGAGTGGGCTAGCATGCATATGACTGTGGATTTAGTGTGATCATTGAAGTGAGTTGTTCGAATGTAGTTCTGATGGCCATTCTGTTCTTTTTCTTTTCTTTTGGTTGACAGGTATCTCCTCCCCTTTTGCCACTGCCATCTGTATGCCACTCCTGCAGATGGCGTTTACTCCCGACACCTGCTGCTTCGTGTTAATCAGTGGAGCAGCATTACGATCTTATGGGACGATCGCCAATGGGCCACATGCCCTTACGCAGTACTAGTGGCTCGGAGCAACATTTCGGCCTTTCAGCTGGACTAGTGCCTCCCCATTGGGACGGCCCTCCGGTTCTGTGCGCTTCCATGTTGCCTTTTCGTACGTGAATGTGGCTCTGTGTAACATGATGGAACAGGGCGTCACACAAGTAGTAGCTGGTCATTCCTTGCGGATGCAGCCCACAATGGTGATATGTGTTTTGGAGTTCATGGACTAATGGCTGTATGGGCTTGGTGATTTAGTTGTGCATTAAATTTCTATTCTGATATGGGCCGTGTAGCGTTCTTCTTTGCGAGTGATGTGGCATATTCCTATTTGGGGAGCGATGTATTGTGAGGAGATCTGCATTGGGTTCCAGCTTCGGAGTTTAGTCGCGTGGTACTGTGCTGGGCGCGTTTGCCTACGGAGCCCAGTGAGGTCAGGGATGGGGGCTGCCATTATGACTGTTTGAATGTTGTCATGCTCAGGGGCGGGGGAATGGGTTTTGTGTAACAGATGCCGGTCAGCCAGGTGGACTGGTGAAATGTTGTGATTTTCGGAATATTGCTGATCACAGGTGCCTGTGTTTGCGTGCGTTTCGGGGGGGGGGACTGTGGTCATGTCCATTGGAATGGCTTCTGTATTCATGCCATCTGTGCCCTGCAGCTCCCATTGGCCCCTCTTGTGTTTCTTTTGTTCGTTGGCATGCATGGGTGACTTGTACATTTCACTGGTTGCATTGTGACTTCATTGCACCTACGGGGAGTTGTACTTTGTGGGCAGGGAGCGGTGTACAGGCACTCAGTGGGGCCGTTTACGGTTGATTCGCGATGCCGTACTTCTCACCATGGCGGATTGGTGCTTTCCGCCATGCTTGATGGCGTTAGGTACATGTCCGCTAGGGTCGGAATTCGCGTACCCTTGCGCCATGGTGGTATTTACGGTTTGGCATGGCGCGCACGCGCGTACTTGGTGCAGTTAGCGTTGGCGTTCACTACGGTGTCGCTAATGGCTTCGTACTTTGCGGTGACGGGTCATAGTCGCACCGAGCGGTATTCGATGGCGGTATTGCATTTCCGCCATCGTTTTTCGGATTCCGCCAGGGTCGTAATGAGGGCCTATATGTTAATAGTGTGGCGTTAATTGATTCTCTGACAATACATAATAATATGTTATTTGCCTAACACCTGTTTTGTCTCAGCCTTGTGGTTCTTGACTGTAGACAAGCAAACTGACATAGGTCAAGATACATTACTTATTAAGTGAAAACTATCTAACTTTTTATGTTGAAAGAAGTTTACAGAAGCAACCATTTTAGGTCATAACACTTCCAACTGGGAGATGAATTGGATTCACAAGGTTGTAGAAACATTAGGGACTAGGTCCCACTATGAGTGCAGCCTAGTGCTACCAGCTGACAACAGCGGGTGCGTGTCTTGAGAAACGCTTACTGACTCATTCCAAAATTGATAAGGAGGGGGCAGGATGGCTACACTTGTTTGAAGAATGGGATTTAGAAATGTTGAACGGCTATACTTTGAGTGATCATCCTGATAGGCATACGTGGTCCAATGGGTCTTCTTTTAGTACACTAGATTATATATTCATGTGTCCAGAAATGCTACTGGGGTTGAGGATATGATAGTCACTCTTACTCTTACTCTTCCAACAATAATTGGAGTGACCATTCAGCACTCCAGTGTGTGTTTAGAGTTCCACAGGGAGTCCCTGAGAAAAGTAATTTGGGCACAGTATGTGTTGACAAAGCAGGAACAAGTATAAGGTGGTCCGCCAAGAATATAAACCAAGCGGCTGACGCTATGGCAATTGAGAAATGGCTGTATCTACCAGATTTGATAAGCATGTCTATTAATCGTATAGAAAATTGGATTTCTGTGTTCTCTAGATTGCCTGCAACTGCCCCTACACGGCAGATGATTAGACCTAAAGGGGAGATACTCCCTTTTAATAAAAAGATCAGAGACGCTAAGAGAGATCTTAGAAGGGACCTGCGAGTCTGTATGAAGAAGTTGGGCCCCGTAGAGGAACTAGGGTGGCCGTTAGGAAAATCAAAAATAAATATAGAGTGTATATTAAGAACATACGATTTGTGGAAAGAATACAGGCCCATCAGAAATTAGTATAAACCATCTGCGCTAAAAATACTCGTAGCATTTGGTCTCTGCTAGGTGAAGCTAGGGCGACTGTTAAGGATCAAGTGGTTAATCCTATAAATGCAGTAGAATGGGAAATATTCTTGGGGAATCGAAATGCCATTACATTGACTGAGGAGAGTTATCTTCCAACTGCTATAATACCAACCATCCCTTTTGATATATCTTATATGGCCATAATCAGTAAAATAAAGACTATAAAATCGTATAGGGCTCCGGGACCCAATGGACTGGCTAACATAGTAATTAAAAGTCAGTCCAAATTATGGGCCGGTCTACTGGCCATACTGTTTGAAAAAATCATGGCGCAGGGGAAGATCCCTAGTTCTTGTCAGACTGCAGTGTTGATCCCTGTCTTTAAAAAAGGAAATCATCTGGACCCGAATAATTACAGATTACTGTCTATGTTAGACACGACAGGCAAATTATTTGCGTCCCTGCTACTTAATGAGCTGCAGATATGAGTAGAAAAGTCTAACATTTTGCCTAAATTCCAATGCGGCTTCAGAAGAGGCTATTCAACTTCCCATAATCTTATGGTCATGTTTTTATTAAGATCTTGGGCCCGTAGAAGGGAGGAACCGCTGTTGTATGCTTTATACATTGATTTTAAAGCGGCCTTTGACTCTGTCCCTAGAGAAAGGTTATGGTCTAAATTAGCCACCCTGGGCTGTCCTGTGGGCCTTTTGTATTACCTTAGACTGCTCCACTTTAACACCTCAGTTAGGTTGAAATTAGATCAATAGGAGCACCTGACTAGAAAGGTGCAACAGAATAGGGGGTTAAACAGTGTTGTGTTACCGCCCCTCTGGTGTACAACCTATATGTACACGACATTCCGGTGGCTATAGATGCCGCCAACAATTGTCCTCCAAAAATTGGGGAGGCGGCCTGTTCTGTCTTGGCATATGCAGATGATTTGGTCATTTTTATCATACCATCAGCAGACTGTGTAGATCTGCCACGGCTCTTTGGGAATATGCCTCCTGCAATGGTCTTATCATTAATTTGGATAAAACCAAGGTGCTGAGATTTACCAGCAAAAGCGTCTCTCGGGTCAATCTCATGGTGGACAATGTTAAGATCTCTTACGCACCACTATATTGCTATTTGGGAATAGATTTTGAGCCCTGTGGTGAATATGTGGAGTGTAAACAATCCTGTACTATTTGTGCAGCGCAAGTAACAGCTTTAATGGTCAGTTTTACAAACAAGCAGGGGGGCTTCACGTTATGGGGCATGCGCCAACTTTATATGCAGCTATTCAACCCTTTGATGACCTATCGCCTAGATTCACTTTTTGACATAGATCTTGGATGGCTGCAGGTCATCAAGGGGAAATTCTGGTGACGCGTCCTTGGTTTAGCACCGGGAGTCCCTATGGCATTATACGCCTGGAATTGGGAGTGCCCTCGCTCTATGCCACTATCATGAAAAAGAGACTAGGGTTTTTCCTGAAGATGTGTAGTGGAAAAGATAATCCTCTACTAACAACAGTATATCAGGGATTATGTAAGAAACAGAACCCCTGTTGTCCGTTTGCCAAAATGTCAAAACATCTAGCTGAAATTAGTTGGGCCTGGAGAGGAGGGGTGTACTCAATTCTGGTATAGAAGGCACTGAATAAGCATGTTGATATGTGGGATTGGTTAGAGAACTTTGCCCACCTCAAATAACTGAAAAGTTATCAGTTTGGACAGTACAGGCTTTATTCCTACATGAAACCACAGGCTTATATTAATATTTGCCCCTCTAAAAGGTTGTGACGCTTTATACTGCTACTCAGGATGGACCAGCTTCCAACTTTGATGGTCACGGGCAGAAGAGAACACATCCCAAGGGACCAACGGATTTGTAGGGTTTGTAAAGCCGATAACGAACTAGAAACAGCTAGACATTTATTAACCCAATGTGGTGGCTTGACAGATATAATCCACCGGTATATTGGGTTGTATACCCATGACTTGTCAACAATTAGTGACTTAACCTTTTGGCACCACTGCATCAATTTCGAGAGCCTGCGGACACTAACGACCTTTTATAACATCTGGCTAAGGATTGAAGATACTTTGGGTATCAAGATTTGAATAGTATCCGGAAAACAATGTGTGACATAGTATCCCATAGCCTCGTGCTTATGCCATATGTAGGGATAAATGATGGTCTTAACTGCCAATTGTTATGAGGTTGAATATATTTCTGCCCGTACTCACATGGATTTATCTTCAGCACATTAATTGGTGATGCTTGGTGTCCAGAGGTTCTGTTGATCAGCATTGTTGATCATCGCTTTTTATTTTCATTCTCTGTGCTCATTTATCTGCATGCCCATTTGTACAAACAAGATGGAAGAATAATTTGGGTGTGTTTGTTGATTACTCATCTGCATGAATACTATTCCTCATTTTATATGCCCATATTTTTACTCTACTTTTTTCTCAGTATCTGATTTTTCCATTATTATAAATGTTATATTGTAATGAGACATGTATTTCTTAGGTTGACTGACCTTTTAGGTTTGCTGATCAACTTTTTTAGGATCTACTTTTAGGATCTTTTGTATGTTGTTTTAAGCTATTTGTTTTTTTTAGGTATTTACTACCATATGTACATGTTTAAATTCAGATTATGGCCTTCATTCCGAGTTTGGAGGTAAGTAACGTCCCTTACCGGCATGGCGCAAATAGCGTGTCCGTGCTGGCACCAGTCCGCTAATAGAGGACTATTACGACTTTGCGGGCATGAGCTTTGCGCCATGCCGGTAAGGTACCTATTGCCATGCCGCAAAAGGCCCCTAAAAAGGCCTTACTGGCATCAAGCTAAGCGCAGATAACACTACTGACATTGTCCAATGCGTCATTAGCGGTAACCGTAATTAGCAGTGACTGTAATTAGTGGACACTGCTATTTACAGTCACAGCTAATAAGCGGAACCGGAAATAGCGTCATCGCACAGGGACATGAAGGAGCATGGCGGCCATTTTTAAAAACACAATCCATTGCCACACTCAGCACACAGGACCCCCGGGACACTGCTGATCGACTGAAAACTTCCTCCTACAACACAAGAATGCTGAAAGCTCTGCAGAAGGGATCTGCCCACCTCAGAAAGGAAAGATTTAATCAGGACGAGCTCCAGATGCTTGTGGACACTTTGCACGAGCATGCAGGCACAGTCTTCAGCAGCAACATGAGGAGCGAGGCAGTGCTCCGTAAAAAGAGATCTGGGCACTTGTTGCCCAGAAGGTTAGTGCAGTGGACAAAACACCCCACACAGTGAAAGACTGCCGTAATCGGTGGGACGACCTGCGCCTAAGGGTGCGCAACATATTATCGGTCAATCGCACCCAGGCCATGGAAACTGGAGGAGGACCTAGTTCGCCCATAAAGCGCACCCCGTGGGAGGACACATGCGCAAGCATGATTGGGACGGAATACATTGAAGGCGTAGGCGAGATGGAGTGTGGCGCCACAACATCTGACGATGGAGGTGAGTGTCCAAAGTAAACACTGTTTTGCCAAATCTGATGAAAGTCAATGCCAATGTCTGTCCAAAGAGTCACGCCATGGTCGGCCACACACACACTCCCTGTAAAGTAGGCCAAAGCATCAGAGACACATGCTGATGCCTTCTGCAAGGCAATACTGTACATGACACATACCCCACAAAGTAGGAAATTCCACAAGGCACACAGTGTGCATGACCAAAATAGTAAGCATGTTAGACAGCAGTGTTCCTGGTCAACATGAGTGACGCCGACATATGGCTGCATTTACCACCCATGTATGAAATGACGTGCTCTTCCCAATGCAAATGCCTATTACCCACACTTGTGTGGATGAGCAATTGTCCCAATGTATGTATGATGCCTATCAAAACATCACTCATGCCGTCCCTCTCTTCCACCACTACAGGCAGTGACCATGAGAGCAAAGAGCAGGACAACACCTCTGCACAGGCCACACCCAGTAAGAGGTCCCAGGAGGACAGCAACCAGCCATAAACCTCCAGGGGACAAGCCAGGGGGTGCGTGTCCCAACAACCATGCCACCGCAGGTACACATTGCACCTGTACCACCAAGGCCTGTGGAGGGCACAGCACCACCACCCCCCACCCACTGTTCTGCCTGGAGACACCTGTGAGACACCCAATTCAGAGGAGTCTAGTGTGGCTGGGGAGGTGGCGGCCATGGCACCCCTGACAGTGGATGACAGCCAGGAGGACATCTGGGGCATGATGGAGGATGGCATAATGGATGTGGTCCATACCCCAACCCAAACTGCATCCCCCCAAGAATCACTGATCGATACCGGGAACCCCAACATCCCAGAGCAGTTGGGCCATGACCACACCCAGGGACATCTCAGTCCAGTTTTCAGTGTTGGGGAAGATGAGCAGGCTGGGCATGACAGCCAGATTTCCAGCACACCCACAGGTGCAGGCGCAGGGCTGCAGCGGGCTGACCTGCTCACGGCACTCGTCCGTGAGTTTGTAGAGGACAACCATCAGGCCAGAGAGGAGTGGTGTACAGAGTTAGCAGCACTAGGCCGGTCCTTTACGGACAACACCAGCACCTCTGTGAGGAGGTCTCGGCCCTCCGGCAGGTGCTAGGGCGCATCGCTGATGTTTTGGAGGCAGATCATCCTGCCCCACAACCTCAGCAGGAGGCCACACCGTCTTCCTGCTGTTCCACCCAAATGAGCCCGCTCCACAGGTCAGTCCATGCTCAGCGCCGATGGGACATGCCACCCCCTGGCTCTGGGAGTGCCGAGTGAATGTAATGGCAGCCTCATCTAGGCTTCGTAGACTCAATGGGACTTGTGTGGGGGAGATGTGGGGGGAGGGGGGAGGGTGTGTGGGGGAGTTGTGGGGGGAGCGGGAGGGGGGTGAGGGTGTGTGGGGGAGTTGTCGGGGGAGGGGGAGGGGGTGAAGGTGGTGGAGGGTCTTGTCACTTAAGTTTATATTGTTACATTCAATACATTGTTTGTTTGAAAAAGAAGACCTGAGTGGACATTCATCACTGCGCATGTGTCATTTATTCATATACAGTGCATAGTGTACATGTACCCCCACACCCAGTGCCCTCTGTCAAACTATCAGGTCACCCTCTGCTGACATGTGTGTCAGAAATATTGTGCAATCACTGACTGGTGCACAGCACGTCCCTCCTGTGCATCGGCACCATGATGATGCCCTGCCACATCTTCATCTTCCCCTTCATCTTCATCCGGTGGTAGCAGCTCAATGTCAGGGGGCAGGGGCACGTTCCGGCGGATGCACATATTGTGCAGCATTACACATGCCATGATGATCTTGGCCACCTTCTCATGCCTGTAGAGGAGTGCCCATCCCGATCGGCTGAGGCACGAAAATCGTGCCTTCAACAGGCCAAAGGTCTGCTCGATTACTACACGGGTACAGGTATGGGAACGATTGTAGTCCTCCTCATGCCTGTTCTGTGGGTTTCAGAACAGGGGTGAGGAGCCACGGCTTCAGGAGATAGCCATTATCACCTGTATGAGAGGAAAATGAAGGTAAATGTCGGGGGAATCATGAAGGACAGCTGTACTAGTCACACATGCCTGTAGGTTATCGTTGCCCACATGCACATGTCCCTGGATGCATTGATGCCATTTTCTGTTCCTCCATGTGTCATGGTCTAATGGTGTGGGTTGCATCTTCACGATGATGCATGGTGTGCACTGCCGTCTTGTTGCACATGCATGGTGTATGCATACAGCTATGTTTGTGTCAAAATAGTGAGGTGTTGTGTCCTGTGAGATTTACTTAGAGAGAGCGTTGGCAGTAGTCTGTGCAATTTTGGGCAATCAGCATTGGCATTCCCATGGTGACATGCAGCACTCCTGTGAGTGTGCCGGCCCTGTGGCGGACAGTGGATTCCCTAGTTGGTTCAGTTTGATGTACTCCCAGGGATGCTAGTCCTGTGTGGTGATATGCTGGAGACAGCAACATGGTGCATATGCACTGCATGGTGCATGATGGCATTACGGAGGGTGAGGGTCGCTGATGGGTGGTGCACGTGTTGTGGGATGTGGGGTGGTTTCCTGTTAGTCATGTTGTGATAGGTGTGGACCTTCTTCATTCCTATGGGATTTGTGTGTCTTCTACGGTATGTGATGGTTTGGGGCACAATGTTTGGTGATGTGCACATCGTGCAGTCACATCAACATTGGCAGCATTGTGGTGTGTGCATCTCTCCCCCCTTTTCAATGCCATGTGTCAGTAATGCTACTTACCAAGCAGCCAGGCACATCATCCAGCATGTTGCTCCATGAAGCGTGGCAGCGTGGAGTTCCACAGGACCAAAGAATCATGAGTTGATCCAGGATATCGGGCACAACAATGTGTGATGATCTTGCTGGCGTCGTATACCATCTGCACATTGATGGAATGGTATTGCTTGCGGTTTCGGTACACCACCTCCATGGCATGCGGTACCACCAACTCCACGTGGGTGCAGTCAAGGTCACATACACAATATGGCATGCCTGCCAGTGCATGGAAGGCAACATTTGTATCAAATATCTCCTGGGGAGTCCGTGGTAGGGATATGTAGTCCCTTGTGTGCTTGAGGAGGGCATCCAGCACTTGGTTCAGTATCCGGGAAAAAAAGGGTTCAAATAAGCCATGCACTGTGTGCTGGTAGGTGCCTGTTGCAAGGAAGTGGAGCACAGACACTACCTTCAGTAGAGGGGGGATGGCGGTGCGGATTTCAATGAGGCTCACTACGTTGTCCTGTATCAGGTCCACTATGGTGGTGATGGTGTCCCGGTCCAGACGGTACAGGGTGTGGATCTACTCTGGGGTCAGGTTGAAAGGACTGGCTCTGATGCGAGGGATTGGGGGCTGCCGGCGTAGTAACGTTGGCTGCACTGGTGGGGCATGCTGGGCCTGTCTCACCCTCATTCTCCTCCTGTGTCTCCCCTGTGGTGGCGGCTGTTGTTGTTGTTGTTGATGTTGTGGCAATGCAAGCAAGTCCTCCAGCTCCAGTAATGCTACTACTATTGGAATCATCTTGGTGTGGGAGGGGGTGTGGTTTGTGCTCCTTTTGTACTGGGCCAGACTCCATAGCCTCCACCTGTGCTGATTGTGTGCACCTGCAGCAGTTGGGAACACTGCTCAGGGCATTTAACGGTAGGTCAGCGATGTCGGTATTTATGGCATGCCAGTAAACACTTTTTCCGACTTCATGAGGCCGTTATTTGCATCTCCGCCTCACTTGGGATCTTCTCCAGTTTACGGCATGACGCTAATGCCGGCATGGTGGGTCGCGTGCGAGCGCCCAAACTGTTACTAACGGCTCTGTACTTTACGATGCCGTTAATAGCGGTCTGGTAGGTCAGAATGTCCCGTAGCGGTAATCGATGCCGGCATTCCTTTACCAGCATCATTTTTTTCCTTAGCACCAACCTCGGAATGACCCCCCATGTGTAAAGTTTATTAATGTAAACTGTATCACATTAAATAGATTATTATAATATATACAATAGAAAATCTGTTTGTTTGTTCCTTATACAATTCCACCAATCTGCACCAAATTTTGAATAGTCACCTGTGTGGACCCTCCAGACGTCACTGCCTACATTACATGTGGACACCCCTCCTGGTTCCCCAGATTTAAGCCCATGCTCACATGAGATGGTTACCTGAAAGTGGCAAAATATCAAGGTGGGAGTCATTTTAAGCAGCTTGAAGCAAGGAACAAAACTTGAGGTCCATTAGGACCTCAAAAACTACATTTGTAAGATTTAAGATGCACCGTTTCCAAGATATGTGCGCTGCATTGCACGAAATTGGTGAAAACATCAATCTGGTTTTGGAAGGACGGACCAAAGCTAATTTTGAGCCTCTCGACACCAGGAATACAACTTAAAGGTCAAGAACCATGTATCAAGGCCCTAGGATGCACAGTTTCTGAAATATTTGCACCACAATTCACTGCACCAGGCCAGTGTGAGGCGACAAGTGGGGAGAGCGCACAGACAGACCAATGGTGCAGCATGCCAAATATCACCATCCCTCCATGTCTGCTCTAGTTTATGTAACACATGCCCATTCTCAGTGCAGTTTACTTCATAATGCGAAGCACATCAAATGATAAGCGACTTAGAACAGGGACCTACAGGATCAATGACTTTCAAAAAGAATAGATATTTGCACCACAATAGATATTTGCACCAGAATGCACTGCAACAAATTGGCGAGAACGAAAAACAGGTGAGGAAAGCTCACAGTAGGTCCCAGTATGCTACAGCCTGAGAATTCTCTCCTCCACTCCACATCTGGTCCGGGGTATGTAAGCCATTCGCACATGCCCATTCTCAGTGCAGTTTACTACAGTGTGCAAAGCACATCAAGTGATAAGAAAATTGAAACAGCGACCTACAGGATCACTGATTTTCAAAAATGTATCAGAGCGTCATCATGTCTGTCTACAGAACCCATTCAGAATACTGGTTTTTGCTAGATAAATAAACAGTGCATCTTATGTTTTAGCCTGCTTTAAGACAATACTGGACAGAATGTGTATCATGAAACATCTGATAGATTGAGCTAAATCTGTTAGTAGGCCCACACTTTATTAGATTGCCAAAGAGTGCAATTCCTTTTTACATGTAACATTGGCATTGTCAACCTAGTTTGAGCTCTGGGTCTATATTTTTGTGCAAATGTCATCTTTCTTGTAAACCAGAAAAGCACAGACCCCAATTTGTATTCATTTTGATACATGGACACATATGGGTTTATAAAGAACAAACGCCCTACATGACAAATCATACACTAAATGCAGGCTTAAAATTGGAAATGCAGCCCAAATCCATTAGCTTACATTGTTAAAATGATCAAAGGTTCAATAATGTCAGTGTCTAGTGGATCAGTAATTGTATTTTAGTACCAGAGACCTCAAACACGTCCTGATCTGCAACCCTGGGAGAGCAATAAGGCCTCATAAAGAATGTATCTGTTTCACTAAAGCATCCTATTAAAATGGTATAATGTTCAGAAAGAAAATATGGTTCTATTGATACGAGGGACAAACACAACATGTAATTGAATGTAGAATTGGGCATCAAAATGTGCTGCACAAAAAAATGTAATAAAGAGTGACCCTGAGAAATAACTTTTTTAGTTATTACTTTTGAATGGTCTGTACACTTTAAAGATAAAAATCCGATCTTCAGTGGATACAGAAAGAATATATTAAAATGTGCATATATATAATTCTTATTAACATATATTCAATTGATTTTTAATAAGGGAGGGCTAATGTATAGCTAATGCATCATCCCTTTTGTCAAATCAAAGTCAATGAGCCAATGCAAGCAAGGGGAAGGTCAATACGGCTGTAAGTCGAGGAAACATAACACAAGCGATGTCAGATTCAAAAATGTTGAGTCAAATTCAGCTGCATGGGTGGGGTCTGCTGGGTATCTAAACTCAAACACATAGGAAGAAGACAGAGTTTGAGAAATCAGACAAATAAGAGAGTTTGTTTGATAAGAGAAAAGCAGGTTGGGGAAGTGAGCATTGTTGGGAAGGGGCCAGCCCTTCGTTACCCCCAGGCACATTTGAGTGAGGCGAGATGCATTCAAAGCACTATGATAGGCCAAGGGGGCAGGGGGACAGTGAGAGGACCAGCTCCCAGTTCAACAGGACTTTATTTTAATATAACCAAATATAGTCTATCCACATAGTACAGCATAAGGCGCGCAAAGTATTGCTATTTTATGTAGATATTAGTAACCGTAGGGAAGACCTGTGTGGTAAATGTGGCATTGCATGCATTAGGCCCAAATTGCGAGATGAGGGAAATCTTTAGCCATTCCCGAGCTCCCATGAGGACAGTCCACACCCCCAACCACCACAATGCCTATTCATTGTTCTAACAGTGTTGCTTGTTATCTCATACTGGCCAAAGCATGACCTGGCCCATCCCCAAGGTTAGAGTGCCCTAGAACCTCCTGTGTGCCATTTTAAGGCCTGGTATCCATTATGGGGCAGGCAGATACTGTATAGGTGCCCACCAACCAGCCATTCAGGATTTTAACCTATGCAAATGCATCATGTATGATGATGTTTGTCTTTCTAAGATTATGCTTATACTACTTTTCGTCAGAAAGGTTTTAGCATGAGAGTTATGTGCTGTTGCTCTCATCTGCGTGTGAGATTAAAGCATTTTATCCTTACAAGATCGATGTGGGCCTTTCTTCCCTAGCAGGATGTACTCTCTCCTGGTGTGAGCGTTTAGGGACTTGACTTCAATTGGTGACCCCCGACATGATCGCAGTGCCCCCGTATTTGCAGAGGCTTGCAGGACGCCTCTCCAGAAGGAGTCATGCCCACCTACAGCAACCAGGCCTGAAAAAACATGTGTTCTGAGTGGTTTAGCAGGAGCCATTTTAAGAGAAGTCCTCTCTGCTCTTTGAAGCAGGGCCCGGCTCAGGCCGGTGTTGGAACCCAGTGACGGAGGAGTTTGGGTGAGCAAGCACACGTGAGTAGACTCTTGTAAGCGACAACAAGTATGGGACAGATATATGGGCAAGTGTGAGTGTGATGTATTAGCAGGTGGAGAGCGAGTTCATTGGCGTGACGTGGGTGAGCTATTTTTTGTTAGTGTTTGTACTGTGAAGAGATTATTTTGGTAAGGCATTATAAGGTAAGGCAAAGGTAAAGCAAAGGTAAGGCAGGGAGTCTCTCCTCAGAAGGGGAGGGAAGATGGTACCACAAGAGAATATATTATTTAAAGGAGGAATATAGAAATTAAACTAGTTGTCTCATAATAGGACTGGAATAAGTAGTGGTTGTTATATCAGCTTGTTAATTTATTAAATTACATTTATGTTTTATTGAATGAAAAACAGGCCCTAGAAGGGCATTTACTTATGTGTGTCGCAGTGTTGTGTGGTATTGGATGGTTTTCGTGGAGTGATATATGTGTGCAATGAAGGGGGACAGAAAAGGGTGGGGGGTTGATTCTTGTTCTTTTGGTTACAAGCAAGTGGCAGCGTGCACGGCACATTAGTGGGACTTTGCAGGGTTAATAAGAGATAGTTATCACTCGCATGGGGGTGGAACACTAATAGAATATATGTAAAAGGCCCTCCCACTGTATCGTGATATGGTTGAGAAATATCATAGGCAGTGGGTTGTGGAGACTGGAAGAGGTGTAAATGCCTTGCCCATGGTCAGGGCAGGGGTCTCACAACAAGAGCATCTTGGAACACATGTCCACATTTTTAGTAGCAAAATATAAGGGGAAGCAGCTACAGAAAACAAAATCATTTCTAGACCTCCGGCGTATGTTTGCAGATGCAGAGGATCAGAGGAGTGGAGAATAGACGCTGAGACAGAAATATGGGAAGTGCAGGAAGGGAGAAGCAGAGGGTGGAGCACCAGTGGAGTCAGGTGTTTATATCCATTGACAGCATATCCAGCAGAAGGTTACACCAGTCCAAGCTATGTACAATTTGCTATAGGGCACCTTCTGACTAGTAACTCCACTGATACCATCTCCCCATCTCTGTAGATGCACACACCTGAAGTATCGGCATTGTCAGGTTACAGGTCAAGGGAGTTTGAGGATAGGCTGACAGAATTCATAACATAATTGAGAAGGATACAGGCATCCCCAAGGGCAGTAAGGGATATAGGGGCATTGAGAGAAGGGTCAGTAGACTGGAAATCAGGGGAAGTGCTGCTTAGGATGGATACTGAAGGGAAAAGACTTATAGCTGTTGAGAAAGAAAGAAGAATAAGGCTGGCCGGAGGCAATGGTAAAGAAAAAAGGAGTAACGAAGAAGATTGTGGGAAGTAGGGCAAAGGTGTAAATGCCCCTCACACATAAGTGGGCAGGTAGGGCACAGTATGTGTCCTAGCCCCACATGGATATGAATAATTTACTTAAGGCCCTCCCACATCTCACAGCAGGGGAAATCAAGTGGATATATGAATTCAAAAGGCAAACAGCAAGGGTGCCCCTTGCAATAGGGGATCTTAAGAGCTTGATGGTTGCTATAATTGGAGATCAGGCTGGGGATGTATGGGTTAAGGCTGGATATCCAGGAGTAACCCTGGGGGATGATGCACATGATGTTTAATGGAATTAGAGCACAGGTATCAGATGCACAACGGGGACCTTCTCAGATACCCCTTATTTACAGTCCTTGATGCAGTGGGTGATGATGAGGACAGAGCTAAATGTATTCTCAAATGCAAGAGATGTAGAGAACTGACATGGGAGGACTGTGGGATCAGTCAATACCATATTTCTATTTTATTGTAAAGCAGTGCTTGCCATAGGAAGTGCAGAAGACGTCGGATAGGATTATGGGTATTGAAGTGAAAGTGTGTCTGGAAATGCATACTACACTAGTGCATCATTGTAAAAGGATCAAGGAGCGGGAAAGGGAAACAGTCCAAAGGTGTCAGAGAGAAGAAGCAAAATTGGTGGAGAAAAAATTGACAAAGGTTTCTGTCCAGGTGCCCGCAGCGATGTCAGTACAGGTGGAAGGAACAGAGAACACCCAATGTGGTGATTCTAGATTACGCAGTGCAAACAAGGGTGCTTTTACAGGCCCTTAGGGAAGCACAAAAAAAATGTACCACAAGTTACAGTGGATGGCAGAAGTCATCAAACAGATTGATGACTTAAAAGAAGTCATTAGTTCGGCACCCGTATTGGCCACCCCGAATTATACGCAGGAATTAAACTTGTTCATATTCGGATGGCCATTTTATGACAGCAGTATTGACCCAGAAAAGGACTATGAGCCATTAGCCATTGGCCTTACTAGTGGTACTTTGGATACAGTGATGCAGGTGAAGTTTGCATGTGACCAAGCTTTAGCTTCAGCAGCTGCTGCGCTTGCAGTGGAAAATTATTTCTTCAACATGCTGTAAATTTCAAAATCTACTCTGACTACGCAAAGATCTTCGGCATATGAGATCATATCCAATCGCTATATTCATATGGTTAGGTGTAAAACAGTGAACCCTGCTACCTTTTTAACAACCATGCTTACTACAGAGGACTTACCAACGCATGACTGTGCCACATACGAGGGGGAGGAGGACGTCATTCCCAAAGCAAGGGACTGTGTATTGTCAGAGGGGGAGATACTTTTTGTTGATGGTTCTTCCACGATTGATCAAGAGTATGGGCAAAGACGGACTGGGGCAGTGGTGGTACGACTTGATGAAGGAAACTATGAGACAGTGGTTATGAAAAGATTGCCTATGCATTATTCTGCACAGGCAGTAGAATTCGTAGCGCTCATTGAAGCATTGAGAGTGTCACAAGGGTGTCATGTCACAATATATTCTGACTCAGCATACATTACAACAACTGTGCATGCTGGTCTATCCCGCTGGAAGATGAGGGGGTTTCAGAAGGCGGATGGATCACCAGTTCTTCATACGGCACTGTTAGAAATACTGATAAAAGCATTATGCCAGCCATCTGTTGTGGCAGTCATCAAGTGTGCCACCCACACTAACGGGACAGACAAAATATTGATGAGAAATGCAGCCGCCGAGACAGCAGCCAAAATGGCAGAGTATCTGCCAAATGTAATACCCGCTGAGTACGTCGTGACCCCCCGACCAGCAATCAAGTATCCTGAACCATATGCAACATGGATCATCGCCTAGAATATCAAGTTGTTTTCACTGAGAGGTTGTAAGCAATCTCCAAGAGATCTGTTATGGAGGCAAGATAGCTCTGGGAATATAGTAATGCCCTGGGAACTGCTAACTGTAGCCTTTGAACAGTTACACTACCCATCCCACTGTTTGAAGCAACAAATATCAGCAGATATACAGGAGGACTGGTTCATACCAAATATCCAGGGAAGCATTACATAAATGGTCATACATTGTACCGCATGTCAAGGTTTCAGTACAGGGATGACACTATGGATGTTACTGGGCACCTTGATCCACCCTAGTGAGCCGTTCCATGAATTAGCTATATATTACACTGATATGGGTGAGCATTGTAATGGATCTAGCTACCTCATTGTAGTTGTTTGTCCTTTCTCAAGGTGGCTGGAAACAGGGTTGTGTGCACATCCGGATGCCAAGTGTGCTGCAAGATTATTAGTCTGGGAAGCTGTACCCTGAAGGGGTGCGTGTGTGAAGTTTTAAGATCAGACAATGGCACACATTTCTCCAATGCATTATTTTAGCACATTACAACACTACTTGGCATTAAGCATCGGATGTGTCCCATTTACCAAACACAGGCCAATGGCATTGTGGAGTGGATGAATGGGATTCTTAAAAGCAAGTTATCCAAACTGTATACCACATTGAAGAAAAACTGGGTGCACTGTTTTCCCCTGGCCCTTTTCAGTTTACGCTCGCAGCAGGGCAAAGACTACCATTTGTCACCCCTTGAAGTGGTCATTAGCCGGCGTAGGCATTCTCCTATATTCCCTGTAAGAAGGGCTTCAGAGGCACATAGGGCAGCAGTGGTGCTAGGTGATGAGTTCAAGGAATATTTGACCATACTAACTATGGCCATTCAATGTGTCTCCTGACAGATTGCACCTCCCAGGATTGTGACGACAGAGACACCCGATGTTGAGACTACTATAGTGACAGATCCCGAGCATATGACCACACAACCACTGCTGCCTGGGGATGCCATATACATTCACAATTTTGTGCGCAGATGGAATTACCCTCGGTTGCAAGGGCCCTACAATGTGGTGTTTTATACTCCTCTCACTGTAAAAGTTAAGGAATTGCACTACTGGGTCCACCTCTCTGACATTCTTAGGGCCCCTCCAGAAAGTACACTGGAACATCAGGTATCTTAAATCAAGGGGTAGCAGTACCTGTACCCCGTCTACCTCACCAGCCTGTCCAAGGGTGATATGTTTGCAGTAGCATGTACCGGTGGCAGGCCAAAGCCTAGCTACTAGCTTTGTATCTTTCTTTTTTCAGGAACACTTGTTTAGCTCTCTTTTTTGCTCTCTTTCTTTTCTCTCTTTATCTCTTCTCCTTTCTCCTCTCTATTTCTCTTTTTTCTCTCACTCTCTTCTTCCCTCTGTATCTCTTCTTGAATGTCTTCTCTATCTTTCTCTTTCTCTCTGTCTCCCTTGTCCTCCTTTCTTTGTGTACAAAGTATGTTGTGTATGTTTCTCCTCTTTGTTGTCTTGTGTGTCTGTGTTTTCATTGCAGGACAGAAGAAGATGGGAATGACAAATGTAAATCATTTGTAAAGTAGGAACCCGAGGAAATGATGCATGGATGAGAAAACAAGGACCTATGGTTATTATTGTGCATGCACTATTGTCACAGGTCTCTGTGTGCTATTGATTGTACTAATGGTATTGAATTGGGGGGAGGGTGTTATAGGCAGAGGTTCTATGAAGGGAGGTATTGGGGGGAATAGGATTGTATATTAACCAAAAGGGACAATACACATAAATGTTAATAATATGAGTGCAGTTACATATGTTAGCACTAATGTAAACACTAACAATAAAAATGGAAACAAATTGAATGACTTTAATAAGCGCAATACATCAGTGTGGGAAAGAGTGAAAAGGTTATTTTCTGCAAGTAGGAGATTGTCTACCACTGCAAAATGATATAATCTTATTTCTGACAGCTCTAGCAAAGCTGCCATCCTTGAAAATAGGTATAAAATAATGAAAAGAAGAGTATGAAGAAAACATGACATGTATCAAGGGCTGGGTTTGGATGTGATGGAAGATATTCATCATCCTGAGTTCACCAACTCATGGTATTCTGATATGAGTGGTGTGGGAGAAATGCTGTGAATTGAAGCTGTTATGTGTGTTCCCTCATTCCACGTACGTCAGGGGCTCCCAAGGTGTTAGTACCACAAGCAGTCACAATTACAGAGGCACATTACCTGGTTCATCTTGCGCTAAGCAGACTAAAAGGAACGTTCGAGGCACATAGTATGCAATTGCAAATGGTGGGTCCAAATTTTCTATAGTGAAGCTGCGATCCAAAAGACATCAAGTGTGTGGAGCTGTCATATCTGATGGTGAAAGGATGTAAGCATGTTAATGATAACTGGCAGGTGTGAAATACCTGAGAGTATCTCACACAGCGAACCTCGATAAACCTTTATTCAGGTGGCCAACAAAGGGCTGATCTGCTCAGATCCCAACTCTAGGTGTGAAAGAGCGAGAAAGGCTTACCGGGATGGGGAAGACTGGGGTTATGCTCAGGAGAATAACCCAAGGGAGACATGGTATTGTACCGGAGAAGAAGGAGAGGAAAGCGATATCCCTGAATTCATTGTAGGTTGTACAACATCTACCTCCCTTTGGCCCATTAGACCTCTCCTGTCCCAATCCGATGTCCCCTCCATATCCATTAAATACCCTAGGAGCCCAAACCCCATTGCACTTCAAAACCACACCTCCCAAAATCCCTGTTTTTCTGTTCCATATCCTCATACTCCCAGTTATTCTTTTCCACACCCCTCTATTCACTATTTCCGTCACTCCCCATCTGCTCAGACAAAACACTGCCAATCCCACAATTCCCCATGTTCACTTCATGCTAATAATTCTGGTCATTCCTGTGTGCCTCACGAACCCTCCTTCTCATTTCCAAAACCCTCCAAAACCCACCCTTCTGAGATCACCTAAAACCCCTCTAATACGAGGGTTGTAATTCAATATAGCGCAGTTTTCCCATCTTATCCGAAGGACAATCTGATTATCTACTGCCTCCCTTTTCTGACATATGCTCTTTTTTACCCAACGAAACACAACAGACTCATACAGCTGTTTACTTGAAATGTCCTGATACAAGGGTCAGGCAAAGACAGGTGGTTAATCAAAGTCACAAACACCCGAGGGCCCTTTTCTTTCCCCACAGGGATAAAAGGTGGAGCAAAATAGCACCATACAACAAGGCAGACTGGACAATGAGACAGCTAACCAGAACAGGCAGTTCAAGAGGAGGAGAAAAGGCAGCAAATATGGAGAGGCTGACACGGAGAGACACAACCTTGTCCTTTTTGACAAAATCCTGCTAAGCCTCTACTGAAATGATCTTAAGACGAGGACAATTGCCCACATGTGTTGCGCAGATGTCAATGGTACATGGAACATATTGACGCCGATAAGCCGGAGCGAGGGATGCTACTTCTTCTGTGGTACCGCCTTGACTGCAGTAAAGAGGAAAGCCAAGCGGTCCATTACAGCTGGTGAGTCGAGGGGAGAACCGATAAGAATTGGGCTATGGTGAATGAAAGTAAAAAAGTGGCAAGTGAGAGAAGTTCAAAGAACTGTAACATTGTAAAGGGGAGACGAGCTACAAAAGATGACCGGTACCACATGGGTGCTGCTCCAAGAAGCCCTGGTCAATCCCCATCTTAGTGAAACTACAAATAAGAGAAGGCCATAGGAGAGCCATCAGATAGGTCAAAGTGGTCATACAGGAGGTCAAGGAAAATCCCTTTACTGTCGAAAGCCTTTGACCTAAGATCTGATAAGAAAGCCGGGGAAGTGAATCCTGTGAACATTGAAAGTATATGTTAATGTGAAGTTGGCAAGAGTGAACCCAGAAGAGGGATGCTGATGAGTAGGGGTCAAGTCTAAAGTCCCAAGAAACAGTGTGTTGACAAAGAGTGAACCCGGCCAAAGGGATGTCCACTGGAACTGTTTAAAAAGACCTTAAGATTTGTGAAGAAAGGGAAAACCATAGTCAACCTGGTGGAGGGAGGCTGAAAGCAAAGAGGGATCAGCGCCCGGAAGAGGGGGACCAAGGGGTGAAGAATCCTCACCCTAAGTAAAACCAGGAAACAAACTTTCACTTTTGTTGAAAGAACTTTTGTTTTTGTTACTTCAATACATCAGGCCCTTGAAGGCAAGAGACTTTCAAGAGAATCAAGAAGTGGCCATCAACGGCCATGATAGCTGCAAGTGGAACTGTTGTCTTGTGCTGGGGAAGCTCAAGACTGTGCTGTGCTCCAAGATCCCACTTTACCCCATGCTTAACACGTGGGGAAGGGAGACCTAAGCTACCATATCCTGACATATTATTAGTGAACACATCTTTCTTTTCTTGAAAACTATCCCACACCCTATTTTTGTATTAGTTTGTAAGGTTTGGAAATAGTTTTCTTAGTATAGGCCCTTTTTATTTGACACAACACAACTAGCACTGCCTTATTTTCATTTGATGGTTGACCCTAGCTCTCATCTTAGATTTAGGTTTAGTTTAGACATTTTCCAACATAGATACAGTTTAATAAACACCCTTGAACTGTGATCACTTGTGTCTATCTTTACTGTCTTTACTGTCGCCACCATGAGTTCATTACACGGGACACCACACTAGGCAGAAAGAATGGTAACATATAGCAAGGAAAGGATAGCATGAGTGGACAATTTCTGTGTGCAAATCTAGACAGAGCATATCACAAAGTTCACATGATTTGCAACAATGGAAAATCTGGTGGGAGTGCATAAGGAAGAAGAATATACACTCTGTTTCAGCAGCAAGTGTACAGTCTTTATTAGCTCAAGTGAACATTGCAATAAGACTCTATTGATCGTATACATGAAGAAAGGAAAAGTAGCACTCATGGATTACTACTGTATCTGTGGCCGACAAGCTTACTTGCACCTCCTACCATCTTGGAGGGACTGTTATTGGCTGGCCACATTGCACTCAGCGTTATTAAAAAACCCAGAAGAACACCTGATGGGGAGCACTGCCTGCCAAAGGACCAACTAGTCTCCCCACAGTTGAAAATGAAGATAATGGCCTTGTGCCCTCACAAGAGCTTCATATCCTGCCGGGAAAAGGACAATTTCGACAACTGCAGAGGATGAAAATATCAAATTAAATAGCCAAAGACTTTTCCACATTGCTTGCTGAAATACCATACACATACAGGCTCTTCAGCTCAGAAGAATCCTTTTTTGCATCTTTAATTTTGTCAGGAGTGCAGGCCAAAGCAAATGCTACATGGTAACAGATCATAAGGGGGGAGCTGGGCCAGCTCGCAAACGACACAGATAATGGGTTCAACATGTTCAAGGTTGAGCTGCATGCATTGAGACTTATGATGATGCAAAATCGCTGTGTGTTGGACATGTTTACAGCAATGGAAGTTGGGGTTTGCAAAATGTTTGGTGATTCCTGCTGCACATTTGTGCCTCCAGAGGATACAGAGAACACATCATTATCTCACATCATCACAGCTGTCCATGACCTGGGTGTTTGCATGAAGAAGGAGGGAGGAGTAAAGGACAGTGATTGGTTTAACTGGGCATTTAGTTGGGCCACGTCGTGGCTCAGAGTAGTCATCAAGATGTTAATGCCAATCATTGTGTTCATTTTGGTTATTTTTGTCACCTGTCAGCTGGACCTTCGATGTTGTGCCACCTAATAGCGCAAGACTGTAGAAGAGTACAAACTGATGTCCCACAAGGTGGCCCTAAACATGAAGAGCTCCCTGTCTCATATGGATATGAAGTTGATCATTTGTAGCACACTATTATATCTCCACCCCTGGATCCAGAAAACTACACAGAGATGTGGGTGGACATCGTAGTGGAGGGAGTTGCATCTACATGACTTGCTCACCTGAAGAGTATGCACGCAGGGAGGAAAGTCTGCAGTCTGTTTGTAGGGCCTGGGTGCCAATAAAGGGAAATAAAAAATAAAAAAAAAATGGGGACTGCACAAACACTCTTCTGTAACTTACTCTGCTAAACCAAATTCAATATATTCAAATGAACTTTAGAGGTGCTGGTAGTAAAAAGAAGGGTGGGCCGACCCCTTCACAAGACTGAATATACTAATAAGTGTGTTCAGACCTGTCCTAGTCCGGAACTCTACCTGCACACTCCTTCTGTGGTGGGCACAAGGTCCTACTAATGGTCACCTTTAATTCTCAGAAACATTATTCTGAAAAATCTTCATAATCAAATACATATTGATATTGATATTTTATTTGTATTGTGCTCCTACACAAGTGTTTCAGAGCATGAGGAGGCAAGGGAGGGGAACAAGGGACAACAAAACAATGATCTTACTAGGCCCAGTGACATTGAGAACGCACAAGTAATGGGAGAGGGAAAGGGTAAAGTGCACTGGAGGGGGGAGAAGTGGAAAGTGCTAAGCAAAAGTAATAGAAATAAATAAAACCTAAATAAATACATACATAATACAAGCAACAAACAGTGGTAGTGCAGCCAGCAGGTGGCAAGTGTTAGGTTTAAGGCAACAGACAGGGTGTCTGATACGTGCAGAAAAAAGAGGGGCTGTAAGGTTAGAGATACAGTCCGCAGTGCAAGGGATAGCCAGGAGGCAGTGTGGGTGGGTGGCAGGGTGAGCAGGTACCTGGGCCCAAAAGTCAGAGGGTGACAAGGTGCACAATGCCGATACAGAATAGATCAGCATGGGAGAGGAGGAGAGAAGGAAGAAGCAAAGAGGAAGGTCTTGAGGTGCTTCCAGAACCGGAGATGGTTCTCCTCAAGTTTCAGAGGGGCAGGGGGGCTGTTCCAGAGGGAGGCCCCAGCCAAAGACAGAGATCTACCCCCAGCCCATTTCTTTGAAATACGACTGACCCTGAGGAAGTTAGAAGTGGAGAAGCAAAGAGCTTGGGAGGGAAGATATTTACAGAGAGACGGCTGACGATATTAGGACCCAGGCCCCAGAAACCCTTGTGCACAATGCAAATGGTTTTGAATTTAATTCTTGCAGCCACTGGGAGCCAGTGGAGAGATTTCAGGGCTGTAGAGATACTATCCCAGGGCTTGAGGCCAAGGACAAGTCTTGCAGTCCTGTTCTGGATAAGTTGCAAAGGGCAGAGAGTAAGCAGGTAGATTTAGAAAGAGGCTGTTACAATAGTCCAACCTATAGAGAACCAGGGCTCAAGAGACAGAGAGCTACTGGGGGAAGGAGAGGAAGGGCAGAATATCTCTGAGGAGGTGCAGTAGAATGTTTGACTTTTTAGAGACATCAGAGATGTGGCAGAGAAAGAAAGCGTGGAGTCAAAAATAACCCGAGGTTCTTAGCCTTGCAGGTGGGGGTAGGAGAAGGGCCAAGGGAGGCTGGCCAAAGAGTGACAGGAAAGGAGGGTGAAGGTGTGCTGATCAGGAGGATATCTGCCTTGCTGCCATTCAGGCAAAGATCATTGGTGGCACACCAATCCTGAATGGCAGATAGGCAATTCCATTTGAGAGAAGGAGAAGAGGTAGCCGAGGGAAGCCTGAAAATCAGTTGAGTGCCATCACTAACACTGAAAATTTGAGCAGAAAATGGCAATCTGATGTGTAAGAGTTCCCAGGTATTGGTTGAAAAGCCAGGGTGAGAGGTTAGACCCCTGAGGAAAACCGCAAGTAGAAAGGAAGATAGAAGAAAGGTAGGACCCAATCTGGACATAGGAGGGTTGATCAGAGGGGAAAGAGGTCAGCCAGGCCAGAACCTGATCGGTTACATCTAGGTTGTCACAGAGGCGGTTAAGCAGGATGTTATGGTTGACCGTGTCGAAGGCAGAAGAGAGATCGAGTAGGATGAGGACTTAGGCGGTGTTAGAGTCAAGGTTGGGGAGCAGATCTTCACGGGTGTTCAGGAGAGTGGTTTCCATGCTTCTGGCAGGTCTAAAGCCAGACTGATGTCCTGGAGACAACCAACAGAATCAGAGTGAAGGTTAAGCTGCAAGATGGCCATCTCTTCCAAGAGTTTGCCCAGAAATGTAGTGATGGAGATTGGGCAATAGCTAGCCAGGCAAGAAGGGTCATCTGTGGGTTTTTTGAGAAGAGGGTGCGCAAAAGAGTGCTTCAGAGGGGTGGTGAAGGCTTCTGAGGTGAAGGAGTGGTTGCAGAAGTTGGCCAGGACAGGAGCGAGGATGTCAATGTGGTCCTTAATGGTTTTGTAAGAACAGGGAGGAACCTGTTTTTTTCTACAACATATTTTCTTAATCAAAATACCCTTTTACCTCCCAGTATACATTTGGACATGTTCATACAAAAATAAAACAGTTCAAAAAGCAATACACAAAGCAGGAAACAAGTTTCCTTCTGTTATTACACCCTCCAAAATAGAAACGGAAAGTACAGAAACTGGTATTAATTATACCTTGGCTTACTATGACCTGTCACCTTGTTAACTTCAAACCAATGTTTATAGAAAACAGTTAAAAAAGAATTCAACAAATGAGGGTTTTACATTAAAGCAAATCCTACACATTTCGGGACTCTGGTTCCCATCTTCATGGAAAGTACCCTCTTCAGTCTGCACATTTAAACATAGGTAGTACAAGAATGAATCACCCACATTAATATCACACCTATCTATGATAAGTATTGTTCACATAGTCAAAACATAATTGTCATTTTCCAAGACCTTGCTCAATTTACTTAAGCTAAAGCACTGTCTTTAAATATCCATCAAAGATTCATCAAAAGTGACTATTTTGGCAACACTATCTACTGGCGTGACGTGATGAAAGCCTATAGGGATAGTCGTAACAAGTATAAGAAGAAAAAAGAAAGAAAACGAAGTAATACATTCAAAAGATTAGCCTCTATCTAAAATGGCTTAAACAGTAATATCACCCGTGTAATACAAGAAAAGCTTCATTACCTCAATACTGCCAGGCATGCAATTCTAAAACATAAATTCAGACTGTAGCCTCAGTCCTGCGTCTTTCTCCCACTTTCAATGCTAAGGTGCCTTATGCAGTGTCAGTACTGAGAGCCATAAATATCAACAGATGCATGCTAACACTTTGGGACTGTCTCCTTTGGCTTGTGTCTGTAAAAACAACAGAACTCAAACTCAGCTGTGCCGCTCTGACTTGCTCATCAATCACTGCTAGAAGTCTCTCCAAATAACAAAGAGGGTGAAAAAGAAAAGAGACATGCTTTACCCGAAAAGGCGCGCACCACTGTGATCAATACAATTCTTACTGCTTGAGTGCAGTTGTTTGACTCTTCTGACCAAAAACCAGAAAGAAAAATTCTCTGGTATAGAGAGTTGTGCATGTCTCATATCTCAATTTTAGAAGGTGCCAAATGGTGCCATCTTGAGGTATATTAACCCAAACTTCAGACCATCATCATACACATGTATAAAGAAAATATATAGGTTATATATCAACCCAAAAGTGTGCCACTGTACTCCCTCCCTAGGTGTGCTTGTCCCAATGAAAATTGCCATAGGGATCTATCAATGTGACAAAATCAAACAAAGCTCACTTCAGCCCAAAAATCCTTTAGTATCCCAGTCGCTGCAGGTGACTGGGCACCTGTGGACCTACACAGTGAGTCAACGTGGAGCCTGTGCATCTCGCGGCCCCTGTAAACCACAAATACACTTTACTTCAGTAATCCTATATATACTCATATCATTTAATACCTTATGGTGTATATGGAAAAGTGGCCTCCGAAGAGGCTGCCAGGCAATCCAAGAGTTCAACCAAGCTGTACAGGGTGCAGAGTGTAAACTGTCAGAATAGAACAAGGTACAAGAACAAAAGAAAAGAAAGTAATAATACAAAAACAGGAATAACAGTCAAGAAAGGGAAGGAGAGAAGCAGGGAAAGAAAAAAGGGAGGAGGGGAAAGGGCAAAGGAAGGAGGGGGAAAGGGAAGGTATTGGAGTGTGAGTAGAACTCAACATGCCCTTATAGGCCACTATCCAGTGTCCTGAAAATCGGTGGAAGTGACATGCTAGGAAGAATTAGATCAGAGAAATATCTCTGTAAATGAATCAAACAATAGAGATGGAAATATTTTCCATAAATGTATGTCATCACATAACTAACACAGAAATATGATTTGTTCTCAACAGTTATATGGCACAGTATACTTACCTCAGTCCCCCAGCAACTTTGCATCTTTTAAATAGGCAAAAACAGTTTTTCAGTTGTAGACCTATCTTTTATTTGCTGGCTGACTACCCTGCGTATTATGTATTGTTTGTCACATTTCTGTTTACCCCTTGAAACAATTTCACCTCCAAGCATTTCTCCAGTGTGTTCGTGCACTAATTACACGGCTTGTGTGAGCGGCCCTGTAGTTATGGTTAAGCTTCTAAACCCATAGGAAGAGCACTTTTTGGGCAGCTTATAACCTCGCACTCCCTGGTCGACTCCTCACAAAAGTATATGGCCCGCTCTGGGCAAGTTTGGTGAGGTTTCCTCAAGGGGGGGCAAAGATATACAGGCCGATTCATGGAATCAATGTGCGCCGAAAATGGACAGGAGGTAAATGCTCGCAACGCCCACACGCCTGCCTACAACACGTATTCATGGAATCGAACAGGGGAAATGCGTGCACCAAAAAAGCGATATCCCTGAATTCATTGTAGGCTGTACAACATCTACCTCCTTTCGGCCCATTAGTCCTCTCCTGTCCCAATCCGATGTCCCCTCCATATCCATTAAATACCCTAGGAGCCCAAACCCCGTTGCACTTCAAAACCACACCTCCCAAAATCCCTGTTTTTCTGTTCCCTATACTCATACTCCCAGTTATTCTTTTCCACACCCCTCTAGTCACTATTTCCCACACTCCCCATCTGCTCAGACAAAACACTGCCAATCCCACAATTTCCCATGTTCACTTCATACTAATAATTCTGGTCATTTCTGTGTGCCTCACGAACCCTCCTACTCATTTCCAAAACCCTCCAAAACCCACCCTTCTGAGATCACCTAAAACCCCTCTAATACTAGGGTTGTAATTCAATTTAGCGCAGTTTTCCCATCTTATCCGAAGGACAATCTGATTATCTACTCCCTCCCTTTTCTGACACATGCTCTTTTTTACCCAACGAAACACAACAGACTCATATAGCTGTTTACTTGAAATATCCCGATACAAGGGTCAGGCAAAGCCAGGTGGTTAATCAAAGTCACAAACACCTGAGGGCCCTTTTCTTTCCCCACAGGGATAAAAGGTGGAGCAAAATAGCACCATACAAGCAAGGCAGACTGCACGATGAGACAGCTATCCAGAACCGGCAGTTCAAGAGGAGGAGAAAAGGCAGCAAATATGGAGAGGCTGACATGGAGAGACACAACCTTGCCCTTTTTGACAAAATCCTGCTAAGCCTCTACTGAAAGGATCTTAAGACGAGGACAATTGGCCACATGTGTTGCGCAGATGTCAATGGCACATGGAACATTTACACGCCGATAAGCCGGAGCGAGGGATGCTACTTCTTCTGTGGTACCGCCTTGACTGCAGTAAAGAGGAAAGCCAAGCGGTCCATTACAGCTAGTGAGTCGAGGGGAGAACCGATAAGAATTGGGCTATGGTGAATGAAAGTCAAAAAGTGGCAAGTGAGAGAAGTTCAAAGAACTGTAACATTGTAAAGGGGAGACCAGCTACAAAAGATGACCGGTACCACATGGGTGCTGCTCAAAGAAACCCTGGTCAATCCCCATCTTAGTGAAACTACAGATACCAGAAGGCCATAGGAGAGCCATCAGATAGGTCAAAGTGGTCATACAGGAGGTCAAGGAAAATCCCTGTACTGTCGAAAGCCTTTGACCTAAGACCTGATAAGAAAGCCGGGGAAGTGAATCCTGTGAACATTGAAAGTATATGTTAATGTGATGTTGGCAAGAGTGATCCAGAAGAGGGATGCTAATGAGTAGGGGTCAAGTCTAAAGTCCCAAGACACAGTGTGTTGACCAAGAGTGAACCCAGCCAAAGGGATGTCCACTGGAACTATTTAAAAAACATTAAGATTTGTGAAGAAAAGGAAAACCATAGTCAACCTGGTGGAGGGAGGCTGAAAGCAAAGAGGGATCAGCGCCCGGAAGAGGGGGGCCAAGGGGTGAAGAATCCTCACCCTAAGTAAAACCAGGAAACAAACTTTCACTTTTGTTGAAGGAACTTTTGTTTTTGTTACTTCAATACATCAGGCCCTTGAAGGCAAGAGAATTTCAAGAGAATCAAGACGTGGCCATCAACGGCCCTGATAGCTACAAGTGGAACTGTTGTCTTGTGCTGGGGAAGCTCAAGACTGTGCTGTGCTCCAAGATCCCACTTTACCCCATGCTTAAAACGTCGGGAAGGGAGACCTAAGCTACCATATCCTGACATATTATTAGTGAACACATCTTTCTTTTCTTGAAAACTATCCCACACCCTATTTTTGTATTAGTTTGTAAGGTTTGGAAATAGTTTTCTTAGTATAGGCCCTTTTTATTTGACACAACGCAACTAGCACTGCCTTATTTTCATTTGATGGTTGACCCTAGCTCTCATCTTAGATTTAGGTTTAGTTTAGGCATTTTCCAACCTACATACAGTTTAATAAACACCCTTGAACTGTGATCACTTGTGTCTATCTTTGCTGTCTTTACTGTCGCCACCATGAGTTCATTACACAGGACACCACACTAGGCAGAAAGAATGGTAACATATAGCAAGGAAAGGATAGCATGAGTGGACAATTTCTGTGTGCAAATCTAGACAGAGCATATCACAAAGTTCACATGAATTGCAACAATGGAAAATCTGGTGGGAGTGCATAAGGAAGAACAATATACACTCTGTTTCAGCAGCAAGTGTACAGTCTTTATTAGCTCAAGTGAACATTGCAATAAGACTCTCTTGATCACATATACGAAGAAAGGAAAAGTGGCACTCATGGATTACTACTAGATCTGTGGCCGACAAGCTTACTTGCACCTCCTACCATCTTGGAGGGACTGTTATTGGCTGGCCACATTGCACTCAGCATTATTAAAAAAAAACAAAAGAACACCTGATGGGGAGCACTGCCTGCCAAAGGACCAACTAGTCTCCCCACAGTTGAAAATGAAGATAACGGACTTGTGCCCACACAGAGCTTCATATCCTGCCGGGAAAAGGACAATTTCGACAACTGCAGAGGATGAAAAGATCGAATTAAACAGCCAAAGACTTTTCCACATTGCTTGCTGAAATACCATACAAATACAGGCTCTTCAGCTCAGAAGAATCCTTTTTTGCATCTTTACTTTTGTCAGGAGTGCAGGCCAAAGCAAATGCTACATGGTAACAGATCATAAGGGGGGAGCTGGTCCAGCTCGCAAACGACACAGATAATGGGTTCAACATGTTCAAGGTTGAGCTGCATGCATTGAGACTTATGACGATGCAAAATCGCTGTGTGTTGGACATGTTTACAGCAATGGAAGGTGGGGTTTGCAAAATGTTTTGTGATTCCTGCTGCACATTTGTGCCTCCAGAGGATACAGAGAACACATCATTATCTCACATCATTGCAGCTGTCGATGACCTGGGTATTTGCATGAAGAAGGAGGGAGGAGTAAAGGACAGTGATTGGTTTAACTGGGCATTTAGTTGGGCCCCGTCGTGGCTCAGAGCAGTCATCAAGATGTTAATGCCAATCATTGTGTTCATCTTTTTGGCACCTGTCAGCTGGCCCTTCGATGTTGTGCCACCTAATAGCGCAAGAATGTAGAAGAGTAGAAACTGATGTCCCACAAGGTGGCCCTAAACATGAAGTGCTCCCCATCTCGTATGGATATGAAGTTGATCATTTGTAGCACACTATTATTTCTCCACCGCTGGATCCAGAAAACTACACAGAGATGTGGGTGGACATCGCAGTGGAGGGAGTTGCATCTACATGACTTGCTCACCTGAAGAGTATGCACCCAGGGAGGAAAGTCTGCAGTCTGTTTGTAGGGCCTGGGTGCCAATAAATGGAACTAAAAAAAAAAGAAAAAAATGGGGACTGCACAAACACTCTTCTGTAACTTACTCTGCTAAACCAAATTCAATATATTCAAATAATCTTTAGAGGTGCTGGTAGTAAAAAGAAGGGTGGGACCGACCCCTTCACAAGACTGAATATAGTAATAAGTGTGTTCTGACCTGTCCTAGTCCAGAACTCTACCTGCACACTCCTTCTGTGGTGGGCACAAGGTCCTACTAATGGTCACCTTTAATTCTCAGAAACATTATTCTGAAAAATCTTCATAATCAAATACATATTGATATTGATATTTTATTTGTATTGTGCTCATACACACGTGTTTCAGAGCATGACGAGGCAAGGGAGGGGAACAAGGGACAACAAAACAATGACCTTACTAGGCCCAGTGACATTGAGAACGCGCAAGTGGATGGGAGAGGGAAAGGGTAAAGTGCACTGGAGGGGGGAGAAGTGGAAAGTGCTAAGCAAAAGTAATAGAAATAAATAAAACCTAAATAAATACATACATAATACAAGCAACAAACAGTGGTAGTGCAGCCAGCAGGTGGCAAGTGTTAGGTTTAAGGCAACAGACATGGTGTGTCTGATAAGTGCAGAAAAAAGAGGGGCTGTAAGGTTAGAGATACAATCCACAGTGCAAGGGATAGCCAGGATGCAGTGTGGGTGGGTGGCAGGGTGAGCAGGTACCTGGGCCCAAAAGTCAGAGGGTGACAAGGTGCACAATGCCGATACAGAATAGATCAGCATGGGAGAGGAGGAGAGAAGGCAGAAGCAAAGAGGAAGGTCTTGAGGTGCTTCCAGAACCGGAGATGGTTCTCCTCAAGTTTCAGAGGGGCAGGGAGGCTGTTCCAATGGGAGGCCCCAGCCAAAGACAGAGATCTACCCCCAGCCCATTTCTTTAAATACGACTGACCCTGAGGAAGTTAGAGGTGGAGAAGCAAAGAGCTTGGGAGGGAAGATATGCACAGAGAGACAGCTGACGGTATTAGGACCCAGGCCCCAGAAAGCCTTGTGGGAATGCAAATGGTTTTGAATTTAATTCTTGCAGCCACTGGGAGCCAGTGGAGAGATTTCAGGGCTGGAGAGATACTATCCCAGGGCTTGAGGCCAAGGACAAGTCTTGCAGTCCTGTTCTGGATAAGTTTCAAAGGGCAGAGAGTAGAAGCAGGTAGATTTAGAAAGAGGCTGTTACAATAGTCCAACCTATAGAGAACCAGGGCTCAAGAGACAGAGAGCTACTGGGGAAAGGAGAGGATGGGCAGAATACCTCTGAGGAGGTGCAGTAGGATGTTTGACTTTTTAGAGACATCAGAGATGTGGCAGAGAAAGAAAGCATGGAGTCAAAGATAACCTGAGGTTCTTAGCCTTGCTGTTGGGGGTAGGAGGAGGGCCAAGGGAGGCTGGCCAAAGAGTGACAGGAAAGGAGGGTGAAGGTGTGCTGATCAGGAGGATATCTGCTTTGCTGCCATTCAGGCAAAGATCATTGGTGGCACACCAATCCTGAATGGCAGATAGGCAATTCCATTTGAGAGAAGGAGAAGAGGTGGCCGAGGGAAGCCTGAAAATCAGTTGAGTGCCATAACTAGCACTGAAAATTTGAGCAGAAAATGGCAATCTGATGTGTAAGAGTTCCCAGGTATTGGTTGAAAAGCCAGGGTGAGAGGTTAGACCCCTGAGGAACACTGCAAGTAGAAAGGAAGATAGAAGAAAGGTAGGACCCAATCTGGACCTAGGAGGGTTGAACAGAGGGGAAAGAGGTCAGCCAGGCCAGAACCTGATCGGTTACATCTAAGTTGTCACAGAGGCGGTTAAGCAGGATGTTATGGTTGACCCTGTCGAAGGCAGAAGAGAGATCGAGTAGGATGAGGACAGAGGCGGTGTTAGAGTCAAGGTTGGGGAGCAGATCTTCACGGATGTTCAGGAGAGTGGTTTCCATGCTTCTGGCAGCTCTAAAGGCAGACTGATGTCCTGGAGACAACCAACAGAATCAGAGTGAAGGTTAAGCAGCAAGATGGCCATCTCTTCCAAGAGTTTGCCCAGAGATGTAGTGATGGAGATTGGGCAATAGCTAGCCAGGCAAGAAGGGTCATCTGTGGGTTTTTTGAGAAGAGGGTGCACAAAAGAGTGCTTCAGAGGGGTGGTGAAGGCTTCTGAGGTGAAGGAGTGGTTGCAGAAGTTGGCCAGGACAGGAGCGAGGATGTCAATGTGGTCCTTAATGGTTTTGTAAGAACAGGGAGGAACCTGTTTTTTTCTACAACATATTTTCTTAATCAAAATACCCTTTTACCTCCCAGTATACATTTGGACATGTTCATACAAAAATAAAACAGTTCAAAAAGCAATACACAAAGCAGGAAACAAGTTTCCTTCTGTTATTACACCCTCCAAAATAGAAACGGAAAGTACAGTAACTGGTATTAATTATACCTTGGCTTACTATGACCTGTCACCTTGTTAACTTCAAACCAATGTTTATAGAAAACAGTTAAAAAAGAATTCAACAAATGAGGGTTTTACATTAGAGCAAATCCTACACATTTCGGGACTCTGGTTCCCATCTTCATGGAAAGTACCCTCTTCAGTCTGCAAATTTAAAAATAGGTAGTACAAGAATGAATCACCCACCTTAATATCACACCTATCTATGATAAGTATTGTTAACAGAGTCAAAACATAATTGTCATTTTCCAAGACCTTGCTCAATTTACTTAAGCTAAAGCACTGTCGTTAAATATCCATCAAAGATTCATCAAAAGTGAATATTTTGGCAACACTATCTACTGGCGTGACGTGATGAAAGCCTATAGTGATAGTCGTAACAAGTATAAGAAGAAAAAAGAAAGAAAAGGAAGTAATACATTCAAAAGATTAGCCTCTATCTAAAATGACTTAAACAGTAATATCACCCGTGTAATACAAGAAAAGCTTCATTACCTCAATACTGCCAGGCATGCAATTCTAAAACATAAATTCAGACTGTAGCCTCAGTCCTGCGTCTTTCTCCCACTTTCAATGCTAAGGTGCCTTATGCAGTGTCAGTACTGAGAGCCATAAATATCAACAGATGCATGCTAACACTTTGGGACTGTCTCCTTTGGCTTGTGTCTGTAAAAACAACAGAACTCAAACTCAGCTGTGCCGCTCTGACTTGCTCATCAATCACTGCTAGAAGTCTCTCCAAATAACAAAGAGGGTGAAAAAGAAAAGAGACATGCTTTACCCGAAAAGGCGCGCACCACTGTGATCAATACAATTCTTACTGCTTGAGTGCAGTTGTTTGACTCTTCTGACCAAAAACCAGAAAGAAAAATTCTCTGGTATAGAGAGTTGTGCATGTCTCATATCTCCATTTTAGAAGGTGCCAAATGGTGCCATCTTGAGGTATATAAACCCAAACTTCAGACCATCATCATACACATGTATAAAGAAAAAATATAGGTTATATATCAACCCAAAGGTGTGCCACTGTACACCCTCCCTTGGCGTGCTTGTCCCAATGAATATTGCCATAGGGATCTATCAATATGACAAAATCAAACAAAGCTCACTTCAGCCCAAAAATCCTTTAGTATCCCAGTCACTGCAGGTGACTGGGCACTTGGGGACCCACACAGTGAGTCAACGTGGAGCCTGTGCATCTCGCGGCCCCTGTAAACCACAAATACACTTTACTTCAGTAATCCTATATATACTCATATCATTTAATACCTTATGGTGTATATGGAAAAGTGGACTCCCTGCACACTGCAGTCACAGGCGGTGCTTGGGTGCCCGTTGGCCTCCGAAGAGGCTGCCAGGCAATCCAAGAGTCCAACCAAGCTGTACAGGGTGCAGAGGGTAAACTGTCAGAATAGAACAAGGTACAAGAACAAAAGAAAAGAAAGTAATAATACAAAAACAGGAATAACAGTCAAGAAAGGGAAGGAGAGAAGCAGGGAAAGAAAAAAGGGAGGAGGGGAAAGGGGAAAGGAAGGAGGGGGGAAAGGGAAGGTATTGGGGTGTGAGTAGAACTCAACATGCCCTTATAGGCCACTATCCAGTTTCCTGAAAATCGGTGGAAGTGATATGCTAGGGAGAATTATATCAGAGAAATATCTCTGTAAATGAATCAAACAATAGAGATGGAAATATTTTCCATAAATGTATGTCATCACATAACTAACACAGAAATTTGATTTGTTCTCAACAGTTATATGGCACAGTATACTTACCTCAGTCCCCCAGCAACTTTGCATCTTTTAAATATGCAAAAACAGCTTTTCAGTTGTAGACCTACCTTTTATTGACTGGCTGACTACCCTGCGTATTATGTATTGCTTGTCACATTTCTGTTTAGCCCTTGAAACAATTTCACCTACAAGCATTTGTCCAGTGTGTTCGTGCACTAATTACACGGCTTGTGGTAGCGGCCCTGTAGTTATGGTTAAGCTTCTAAACCCATAGAAAGAGCACTTTTTGGGCAACTTATCGCCTCGCACTCCCTGGTCGACTCCTCACAAAAGTATATGGTCCGCTCTGGGCAAGTTTGGTGAGGTTTCCTCAAGGGGGGCCAAGACATACAGGCCGATTCATGGAATCAATGTGCGCTGAAAATGAACAGGAGGTAAATGCTCGCAACGCCCAGACGCGCGCCTACAACACGTATTCATGAAATCGAACAGGGGAAATGCGTGCGCGAAAAAAGATGCGCTAATCCGGAAACACGTACGCCAGCAGGAAGCAGGCGTTTGCGGCCCCGCGCAGCATAAAAGTGCGCACAAACAACAAACAACCTCAGACGCTACGATGAATATACCGTTCCTCGCAGCAGTGGTCGTGGGACACCGCAGGAGAAGGAGGATAGCCAGGCCCTGCATTTTTTCACCCATGACCAACCTTTTTGGGATGCCTGATGACCAGGTGTATGGGAGGTACAGGTTTCCACCACACATAATACTCAACCTGATGAGTGAGTGGGAGGATGACCTCACAACACCCACCCTGTGCTCCCAAGCACTGAGCCCCTTGGAAAAGGTGCTCAATGTACTGCACTTCTTGGCTACTGGTTCATTTCAGCGGACAAGTGCCAGAGTGGGGGGGGGGTCACAGGCCACGCAGTCACACTGCCTACAGCAGGTGTTGGCCATCATGACTGCATGCTCCTCAGTCCACAGGCACATATACATGCCCAGAACACCTGCAGAAAGGCAGGCTGCCCTCCAGGACCTTTACGGGGTGGCACACTTCCCCAAAGTGCTAGGTGCCATTGATTGCACCCATGTGGCTCTACGTCCTCCCAGGGCAACTGAGCACATCTATAGAAAACGCAAGCACTGGCATTCCATCAACGTGCAGGTAGTATGTGATGCCAAGAGAATCATCACCTCAGTATATGCCAACTATCCAGGGTCCACCCATGATAGTTTCATTTTCAGAATGTCACCCCTAAATCGGGACCTAGAAGCTGGGCGGCATGGTGATACATGGCTGATTGGTGAGTATAAATGCCTCTGCACATGCATGCATGTCAGATACTGAGTAATGTGACAACCCCACTAATGATACCCATCATCACCTCCCCAGGGGACAGTGCCTACCCTCTGAGCACCCACATGATGATGCCAATTCGGAACCCCACCACACCACCTGAGGTAAGATACAACACAGCCCATATTGCAACCCGGGCCATAGTGGAGCGCACATTCGGAGTGCTCAAGTCACGCTTTCGCTCCCTTGACCGCTCTTGTGGGCAGCTGCTATATGCACCCCCAGTAGTGTGCAGGATCATAGTGGCAGCCTGTGTCCTGCACAACGTTGCAACCTGCCGAGGCCTGCGGGTGGCCATGGTGGTGCCCCCACATCCCCAACCACATGCACGCCCGCTGCGCATGGGAGGTGAAAGGGCACGTGGTGAGGCAGCCCATGCCCAGCTGGTGGCTAATTACTTCAGCTAAAATCCTACCCTGTGGAGTGCATACAGCCCAGGCACATACCAGCTGACAATCAATGATGATGACATAAGGGACAGTCAACTGTCACAACCATACCAGCCTGAGATGGAAGTTTTACATTGTGTGCATCCCTACCTATTTAAAGACAGCCAATGCTGTGTCACAAAAAGACACACATTCATGCAGCATGAATGACTACCCCCTTGCAAAATACAACATGAAAATAGTGCCATGTTACCCAACCCCTCCCCATCTCAGCTACCCAACACACCATGGCATGTCATGCAATGTGAAAGCAACCAAATGAATGCACAACACATGACACAAGTGTCACAAAGTGCACTGTCCCAAATGTAAACAGGCCACAGACAATATGCCCCCAGTAATCAATAAGAAACAGCACACATGAACAAATACTTACCAGCAACACAAAACAGCAACACAGGATGAAACAGTGCGAAAATAGTACAAAATAAAAGTAGTGCAAGTCTCACAACCTGACTAAGCCAGCACATCGACCCCTTCCAACTGCAGAGTGTTGCTGTCAGGCAAATGTGTCAGTGTACTGCATACAACATGAACTGCATCTGCAAAGGAGACAGCCTTGTGAAGACATGAAGAAGGTACATGTGAATAAGGAGAAAGAAATGGATGCACAAGAACATATCAATACACCATGCAGTGTTCAATCCAACAACAATCCCCACTAGGGATGTACACACAGTTTTGACTACAGACTGCCCACACAGCTCATGGGAGCCCAATGTCACTGTGTAAGTTACTGTCACATTGTCACACCCTTTGCAAGCCCATGGAAAGGGAGAGCAGGAGGGGTGTGTGTGACAGGAACCCAAGCATCTAACCCAAAGACAGGTCAAGCCTGCATGTGCCCAGCTGCAATACACAGTGGATGCTCACGGGAGCCGCACAAGGCAACACACTGTTAAATGTGTGGACCAGGATGGGGGGCACCCAGGAGCTTCGAGGACAGGGTGCACCCCAACACCCACCTGCGTGGATGTTGAGAAAAAGAAAAATACATCCATGGGCTCATGGCCTTCATGGCTACGCTACTGTGGGAGAACTGTTGTCGCTCTCTTCACCCTCTGCTGCTACATCAGGAGGTGGCCGTGCTATGGGAGGCAGCCCACGCAAAGCCCTGGTATGGTCCTCCATGGCAGCAAGCATGCGGGTGTGGAAGGTTACGTTCTGGAGGATGATGGTACGGAGATCCCCATACAGCACCTCACAGGTAGCCCGCATTTCCACCTGCATGGCCTCACGTGATGCCCGGATCTCCACACGGGTTGCCTGGAGCTCTGCTGAGAGTGAACGTGTGAGCTGCTCCAGCTGCTGTTCTGACCTAAAATTTTGGGAAGCCTCAAGTTCACCCAGAGACTCCCTGAGGAACTGGTGTTCTAACCTCAGGGCTTCCCTGTGGCCCTGTGACTCTACAGATATGGCTTCGCGCAGAGTCTCCAGTGCCGCCTGTCGGTCCCTGTTGGACGCCAACATGTCCTCCCTGTGTGATTGGCAAATGGAGTCTGTTGCCTGCTGTTGGAGCTCCAACTGCCTTTCAGGGGGGAGTATGGAAGTGGCCACCCTATCCATTGCTTGAGCCATCATTTCACACGATGCTCCCTGTTGTGCTGCTATACCTTACATGGAGTTTTCCCATACAGTATTGCCTGGTGGCACACGGCCACCGCGTCGGCGAGCACCACACCTGTTTGGGGCAAGGCAATCTGCACCTTGCTGTGCTGGGACTGCCTGAGGCTGCAGGACTGCATTCCCCCTTTGATCTGCTGGCCCAGGAACAGGAGCAAATGTTGTGGAGTGTGACCCTGCATCCGTAACCGCCAAAGGCGGAGTTACCAACACTGACATCCCCATAGAGGGGTCTACCCCCGGTGCAGGTGGGTTGGACAGAAGAGCATCCCTGCCAGAAACACTCACCTGCGACGGCACATATGTCTCGCTGTCCGATTCAGCACCTGAATCATAGAGGTCTGGGGAGGTGCACCCAGAAACACCCGTGGACAGTATGGTCTGCAGGAGGATTGGGTTTTCATCCATAACCACCCCACGTCCTCCATTGGTGCCCGGTTGTGGCTGAGATTCCTCCTGGGTCTGCACCATCTCCTCCACCTCAACAGCATCAAGTGCGTCATCACCTGCAAAAACATGAAAGACAACAAATGGAAACAGGCATGAGCACCATAGCACACAAATAGGCCTGACAAGCCAGAGATCCAGTACACGAATTACACATGTCCCACATGATTATAACCCTGGCATGCATGCACTGTCAATGAGTTGGAAGGGGAGGAAAAAAGCAGACATTGAGGACTCCAAGATGGAAAAGCAACAGATTTGCTGCATGCTGCATAGCACTGGCATCACACATTAGCCTGTGAGTGGTATGTCCAATACACATACATGACACATGCCAGCACACAGATGGCACGTAGCATAGCCATGGTACATTTGACAAGTACAGCCATATGTTAGTGAATGAGTACTGTCACCCATCCATGTGAGATGAACATGATGAGATGACAAATGCAAAATAGTGTGACAAAATACGCATGTGCCACACACTGCAACACAGCTAGTGTTCAATTATACAGTGAAGGCAGGCAGATGGATGCATCAATGGTTGGTCACTTCAACATGACAGGAGACAACAGTCATGTTCCACATTCAAACAGGGCCAAAAAATTAATGTGAGCAGGCCCTTACTCAATCAGCCTGAATGGTCAAATCATTCCCATAACAAGGTAAAAAATGTGGGCCATTGTGGGGTGTAATCTATGACAGAAGCATGTCACATATGTGGCATTAGGGCAGAAAAATGCTTTGTAAAAATGGAGGATTAAAACAATCAGGCTGAATGAACACTGAACATTTTGAACAATGTTGTTGCAAGATGACAGTTCAAGGGCAACTGCAGTAATGTGGTGCTAATTGGCTACTGTGGTCAGAAGGGATACTGTCATACCCCAAGGCCGGTGAATGGTTTGGAGGAAGCACATGGGTGACCCATACCACTCATGCGTACACACCCTCACCTGGCACTCAATCATAACACATCACCCAAGCAACATACACATGGATCACACACACATGCATGGGCACTCACCGGACAATACTTCATAATCTGTTAGGTCTCCCACGCCTTGGATCTGTTCCTCAGTGATGAAGGTTCCAGCAACAGACTCATGTTCAGTGAGTTGGTCGTCCTCTGCTGGAGACCCACCGCCAGTCACCAGAGTAGATGCATGATTGGAAGCCAGCTTGTTCTTTGCTCTGCGTTTCAGGTCATTCCACCGCTTGTAGCAATCATCAGCTGTGCGCCTCACAAATCCAAGGGCACTAATGTGGTCCGTGATGGTCTGCCAGTGGGCCCTACGTTGAGCAGGCATAGTCTTGCAGCCTGCAGTCACCACCATTTTGCCCCTATGTGCCAACACATAGGCCACAAGTGCATCAAGTTCAGCATCATTGAAGCTAGGCTTCCTTGACGTGCCGGAGTGTGTAGCCGTGACTGGGGTTCCAGCCTGTAGTGCAAGAGCACCCTTCTTCTTCTTGGAAGGTGGTGCGGATCCTGAATGGTTTACTCCGCTCTGGTCTCAAGGGGTAGACGCACAGGTGGACTGGGTACTTGAAGCACGTAAAGGCACAATGACCAAAGGTCTTGGTGCAGGCATTGGCTGCAGGGTGATGTTGGCAGGGCCAACGTCAGTGTGATGGACCTGGACGGACACTGTCCCGGCTGGGAGACTTGGAGCTGGGGTGGATTGAGCTGCAGCTGCCCCTGCAGCCTCCTCACCCTGGCTACTTGGGGAAGCAGATGACATTGATGCCCCAGATCCACGTGGCCTGGTGACAGGAACTTTCACCGCCACACGTGGCTTAGACTTGGTGACCTGGAAGTCAGCCTGGGAGTCATCCTGTGCCGGTTCAGTTGACAAAATGGGCCGGTTCAACAAGGGCTGAGCTGGGATGGTGTCAGCTACATTTCCCACAACCATTGGGGGGGCATAGGTGGCCCTGATTAGTCCTCCACACACTGGGCTCTAGGGGGACCCTGCAAATCCCCTACCTCGCCCACCACGCCAACCTCTATGAGCTCGGCCACCTTTGCCTCCCTTACTACTTGGTCGCCTCCCGACCAATGCACTGATGTTGTTGTGCGTATGGGAGTTGCAGTAAACAATTGTCCTGGGCAATTGGGGTGAAAGGGGTAGGGTACTAGATAGAATTCATACCCTAGTGCTCTAGCAAGGCTGTCTGTGACCCCTGGGGGAAGATGACAGGTCACGCAATGTACAGGTACCCCAAAAACAAATGTACACATGCACGCAACCCCTGGTAGACCACGTGCGTGGAAAAATGAACCCGCACTACGCTGTGGCACCCAGAAACACAAAAATAGGCATACGCATGTTACACACAGCCTACAATGACCTCTGAGGGGTACGCGACACACGGGGGCAACCACAATGGAAAATACGTGCGCAACTCACCGTCTGCCTTGAAAAAGAATGTGAAAAAGACGCACGTGTGCGCATTGGCAACACCCCCGCCAAAGGAAGAAAAGAACGCAGTCTGAGGAAACAGGGAGTACAAACTGGAAACGTTGTGAAGTAATCGCGTGTGAACCGACAAGAAGTACAAGAATCACCCGCTCACTCTCCACAAAAAGCACGTACAAGAAAGTAGCATCATACTCGTACCTTTTAAACCAGCCCACACGTGCAACGTCACTTACCCGCTTACGCGCTAAGGCCCTTTCATCCAATAGCACGGTGACGTCCAGTTTTCTCACGTGCTGATTCACTATGCACCCGTGTTGTGGGGAACGCCCGCGCGTGTAACGTCACAGACGCAGTTATGCGCTAAGGGCCTTTCCTCCAATTTCACGCTGACGTGCACTTTTTTCACGTGCCAAATCACTCTGTATCAAGCTGGCCATATTCCTGCCCCCCAGAGCCCTGAGCACGCTCCCACCTGCCATCTGCTGCTGCCTGCCTGCCTGCTGCCCACGTACCCTGCTATTTGGTGCCTGCACGTCAGCCAGGGGTGCAGTTGCTGTGACCACCCCTGCTGGAACTGAAGACTGGGATACCATCGCTCCACAGCCCAGCCCCAGGACCCAGTTGCCCACCCACACCTGCCTCTGGGGTTGCCATGTCGGACACTACACCATCTGGCACCACTGGCAACCCCCAGGCAGAGAGGCCGAGGGCCACCAGCTTCAGTGCCAGGGAAGTTGGTGTCCTGGTGGAGCAAGTCCTGGGGCAGTATGATACCCTCTTTGGAAGTTGGTGTGCCGACAATCAAGTATGGAAGAGGATCTGGATGGACATTGTGACTGCCATCAATGAGGAGGGGGTGGCAGTTTGCGAGATCAAACATGTCCGGAAGCGCTGGGAGGTCTTCAGGTCCAGGACCCTCAACAAGGCCCGGCACCTCTTGAAGGCAGCGGATGCCAAGGGGTGCCGGCTCCACCTGACCGACAACCAGATGAGGGTCCTGGAATGCATACGCCCACCGCTCCACATCCAGGTCCTTGAGAGACAGACCCATCTGGAGTCGAGCGGTAAATGTACATGCATACTGATCGGACGGTGTGCGTGTTGTGGTGTGCCAGGAGTGTGCAGGTTGCACATATGTCTTTGTAGGGACATGTATGGATGCGTATGTACAGGGACGTGAACCTGACACATGTGATTCCTATCAAGTGTGAGACACATCGATGGTGTATGTGTTGGTAGGCATTCTGTGCAAATGTATGTGTGGGTGCACACATGTAATGAATTATGAGTATGTACTGTGGCATGGTTGTGGTTTCACAAGTGGATGCTGGTTCATGCTGCATTTATTTGCACTATGCACATGTGCATGTGGGTGTATTTGACAAGTGTGCAACTGTGATGCAACATGGATGCATGTGACACTGACATGTAGAAGGCTTAATGCGAAATGTGACATGGATGGTGACCTCATCACTGCGACAGTTGGTGGAGATGTACACATGCATGTAAGTCTGGTGGTGTGTGTGCTTGTGTTGTGCACTCCCCATGTTTCATGTGAAGTCAGGCTCACCTCCGGCTGCTCGTGCTGTTGTTTGTGTATGGATGGTGCTGCCTGGTGCAATATTCATGTTGATTTGCTCATGTGTGTGAGTTGAAATGACATGTGTGTTGGGGAGTGTGATGCCATGCCTGTAGTTTTACACTGCCACTCATGTGCAACTGTCATGTGTGTATCAATCCATTGTACAGTGCCCTGATGCCAATGTTCTATCTCTCCCTGTCTGCAGCGGCGACTGATGAAGAGGGCGGAGAGGTTGCTGTGGAGCAAAGCGGCAGGGATTGCACCACCAGACGGAGACGCAAGGCCCGGCTCCCCTCCTATCTTGTCATCTCGTCGAGGAGTCTGGTGCCGCGTCCCATGCCGCAGCTGCCGAAGGTATGTCCAAGAGGCAGAGGTCGGAGGTGGACTCCTCAGCAGCAGGGTCTGACGGAGGAAGATGGCATGGAGTATTCCAGGTTGGTGGGGGGTTTGGTGGAGGAGGAGGTCGTGGAAGGGAAACACATGGGGTCTGGAGGTGAGGATTTCACTGGTTCTAGTGGTGCAGTGCAGGGGCAGGGACAGGAGGCAGCACAGGCTGCCGCGGAGGTGCCTGTGTGTAATCCTGTCCCTGATCCTGTGACTGCATCATCCTGCACTAGCAGGGATGCCTACGGCCAGACCCGTTTTCAGGGAAGGGATGAGCGCACAACAACTGGCCCTCCTCTCCCTGCGGACGTGGCAATCCGGGACCAGGTTGAGCCTGTCCTGGCTGGGATGGCATTGCGTCAACGGGGCATGCAAGGTGACCTGCATTGTTTTAGTGAAGACACTGCCCGTCATCTCGGATGCCTCGTTGACCGCGTTGACCTACTGGGACGGGTCCCCAGGGCTGGATTCCTCCATATGCTGGAGCTTATTCCACCCGCTTCTCACCTGAACCCCCTATGCGCCAGTCGTCCTCCATGCCATCTTCCCACCCATGTATCACCTGGGTACCCTGTGGAGCTGCCTCTGACCCAGCGGCCAGGCTGGTGGAGGACACATCCCAGCCACAGTCGGGAGTCGGACGTCCAGCAGGGGTGGCCACCACGACAACTGCACCCCAGCCGGAGGAGGACGTGCAGGCAGCAAGAGCCAGGGCACAGAACTATTCCCCACACTTTTGTATATAGTTATTTCTTAGGTAGTTTCATTGATAGGTTTCAGTTCTTTTGTTGGGCTCATGGACCCTTTGAAAATTGCTTGTACATAGTTGGACATTGGATTTATGTGTACATTTTCTTTGGATTTCACCATGGAGCAATGGAATTTGATTTTTACATTTTCTTTGGATTTGTTTTGGCGGACAGAGAGTTTGGACAATTTTTCTTTAGGATTTCTTTGGATTGGATCTACATTTCCTTTTTCATATTTTTGGACATGCATTTCATTTCATGTTTGTATTATTATTTTGGCTTTCATTTCATTACATTGATTTTGTTCATAATACATTTTGATATTTTAATTCCATGCGTGGGATTCGCTCATTGGGTTCATGCATGCCAATATGTGGGTTTACACGATCTATGGCAAACAGTGTGTGTGTGTGACGGACATGTGTTGATGTACATGGTTAACTTTTGATTTGTGTCCTGACATAAGCATGTCGGTGTGGCGTGGATTGGTGAAATCATTGCCTGTCAAGACTGGGGTGGCGTGCTGTGGTATTTTGTTGCACATGAGGCCCATGATTGTGCAGCTTCCTGTCGTGTTGCAGGGGGACATGAGTCAGGGCCTGACCCTCAATAATGGGTGGATGGGGGTGCTGGGGGACATGAGTCGGGGCCTGCTGGCAGGTGCCCCTCAGTGCTTGGTGGATGGGGGTGCAGGGGGACATGAGTCGGGGCCTGCTGGCCGGTTCCCCGTCACTGCTGGGTGTATGGGGTTGCTGGGGGACATGAGTCGGGGCCTGACCCTCAATGCTGGGTGGATGGGGGTGCTGGGGGACATGAGTCGGAATCTGCTGGCAGGTGCCCCTTACTGCTGGGTGGAAGGGGGTGCTGGGGGACATGAGTCGGGGCCTGCTGGCATGTGCCCCTCACTGCTGGGTGGATGGGGGTGCTGGGGGACATGAGTCGGGCCTGACCCTTAATGCTGGGTGGATGGGGGTGCTGGGGTACATGAGTCGGGGCCTGCTGGCAGGTGCCCCTCACTGCTGGGTGGATGGGGTGCTGGGGGACATGAGTCAGGCCTGACCCTCAATGCTGGGTGGATGGGGGTGCTGGGGGACATGAGTCGGGGCCTGCTGGCAGGTGCCCCTCACTGCTGGGTGGATGAGGGTGCTGGGGGACATGAGTCGGGGCCTACTGGCAGGTGCCCCTCACTGCTGGGTGGATGGGGGTTCTGGGGGACATGAGTCGGTGCCTGACCCTCAATGCTGGGTGGCTGGAGCTGCTGGGGGACATGAGTCGGGGCCTGCTGGCAGGTGCCCCTCACTGCTGGGTGGATGGGGGTACTGGGGGACATGAGTCGGGCCTGACCCTCAATGCTGGGTGGATGGGGGTGCTGGGGGACATGAGTCGGGGCCTGACCCTCAATGCTGTGTGGATGGGGGTTCTGGGGGACATGAATTGGGGCCTGCTGGCAGGTGCCCCTCACTGCTGGGTGGATGGGGGTGCTGGGGGACATGAGTCGGGGCCTGACCCTCAATGCTGGGTGGCTGGATCTGCTGGGGGACATGAGTCGGGGCCTGCTGGCAGGTGCCCCTCACTGCTGGGTGGATGGGGGTGCTGGGGGACATGAGTCGGGGGCCTGACCCTCAATGCTGTGTGGATGGGGGTTCTGGGGGACATGAGTTGGGGCCTGACCCTCAATGCTGGGTGGCTGGAGCTGCTGGGGGACATGAGTTGGGGCCTGCTGGCAGGTGCCCCTCACTGCTGGGTGGATGGGAGTGCTGGGGGACATAAGTCGGGGCCTGACCCTCAATGCTGGGTGGATGAGGGTGCTGGGGGACATGAGTCGAGGCCTGCTGGCAGGTGCCCCTCACTTCTGGGTGGATGGGGGTTCTGGGGAACATGAGTCGGGGCCTGCTGGCAGGTACCCCTCACTGCTGCGTGGATGGGGGTGCTGGGGGACATGAGTCAGGGCCTGACCCTCAATGCTGGGTGGATGAGGGTGCTGGGGGACATGAGTCGGGGCCTGCTGGCAGGTGCCCCTCACTGCTGGGTGGATGGGGGTGCTGGGGGACATGAGTTGTGGCCTGCTGGCAGGTGCCCCTCACTGCTGGGTGGATGGGGGTGCTGGGGACATTAGTTGTGGCCTGAACCTCAATGCTGTCTGGATGGGGGTTCTGGGGGAAATGAGTCGGGGCCTGCTGACAGGTGCCCCTCACTACTGGGTGGGTGGGAGTTCTGGGGGACATGAGTCGGGGCCTGCTGGCAGGTGCCCCTCACTGCTGGGTGGATGGGGGTACTGGGGGACATGAGTCGAGGCCTGACCCTCAATGCTGGGTGGCTGGGGGTGCTGGGCGACATGAGCTGGGGCCTGCTGGCAGGTGCCCCTCACTGCTGGGTGAATGGGGGTACTGGGGGACATGAGTCAGTGCTCACTTGTGCATGGTGACATGTGGGATGGCTGGGGGGCTTCGCCAGGGTGGATGGGCTGCCTGTGGGGCATGGCCAGGGGTGCAGTGTGTACCCCTGTGTTGGGGTCTGCCTGCAGGCCCTGAGGAGGAGGGAGAGGACACACCTGGGAGGACACACACTGCCAATTCATTGGGGCACACCCGTAATACACGTACTAACCGCTCGCACAAGGCCAATCGCATGTAAAACTTCCTGCACACCCCGAAATAAACGTACCCCGATTGCACCGGGCCAATCGCATGTGAAACTTCCCGCGCACCCCCGAAATACATGTACCCCGCTCGTACAAGGCCAATCGCATGTGAAACTTCCCGCGCACCCCAGAAATACACGTACCCTGCTCGCACAAGGCCAATCGTGTGTGGAAGTTCCCACGCACCCCCGAAATACACGTACCCCGCTCGCACAGGGCCAATTACATGTGAAACTCCCCGCACACCCCTGAAATACACGTCCCCCGCTCGCACAAGGCCAATCGCGTGTGAAACTTCCCGCGCACTCCAGAAATACACGTACCCTGCTTGCACAAGGCCAATTGTGTGTGGAAGTTCCCGCGCACCCCAGAAATACATGTACCCCACTCGCACAGGGCCAATCGCATGTGAAACTTCCTGCACACCCCTGAAATACACATATCCCACTCGCATAGGGCCAATCGTGAGTGAAACTTCCCGTGCACCCCCGAAATACATGTACCCGCTCGCACAGGGCCAATTGCGCGTGTAACTTCCCGCGCACCCCTGAAATACACGTGCCCTGCTCGCACAAGGCCAATCGTGTGTGAAACTTCACGCGCACCACCAAAATACACGTACCCACTCGCACAAGGCCAATTGCGTGTAAAACTTCCCACACAGCGGGGTACGTGTATTTGGAGGGGTGCGCGGGGAGTTTTACAGACTTTTTTGTTGTTGGGGGGCTCTATGCTGGTCCACTGGCCTGTGCGCCATGTACGGGATTTGTGCGCTGTTCATGGCGCACGGGGAGGAGTTGAGGGAGTAACTGGTGCTGCTGCAGGTTCGCTGCAATACTCTGTGCCACGGCTGGTAATGGATGTTGAAATCCATGAACACACTGCGCGGATATGGATTTTGGCGCACGCGACTGGCGCAGACTGCCCCACGCGCACACTGTGCACCAGCCGCGTGTGCCACTTGTGCGCTGAATTCTATGAATTACCTCCGTAGGTGGGTCCACATTTTGTTTTCTCCATAGACTGAATTTAAAACGCTGCTCAGGCCTACAGCCAAACCGCCGGATGGATTTTCACCAAATGTGCAGCAGGTTCGGCGGCTTGGTCCCGGATGCGTGCTTTTTTAAATTTGGTGAAAATCCATCCAGTAGTTTTTTTAAAAACAGGCAAAATGTAGGTCAAAGAAATGTGCGATATCTGGCTCCGCTCTGTGGACCCATTTATCTGTTGGGACCGCGGACAAGCATACTATTGGTCTAGAGGGTGACGTGATGTCCGCCGACATCGGACGTACCCCCTGATTGGATGGTGAAAAGCGTGAAGTGCGTCAGATTTTTGGAAACTCCCGTATGTTGGATTTGCGGACATCCACCCGTGTCCGTGAACATCACGCTAAAAACATATACAAAACCACAACATTGCAATTGTTGAAATTTGCGGACACTTCAGATGCTCGGGCCTATTTCTGCATTACAAGGTTGGTGAAAAGCAGTTCTTGGATGGCTTATAACTTTGGCACCACTCAATGAAACTGCATGAAATATTGGAATGTTTTTCTAGACTTGGTTCTGAATGGTGTTGGAAAGTGTGGAGCTGTTTTGTCAAGTGGGAACACATTTAGAGGGGGGTCCCACAATATAGTAAAGGCTTATAAATGTGGTGCCATTTGACAAATCTACAAAAAGATTTTAGATCTAGATATAAATGTTTTTCTAAAGTTTGGTCGGATTTTTTCAGGAAGGGGCTACATTAGAGGGGGGGTCAACATTTTTAGATGGCTTCTAACTTTTTTTTTTTTTTAAATTTTATTTTTATTGATTTTATACAAACCAAACAACAAAACAAACCAAACACGCAGTGCGATTCACAACTGTTCCATTATGCAAACATTAATCAAGATCACTGCTGCCCCCCTTCAGACCCCCCTTATGAGCCTATTTGTTCTTCTTATGCAGTATCTACTGCGCGTAGCAGGGTCTTGCTTCCCTCTGAGTCTGTTGAATCTGATATTGTTCCAAACAGTTCTGCTATCAACAATTTCAATGCCGTCAGGGAACCCGCCTCTTGCCATACCATTGTTTCAGCCTCCACCCATTTCTGCAGCTCCTTCCACCACACCTCCACCCGTGGCTTGTGACATGACTTCCATCCCATAGCTATCCTTCGTTTTGCAAGCACATATGCTAAGTCTTTTAGTTTCCCAACATGTTTCAGTTTTCGTGATCTGGGGAACCCACCCAGCAAGCAGGCCCACGCTGTGTTTATGATTAATGTGACCCCCTTGTCCGCTAGTTTTAGTGCCACTTCACCCCAGAAACGATCAATTACTGGGCATGACCAAAACATGTGTGTCATGTCAGCGTTTTCCTTATCACATTTGGGACACGCCTGTCGCTCAGCATGTTCAAACTTCGAAATTCTCAGAGGAGTCATGTATGCTCTATGCGTTACATACAACTGTATTCGCTTAAGTCTAGCATTCCTTGACACCTTCTTGTGGTATCCCAGGGTGCGTTCCCACATCCCATCCTAAACCGGGGCCCCTACTTCCGCTTCCCAATCTAGTCTCAGTTGTGTCAACTCCTTTCCGACCTTAGTCATCATCATCTCATACAATCTAGAGATCTCATGCCCACCTTCCGATATGTCATATATAGCCCCTATAATACCATCTGGTTCTTCTGCTAGCACTGTTTCAGGCCATATTTTCCAAATTTTCTGTACCATTCTATGATATGTTACATATTGGCCCATATGTAATCCCACCTCTTCCTCAAGACCTTTGAAATCCCTAATGGTCCCCTCTCGCCAGATATCTCCTAACGTAACCACCCCACCGGTTCTCAGTAGGTCCTGATTATCGCCCTCAGCTGCCTATCTCCACCCGCCAAAGCAACCAGGGGTACCTGCGGGGAGCACGGGAAAGGGTCCCCCATCATCTGGCATGCTCAACGCCACATTTTCCACCCAAGCCTCAACATCCCAGGATGTTCAATAATTTCTGAATCGGTCAGCCAAATAATTTCCTTTAAGTAAAACGGGTCACAATCATGTCCCAACAACCTTAATTCAGGGGTCGCTTCATCGGAGAGCCATTTGCCTACATATTGTAGCTGGCTCGCTACATAATAAACCTCATAGTTAGGCAGTTTAATCCCCCCTTTTTCATAGAAGTTCTGCAACTTCCATAACACCACTCTGTTCCGAGTGCCATGCCACAGGAAGTCCCTACACATACTATTCAGTTTAACAAAAACCTTCTTAGTTATCATGTATGGGATATTACTAAAATAATGTAACAGCCTAGGGAGGACCACCATCTTAAGCATTTCCCCTCTTCCCATCATTGCTAGGGGCAACTTCTCCCAGAACCTCATGCATTTCCCGATTTTCTCAATGGCCATCTCAGTGTTGTGTTTGTGTTCTTCTTTCTCCGTGTGATACACGTCTATTCCGAGGTATCTGAAAGAACTAACTGCCATGGTATCTGCAACACCGGGAACCTTTCTGCAGGGATTCCCTTATAGCTACCCAGTGGGAAAATGCTAGATTTCTGAGGATTCACCGCTATTCCTGACAGCTCTGCATACCTCTCCAGCACTTCCAGGATATACTGGAGATTTTCTTCCGGGTATGTCAAGTATAATAACAAATCATCCGCATATAGGGATATCAAATGTCGTTCCCCCCCAACCTCAATACTTATTGTATCATATTGTTGCCTAAGGTATATTGCTAGGGGCTCTAGGGCTAGAATGTAAAGCATCGGGGACCAGGGGCACCCCTGTCTGGTGCCTCTACTAAGTTGCCACCGCTCTGATATCACAGAACCTGTTCGAACTCTGGCTAGCGGCTCACTGTACAGTATCTTTGCCCACCTGACATAACCAGGCCCCACCCCGTACCGCCCAGGGCCGCCAACAGCCATGGCCACTTCACTGAGTCGAAAGCTTTTACCGCGTCTAGAGACACCACCGCCATTTCGCCTTCAATCCCACCACCCCATTCAACCACCCGGTGGAGTCGCCTGTGGTTTGGGGTTATGTTGCTATTTTCCTCTAATCACGAGACTGTGATAATCTTGAATGTCATGTTTAGCTCAATGGACCTACATTACCCACCATGAGACACGTTTAAAAATAGAGGTGCCTACTTAGTCTTTTAGACTCTACCCTGTTTTATCAATACCGTGCATTATATCGCGTCAAAAGTAAACATAGTGACGTCATGACGTTGTCACGCATTGACGTCATTACGCTATATAAACATTAGGACGGCCATTTTTCTCAGTCGCCGTTCGTACAAGCATCACCACAGGGCACGTACACAAGGACGTCCCCTTTTCAGGTAAGCTGTGTTAAAACCTTACATCCTTTTCGAATAGAGATTACAAGAGACTAGAGGACACTAGTCACACTTACCTCTTAGCCTATAGGGTTTCAAACAATTTGATATCTATAGATCACCGCAAGTATGCCATTAAATAACTGACTGATGCCATACCTTGATACTTTGACACCAAAGGAAATTGTCCATGGACAGTGCATGTTTTCTTGAATTTATAGGAGAGGATATATATATATTTTTGTCACATACACAGGCTAGCTAATATCTCTCCACATATATGCGGAGAACAACGTGACCATAATGACGTTTTCTGATATTCCTATGAGGTACCATACTGATTGGAACATGGGCGGTTGCAACATTTATACTCACCACATAGAATCTATAGCGTTTTTTCTAACTGGTAAGAATAGCCTCTGAGGAACCTCTTTCCATCTACAGGGCCCCCGATATTTCTGATTGTGCTGTTAAGACCCACTACAGGATTACAGAGCTTAAATAAAGTGGAAGACTATCCAAAATCCTGAATATGACCGGCAGATCAGGTAATTACTAACACCTTCTTTCTAATTGACATGTTTGAGAACACAAACGTGGTTGTTTACATCTAATACCCATACTTCTCATTACGGATGGGACTTATAGCCCCTTTTTTAATCATTTTTTAGGATTAAAAAGAACATACTAATTAGGATGGAACTTGAATTTCAAATTGAGAGCATCTTAAGACACTAACAGGTGATTATATATAAGGAAATATCCAGTCATGACAGACAGGTATTACTATATATCATGATGATTAATACAACAATATACTTACTGTTGATACAGATAAACTGAAGAAAAAACAAGTCTAGTAGACATCTTCTGAAGAAGGGGTTCTATTCGCCCCGAAACGCGTAAAGCATACTGTACTTTGAAGACTTTGGCTCTGTCTGCTAAGAAGCATTTAACACATCACATATTACTGTGAATGTTGGACTATGAGTTAAAGTACAAACTGTCTACTATAAGCCACATGAATTGTAAATGGAAGGTTTTAGTTGTCTGGACTGTAAAAAATAGTTACCATTTGTACCATGTACTGTAAAAAACAGTTTACTTTATGTTATATATGTTGGTTATGAATTGATACAAATTGAATGTTGAATTATTGTTTGTCTAAATTAACCCTTACTGGGGTATAGAACTCACAGATGACAAGATCATCCCTTTATAAAGTTTTATTTTGAAATTACGCAAGGGAATTTGGTTGTTTTTTCAACTATAGGGTGTGCAAGGGACGGGAGTGTTCCACAAAGGTTGTGGACACCTGCTGTTTTCACATAGTTTCGTACAACCCAGTGTCAGGGTTGATATTCTCCCCTGCACCCCGCTAAGAATCTTAATACTTTTACTCAATTTAAGGTGCGCGCTAGGCAAAAGTTTTTGCCTCTCTCCTTATCTCCATACAGCACCCTATAATAATCTGCAAACTCCTTGTTGACTCCTTCTTGCGTGTCCACTACCCCACCATCTTCCCTCGTTATCATTCTGATCGGGGGTCTAGGAGTATCACTCTTATATAGCCACGCTAAGAGCCGTCCTGTCTTGTCCCCTCCCGCATGCTGCCTCTCTATATACTTTTTGTAATTGAGGTTGCAGAGCCTTTCCCAGTGCTCTGCACATTTCTGCTGTTGCTTAAACACTAACTCCATGTCTACACTTCTGCTTTTTAATGCACCCTCTAGTTCCTCTTCAGCTTTTTGCAGGTCCACCAAGACCCCGCCCAGCAGGCCCTTTGACTTAGCTATGGTAACGCCCCTTATCACTACCTTAAAGGCCTCCCACAATGTACCCGCCGAGTCAACACTACCAGTGTTCACCTCAAAGTAATTAGTAATCTCTTCTCTTATATCTTCCCTAAAGACAGAGTCTTTGAGCGCCTCTGCTCGGAGGCGCCAAGTTGGAATCCGCGAGGCGCCAAGTTGGAATCCACGCCCTCGGGGGGCAGTATTGCCATCCGAGCACCAAGCGTGAGTGATCCGAGAGGACCCTTGCCTTGTATTCTATCCGAGTGATCTCTGTCGTTACATCCGGCGTGGCAAAGATGTAATCGAGCCTTGCATGTAACTGCTGCGGGGCGGAGTAGTGCGAGTATTGCTTGCCATGGGGATATTTCGTTCTCCACACATCTGCCAATCCAAAATCATCTAGCAACGTCTTCAATGCTTTAGCCGCTGGGGTGGGCCTATCTATCTTTCCATCCGATCTGTCTGCCTTGGGGTTCATCACACAATTAAAGCCCCCGCCCCAGATCACCGCACTACCTACACACACACTGAGGTTGGTGCACAGAGTTCTGAAATATGCCGCTGTGTTGTGATTTGGGGTATATGTGTTTACAATGCTCACCTCTCTATTCTCCACCAGCCCCCTCAGTATGACCATCCTCCCATCTGCCTCCACCGTTTCTTTCAACATTTGGAACGGGACATGCGGCTCTACCCAGATAAGCACTCCTCTAGCATAGGCAGAGTACGACGAACCCACTACAATCCCTCTCCATTTCTTCCTTACCAGCTCCATTTTTTCTTTTGTCAGATGTGTCTCCTGCCACAGCGCAACGTCTATTTTTTACCTTTTTAGGTACAGCATGACCTTATTTCTTTTCAAGTAGCTATTTAGTCTCCTGACATTCCACGTGATTATTTTAAGATCACCCATGACTCGTCAATGCCCTTTTTCTTACTTCCAACAGGTCCCTCCCACCCACGCAAAACAGATACAACCTTCCGACTCTTCTATGTAGGCTCATATCTATACTAAAATGCCCCATAACTATATACACACCAAACTCCCCACCTCCCTTCCCTCCCCCCTCCCTGCCCTTCCCCAACAACACCCTCCCCAACTTTTGCCCAGCTCCATTCCTGGATCTCAGGCACCCCCACATCTGGCCCTGTCCAACACAAGCCTACGCTCAGGGCCCAGTAGGGTGAAGCCGCCCTAATGGCCACTCAACCACTAGTATTTCGGGGTGGACTGCTTCCATCCCGTTACTCCTGTTTCCAAGTTGTTTACGCTTTATGTCAATTCTATGTAACAATCCTTTTACATTTTAACCACTATATTCCAGTCCATGCCGAGCCAAAGGTCCAAAAGCTACACAATGTTCATCCGGTCTTGCTTCCCCAGTGTAACCAGGGTCACCCTCCCACTTACCCCCTCTATGTCCCGAACACCAACTCTTCAATTATCCTGCTCCCGCCGGTCACTGGCCGCCTCTTGTTCCGCCTTTACGAAAATATTCTAGGATCTTCTCTATATCTTTATAGTTCAAGATCCTCGCGATGATCGGTCTCGGCGGAGCCCCAGGTCGTGGTTTCCTCATTAAGGCGCGATGCGCCTGCTCCACCGTGAACCCCTGCGAGAGCTTGTCCGCTCCTATCTCCTGGAGGATCATATTCTCCACATAGTTTGTGGGGTCCTGGCCTTCTTCCCCCTCCGGCAGGCCGACCACCCGTGTTTTATTCCTTCGCACCCTTCCTTCCGCTTCTTCCACCCGATTCTCAAGATTGGCAACCTACTGTTTTAGCACATGGACTTCTTTTGCGTTGCCAGTGCTGACATCTGTATTGGTCTTCACTGCGCTTTCCAGACCACTCGTTCTCTCAGCCAGCGCCCTGACGTCTTGTCGTAGCAAGGAAAGCTCAGTTCCTACTGCGTCAATCTTGTTCTCTAGGGCGGTTCGTAGGTCCGCCATTGCCGAGCCCCATTTCGTGCTCAACTCCGTTATGGCCTCCAGGATCTGACGCTTGTCTCCTTCTGGGGCTTTTTCCGCAGGAGTCGCGACCGTGCACTGAGCCGATGTCGTGGGGGTCCTCTGCTTTTTTGCAAAGACCTCCATTGTGGGTTGTTTGGTCTTGGCTCTTACACCTTTCACTGACATATCGCCACCCTACACACGCGACCAGTTTCTGCTCAGAGCTGTTATTGCGACACTTTTGTTCCTTCAGTCGTTATGATAGCTGTATTCCAGCTCGCATTTGCTATGGTGCACCAAATTGTCATTCGGATGGGTTGTAGCCTCTCACGTATTAGTTTGCACTTATAGTCCCTATTAGCTCACACTTCCACTGCCGCCTCCTCCTGAGTCCAGGATGCTTAGGCACATGTATTTGGGTGCCCCCGTGCAGTAATGTTAATCACATGTACTTGTTGTGCTTAGATTCTCCTTAGTGGCTACTATGTGCCATTTGAGGGGTACATTAATTTCCACTACACCGGTCTTTATCATTTGCATTTACCGGCACACTTGCACAACCACGTGCAGGTGTTTATTACAATATTATGGAGCTGGGCTCAGCTGCATCTGTGGCCTGCGGCCCACGCCCCAGTCACTGCCGACCCTCTCCTCAGGTCACAGCACGTTCATACTGCATGAAATTTTCGGCACCGCCCGGCGCTTACACAGCACACTTCGGTGGGAACCGCTGCAAACAGCTCTGCTGAGGGCCCTCTGCCCGCGGGCGCGTCCGCCGTCTTTTTCGTGCCCGTTTCGTTTCTATTTTGTATGTGTACAGGCCCGGTTACTTCCAAGCGGTGCTGGGAGCCGCGCCTGCGCATACGGCCCCTCTGTCTTCAAAGTATCCCTGCCGAAACGCTCCCAGTGCAAAGTTATGAAAGCATCACCCCGTCAGTTCGGGACTAAAAGAAACATTGTCTCCGCTGGGCGCTGGCAGTCGCCGTCTTTCCGCTTCGCTAGAGCCTCAGGATCCAGCCACAGCTGCTAACGCTTGCAGACCGCCCCACAGGGCTAATCGCATTTACTTCGCCACAGTATCCGACCGCTCCGGTCCATCGGCCCGGGCGCGTTACTTCACAAACGTGGTCCTCCTCAGGCGTGCAGTGTTTCTCCATTAACGCTACTTGCAGGCCAGAAGGATAGATCTCATTATCGGGACGCGACAGCTTTTCCATTGTTCGCCGCCATCTTGGCAAAAAAGTATCCTCGCGGCTGATCCAACGAAAGTCAATGTATCTATTGATACACGAGCCCAAATGACTCACTCGTCAGGATACACACAATCCATGCATTCCGACGCTCGAACGTTCAATTTCCCGGCACAAGTGTCATTTTCTTAGCGTAATTCTGCAATTCAATGTCGGATCAGCTGGAGCCCAGCACAAAGCACGTCCTACTCCATGGCCCTCAAGCCACGCCCCCGGCTTACAACTTTGTTGCTGTTTGATGAATGTGGACAAAAGTATTATTGACCTAACCTTCAATGTTTGTGTGAAGTCTGAATGGATGTTGTGAAGTACATATATTTTGACACTTTTGAACAAATAAAACATGGGCTGATTTCAAGCACACTCGTGTAAATAGCATTGGCAAGGACCTTAAAGCATTGTTTTGCAAATGTGGCTGTGCTTTATTTTTTGACAAGTGTCATAATGTAGGTACAAAAAATAGTGATATACCTTTGGTGACTGAGGTATAGACTGTGGCCATGGGCAGCGGGCATATTGTCCGGTCATGGTATAAGGTCATGACCTGGACAATCTGGCTCCTGGCCATGACCGTGAGGGATGAAAAATTGGGTTAAAGTGGCCATGTCCACCTGGGACCGGCTATGTGGTAAAGTTATTCGAAAGTGGGTATGGTTTGAAAGGGAAACAAAATGCGATTGTTATTTCTTCGCCCCATTGCAGGGGCTGCAATGGAGGATAATGGTCTGGAGCCCTAATTATTTATTTATTTATAACACGCCAAAGCCGCAGGCATCTGGGCACACACAGACACACTTTGCTTGGGATAATATCATGGGCTGCCGGACCGTTATCCCCGGTTCCAGTCCCTGGCATGGGGGATGAACAACACATTATTCCCATTAGCATAACACAAAATGCAAATGGAAATGTTGGAAAAATGGATTGAGTCTACGTACTTTACTGAGAAATGTCAAGTAGATGGAGGCTATAAGATTTATTTTTTAGTTCTATTTTTTAACTGTGAAATGTGGTTCCTAAAGGAACCTTTCTTTTGTTCTTTTAAAAAAAAATGTTTGAGGAGAGGTTAGAACGGAAGGTGAGGAGGGAAATGAGGGAAGAGGCACCAAGCACTAATATGTAGGGGGAGGTGGACAGGGGAAGATGTTGAGTGTGTGTTACTTCTAAGGTAGTGGGCAGTGTTTCTCATGCTCCTTGATTACAGCTTTAAACGCACTTCGAAATTGCTTCCTCCTGCAGAGTGATGTGTTGCAGTGTATACAGAGGACTGTTGTCTTCCAAAGATATGGATCAACAGCCTCTTTTTTTGCTTGCAAGGAAGCTGGTGGGATTTCCCATGATGGCTGATCCCCTCATTACTCGGTGCACACTACTGTTCAACGGGACAAGCATTAAACCATGCTGTAGCCTCGAGTTTACACGATCTAGCCCGCAAACAACGTATGAGCCAACTGCTCTATCTTTGCTCTGCTGTAACACCTATTTACCCGGCAGCAGAATTTCTTACAGCACTCGCAGCTCGTACCACCGGATTAGACGCCACATTATGTGCACTTCTCTCTTGCCACTTGTACTTAATCAGCCCACTGTTTTTCCACAGTGGTGCATTGGACATTGGATCTGCCACCCGCATGCATTTATTTGTCCCATCAAGTGGATTGATCCCATGCACAGAAGTTTCACTGGTAAGCACTTTTTCACTACACTCATTAATTGTACTACATCAGCGAATTGGAAAAAGCTGACATTCCTGACACTAATAGGTCTATGGTCATTATCCCTAGTCATGACCCCACCACAGAAAAATGATATATCTGCTTATCTCGGTGGACCTAGACACTTAGATGATTCGCGCCAATGTGCTGCATGATGATGGTAAGCGCCATCATCTCCATGAATCTACTTTGAGAACATGTTTTGTCTGCATTTATTGCTCTTCAACTTTTGAGAAACACTCTAAACACACTCCTAATACATTCTTCTGTTCACTTATTACGACTGATCACATAGGATTTGATTCTTCAGCCTTAAGAATTCACCCATCCTGTGAAAGGCCTACTTAACCACAGCTCTTCACATCTAGCTAAATGACCAAAACACTGTTGTGTTGACTGGTTTTTGTGTTGTCTTTCAACCCTTCATTTTAGCGCATACATGTGCATCTAATCTGCAATTACAATATTCATGTCTCATGCGACCCCCATTAGGATGCATAGAGAATGTAACTGCTCAAATTGTTTTACTAAATATTATTGATTTGGATTGTGTTACCCATGTACTACACCATGTACCGTTTATGTTGGATATCCTATGTCTTAATATTCATGTGTATTATTACACCCACTGCAGAGAAATTAAATAAGAGTTGCAGTATTTTTTAATTAAATCAAAGTTGACTTTATTTAAATTCAGGAGCCGACATCGACAGAAGCAAAAACAGTGCAAAAAATATGGACATGTTAAAAATGATGCTAGAAAGTGGGAAATGGCAGAGTTTTAAGGTGAAACTTTGTAAATTGGAGAAAATAAACTGCTATATTGGGGGAAGTATGATATTAGTAGCTTGTAGGAAAATAGCATGCACTGGTAAAACCCCATGAAATTCTCTGAAAAAAAAATTGTTAAAGAGACGCTATGCACCAATAAAAACCTATAAAGTTCAATGAAAAAACTTTGTTGAAGGCACGTTATGGTTAAGTTGCCCTAATAAAAGCCCATGAAATTCAATGAAAAAACGTTGTTAAAGGAGCGTTACGGTTATAAGTAAAACAAAAAAACACAGAAATTCACCAGTTATGGTAAGCTAAGCAACCATAACTCGCGCCACCACTGTGCACTGCTAAGCCTAACACTCAGGACATCAAAGATGACATCACAAATGGTGCATAGCATTGCAAATATCTCAGAAAGGGTGCATCCTTGGGCCCATAAATGTGTTTTTCAAGGTTTCATAATGACCTTGAGTTTTGTTTCTCGTCTCAACATGCTTACATTGAGCTTGTGTGGTTCTTCTAGAACCACATTGATGTTTTGACGATTTCAGGCAACAGTGGCATGTGCTGAGGTGATGAAATCCAGGGAACAGGGTTGGGTGTGCAAATGTCATGTAGCCAGTAGATAGACATGATAGCACTATCATTAATTGTTGAAGATGAATAATGCTGTAGGTCTCTGTTCTGAGTCGCATATCTTTTGATGTGCTTGTACTTTGAAGTAAATTGCACTGAAAATGGGCGCATATGGCTGGTTTACATACCCTGGAGCAGTCATGGAGGGGTGGAGAAAATTGGTATGCTCATGCATACTGGAAACTGTTGCGTGCTTTCCCCACCTGTCCCCTTACACTGGCGTGGTGCAATGCATTGCAGTGTACATATCTCAGAAACGGTTCATCCTAGGGCCTTGAAAAGGGTTTTTGAGGTCCCCCAAGGGCCTCACAGTTTTTCCTTGCATCAAGCTGCTTAACATGAGCTTTGTCTGGCCTTTCTATGACCACATTGATGTTTTGCTGATTGTTTGTGTTCTGGTGCAAATATCTCAGAAATTATGCATCCTAAGGTCTTGAAATGTGGTAACCAAAGTCCCAAAGGACCTTGAGTTTTGATCCTCTCATCAAGCTGCTTAAAATGACAGCCACCTTAATGTTTCAAGGCTTTCAGGCAGCAGTCCCATGTGTGAAGGGGCTGAAATCCATTGAACCGGGTGGGGTGTCCACATTTAATGAAGCCAGTGATGTCCAGGGGTTCTCACAGGCAACTATGTAACATGTTGTGCAGATTGGTGGAACAGTGTGGAATTGTATAAGGAACAAACAAACGCATTTCGGTTATATATATAATCAACCACAACACATTTCACCTCAAAAAGGTGGATAAAAATGATTTTCCCAAATTTAAAACATTCCCATATAATTCAAAATGCTTTCCTTAAATAGAATGATCCCTGACACACTCTTTGTCTTCTCACACTCTTCAATTCAAGTTCTCCAATTCAGCACACAATCCTATTACTCTTCCAACTGTAACTGAATTCCTTGCCTGAATATTACTAACTAGAGGCAGTCCCAAAACCTATGTCGCCAACATATTATTCCTCTGGGTCTCAGCCTTCAGTCCTTTTCCTCTCACTCAGGTCAGGCTCTGACTGCCGGTAAGGCATTTTATCAGGAGTATAGGGCTGGGTGTATGAAAGAAAGGGGCTATGGACTAGGAGCACAGCAGTCACTATAGTGATTAACATTTCCTTACTACTACATATCATCCACGTTCCTACATACTTAAGTGAGATTTCATAGCTTTTAACTCCCTGTGGCTAGAAGGTCCGAACCTAATATTTAAATGAAAAGGTCAATCTGAATAGCTTGCCCAAAATGGGGTGTCTACTCTTGAGCTCACATCCAAACATTATTTGCCGAAGGCCAATGGAGCAGCCAATGTAGCTGCCTATGCAATCAGGTCCAAAGGGATATGCATCTACAATTCCAATGATGCTGTCTTGGCCCTGAACAAATCTGCATGTAGGTGGCTGGGATGATGCAGCTTTTGAATAGCATAGGTATAAAAAAAAATACAAGAGAAAACCCATCTGGCGATCGTTCCTTTGGATGCTGGAAAGCCTTTTTTCGCACTGCCAAAGGCTAGCAGAAGCTGGGAAGATTTCCTAAAATCTGTGGTTCCACATAGAATTTTAAAGCCCCTCTGACATCCAGAGAGTAAAGAGCCCTTTCCGACTCAGAGTTCGGGTTGAGAAAGAAAACAGGAAGAGCAACTTCTTGTTTGATGTGAAACTTTGACACCACCTTCGGTAAAAAGAAAGGGCGAGTTCAGAGTTCAACTTTGTCTATATAATAAACCACACATTGTTCCTCTGCTGAGAAGGCTTGAATCTTGCCTACAAGTCTGGCAAATGTGATCACAATTAGAAAAGCTACATTTCAGGAGGCTAGCTTGATGTCTGTTGACACCATTGGCTCAAAGGGCTTGTGGAAAAAAGCAGTGAGGACTATATTGAGATCCCACTTGGTGTGAGGAGGCCTAACAGAGGCAGAAAAGGGAGACAGGTGAGTAAGCCCCTTGAAATTCTGTTTCACCAGGGGACGTAATATTGAAAAACACTGCTCCTCAGAAATGAGGTAGGCACCCAAATTAGACATGTACATCTTGACAGCCTCAATCTTATTTCCAGAGGCACCAAGACTAGAAATAAAAAAAAAAACATTAGGAAGCTGTCAGTGGATTCCTGCCTTTTACTAGACTGGTCGGTTTGCTCTTGCATTGCACCCTTTTGGAGTAGTTTCCTGCCCCTTGAATGATGTGCGTATTTTCCTCTAAGAGACCAAGATGCCTTAAGGCCCTTATTTCAGGTACCACACTTCAGTGATCGACGGGAGATGTGTTGTATCTGTCCTCTCTCTTGGCTTTGAAGATTTTGGTGAACCTGGAAATATTGGGGTTCTTCAGACAGATTCAACAGATCTGAAAATCAGAACTCATCCATCTCATCCAGGTGGCTATGAAGTTTGCTGTGCAATGTGCCACTTAATGAAACTTGCATAGAGCTCTGTGAATTAGAGGAAGTGGTTGGAAGAAACCATCTCATCCACCCAGGATATCTCTAGACTGTAGAGTATGCCCCAGGGAGTTCTGACCCTGGCCTTATCACAAGGTGAAGAAAGACACTTCCTAGTCAACTCTGTGGTGAATAAGTCCTCTTGAGTCACCCAGCTAAGGGAGAGGGACTTGGTCACTCGTGGATTCAGTCCCCATTATAGTTTGGTCTCTGTTAGGCGAGTTAGGCGATCTGCCTCTGTATTGGAAACTCCTGGTATGTGGATCACCAGTATCCAGAATTTGTGCTGCAATATCTCAAATGCTCAGGAAATAAGCTACCTTCAGAGACAAATATATCACCTTTAATTTCAGAAAATTGATATATTGACACTGATCCTCCCAAGACTAAATATCTGACACTTGGAGGGGAGCCAGAGCCACTCCCCAGCCTATGAGGGAAGAATCCCTTGTAATGCTAACCTGGTGCATGAGATCCCCACAGTAATTTCTGAGGGGTTGTCCACCAAATGAGGCTCTATCTCATAGTGTGGGGATCACAATGTGTTTCCTCTTCAGACCCGAGGCATGAGAAAAGGTCCTCTGAGAAACAGTAATTTTCAATGTGGACAGAGGTGCAGCTTGCAAGCACAAGGCCAAGATACCATGTAGCCTATCTATCCACCATGTGCTGATGGCGTGGGAGTTCAGGAACAAAGCACTCATGTTCTGAAAGTCCAAGATGTACTCTGCTATTGTAAAAATCCTTGCCAAGTGACTCTCCCAGTGGAAACTGATGAATGTCCTGTTTTGTGTGACTCTCAAGGAAAAGTTCCTACAGTTGTCCAACTAAAGATATACTGGATTCCTTGACTGCGAAGGAAGGCTGCAACATCTGACATTATTTTGGTAAACACCATGGGTGTAGAATTCCAGCCAAAAGGTTGCACTCCACACTTGTAATGTAGACCCCCTCCGATACAAAAGTGCAGAAACATGAACTGAGGGACTCAATTTGGAATGTGGTGATATGTATGCTTGAGATTCACTACACAGATCCAGCCTCCCTATTGAAGAGCAGACGAGATTTGGGCTGGAGAGATCATTTTGATTTTTTCTAGGGGGAGATGCATGTTGAAACCTGCCAAATCCAAAATGGTGCACAGGACCGCCTGGTTGGATGTTGGCATTGTAAAGCACCTGGGACAAGAACCTTGGCCTCTTTCTGGAAATGGCACTTCCTCTGGCTCTCATGTTACGTATGTTATGATGTTGTGTACTGTTATATGTCACTGGTATAGCTGCTACTTGCATTGGTATGACCTTGAAGCACTGTAGGGTTGAATGTTCTTCAGAAGACCGTAGTCAGAGATGTAAGCGGTGAAGGACGGATATCTAAAATGTGTGTGTGCATTTTTAGCAAACACTAAGGTTGGTTGGGGTGGCTAGGTCCCTGGTGGCTATCCGTAGTTATCCTGTGAGAGAATGGGTGCCATGACAAGTTGTCAGGGGAGTGGGATAGTCAGAAGGGTCAGATTATGTGAACGGCTAGTCTGAATTTTTGCATAGGTCTCAGCTGTATTCTATAGGATAAGATAATGTGAGTTACAGGTGTGTGTAATTGGGTAGAGATTATTGATAGGTATGCAGGTGAGTGGGCTGAGACCTAGCGGATATTGACATATTTTGTTGTGGATGTGTTCTTGCCATTCAATAGAAGAGAGACTGATACCTATTTAGAGAAGAACTTACAGAGCATGTTGTTAAAGCTTGAGTGGGTTTTCCGGAAGGGGAGCAGTGATGTATTCCCCCTTGTTGATGCCTCAGGTGCCCCCTGCATACCCTTTGTTGCACGAGAAATATTCTTCCAGGTGTTTGGCTTAGTTTGTCAGGCTGTTGAAGGGAAGAGCCAGCTTTTGAGATCCTTCCTAAAGGCTGGGCAATCTTTTATGCAACAGATGGTTAAAGCGATCGAGATCCAGATGATGGGTGCATGCACCGAGAAAGATGAGCCCCCTATTTTTGATGATTTTATCCTAAGTATGATGAGAAGTTCTACGCCTGATCGGAGATTTCTGTTAGGGCTGTATTGTGTGAGTTTGTGCTGCAGGTATTCCGGGTCTGAGTTGTGGAGTGCCCAGTGGGTGATGCACATTGCCTTTAAGGTGGATTGTCACATGATTGGGAGCCAGTGAAGGACATGGGAGGTGCGTGAGATTTGTTCTCTAGGGCTTAGGGCTAGGAGTGGCAGTGTTTTGTACCTGTTGCAGGTTACTTAATTGTGATGCAGTGGCTCCTAAGTATATGTCATTGGCACAGTCTATGCGAGAAAGGATGCTAGCTATCATTGCAGAGACTCTGTGAGGCAGGGAGATGTACAGAAATAAGCAGTGGAGAATTAAAACGTGTAAGCTTTTTGACCCAGAGTTGATGTGATGTGAAAGGGATAGGTCCATGTCCATGATGCATCCAATGTTTTTTATTGTGTTGGAGTAGGTGGGTGGGTGACCTAGAGAGAGTGGTCATCTGGTGAGCTTGGGAAAGAGAGCGGTCTTCACCAGAGTAAGATCTCAGTTTTTCCAGGTTTGAGTATTAGGTGGTTGACGGTCATCCAGTGCTAAATTTCTTAAATACATGTTGCTAGATGCAGGGATGAGGAGGAGGGATCCTTTGGGATTTTCCAGATGATTTCAGTGTCATCTGTGTAGTTGTAGCAGATTAGCCCATGGGAATGAAAGAGTGTGGGAAGGGGGCTCAGCTAGAGGTTCAAGAGCAGTGGGGGGAGAGAGAGGCCCCATGTGGAACACCACAGGAGACTTGGAGGAAGGTGGAGGAGAAGGCAGATAGGTGTACTCATTGGGATATGACGCAGAGTTTTACGGCACCGTTTCTGCCCTAAGGTTTTAAAAATAGGTTCAGCTTTCACTGGTGTCAATTGAAGAAGATCTCCGAAAACAATCATGTGTTTTCCTCAAAAGAGGTGGTCATAGTCTGTTTTGAGGACCTCTTGTAATCTGAGGTGAATTAAAGCCAACATTAGGTTGGAGACCATGCTCACCTCATGTATTAGCAGCATTTTCATTTGTATGAAAACTCTGCATGGTTCCATTGCAGCTTCTGTGGAAAGTTTGTAATAGTCTAATTTGTTTTGGTGTTCTACTGGAAGGAGTAGTAATGAGTGTAAAGTGACACCACCTATGGTGTAGGCAGCAAAAACTGTGGGGGCAGTTACAACAGCTGACAGTTTGTTGTTTGTCAATTGTTGAAGGAACTTGCTGATGATTTTGATTAAGAATGTTTTGCCTGAACCAGCTTCACCACTCACTTATAGCAGTATAGGTTTATAGTCTTGGCAGGTACATTTTTATTTTCATGTTCCACACCATGTTCAATTTGCTTTGTTATTTCTTGGACAATGCTACGCTGTTCATCGTTCAGTTGTGATTTCAGTACAGCAAAGTCTTCTGTAACTTACATACTGACACATGGTGTTTTCTACTTCTGTCATTGCTAATTCTGCCTCATTTGCTATTAGTGGCTGTAAAAGTGGTTCTTGGCTTCCTGTTACAGAAGGTTGACTACTGTCGGGAGTGTCCACTTGTAGTTGGGCCTGGAGTTCTTCGTGTTGCTGTTCATTGTGCAACATTGTTTGGTATTGTTTAAAGTTTACATCTGTTATAGTGCTTTCATTTGCTTTGAAAGCATCTTCATAGGAGCCATATGTATCCAGTAACTCTTCTTCTTTTCTCTATGGTTTAAAAAGTTGTAACAGGGACATGTAATACAGCTCTTTATGTTGAGGAGATTTTTAATGACAATTTGATATGATTAATTAATCTGCATTTGGTAAGTTTCACTAAGCTGCCTTCATAATTTACCACTCTGTATCTACCTTTCTTTTCATCTGGTTTAACATTATTTGTGTATGAGAAGTTTTGGGCTACGTGGTAGAGACACGTGGTTTCCAAAGTGGTACTCCTGTTTGGGTAGTATGTGTCAAGTAAATTGTTTTTCAAAATGTCTTAGCTTTTGGGATAATTCTTGGCTATTGTTTCTATGTCCTCATATGATTTGAGAACTCTTTTTTCTAGATTTAGCAGGACCAAGACTTAGCCATACCATATTGTCAGATTTTGCATACAAGGCAGTACTGGTTAAACGGTCTGCAGCTTCATAGCAGCCACATTCTCTATGAGGGAACATTTTTATGCCTAAGCTGTACAATTTCTGTGATGGTGTTTTGTCAGATGATATGTCATCCCAGAGGTCCTGAAGCTCTGTTTTCTCTGCTTTGGTTAAGTAGGCTGTGACATATCGTGCAACTGCAGTGTAAATGTTTGCATTCCATAGGAGGGCAATGTTTGCATTGTAATCATTGATGTATTTTGATTTTTCTGTTCTTTTTATGTAATATGTGTTCTTAGGTGATTTATCTTTGACACTATGTCTGACTGAAGACATGAAGTTGTTTACTTGACCTGTTGTTGAAACTGGTCTAGGGAAACCAAAGCGGCATTTGGTGTAGTATTTCCCTTTTTTTAATATATTTCCGACGACAATATTTCCCACATTTGTGTCTTTGAAATTGCAAAATTTGTGCATGAAGGTCACTATGGGCCTCATTACACGGAAGGCGGAAATGGTTAACGGCCACCGTTAATGGTAACGGTGGCCGTTAACCATTACCGCCTTACTACGAGGTCCCTTAGCGGGTTGGTGTTTTAACGCCGGCTTTTTGCAGGCGTTAAAAACCAACCCGCTAAGGGACCTCGGAGCTAATTACGGCACCGCAAAATTGCGGTGCCGTAATTAGCGCCTTCCCCATTCCCATAGAGCCCTATGGGGCAGAAATGGGAATGGGGAAGGGCAATGGCGGAAGGGGGATTTACCGCCCCACCAACCTTGGAATGGGGCGGTAAATCCCCTTTCCGCCAAGGCGGTGCCGGTAATTTACCGGCATGGTCCAGGGTGCTAATAGCACCCTGGACCACCGCCTTCCGTGTAATGAGGCCCTATGTGTTGTTTGGGAAGCGATTTCACAATTGACATATTTTTAGACGAACTGCAAAACAGTGGCATCACTGTCCTGATCAAATTTAGGAGCATCTTAAATCCACAAAAGCATGTGGATATGTGGTGCTCCTCTGGCTTGGTATTCTTTTCTCCAAAGGAAGTGTTTAAAGTCTCTGAGGGGAGGAACAGTCTTATTACAAATAAAGTGTAGCATAGTAATGAAGCGATGATGGAAATATCTTGATACATTCTCAGGATCTAGAGAGCAGAGTTCACCTGGTGTTTTTATATCTATGTTTGTTTTATTTTTGTTTGCTATGTGTAGGAAATCATGTAAATCTTCCCATGCATATTCTGCACAACTTAATGTTACAAACAAAGTGGGTGGGCCCTGATTTCTGATCACATAGCATGCATCTCTGTGACGTCAGAAACAGTATTCCTTTGTACCACACATCTTTGCAAAAAGATTTGTAATACTTGACTGTAAAACTTCATCTTTTTCTTGCACGTTTTGTAATAATTGCATAGCTGACATATTTTGAAAATGGTTACCTGATTTTAATGTGTGTGTAACTCTGTAGCATAGAGTTGCTAGTTCACTTTCAAAGCGAAGGTGGAATATTTATTCCACGTTTTGTCTGAATCTGGGGTCATCAGAATACATTTGTAGAGAGCGATATTCTGATGCTGTTATCTATGTGTGTCTATCCTAGTACCTTGCTCCTTTTCCAGTAGGAAAGGGTAGCGGAAAGGCCCGTGCTTCTATACTTTTTTCCCATATGCTGATTTGAGATCGTTTGTTTTGTCGCATTTTGTACGTTTCAAGTGCATCATCTATAGTGCAGTATCTTTAGAGCGTAAAGGATACATTGTATAATGGTCTAAAATATTGGATTCTGTAGTAGGATTTAGAAGTTCAAATTGACCAGTTTCTGGTGACTCTTGAATTATTTAAATGGTTTCTCTTAGGTTTTCTTCAATGTTAATTTATTTTTAGTGTTGATTGTTGTTTTTTAGATATTGCAGGGATGTCTACCTTTATGTAACTCTACGAGTTGTTGCCAATTTATTTTGTCTTTTGTAGGTATGCCATTTACTAGGACAATTAAAGATTGATCTACTGGCCGTTGCACTCCTAGAGTGTGTACATTTTCTGTGAGATCTAATGGTTAATAAATTACTTTGCCATAAATTCCTTTGACTAATTCAGAGGGAAGTAATGTTGCTGTTTTTGGTTGGAGCCGTATTATTGCTTGGAATGGGTGCACTGTTTGAATTATGATGCTCTCATATACATTTAGCTGTTGCAGGGGTTTTGGTAGTGGGGATAATTCCAAGTTATTTATGATAGCACATGAAGGCGTTTGGTTGTTGTCTAGTTTTGTAATGCAGTAATTGCAAAGTATTAAGGGGTCAGTAATATCATATTTGTTTTCTGCTGTAAGGCAACACACGCACACATGGTTTGGTACTTCAGAAGAGGTACTTTTAAACTTTAGTATTTCTTTTTTGTATGTGTTTAATAGAAGGTTACTATTTGTACAGTAGGTGCTAGATTGTTGTACATCTATTTCATTTTGTAAGTGGCTTTCAATTCAAAATATTTTCTCTGGATATGGTCTATTTCTTCGAGTAGCTGTTTGGCTGTACCATGTAGAAGATTGTTATTTAAATTGGCTAGTGCTAAAGCAGGACTTTAGCATAGTAGAGTTGTTGGACTAGATTTCTCATAGTTGAATGATGTGTTGATATAATTTTGATATGAAGGAAGGTTCATTTGCAAATAGGTCCTGAAATGCATGCTAATGAATGCCCTTGTAGTCCTGTGTGTTTACTCACTGGACAGGTATCCATATTTTGTAGTAGTTTCATTTTGATTTTGTCTTTGCCTTTCACATACTGATTGAGGAACTGGCGTAAAGATTTGAAAGCTTTTTTGGCAATGTTACACATTGACGTGCACAACCATTTGTATACTGGACATTCTGGTTCAGTCGAATGGAGAGGTGATACTGAGTTTTCTGGGGACATTTTTGTAAGCAGCATTTCTTGTTGCATTACGCTATTATTAAGTTTTTCATACCCTCGTCCACTGCTATGTATGGCAATTGGGTTTGTTTGCTTTTGTTTATATGCTTCTTCATTAAAATATGGGTCTGTGGTGTGACTCCATTCACCTCCACAGATGTTTAAGAAGCTATTTTTAGTGATATTCCGTTTATTGAGAAGTCTTTTTTTGTAATTTAGTAGTTAGTTTTGTTAGTGGTTTCATCCTGTTTAAAACTAAAATAAATAACTTCCCTTTGAGAAGGATTGTACTGTCTACGAGAGCTTCTAAGATTAATTTCTACGGTAGATTTTAAGGGTTGTGCATGATTTCTCTCCTCTTTTTAAAAGTTTCTGAAGGACTCTGTGGTGGAACATTTTTTGTAAAACATTTTTTTGCTATGCTTACTTACCACTATCTCAAGATTTATAGGTCCAGTGTTAGCAGTAGTGGTAGCTGAAGTCTTGGTACTCACTTTCTGTTTGGTTTTACATTTTGATAGAGGAGGGAAAGTTTCTGTAGTGGAAGCTTGTTTTGTTTTGCTTAATGACTGTATTAGCTGTTTTGTTTGAACTGTTTGTTCAAAAGCTGCTAGAGATGGATGCTTATTTTGGGAACTATTATTTTGATTTGCTCTACTTCTTTGTTGCTATCTACAGAGTTGCTTTTTAGTATGCATTCTTTGGGGTCTGTTGGAGAAAAAAAGAAAGTGTGGGTTTTGCTGTTGTGCAGTGTATACATGCTTTGTGGATGAGTGTTTGAGTATTATGGTAAGTATGATTGTGGAGGTGTGTGATTGTGCAATGGGCAGGTACATAAAGTTGGCAAGGCTATTCTTGTATTTGCGTGTTACTATACTGGGCATCAGATGAGCAAATAAAGTATGCAACTGGTAAGGCGAAGCACTAATACTACATCTAATGGTAAAGGGTTAATATATTTGTTTCTTCTACAACAGTAAAATGCTAGTGTGTTTCAGTAACAGTTAAAACATTATGCTAGTTTTGTACTTACTTTTTCGTACTTCAGACACTGCTGCTTTTCACGAGAGTGGGGTTCACTGAAAGGGTAAAAGAAAGAAGTTAGTGCATATGTGTGGTTATAGCAGTTATGTTAATGTATACATTGTTTTGCACTATTTATTGCCTATGTGCATCCTGTATATTTTATTTAGAATCTGTTAGTTGAATATGTTTTTCGAATGAGTCTTATAGTAAACGTAAAGAGCACAGTTGTTTTTTTAATGTTATGTTAATGGATGTTAAGAGATAGAAGAAATAATCATATTCATTTAGTGCTATTTTTGCAGGGTAAATGGCAGAGATTGTACATAAAAGCATTTAATGTATGCCTTTGAGAAGTTGTGGGTAATAAAGCAGAAGGATGGTGTTGTTTAATCACAGAGCTTTTCTAATGATATTGGGCCTTATTACGAGTCCGGTGGTAACCGCAGCAGTAAAACCGCCTGGTTACCGCCGGACTCGTATTACCATTCCGCCTCCGTGACTCCCGGAAATACCAGGGCATTACGACCCTGGTGTCCTGGGAATCCCGGAGGCGGAATGGTGTAAATCCCCATTCCCATTGAGTCCGATAGGACTCAATGGGAATGGGGAAGTGGAAACACCGGCACCATCTCGTGATGGTGCTGGTGTTTCCATGTCCGCCTGCAGGCGGGAGGTGTTCAACCTGCCAGGTCAGACCTGGCGGGAAGATCACCTCCCCCTGCAGGACTCGGGATCGGGAGGTCCGGAATTAACAGTGGCGGTGGGTTTACTGCCACTGTTAATTCCGGACCGCCCGACCTGTAATGAGGCCCATTGTCTGTGTGTGTGCTTGAATGAAGATGTATGTACTCATCCTGCTTGCGTATAATTTTATAACAACCTGGACAGTCTTTTTCATAATTATACTGTTATTTTTCACATCTTATAATATGAAACAATATTTTTTTGTATAGGTGTGTTGTATAAACAAAAACTTGGAGAGCTGAAAGCTTTGGAAGTGACACTTCATCATAGCAGATGGGAGAAATGACTGTAAGTTAATTTTAAATTAAACACTGAGAGGTTTCTAAGTCGCGGACCCGGGGATCGAATCTGTGTTGCTTCGTGTCGCCTTGCTTTCAATGCACGCACGTTGCCACTGAGCTATGTTCTCGGGATGTACTGTATTTCTAGAAGAGGTGTACATGAACTATGTAGAACATATTCATACCTGTAGTTTGTGTTCATGCATGTGGATGTATATGAATCTGCAAGTGGAAATCTTGGAACGTTTTATAGTAGTTGTTGCTGTAGGTCCTTTGCAGTGACAGCAGAATTGTACAGAGAGTGATCAATAGTACATCTAAAGTGCTGATCTGTGATGACAGAGTTAGATGTAGAGTTCTTGGATGTGATTGGTGAATGATTGTGTGACTGTTTTAGTGTTACTTGCACGCTCTGCGGACAGCACAGCTGTTTGCAGACAGGACATGCTACATCCGGGGTTTCCCAGCATGAAGTGGGAGTGTATTTTGAGGATTAGCCAATCAGGTGTTGAGGTTCTGCTTCATATTGAAAGAGGCTGTGTGTAGTGAAGATGGCGGAGGTTCAGAAAGTCAGGGTTTTGGTGGTTGGAGATATGTTTGTGAATGGTTTGAAGCAGTATGCAAAATCTAGGAATGTGGCTTACCATTTTGACACAAAAAGAGTGGATGTGGTCTGGTACACTGTGCCTGATTTGAATTTGCAGGTAATTCTACTAGTTTGTCAGAATGTGGCTAGGTTTCACAGTCCACATGTAGTTGTGCTACACTGTGGTGCTGTGCATTTGGGCTATGTCAGTAGCCCTACTTTGTTGCAAGATTTGCAAAATTTGGTTCTGGCAATCATGAAAGTCCTTCCGAATGCGAAGGTTATTTTTTCTGGGTTGACACCTAGAGCAAAATGGAACAATACATCTGTTTTTTGTCCTCAGAAAAATGTTGCTAGGTGCTTAGTCAATCAAGGCATGTTCGGTTTTATGATTAGATCGGGCATGTTGTTTTGGACAATGACAACATTGACTCTGGTAATGTCGATTACTTTAAGGAAGATGGCATTTCTTTATCTATTATGGAAAATGCCATGCTGTTTTGGAACTAAAGGGTTGCTTTGGAGAAGCTAATATGAAGATTTTTGGAGGAAAATAATAAAGGAAAAAAATAAAAAAAATAGAAAATAAAAGGTGTTTCTGAAGCATCTGCAAACCCCTGACCCCAAAAAACGGCTCTTTTCAGAGCCACCCTCAAAGGGAAATGGGGCACACTATTTAATGTTTCATCCCCTACGCACAGATGTTTCGATTTGTCCACAGACATTGTGGTTGTCCAAGGACAGCACATATTACATACAGGGATTTTGGGGTTGAGTGGCATGCAAATGAAACTGAGTAGAGCAAGGGACTGATCAATAAGGTTTACTGGGTGTGCTGTGTAAGGAGAGAGTTTGTCAGTAGGTCTTTTTCCTGATAGAAGAGCAGATAGCTATGGCTGTGCATTTCAGAAAGCAGATTGTTTGGATTTTGAGAGATTTGTGGATAAATTGGTTGGAGTTGCATGCAGATCGCTGTAGAGTGGCTGCACATCTTGGATTCTCTCATGTGGAAGTGCGCTGGCATGGAGTGCGTGGAATGAAGTGGGTGGATTTGGTACCTCTCTGTGCTACTTTGGTGACACAGCGTCATCCGGAGATTATTAATATTCATTGTGGAGGGAACAGTTTAGGACATGTCTCTGGAATCTCTTTGCAATTTGCAATGAAATAAGGTCTTGGGAAAGTCATGGACATGTATCCAAACTCCAGAGTAATCTTTCTCCCTATTGCGCAGAGACAAATGTGGCTGTGTTCTTTTTCAATTGGTCCACAAATGGAGAAAGCAAGGTGCAATGTTAATAAGGCTGTTTGTGCCTTTTTGAGAGATGTTGGTATGCCTTCTTTTCTGAATGAAAACATTATGTTTTGTAGCACAAGCATTTTTCACAGAGATGGAGTACATCTTACTTATGCCGGCAATCAGGTTTTTTCTGCAAAATATACAAAATGCATTGCAATCTTTTTTGGAATTAGAGCAATCCATTTTGCAGTAGGTGTTGACCATTTGAAGTTTTCGAAACACAAAAAAAACACAAAAAAAACACAAAAAGGTTCTTTTTAGAGCCACCACTTCCTCCCAGGGAAAAGTGCAGTGGTTGTGACAGGGTAGCACTGCACAGATTTTAGGTGTTCGCGGACTGTTCGCGGACATCTAAGAAGAACACAGGGCCCTGCACTATTTATTTGTGACTTCTATTTTTAAACTGTAAAAAGTGGCTCTGAAAAGAGCCTTTGTTTGTTTTTTTGTTTTTTTGAAAATATTTTTTTGAATTTTTTAAACGCGACACAGAAGGAAAAGAGGGGAAAGGAGGCGGAGGAAGGGACACCAGCCACATGGATAAGAATGGGCAGGTGGAGAGAGGAAGATGTATGGAGGGCCTTATTTAGGTAGTGGGCAGTCCTTCTCATGCTCCTTGACCGCAGTCCCGAAAGCAGTTCGAAGGTTCTCCCCCATGCAGAGTACTGCGTTGCAGTACATGCATAATATTGTGACCCTCGAAAGGTAAGGGTCAACAGCATCATGAATGGCATGTGAGGCAGCTGGAGGGATGCACTGTCCCACAGGAGAATCTTTTGTGGTGACAGGAGCAGAATCGTAGGATGCTGTGGAGGAACTCAACCTACCACCTTTATCGCAAGGTTAAACCTTACGAATAGCCCCACCATGGAATGACTTTAGGTGTTGCTTCATTGATGCAGTTCCAAAGCTATACAAACCAGGCCTGCCACAACTCAGCACATTACCTTGTTTGCATGATCTTTTGACTTTCCATCAACGGTGGTAAATAGCCGCCACACCCAAGACTCATGATGAGTGCTAGTATTAGGGACTTCCACTAACTCATCCTCTTCATCCTCTTCATCCATCTCCTCTGCATCCTAACGCCTGTTACCCTCTGCAGGCCCTTGGGGACGTGGCGGTAGTGGAGGGGGTCTGGGTGCTGATGCAGAGGCAGTAGCAGCAGAAGCAATTTGTGATGCCATCTGGAAGGTTAATAACCAGGAACTAGGAAGCAGGAACCAAGAACGGTAACTTGCACAATTGTCCTGTTGTAAATCTTGGAAATCCAAAAGCAGAATGAGGTTCAGCTCTGGGGTGTGGCCTTTTATAGGGGTGCTGGGGCACGCTTCGCGGACACTCACGTTGGTCGTGGACACATCAAACAACAAGAAAGGGCTCAAAAAGTTCCAAAAAGTATCTAGATCGGCAGGGACATTGGGCCTCATTACGACCCTGGCGGAAAGGGGTTTACGCCAGCGCTAACAGCGCCGACCCCTTCCGCCTTACTACGAGTTCCCTTAGCGCCATGGTGATTTTAACGCCTGCTTTTTGCAGGCGTTAAAATCCATGGCGCTAAGGGACCATGGAGTTAATTACACCACTGTAATTTACGGTGGCGTAATTAACGCCTTCCCCACTCCCATTATGCCCTATGGGGCAAGAATGGGAATGGGGAAGGGTAAAATGGGGATTGGGGACTTACCGCCCCGCCAAGGTCGGAATGGGGCGGTAAGTCCGCCAACCACCATGGCGGAGTTGGCAGCTTAGCGCCATGGACCATGGTGCTTGTAGCGCCATGGTCCTCCGCCATGGTCGTAATGAGGCCCATTGTCTTGGACATGTGCAATGTTGAATTTGTACTGTAAAATACCTTGGATTGCTCAAAAAAGCACTTTTGAAAGGTTTAGGGGCCCGGACAGTGTCCGCAAATAAGGACAGACTCTCAGCATGGGTACAGTCACATGATGACGTTGCGGATACATTCGCAAATGGGACAGCTGTCCGCAGGACACCAAATGAGCAGTGGCGGTTGTGCGCATGCGTGCGGGTGTTCTACGGACAGTGTTCGGTTCCCCAAACTAATTAAAAGTGCAACACACATGCAGCGGTCAGTTTCAGAGAGGCACGATGTTCGTAGGACCCAAGTGTGTGATGCGCATGTGCGTGGATGTTCTACGAACAATGTTGAACTCCCCGAATAAAATAAATGTGCGTCACAACTTTGCAGACAGGCGGACGGGATATATGTTCTACGGATATATTCATTCTGGTTGGGGACATTACGCACAGCGGGGGTGTTATTAGGACACCCCTATTTTGGGTGAGTGCGGACAAGCGGACATCTTGTGTGTTCTAAGAACATCTCCATTTTAATTACGAACAGTACAAACAGGTATAGTGTCCTTAGGATGCCCCCATTTTGGTCAATTGTGGACATAATGGACACCCGCGCTGTTCGCGGACACCCTAACTGCCTTTTAAAAAACAAAAATAATACACGGGTATATACTAAGAACACATTTAAAATGTTATTATTGTTTTACAGTAGAAAAATTAGGAAAGAGCGGGGGAAGCAGAAACTGAAACAAATACAGGGGAATTAGTTGTTTGAACATGATGTGTGGGAGGGGAAGAAGGGATGGCAGTTTCATCATACCATTTGTCTTGGTGGGGAGGCTTTGGGGATAGATGGCTGGGACATGGAGAGGGGGAACAGGTACATGTGGCACAGTGGTATTTAATGTTTTCTTTAATGTGGTCCACAATACACTCTTTTAGTTGATTGAAGTTTTGTAGTAATATATCCATTTTCAGTTCCATTCGTTTGAGAGGATCTTCTATTACCTCTTGTGGTATATTAGTTTTATTGGTTGCCTGGTCTGTTAAAAAGAAAATTAGTTAAGTACATGTAAAGTAATGGTTATTAATTGGCTTATATAGAGAAATGTTGTGTCTACCATTATTATCACTCTCTTCACTCACCTCGTCTCATGGGAAATTCTCTTCCAGCCATTCCAAAGTACTGGACATTTCTGTGTTTAAAAAACAAAAATAGTTTTAGTGTACATAATACAGAAAATGTATAAGTATATGAAATAAATGTACTATACTTACTAGTTTTTGACAAACGTTTGCTTTTACTGGTGTGTAAGTATGCTCTTGCTTTTTGCTGTGCAGTTTCTGTGAGGTAATTCAGTTGGAGGCATATTTATTTTGTTTTGGTATATTCCATTATATTGGAAATCAACTTCAGTGGATGGTTGGTGTCTTACATATACAGTTTCCATGTTTTATTTATTATTAAATGTAATGTATTTATGTGGTGCTTTTTGAATATTTTTGTGTGTTTTTATTGTATGATAAAATTATGGAAGATACCCTCTAAGTTTTTGGATAGTGCTGATGGTGACATCAAAATCACTAGCAGAGCTGGGATTTTAGTATTTTCTATGTTATATAAATGTAAGGTAGGGGAGTCTTAGTAAACATTTGTCACATTTCCATTATCTATATTTATATTTAGTGAATAAAAACGTTGTTAAAGGGACGTTATGGTTAAGTTGTGCTACTAAAAACCGATGAAATTCAGTGAAAAAAAAGTTGTTAAAGGCATGTTATGGTTCGAAGTAAAACCGAAAAACCCCAGAAATTCGAATTTATGGTAAGCTAAGCAACCATAACTCGCACCACCACTGTGCACTGCTAAGAGTAACATCCAGGACATCAAAGATGACATCACAATTATCATTGATGACATCACTGATGACATCACATGTCTAGCCCCTTTGTCTTTGTTCACTGCCATAGCTAGGCCAGATGGTTTTATTTACTGACAGTCAGAAACTTAACTTTCAAAAGGTATTACATTTATAGATATTGCTATTCTCACATGTTCTTATACTACTTTCCTTAGAATTGAATCGCATCTTATGATGTACATATATAGAGGAAGAAGCAGGCTTGAAACACAGCAATCATTTTTGTGCGTGAATACAATCATGTAGATTATACACAGTTGCTAATGATACTGCCTCTTGTTTGCTTACTTTAATCTCCATGTATAAGCCCCATATTTGTATGCATTGTAGTCTATTTATGTTTTGTGTGTATTAGTAGAAATATGTAGTAAGTGATGCATTATTAGCTACTTAGTAAATGTTTCACAGTACAGAAAAGTCTCATACAGAATCATTCACAGTTTTATTATATAACTTTGGAAAATTACAAATATAGCACCTCTGCGGTGTATGCTACAGCCAATACCTACATTGCTCTATGAGTAGGTTGCTGTACTAGAAAGAACACTGCAATGGAACGTTCTTTAGAACACTACATTGTGTAATGAAGTATGTAGTTATTACACATTTACCGATAATCCCTGATACTTTTTTGCCAACATTACATTCACAACCGCTTGTATGAAAAGTTAATGCACATGTGATGTCATCAGTGATGTCATCAATGATATTTGTGAAGTAATCGTTGATGTCCTGGATGTTAGTCTTAGCAGTGCTGGTGGCGCGAGTTATGGTTGCTTAGCTTACGATACCTTGTGAATTTCTGGGGTTTTCCGGTTTTACTTTGAACCATAATGTCCCTTTAACGTTTTTTTCACTGAATTTCATAGGTTTTTAGTAGCACAACTTAACCACAACGTCCCTTTAACAACGTTTTTTTCACTGAATATATACCATGCGCTGTACAGGAATTATTTCATTTTATCATTACTTCGTTGCATCTTGCACTTTATAATGACTGATGCACCTGATCATGATTGATGTATTTTATCAAATGAGAAAAGTCCCCGATTTTAGATCTATGCACTATGCACTTTACAGAAACATTTACATCTCATCATCATTTCTCTGCACTATGCACTTTATAATGTTTAATGTACCTTAGTAAGATTGAGGCACTTCACCATGCTAGTTGCACAAGGCATTTGAAAGTGTTTGATATATTCTAACAGGCTATTGTGCTCTACACACTTGGAAGTGGCCAGTGCACTCCGATGATTGCTTGTATATCCAATAGTGGTGAACGTATTGGCACTTTAGCAATAGACAGGGAGTTTCACTGCTGGGGGCGGCATACAGTATGTATTACGAGCCGTCCGAGGCAATTGACAATGTGATCTGCGTCCCATCAAACAATTAATATAATCTGTTTTGGAGATGTTTTGGCATTAATGTGATCACACGGAGCACCGTTTGAGCAATCAAACTAACTGCAATGTTGATGACCTGTGAACAATGTGAATGTTCACTGCAGGTTCTAAATGTCACACAGGACACACGACTAACAGCTGTGAGGCAATTATGCACACATACGGCATGGAGGGGCTCCATGGACAGACGCTCACTAATAGGGGCAAGTCACGGCGGATAAACAGCGGGAGCTTAACAGACGATAATTCTGCATTAATTCATATAGAAAGTAAACTCACATGAATCACTTATGGGGATAAGAGTAGGTATTTCCATGCAGTTGTTACCTTGCTAATACAGTGGCTTTAACAGTCAAACATGTCCACCTTCAACTTGCTCCAGGCAGGTGTACTCTCCAATGGAGTCCCTCATCTGTTTCGGCAGAAATGGTCGCCGCTTGCTCTGTACCACTGTTTTAAAACTCTGTGGTTTGAAGGGGACGCATTGTTGTGACCAAGCAGCGAGGAAAGCGGTGAAACGCGTTAACGTTCCCAACGCGCACATTATTCTTTGCACTTTGGGAGAGCCTAATGTTAATGGCTTTTTAACTTGTTTGTGCCATTTGCAAGGCATCAATAAAGACTGGATTTTACTTTGACTTGGATGTCCGGACTTTGTTTATACTGGAGAAGTGAAGAGTGCTACTCATCCTGTCTGATCTTATCAGTGTGAAGAAAAAAGGGATAGTGGCTTTCACTTCCAAAATATTTTTTCTGGATATAGTCAATTTCTTCAAGTAGGTCTTTTGCTGTACCATGTAGAAGAATGTTATTTAAATTTGCTAGTGCTAAAGCAGGACTTTTAGCATAGTACAGTTTATAGACTAGATTTCTTATAGTTGAATGATGTGTTGATATCCTTTTGATATCATGTAAGGTGGTTTTACAAGTAGGTCCTGTAATGCAGGCCAATGAATGTCCTTGTAGTCCTGTGTACTTGCGCACTGGACAGGCATCCATATTTTACAGTAGTTTAATTTTGATTTTGTCTTTGCTTTTTACATATTGATTGAGGAATTGGAGTAAAGACTTGAAAAATTTTTTGGGAATGTTACACATTGACGTGCATGGCCATTTGTACACTAGATGTTCTGATTCAGATGAATGGAGGGGTAATTCTAAGTTTTCAGGACATATTTTTGTAAGGAGTACTTCTTGTTCCATTATGGTATTATTCACTTTCTGATAACCTCGACCACTGCTATGTATGGCAATTGTAATTGTTTGCTTTTGTTTGTACGCTTCTTCATTAAAGTATGGTTCTATGCTCGTAGTGTGATTCCATTCACCTCCGCATATACTTAAGAAGTTCTTTCTGTTGACATTTCGTTTGTTGAGAAGTCTTTTTTGTAATTTAGTTATTAGTTTTGTTAGGGGTTTCATTTTGTTTAACACTAAATAAATAACTTTCTTTTGAGAAGAATTGCACTGTTTATCAACGTTTCTAAGATTAATATCCTACGATAGGTTTTAAGGCGTGAACCTGGTTTCTCTCCTGTTTATAAGATTTGAAGATTTTGAAGGCCTCTGTGACGGAACATTTTGGCTAAAATACTTTTCTTGGTATGCTTACTGTGAACTTTATCAAGATTTATAGAAGCAGTTTTATCTGTAGTGATAGCTGATTTTTTGTTAATTGTTTTCTGTTTTTTTTACATTTTGATAGAGGAGGCAAAGTTTTTCCACTTGAAACTTCTTTATTTTCACTAAATGACTGTATTATCTGTTTTATTTCAACTTCTTTTACAAATTCCGCTAGATATGGATGCTTATGTTGGACACTTTTATTTTCATTTGCTCTACTTTTGCGTTGCTTTCTACAGACTTGACTTTTGGTAGGCATTCTTTAGGGTCTGTTGAAAAAAATAAAGAAGGTATGGGTTGGGGTGTTCTGCAATGTATGTGTGCTGTGTGCATGAGTGTTTGAGTAAGATGATAAAGATGTATGTAATGGTGTGTGATTGTGCATTCGGAACTACAACTAGTAGGGATGGATATTCTTGAATTTATATGCTACTAAACTGGGGTTCAGATGACAGAAAAAAGTAAGCTAGTGGTGTGGAGAAGTACAAATAGTAAATCTAATGTATACAATTAAAACAGTTGTTTGTTCTATAATATCCAAATTGTAGCGGTTGAGTTGGGTAATTTGTTTGTCCAAAAATAGGAATTTGTGGGCCATTCTGTCTGTAAATCACTGTTTAAGACATGGGGATTTTTGGACAGAGTGGTGCACAATCTCTATTTTTAGGCACAGAAATAGCATGAATTAACTTTACAGTGTGTTTCAGTAATAATACAAATATTATTGTGATATTCTACTTACTTTTTTAAAAAAATGAACAGGTTAATTCTTAGTTCTTCTTTGTTCTTCAAATTCAGTTGCTTCTTTTCAGGAGAATGGTCTTCACTGCAATTGTAAAAGAAACAAATTAGTAATTTTGTTTGTATATAGCACTGTTTTTAATTTAGACATTGATTTTTTTTATTGAAATCCTCAGCGCCTTCCTCAAAACCTATAAAACTATCTTATTTACATAAGATACGTCGCACAAGTTCAATACACATGATATGTTCTTAATGAACAAATTGTAGTGTAATGACTAACTTTAGCAAACAAAATATCTTTACTATGTTTGTGAAATTCATAATGTACCACTGAATACCACTATTTCTGTAACTAAGCTCTTACAGGTAATAGTGTCTCAATGTCATGCTTACATTAAAGTAATTGAATAAATAAAGAAATAAAACAAAATTATTAAGTCAGTTTGAAAATGTGTTCATGTATTGTATAGAAAATATGCATACCTGTAGTTTGTGTTCATGCATTTGGATATGCATGGAGCTGCAAGTAGAAATCTTGGAGACTTGTACAGTATTTCTTGTAGATGGTGCTTGCCAATGATATGACACTTGTACTCAGAGAGATTCACAGTACATTTGCAGTGCTGATCTATGATGATGCAGTTAGATGTAGAGGTCTTGAATGTGATTGGTGGATGGTCATGTGACTTCTTAGCTACATCCAATGAGGGAATGGCACAGAAAGTGAAGTGGAAATGGTAGAAGGGCTGTTCATGTTACGATATGTCCGTGGACATGGCGGTAGTTCGCGGACATCGGGTGTTACATCCGGGGTTTTTTGGGTTCAGAAGTCATGCACATGAGAATGAGCACTGAACGGGATTGGTCAGGAAAGTTTAGTGGGTGTGTTGTGCCAGGAGAGAGTTTCTCAGATACTCTTTATGCTGAGAGAAAAACAGATAGCTATGGTTGTGTGTTTCAGAAAACAGATTGTTTGGATTTTGGGAGATTCATGGATACATTGGTTGAAGGTGCATGCAGAAAGCTGTGCAGTAGCTGTAGATCTTGGATTTCTACATGTGGAAGTACACTGGCATGGAGTACGTGGAATGAAGTGGTTGGACTTGCTACCTCTTTGTGAAAGTTTGGAGACAGAACAACATCCAGACAAAATTGTAATTCATTGTGGAGGGAACTGTTTAGGACATGTGTCTGGAATTTCCTTGCAATTTTCTATGAAAGAAGAACTTGGGAAGATCATAGACATGTTCCCTAATTCTCAAGTAATATCTTCACGGATTGCACAGAGACAAATGTGGCTCTGTTCTTCTTCATTTGGTCCACAACTGGAAAAAGCAAAGTGCAATGTTAATAAGGCTTTTTGTGCCTTTCTAAGATATTTTGGCATGTCCTCTTTTCACAATGAAAATATTATGTTTCGTAGTACATACATTTTTCGCAGAGATGGAGTCCATCTTACTTATGCTGGCAATCAGATTTTTTTGAGAAATATACAAAACGCATTACAACCTTTTTTAGAATTACATCATCCATTTTGAAGTAGGTATTAAGTATTTATAATTTTTGACATACAAACACCTCCCAAAGGCTCTTTTCAGAGCCACCACTTCCTACCAGAGAAAATTGCAATGGTTATGATAGGGTAGCAACCCAATTTTTTAGATGTCCGCGGACTGTCCATGGACTTCTAAAAAATACAAAGGGCCCTGCTTCATTTATTTTCACTTCTATTTTTTGACTGTGAAAGGCGGCTCTGAAAAGAGCCTTATTTTTTTTGATTTTTGTAATTTTGTATTTTTTTTTGTTTTTTATACACGACACACTAGGAGAGGAGGGGAAAGGCGGGTAAAGGGGGGGACACCAACCACAGGGATAAGAAAGGGCGAGCTGAGAGAGGAAGATGTAGAGTGGGTTTTATTTGGGTAGTGAGCAGGTCTTCTCATGCTCTGAGACGATAGTTTCAAAAGCACTGCGAAGTCGCTCCCCCCTGCAGAATACTGTGTCACAGTACATACATACAACAGTGACTCTCGAAAGGTAAGGGTCATCAGAATTCTGTATGGCCTGTGAGGCAGCTTGAGGATGACACTGTCCCACAGAGGTGGACCTTGTGGTGACAGGATCAGAAACAGAGGATGAAGTAGAGGAAATCAACCTACTACGTTTTTCGCAAGGTACAACCTTGCGAATAGCCCCAGAGTGAAATGACCTTAGGTGTCACTTCATGGTAGTGGTCCCAAAGCTGTACAAACCATGCCTCATGCGACTGAGTATCATTTTTCACTCATTGCAGGTGACACGGTTCGCACGAGCCTTAGGACCATTCCCATGAATGGTAAATAACCGCCACACCCAAGACTCACGCCTAGTGCGGGTAGTAGGGATTTCCTCTACCTCATTCTCCTCATCCTCTTCTTCCTCCTCTGCATCCTCACTCCTGTTCCCCTCTTCAGGCCCTTGGGGAGGTGGTGGTGGTGGAGGGGGTGGGGGTGGTGCTGAGGCAGACACAGCACCAGGTGGCAGCAGTGGAGCCATCAGGTTGAAGATGGAAATCTGCAGGTTGCAGCAAAAATCTCTGTGCTCTGTAGTATAGCCAGAAACACAATGAGAATAAGCTCTAGGGCGTGGACTTTTATAGGGGTGCTTGTGCCCGGTCCGCAGACATGCGCACTGTCCTCGGACAGATCTAACACAAAAAAAGGTTCAAAAGGTTTCAAAAAGTATGTATAAACTTATAATTAGTATGTGGGACTTGTGCTATGGTGAGTTTTTATTGGAAAATATTGTGGATTACTTGAAAATGTACTTTTAAATTGTTCGAGGACACGAACAGTGTCCGCATTCAGAACACGCGATCAGCGTGGGCGCGGTCACATGGTCGCTTCGGAAGCGGCTGTCCGCAGGACACCGAATGCACGGGCATTGGTTTGCGCATGCGCGTTGATGTTCTACGGACACTGTTCGGGTCCTGAAGTAATTAAAAGTGCGTCAGACGTCAAACAAACAGTTACGGACAGGGGTTTGTTCTTAGAACAGTGTCAACTTGCTTGCGAACAATACGGATAGAAATAGCGTCCACAGACACCTCCATTTTCATTTCTTTACGAACATTTCAGGACACCGCGTGTGTTCTTATAACAGTTTCAACCTGCTAACGAACAGTACAGACAGGTATAGTGTTCTTCCGGACACCTCCATTTTCGTTAATTTACGAACATTTCAGAACACCAATTGTGTTCTTAGAACAGTTTCAACTTGCTAATGAACAGTACGGACAGGTATAGTGTTCTTCAGTACACCTCCATTTTCGATAATTTACGAACATTTCAGGACACTGCGTGTGTTCTTAGGACAGTTTCAACTTGCTAGCGAACATTATGGACAGGTATAGTGTTCTTCAGGACACCTCCATTTTTGTTTAATTACGAACATTTCAAGACACCAATTGTGTTCTCTGAACATTTTCAACTTGCTAGCGAACAGTACAGACAGGTATAGTGTTCTTCAGGACAGCTCCATTTTCGTTTATTTACGAACATTTCAGAACACCTGCTCTGTCCGCCGACACCTACATTGTTTTTTGTTTTTTTTAAAACGGAAACTAATTACAACTTAATATAACAATTTAACTTTATTTAACATATATTAATAATTTATGACAGAGAAGGTGAGGCAGAAACGGAAACAAAAACAGGAGAATTAGGGGTGTCAACATGATTGGTATCAGGTGAAGAAGGGATGGAAGTCTCATCAAAACGTTTTTGGTTATGGAGAGGGTTTGGGGATAATTGACTGGGATATGGTGAGGGGGGACAAGTACATGTGGGCAATGGTATGATGTTTTTGTTTTTAAAAGGATCTTCAACAAAATTTTTCAAATTATTAAAATTGGTCAACAATAAATCAATTTTTTCTTTTATGCTGTCAAGCGTGTTTTCCATAACAGCTTCTTCAGAGGTATTTTCTATTTTGGTATGCTCTGTACAAACAATATATATATATGCTAAATGTATATAAAATAATAATAATTAAATGGTTTATATTGTAAAGTGTTTACCATTAGTTTCACTTTTATCTAATACAGAAAGTTTATAAATATATGAGTAAAATGAAGTACACTTACTATTTCAGGTAAAATATGTTCTAAGTTCTGTGTAGGTCTGGTGTTGTTCTTAGTTCTGTAGTGTCTGTGAGGTAATTATGTTGGAAGCCAATTTATCTTCTTCTGGTATATTCCATTTTAGAACATATTGTATTTAAATGAATGGTTAGTGTGTTACATATATGGGTTACATTTCTTATGTATTACTACATATAATGTGTATCTGTGTTGCTTTTTGAATTTGTTAAATGTTCCTATGTTATGATGTAACAATCAAACATACCCCCCCAGAGTTTTTAGGTAGTGGTACTGTTCTCCGAACATGTCCGCAGACATTAAAATAGTTCGCTGACATCAACTTCATTAGAAGAGGTTCAGTATGTTCCATATTACATGTACATAAAGTCAAAGTTATTATTGTTAAGTTGTGCTACTAAAAACCTATGAAATTCAGTGAAAAAACTTTGTTAAAGGGACGTTATGGTTAAGTTGCGCTACTAAAAACCTATGAAATTCAGTGAAAAAAACTTTGTTAAAGGGACGTTATGGTTAAGTTGCGCTACTAAAAACCTATGAAATTCAGTGAAAAAACTTTGTTAAAGGGACGTTATGTTTCCAAGTAAAACCAAAAAACCCTTGAAATTCGCCAGTTATGGTAAGCTAAGCAACCAAAACTCGCGCCACCACCGTGCACTGCTAAGACTAACACCCAGGACATCAAAGATGACATCACAAATATCATTGATGACATCACTGATGACATCACATGTGTATGTACTTCTCATGAAGTATGTGTAGAAGGGATTCCTCATATGTTGCGAAAAAAGTGTCAAGAATCATTGCAAGAAATATACCCTAATAAGTGCATTGAACGATGCATTGATATACATAGCATCCTATTATGGGGTTCTATCTAGTATACTAAGCTACTCATACAGAAACATAACATTGTGTGCAGCGTACAAGATGAAGGTATGCTATTCGTAATGTTAATATGTTGAATAATGAAATGATAATTGTTTTCTTAATAGATTTTTGTGTACTGTGAAATATGTAATAAGTAGCTAATAAAACCCATGTATTACATAATTGCATTACTATAGACAAAACACAAAGACACAAGAACACATACCAATATGGGTATATACAGGGAAAGTGAAGTTAGCAAAAAAGCACAAGTAGTAGCAGAAACAATTCATAACTTAACTGATTAGTTTCATGCAAATAAATGATTGCTCTGTTTCAAAGCTGCTATTTACCCTATGTATATGTATCACTTGATGTGATTGGACCCTAAGGAAAGTAGTGTGAGTACAATGTATACAAATATGACCATATACAGGGAAAGTACAGCCATAAAAAAAAAACAACAGAACTATCAGAAAGTGCTCATAAGTCTAGTGATTATCTTTATGCACAAAAAGGATTGCTGTCTTTCAAGCTTGTGTTTTCCCATATGTATATGTTTCATATGATGTGACTGTACTCTAAGGGAATTACTGTAAGAACCTACTAGAAGGATACGTCTACAAATAAAATAAAATTCTTAGTTTCTGACTGTTACTGAAGAAAACCATGTGGCCTAGATATGTCAGCAAAAGAAAAAATAGTGAGCCAGACATGTGATGTCATCAGTGATGTCATCAATGACATTTGTGATGTCATCTTTGATGTCCTGGGTGTTAGTCTTAGCAGTGCACGGTGGTGGCGCGAGTTATGGTTGCTTAGCTTACCATAACTGGCGAATTTCAAGGGTTTTTCGGTTTTACTTGGAACCATAACGTCCCTTTAACAAAGTTTTTTCACTGAATTTCATAGGTTTTTAGTAGCGCAACTTAACCATAACGTCCCTTTAACAAAGTTTTTTTCACTGAATTTCATAGGTTTTTAGTAGCGCAACTTAACCATAACATCCCTTTAACAAAGTTTTTTCACTGAATTTCATAGTTTTTTAGTAGCACAACTTGACAATAATGACTTTGACTTTATATACATGTCATATGGAACTGACTAGATCTCTTCTTATGAACTTGATGTCCGCGAACTTATTTAATGTTCGCGGACATGTTCGGAGAACAGTACCACCACCTAAAAACTCTCGGGAGGTATGATATGTAATAGTTATATCATAACATAGGAACATTTAACAAATTCACAAAGCAGCACACATACAAAGTATATGTAGTAATACTTAAAAAATGTTACCCATATATGTAACACACTAACCATTCATGTAAATACAATATGTTTTAAAATGGAATATACCAAAAGAAGATAAAGTGGCTTCCACCATAATTACCTCACAGACGCTCCACAACCAACAGCAAGACCAGACGTATACACTACTGATTACATATCTCACCAGACATAGTAAGTGCACTTCTTTTTACTCATATATTTATAAACTTTCTATATAAGAAAAAAAAAAATATATATTACTTCTTTGTTTTCTCACAGAAATGTGTAGTACTCTGGACTGGCTATAGGACCATTTTCCACGAGACGAAATGTTAGAAGATAGTCCACCTAATGGTACACACTTTACTGTATAAACCAATTGATAAATATTATTTTGTATACATTCAACATATACATTTTTTTTACAGATCCTACAAAAATTGCAACTTCCAAAGAAAAAGAAGTGGTGGATAACACTCTTGAACACATTACCCACAAATGGACCAACTTATGGCAAATTTTATGGATTTAAAGGACTTTGTGGAAGATCACCTAATACCACCAACAACATACCATTGTCCCACCTGTACTTGTCCCCCCTCACCATATCCCATTCATTTATCCCCAAACTCTCTCCATGGACCACAACGTTTTGATGAGATTTGCATCCCTTCTTCACCTGATCCCACTAATATTGAAAACCCTAATTCTCCTGTTTTTGTTTGCGTTTCTGCCCCACCTTCTCAGTCATAAATTGTTTATATATGTTAAATAAAGTTACTTTTTTATATTGTGTTGTAATTACTTTCAGTTCCTTGTAATAAAACCAATTTAGGTGTCCACAGACACCGCGGTTGTTCGGAAATGTTTGTAAAGAAACGAAAATGTAACTGTCCTGAGGACACTACATCTGTCCGTAATGTTCTCATGCAAGTTCAAAATGTTCTAAGAACACTCGTAGTGTCCTGAAATGTTCGTAAAGAAACAAAAATTAAAGTGTTCTAAAGAACACTATATCTGTCCGTAATGTTCGCTATCAACTTAAAACTGTCCTAAGAACACAATTGGTGTCCTGAAATGTTCGTAAATAAACGAAAATGATGTGTCCTGAACAACAGTACAACTGTTCATAGTGTTCGCTACCCAATTGAGAGTGTTCTAAGAACACAATTGGTGTCCTGAAATGTTCGTACATAAACTAAATTACACGTGTCCTGAAGAACACTATATCTGTCCTTACTGTTCGCTACCAAGTTTAAACTGTTCTAAGAACACAAGCGGTGTCCTGAAATGTTCGTTTCACGTGTGACACACTTTTAATTACTTCAGAACCCGAACAGTGTCCGTAGGACATCAATGCGCATGCGCTAACCAATCTCCGTGCACTTGGTGTCCTGCGGACAGGCGCTTCCTTCGCAGACTAGTTCGCAAACAGGTCATATGACCGCGCCCACGCTCATCGTGTGTCCTGAAATGCGGACACTGTTCGTGTCCCCGAACAATTTAAAAGTACATTTTCAGTTAATCCATAATATTTTTCAATAGAATCTCACCATGCCACAAGTCCCACATAGCAATCTTGAGTTTCTATATACCTTTTGAAACTTTCCGATCCTTTTTTTGTGTTCGATCTGTCCGTGCACAGTGCGCATGTCCACGGACCGCGCCCAAGCACCCCTATAAAAGACCATGCCCAAGAGCTTTTTCTCATTTTGTTTCTGGCTATTCTTCAGAACACAGTGATTTTTGCTGCCACCTGCAGACTACACCATCATCGACATGGCATCCTTGGCTGCTGAACTGCCACTTGGTGCTGCACCTGCTTCAGCACCACCACCACCCCCTCCACCACCACCACCTCCCCAAGGGCCTGAAGAGGGGAACAGGACTGAGGATGCGGAGGAGGAAGAAGAGGATGATGAGAATGAGGTAGAGGAAATCGCTACTACCCGCACTAGGCGTGAGTCTTGGGTGTGGCGGTTATTTACCATTCATGGGAATGGTCCTAAGGCTCGTGCGAACCATGTTACCTGCAATGAGTGCAAAATGATACTCAGTCACGGGAAGCACGGTAACTACAGCTTTGGGACCACTACTATGAAGCGACACCTGAGGTCATTTCACTCTGGGGCTATTCGCAGGGTTGTACCTTACGAAGAACGTAGCAGGTTGATTTCCTCTACTTCATCCTCTGTTTCTGATCCTGTCACCACAAGGACCTCCTCTGTGGGACAGCGTCTTTCTCAAGCTGCCTCACAGGCCATACAGAATGCTGATGACCCTTACCTTTCAAGGGTCACAGTTGTATGTATGTACTGTGACACAGTACTCTGCAGGGGGGAGCGACTTCGGAGTGCTTTTGAGACTATCGTCTCAGAGCACGAGAAGACCTGCTCACTACCCAAATAAAACCCACTCTACATCTTCCTCTCTCAGCTCGCCCTTTCTTATCCCTGTGCTTGGTGTCCCCCCTTTTACCCTCCTTTACCCTCCTCTCCTAGTGTGTTGTGTCTGAAAAACCAAAAAAAATACAAAATTACAAAAATCAAAAAAAAATAAGGCTCTTTTCAGAGCCGCCTTTCCCAGTTAAAAAATAGAAGTGAAAATAAATGAAGCAGGGCTCTTTGTATTTTTTAGAAGTCCGCGGACAGTTCGCAAACATTAAAAAAATTGGGTTACTACTCCATCACAAACATTGTAATTTTCTCTGGAAAGAAGTGGTGGCTCTGAAAAGAGCCTTTGGGTGGTGTTTGTAAGTCAAAAATTGTAAATGCTTAACGTCTACTTCAAAATCGTTGTTGTAATTCCAAAAAAGGTCGCAATGCATTTTGTACATTTCTCAGAAAAATCTGATTGCCAGCATAAGTAAGATGGACTCCATCTCTGCGAAAAATGTATGTACTACAAAACACAATATTTTCATTGTGAAAAGAAGACATGCAAAAATCTCTTAGAAAGCCACAAACAGCCTTATTAACATTGCGCCTTGCTTTTTCCATTTGTGAACCAAATGAAGAAGAACGAAGCCACATTTGTCTCTGCGCAATCCGTGAAAATATCACTTGAGAATTAGGAAACATGTCCATAACCTTCCTCAGTCCTTCTTTCATAGCAAATTGCAAAAAAATTCCAGTCACATGCCCTAAACTGTTCCCTCCACAATGAATTACAATTATGTCTGGATGTTGCTCTGTCTCCAAAGTAGCACAGAGAGGTAGCAAATCCAACCACTTCATTCCACGTACTCCATGCCAGTGTACTTCCACATGTGGTAATCCAAGATCTACAGCTACTCCACAGCTTTCTGCATGCACCTTCAACCAATGTATCCACGAATCTCCTAAAATCCAAACAATCTGTTTTCTGAAACACACAGCCATAGCTATGTTTTGTTCTCTCAGCAAAAAGAGTATCTCAGAAAATCTCTCCTGGCACAACACACCCACCAAACTTTCCTGACCAATCCCTTTCAGTGCTTATTCTCATTTGCATGACTTCTGAACCCAAAAATCCCCAGATGTAACTCCCGATGTCCGGGAACTACCGCCATGTCCGCGGACATATCATACATGAACAGCCCTTCTACCATTTCCACTACACTCTCTCTGCCATTCCCTCATTGGATGTACCTCAAAAATCACATGACCATGCACCAATCACATTCAATATCTCTACATCTAACTGCATCATCATAGATCAGCACTGCAAATGTACTCTGAATCTCTCTGAGTACAAGTGTCATATCATTGGCAAGCAGTATCTACCACAAATACTGTACAAGTCTTCAAGATTTCTACTTGCAGCTCCATGCATATCCATATGCATGAACACAAACTTCAGGTATGCATATTTTCTGTATAGTAGATAACATAGCTCTCAACCATTTTTTCTTTTACAGACGGGTGAAATCACCCGATTTTGTTTTTGGCGGGTGAGACGCCCATTGGAATGAATGGGCGTGCAGGAGGCTTGGCGGGTGAGTCTGCCCTTTGCAAGGCGCATGACACCCGCCAAAAGCGTGTGAGTTGAGAGCTATGGTAGATGAACACATTTTCAAACAGACTTTTACCTTGTAAAATCTGTAAAATGAATTTACTGTACTTTTTTCAATTTCCTAAAATCAACTATCACTTATACACCTTTATACTTTTTACTTTCTTTATACACACACACACTCAAATCATGTTAAACTAAATTTTTTAAATTAAATATATAGACTACATATATTCAAACAAAATTGCATGCAAACACAATCTATGTTTAAACCTTTATAAAAATACTTATACAATTTCATATTTTTTGTTTTTATTTATTTATTTACTTAATTACTTTAAATTAGACATGACATTGAGGCGCTATTACCTAGAACAGTTTACTTACAGAAATAGTGGTATTCACTAATATATTATAAATTTCACAAGACATAGTAAAGATATTTTATTTTTGCTACAGTTAGTCATTCAATACAATTTGTTCATTAAGAACATATCATATGTACTGAACTGATGCAATGTATCTTATGTAAATAAATTACTTTAATGGTTTTACAGAAGGCACTGAGGATTTCAATTAAAAAAATCAATATCTAAATTAAAAACAGTGCTATATACAAACAAAGTTACTAATTTGAAGCTTTTACAGTTGCAGTGAAGACCAGTTTCCTGAAAAGAAGCAGCCGAATTTGAAGAAGAAAGAAAAACTAAGAAGTTACCTGTTAATTTTTAAAAAAAAGTAAGTAAAATATCACCATAATATTTATATTATTAATCAAATATACTATAACATTAATACCAGCTATTTTGGTTTCTTAAAATAGAGATTTTGTACCATTTTGTCCAAACATTTCCATGTCGTAAACAGCGATTTACAACCAGAATGGATTAGCCAACTGAACCACTACAATTTTCATATTATAGAACAAACAACTGTTTTAATTGTATACATTAGATTTACTATTTGTACTTTTCCACACCACTAGCTTACTTTTTTTTTGTCATCTGAACCCCAGTTTAGTGACACATAAATTCAAGAATACCTATCCCTACTAGTTTTAGTTCCCAATGCACAATCACACACCATTACATACATCTTTATCATCTTACTCAAACACTCATGCACACAGCACACATACATTCCAAAACACCCCAACCCATATCGTCTTTATTTTTTTCAACAGACCCTAAAGAATGCCTACCAAAAGACAACTCTGTAGAAAGCAACGCAAAATTAGAGCAAATGAAAATAAAGGTGTCCAACATAAGCATCCATCTCTAGCAGAATTTGTAAAAAAAGTTGAAACAAAACAGCTAATACAATCATTTAGTGAAACACAAGAAATTTCAAGTACAACAACTTTGCTTCCTCTATCAAAATGTAAAACAAACCAAAAAACAATTAACAGAAAATCAGCTATCAGTACAGATAACACTACTTCTTCAAATTTTAATATAGTGCAAAGTAGGCATACCAAGAAAAGTATTTTAGCCAAAATATACCGTCACAAAGTCCTTCAAAATCTTATAAAAACAGGAGAGAAATCAGGTTCAAAGCTTAAAACCTATCGTAGGAAATTAATCTTAGAAGCATTGATGGACAGTGCAATTCTTCTCAAAAGAAATGTATTTATTTTACTGTTAAACAAAATGAAACCACTAACAAAACTAATAACTAAATTACAAAAAGACTTCTCAATAAGCGAAATGTCAACAGAAAGAACTTCTTAAGTATCTGCGGAGGTGAATGGAATCACACTATGAGCACAGAACCATATTTTAATGAAGAAGCGTACAAACAAAAGCAAACGAATACAATTGCCATAAATAGCAGTGGTCGAGGTTATGAAAAAGTGAATAATACCATAATGGAAAAAGAAGTACTCCTTACAAAAATATTCCCTGAAAACTTAGAATTACCCCTCCATTCAACTGAATCAGAACGTCTAGTGTACAAATGGCCATGCACATCAATGTGTAACATTCCCAAACAATGTTTCAAATCTTTACACCAATTCCTCAATAAATATGTAAAAAGCAAATTCAAAATCAAAATTAAATTACTGCAAAATATAGATACCTGTCCAGTGCGCAAGTACACAGGACTACAAGGACATTCATTGGCCTGCATTACAGGACCTACTTGTAAAACCACTTTCCATGATATCAAAAGGATATCAACACATCATTCAACTATAAGAAATCTAGTCTATAAACTGTACTCTGCTAAAAGTCCTGCTTTAGCACTAGCAAAGTTAAATAACATCCTTCTACATGGTACAGCAAAAGACCTACTTGAAGAAATTCACTATATCCAGAAAAAATATTTTGGAAGTGAAAGCCATTTACAGAATGAAATAGCTTTAAACCAATTAAGCAACAATTCTACACATGGCAACCTTTTGCTAAACACATACAAAAAAGAAATACTAAAATTTAAAAGTACATCAGCTGAAGTACCAAACCATGTATGTGTATGTTGCCGTAGAATTTTTTATAAAAGTAACACAAAAACTGTGGACCTATCATACAAAATAGAAGACAATGAAGATTCTAAATGGTTTGAATTAGTTCTCTACCTTCTAGCAGAAAACAAATATGAAATAACTGAGCCCTTAATACTTTGCAGTTATTGCACTACAAAACTTGACAACAACCAAACTCCTTCACGTTCTATCACAAATAATTTGGAATTATACCCAGTACCAAAACCTCTACAACAACTTAACTTATATGAGAGCATCATAATTCAAACAGTACACCCATTTCAAGCAATAATACGCCTTCAACCAAAAACAGCAAAATTACCTCCCTCTGAATTGGTAAAAGGCATTCGTGGAAAAGTAGTTTATTTACCATTAAATCTAAAAGAAAATGTGCATACTCTAGGAGTGCAACGTCCAATGCAGCAATCTTTAATTATATTAGTAAATGGAGTACCTACAAAAGACAAAAAAATATGGCAACAGCTGGTAGATTTATATAAAGTTAGACAAGCCTTGCAATATCTTAAAGAGAATAATGAATATTACAAAGAAATTAATATTGAAGAAAACTTGAAAGATACAACTGAAATAATTCAAGAAACACAAGAAGCTCGTCAATTTGAGCTACTAGATCCTGCTACAATATCAAATACTTTAGACCATTATACAATTCATCCTTTGCACTGTAATGACACCGTACAAGATGTACTGGAAACTTACCAAATGCGTCAAACAAAAGGATCGCCAATCAGTGTATGGGAAAAAAGTATAGGAGCACATGCTTTTCCTCTACTCTTTCCTACTGGCAAAGGAGGAAGTTATGATGATAGACCTATTCAAATATCAGCTTCAGAATACTGCTCATTACGGATGTATTCTGAAGATCCCAGATTTAGACAAAATGTGGAATACATATTCCACCTACTCTTTGAAAGTGAACTAGCAACTTTATGTTACGGAGTTGCACACATATTAAAATCAGGATCACACTTTCAAAATATGACAGCTACACAATTATTAGAGAAAGTGCAACAAAAGGATGAGGTTTTACAATCAAATATTACAAATCTATTAGCAAATATGCGTGGTATTAAAGAGTACTGGTTTCGACGTCATGGAGATGTACGTTGTATGATCAGAAACCTTGGCCCACCCACTTGGTTTGTTACATTAAGTTGTGCAGAATATGCATGGGAGGATTTACATGATTTCCTACGCATATCAAATAAAAACAAAACAAACATAGATATTCTAACACCTGGAGAACTTTGTTCTTTGGATCCTGTTAATGTTTCAAGATATTTTCACCATCGCTTCATTGCTATGCTACATTTTATTTGTAATAAAACTGTTCCTCCCCTTGGAGAAGTGCAACACTTCTTTTGGAGAAAAGAATACCAAGCCAGAGGAGCACCACATATCCACATGCTTTTATGGATTAAAGATGCTCCTAAATTTGGTCAAGACAGTGATGCCACTGTTTTACAGTTTATTGAAAAATATGTCACTTGTGAAATTCCATCAGAAGCCACAAATAGTGATCTTCGTGCACACATTTTACAATTTCAACGACACAAATGTGGAAAATATTGTCGTCGCAAATACAAAAACAAAGGCAAATACTACACCAAATGCCGATTTGGTTTCCCTAGACCAGTTACAAATACAGTTCAAGTAAACAACCTCATGTCTTCAGTTAGACATAGTGTTAAAGGTAAGTCACCTAAAAATACATATTACATAAAAAGAAAAGAAGCAGAAAAATATATCAATGATTATAATGCAATCATTGCCCACTTATGGAATGCAAACATAGATGTGCAGTACATTGCAGACAATTCTACTACAGTTGCACGATATGTCACAGCATACTTAACTAAAGCAGAAAAGACAGAGCTCCAAGACCTCTGGAATGACCTGTCATCAGATAAAACAGTATCTCAGAAATTATACAGCTTGGGCATAAAAATGCTCACCCATGGAGAATGTGGATCTTATGAAGCAGCTGATCGTTTAACTGGTACTTCATTGTATGGTAAATCTGAAAATACAGTATGGCTAAGTCTTGGTCCAGTTAAATCTAGAAAAAGAGTTCTAAAATCATATGAAGATATAGAAACAATAGCCAAACATGATCCCAACAGCCAAGACATTTTAAAAAACAAATTATTGGACACATACTACCTTAACAGAAGTAATACTTTGGAAAACATGTGTCTATACCAAATAGCCCAAAACTACACATACAAAAATAATATGAAACCCGATGAAAAAAAAGGTAAATATAGATTGACAGACTGTGAAGGCAGCTTAGTTAAACTCACTAAACCAAATTTAATTAATCATATCAAATTGTCATTGAAGACTCCTCAACATAAAGAAGTATATTACATGTCCCTGCTACAACTCTTCAAACCATGGAGAAAAGAAGAAGAATTACTAGATAACTATGACTCATATGAGGATGCTTTCAAAGCAAATGAAAGCACTATAACTGATGTAAACTTTACACACTACAAAACAATGTTGCACAATGAACAGCAACATGAAGAAGAACTCCAAGCCCAACTAGATAAGGATACTCCTGACAGTAGTCAACCTTCTGTAACAGGAAGCCAAGAACCACTGGGAGAACCACTAATAACAAATGAGGCAGAATTAGCTATGATAGAAGTAGAAAACACTATGTGTCAGTATGAAGATAAGGAAGACTTAACTATACTACAATCAAAACTAAACAATGAGCAAAGTAGCATTTTTCAAGAAGTAACAAAACAAATTGCACATGGTGTAAAACATGAAAATAAAGAATGTTCCTGCCATAATTATAAACCTATACTACTGTACGTCAGTGGTGAAGCTGGTTCTGGCAAAACATTCCTAATCAAAATCATTAGTAAGTTCCTTCAACAATTGACACACAACAAACTGTCAGCTGTTGTCACTGCCCCCACAGGTTTAGCTGCCTACAACATAGGTGGTGTTACATTACACCGATTACTACTATTACCAGTAGAACACCAGAACAAATTGGACTATTACAAACTTTCTGCAGAAGCTGCAATGGAATTACGCAGAGTATAGAAACAAATGAAAATGCTACTAATAGATGAAGTGAGCATGGTCTCCAACCTGATGTTAGCTTTGATTCACCTCAGATTACAAGAAGTACTCAAAACAGACTATGAAGAGCTCTTTGCAGGAAAACACATTATTGTTTTTGGAGATCTGCTTCAATTAACATCAGTAAAAGGTGAACCTATTTTTAAAACATTAGGGCACAAACTCTGCCGTAAAACTGTTGGCAGCATTGGAAATGTCAACCTTTGGCAACATTTCCAATACAGAGAATTAACAGAAAACATGCGCCAATCTGCAGATCTAACTTATGCCAACATTTTAAAAAGTTTGAGAGTTGGTATACTTTCTAAAGAAGCAGAAGCAACATTGAAAACCCGGCACATTAATGCACTTTATGGCGATAATGCATGTGCTACAGATGTTATGGAACAATTAGCCCACACAAATGTCAATTGTATGGCCTTAATGCCAACTCTTGCAAGCTGTTTCAAATTCAATGAAATCATGCTAAGTAAAGAAATGCAACTAATAATGGAAATTAGCGCCACGGACAAACTAGATGTACATGGTATGGCACTACACATGTGTGACCAAGCCACAACAAGACTAAATAATTTAGAAAAATCAATCTCAAACACAGCAGGCTTAGAAAAGATGTTAAAATTATCCTTAAATTGCAGAGTAATGCTTAAACGTAACCTTGACGTGGACCAAGGACTAGTTAATGGAGCGTTGGGTACAGTTGTTGGCTTTCAAACATACCCACGTGACAACAAAATTCAGTTTGTCAATATACTCTTTGACAAACTTTCAGAAGAAAAACGGATAGGACGCTCAACAGCTAGATTCCTTCTCTTCAAAGATATGTATGTACGCAGAGAACAATTTTCTCTAACTCTTGCATACGCAGTCACAATTCATAAATCACAAGGTCTTACCCTAGACAAAGCAATGATAGATATTGGTAACACAATCTTTAAAGAAGGCATGAGCTACGTAGCACTATCACGCTTACGTACACTTGACGGTCTATTTCTAATCAACTTTGATGCAAGTAAAGTAAACGCTGATATTCCTTGCATTTTAGAATATAATAGACTTCGCTCACTATACACTCCCCATCTAAACACATATTCTGTTCCACAAAAACTAAAACGTTGTAAAAGAAAACTAAATCAAACAGAAATGCAACAGGACGTCACTGCAAATCCTCCAAAGAGAGTAAAAGAAACTAATACTTCATCAAGTACCACAAACAAAAAAGAATCAATTAGAGAAAGTAAACCAGGTACTTCTTTAAAGAAGGAAGACAAACTCCAAAAAAAGCAGTTAGATACAGAACTACCTGGACCATTTAAATTCTCAAATATAGTTGGTGTAAGTTGCTATGCAAATGTAGCAATGAATATTCTATTTCAATTACCACCAATTGTTGACAAAATTTACTTACACAGTACAGACCCATTGTGTTTGCAAATGTTAGTAGAAATGCAGCAAACAATCCTGACAACACATATAGTGTTTTTGGAATAAGACAACAATTGGACTACTCTGCTGGAATGGTGAAATTCACTATAAACTCACAGGAAGATCCACAAGAATTTCTAATGTACTTACTACAAGTACTGGAAAACAAAAACATACCTATAAATGAAATCTTTCAGATTTCATACATGTGGAAACATACATGCACTCTCTGCAACAATGTGACACAAGAAGAAATCCCCAATGAAAGCTTCATATATATATCAATACCAAATTGTGAATCCATTCCATTTCAGCAACTTGTACAAAATGCAAACCATGGTAGATTATGCTCTACCTGCAATTCAGATAATCGCTCCACGTTAGTAATACAAACACATAGTAAATACATAATACTAATGCTTCTACGTTACAATGCAGATGGTACCAAAAACAACTGCAAGCTGACTGGATTCACACATGGTCAAATATCACTTGGTAAGAAAACCTTCACAACAATAGGTATAATCTACCACGCAGGTGCCACAACCAATTCAGGGCACTACACTGCATACATAAAAAAGAAATGTGGATGGTTTGAATGTAATGATAGTACCATTACTCTAAAGCAGAGATTACCAGCAAATCTTACAAACGCTTATTTGATGTTCTTAAAACCAAAATTTGATAAATAAACTGTATTTAAACCTTTAAGTAAATTTGTGTTACAAAAATATAAACTGTTAGAATACTCCAAAAGCTATCTAACTGCTCAAAGATTCTACAACAACTAATCAGATAAATGAATACCACTAAATTAGACCAAAAAATACACAGTTAGAATACGCAAATTGGTATCTAACTGTCCCAAAATTATAAATTTGTGTTAAAATAATATAAACTGTTAGAATACTCCAAAAGCTATCTAACAGCTCAAAGATTCTACAACAACTAATCAGATAAATGAATACCACTAAATTAGGCCAAAAAATACACAGTTAGAATACGCCAATTGGTATCCAACTGTCCCAAAATTTAACAATATCCAAATAGATACATCAAAACCACTAAAATATATTAAAAAAATAGACAGTTAGAATATGCCAATTGGTATCTAACTGCTCCAAAATTTTATAATATCAAAACAAATTAAGAATCTGTTACTGCTCCAAAAAAAATACAACAAAGCAAAGTATAAAGCATTAGCCAGAAACAACAAGTGAACACTGAAAACAAACAAACAAATAAACTGTAGCATAACAGAAAAAGGTTTTTTTTTTAATCCAACATGGATTTTTTTTTCTCCCACAGACCCAATGATTTTAGCAACAAATACAGAAACTGAGCAAATTGCACAGTACTCTGATTTGTACTCTACTAAATATGAGGGTCGAAAAAAAATAAAAGTATATTGCTTATACAATGTAATAAGTCATTAAAAAATACTAATACTAACATGCTATTTTCTTTTATCACAGAAATGAAGAAGAAAAACATGGACTCCCATTACTAGACCAAACAGTAAGTATACAATAATAAGGACAACCATAGCAGCATATCACATCCATAGTATCTAATACCTTTGTTCCTTATACATTTGTTTTTCACCCAAAGTTATAAGCAAATATGAATGTGATATGCTGCGGTGGTTGTTGCCAGGGCATAGAGTCTTGGGTGCATGGCCAAATGGCCATGCACCCAAGACTCTATGCCCTGGCAACAACTACCGCAGCATATAACATCCATAGAGTCAAACATTTCAACTATGATCTATGGGAAACTTTGAATGTCCGCGAACAATGTGAGTGTTCTTAGAACACTTTGAACTTGCCAGCGAACAATACGGACACCGTTTTCAGGACACCCCCTACGAACATTTCAGAACAACGTGATAGTTCTTACAACACTTTCAACTTAACAACGAACAATACGGACAGCGTCCTAAGGACACCCCTTACGAACATTCCAGGACACCGGGAGTGTTCTTAGAAGCGTCTTCAGAACACCACCATCTTGTTTATTTGCGAACATTTCAGGACACCGCGAGTGTTCTTAGGACACATTCAACTTGACAAAGAACAATACGGACAGCGTCCTCAGGACACCCCCTACGAACACTCCCCGGACACCGGGAGTGTTCTTAGAAGCGTCTTCAGAACACCATCTTGTTTATTTGCGAACATTTCAGGACACCGCGAGTGTTCTTAGGACACATTCAACTTGACAAAGAACAATACGGACAGCGTCCTCAGGACACCCCCTACGAACACTCCCCGGACACCGCGAGTGTTCTTAGAAGCGTCTTCAGAACACCCCCATTATGTTTATTTGCGAACATTTCAGGACACCGCGAGTGTTCTTAGGACACATTCAACTTGACAGAGAACAATACGAACAGCGTCCTCAGGACACCCCCTACGAACACTCCCCGGACACCGCGAGTGTTCTTAGAAGCCTCTTCAGAACACCACCATCTTGTTTATTTGCGAACATTTCAGTACACCGCGAGTGTTCTTAGGACACATTCAACTTGACAGAGAACAATACGGACAGCGTCCTCAGGACACCCCCTACGAACACTCCCCGGACACCGCGAGTGTTCTTAGAAGCGTCTTCAGAACACCCCCATTTTGTTTATTTGCGAACATTTCAGGACACCGCGAGTGTTCTTAGGACACATTCAACTTGACAGAGAACAATACGGACAGCGTCCTCAGGACACCCCCTACGAACACTCCCCGGACACCGCGAGTGTTCTTAGAAGCGTCTTCAGAACACCCCCATTTTGTTTATTTGCAAACATTTCAGGACACCGCGAGTGTTCTTAGAACATATTCAACTTGACAGAGAACAATACGGACAGCGTCCTCAGAACAACCCCTACAAACATTTCAGGACACCGGGAGTGTTCTCAAAAACGTCTTCAGAACACCCCCATTTTTTTTATTTGCGAACATTTCAGGACACCGCGCGTGTTCTTAGATCACATTCAACTTGACAGAGAACAATACGGACAGCGTCCTCATGACCCCACCTACGAACACTCCCCGGACACCGCGAGTGTTCTTAGAACAGTTTCACTTTGCTTGCGAACAAAACAGACACATATTGACTCCTTAGAACACCCCCTAGTCAGTTTATTTAGAACATTTCAGAACACCCGTGATGGCTGCAAACAAATCAAACACAAAAAGAACGTCTAACACATAAAAAACACAACTTTCATCCTATCTCATACACTCCCACCCTCCCCAAACACTCCTACACACCAACACACTCTACAAAATACACATTTTGAACAAAGTTTCACCGCGCTGTCCGGGGACGTCCGCGAATCCAATATGGCGGGCGCTACCGAAAAATCTGACGCGCTTCACGCTCCACGCCGTCCAATCAGCGAACACTTTGCATGTCCGCGAACATCACGCAAGACGATTGGCCAATCAGGACACTTTCCGCGGAGCGAACAGGGAAGTGTATCCGCAAACCGAACACAGATATCACTAATTTTTTTTGACCTACTTTTTGGTCATTTTAAAAAAAACTACTGGACGGATTTCACCAAATTTGCAAAAGCACGCTTTCGGGACCAAGCCGCTGCTCCTGGTCCAAATTTGGTGGAAATCCATCCAGCGGTGGTTTGGGCTGTATGCGCGAGCAACATTTTTTTCCCATTCACTCTATGGATAGTGAGTATAATGTATACAGATATGAGAATATAGAGGGAAGGTAGAGTAATAAAAATAAAACTATGAGAAAGTGCTGATAACCATAATGATTATCTTCATGCACAGAAAGGATTGCTCTCTTTCAAGCCTGTATCTTCCGCTATGTACATGTTTCATATGATGTGACAGGACCCTAAGTCTACAAATATAGTACCTTTTCAATTTTTACTTCCTGACTGTTACTGAAGAAAACTATGTGGCTTCGATATGTCAGTAAAGGATAAAAAGGGAGAGCCAGCCATGTGATGTCATCAGTTATGTCATCAATTACATTTGTGATATCATCTTTGATGTCCTGGGTGTTAGTGTTAGCAGTGCACGGTGGCGCGAGTTATGGTTGCTTATGTTACCATAACTGGCGAATTTCAGGAGTTTTTCGGTTTTACTTTGAGCCATAACGTCCCTTTAACAAAGTTTTTTCACTGAATTTCATAGGTTTTTAATAGCGCAACTTAACCATAATGTCCCTTTAACAAAGTTTTTTTAATATCACGCAAACAATATACAAACATGGCGTGCAAAAACCAACTTCTACAGATGGCTTTACACAAAATGTTGCAAAGTAAGAATGTATGCTCGTTCACAGTGAAGGTCAGCTGCTTCCACAACTTCTACAGATGGCTTTACACAGAATGTTGCAAAGTAAGAATTTATGCTCGTTCACAGTGAAGGTCAGCTGCTTCCATTTTTTTCTCGGGCCCCGGAGAGGTTCACGAAGCGGACTATAAGGTTGTATTGTGTTTTGACCTTGACAGACAGAGATTGTGATCAAAGACTTCTCTTGAAGGAGTGTTGCTAAAACGTAAGAGAAGATAAAGATGAAATTTCTGAAACGAAACCACTTTTATATATTATATCACTATACGAAAGATCGTTGGCACACGCGGAGTCGTATTTTGGGACTGCACCACTCGTAGACAATGGAAATTGCAATTGTACCGTAAGTAACCCTTTAGATTACTTTATACCAAATATAATTACAATAGCGTAGCATTAAAGACCGCTCAAGTTGAACTTGTTCGTTGAAAGTGGCATAATGTTTTCTACCGCGCACTATCACCGCCGAATTGATCCCCTGTCGTTTAGAGGGCTCTGAAAAAGGCAGACGACACAGGGTGGGTTAATAGAAATAATTTAACCGGTCTATAGGCGGTCAAGCGCTCTACTCGCTGTGCCACTTCACTGTAGCCTGTCAAGTGGCACAGCGAGTACAGCGCTCGCTTTGATATCCATGCACAGCTTGCTAACGCAAGTTTGAATCCCGGCAAGGCGAAACTCAGCCTTTCATCCTTCCGTGGTCGATAAATGAGCACCACACACCTTGGTTAATAATAAGCACTGCTTACATACCTCACGGTTCTTAGCGCTATATGAATGGGAAAATATTATTATTTTATTATTAACATACTCTGTTGCACTATCTTCGATAGCAAATAGTTTCACGCCCTAATAAATAAAATGATGATTTTTAATGAAGATCGGCTAGTGAGACTAATTTATGTTTTTTAAAACAGGTACGTGGCCCCATTTTGTCTATGTCACGATTTACAGACTCCAGCGGATGGGGTCTTCAACTGCCAGGTGCAAGTCCAAATATGCAACTTCATGACCCTCACCATTTTATGGGACAATCGCCAAGGACCAATATGCCCTTACGCAGTACTAGCGGCTACAAACAACATACCAAGCAATAGGGTGGTCTAATGGCTCGTTGTTGGAGCAACCTTCCGATTATCAGAGCGACCATTTACTGCTCTTATCATAAACCAACAGCCTATCTACCGCAAAGGAACAACGCGTGGCTCCAAATAAACTTTTGCTGATCGACAGCAGAGACAATAGCAAATCGCTGAATATTCACTAAACATTTCATGTGAAATAAATGTACTTTACCAAATGTACAATCCTGCTGTTTACTTTTAAACCACAGTTTCATATTCCGAATTGTGGCGCACTGAGTTGTAAGCTGATCTAACACTCTCTGTACCGCAAAGGAACATCGCGTGTCTCAACATGAACTTTTGCAGATCGACAACAAAGACAAATGCAAATTGCTGAATATTCTCTAAACATTTGATGTCAAATAAATGTACTTTACAACATTTACAATCTTGCTCTTTGCTTTTAAATCACAGTTTCATATTCCGAATTGTGGCGTGCTGTGTTGTGACATAATGTGTGTTGTCTTCCGGGTTCTGTGTAAAGTCGCGTAGTACTGGAGACGACTGGGCGCGTTTCATTACGCACCCTGTAACGTCACGGAGAAAGGCGGGGAATATGAATGCTTTGATAATATCAGGCTTAGGGGCGGGAGATATGATTTAGTGTCGCAAAAGCAAGTCAGCCAGGTCAATAGCGCCAGTCATAGGATTATCACATAATGTCGGCGCACACCAGCCGGATTTATCTTTTCTTTAGTGGATAAAAAGTCGGTTGACGCCCCTAGGAAATTGTACTATTAGCGAACAAAAGGAGTGCTCTTAAAACACTTTCACCCTGACAACGAACAATACAAACAACGTTCTCAGAACACCCCCATTTTGTGTAATTGCAACCATTTCGGGACACTGCGAGTGTTCTTAGAACACATTCAACTAGACAGATTACAATACGGACAGCATCCTGAGGACACCCCCAGTTTGTGTATTTACGAACAATTAAGTACACCGCGAGTGTTCATAGCTCATTTTTACCTTCCTTGCGAACAAAAATGACACATACTCCGTCCTCTAAACACCCCACCATTTAGTTTATTTACAAAATGTCAGAACAGCCGTGTTCTCCGCGGACAAATCGAACGCAACAAAAAGGTCTAGCACATAAAAAAACAAAACATTGAACCTATCTCATACTCCCCCACCCTCCCCAAACACTCTTACACACCAACACACGGCACTAAATACAATTTTTTATCCACGTTTCACTGCGCTGTACGCGGTCGACTGAGAATACAAGATGGCGGGCGCCACAAAAAATCTGACGCGCTCCACGCCCCTCGCCGTCCAATCAGCGAACACGTCGCATGTCCGCGGACATGACGCAAGCCCATGGGCCAATCGGGGTGCTGTCCGCGGAGCGAACAGGGAAGTCCGTCCGCGAAGCGAACGCAGATATCATTGTTTTGCCTTACATTTTGGTCATTTTTTAAAAAACTACTGGACAGATTTACACCAAATTTACAAAAGCACGCTTTTGGGACCAGGCCGCCGCTCCTGCCGCAAATTTGGTGTAAATCCGTCCAGCGGTTCGGGCTGTAGCCGTGCGCAAAGTTTTTTCCCATTCAGTCTATGGGAAAAAAAAAAAGTTTTGGGACCCCCCCTATAACTTTTCCCCCCCCTGGATGAATCCTCACCAAACTTTGCAAAAAAATTCAGAGTGACCCCAACTACTTTTTTTGCAAAGTTCGGTGAGGATCCGTCCAGGGTTAGCGAAGTTATAAGCCGCCCAAAAAGTGCTCTTCCTATGGAAACAGCAACTTAACCATAACTACATGGCCACTACCGTGGCCATGTAATATATATATTATATATATATATATATATATATATATATATATATATATATATATATATATATATATATATATATATTGTTTTTTCCCTTCAAAACTGCATTTGATATTGTATCTAGACCCACACTGCGGGAGGTCATGAGGGAATTGGGATCCCATATCCCTTTTAGCAGCTGTTTGCTTCTTCTATAGAGGAACTAAGGCAATTAGAAGATATTGCCAGCTAGGTCAAGTTTCATCTCCACCACTGATTGAAAAAAGCATGTGGCAGGGATCCTAACATTTCTCATTTACTTGAATGTACTAGTGATACATATTAGTAAAAATGTAGTGTTCACACCTACACAAGAAGGAAGGAAATCATGCATCGTCCTTTCTGCAAATGATGCCGCATTTATCAAAAAAATGTCGCCTTAGTCTCAAAAAGCAGTTACAAAGTTGAAAACTGTTCAGAACAAGTCTTTGATTTGTCTAAAACAGTTGTAATGGCATGCTATTATGAATCACAGTCCCCATGTTTGAGGAGCAAGAATGCACAATTACCACCAGTTAAAATGTATATGACACTTCTGACTATTCCTTTAGATACAGTCATGCAGCCTGTGCTTGGCCTTCATCTCTTCTCCTTAATCTCAACTGCAGCCTTTCCTTGCTGTCACCACTTCCACTCACATGATCCCTCCATGGCGCTGGTCGCTCCAGCTGGGCTTGAGTGGGGAACAGAATTGTGAGAGTGTTTGCTCTGCATGACACTCCAGCCTCTACTTACTGCTGAAGTTTCTTAAAACTATGCATACACAGACACAGACACAGACCATCAACATACCACCCACAGACCATCACACAAGCTCATAGCACCGCCACATCTTCATTTGCAGCAATACCAGAGAATACACAACACTGTAGCAATACACACACACATACACCAAGCTCAAAACACCATCCATGGTCCCTCACACAAGCTACCAAATGCCTGGCTCAAACTCTACCCATCTTCCTCAGATACACTGACATCCTCTCTTTGTTACACACCTTTTTACCACTGGTACATGCAGCATGTTCACATCCTCCTCACTGATCATTCTTTCTGAAAGTTATGATTTACCATTTGAACTACTCAAGGCATGCAATCCCTAATTTCACTTTCCAGGTGAAAAGCCCACTTCACTGAGTCTGCCAAATCATGCTTTGTCCCTAGATCTACTTGCATTAATCCTTGTCCACTTCATGTCCTCATTTACATTTTTAACTCTCAACCTTCCCATGCAAGGGGATCACACCTTGGTGCTTGCCTTCCGCACCCTCATCCTCTCAAACAGTATACTCGCATTGACAGCATGGGATGCCAGCCAGTATTGGTTAACCCTGGCCATGACTGCACTGAATCAATTAGCACCACCATCAGATTCCATGCAAGTCATACCACAGTCCTGTTAAATAGCTCCAGACACTCATTACCCTAATGTTGATATAAAGAGTTTAATGAATGCTGAATACTCAGACTGAAAAAGAATGCCCTCATCTCCTTTTAAATTGTGTTCCTTTATCCAATGTATCTTTCTTAGGGACCCCTTCTCAGCAAAATACACATTACAAAAATCATATTATCTACTTTGAGCATATGTCACACAATTGTCTCGAACCAGGCCATTTGGAAAATGGGTCAATCAGCACAATCAGATATGCATCATGCAACCCCCTAAAACACAAGGGCCTGAACAAGTCCAGAAGAATGTCTTCCGACACAATCAAAGGGGCTTAGGAGAATTTCATTAGTGCCTTGCATATGATCAACACCTCATCATTGTCCGGACAAACCACATGTTCCTGCACCTCAAATCTTCCCCAATCACAGTCTTAATGTTGTTCACGCTTAAATCCCCCTCGTTCACCTGCTTCACTGCACTTATTCTCATCCCATCCAGAGCAACTAATTTGTGACCTCTAAATAATTTTCCCTCATGCACACTCAGTTTGTCCTTACATCTTTGAATTTGACCTCCACCCCAATCTATCCATGGGCCAGCTCTGCCACATGAACAGCCTCACTTTGACATATCCCTCATCTTCCTTTCAGAATGGCCCCAGCTCTCTTCCTTAACACACCTGTTCACACAAATAACATATTTATTTAATTCTCTCACATCATCCCTGGTGACATCTTCACTGTCCTCACAAAAATCATCTTCAGAGTTTCTAAACAATGCACCAAAACTATGGTCTCTCTTCCCAGCATATGCTCCACTGTAAATTCCAAAGCCTGTGAGGCTTTGATCCAGTGATTTTTTCTTCCATGTATCCCCTTCAGATTGAATATAGACAACAGAGGCTGTCCGCAACACAAATATCCTTCCACACAGGTATGTCCTGAATGTACTGATTGCCCAAAAACGGGCTAAAGCCTCACGCTCTATGATGAATTATCATGCTTCTGGTGCCTTGGGTACTTTTGAAGCAAAAGCCACAGTATTCTCCTGCACTCCATCTGACTGTAAAAGTACTGCTCCTAGGCCTATCTTACTAGCATCTATATACAATATTGTAGGTTTCATTCTATGAAATGGTGTGAAAATACGAGCCTTGACAATGTACTTCTTGATGTTGCAGAACTTCAGCTCACATCTTGGTGTCCGTTAGCATCCCACATGTTTGCTGGTAAGCGTCCTCATTTCCTACCTCTTCTCTCCCAAGTTATTTATGAATTTGGAATAGAATTCTATCAATCCAAGTTATGAGGACAGCTCTCTTTTGCTGTTTGGTGTGTACATCCTTGATATGGCCTGCACTGCTCCAGACAGTTCCTGATCAATGCAGGTCACCTTCCTTGGATGAAATAGTCACTTGCCCAAACGGACTGTCAGACCTGAACCACCAGGTACTCGGAACACAGCCATCAGTCTATGATCGTGTTTAGAACCCACTCTGATATACCACCTTGCAGATTGGATAGCAAATTACACATTATGGGCCTCATTATAACATAGGCGCTCCTGTAATGAATTACGGGATGCCCTATTATGAGGTTCCCTTGCAGGACCCGGAACAGACGTCTGGTAAAACCAGACGTCCTTTCCGGGTCCCGCGAGGGGACCAAGGAGCTAATAAAGGGCCTGTTATTCTTCCTCTTTTATGATTCTCAGATTTGATCATAAGTTGATCTTTTATGGGTTCCTGGTAACAATACCCAAATGCACATTTAATTGCTGCACCACTAAGCACCATCACAAATTCTTCAGTTGAGTCCCCTCCTTTTTGATCTCTAGAGGCAAAATGATGTCTGGCTAAAATCTTATTTTCTTTAACTGATAGTGTTTGTCCAATTTAATAAAGCTTCTTTCAAAGGAAGGTAAACACTTTGCGAATCGCTACCAGGTAAATCAGAAAACCTCTTCAGCACATGTTGTCCTTCGTGTCCTAAACAATAAAATAAGAGTGCAGTCTTCCTATCTTTTGCAAAGTTTTGACCATAAAAAGCCAAAACATATTAAAGAAGTTCTTCATCCCAGTCCTACTATTTGATTGGAGGGTCACCCGCGGAGGACAGAAACATGGTAATACCCTCCCTGTTAGCCATTTTGCACTATAGATGTGATTGACCTGCTCCTTTGTATAATCGAAATGATGGCTGCTCAGACTACAATCATGTTATTCTGTCTCATACAGAATACAGACTTTTGAAGACTTACAATGTGTTGTTAGTATGTGGAAGCAAAAGCATATATCTGAGACCCATTGCATTCTATTTCATCTTGCGTCACCTGACCATGTGTCACCAATTGCTGCCTCATTAAGTTAAAAGAGATGACCAGCCTCAAGTTTGGTGCAGGCTGGCAGAGCACTAGTCACTAGTATTATAAATCACAGCCCCCACAGTCATGGTGGCAGAAGACATGATTATCACAAGGTACAAAGTATCTGGACCTTCATTCATTTGGCTACAGGCGTGTACCCACACATGCCCTATGTCTCTTCCCCTCAATCTCAAATGTGGTATTTCCTCGCAAGCACTGATTTCACTCCTGCAAGCCCTTGACAGCTCCCATCACTCCAACAGTGAACAGAATCATGGGAGTTCTTGCTCTGTATAACACTTCAGCCTCCCTTAACTGCTGCAATGTTTTATACCACACTTACACACCTTCACCACACCATTCACACTCCCTCACAGAAGCTCAGATTACCTCTGCTTTGTCATCTGCATTGACACCAAAGATTACACACTCTGAGTAACGAATCAGGGGTGACAGTTAATTACAAGCCACAATGTTCTTTAAAATGATATGTTCTTGGGTGCAAAAGGGATCAAAGAGGTAGTTAGTAGTCAATCATACTTTTTGTGATTCTTTGTGGTTCAACAGTGTCAGACCAGGCTCCAAACTGTTGTGTGAGTGGATTGAGACAAGTTCTGGTGCAGCAAGTCATGTTGATCCAAGCAGTGAGCTGGCATCAAGCTTGGGTGAATACGGTGACTCAGAGTGGTTCCAAGACAACAGTCCAGTGATGCAGGTTGGATCTCATGCCACGATTATTTCAGGTTCAGCCAATTCAAGACGTGATGTAATCTCTGGGTAGGTTTGGTGAATGATGTCCCCGTGAATCCAGTGGAAGATCGGTGCTAGTTCGAAGCAGTGATCCGGAAGTCTGGTGTGCAGTTTGATGAAGAAACAGTTTGAGATTGAGTCGGGTCAAGTTATTGAGTAACTGGTCATTTTAGTTGGTGGGTGACACTCCAGCAGATCGAACTGGGTCCGGCGATGAGCAGTTGATCTGAGCTGAGCAGATGACGTGCTCTGCAAGGTACAATACAGCATCACGCTGGTTTGTGATGCAAGTACGCTGGTTCAGAGTATTCAAGTGAGTGGACACAGAGTTTATGAAAGGGGAATCTTATTAGCAGATTACGTTTTTGAGATGGAATTACCTGCATCATTTTATTAAATTAATAAAAATCAACGGAAGACATGACTTCTACATCCTAGACCGATGAGAATAAGCCACACAGTCCCAATGGAAATGTATTTGAGTTGCAGACTGACCCTTCCGCGCGCGCGTGAGCGCGTTTGTGTGTATGTGTGTGTATCTCTCTGTCTCAATGGGATACATATATAGTTTAAATGTCCTAGGCAAACAATTATCGGGGCATTTTTCACACTATGTAACATTTTCTGAATAATATCTGTTTTTTGGCACAGCTACATGAGGGGACCACCAACCACATTATGTGCCACACTTCTTCACAGTAATGTGCTGGTCACTCATGTTCAACATGGTAAGGAAGAATTACTTGGCTGGCTAGGTAGATGCAATGAAGCTTGAGAAAAGGAACATTAAGTAATGTGTGATGTTAATGTTTCATTCATTTTTTAAAACAGAATTACCCATTTTTAAGCAGCATAAAGAGTCTAAGGGCCCAATTCATGGAATTTCGTGCAGAAATCATCCAAGGGCTGTGCATGGAGAAGGACACTGCATGAGCCTGCACGCAGTATTCATGATTTTGTTTGCGCAAAGTAACCGTATTTGCAAGTCACAGCTGGAATGCCCCCGACATGCCCACACGCAAAGCGGGAAACTGCCAGATCAGCTACCTTTATGTGGTACCCCAGGCGTGAATACATGCACCTTTCAAACAGTGAGTGGGTTCCCCTGTGAGCAGGCCTACGACTTGGGAAGCATGCACAGGGTCCCTCGTAACTGTATCCGGCACCCCGACAACATGCGTAAGAAAAATTATAACTCGGGAATAACTCAGGAAAAGTGTGTGTGGACCTGTTGTGAAACATTCCCGTACCTTGCTACACAGTGTATGCGTACTGCTTTGTTACATCAGAACCCTGATTGAGTACACACACCCCGAAATATGACATGCAATCCCACCTGCGTGCTGAAAATCCTACGTTCAAGTGTACTTATGCCAGCCTTTGGGTGGCGGATCCTATGAAGGACTTGCGTGGGCATTTCCCAGCCGAGAAGTTGCGTAATCGATTCCATTAATAGGTATCTTGCTGCGCAATAGTGGGAGTGCAAAGGACTGTCTGCAGGTCGTCCCTCGGAACGCCCACTTCTTCGTAAGTAAGTCCCCATTTCTGGTGTTCCGAACCACTTCCCAGCCCTCTGCGCAGTGCACGCCCACCCTCTGCTTAGAGCTTTGTGCAAGACCCTCGACGGCCCGCACAGGTGTGAAATCCACGACATTTCTGGGAAAAGTGCAGCGCATTCAATTCCATTAATCGACAAACAGGGTTGCACGCAGAGATTGCCCGCATATTGGGGGGTGCAAGTACCCTATTTTCTGCTCAATAAATTCCTTGAATGTGCCCCTAAATAACCACACTCATAGTAAGACAGACTTAAACTGTGGGAGAATGCAATGCTGCAATGCTTGGAAGAGTAACAGAATTATGAGAAACCACTTGAGATGCAAAATCCGCTGCAGCTACTAATGACATTGTCATCTGGACGTACCCGCCTTTTCTCCACTACATCGTACACACTACAGAAGCATGCAGAAATATCAGTGCGACACACTTCTCCATAAAACAGGGTTTATTCATGTGTTTGGGTCTAAGACACACGGAGAGGCTAGAGCTGCACAATTATTGGATGCATGTTAGCTTGACATAAGCCGGATAGGGGGGGAAGGTAGATGCACTATTATACTGGTTCACAAAAAAAGTTGTTCGTTTGTCTGATTGGTCATCAAAGCAACAGCACCCTGCCCACTGGAGTGAAAGAAGTGCTTTCGCCTGACTGCACCCCTCTCATCCCTGAGCCTCTTTGTGACCCACTGGCATTTATTAAAACGAACCAGAGCAACGTTCGGCAACCGCACGACGTCTCTCTTCCAATTACAACAGCATGACAGCGGAAATGCCAGCAATTCAGACGATGATTTGCGAGCAATTCCTATCCCGCATAGACAAGCGGAGGGGTGGTGTTTGATGGTGATCGTTACACTGATAGCAGTATCACTGAAGGTGCGTCATGACGAGAAATGAACGGAAGCTCGTGTGGATATTGAGTGAAGGCAGGTCTTTATTCGTGAATCTATTAGAACGGTGAGAGCTCCGTCGATGGAAATGTGCACAGCTGCAAACTTGCTGCAAGTCTTTATTTAATCATGTGTTCACACCATTGTCTCATAGGTTGCAATTCTCTTGCCCCTGTTTATTCAAATTTAACGTGTTGTTTAGCCTATGCATCGAAATAAAAAGGTAGAGTCTGCAAGTCATGACCTAAAACAAAATAACAATCTAAAAAAGAAAATACAGTCTTTCTGCAAATAGATGGTGCTTAGTTACGTTTAACTTCATATGACAAGTTGAAAAACGCAGCCGTAAATTGAAATTTCAAACGTGGAAATCATGTCAAGCAGCAAAATGGCATCACCAAGGGGCAAAATATTGATATTTCTTCAGAGCTCAATACTCTATAAGCTTCTGACACCAATAGTTATTGCGTAATTGAGATTTCTCCATTCTACCGCTTTATCACATGTGTGAGATGCGTTTAATAAATATATGAAATGGGTCGTGACTTTGCAGATCAAACTGCAGTTTGTCTCCCTTGCTAACCTAGCAAACAGAAAATGTTTAGCAGGGTAAGAGAACCGATCGATTGTGCATTTATTTTTCGCCTCACGTGTCCGTCACTATTTTCAATAACATTTTCAGCCTCAATTTAACACTGTTTCATAGGTTTTAGATGAATATTGAATATGTCAAATGCAAAGCATATCAAGAAGAGTGGTGGTCAGGGACACTGAGCTATTTGTAATATACCTTTCTTTCATAAATGAACGGAAGGTGTTTTGTTGGATTTCTGGAACATGAATTCGACTAAAAAAGTACTTCTTATGGAGAAACAATCCTCAAACATCAGCACGTAGGAGTGTTAATGTGGATTACTAAAACCGCTGTTTTCACCACAGGTTCTGAAAACTATGTTTCAGAAGAGGCCTCAACATTAAAATTGGCTACTCCTGCCTCAAGCGCTGGTAAATATTGGATATCTTAACTCCTGTGACCATCCATCTAGGCAAAGTAAGACTGGGCAAACTTTCTCAAAAGTATTTTGTGGGCTCTCACAAATCTTCTAGTGAGATTCAGGTACGTTTATGGTTTTCAATGGCTAGGAGTCAGTGAACATGTCATGTTTGTTTGTTTGTTTGCTAATTTTATTTATAAAGCGCACCTGACCCAAAGGTAATTGGGCGCTGTTAGGACAATAAGGTTACAAAGAGCAGTCAAAGTAAAATAACAACTGTATGAAATATACATATTATACATATTATACATTTTATACAATCAGAGCGTTAAAAGGTCAAGGCAAAAGTACAGGGCAACATGTCTAAGCAAAATGCGCAGACCATCAGAGTTCACTGGTATTTACAGCTATGGCGATGATATTTTGTTGAGTAGCCAAGTAATAACATGGTTTCTGAATTTGTTAAAATCTTGAATCATTTGAATATTCTGAGGGAGGGAGTTCCATAGCTGGGCGGCTAATACCGGGAAGCTCGTGCCACCGGCTCTTTTTAGATAAAATCTAGGCACTACCAGACAAGGTCTATTGGATGATCTGGTGGTTCTGTTGGGCACTTTCCATGTGAACTTGTCTGTGAGATAGGGGGGGGGGGCTTGGTGGTTAAGCGCTTTATGAGTGAGGCAGATAGTTTTTAGGTCAATTTTATCATGTATAGAGAGCCATTTGTGTTGCTTTCTAGTTTCTGATATGTGCTCTCTATTGGGAATGTTTAACGCTACTCTACGCGCGTTATTTTGCATAATCTGTAGTTTGTTTAGAATGGCTTTATTGGCACCAAGGTAGAGACTGTTACAATAATCCAATTTAGATTGTATGAGCACTCTTGCCAATGTCAGGCAGCTGGTGGGGGAGAGAAAAGATCTGCACGCTCTAATCAGTTTGCCAGTGTATGCAGTAGCAGATGAGGTCATGTTCATCTGTTTGGTTAGGTTAGATTGTGCATCAAGGTAAAAGCCTAAAGTTTTTACATGTTTGGCTATGGGTATGTTGTTCCCATCGATGAGGATACTTTTATAGCAAGGACTAAGTTTGAGCAGGTTGTTAGGAGAGCCGACTAGGAGTAACTCTGTCTTATCATCATTCAGGCAGAGGCCATGTGTGGCCATCCATGCCTGAATGATGGTGTAGACTTCGTTAATCCATGCAACATCTGTTTCATAAGTTCCTGATAGGGGTAGGAGTATCTGGGTGTCATCCGCAAAGTTTGTGTAGGTGACACCCAGATGGTCCAATTTGTCGATTAGTGGCTTTGTAAAAATATTATATGAAGTGGGCGAGACACATGATCCTTGGGGGACTCCGCAGGTATTGGGAATGGGATCAGCAGCTGCCGAAGGTGAGAATACGCGCATTGTTCTATTTGCAAGGAAAGATTGGATCCAGGAGACTGCAGAGCTGGAGAAATGAGCCGCTGATGATAAGTGGTCGCAGAGTATGGCATGGTCCACCAGATCAAAAGCTGCTGAAAGGTCCAGCAGGAGTAAGATAGCCATCTTTCCATTATCTTTCAATTCATCGATCTGGCTCTTAAGATCAACAAGGGCCGTTTCTGTGCCATGCTGAGGTCTGAAGCCAGATTGACGGGTTCTGAGTAATTTGTGAGTTTCAAGATAGTCTTGTATTTGCAAATAGGCAATTCTGTCCAATATTTTCAGTAAAAAGGGGACTGTCGTAATTGGTCTATAGTTGGTGGGGATAGCCGGGTCAAGGGTCTGTTTCTTTAGTAACGGTAAAACCCAGGACTGCTTCAGGTTACTAGGGACAGAGTTGCTGGCGAAGGAGGAGTTTATGAGCTTCGTAATGAATGGCGCTAGGTCACTAGCTGCATCCTTTATGATCTGGGCTGGGCAACTATCACCCTTACAATTGGATGGTTTTAGAGACGCAATTATCTTTTGGACTACAGGTATGGTGACTTTTTTTAAACATGAAGCCTGAGTTAGTATGTGAGGTGTTGGTAGGTACTGGAGTGTTGACTGTTAGTTGGGATCTTTTGCCAGCTATTTTAGTCAGAAGTGTCTTAATTTTGTTGGAAAGGGCATTTTGTATGCTAGTACACCAAACTTAATCCTTAGTGCAAGTATCTGGCGTAGGGGTAGGGTTCTCAAGTTCTCTAAGGATATTGAAAAGTTCTTTAGTACTAGAACTGGCTTGGGCTATTCTGTCATTGTATGTTTCTTTTTTGGTCTGGATTATTTTATTTTTGTAAGTGGCAGAGATGGTGGCAAGGTTATTTTTGTTTTCAGGTGTGGGTGAGGATTTCCAACTGGATTCCAGTTTTCTTTTTGCTATACAGAGTATTTTTAGCTCTGGGGTGAACCACGAGTTAAGATGGGCTGTCGGTTTACTTTTGCACAGTTTTATCGGGGCAATAGCATCAATAGCTTTGGACATGGTCTCATTATAGGCGGTAGTCAAGGTGTTGGGATCGTTGGTGTCAGGTAGGACATTAAGTATGGGGACTACCAAAGGAACTAAGGCTTCTACTGTAATGTTGTTTGTTTCTTGTGAGGCAAGGGGGAGCAATGATAGGCTTTTTCTTTTCCAGGTTATTGATGTTCACTTCAAAGGTGATGAGATGGTGGTCTGACCATATTAATGGAGTAGTGTCTAATAGAGAGGTGTTGCAATTGAGGACCGCTACCCAATCAATTATCCTACCCTTTTTGTGGGTGGGTTTGGAACTAATTTGGGAGTAGCCATGATCTGATAGTGCAGAGGCTAGGGAGGTGGCGTGTGAGTCACTAGTGTCATTATACCCAAGGTTAAAGTCTCCTAGGATGATGTTTTGCGCCATAGGCTTGGTGTTGTCCGCTGTCCGCTGCTAAGGCTGTGATGTCTTCTTCGAAGGATCCCAGGGGTCCTGGGGGCCTGTAAATGCTGTGTAATGTGATTGTGTTGTTCGGTGAAGTTTGGAACTTGACTGAGAGTAGTTCACAAGATGATAGCACCGTAGGGGTGGCAAGTCTTATGTTTCGAGTGGCTTTAAAGATAATGGCTACTCCTCCACGGCGAGCCGTGGGTCTGTCTGCACAGAGAATGGAGTAGTTATCTGGGATGGCTGAGGCAATGGAGGGGCCTGCTGTCTCGTGCAGCCACGTTTCTGTCATAACAAGGAAGTCGATGTTGTTATTTACAATAATGTTGGCAATCTCTGATGAGTGTGCTACAAGTGACCTGACATTCAGTAGTGCTCCTTTAATAGACTGTGTCAGTGAGCCCTTCAATGGTAAACTGGGAATGATGGTATCTAGGTGCTTTCGTGCCATTGTGTGCGTTGTATTTTTTCACCTAGAAGTATTATGGGTAGATCTAGTGCGATCTGAACATGTGTGCTTGAGGGTGTGTTCTACTACTGAATGCCTGCTGCATGGTAGTCTACTGGCAAGTCTCTCATTGCGCTTAGACGTGTCTGGGGGGGAGGCAGAAGAAACTAGCGGCAAGGGGGTCAGCTTATTCTGTAAGGTAAGTGTAGTAGCGCTGGGATATGGTTCAGGTGTCGTTAGTAGGGGAAAAGGGAGTAGTATTGGGAGGAATGTGCCTGAACGATGACAAAACAGAACTCATCATCCTGGGCACCGCTACTAGTATTGCAAAACTCAACCCTAATTATTCGGCGTTCATCATTGATGGGAATACTATTGAGGTAGCCAGAGAAGTAAAAACTCTAGGCTTTTATCTTGATTCAACCCTATCTCTCACTAAACAGGTAAACTCTTTGGCCTCATCTACGGCCTACACATGTAAATTAATTAGAGCAGGAAAACAATTCCTGTCAGCTGACAGCTGCTTAGTCCTTTCTAGAGCCCTTATCCTATCAAAACTTGATTATTGTAATGCTCTCTACATAGGTGCAAATAAACAAACCATTAATAGAATACAAGTGTTACAAAATAATGCTCTCAGGGCCGCCCTAAGCCTACCCAGAACAGCACACATCTCTGAAATAAGAAGGAAACCTAAATGGCTCTCCACCCAAGAAAAAATCAATCTCAAATCAGCTTCCCTCATCCACAAATGCCTTAACAACAAAGCCCCCCGGTACTTATCAGAACGATTCATCAAAAAAAACTCCATCAGACTGCCCAGAATTGGCAACCCCAACTGTCTGCAAGTGCCCAGATTCAAATTGTCCACCATTGGAGGGTCTAGCTTCCCTGTTAGGGCAGCTCAGTTATGGAACTCCCTGCCGCACACACTCAGATCTGACCAAACATTTACTAAATTCAGAAAGAATACTATCAAATGGCTCATAGAGAAAGATCTGTAACCTACTTTCCATCTAGCGTACCAACCTAACCCTTGACTGCTTGCATTGTATTTTGTTATTGTACCGTTAAATATGTATATCTCTGTAAAATACGTTTTGATGTTTACATTCACATGCCTTGAACTTGTGCTGCTTACCTTTATATTGTAACCCGAATGCAACCTGCCCTTTGCTAATCTCTGTAATTAAGCTGTAAGTTCTCTTTAACTGCGCCCTGATACCTCTGGGTCCGGCGCGCACTACAAATAAATAAACAAACAACAAACATGATGGTTTTATAACTCGCCCAGGCACAAGTGATACCACAGGTGGGATGTGCTGCATTTGATCAAGTCGGGGGTTGCAGCAGAAACACACCAGAACGCAGGATTCGGGTTGGGTGACAGAGTTGCATAAGTTTACACTGCACTTTAGGTTAGGATAGGGCAACTGTAACGTGCCAATACACAAGTGTTTCAGGGGCACTTTTGCAGCTCCAGGGATTACCAAGCTTAATTTAAGAATGAGGTAGTTGGCTATTGTTTCGCTTGCAGCAGCGTGCTTATGGTAGTACTGGCGGGCGTGTAGCCCTCTTATGTTATCTTATGTGATCACCAAGCATATTGCAGTTGTAACGTAACTGGTCAGTTTATCGCTTACAGTGGTATATGCAGGGGTGAAGTAATTTGGGACCTAAATGGCTCTCTTATCACTTACAACGGTTCCCTTATGGTCACTGGGCGGGGGACGGTGTGGCTTAGGCTCAGAATCCTCTGGTATGGTTGAGGGGACCAGGTCACTCACAGTGGCTCCATTGAGATTAGGAGTGGTGCCCATGGCCTTGGGCGCCGGCTGTTTGGAAACTTATTAAGGGCAAGGTGAATTGCAAGGGTTTATTGGCAAGGGTACGCAAGCCTGGTTCGGCTGAGGATGGGCGAATGCAGTTGGTCAGAGCCCAGAGTCAACAGGGGGGGCCCATGGGGGCACTTGCGCCTACTATGGTTAAGGCACTATATATGGAAGAAGGTCAGAGTTTATTGATTGAATAAATAGAGCACAGGAGCGATGGCTGAGAGAGGCAATTTTGCTCCTGTGGGGGCTCAAAACTGGGGTTAACGGAAAATATGATAAGGGCGCCTTTGGGAAATGGCTAAGGAGATCAGCTGGGATACTTAGGATGGCATTAAGGGGATGTTATATTAAGGTATTCACCCAAAGTAAGGCTTGTAGTCGAATTCTGCAACTGCAAGAGCAATGCCCTGTAAAGTGTGGTAAAAGGAGTACTATGATGCCAGGGTTGGTGTGGGGGTGTAGTGTGGGTGAGGTACACCAGTTCACACTAAGAGTACGGCTCTGAATGGCATTGTAGCATGCGGGACTGGGGGAAAAGTTAACTCCAGCATTGCGGATGACCCAGGGGTGGCTAGATTGTGGGAAATATGACTGGGGGCCATGCGTCAGGCATTAACAGGTTACAAGGGGAAGTAGGAAAGGCGTCATTTGCTAAAATAAGGTGGTATGCAATGCATTGTAGTACGAGGTTGGCATTGGGAGCTGGGTTTTAAATTGCCAACTCAACCTTTCATCCTTCCGGGAGCAATTAACAAATAACAGTGAGGAGGATGCATTTGGTAGATGGCAGACATGATGAATGGAAATGGTAACGAGAGCTTCCCTTGGAAGCACAGGGGTGCCGGTAGGGAAGGGATTAAAGGACAGCTTCTCCCGGCAGAAAGGGCGCTCCTCCAGCACAAGAGCTCCGGCGAGGGAGCACAGGCTTAGGAGTCTGGTGGTTGTCCGAGTTTAGCATGATGTAATATGGAAAGGGCTGATGCGAGAGGGTGAAGGCGAAGTTGGGGTCAACTGTAACGAAGGAAGGAAGATCAACTTCACCCTTTGGGTAACGGCACTCCCCCAAGCAAGGTAACACCTGCAAGTGTAAGCAAAGCAACAAGGTGGTGGGGGACATCTAGCCTAATAAGATGTGGAGAGGAACTTAATAAGGGCAAAGTATGGCGAACGAGTTGACCTCACAGCTGGGAAAAACCAGAAACCGGTGGCCTGCAATCAGGCCAAAACATGACGGAAAGGTGGCAGGGGGGGATGTGTTCCCCAGAGCAGGCTTGCTCTGGTTCAGGTAGAGTCCCAAGCAGACAATGCAAGGGGCGGAGTCAGACCAGCACCTCGTGGGAGCCTAAAACGTCAGGGGTGTCTGGTGGTGGCAACAAGGGCTCAGCTTCCCCTGAACAAACGGCACTCTCTCAGCCCAAGAACACCTGGAGGGGCAGGCGGGTCTCAGGCACGGAGGGTTGAATTGTGCCTAATAAGGAGATGGTTTGAAGAAAGGGGAGGCGGTGGGCCTCAAAGCTGTGGTAGAACCGAGAGCCGGTGGTTTGTGATCAGGTCAAGGCAAGAAGGAAATGTGGACGTACCGGAAGTATCCCCTAGATCAGGCTCAGCCTGTCAAAGGTGAAATCCCTGGTCATAGAAGGATAGATGGAAGTGTGCTGGGCAACAAGGGGTACAATAAAGAAAATGTACACAAAAGTACACTGACCTCCTAGAACTACGAAATAGGAAAAGGGGGAGCCACGGTGGCCGGTAACCCACCTTGGCGGGGCAGTGTTTTGGCGACCAATGATAAGAGACAGACTCCGAATGAGTCATTGCTAATCCGGAAGGGTCTTCGCTCGTTCGGATCAGTGCCTCCTGGGAGCCTTAAACGGCAGGGCGACTAGTGGTAGCAATGAGGGCTCAGCTTCCCCACAACAAACGGTGCTCCCCAGCCCAGAAACACCTACAGGGGTAGGCGGATTTCAGACACGAAGGGCCTGGAGGAGTAGGCCCTATTACGGACTTGGAGAAAATAGGGGACGCAGGTTTTGGATATGGAGCAGTCGCTGCACCTTTGGAGCTATTTTCACCATTTGTTTGCTGTGGTTATTATATGTGAAAATACATCTGCTGCCTTTTATGCCAAAAAGAAAACATGTCTCATTATGTACCTTACTGGAGGGGAAAGAAAGAGGCATAAGCGAATGAGTAATTGGTAATGTAACGTGGTATAACTAATGGCCAAATGCCCAGGTTATGATTGTGCTACTAGAATATTATCTGTCCAGGGTGCATTTCCGTGGTGTACAACGCACAAAGTAGGGACACATACATGAGATGGGAAATACATTTGGGAGCTGCCTTTTTCTGTATACAATTGACGGGCTCAGGAATGTCTATACACAGAAAGGAGGGTAGTCCTCTTTCGACGTCCACAGTACGTTACAACAAATGGGGGCATGTGTATTTAAGACACAGGGAAAGAGCACACACGAGGGACGTTTCACCACGCCCGGGGTTCTTTGAAGAAGTTATGCCGACTACTAAGACAGTAAGAAGGTGTACAGTGTATTTAGATACCTGGCAGCACAGCAGTCAGCTTGATAGTTTCGAGCAACCACGTTTCACTGCCCAGAGGAGGAGCACCCAGCGCACACATTTTAAAGTGTGTGCTTCTGGTGCTATTTAAATAAGTAAAAAAAAATGTTGTTAGCAAAAGGGGCAGATTTGAGACAATGCCTCCGTTACATCTCAGATTTATGTTGAGAATGAAACAGATGTAGATAATAGAGCCATGACATATGCAGCGTATTAGCAACATATTAAATAATGATATCCTTTACCCTGCAGGCTGAGACAGCGTGGGACACCATGTGGTGGTGCTAGAGTGCACCCAGTTACACTGACCCTCCGTATAGGAGACAGAGGTACTGCTAGAAGGAAATCAGGCATGTGAGCACAGCGCTTAGAAGACGTAGGTATATTTTACAACATGTTACCAAAGAAGTAGATACTCACCCCTGAGGTTGATATGCATATATAATAATGTCGGGAATAACCCCTAGTGACTATGCACCTGTGATTTAATTTCAGGAACAAAAAGCTGTTTGTGAAAGCGGCCAGTAAATGAAATGTCTTTGCCTGTTAGCCCACTGAACAAGGACATTAGCAAGACCATTTAACTTTATGAGTATAGTGAGTGTGAAAGAGCACAAATATGGATCCTAAACCTGTCATGTTTTATTTTGTTGTATCATTTTTTAGAGTAGCCGAGTGACACTTGGGTTAGAAGAGTGAGGATCATTGGAAGAATAACACATTTTGATCAATAGGCCGAAATGCAGAGCGTCGACACAACATCATTTGTACGTCATTTGGTGAAAAGGTATTGGGATAACGTACATTAGGTATCCCACAGAGATTAAGAGATGCAGAGAAAGGACTTTAACAGAGGACAAAACAAGGTTCAGTTCACGACAAGAACCCACATGAGTAGAATGATTACACTAAAATATACTGTCCCTGATTGTGAGAGAATAGAGAAAACATTATTGTGATTGCTTTTCTTCTTCTACCTTTGATTTCTCTAATGAGAGGCGTTCGTAACTTAATTGGACATCTGTAATAATTGTTATTTGTTAATAGATGAAACCTTTGGTACAAGAGAAAGGAGGGTACCTTACACTAACTTGTGATGAATTAAATTAGTTGATGTACTTTAAAATGCAATGTATTGTGTGACATATGTTTTTAGCAAAAAACACTCTGCACACAGGCGGTGTTTATGAAATGAATAAATAAGTGAAATGTGTTGTATGTAAAAACATTAAGGTATGGGACTGTCTTTTGTATGTGAACATGAGTGTCAGCAAATATAAGCTAACATCGCTTTAAAGTGGTAAGAAAACAGGAGAAGGGGTAGTATGTGATTCTTGTAGATGCGATTGCTATTACCCTATTATATTACAGTTCCCTCAAAAACTAAATCATGAGATTTTCGTACTCTACAGAACACACAAAACAACGCCGTTAGAGTTGTCTTTGGCCTCTCCCGTAGAGATCATGTCTCCGAGGGTAGACAGAAACTTCACTGGCTCCAGTAAAGCAATGCGTCACGCATAAAATTATTTCCCTTACATTTAAGTGTTGTAACTCTGATGCACCTCAATACCTGTCCAATCGGCTAACACCTTGCAGTGTTAGTCGCTCATTGCATTCCTGGGATGCCACCAAGCTTTCACACCCCAGATTAAAACTCTCGAGCTTTGGAGGCAATAGATTTGATGTACAAGCTCCCCTGGCTTGGAATAAAATTCCTATTCAGATACGGCAGGCAACGTCCATCTCTGGAATCAAAAAAGGAATAAGACCACCTCTTCACTCTCAATCCAGACTAAACTTAACCATTCACTATATAGATGCAGCAAGATTTCTCTATGTTTGTAACGTTTTGTTTTTTGTGCACTTGAGGCCTGTGGGCGATTTACAGCAATATAAAAATGTAATTAAATCAAACTACCCTGGATGCACCCACGACAGCTAAATATTACACCATTCGCCCATCCACCAGGCACTGGCATCGGGAACGTTCGGCAACAAGTGGCCCATTGGTGAGTATCAGCCAGCACACACACAAACACACTGATTGGGGGCTACATCCAATACATACCACCATTACCATACCATCACATACCATTACAAAAAATGTTCATTGTCATTTACAGGGGACAGTGCATACCCGCTATCACCATTTCTGATGATGCCTATCTGAAATCTCACCACACCAGTGGAGGACCACTAAAATGCAACCCACACTGCACCAGAGGCATAATCAAGTGCACATTTGGAGTGATGAAATTACGGTTCCGCTGCCTGGACAATTTGGGTGGAGTATTGTTGTATGCACCAACTGTGTCATGTAAAATCATATTGGCATGCTACATCTTGCATAATATAGCTACACGTTGTGGCATACCAATAGAGGTGCATGAGGGGTTGCGGCCACAGGCAGTACCAATACCATTAGGATGTCAAAGGGTGAGGGACCAGCACATCCGCAATCAACTCTTCCAGCCATACTTCACCTGAATAACATCCAGTGTAAAAGTCACACCATAGGCACATCCCTGATGGCCTTCAATGATGAAACATTGCAAGTACAGGAGTGCCATAAACAACTACCTGTGAATGGCAGACCATGGTGAACTTGTGGTGTCGGCCTCATACTCGAAAAAAAACTCACAAATCCTCCATCTACATCCTACACAGAAAAACCTGAAAATATGGGAGATGTCCTCAGTATTACACATTGCTTTCCCTAAGTCACTCACCCAAGCATACTAATACAGACAACAGGGTCACTTGGCTACACAGATCAACTAAGAAAGTAACATGGTCATACCCCAGTGAGCAATGTCAAACAAAGAGCATGGCATGCCATCTCATATTGAGCCACACCCATTACCCGTTATCGGCACATGAACCCTCAATAAGTACATTATAAATGACTGATTGTATCCCTGATAATAATCATGTACCATTCAAATACCACTAAAATCCCTGGTGGAAGGGCCACAGGCTTGAGCAGGCCGGGAGGTGGTTGGGCAGTGGGAGAACAGGCGGCGGCAGCCGGCCAAGTCTGACTTGGGTCAGCATGTTTGCCGCTCCATCACAACAATGCATGCACATTGGGTGGCCTGGTGGGGGTGGGCCACCTTCCCACACACTGGGTGGTCTGAGACTTCATCTGTAGGGTCATGTGACCACAGGTGCCTCTACATCACAATCTAAGGGGCTGCTTATGGGGCACCCAGGGTCTTGGACCACTGTCCCTGTGAAGGTGGGAGCAATCACCTATCAGGATAGTGGGCTGCAGGGCCGGAGAGCATTGCCACAATAGGCATTCAGCATGGCATGGGACAGTGAATTAGTACACTGGGTGCACTTTGCCCTGCACCCATCCATTAAAACACAGCATAACTCACATCATAAACATGCAAACATGTGAAAAGTCTCAATATTGCAGTCACCTGTCAAAGAAAACCTCCCCTCATGTGGAAGGTGAGACTCAGGTGTGCAGGATGCACATGCATGATGGAGTGGCTACTTGAAAAAAACCTGGCAGGACATGGTATGCAAGGCTCACAGGACATGACAGCTAATAACCAAACAACAAAGAATACAATGTATGGCCCAGCAACAGGAACACATGCACATAAGCACCTTCGGTGGACAGACTGCGACCAGCATGCTGTAGATGTCAAAACAAGATCAACAATCATGGAAATTGTACCACTTCCTTGTCCGTAAACTGGGACAATCACCCACATATCACCAGATTGACACCTTCATGCACAACCCTACCTGTTCCACATCAGAACACTACTGTAATGCATAGATCTGCACACATGTAAATGCTTCACTGTGTACTCCCTGACCTCTTGTCACTGCTGTTGTGCTGTGTATCAATCACCACCTCCACCTAACATTATGCCTCATCATTTGTGTCAGGAGGCTCAGTGTACAGCAGAGGGAATGGGGAATTGGATAGAAGGAGAGGGATCTGTTTGCATTCACAGGGTGTATGTGAGCTGACTCTGCAAAGTGACCTGATATTACAACAGATAGATGTTCAGTAACGTGCAGGTACCCTTTCACACTTTCATACTCCACATATAATGCACATCTTGGGTCAACATAATGTTTACCTGAATGTTCGAACATGCCCCTCGGTAAGTCAGCCTGTCATTTAACCTCACTGAATATGTCAGTGTGAACATGCAACCTTGAAGGGTCTATCAAGGGCCAAATGCACACATGCATCACAGGCTTGTCTAGCCAAGGACCGACATTGATGTCACCTGTGTTGACCTTCATGTACAACAGCGCATAAACACTCCAAGTGCACCTGCAACATGAGAAAATATGACAATGTTGTCTGTTACCAGCATAAGGTTTGCAGTGGATGTCACCCCCAAACATTTCACTGGCATGGCACCCCTTCCTGGGTCACTGTCTGTCCTGAGCAGTGAATGATGCACAGATGCATGACCCATTGTGGAGGAGCCATATGAGTGCACCCAGCATTGAGAGTACACACTACACAAACATGGCACTGAAACTGTGCGCAGTGACATGCAGTTATTGCCATGTGGCCAATGCCATTCACAAATACACCTGGAAGGTGCAGTGTAATGACCATTATGCATCCAACAGCCACACTGCATATCATGTGGACAGATTTCACATGTATTTACAACTCAAATGGTAATCCCCTGATGTGAATCCCCCAGGGCAACAAGAAATCATTCATCCTTTGTCATGCACAGTGGTGTCATGGTCACATATATCAGTCACACTTGTCACTGACCGGCTGCATGTCTATATATATTATATCCTCCCACACCAACAACCTATTCACTCGTGATGAGTACAGAGGCAACTTCCTCAAAAGGAGTGAGATCCTCGATACGCGGAGACCCACCACCAGTAGCCTGTACAGAGGACACATTTACACCTAGCTTTTCCTTTGTATGCCTGTGAGGTGTCCAGTGCGCTTCTTCACCCCACAGGCATTTACTAAGTTAGCCACCTCCTGCCACTTTCGCTGCTGCTGGGCCAGTGTAAGGGTGCTAACAGCCCATTGGTACAGCTCTGACTGGTTCTCATTCACAAAGTCTGTGAGGATTACTACTTCCTCCTCAGAGAAGGTTCTCTTCTGGCTCTGCTCCTTCTCAGGAACCAGTGGCTGTCCCTGGGTCGTGGGGGTACCAGTGGCCCTTTCACTGACAGCGCTGCAGCCTGTCTGTGCCAGTGGTGCATTCCCAGCATTTGGTGGTGGTGCTATCTTCCTAGCACATTCTTGTTGTGGTACCCTCCCCTTCACTGGTCTCTCAGCCCTGTCAGCACCCCTCCCATCCATTATAGAGGTCATGCAGATGAATCTCAGCAAATCTTTCTGGTTTGCACTTGTGCCGAGTATACTCAGCCACCGCCTGTCTCGCTGATTTCAAAAGTGCTCTGCATCCTCCATCTGTTATGATTATGCATTGCAGATGTAGCCTGTGCATGCGCCCCCTATTCATAGTAGGCCATGCATGTGCAGTATGCTCGGCGCAACACTCATAATGTACGTGACACAGTCCTAGCTTGATTTGCCAGCTGGTGCTGCAAACTTACTCTGCCTGCTTCCTGCTACTTGTTCCAGATCCAGCTTGCCAAACACTGCCATTGCCTCATTGGGATAATATAACTTCATTGCTGCTCCATTGTACAGATGAGTGGGGTAATTGCAAAAGGAAAACGTGGTTCTGTGGCTGCATCCGAGAATGTGAGAGTGGCATGGTGGCACTCATGTGAATGGTGTACTCCTGTGAGGGGCATAGTGTGTAGCAGGTCGGTGCTGTTCTATGCTTTGCTATGTTCATGTGGCATGGTTATTGCTGCTTTGCATAGTAATTGACTTCCTATTGTACTATCATGCATATGGACCCCTCTTGTGCAGTGCAGATGTATGAATTGTGTTTGCAAGTTGCTTGAGGTGGTGAGGCTGCAGAGTCATGTACAGCTGGCCATTGTGTATGTGTCTGTCTGTGCATGCCTGGGTGTCACTTCTTAAATTGGCAGTGACTGATTGTCCATGCCTAGCTGATTCACTATTGGGTCAGGGATGTAGAGCAACATCCTGGGAGAATTTATGATCTTTTGAACAGTGGACATGGTCTGCAGTGATCAAACAGAGTGGTGGTTTGTGGTACCAATGATGGTTCTTATACTTCCATCTCAGCTACAGGTGCATTCCAGAACCAGTGACAGGCCACCAGCATCAGATGCACCATGTCGGCCACCTCTGTCTCCACCTCCAAGGTTACGCGAATAAGGGACTTCTAAACTTCTCGCAGGCAGAAGTTGCCATGTTTGGGGAACAGGTGCTGCTGCACAACAGCACCCCCTTCCACCCAGAGCAGTAGATATGGGCCATTGCATGTAGGAGGATCTAGCAGGAGATTGTGGCTGCTGTCAATGTTGAGGGGGTAGCTGTCTGTACCCTGGAGAACATTAAGAAAAGGTGAAACAACATGAGGATCCAGAGCCAAAAGAAGGCCAGGGCAGCAATTGAGTTAAGACTACCGCAGAGGTGTACTCTGGCAGGTGCCATCGGATTTTGCCTCTACACGTCAGCATCCTGCAGAGGGTGAACCCGGCTCATGCCCAGGTCCTCGACATGTAGGCCCATATCGAGGCTGCAGGTGAGTCCACACTGTGAGTGCGATGAGGCTAAATGGGTGTACCATGTGTAGAGGATGCATGTTGGTCGGTGTACATGACAATGTAGTGTAACGTAATGTGGCATGCCATTTTGTTCTTGTGTTATTGGCATGGCTTATATGTGCTGTGTCCATGATGCATGCAAGGTTCCACACTGTGTGGGTCCTATGGGTGGGAGGGCCTGAGGAGGGTGTGCAAAGAGGGTCCTTGTATTACGCTACGGCCTTGATGAGTTACATGATGGTGTCAGTAGTGTTTGGTTTTCAGTTACAAGTCAAGGGATATTCACCCTTCAGGTTCACTTCCCATTTCTCTTTTGACGGATGGACATATGTGGTCCAATTCAGGGGGGAGGGCCCAGGCCGCCATCTCTGTTGTAGCTTCGGGGGATTTGAGGGCTGGGGTGATACATCTGGTTCAGGGGCATTGTCTGTTGGTGGGTGATGTGATATGTGTGAGGGTGTTTTGAGCCCTTGATGGGAATTGTTTGAGATGGGTGATGAATTGCAGACTCGCCTGGACGCTGTGGGAGTCTATGGAGGGGAACATGGAGTCTGCCAGGTCCAGTGTTCCCCGTTACCATGTACCAATGTTGAAAGTAGGAGGTGGGCCCTTGGTCAGTGAAGGGTAAGACATGTTGGTGTTGATGCAATGAGGATGGCTTCGTGTCTTGCCAATATGTTACAGTCCCCATGTATGCCTCTTCCATGTGCCCAGTTGGCCCTGATGACTAGTGTGCCCTTGGAGTGGTGACTGCTCATTCTATGCAAATCCATGGGTGCAATTGATGGGAATGTCATCATGTATTATGGGCTTACATGTCATTGTGGTCAAGATGATTCATTGGAGTCGTGATGTGATGGGGCAGTGGCATTTGTATGTGAGATGGCGGCATGGTACCTTGCCAATCATCGAACATGCACATGTGTACACACAAATGCTAAATTGCCTTTCTTCTCTCCCTTTCAACCAGTGTTGAATGCAGGTGATGAGATCAGCACTGAGGAGGAGCAAATTACAAAGCCAAGGCATTCAAGGAGGCTGCAGAAACCATGGCCAGGACTGCCATTGTACACCTCATCGGAGGAACAGATGAATGGCGAGGGGACACATTCAGATGGCGCTGGTGATGACATGCAGGATGTTGCCATGGTAATTGAGGGTGAGTCCTCAGGAGCAGAGGGGCAGGGACATTCCACCATCCCTGCAGACAAGCTGGTCACCACAGTGGTTCCATCGGGGGTGTCAAGGTTCGGTGTGGTGGAGAGGGAGTGTGCCATTGTGGGACTGTCCATGGTGTCTGGTGGGGGTGCATCGTCGGATGTGCAGGCTGCAGACATGGGCCTGGGACAGGAGGTTGTGCAGGACACAGTGGTGGAGTCGGCTCTTTGCACGGTTCCAGGCCTATTGGTTGCAGGGCTACATACATACCGTGATGCCACAACACAGACAAGCCATGCATTCAGGGCGATGATGCCATATGGGATGCCGTGTTCCCCCGGATCGTGGAGGTCTGTAGCAGGCAGGTGGCTGCTCTTGAGGAGCTTAACGTGATCCGTGACAAGCTTGTAAACCATAATGGGCAGGTGTGCCACATCATTTCACAGATGGCTAGTGCACTGCTGTGCATGGTAGAATTGTCTCATGCTACACCAATGACACCCACCTCCTTCTCATCAACTGTGCCCCAGGCACTCACAGGTGTGGCTGCCATGCTGGCCGCAACCTCAGGCTCCTCTGCCCCTGTCACCCATTCCACAGGTCTGGTGCCTCTTTTGTGGTCAGTGGGGGTTCAAGTGGCCACGGAGGCCATTCAGGTGGTCCCACTGTCTGAGATGCCCTTTGCACAGAATCATGCAGTGCAGGAGGACAATGCACTAGAGGCAACTAGTGGGCAAGTACTTCTCTCCAGGAGTCGTTTGTCTCACCAGAGGGAGTCCCAGCACCAGAGGCGGGCTGCCAGGCAGCTGGAGCTGTTGTGGCAGTAGAGGCAGGCACACTGGCGACTCATGGCACAGAGTGTGCAGCAGTCATTTGTAGTCGGGCAGGAGAGGCAGGTGGCAAGAAACTCTATACCTGTAGCCACCTCATGCTGATTGTGACTCATGAGGCAGCAGGAGGAACAGAGGCTGCAGGAAATGGAGGTTGCAGCTGCTAGGGCCGGGGCTGCAGCACATGCAAGGTTGAAGGAGTTGCGTGCTGCCATTTTTGGGGAGAGCATGAGGGCTGCACAACAAATTGAACAGACCACTCAGGAGGCCCTGCATGCCCTCAGCGACACCACTGAGACCCACCTGCAGCAAGTGGAGGCAGAGACACAATCAGCCTTGGGCCAGGCATTGCCCGAAATAGGACTTCAGCAGTGACTGTCAATATTTTGCTTTATATCGTTTGGCATCATATTATTTTTTTTAGAGGATTCCTGTGATTTTGTTTTGGCCTAATGTTTTCATGGTTATAGTTTGGTTTGCATTACAACACAGTTCTTTGTTTCAATCGGATTCATGTGGTTATTTAATTTTTCTTGTGGAATTCCAACGCTCATGTCTGTGTGCAGTCATGTTTTGGTGTGCATGTTACACTGGGCTGTTTTGATGGGTGTCTGCCACATACTCATGTGGTATGCTTCTCGGGATCATGAGTCCTCACTCAGCATATCATTGTTTTCAGTTGACAATATTCTGTGTAGCATATGTCCTTGCTGCAGCTCATGATGCAGGCATGATTCTGGGTTACGAGTGCACATTGCAAACAAGAAACAAGTGTGCTGTATGCAGGTGTCAGGTTCACAGCCATGCACGTATGGGTCAGCATACGTAGATGTATTCATTGTGACCTTCTCAGTCCATGTATGTAGTTGATGCATGTTCATGAGGTTGGTACATGTATTTGTGTTGTCTGCAGGTCTATGATTACCTATGTGCAACAATGATGACTCTGCCTTGCAATACACATGAATGTTGCTTTGTACACGCCTGTGATCATGAGATGTCATACAGGGCTTTGATTTTGTTGTGGATGTGGGTGAGCTTTCATGGGTGACATCACTATCGGCAAGGCTTTATTGATGTCTTGTGTGTGTCAGAGGTGTGCTGGATGTGGTGATGTTGCTAGGGATGGTGTTTGTCGCTCTGTGATTTTGATAGTCCCAGTGATGGTCTCTGCCATGCTCAGTATATGTAATGTGAATGTCTGTGCTGCCCGACTTGTCCTTTTGTGCAGATTTGCGTTCATTTCACACACTGTGACTGCTAAATTGATGCCAACAGAACAAGACATTGCACACCATGTTTCTAATGTTAAAACATAACTTTGTGTAGCACACCATAACAGAAGAGAATGTACCATACCAAACCTAACTGTGTGTAGCACTTCAAAACAGGGCAGTGCAGGCACACAGCAACATATTCCATCTGTAACTGTCACCCACATAATTATGAAGTAATTCAGCTGAAACATCATCACAAAGGTACCGTGTCCCCAGAAACATGGTAAAGAAATCAGAGTAGTTGAGTACACACAGCCCACACACAGATGCAACGCACACACCACCTGCTCCAGACACACTGTTTCTGAATTTGAAGTCTGGGGGTTGACATGTGAGATGCTGTGCAAATCACCTTTATTCCAAAATCAGTCTTTCAATCACACATGAGTTTGGTGGTGCAGATTTACCTTTTAGTGGACCGATTAGAACCGATACATCTCCAAGAGATATTCAGCAGGCATGAGGACGTTCAGTGGCCTTATACAGCCCCAGATACCTAGACCTGAAGGGTAAAGGATTTGCATTTTAGCATAGCTGTGGTAACTTTTTGTCAGTGTATTCATTTCCGTTAGCAGCCAGAGTGGCACCTCTAGCCAGTCAAAAGTGAGGAAACACGGGGTGTACTGACAAGTACAAATCTGTGTTCTCCCTCTGTTAACACATCAAGTGAGTGCTGCACTCTTTGCTCCCCCCAATGTCTTGTAAGCAAAAGTTGGGTGTGCTCTCTTCAAACCAATGGCGTGTGTTACACAATGGCCCCACACTGCTTAAAATGTAATTTTCAAGAATATTTTCATTTACTGTGATTATGTTTCTTTATTTTGCACTTCATCACAGTCATGCATTCAGTGCCATGAAGGTACATCTCCTGACAACCCCCATGCCTCATTTTTGGTGGCCATCTCAATCAGCTTCTCTCCCGGAAATAGATTACAGAATGCACCAGTAATCACATTCAACATAGTTGGCCAAACTCCCTGGAGGAATGACGAAACAGTGATAACTCTGCATCATCATTCTCCCCTTCATCACCCGATGGCTCCCCAATGCCTAAAAGGCACTTCTCAATTTCTGATCCTGCTCTAAATGAACTTGAGCAAGCAAAAAACGAAGAGTCTGCCAAAATGCCAGAAAATTGGCCGTGGATATGCTTAAACTCTTGCTTCGATAGAAAAACATGAGGATGTTTTTGAATCTTGCTGATGAATTGGGCCATTACCTTAAAATATTGTATGGAATGATGCCATGGAAAAAGGGGTCGATACCATAAAGGGCCCCATTACGAGTTTGACGGTAAGTGGATAAAGTGGCAGGAACGGAATTACTGCAACTTTTACCACTCCACCAAATTATCCTACCCAGAAAATTGGCGCAAATTCCGCAAGTGGAATTACTCACCTGGGGAATTATCACCACAAAATTACTGTTGAGATTTGTTGGAATTAGTGCCGGGGCTAATTCCTCCAACAAAATTTTCACAAGAAGCAAAAATTGTATTACCACTATATTACAAGTGGAAATAACTATGAAAACTGGCGGTAATTATGGCAAAAACACAGTATAGTTACCTCCACCCAAAAGGAGGGAGGTAAATGCATACTGGTGATCACAGGTGCTCCCAAACAACTCGGGAGGAGTACAAAAGGCTGACACCTGACCTAAACACACATCCAAGCAACATGCAGCCACAACTAGACGTGAACTATGGGATCCACAACCTGTTACTATTCATTGAGCTACAGCAGCACGCAAGGCTTCAGCAGGGAAGGAGATAGACACCACAAAGTTGCAGGAGGTATGTGCTGCAGATGCCGCCGATACCACGTGTCCGGCCATGCCCTTGGACATTGACAGACAATCAATTAGTAACACTGTATCACCTGGACTGACTGGCAAACCTTCTCAGTCCTGCTGACCCTGATCGAGGCTCATCTCCAAGGTACCTTTAGCATCAGCACTGCCCACCCACTCTGGTAAAGCTGGTGTCCTACACTTCCCTGCCACGGGCAGATTCCAGCACACTATTAGGATGCTGTATGGGATGTCCCAGCCAACATTCTCAAAACTGCTGAAGCAAGTCTTGTATGTGCTCATGAGAAATGCCCACCATCACATCTCCCTGCCCACCAACCTGGTGCAGGTGCATGCATCTAAAGCACATCTCTACGCCATTTCCCAGTTCCCCAATATCATTGCAGCACTGGATTGCACACATGTGGCGTAAGTGCCACCTTATGCCTTGCAGGAGGCATGGTTCCTAGTCACTTTTTCAACAGTCATATTATCGAAATACAAAAGTTTCGACACAAAATCGTTGAATTTTTTTTTTTTCCCAAACCCCTGTTTTTTTTTTAAAACCCACAGATTACACTATATGAAACTACACAAAAATGTTCATAAAAAAATGCATTCAAAATTCTTTTTAGACAATTTTGTTTCAACATAATTTTATTTTGAAAATATGTTTTCGAAATATTGACTGGATACCAGGAGGCATATCAGATTAGGATATATTATCATTCCATGAATATTTAGATGACTTGCAATGCCGATCTCACCCTCATACACTGCTGTGACTGAATCCCAGGTGCCACACACAACACCATGAGGAATATCACCCTACCAGATTACATGAACACACACAGAGGACAGCATATCTGCTTTGTGGATAAGTAGTCAATCCGACAATGACATGGCACAGAGACACACATGGAGACTGGAATGAGAACAAATGTGAGCAAACTACAAATCCCATAATGCACTGCTGATAATACAATGAAGAGGACATGGTTGACTTTAAGTAGTCCACAAATGACCTGCTGTAACTCCACAGGACATTCTGGCATGAAAAGTTGCATACACACAACTATTCACACCTAGCAAGCACCCTGTCTAATCCAAGAAGCCATTACCTGCCAATGCATTGTCATAGAGAAGTACATCGTCTAGCCCCATCTACATAGTGTCAACTGTAGGGATGATGTCAGCAGATAGAAAAACACATGATGAATGATGCTGGATACACTGTGAATGACTGCAAGTTTACTCTGCAGGCAAATGCCACGCCAAACCAATTGATGCACGGTACGTCATCCACATGCACAGATGAAGACACATAGGTCACCTGCACAACAGGACAATATACTTGTACCTCGACAGACAATTCGGCCATATGTAACACTGTGCATTCTATTTTTTGTAGGTGGCTCAGGTTATCCACAGTTACCCTGGTTTATAACACCTGTGAGGAACTCTGGTGAACTGCAAGAGATCCCCTTTAATGAGGCACACAGGAGGACCAGGACATGCATTGAGGGCACATTCGGACTGCTAAAGAAAAGATTCTTGTGTACTCATCTACAACTCTGTGAATGTTGGAAAGATCATCATGATATGCTCATTGCTTCACAATATGTGCATACAACAGAACATTCAAATGCCTCCAGAGGAGGACTATCGCACCTCTGGCTCTGATGGCTCTGATGCTGTAGATAACAGGGCACCCCAGAACATATGTGGGGAGATGAGAGAAGGACACATTATTGCTTTGCTTTTTCCCCATAACGTGACTATAATACTAATGCATCACATATAACAGCAGATTTAGGAAAACGTTTGTGCTGCCAACTAGGTCCCTAGCCCACCTCCTACTCCCAAATTCTACATGATGCCCTCCATGTCCCCCGCCCCACCTCTAGCCATTTACAATTTTAAAGTTTTTACAACTACAAATGTCTTTTTTCTGCTTTGCTTTAACCGATACTCATGGGCATAGATGCGGCTATCACGCACATCGAAAAAAAGAGTTTTTCATTTCTGAAAAGCCTCTTTGCAACAAGGCATCATGTGGATATCACTATAATTTGGGGAGAATGTGGCACCCTCTTCTCTGTCAAATTGTTAAAAAAACTATTAAACAGAATAACTACAAAAGGATTGCAAGTCAATGCTTCAGACCCAAGTAGTTTGGAACCTGGCTAAATCCATCCAGTCGTTTTCGCAGTGTAGTTGAACAAAGGTTTTTATCCACAGAGCAAATGGGGAGTGGGCCGAAAGTGATTTTTTTGCTTTCTTAATACATTTTTGTTTTTTACAAATCATTCCAGTCTGTGGGCAGGGGGCAGAGGAGGTGGGGCAAAGTGTACAATATGGTCTGCAACTTTTCAGTCAAATCCGTCACATGAGTCAAGAGTTATCATTTTTTTTATTTCCTCTAACTCATGACTCACCATAAGTATAGGGCGGCCACTGCCAATATATATATATATATATATATATATATATATATATATATATATATATATATATATATATATATATATATATATATTCACTACAAAAAAAACTTTGTTAAGGGGACGTATGGTTAAGTTGCCCTACCAAAAACCTGTGCACTTTTCCACCTCCCCATTATAGTTCAAATTAAAACTGAAAAACCCCTGAAATTCGCCAGTTATGGTAAACTAAGCCACCGTACCTGCCATCACCACTGTTCACTGCTAACACAAACACCCAGAACATGAAAGATGGCATCACAAATGTCATTGATGACATCACTGACGACATCACATGTTTAGCCACTTTGTTTTCGTTCACTGCAATACATATATATGTCCATTCAGTAAAACAACTTTGTTAAACGGATGTTACACTTCACATTGAAACCAAAAAACATTGCACATTCCCCAATTATGGTAAGCTAAGCAACCATAACTCGCACCACCAATGTGCATTGCTAAGCCTAACACCCAGGACATCAAAGATGACATCACAAATGCCATTGATGACATCACTGATGACATCACTGATGACATCACATGTGTACCTCCCTCATTTGCTATTCACTGACATATCTAAGCCAGGTGCCTTTCTTCACTATCAGTCAGGAAGTAAAAAGGTAAAAAGTGCTATATTTGTCATTGTTACCCTTCTCATATATTCCTAAAATGCTTTCCTTAGGGTACAATGACATCATATCATACATATACATAGGATAAGGAGGAATCCTGAAACACAGCAATTTTTTCTGTGCAGGAAGGTAATGAGGACGGTTATGAATAGTTTCTGGTAATACAATAAGTTTTTTTGCTTACGTTACAGTCCCTGTATATGCTTCCATTGGTATACATTGTGGGCTCTTTGTGTTTTGTGAGTAATAGTACAATTATGCAGTAAGGGATGCATTTGTAGATGTTTAAGTAGCACAGTGTACAAAAATCTGCAATGGACGCATATATCAATGTAGTAGCGGACATAGGATGATTTAGAATATTGCTCCTCTGTAGCACATGTTGCAGACAATGGCTACGTTTCTTTTTGAGGGCGTTCATGTATTGAAAGAACGCACTATTTCAATGGAATTTTTTAGCAACGCATTGCTTAATGAACTATTTGGCATATGATAGTTCTGCAATGATGTGTTACATTTTTTGGCCAATATTCTAATAACAATCACTAGTGGTGGTGCAGCGTGAAAAGTAAATGCACATGTGATGTCATCAGTGATGGCATCAATGACATTTGTGATGTCATCTTTGATGTCCTGGATGTTAGGCTTAGCAATGCACGTTGGTGGTGCAAGTTATGGTTGCTTAGCTTACCATAATTGGGGAATGTGCAGTGTTTTTTTGGTTTCAATGTGAAGTGTAACATCCCTTTAACAAAGTTTTTGTACTGACTGGACATATATATATATGTATGGCAGTGAACGAAAACAAAGTGGCTAAACATGTGATGTCGTCAGTGATGTCATCAATGACATTTGTGATGGCATCTTTCATGTTTTGGGTGTTAGTGTTAGCAGTGCACAGTGGTGATGGCAGGTATGGTGGCTTGGTTTACCATAATTGGCGAATTTCAGGAGTTTTTCAGTTTTAATTTGAACTATAATGGGGAGGTGGAAACGTTTTTTTTTAGTGAAGTGCACAGGTTTTTGGTGGGGCAACTTAACCATAACGTCCCCTTAACAACGTTTTTTTGTAGTGAACTTTACAGGTTTTTGGGAGGGCAACTTAACCATAACGTCCCCTTAATAAAGTTTTTTTTGTAGTGAATTCTACAGGTTTTTGGAAGGGGAACTTAATCATAACATTGTGTTAATGAAGTTGATGTGCTGAATGTACACTGTCATCATTTGGGAGGTACGTAGTATAATGGACGTACTTGATATACATGTAACATGTACTTTTTGACATGTGGTGCAGAAGTAATAATGTCTTTCTGTTGTTTTGACACAGAAATGACAAGTACTTTGGAGTGGTTGGAAGAGTACTTTCCGCACAGGGAAATGTCGTAAGATAGCGATAACAATGGTACACAACACTCTGCGTATGTAAAGTAATGGGCAGTATTTTATGGGCATTTAATAGATATATAGTTATTTTTTACAGACCAGGAAAGAAAAGAAGAAAGGGCAACAAATGACATAGAAGAAGACAGGCTGAAAAGGATTGAACTGAAAATGGAGACACTGAATGAGAATTTGAAAAGTTTAAGGGAATTTGTGGAGGACTGTGTGAGAGGAAAAGTATGTTATCACTGTCCCACCTGTACCTGCACCCTTCTCAATTCCCTAGTGAACCATCCCCAAACCTTCAAAAAGAAAATAGACGTTTTGACAAAAAATCCATCCCTTCTTCCCCTCACAAATCTTCCCCTCATAACCAGCCTGTGTTGAATCCTAAGTCCCCTATATTTGTGTCAGTATCTGCTTCCCCCGGTATTTCTTTAGAATGAAGTGTGTGTGCGTGTTTGGAATGTTTTTGTATAGTAGTTGTAGTTAAAGAGTTTGAGTAATACATTATTTTTTTTAAAGACTTAAAATGTTCGCAAACCAGCACGCCTGCTCGACCTATCCGTAAGGAATGGATTGTGGATGTTGTAATGGCAGTACACCTACCCGTAGTAATGTCAACTAAGATGGAATTGATGTTTGACCGCACCATCTGTGCCAGTTCTGCGTAAAGAAACAGAAAGCGGCATCCTAAGGACATTATACCTCGCTGTACTGCTTGCAAACGATATAAAACATGTTCATAGAACACACCAGGTGTCCGGGATGTATGTAAATGAGCAAAATGGGAGCGTGTTAAGGACACTATACCTGTCCGTATGGTCCACATCCAAGATGGTACTGTCCGTGGAACAGGCGCGGTGGCTGGCATGTTCGCAGTCAAACAAAATGGAGTTGTCCTAAGGACACTGGACCTGTCATACATTGAGCATATCTTGTACACACATGCGCAGTACAACCATAAGTACAGCGAACATCGCGCCTGTCCCTAACTTTCCGTCTCAATTGTGTTGCACTTTGAATCAGTTTGAGAACCCAAACACTGTCCATAGAACACTTGGGCACATGCACACATTTGTTAGTCTGCATTTGCTGTCCAGTGGACACCCATTTCTGTTGCGGATGTGTTCAGGACGTCATCATGTGCCCGCACCCACGCTGAGCATGTGGACTAATTTGCACAGTTTGTGTGCTTCCGCAACAATACAAAGGAACTTATACACACAAGGCAAATTATTGTACAGTATAAAAATATAATTTCACATATCGCAGACAATAGCTTACCTGTGGACATGGTGTGTAAACATTTTTGAACGCTTTTCATTAATGAAGAGGGTGATGAGGCGCATCCCTCCACCCCTATAAATGGCCATACACCCGAGCGCATCTTCATTGTGCTTCTGGCTATGGCAGATTGAGTTGTGCTGCCTTTACTGCTGTAGTGACCAATAGGAAATCTAATTGTTATGGCATCCATGGCTACTGTCGCTTCATTAGCCTCAGCAACACCCCCAAACCGTCCACCACCACCACCTCCCCAAGGGCCTGCAGAGGGATATACGGGTGAGGATGTAGAGATCGAGGTGGAGCAACTGCGCACTACAAGCACTTGCCGGGAGTTGTGGGTGTGGCGGTTGTTTTCCGTTTGTGGGAACGTACCAAAAGCACGTGCAAACCGGGTCAGGTGTAAACAGTGCCAGTTGGTGCTGAGTCGCGGGAGACCTGGTTTGTACAGCTTTGGTACTACAACCATGAAGCACCACCTAGCTTCGTTCCACAGTGCAGACGTTCGCAAGGTGGTGCCATGTGAAGAACGTAGTAGATTAAGTTCCTACACAGCATCCTCTGTGTCCGATCCTCTTACCACAAGAGACACTCCTGTGGGAGAGCGCCTCCCTCCAGCTGCCTCACAAGCCATTCAAAATGCTATTGACCCTTTTCTTTCAAAGGTGACAATAGTGTGTATGTATTGTGACGCAGTACTCTGCAGGGGGGAGAGTTTTCAAAGTGCTTTTGAGGCTAAGGTCACGGAGCATCAGAATAACTGCTTCCTACCCAAGTAAAGATCACCCTATACCTTTCTCTCACCACCTGCCTATTCTTATTCCTGTGGTTGGTGTCCCTTCCTTACCCTCCGTTGCCCTCCTCTCCTAGTGTGTCGTGTGCCCAAATGCAGGAATGTGGAAAACAATAAAACATTTTAAAAAATGGCTCTTTTCAGCCTTTCTCAGTTTAACATTAGAACTAGCAAGTGACCATTGTAGGCCCCCGCGCATTTTTGAAAATGTCCGTGGACAGTCGTTGAACACAGAAATGAGGGTGCATGCGGAGTAAAACCAATGGACTTTACGCTGCGAGTAAGTGGTGGCTCTGAAAAGAGCCTTTGGTGGTGTTGTGTCCGCTTCAAAAACTGAACATTGGATAAAACAGAATGGCAAATAGGTCAGTGTGATTCCAAAAAAAGGCGCAATGCATTTTGTACATTGTGAAGAAAAATGTGGTTGCCAGCATATGTGAGATGGACGCCATCTCGGCGAAAAATGAAAGAGCTCCGAAACAAAATGTTTTCATTGTGGAATGAGGACATGCCAACATCCCTTAGAAAAGCACAAACAGCCTTATTCACATTGCATCTCGCTTTCTCCATTTGTGGACCAAATGCAGAAGAACGCAGCCATTTTTGTCTTTGTGCAATACCGGAAAAAACGATGTGGCAATTGGGGAACATGTCCATGATATGCGCAAGTCCTTCCTTCATTGCAAATTGCAAAGAAATTCCAGAGACGTGGCCTAAACTGTTTCCTCCGCATTGAATGATAAGTATATCAGGATGACGCTCTATCAGTAAAGTAACACAGAGAGGTACCAAGTCCAGCCATCTCATTCCACGCACGCCATGCCAGTGCACTTCCGCATGATGCAATCCAAGATCTGTAGATAGACGGCACCTTTCTGCATGCACCTTCAACCAATATCTCCATGAGTCTCCCAAAATCCAGATAATCTGTGTTTGAGCACACAGAGCCATAGCTGAGTGGTCTCCTGTCAGGGAGAGGACAGTCTCACTAAATCTCTCCGTTCAGAACACACCTACTGAACTGTATTGACCAATCCCTAGCTGCGCTCATTCTCATTTGCATGCGTCTCTACCCCAGAATCCCCGTTGGTAATGTGTGCTGCCTGCAAACTACCGCCATGTCTGCGGACAAGTACAGGATCAGAGCGTGATGACTGTACAGTTAAGTAATAATCCCCTTTTCCCCTTGAAGGTGGGCTCTGAAAAGAGCCATCATTTTCTTTTGTTCTTACTTTCCTCCTACAACCATTACAGAGCTTCTCTGAAGCAAGCCGTACATTCCAAAAGAACATGGCATTTCCCAAAGAAGACAGTGCAACACCATCTGCTGCAAAATAATCCGCATTACTGGGATCAATGTTGTTGTGGCTGCAGAAAAACATACCAGCTTGTAACATGAAAGCACGCATGCCGTGATTGATGTTACACCTCCCAATACTTTGATCTGGACAGAAAACAGAACTGTTGTCCCATTTTCCTCTACGGAGTAAACCGGAAAAAATTACTTTGGCAGTTGGAAAGATGTTCATGAGTGCTTGAACCAACTCTCTTAAATCTTCCAACAAAGTACGGGAACTCACGTACCCCAAATGGCAAGCACCGTAGTGCAAAAGTACCACATGAGGAGAGGTCATTGTACGCATTTGTCTGCAAACTTGCAGAATTGGCGCAACAGTGGCATCAACCTCAGCACTCCACACCACCTCCACTCCTTTCACATTGAAACGATGTGCCACATGCCTACTCTCGGCATAGTGCTGTAAGCCATGGACAAAATTATCTCCAAGCACCAAAAGCCTGACCCTCTCCACCTCTGCCATCTTCAGTATACGCACCGTCTTTCGACACAAAAGAGCAATGTGAACGTCTGATTGGCTAATGCCTAAAGTCCCCTTTCTATGCTGGATTTGCTGTGGAAACCCATATGTGACACGCCCTACCCATGGAAAAGCGTTGTCTACGTGTGGCACGTAACTCCTACCCAGTCCTTTTACCCTTTCCACATCAGTCACAAATCCAGTCCCTCATTGGACACAACTAAGGAGTCACACAACCACCACCAATCACATTAAACATCGCTAAGTCTAACTCTGTCAGCAAGATTGCACACTTCATATTTACTATCGATGACTCTGAATGGAAGTCGCATATTGTCGCAAAGCACCTACCTCACAAACGACTGTGCAAGTGTTGCGTATTTCTACTTACACCTCCATGCATGCGCACATGCATGAGTATAGAGTACAGGTGTGAAAACAAGGAAATAATATGAGGCAGGGTAACCAAAAAGGAAACACACCAAACACAGGTTACAAAGGAACATACAAAGTACTTTATTTTATACTGAATCCAGTTACAAAAGAACAGAACAAAATTCAGATAGCTATCGACCCTCAGTACAACACAGCGAACTCCGGCGTGGTTCGGTGCGCTCAGTGAGTGCAAATATTCATTGAAACCGTCAGGCTTTTATACATTACTCCAGCCTGTTGTCCAGCCTTTCTGCAGATTAACCATTCCATAAATAAGTTACTGCTCTAGGGTCCCTTGCCAGGTCAAATCTAGTTCATCTTAGGTTTATACATTAACAAGAAGAAATGGTAATAATGTATGCTCTAGGCCTAACATTACAATGCGGGACTTAATTTATACAATATAGTTAAGCAGGTGTTCTCATTCAATTATAGATCAGTTTCGGTGATACAGGTAATCCATTGCACACAGGTCAGCAGAAGGACAAGGTCTCAGCTCATGACCCTAACAAGTGGCCTGCAGGCAAGTTATACATTAGCTGTACAGAGGTCATGACAATCAAGTTCTGTTCTGAATAACATAGGCTACCATTTTAGCTCACATGGTGACTTTATAGAGCAAGAAAATCTAAAATGGCGGCTTGACCCAAAATGACAGTTTACATGGTTTCTAAGGTCAGGACCTTGCAATGCGAGTTTATTCACATGTAGTTTATAAGCAGCTTGTTAGCAGCTTGGCGTAGGCCAATATACATATATTCATAGCAATAGGAGGCACGATATAATTTCTAGTTTGACACAGATATGCATATTTCAATCAGAGAAGATGTGCAACCCTTATGATTTCATTTAAACTAATTAATGCCGCTAAATCTGCACAAGCAATACATACCAACGCTTCCCATTTTAAGTGCAAGATGTCCGATTTTTCATTGGCAAACGGCACTACGTCTTATTGCCTCCCGCATGACCTATACATACATTACAGGCATGCCTATTTAGCGCAAAACTCAAGTTTACATTACATTACAAAATGTCTGAGTTGTGTACTGTGTACGGCCTCCAGTAATGCTACTTGCAATGCGATCATATGGGAAAAATAAGCTCTCCCGATTGCTGTGGTGACATCTCCCTCATACTTATAATTTGAAAGTAGAACATTTTTCCCCATCTACTATAATGTCCTATCACTTACAAACCTCTCTCCTATAGATAAAATACCTTTAAAAAAACAAGGCATTTTCATAACATTAAAATTGTTCTCATTTCTGAAGGACTTGCAAGTAACATACTGCAAAAACATACAAAGGCAGCACATAGTGAAGTGAAATGCACACATGCACTGTGTTGCAATACAAAAGGAGAATACTCTGACAAATGATGCACAATTAACATGTACAGTATCATCACTGCTTTAAACACACAAAGTGAATAATTTCTTTTTTCTCAATCGCAGTGAAGACTACTTTCCTGGGAAGCAACAGCATCTACACTGCAAACGACATATCCAAAGAAACCTGATCTTTTCGCAAAAAAAGTAAGTACAGTACTACCTATATATTCTTACTATTCCTCAATGAGGGTGTGTGGGTTATTTGTTAACTTTGGGCACCAAAGCAAACATTGATTTGTGCACCATTCAACTCACAAATCCCCATGTGTTAAACAAAGAATAACAGGTAGAATGGCTCACAAATCCCTGTGTGTTTGGAACTCAAATAACATAAGGAATCATTAGAATGTTAGTACTAGGAAAGAAATAGCTGGTTCAATTTTATGTTATTTTGTTTACAAATAATTCTTCTTGTCACCACTAGGCCACTTTGTACTGTCATCTGAAGCACATTGCAGTGCTATATAAATAGAAAAATAGCCTTCTCAAATAATTGAAAGAGTCCAATGCACATTTACACACCATGAAAAACAGCTTCCCCATCAAAATCATGCACACATGCACACAACACACATACATTGTACAACAGACCAAAGCATGCCTTCCTTTTTTCAACAGACACCAAAGAATGCCTACCAAAAAGCAAGTGCCCAACTAAGAATCCATCTGTAGTAGAGTTTGTATAGAACGTTGGAACAAACCAGCTAATACAGTCATTTAGCAAAACAAAGGAAGCGTCAACTACCAAAACTTTACCTCCTCCATCAAAATGTGTCACAAAACACAAAAATCTTGGCAAACAATCGGCTACCAGTACAGCTAGCAATGCTCCCTCCTAATAATCCTGACATAGTAACAAGAAACCACAGTAAGAAAAGTATTTTAGCAAAAATGTTTCGCCACAGAGTCCTTCAGAATCTAATAGGAAGAGGTCCGAGATCATCTTCAACCCTTAAAACCTACCGTAGAAAATTAATCCTACAAGCTCTTGTGGACAGTGCAATCCTTCTCAAAAGGAAGTTGTTTATGTTAGAGTTAAGTAGGATGAAAGCACTAACAAAACTAAGTATCAAACTACAAAAGAAACTCAGCAATAAACAGAATGTGAACAAAAATAATTTCTTAAATGTTTGTGTAGGTGAATGGAGTCACACGACAACCACAGAACCATATTTTAATGAAGAAGCATACAAACAAAATCAAACAAACACAATTGCCATCCATAGCAGTGGACGAGGGTATGAAAAAATCAATAGTACCATCATGGAACAAGAAACACTGCTTAAAAAAGTATTTCCTGAAAACTCAGAATTACCTCTCGATTCGACAGAACCACACCGTCCAGTATACAAATGGCCGTGCACATCATTCCAAACAAATCTTTCAAATCTTTACATCAGTTCCTCAATCATTATGTAAAAGGTAAAGACAAAAGTAAAATGAAAGTGATGTAAAATATGGATATTTGCCCAGTGCGCAAATACACAGGACTACAAGGACATTCATTAGCCTGCATTTCTGGGCCTATTTGCAAAAGCACCTTTCATGATATCAAAAGGATATCAGTACATCATTCAAATGTAAGAAATCTAGTGTATAAAATATACTATGCAAAAAGTCCAGCTTCAGAATTAGGCAATTTAAATAATACTCTTCTGCATGGTACACCCAAATACTTACAAGAAGAAATTGACCATATTCAGAGAAATTATTTTGGAAGTGAAAGCCACTTACAAAATGCAATAGTTTTAGAATATAGTAGAAACAATTCTGCACATAGCAACCTTCTATTACACACATACAGAAAAGAAATACTAAACTTTAAAAGGGCATCGGCTGAAGTACCAAACCATGTGCGTGTGTGTTGCCGCAGAACGTTTTACAAAAGGAACACAAAAAATATAGACATAGCATACAAAATAGAAAACAATGAAGATTCTAAATGGTTTGAATTATCTGTCTACCTTTTAGCAGAAAATAAATATGAAGTAACGGAACGTCTAATGTGTTGCAATTACTGCACTACAAAATTAGACAACAACCACACTCCTTCACGTGCTATTACAAATAATGTGGAATTGTTCCCACTACCAAAAATCCTGCAACAACTCAATTTGTATGAGAGCATCATAATTCAAACAGTTCACCCATTTCAAGCAATTATACGCATTCATCCAAAAAGAGCAAGATTACCTTCTTCTGAATTGGTGAAAGGCATTTGTGGCAAAGTAGTTTATTTGCCATTAGATCTAACCGAATTGTACACACTCTAGGAGTGCAACGTTCAATAGAGCATTCTTTAATAGTTTTGGTAAATGGTGTACCAACAAAAGACAAAAAAACTTGCCAACAACTGGTGGATTTACATAAAGTTAGACAAGCATTGCAATATCTAAAACACAATTACGAGTACTACAACGAAATAAATATTGAAGAAAGCTTAAGGGAAACAACTGAAATAATTCAAGAGCCATCAGAAACTGGACAATTCGAACTTCTGGATCCTGCTACAGTATCCACTCTTTTGGACCAGTACACAATTCATCCATTGCATTCCAATGAAAGCATAGATGATGCACTAGAAACTTACCAAATGTGACAAACCAAAGGTTCAACAATGAGTATATGGGAAAAAAGTATAGAAGCACATGCTTTTCCACTGCTATTTCCTACTGGCAAAGGTGGAAGATATGATGATAGACCCACTCAGATTGGGGCATCAGAATACCGCTCATTACGAATGTATTTGCAAGATCCCAGATTTAGACAAAATGTGAAATACATATTCCACCTACCCTAGAAAGTGAATTAGCAATGCTATGTTACACACATTTTGAAATCTGGAACCCACTTTCAAAATATGTCAGCTAATACAAAAAGTACAGGAAAAAGTTGAGATTTTACAATCAAGTATAACAAATTTGTTTGCAAACATGAGTGGTACAAAGGAATATTGGTTCTGACGGCATGGAGACATGCGTTGTATGATCAGAAACCTTGGACTACCAACTTGGTTTGTTACACTAAGTTGTGCAGAATATGCATGAGAATATTTACATGAGTTCCTACGCATAGCAAACAGCAACAAAAACAACATAGATATATAAACACCTGGAGAATTTTGCTATCTAGATCCAGTTAATTTGTCAAGATATTTCCATCATCGTTTCATTGCCATGCTACACTTTATATGCAATAAAACTGTTGCTGCCCTTGGAGAAGTGCAACACTTCTTTTGGAGAAAAGAATATCAAGCGAGAGGAGCACCACATACTCACATGCTGTTATGGATCAAAGGTGCACCTAAATTCGGTCGCGACAGTGATAGCACTGATTTGCAGTTTATCCAAATATATGTCACTTGTGAAATCCCTTCACAACAGACACATAGAGAGTTGCATGGGCAGATTTTACAATTTCAAAGACACAAATGTGGCAAATATTGTCGCCGCAAATACAGAAACAAAGGTAAATACTACACCAAATGCCGCTTTCGTTTCCCTAGACCAGTTTCAGAAACAGGTGAAGTAAACAACTTCATGTCTTCAGTTCGACATAGTGTTAAAGGTAAATCATCTATGAACACGTATTACATAAAAAGAACAGAAGGTTCAAAATATATCAATGATTACAATGCAATCATTGCCCTCTTATGGAATGCAAACATAGATGTGCAGTACATTGTAGACAATTCTACTGCTGTTGCACGATATGTTACAGCCTACTTAACAAAAGCAGAAACAACAGAGCTTCAAGACCTCTGGGATGACCTAGCATCAGACAAAACACTATCACAGAAATTGTACAGCGTAGGCATAAAAATGCTCTCTCATAGAGAATGTGGTGCCTATGAAGCAGCAGATTGTTTAACTGGGACTGCTTTGTATGGAAAATCAGACAACATAGTATGGCTAAGTCTTGGTCCTGCTACATCTAGAAAAGGAGCGCTGAAATCATATGAGGACATAGAAACAATTGCCAGAAATGATCCCAACAGCCAAGACATTCTAAAAAACAATTTACTGGACACATACTAGAGTAGCACTTTGGAAAGCATGTGTCTATACCACGTAGCTCAAAACTTTGCATACAAAAATAAAATAAAACCCGATGAAAGCAAACGTAGACATAGAGTGACCGATTGTGAAGAGAGCTTAGTGAAACTTACCAAACTAAGCTTAGTTAATCATGTAAAATCGTCATTAAAAACTCCTCAACAGAAAGAACTAGATTACATGTCTCTGTTACAACTTTTTAAACCATGAAGAAAAGAGGAAGACATACTAGATAACTATGACTGCTATGAAGATGCTTTCAAAGCAAATGAAAGCGCTATCACCAATGTGAACTTTACGCAGTACAAAACAATGTTACACAATGAGCAACAACAGGAAGAAGAACTTCAGGCCCAACTAGATAAGGACTCTTCCAACAGTAGTCAACCTTCTGTAACCGGAAGTCAAGAACCACTAGGACAACCACTAATAGCAAATGAGGCAGAAGTAGCTATGGCAGAAGTAGAAAACGCCATGTATCAGTATCAAGAAGATACAGAAGACTTAACTGTACAACAAGCAAAACTTAACACAAATCAGTGCATTTTTGAAGACGTAGCAAAACAAATTTCACATGGTTTACAACACGAAAATAAAGAATGTACCTGCCAAAATGACAAACCTATACTGCTGTACGTGAGTGTTGAAGCTGGATCAGGAAAAACATTCTTGATCAAAATCATCAGCAAGTTTCTTATACAATTGACGAGCAACAACTGTCAGCTGTTGTAACGGTCCCCACAGGTTTAGCTGCCTACTAGCTGTCACTTTACACCGATTACTACTGCTTCCAGTAGAGCATCAAAATAAATTAGACTATTCCAAACTTTCTGCAGAGTATTGAAACAAATGAAAATGCTACTAATAGATGAAGTGAGCATGGTCTCCAACCTAATGTTGGCTTTGATTGACCTCAAATTGCAGGAAGTACTTAAAAATAACAACGAAGAACTCTTTGCAGGGATCTTCTACAATTGACACCGGTGAAAGGGGAACCTATTTTTGAAACCTTAGGCCACACACTCTGCTGTAAAACTGTTGGCAGCATAGGAAATGTCAACCTTTGGCAACATTTGCAATACAGAGAATTAACAGAGAACATGCGGCAATCTGCAGATCTCACTTATGCCAACATCTTAAAAAGTATTAGAGTTGGTGTACTATTGCAAGAAGCACAAGTAGTATTGAAAAACTGGCACATTCGTGCACTTTATGGCGATAATGCAGGTGCAACTGATGTTATGGAACAATAAACACACAAAAATGTCAATTGTATGGCCTTAATGCCAACTCTTACAAGCTGTTTCAAATTCAATGAAACAATGTTAAATAAAGAAATGCAACCAATAATAGAAATTAGGGCTATAGACAAACTAGACGTACATAGTATGACAGTACCCATGTTTGAGCAAGCCACAACAAGACTAAATAGTTTAGAAAATACAATCTCCAACAGAGCTTAGTTGGAAAAATATTAAAATGATCCTTAAATTGTAGAGTAATGATTAAAGATAACCTTGACGTCGAGCAAGGGCTAGTTAATGGCGCACTGGGTACAGTTGTTGGCTTTCAGTCATACCCATGTGATAGCAATATTCAGTTTGTCAATATTCGCTTTGATAAACTTTCAGAAGTGAAAAGGATAGTGCGCTCAATTGCTCGATTCCTTCTCTTCAAGGACATGTATGTACGCAGAGAGCAATTTTCTCTAACTCTTGCATATGCAGTTACCATTCATAAATCCCAAGGTCTTACCCTAGACAAAGCATTGATAGATATAGGAAACACAGTCTTTAAAGAAGGCATGTGCTACGTAGCATTATCATGCTTACGTACACTTGACGGTCTATTGCTAATGAACTTTGATGCAAGTAAAGTCAAAGCTGATATTCCTTGCATTCTAGAATACAATAGACTTTGTTCACTGTACACCCCCCATCGGAAACAATATCCTGTTCCAGATAAAGTAAAACGTGGTAAAAGAAAACTAAATCAAACAGAAATGCAACAGAATCCAACAGCAAAACCCTCAAAAAAACAAAAGGAGCTAAAGCTTCATCAATTACCACAAACAAAGAAGAACATATTAGGGAATGTGAACCAGGTATGTCTTCAAAGAAGGAACAGACACTATTCAATTGCCACCAATTGTTAACAATATTTACTTACACAGTACAGACCAATTGTGTTTGCAAATGTTAGTGCTTCATAGAAACGCAACAAACAATCCTGACAACACGTACAGTGTGCATGGAATAAGGCAAGACTTGGACCACTGTGCTAGAATTGTGAGATTCACTATAAACTCACAAGAAGATCCACAAGAATTTCTAATGTACTTACTATTAGTATTTGAAAACAAAAGCATACCTGTAAATGAAATCTTCCAGATTTCGTACATGTGGAAATGTACATGCACTCTCTGTAGCAATGTGATACAGGAACAAATCCCAAATGAGTGATTTGTGTATGTTTACATACCTAATTGTGAATCTATTCCATTTCAGCATCTTGTACAGAATGCAAAACATGGCATATTATGTACTATTTGCAATTCAGACAATGGCCCTCATTACGACCCTGGCGGATTTTTTCCGCCATCGACGGACTTTCCGGCCATGGCGCAAAGTCCCTTTACGCCATGGCGGATGGCGGACTTACCGCCCCATTCCGAGGTCGGCGGGGCGGTAAGTCCCCATTGACCCATTTACCCTTCCCCATTCCCATTTCGGCCCCATAGGGCTCAATGGGAGTGGGGAAGGAGTTAATTACGCCACCGTAAAATACGGTGGCGTAATTAACACCAAGGTCCCAGAGCGCCATGGATTTTTCCGCCCGCAAAAAGCGGGCGGAAAAATGACCATGGCGCTCCAGGAACTCGTAGTTGGCGGTAAGGGGTCCGCGCAGCTAACGCTGGCGCAGACCCCTTAGCGCCAGGGTCGTAATGAGGCCCAATCGCTCCACCTTACTGATACAATCACATAGTGCCTACATAATACTTATGCTTCTATGTTATAATGCAGATGGTACTAAAAACAACTGCAAACTGACTGGATTCACAAACGGTCAAGTGTCACTTGGAAAGAAAACCTTTACAACAATAGGTATTATCTACCATGCAGGAGCTACAACCAATGCAGGTCACTACACTGCATAAATTAAAAAGAAATGTGGATGGTTCGAATGTAATGATAGCACCATTACAAATCAGAGATTGCCAGCTAATCTTACAAATGCGTATTTAATTTTCTTAAAGCCAAAATTTAATAAATAATGGGCCTCATTAAAGTGCTCCGGTCCGGAATTAACGCTGTCGGTATAACCATACCGGCACCGTTTCCGCGTCCGCTTGATCATGACCTGCAAACCCGGAAATAGCAGCACCTCCAACCGCCACCGCAGAGTTAAAGCTCCCGTAAATTCCGCCTGCGCGGAAACACCTCCGTTGCCGGCAACACGAAACACTGCGAGCATCACAACTAGCGCGGACATGGAAACACCGACAACGAAATGGCGGTAAAACCGTGATCACGGTGGCGGTACCCCCGCCACAGCGAACATGACGTTAAACTGTGCCTGGTGTCCTGAATCAGGCCACAGGTGCAACAAATCAGCCCGGCTGGACCCAGCTGGCCACTGAGAGCGTACAAAAGGGCCACACCCAGCCCAACTCAAAACAGAACCATGCAGGCAGCAGCTCTAGTAGCATTGGGACTGGGCCTACTCAACCAACAGGCAGCACTGCACATGATGGCAGTAATGTTGCAGAGGAGGAGGAGGAGGAGGCAGAGGCGTAGGAGGCACAGGCGGAAACCAGCTAACCCTGTACCCATGGCAAACCCCATTGTCCGGCCGGCAGCACCCCGCAGGCAGCCTGCAATACCACGCATCAGGGCCTCACCCTGAACCTCAACCCAGGACAGATCCACACATTATACCGGCTAAACCGTCCAACAATCCTGTACATCGCTGGCCTGATAGAGGACGACATCAGCAGCCACATAGATACCCCCACTGCCACCCCCCCTCCTGAAGGTCGTGTCTGTACTGCACTTTCTTGGCACCGGTACCTATCAACACACAGTCGGTGAGCTGCAAGGCCTATCACAACCCTGTTTCTCAATAATCCTGGTTCAGGTACTGGATGCCCTGTTGCGCCATGTGCCTGAACAGATTGCCCTACCCCTTACCCTCCCCCGGGTGATTGCCACCAAGTTGGCCTTCCATGCCATAGCAGGCATGCCAAATTGCATAGGTGCAGTCAACTGTACCCACATTGAGCTGGCAGTACCATGTGCAATTGAAATGGTGTTCCGCAATAGGAAACAGTACCACTCACTGAATGTACAGATGGTATGTGATGCGATGCAAGTGATTACACATTGCTGCGCACATTTCCCGGGCTCAACCCATGACTCAATGGTACTGCGGAATTCAACATTGCCACGGTACATGGAATGCTATGCTGGACAAAGCACATGGCTATTGGGTGAGTACAGCTGCCAATGCTCAGGACCTGTGTAAGTGGGGTGTGTGGTTGTGACCAGGGCAATGAGCTACGTGAGTGGGCTGCTGCGACTGCACATGCATCACCCCCCACCCTTCCACTGAATAGACAGCAGAACCCAAACTTCACAAAGCAACACATGACAGGTAGCCACAGTGTGGCCGTACACACCCTGCCACCTGACACACACAGCCTGAACTCCCGCTGGCACACACACCTGGAGCCACAGCAAATCCCCCCATAATATGCAACACAGCACTCACAATGCACATGATTGCTGTACATGAGACGTCCTGCATCTACTATATCATCACTGTGCAGTGGCCCTGCCATGTGTGCACATCACTGCACAATGCCATACTCACACGCCACATGCACAATGCATTGGTCAATGTCCAGCTGCCAAACCCCACTATGATGGCCATAGAAGATTAACACCCATCAGTGAAAACACTGCATGACACATACGCATGAATGAACAATGACACAAGATTGCACTGCATCTGATGAAGACATGATACTACCAACACTGACATGTCTCCCACATCTACATTCCATGTAGGAGATTCCTGATATGCCCTCACGCCATGGCTGATGACGCCTGTACGGAGGCCAAGGAACAGGCATGAGGATGCGTACAACAGGGCACATGTCCACACACGTGGCATGATTGAGAGGACATTTGGACTACTGAAGGCCCGGTTCCGCTGTTTAAGCAGATCTGGCAGTGTGTGCCATGCTGCACAGTCTGTGCCTGCGCAGGAACATTCCAATGCCCCCAGACGGAGATGATGACAGAGACGGAGATGGGGATTGGATGGGGATGGGATGGCACAACCCCCTCCTGGGGGTCCACTAGATGGACAACGAGCACGGGATGCACTGATTCGCATTTACCTTTGAGAGACAGCACATCCACAGCATTACAGGGATATGGTGTTGCCACTAAATGAATAAAGGATATTTCTGTGACCAAATTGTAATTGTCCCTACGTGTCGGCCATGTGTTTTCAGGCATGGATCTGTCGATCGTAGAAACATTTCCTATGGACCTTACCCGACTTTTCGTCCACTAAACAAACGATAAATCAGGCTGTTTTGCGCCGACATTATGTGATAATCCTATCACTTGCCCCATCGCCCTGGCTGACCTGCTTTTGCGGGACTAAATGATATCCCCCGGCACTGAGCCTGACATCAACAAAGCATTCATATTCCCCGCCTCTCTCCATGACGTTACTGGGCTGCGCAGCAAAACACGCCCAGTCGATTTCTACGCGACTTCACACAGAACCCGTAAAACAACACAGATCATCTCACAACACAGCGCTCCACAATTCGGAATATGAAACTGTGGTTTAAAAGCAAGCAGCAAGATTGTACAATTGGTAAAGTACATTTATTTGATGTCAAATGTTTAGAGAATATTCAGCGATTCGCATTTGTCTTTGCTCTCGATCCGCAAAAGTTAATCTTGAGTCACGCGCTGTTCCTTTGCGGTACACTGGGTGTTGGTTTACGATAAAAGAAGCACTATGGTCGCACTGATAATCGCAAGGTTGTTCCAACAACGAGGCACTACACCACCGTAACGGTTGGTATGTTGCTTCTAGCCGCTAGTTATATATTAGGGCATATTGGTCCTTGCCGATCGTCCCATAAAATGGTTAGGGTGGTGAAGTTGTTGACATGGAGCTGCACCTGGCAGCTGAAGAACCCGTCGGCCAGGGTCTGAAAATGATGCCATTGGCAGTAGGGAAGGATGTGCCTATATTAAAAACATAAATTAGTCTCTCCAACCGATCTTCATTAAAATTATTCATTTTATTTATTGGGCCTGAAACTATTTGCTAGCGAGGATAGTGCAACGGAGTATGTTACGTTATTCCCACTAACCCACCCCCTCTCCTCTGCCTTTTTCAGAGCTGCCTGAGCGCCAGGGGACCACTTCGGCGTTGATAGTGCGCGGTACAAAATGCCACATTGAACGAACAAGTACAACTTAACCGGGCTTTAACGCTATGCTATTGTTAATATATTCCAGTATAAAATCATCTAAAGGGTTATTTACATTAGATTTGCATTTTCCATTGTCTAGGCGTAATGCAGTCCCTAAATACCACTCCATCTGTGCCAACGATCTTTCTTATAGTGAACAAACAGGAAAATCGGTCTCGTTTCTGAAATTTCATCCTTATCATCTCTTACCTTATTGCACCCCTCCTTCAAAAGAAGTCTTTAGGCACGGTGCCTGTCTGTCAAGGTAAAAAAACAATAGAACCTTATACTGCGAGTCGTGGGCCACTCGAATAAATCGAAGCAGCTGACCTTCACTGTGAACGTGCATACATTCTTACTTTGCAACATTCTGTGTAAAGCCATCCCTGAGAACTTGAATTTTACACTCCATCTTTGTATATTGTCTGCGTGCTTTGCAGCCCCAGAGAACCATAAATATGGAGATAATTATCTATTTATGTAAAAGTGAGATTTATCATTTGTTTAGTGGACGAAAGGTCGGGTAAGGTCCATAGCAAACTTTACTATGATCGACCGATTAATGTTTAAAAACACATGGCCGACCCGTAGGGACAATAATAATTTAGGACCGGAAATACCCTTTGTACTGCATATGAAATGACAGATGTCCACTCATTATGGTACTTTTCAAGGGACTTGTATTTTCAATAAACCAAGTAAGAAAGTGCATTGGGTAGGAAAGCTGTACACCCTTGCCCACCCACCACCCAAACGTACACACCCCCAACCAGGCCCAAAACAACTAAACCTCTAATGCACCTCCCCCACCACCCAAATGTACCCACCCCCCTACACCCATGGTGTCCCCAAATGTCATGTTGACTGGCATCCCCACATGCCACTATTTGCTGGGGAGCTTATGCAGTGCCGTGTCCTTGCTGGCAGCTCCAGTCAGCCGACTAGAACGCCTCCATGTCCTGGCAGTGGCAGAGCTGGATGGGGTGGTGCTGGCTGAGGTGACTGTCGGTGTGACTGTGGGCAAGCGCCCTTGAAATGCCTGCTGGGCTACCAACATTGACTGAGCAATGCTAGATTGCACACTGTTCCCTTCCCTGACATGGCGTGCCAGGGTGACAATGGTGGCCGCAAATCGTCCAATCGACCTGGAGAGCCACCGCACCGACGTAGCATTGCTCTCACGCTGCAGCCTGGCCTCCTCCTGCTGATGCAGAGCCTCCTCCCGCTGCAGCCTGGCCTCCTCCAGCTGACTTTCCGCCAGCTGCGTCAGGGTGGCCTGTTGTTGCTCAAAGTGCTGCAAGCGTGTACTGAGCTCAGCCATGGAGGGAGTTGGGGAGCGCATAGGGCTGTGCAGTTCTTGGGGGCTGAACTGTAGGCCATGGATGGGTGACACCTCATCCATGTTGTCCCCCTCACCCTTTTGTACTGCTTCGGCCTGCATGGCCGGGGAACTTCCATCACTTGATGCAGCCTCCTCAGCTGTGCAGATGGGCTGCAAATCATCATCTGGGGCTAGGGTGGGTGCCTGCATGGGGATGGTGGCGTATGCTGGTGTGCCTGATGTAACCGGTGTGCCTGATGTAGCCGGTGTGCCTGATGCAGCCGATGCTTGTGTGCTGGAGCAGCTAGCATCATCCTCCGGGGCAGAAGTGCTGAGTTGGGCACGTGCAGGTGGCCGCTGCGTTGCCTCTTGCCCCTGGCTGTCACTTGTCTCGACTGTGGGGATACAGAGGGCATGCTGTTAGTTGTGTGATGTTACTAGATGTGTCCATCACATGCATCCAACATGATAATCCATGACCACTTGCATGTACACACTTGTGGCTATTTATGCACTCAGGTGTGTGTGTGTCTGCTTCCAGTCAGGCACGCACTGTGTGCATTTCCAGGGTTCATGCTTTGGGGATGTGTTACTTGTCATCTGGCCAGTCAGTGGGTCCATTGGGTCACTCCTGCCTTGTTGGGGGGGGGCATTGTGAGTGGATCCATTGGGTCAATCCTGCCCTGTTGGGGGGGCATTGTGAGTGGGTCCATTGGGTCACTCCTGCCCTGTTGGGGGGGCATTGTGAGTGGGTCCATTGGGTCACTCCTGCCCTGTTGGGGGGGCATTGTGAGTGTGTCCATTGGGTCACTCCTGCCCTGTTGGGGGGGCATTGTGAGTGGGTCCATTGGGTCTCTCCTGCCCTGTTGGGGGGGGGGCATTGTGAGTGGGTCCATTGGGTCACTCCTGCCCTGTTGTGGGGGGGGGGCATTGTGAGTGGATCCATTGGGTCACTCCCATTCACACTTATAGCGTTGTACTATGTGCACTTACAAGCATGTGCAGGTGGGCTCACTCCTGCCTCTGCCTCTCCTATGCCGTGGATGTCTTCGAGGTGCATGACACTGCTGCAGCGGTCCGCCCACGGTTGCAACTTGAGAGGGGATGCAGGGCCTCCACCAGTGCCAGTGCTGTGTTGGCGGTGTGCAGTCATGAGGTTGCATCCCCGGAGCCTGAGGTCATCCCACCTCTTATGGCAGTCCTTCACAGAGCGTGTGGTCACACCGACCGCTGTGCACTTGCGTGCTGCCTCCGCCCACACCTCCTTGCGCCGTTGCTGAGTAGTGCGCCGCTGGTCTGCACTAAAGAGCATTTCCGCATGCTCAACAATGTGGTCCACCAGAACTGTGAGCTCAGCCTCACTAAAGCGCGGCTTTCGCTGTCTGCGTGCTGGTATCCTGGATGCCATTCGATGAGTTGTCAGTCTTAGGGATGTAATCTGACCTGTGGTGTCTGAGGATGGCAGTGGATTGTGCTTCATATAATGGCTGCCTCTCTGTTTCCGTTTTTTTTCCGCGGTCATGCTGTTTCCGCTTCCGGTGTTGGTGTTTCCGTTCCGGTGTTTCCGTGTCGGCAGGGGCGGACACAGGTTTAGCACCGTTTTTTGTGGCGTAAAGTCCATGTGCGTGGGTCATTACATGACGGCGGTGAATCCGTTTCCGCCTCGGTGTGTTTCGCGCGACACAAGTGCCGATATCAGCCCTTCTTTCCGCAACATTGCGGTAGCGGAAGTGGAGTAACCTTCGTCACTGAATCACCGGATTCCGGCACGGCCGACTCGTAATGAGGCCCAATGTGTACTTCAAGATTACCAAAAAACAATGTGAAAGACTACAAACCGTTAGAATACGCCTACAGGTATCTAACTGCCCAAGAGGATATAACAACGGCACAAATAAATGAATATCACAGATCTGTAAGAACAAATGCACAGTTAGAATATGCCTACAGGTATCTAACTGTTGTTAAAAATTGGCAGCAAGGCAACAAACATAACATTAATCAGAAAGAAGAAGGAAGCACTCAAAGAAAACAAGGAAGTAGTTAGTACCATAGCAAATAAAGTTTTTTTTTTAATCCGACAAGGGTTATTTTCCCCAGACCCCACGATTAGAAAAGCAAACACAGAAACTGAGCGGAATGCACAGTACACTGGTTTGTAAACTAAATATGAGGGTAAAAAAAAGGTAAACTGTCTATTATGCAATGTAGTAAGTTTTCATAAAATGCAAACACTAACATACCTTTTTCTTTTATCACAGAAATTAAGAAAGGATACTTCCGCCAAGTACTAACGGCATTTTAAACATATATGGATTCTGAACAAAGAAAGGTGTGAGTATATTAGCAGTCATTTTGTACACATGCGAACCTACACGTCAAATCTATGGTAGCATTATACTGTTGTGGCTGTAGGCTGGCCCTTGCATCTTGGTTGTGTAACCTACCACCTACGCCTTACGACCAAGGTACAAAGAGTATAGTTCCTACCCATAACCATCGCTGCATATCAAAACCATGGTCCTTGTACATGAACTACTATTAAGTTAACTTTTGGGACCATTGTCTGCAACCATGCAGCCAAGACGCTAGGACGTGTACACAACTACCGCATTACACCACACCCATATTCACTTATAACCCCACTGCTTATGACTTCAGTCTTGGGTGCATGGCCTTTGAGCATGCAGGCAACACTCTGGGTCCAGAGCAGAAACACCACAGCATATCGGAACCATTGTGCCTTGCAATTTCACGACGTACAACGTTGGTTTTCGGAGCATGGCCTTTGGCCATCCTCCCAAAACGCTACGCCCTCCCCACAACCATCTTAATGATGTTGCATAGTACAAGTGTATCTATAGCTGTGATATGCTGCAGTAGTTTGTAGCCACAGGCTACAGACATGAGTGTGAGGCCATAGATTTATCAATGAATGGGTGTACAGTATATAAAATCCACAGGTGCTTACAACTGCAGTGCGTATTACTTTGTTCAAATACTCTACATCCTGGCCACTACTAGCACACCATATGACATCCATTGGGGCATATGACAACACTACGTACGAATGTGCTTTTGGGGGCATGGCCTTCGGCCATGCACCCATAACTGCAGCCCCTCCCCATAGCCGCCTGAGTGATGCACTACCACACCATGTCACACCCATTGTGCCTTGTAGGTACACTACATATAACTGTGCTGTTGGGTGCATGCATGACTGCAGAACCTCCCCACAGCCACTTGAGTGGTGTTCAATACTAGGGGTGTCTCTGTAGCTGTGAAATGCTGCACTGGTTGTGGGCAGGGCCTAAAATCTTAGGTGTATGTCCATACATTTCAATATATGAATGTGAAGTGGCTGCAGCCTAGACTGTACACACTCCCCACAACCATCGATCAATAATGAATATTACAGGTGTACCCATTGCTGTGACATGCTGCGGTGGCTGTGGCCAGGGCCTACAGTCTTGGAAGTATGGCGTCCGGCCTACAGCTTACGGCCATGTACCCAAGACTGTAGGCCTTGGCCACAATCACCGCAGAATATTACACCCATGGTTACGTAAAAATCAGTAGCACACCCATAAAAGGAAACATTGTAAATGTAGCATGTACTGAATTTGTACCTAAAACTCTGGGAGCTGGCCACACCTGCCAGATACATAAACGATTGTGTGGGTGTGAAGTATAAATGTGATAAGCTGCAGTGGTTGTGGGCAGTGTGTACATGCTTAGGTGTATGGCATACAGCCTGCAACCATGCACCCAAAAGTATACATCTTGGCCACAACCACCACACTAGATAAAACCCATGTTGGCTTGTAAGTGAAGAGATTGTGACTTTGTTGTTGGGTGCATGGACTTCGGCCATGCACCCAAGAATGCAGGGTCTCCCCACAACCACCTCAGTGATGTGTGGTAGTTGGGGTTTTTCTATGGGTGTAGTATTCTTCAGTGCTTCTGGCTAGAGGCTGCACTCCTAGCTGTATGTCCATAGATATTACATGGGATAGGTGTGCAGTGGCTTGGACGTCCAGTGCTTATAACTTTGTTCTTGGGTGCACTCCCCACAACCAGGCAATCAATACGCAATACTACAGGTGTATTCATGGGTGTGACATGCTGCGGTGGTTGTGGCCAGGACCTACAGTCTTGGAAGTAAGGCATTCGGCCTTCGGACGACGGCCATGCATCCAAGACGCTAGGGCCTGGCCACAACCACTGTAGCATGTCACACCCATGGCAGCGTATTAATGAATACAATACCCATAGGAAAAAGTAATGCAATTACGGCATGTTGTCAATTTCAATTGTCGCTAACACCACGCGTGTACTTACAACAGTCACAAGTTGCCTGTGCACTGCATGGACTGAAATACGTTATTGGACCCCTCATTTTCTGTTCGCACAAAGTGGCCATAGATAATACATCATGAAGACCGACCACCTGAACAAATGCATTGATCACCCATGTTTTACTGTCTGAACCTTTCCCAACGCTCTATGACACAGCAAAAGAGTTTTATAAATATAGCATGTTTGCGCTGGTTGTCGCTCCGCTATTGGCAGATCCAAGATGTCGGGCGCAGAACACATCTCGCTGCAGTCAATCGGCAGAGATGTTGCGTGTCCGCTGTCATGACACCAGCCCCTTAGCCAATCGCTATCTTGTCCGTGGACCGAACAGGGAAGTGTGACCGAGAAGCAGACATAGATATGACTAATTTTTTCAGACCTACTTTTTGGTCATTTTTATGAAAAGTACTGCACGGAAGGTCACCAAATTTACAAGAGCACGCTTTCTGGACCAAGCCCCTGTACCTGCTGCAAATTTGGTGAAAATCCGTCGAGCGGTTTGATCTATAGCTGTGCGCAAAGTTTTTCCCCCATTCAGTCTATGGGGAAAAAAACATTTTGGGACCCCCCTATAACTTCCCCCCCCCTGGACCAAACCTCACCAAACTTTTCAGAGTGGCCCATATACTTTTTTGGCAAAGTTTGGTGAGGATTCGTCCAGGCACAGCAGAGTTATAGGCCGCCCAAAAAGTGCTCTTCCTTTGGAAACAGCAACTTAACCATAACTACACGGCCACTAACGTGAGGTGTAATATATGGGCCAAATTTACCAAGGAATATGAGTCATAAATCCAACTTATGCCCAAAATGAGTCATAACTTATGTGGCAGTAACTTGCACAAATTTACAGAAAGGTCTTGCGACAAACACACTGAAATGCGGAAGCCAAGAAAAAGAGCATACATCAAAGAAGAACTTCCACCAAAGGCAGCCTAGCTCAGTGGCAATGCGATCGTCTTGGAAGCAAGATGATGCAGGGCACACAGGTTTGAATCCCATGTCCGCGGTTAGAAACCCACTCGGTATTAAGCGCGTTATTATTAACAAATTATATCATTATACGTTACGCAATTACATCCACAACACAGAAAAACAAATATCTCTGCCAAATAATAACCATCAATTACACAACAACAACCACAATCATAACTTAAGCAAAACCAAAAGTTGCAGGTGATGCCAACTATCCATTGTGCCCCTACCACATGATACCTGTAGAGAGAGAATGGCACCCCAAAACCAAACAGTAAAAATAATCCAAAAGACCAAATAATCACTGCCCATTTGCAAGTGAAAACAAGGTTTATTACATGCAACAAGGTCTCAGAGGGTCCCGTAGAACTGCACTGACACAGTGCTCATCACATCCTAAATAGGTTTCAGGTTAAATATTGGTAAACCTTAAATACTTATAGTTACAATGTTATGCCTTACTCTTATTGGCTACCACCTATAGAGCATGCTAATTGGCTACCACCTATAGAACATGCTAATACCCCCTATAGTCCCTGGACCGATTGACCACTCCTTATCTAAACCAATTCCCCTAGACATGTGGTCTACCATATAGCGACTATTGAATCCAGGTACGGGCCTGTGGTCAGGCCATGTGTTCTAGTATATTCATTGTGTGCTAGGCCTTAACATCAACTATGGTGACACTTCTACAATGTTAACACACTGACCTCACTTACTCCATCTTTTGCTTGTTTCTACTCTTCTTGTACATCTCACTACACAACATTGACTATGAATATGGCAAATAAACACAGGGCCTATAATGCTGTCCAATCTATAACCTCTGCAACCACAACATGAATATATCTTGCTCTTTCTATATTACTATATGTGAGTATCTAATATCTGCCAAACCTACCTAAAACAACACATGCACCTTCTGCAGTGTAAACCTCAGTCTGTTCCCACAATGATATTTTTTAATAGGTTTTTCTCAGCCGAGCCTGTTTTCCTGGCTGGGATGCTGTACTTGCACCCACCTTTAGTTGATACCCCATTAATTAACCCTTCCGCCTCCTTCTTTCTATAGTCGTCATCCTTGGGTTACCACGCCCTGCACACATGACTTAAACCCCCCCTCTGGCATATTCTTCCGGTGTACCCATCATGAAGCAACACCCTACATCTCCTGCTAGATCAACCCAGTGCTCAACATAATTCTTTGGGTGTGTTTGAGGTACATGGGGGTCCAAAACCCTGCTCTATTTTCACCACCCTGGGTTTTACAACCCCATCCCATCTATCATTCTGGGTGTACCTGTGTTTTGTGAGAGGAGGAGCTCTACCCGCTGTTATTGACTTATTGCTCTCTACGGCAGTGTCTTTGTGCAACATCTCAGGATCATCTGACACAAACGAAAAAGAATGAGCAGAAAAGCCACAATGGGGAACAGCAATTTTACGGCTATTTCTAACCAAGATTGGGCCCACAAAAATATAGCATCAAACCAATCGTCAACATTCACTCCAGCTTGTTTACCCATAGCAATACTTAAATTGTGAAGGGCCGCTATTGCATGGGTCAAGGACCCTTTTCCCGCATCATTTGGGGGGATAAATATATGTGCAGCAAGACAGACCAATGTTCTTGCATATGGCCCCCTCTTAGCTGTGAGCAAATCCAGAACGTATCTGTTCTCGAGGAACATAAGCCTAATTGCCCGTAATTCAGACTTATTTGAATTTAGACCCTGCTCCATTTAGCTTGCCAGCTGAAGCATCTCCCACCTGGTTTTCTGCAGCCACTTAGCATTTGCTGCAGTCTTTAATCCTGGCACAAGGATGGATGTGAAGAAAGTGTCTATTTTGATAAAAAAAACCTTGTACTGATCTGGAATAAACTTCAATTTATCGAATGAGTGTTTGGATATATAATTCAATCTTCTCCAACGATAAAGCCTTAGTGAGAGACGGGCACACTTAACGAATGGGGCTTAGTTGGTCCTGGGGGCAGGGACATTTATAACAGTAAAATGCGTGTCAGGAACTACCAAAACTGCTGAGTGTAGGGTGGTCAGTGAACATAAGCCCCTCCATGATGGTGGGAGTTGTAGGTCTGCATATAGTGTACACAGCCAATACACAACCATCAACGCTGCTGTGCCTTCGGTCAAATCAGGGATGATGTGTGTCTTATTACAATGAATGTTTGTCCCTATAGGTATGGTACCATTTCCTCAGAAGCAAAAGGAATACTCTGATGGCCTGTGTACTTTTTCCAGTGTTTTACTTAACTTGATCCGTGTCAATTTAGGCATGTCATCCCCCATGTTGTGCCATAGTTCTGATTCACATGTGCCACTACATCTTCAAAAACCCCAGTAAGCACCATGCTGCACAACTCACTACTTGGGTGTGCCCGTCGCATTAGGTATCAAAGAGCATACATGGTAGCTCTCTTTTGACCTCTTCCTTCCCACTTTGTGCATGTAATTATACCACTTGTTGTCTGATTCAGGGTGGTGTACACCCACTGCAGTATCAAGGATTACCCCCTTATACTGATTTTAATCTATCGCTGCCTCAGTTTCCTTCCTGGTTTGTGTCATTCCCAAAGATACATCTGTGTTGTTCCCATACACCCTTTATATGCCCCAACCATATAAAATAACCACACAGAAACATTAAACCTACTCCAAACAGAAAACAACATATACAACCTACTGTATATATTAACCAAAACGTATAGTGCTGAACCTGCAGAGGGAGAGAAAAAACAGACAACAATGCAGAAAAAAAAGCAAACTCTTCGTCACCATATAAGGATTGACCAACAGTATCAGAAGAAAACATGCTACAAAATATACTTTAATATCACTCAGTAATGTGGTCATTCTCGTGAAAAGGTGGAGTGGTGCGGGTGCTTTCCGAACTTTAGATTAGTGGACCCAGTTCTGCAACTCCTTCACATGAACTGCAAAGGGGTGGCATAGGCCATCGTATAAGACCCCCTTTACCCTCTGTTTGTTTCAGCGGCAGACACATTTTCTGATGAATGCCTCGTCCCCCGGATATAACTGTGGTGCCAGTAAGTTCAGTTAATCTTTTTGATTCTTTATATACATATATATTGTGCTGAAGCCCGCAGGCAACAGGGCGCACACATTTACACTAGGGAACAACATAAAGGAGACAGGACGGCTCTGTTGGCGATGCTTCAAATGTGTCTTCTCTTCTAGGAGCAATCTGGAGATATAGAACTTTTATACTCCTTGTTAATTCCTGCAAAGACCCCTGAAACTCTTCCCCCAAAACTCCTGCTGCCCTGTGAGCATCTGATGCTGTCCGTGTAGGAGTGACAGATGTGTGCATTCTTCTCCCTGTCATTATCTTGTGCAGCAATTGAAGTTAGAGCTCAGGTCGGAAGAGGACCATGGAACCTCCTTTCACAACAACCCTCTGTGAAATCATCACCTTGTCAGGCCGAGAGCCGTGAGACTCCAACAAGGGTAGAATGTGAAAGGCCCTGCGCACATACCCTGCAGGGTAAAAGTGGGCACAATGTTTCCACACCTGCAGATTTTGACCAGCTGTCCAGAAACTACAAAGCAGCACCCACAAAATCATTCCCATGCCCCCCCCCGTGTTCGACTCCATACCTAGATGCAGGGTGTCCGGCTCACCTGTCAGAGGAGAGGTGGTTTCGGCCACCGTTGGTGAGGCATGGCCAGGGTGTGCTCTGGTGGAGGAATATGGAAGTGCGGCTTGCACGGGCGACCAAATGCAGAATGAAGAATGTGACTTGTGTGAGCCCTCAAGGGAAAACTTTGAGAGAGTCACGAATAACTTCCTTCGACCCAGGGCTCCTGCAGCTTGCTGTGGGTGGTTTGGGCCGGGCAAAGGATCCACACCACTGGAGGCTGTGAAAGAGCTGGGTGCCAGAATACCAGCAGCATTGGAGAAGGGTTCTCTAATGAAGAAAGTGGAAAAAGTACATCCAGGCAAAGTCTGCTTTGATGTCCAGATTGAAGTACATGCACAGTTACATGAAAAAGACTTGCTCAGCTCATCGAGTTGTCACGACAAGTTCTGCATGGCAAATTTAGGACCTAAAACCGATGCTCCAAATGAGGTTGAAGCCCTCAGTAGCAGCTTAGACAGTGCTTCCCCTAAAGACAACAAAGGGAAAGAAAAAGGTTCAATCAACAAAAAGTTATCCCTGAATCTATGGGCCTCATTACACGGACGGCAGTAAGGGTTAACGGTCACCGTTAATGGTACCGGTGGCCGTTAACCCTTACCGCCTTACTACGAGGTCCCTTTGCAGGTTGGAGACTTTAACGACTGCTTTTTGCAGGCGTTAAAAACCAACCCACAAAGGGACTAGGGAGCTAATTTCGGTACCGCAATTTGCGGTGCCATAATTAGCACCTTCCCCATTCCCATTATGCCCTATGGGGCAAAGATGGGAATGGGGAAGGGCAATGGGGGAAGGGGGAATTACCGCCTCACCAACCTTATTATATGGCGGTAATTCCTCTTTCCTCCAAGGCGGTGCTGGTATTTTACCAGCATGGACCAAGGTGCTAATAGTATCTTGGTCCACCGCCGTCCGTGTAATGAGGCCCTATCTGTGAAAAAACGATCTCGGAAAGAAACAGAAGCGATTTATCTTCAGAGGAAAACAATCTCAAAGAAAAAAGGAAAAAAAACTACATTAACAAATAAAAATATAAAGAAGCCTAGCCAAATAGACAAACAGAAAAGAGAAAAGATTGAAAACCCCAAGAAGGTAGGATCTTGCAAACTCTTGCCTATAAATGCACCAAAGGACTTTTTCAGTAAACAGTCTAAAAGAAAATTCGATAAAATAGCAGAACTTTCAGACGCTGAAATTTTTGGAAGCAGTACAGGAGAATCAAATCACCACTAAGCACTGGAAATCAACAACAAACTAATTAGGGAAGAGCCAAGCCTCCAAATGAAGCTCCTTCCCTCTACATCGTCAACTTTGACAACTTTGACAAAACGGAACCTTGGAAAGCCATTGGTGACCTCAAGTGCAACATCCAAGCAACTTTTGCAGAAGCCCCTGATTGAGGCTGGAAACGATGTACAAAGCTGCGGGAAGGTGACTGCCTCTAAGAATCTGTCATATTCGCAGAACTTGCTGTCCCCGCAGCTACCCACACAAGCGACTCCAACACCTGAAAAGCCTGTCGGCAACAACACCAGAGGAAATCAAACATCTACACATTGCGGAGGACTTGGTGGCTGGAGACATAAACCTGTCTACAGGAGAAAACAACCCAGAAAACAATTATTTACTTTCTACTAGCGACTCGTCAACCAGCAACGCGAGGTTTGTCCAAGCAAACCGAGCGAAAACGGACAAAGTCATAGGAAACTTGGGGACAGACTTACATTTAAACAAGAACATAGAACCAAAAACCAGCTTGGCCTCATGGAGGGATCCGGTACCAACACTTCCGTCTTCACCACCCAGAAACAGAAGACTGAGTTAACTGCCATCGATTTCATCCAAAGAAACTCCGTAAAAAAACAGACCTTTCCTCAGTGATGTCTGTGATGACAATAGTTTAGCCCCTTTTAGCAAACTCTATGAGTAGCTCAACAACATACTAAAGGATCATACCAATATCTGGTGATGATGCACACAAAACTAATATATCTAGAAGGGTATATAACTGTCATGGAACACAGACTTCAAAACCAAGCCCATCATACTCTTTCCTCATCACTTGTAAGGTAAACGGAGAGAGAAACATATACCGTGGCCAGGAGACAGCCACAAGAAATTTACTTGAGGGAGATATGCAAACTTCTATGGAACTAAATGTTCATCAAAAGGAAAACACAAACCAACAAAGCAGACAGCAAGATAAGAGCTCTTTGAGCAGCCAACTAGGCCCCTCTTTGATGGCCCTGCTGTTGTCGCAAAGTAAAGCGAAGGTGACATGTAAGAAAACATTAACTGCAGTGTTGCCAAAAGGCAATTGACCTCTCAAAAAGAGCAAAGATCCAACCACACCAAACAACTGTAGATGAAGATGTGATTCTAATGTTGGTGGAGTCTGAGAGAAACAATACCTCTGAGAGGGTTCTCAAAGAAAACCTTAACAGAGACTTTGGTGCACCCAAACCTGAAATTTAAGGATAATTCAGACAACAGACAAACCATGCTTCGCCTACACACTCTAGAGGTTCCATGGTTTGATGCACTAGGCAAAGCCAAAATTCGGCAACAAACTCCTGCTGCGAGAAAACTTCAACTGCTTCCTGCAAACAAGGAAAAAGATGCAGTAAAACACGCTCGGCGGAAAGACTTTGCCACAAGATTCCAGCTTGTTAACTCGCCAAAAACTGTGGATGACTTTATAGCTGACAAAGATTTGATGAATATGAGCCAGCACCTACTCTCCGAGCAGGAAGATCTAAATACTGAAAATATGGCAAAAAAAATGAAGGTAAAAACTATCAGCACATGTACTTTGGAATCTGCTGCTACTGATTCATTCCACACATTAGAAAATCGATGTAAAAAACTGGCTTCAGAAACAAATTGGGGACTGCAAAAGGACACTGCTTCAAAACCAAGAAAGGAGGAACCAAATTGAACAAGAGATGAGCAAGCAAATCTGAGGAACTATTGAACTAGAGCAAGAGACTCGCCGAAATGGAAAACATCACTAAAATAAACAAGCAAGAGTGCAAATTATTCACAGAGAGCACCGCACCCAACCTTAGTGAAATGGTCTGATCGGCCAGAAACTAGAGCTTTATATAATCCCCAAAAATGTGCTTCAGACAAAAGATAGTGAATTGAAAAAATAAACATCGGTCCAGAAAGAAGAGAAAAAAGCAAGCGGACCTTCACATTGGAGCAACTATGGGACAATTGAGAAGACCTCACACTAAACAGGAGAACTGTTTTAAACCTACTACACTGTATCCCTAATCTGCGACTCTGAAAAACAGAAGACTTAAAAATAGTTGAACCGGGCCACGAGGATCGCAAAGCTATATCTTATCTGCATGTAGCTTCTCCAGTCGTAAAAACAATGATAAGGGATGCAGTGGAAAACCTCCAAGGGTTGGTATACAATCTAATAGAGGTAAAAGAGAATGTGCTCCCTTCAAACTTTGTACATCAAACCAAAGGCCGCAAAAAGTCTACAAGTTATCACAATTCCAAAACTAGCTGTATGCCAAGAACAGAGGAGTTGCAAATAAAAAGATCTAAATATAGTGTCAGGAGTCAAAGTAGTTCAACAAACAAAAAAACGAGCACAAAACATCAAGTAGAACAACAGAAGGACTTGAAACAAAAAAAAAACAAGGACACTTGAAAAAACTCCAACTAGACCTAAGGCAGGGGACACTTCAATTTTTGACGGTCCTTTCGAGATTGGTAGATTTCCATGTGGCCCGACACTAAAGATTAAAAGGATAATTGTTCAAGACCCCCTATCAACTGCTATAAATGCCCAGGAACATAATAAAGTTGCCCCCCTAGAACACCTATGGGTCTGGATTCCAAAAGCGCTAACATCACACCCAAGAAAGTAGCAATGCTAAATTCCTCATTACCAAAGTCAAAAGCTGGAGCATATCGACCATCAAATGTCAACGCAAATGGTGTTGAGGTTGGGCTCCTGGAATATGAGAGGCTTCCAACATGTGACGGTACCCAGTGGTGTGGACCTGGGGGCATTTGACATACTGTGCCTCCAAGAAACTTGGCTGGTTGAAAAACCAACTTTGGATGGATATGATCTCGCCATTTCATCCACCCAAAAAGGGGAGAAAGGTAGTCACTCCCCAGGTCTAATTTCGGCTGTCCACTCTGGTAGTGGTCTGCATGTTCAAGAAATCCTGGTAGAAAACTTATGTTTGCTGGCAATCCTTGTATACTGGGAACATCAAATCAACCAAATAGGAAAAAGCAGTCTAACACCAGTGATAATTATTAACACTTACTGGAACCCTCAATTGATGAACAATAGCTATCTTCTGATAATTGAAAAAACAATCGACAAACAATATGCTGACCACAAAGCGACTCACATAGTAATTTGTGGCGATTTAAATGCAACATGTCGGTCCCAGGAGCTAATGCTGACATCGAAAGGAAAAATATCTCCAGCAGAAGAGAGAGGCACCCTATGGTCAAATCTTATGGCCTCAAGATAACTCTTCAATCTAGATCTACTGTTCAATCACTCAGCCTGTACCATAACATGGGAAAAAGATGAGTCTTTTACAACAATTGACTACATCTTTGTATCCCGCTCTGTCCTGCCTTCAATAACTTCTTTTGAGGTCATAAAAACCAGTGCAAGTGACCACAATCTACTAACCGCCTCATGGACATTTTTATCTGCTCAAAAACTGAAAATGCACACCCAAATCGAAAATAACATCAAGGGCAACCGTCTCATGTTGAGTGCAAGAAGCAACAAAGAACTCACTAGAAACTATAACGACGCAGAAGGCGCAAGCAACACACATGGAAATCCCATCAAATCGATTATCAGCCGCTGCTTATGATTTATAAAATTAAATCGAACAGCTCAAGAATGCCATCAAAACCTAAAAATCATAGGTTCAATAAGATCTTGGTGGAAAAAAAATGCATTCTGCAAAAAATTAAAAGAACGACACTAAGGCAAAACAACCAAATGAACAGATATATAGCATCAGAAGCAACAAACAAATACAACTCCATAGTCAAAGGCTATCGACTGATGCTATACCAGCAGGACTCGGAGGAGATGCTGAGGCTCACAATCTATGAGAATTCTGGTCTCTTATAAGATCTACAGAAACCTCAATTGACAATACGCTCCTGAACAGCACAGGAGAAGCCACTTGGGTGAAGTACTTTAAAAAATCTATTTGACTCACTACCAACTAACATCGTTCCAGCGCAAGGTGAGGTTGCACACCTTGGGCCAATTTACATGACAGAGACACCATCATAGAAGCTATCCACTAGCTGAAGACATCTAGAGCACCTGGCCTGGATGGAATAACTAATATTGATCTCAAGGACCACCCTGTGGAATGGGCAACCTTTATTAGTATGGTCTTTAAAAGATGCACTGAGTATAAGACCATACCAACATCCTGGACATCATCAACAGTGGTCCCGATCTTTAAAAAGGGAAGCAAAGACGGTCCGAGAAATGACCGCCCCAGTGCATTATTAGATGTGATGGGGAAGGTATTTGGCTCCTTATTATTAACCCGTTTTCAAGCATGGGCAAGCAAAGCACATTGCACTGATCTCTTCCAGGTGGGGTTTATGAAAAACATCGGCAAATATCAGGCCCCTCAGTATCCTCAAAAGTAAGATCATGGAAGGTAGCCCTGTCAGTCTAGAAAAGTAGATAACCCTCCAACAGAAGGTTTATGCAGGATAATTGGTTGGCCAAAGACCAACCGCCTCATTTGAAGTATAAAGAATATATGCTCATTACTCATTACGTAGTTATTAGTTTAACTAGAGTGCGGCCATTTTAAGGTAACCAGAATCGCCATTTTGTTTTCTCTATGTTTTTCTTTAACATCGCCACTTTTGCCTCATGTAAAACTGCTTTGCTGTAGATACTATTTCGCTTCAATGGTCCAAGGTTATTAAAGACATGTTGAAACATTGCGCGAGGAGCCAGACAGAAAAGCCAGTTTCCCTCCTTCACATATTGGAAGCGGGGAGCAAGGCATTCTTATCAGTACACGGATGCCAGTGAGTCTCCTTAAAAGAATAGCAATGCATGAAACTAATATTAAAGGGTTTGAATTATGTTCTTCTTTACGGCCCCCCTTCTGAGCGCTGTGAGCCCCAGAAAGCAAGCTGACCTCTAGAGCGTGAATCGAAACCAGGAGATAGTAAGGCTTGGAATGTGCAAGTCCCCCTACGCACACTTGTCCATGAAAACAGAAGTGCTGTGTTCTTGCAAATAAAGAATAGTTTCTGTAAATTCGAGATTGCAAACTGTTACTAAATATGGTGATCTAAAATGTCATATTCATCACCATTGTCAATCATCGCCTCCACTTCAAAGGGAATGAATTAGGGGCGGCATTGAATGTGTCAAATGTGTCATTACTGATTGTGAGATGCTAATTTTGTATATATGTAACTGATGTACAATTCTTGCTTGCTTGCACCCCCCGAGGTCTGTTAGATACACGTCGCGGGGCGTGGGACCATTTGGCCAACTGGGACTATTTGTTTTTTTTGCAAGAAACCCTAGATTTTGGGAATACAACCTTGTGTCTGACGTATCAGTTTGTGTGTGGTGATTGTGCCTTGTTTCTACATCCGAGGGTCCCTCAGGGGCCCCTTCAAGATGGCGCCCGACTAGGGACCCTCCCTCACTTGTTCCATCGTGTACGTTGCAAAGTTATGAAGGCGACAAGAACGGGAGCGATCGTGCTGGGATCAAGAGGTGTCCAGGGCGCCCTGCGAAAGTGATGAGACTCCTTTGCAGATCTGCACACAGCTGATCCCTGATCGACATGCCTGGCGAGCGAACAAGGGGCGAGGGTCCCGAAACGAGGCAGTGCCGAGATACGCAGACACAACATCATTGGTTAAAACATGCCTGGGATATTGTCCACCTTAGCGGGTTTTCGCTGCAGCGAACAATCTTTGGAAACTAGCCAGATTGTGCCTCCGGGGGGAACGTCGGCTTTTGATATTTATTTATTTATTTTATTTATATATTTATATATTTATATAGCGCGCAAGCAGCCCAGGGGCATTTAGGCACTGTTACTTGCAATAACTTGGTTACAGGGTACAGGCATGATCGCGGTTGTTGACACATCATGAATACTACAAAACTTCATACTGTTGTTACAGATATAGCATTTGGTCATATATTACAACTAATATGATAGGTATTTGTGCTGGTGTGTCGGGCCTTATGTGAAGAGGATAGTTTTCAGAGTTTTGCGGAAGGTGATGAGGGAGGCCTCACCTCGGATAGTGGGAGGTAGGGCTTTCCAGTGAGTGGGTGCGAGATAAGGGAAGCTGGATCCGCCCGCTCTGCATGTGAAGTATGGTGTGGGAGCGATAATGTTTTGTGAAATTTGGCATAGGCAAACCAGAAAGCAGGAAGACCTTCAATGGCCGAGGAATTGTAGTTTTGAGATGGATTGGATAGATAACCTAGAAAAGGTTTTGATAAGTAAGAAAGTGCGTCCTGCGGCAATTGATATCCTTAGGGATTGGAGGAGGGAAGCAATGCTCCGATTTAAAAGTAGAGAGAAACATTTGCGCAGGCATAAGCCAAAAGCAGAGAGAGTGGAGGAAAAGGAGGAGGAGTAGTGGAGCAATAGTTTGAAAATGGCAAATAGACGCGACCAGTTGAATATTGAAAAAATATATACACAGAGAGAGTTACATGCATCAGACGAATTAATAAACAAAATACTAACCGAGACGAAACAAGGCCCAAAAAGTGAAACTAAGAAGATTACGTCAGTAGCCATCATCCAACCCCCTCCTATTGCTCAACCTGTCCCAACTACAATACAGACACAGGCAGTGTTAGTAATGGTACCACCTTCTAGTCAGCCAGACCCGAGTGTTTCACAACCATCACAGCCCCAGCAGATTTCTCCCATGCCCACTGCCCCTTCCACACCTTCCACTCAAGGGGGTATTTCTGTTCCGACTGCGCCCCCTATAAGCGAATTAGAACAAAGCGAGTGTATGAGAGTGACCCGCAGCGCGATTAGAAAGGAGAGAAAGCGTGAGCTGCAAGAACAGGCGGAAATGTATATAGACGAGAACGATGGGACGCCACGTTAGCGTCAATACATGACTTCAGGAAGAGCAACGAAAAACAGGTATTGTTGGAATGCATGGGGGAATATTTGTCAGCGCAATGGAAAAAGTTAGTTGGGAAGTTACCACCTCAGCGATTGTTGGATTTGAATGCATTGGCCCGTTGTAGAGGGAGAGATGAGGAAATAGAAGAGCATGTGAAGCGACTGTTTGAATTAAAGAATGAACTTGATGAAGAATATTCTGAAATACTTGCCACACCGGGGTACAGGAGGAAAGATGTTGAGAGAAGAAGGAAGAAAGCGACTGGGTTTTATATGCAGAAATCCTTGCCACCACTGGGACAGATAGGTGATAGGCAAAGATTGCGAGTGTGTATGCAGGAAACAATGAGATGGATGTCAAGCCCGAGGATTTATGTGGGTGAGATGAATGAGATATGTAATGAGTACTCTTTACAAATAAGAATAGGAGCCCTGCAAACAATAGTGGGAGTGTTACTTCAGCAGGTAGCAGGACATAACAGGGGAAGGGGAAATGTGCAGAGCAGGGGCAATTTGAATATGCATGGATGGCCTCTGGGGTTAAACCAATGTGCATATTGTAGAGAGGAAGGACACTGGTGGGCACAATGCCCACACTTGCAAAATAGAGGCGGATATGGTCAGAGGAGACAGCACAGAGGGCATCCAGGAACAAATGGCCATAATAGAAACCATATGTAGCAGCACCAGAATAGTCAAGGGAATGGTGCACAAAATCAAGGCCAGGTGCCGAATCAAAATGCTTTGACTCAGAGTCAAAATCATCAGGCCAATCAAGGTGGAAACAGAGGAAGAGGTGGACATATTTTTGATACTCTGACAGGTGCATACTATAGTAATAGTAGTAATTACACCTTGCATGATGTGTTGTTACCCCAATAGGACAGCCCAGGACAGGGTTCGGAACCAGTATCCATCCCAGTGGATCAGAAAGGACCCTATGTAGAAATGAAAGTTGGGAATGAAGAGCATAGATTCATCGTAGACACGGGGGCACAGAGGTGCTCGATAGAGCATCACTTGGTTCCAGATATACCTCTCTCAGGGCAACAAAATATCTCAGTAGGGTTCGCAGGCACCCCAGTAATGAATCCTGAGTCCAAACCAGTAGCAGTGACAATAGGGTATTTCACTGAACATTGTCCATTTCTTTTGACAGAGAATTGTGGTGAAAACCTCATAGGATTGAATCTATTGAAAAAGTTAAGCGTGGTTATCCACTGCACACCAGATGGTGTATTTTTGACTATTTCTCCTCAGAGTGGGCCGATTTCTGAATTTGTGACGACATCTTTAACAGGGGAATTGAGTGAGGTGCCAACTTGTATTTGGGCCGTGAATTACAATGATGTGGGATGCTTGAAAATAGCGCCAGTGAAAATTGTTTTGAAAGAAGGAGTGACGTTACCACGTATTCCACAGTATAAATTATCAGCAGAAGGGGAGAAAGGATTGAAAAGTATTGTTTCTGATTTGGTGAAATTGGGAGTGATTGAAGAAATTACAGGCAGTATATGCAACAGCCCCATTCTTCCAGTGTATAAGAAAGGGGGTAAATAGGTACCGTACCGTTTCATAATTGATCTCCATGCACTAAACAAAGTAGTAGATCCCCAATTTCCGTTTGCCAGATGTCACTACGATATTGACAATGATCCCTGCATCGCCAGAATATTTTAGTGTTATTGATTTGAAGAACGCTTTCTTTAGCATTCCAGTACACAGAGAAAGCAGGTATTTATTTGCTTTCACTTTAGGAGGATGATCATTCACATTCACACGCATTCCACAAGGCTGTACTGAAAGTTCGAGCATATACAGTAGAGCATTGATAGAACAGCTAGACATGTTAGAATTACCGGCAGACTGTGTGTTGTTGCAATACATTGACGATTTGTTAATCGCTGCTGACATAGACAAATTTGTAAAAAAGGTACTGTCTTATTATTGATCCATCTAGCTATGCATGGCCATAAAGCGAGCTTAAAGAAATTCCAGTACTGTCAGAAAGAAGTGGCTTATTTAGGTTACTTACTTTCAAAGGAAGGGAGAAGATTAATGCCAGAAAGGATAGAGAGCATTTCTGGTATGCCTATTCCAAAGATGCAGAAGGAAGTAAGCGCTATCTATAATTGGCATGGCTTCATATTGCCGTCAGTGGATTGTGAACTTCGCCTTAATTGTAAAACCAATGGTGGAATTGACAAAGAAGGATGCTGTGATGCCTTTGCAGTGGAGTGAAGAATGTCAGAAAGCATTTGGTTCGCTAAAAACCATTTTGAGTTCTGCTCCAGTTTTGGGCACACCAAATTATGAAAAGGTTTTTAGGCTGTTTGTGCGTGAGAGCGAAAGATATGCGTTGTCTGTCCTAAGACAGGAACAAGGTGGAAGAAATAGGCCGTGTAGTTATTTTTCTTCAGCGCTGGACCCTGTAGCGTGCGCGCTACCACGATGTGTGCGAGCTTTTGCAGCGGCTGCTGCGTCAGTGAAACAAACAGAAGGGATGGTAGTGGGGCACACTTTAATTCTAATGGTGCCACATGCTGTAGATGTTCTACTTAATAGAACGCAACACCTCACCTCTGCTAGATTGACTAGATATGAAATTGTATTGTTTGCCCCCACATCCAAATCATGAGGTGTAGCGCTTTGAATCCAGCAGAATTGATGCCAATGCCCGGGAAAAACATTGATGAGACTGAATCACCTCCCCATGATTGCTTAATGGTCACTGAGGAAGAAACAAAAGGGAGAATTGATCTGCACGATACGCCACTAAAAGAACCAGATGGAGAACTGTTTTGTGATGGTTCTTGCTTTAAATTACCTGACGGCACTTCAACCGCTGCATACGCTATCACCACGTTAAAAAGCATTGTGGAGAGTAAAAGAATCCCATACAATTCTGCCCAAGCAGCAGAGATAATTGCCTTAACAAGGGCTTGTGAAATTTCAGAGAACTTGACCGTAAATATCTACACTGATAGCCAGTACGCCTTTGGCGTGGTTCATAATTTCGGCCGACTGTGGGCCGAGAGAGGGATCCTAACATCACATGGGGCTAGAATTCAACATGGCCCTTTGATTGTACGATTACTGTCTGCACGTATGTGTCCAAAGCACCTGGCGATAGTGAAATGCGAGGCGCATAAAAAGGTGACATGCAAAGTGGGAGAAGGAAACGCATTTGCAGACAGAATTGCAAAACAAACTGCCACTGATCTGAATACAAAAGTGTTAACAGTACAATCAAAGGAAGTACCCTGTATGATAGAAGATGGAATTGTAACTGTTACAGAGATGTAGACGGAAGCTACCGCCGACGAAATACAGGGATGGGCCACTTGGAAGGTTGTTGGGTGGACAAGAAGAGCGGGAATTGGATGTTGCCGAATGCTTATGTAAATGCAATGGTAACAATGGCTCACAGTCCCACCCACATCTGTGCGAAGAAAATAGTCCAATATTTGGCCACTGTCTGGGAAAATCCTCTCATAAAAAAGAATGCCGAAAAGCTAGTACAGAACTGCATAACGTGTCTACAGCATAATGTGGGGAAGGGAACGGTGACTCCAACAGGAAGTTACGGACCTCCCTCTATGCCATTCGAAGGGATTCACTTTGACTTCATAGAAATAGAGAGATGCCAAAACCTGAAGTATGTTCTGGTCATGATATGTGCATTCATTAAATGGGTGGGAGCGTACCCGTTGAAAGACTGCACAGCCATGAGCACAGCGAAAGTAATGCTAAAAGAGTATTTCTCTCGCTTCGGTCTGCCCCGTGTCATATGGTCGGACGATGGTCCGCATTTTGTAGGTGCAGTAATATTACAGATTTGTGCAGGTCTCCAGATCGATAAGCGATTCCATTGCTCCAGGCATCCCATGAGTGCCGGACTTATTGAACGTCATAATGGCATCCTAAAGTCCAAAATAAGTAAGATTTGTGCAGGCAGCAATCTAAGTTGGGTAGATGCATTGCCAATAGCGTTACTGTGTATGTGAACATCAGCGCAAGCCAGAACTGGTCTCTCCCCATAAAAAATCATAATGGGAAGACCGGCGAATGTGTGGTGTGCACCCCAGCTGAAAAGAATGAGAGAGGTAGAATACCCTCTACTCAGCATTTATTGTAATTTGTTAGTAAAAAAACTGTGTTTGATTCATCAGCAGGTGCAGGAGGCATTAGCGGTTAGGTACACTGGTCCAGGACATACATTGGAGCCAGGAACCTGGGTGCTGATTAGAAATTATGAGTGGAAAACATTGCTGGCACCCAGGTGGCGTGGGCCCTACCAAATACTTTTGACCACGCAGACAGCGATACTCCTAGATGGGCGGAAAGCGTGGATTCACGCCACGCATGTCAAGAAAGTCCCACCGGCATTTGACACTTCGACTGATCGGGACAAAGACCAGAAAGAGACAGCAGCGGCTCCAGAAACAAAAATGCAATTGCCAGTTCTTTGTCAAAGAAACTTCCTGATCCTGAAACAAAGCCTGATGAGATTGCCATAAAAGAGGAAGGGCAAAGGGCACCCCAACGTTGTCCAGCAGATTCTGCATCACTGCAGTCCGATATCAAGCGTATACCTCTGTGGCACCCACCATCTTCTGTTGGGCCGCAGCCTGCATCGTCGCCTGGGCACTCATCATCATTTGCCATTGTGCCCCAGGCTGACTCCAAGCTTGACACCCGAAGTGCACCCGCACTATTTGTTGACCACACGATACCGGGAGCAAATCGGTATAACCTGCGTAGCAGAAAAAAGGAGTGATCACATCTTCAGCTTTTTGTAATTTTATTGCCTCTGTTTCCTATTCTCGGGTGAAGTAGGAACCGGAGGCCTAGAGGAGAGTGGCGTGAGAGTTGTGCAAGCTAGACAGCTCAACAAACGCAACTCCTCGGTACTAAATCCATGTGTCCGGAACCCGAGCGGACAAGCGGGGCTCACATGGTACAAAGGCAGCTGCTCTGAAACTCTAGAGCAATGTGCAAATGCACGGGAATCTTACCAAACAAATAAGCAATCCAGGCGGAACAAGAACTGGCATGGAAGGACTCTAGACATTTATCGAACTCTCTGACATCCCAACAAGCGCATCGGCAGGAGATATTCACGACGAACACGGCGAGAGCAGAACGACGAGGGAAGATGCCGGAGCCAGCTAACATCTCCTTCTGCACCAATGCTGAGTTAAACGCAGTACATAGAAAGGTGAAAAAGGGACATGGTCGAAAGAATTGTATGTTGGGTTTAACGATAATAATGTGTATAATGAGTATATTAGCCCCAATATTGACCATATTAGTATTATGGTACCTAGAAGAAATGCACCCCCTTGAAGTACTGTTGCCTACTGTGAACATTACCACGACGGAAAGTCCAGTCCATGTGATTTCCTATACCTTGTCCCCAATGGAAGAGGGACATAGGGAAGGATATGGGACAACACATTACTATTGATAATGAACATGACACACTCAATACTAAGAAGGAACAACTGTTGGGTCTGTGCCCACCTGCCGCAGCATGGGGGTCAGGGAATAGGATGGTATGTACAGCCCCTGCCCTTAACTTCTGCATGTTATGCTTCTCTAAGTGCCTTATATTATGGGAAATGGAACGAAAGTGAAACTGGTCAATTAGAAAAAACAAACATGAATGAATTCGAAAGAAGTGATTATGAAACCAGTGGCTTGCTCCATATTCCATAAAAGACAATTAATTACACCAGCAATAATGCCACATGATAGATTGTCTGTACCTTATAAAACTTCTGTGATCACACTCCACATGAACCCAAAGGGCAATAAGGATGCGGGACCCCCTTCATATACAGTGAATTATAACCCTCATTCTGTCCCATTCTGTTTAAAGAAAAAGGGTTCTTTCCAGGTAGGAACATTTGCCAGATGCAGGAACATAGCATTCCTTGATAAAGAAGTGGAAGCAATATATGTGGGAGATCCTATGTATTTTATATGTGGAGAAAAAGCATGTCCTTGGTTACCTAGGAATTGGGGAGGCACGTGTTATTTAGGCTTTCTGTTTCCTGGGGTGTTTCTTTTAAAAACATCAGCCATAACCAAATTGACCAGGTCACGACCTCGCCGGAAAATTGAAGATGGATTGATTGTAGGGGCCGTAGCAAAATCATTCATACCATTTTGGGGCCAGGCGATAAACTCCTATAACATAAAACGAGTGTCTTATGTTATAGGAGCACTCTCCCTGCGGCTGCCCCTCGCACCAGCGCTGCTTCGAGCTGCTGGAGCAGCATCTTGGACAGACCGCAATCAGCCCGTCTGCACAGCTGATCTTACGAGACACGGCGACTCGTGGCCACTAACCCCCACCCTGCCTGTGCTTGCACCCCTGCACCCTGGCCTCACTCCAGGATCTCATCGGAGGAAACCCGACGAGCCTTATTTTCACAAAATGGCCGTTGCACTGAAAGCCCTGAGAGCGTTCTCCCTGGTTGCCTAGCAACCACATTTGAATATCTTACACATGCGAGGACCAGAGGCAGAAGCCGGCCCTAAACAACCGAAGTCCCGCTAACCTAAGGCCCCTCCTGTCTGCCCCTGCAGCCCACTATTCATCTGGGCAGGAGCCCTGCAGCACTCTCCCTGCGGCTGCCCCGCGCACCGGTGCTGCTTTGAGCTGCTGGAGCAGCATCTTGGACAGACCGCAACCAGCCCGTCTGCACAGCTGATCTTACGAGCCACGGCGACTTGTGGCCACTAACCTCCACCCTGCCTGTGCTTGCACCCTGTGCTCGCACCCCTGCATCCTGGCCTCACTCCAGGATCTCATTGGAGTAAACCCGAGGAGCCTTATTTTCACAAAATGGCCGTCGCACTGAACGTGTTGAGAGCGTTCTCCCTGGTTCTGGGCAGGAGCCCTGCAGCACTCTCCCTGCGGCTGCCCAGCGCACCGGCGCTGCTTCGAGCTGCTAGAGCAGCATCTTGGACAGACCACAATCAGCCTGTCTGCACAGCTTATTTTACGAGCCACGGTGACTTGTGGCCACTAACCCCCACCCTGACTGTGCTTGCACCCTGTGCTTGCACCCCTGCACCCTGGCCTCACTCCAGGATCTCATCGGAGGAAACCCGACGAGCCTTATTTTCACAAAATGGCCGTTGCACCGAAAGCCCTGAGAGCGTTCTACCTGGTTGCCTAGCAACCACATTAGAATATCTTACACATGCGAGGACCAGAGGCAGAAGCCGGCCCTAAACAACCGAAGTCCCGCTAACCTAAGGCCCCTCCTGTCTGCCCCTGCAGCCCACTATTCATCTGGGCAGGAGCCCTGCAGCACTCTCCCTGCGGCTGCCCCGCGCACCGGTGCTGCTTCGAGCTGCTGGAGCAGCATCTTGGACAGACCGCAATCAGCCCGTCTGCACAGCTGATCTTACGAGCCACGGCGACTTGTGGCCACTAACCTCCACCCTGCCTGTGCTTGCACCCTGTGCTCGCACCCCTGCATCCTGGCCTCACTCCAGGATCTCATCGGAGTAAACCCAAGGAGCCTTATTTTCACAAAATGGCCGTCGCACTGAACGTGTTGAGAGCGTTCTCCCTGGTTCTGGGCAGGAGCCCTGCAGCACTCTCCCTGCGGCTGCCCAGCGCACCGGCGCTGCTTCGAGCTGCTAGAGCAGCATCTTGGACAGACCACAATCAGCCTGTCTGCACAGCTTATTTTACGAGCCACGGTGACTTGTGGCCACTAACCCCCACCCTGACTGTGCTTGCACCCTGTGCTTGCACCCCTGCACCCTGGCCTCACTCCAGGATCTCATCGGAGGAAACCCGACGAGCCTTATTTTCACAAAATGGCCGTTGCACCGAAAGCCCTGAGAGCGTTCTACCTGGTTGCCTAGCAACCACATTAGAATATCTTACACATGCGAGGACCAGAGGCAGAAGCCGGCCCTAAACAACCGAAGTCCCGCTAACCTAAGGCCCCTCCTGTCTGCCCCTGCAGCCCACTATTCATCTGGGCAGGAGCCCTGCAGCACTCTCCCTGCGGCTGCCCAGCGCACCGGTGCTGCTTCAAGCTGCTAGAGCAGCATCTTGGACAGACCACAATCAGCCTGTCTGCACAGCTTATTTTACGAGCCACAGTGACTTGTGGCCACTAACCCCCACCCTGACTGTGCTTGCACCCTGTGCTCGCACCCCTGCACCCTGGCCTCACTCCAGGATCTCATTGGAGGAAACCCGATGAGCCTTATTTTCACAAAATGGCCGTCGCACCGAACGTGCTGAGAGCGTTCTCCCTGAATGCCTAGCAACCACATTAGCATATCTTACACATGCGAGGACCGGAGGCGGAAGCCGGCCCTAAAAAACCGAAGGCCCGCTAACCTAAGGCCTCTCCTGTCCGCCACTGCGCTACGGCGCGAGACGCTGCCCTGTCGCATAGTACATTCCGTTTATCTCTGTGGCGATTACAAGGATCCCTGCGGAATAACCATTTGTGCCGGTCCCCCTAGACCCTTCTGTCTACATTGCAGCCATATGTACCCGCACCAAATGCACTACAATAGATGACTCCACCAGTGCCTGTGATATCGGAGCGAACCATTCAGACCAGCTGAGCACGGACATCCAAACTGATCACACAGACACCGAAGGAACTGGAGCCTCGCCGCCTCTGCAGGCGCAGTGTGCCGTCGCGAAGCAAAGCAGGAGCTTCACGCATATCTGAAGGTAGGCCCCCTGGGCTTGTTAGATCCTTCTTTAAGCTCTTGCATTTCCGCAGAAACTACACACCTACTCTGCTTTTTATTCCTGACCCCGACTTCCACCAAAATCTGCCTGAAAGTGCCATTTCTCTGCAATATCCCGCCAGAATCCAGCACAACCCTTTATTGTCCACAGTGGCTGCCTCTCCAAGATGGCTGCCCGCCATGGCCGAGACCTACCTTCAATGACCCAGTTCCTCACAGGCTACTAGCTGCGCGCTCCATGACCTCTCTAACCTAGTAAGCAGCCAATCCTAAACGTGCATTTGACCATGCCATGGTTGACTGCTTATAACTGTACCCAACTAGTTAGCCCAATGACCACAGCCTAAACTTGCACATGTATAGGCTGCGGTTAGATCTCAACTTTGCTAATGCTTAATCTACTCAGTGTTGTACCTTATGGTCGCGTTCAGACCGCATTTGAATTGTGTTGTGCCTTATGGTCGCTTTCAGACCTCATTTGAATTGTGTTGTGCCTTATGGTCGCTTTCAGACCTCATTTGAATTGTGTTGTGCCTTATGGTCGCTTTCAGACCTCATTTGAATTGTGTTGTGCCTTATGGTCGCTTTCAGACCTCATTTGAATTGTGTTGTGCCTTATGGTCGCTTTCAGACCTCATTTGAATTGTGTTGTGCCTTATGGTCATTTTCAGACCTCATTTGAATTGTGTTGTGCCTTATAGTCACTCATCTGCAATCTGGCCGGTGCCTCCTGCTGCACCTAGCCACACTGATACCTCCTAGGACCTAGGATGCTTTTCAGCCCACTCTGAGCTGATACCTAGACTAGATCCACCCAGTCTGACTGTGTCTTCCTCCACACACAGCCCCGCCCACCTTACAATCATGCCCATAGCGTCCTGCAAGCTCACCGCTGCCACCACCACGCTACTCACTCTCCTCGCCACACTCACTGCTCTCAAACTCTATACTCCTATCCACCCCCTCATACCCACATCTCTAAGCCCACTCCCCCACCACAAGCTTCTCGCTACCCCGGATACCACACTAACCATGCCACACCGCACACCCGGTGTCGTAACTATGCATAGACTAGAAAGACTTAGAGCTCGCACTCAGACCACAGAACTTAGTACACTACCCCTTCCCACAGAATACAGAAACTATAGACTGAGTTCCCGCTCCACTTCCAAATGCTGTACCCACATGGGATACCCACTTTCCCGGAGTACACCAACCACCAACCTCGCCACACCCCCCAACACCACCTCACTCAACTTATCAGATACAACCACCTCTCGTACCTCCACAAATAAACCACACATACCGCACATCAAATGTGCCCTCCTCAATGTCCGATCACTCCCAGCTCATGCATCTGATATTCATAACCTCATAACTAACAATAACATTGACCTATTAGCCATCACTGAAACATGGTTACATGAAGCATCAGGCCCCGCTGTTGCACTTGCACTACCACCTGGCTTCACCATACTCAGACAGGATAGGCCAGATCGAATAGGAGGTGGAGTAGCCCTCATCTACAAAGAGAACCTCCAGCTCCGACCTGTCAGTCACCCCTCGACCAACAACTATGACCTCCTATCAGCCAAACTAACACTGTCACCCAACAGCACCATCAATATTCACCTACTATACCGCCCCCCAGGCAACACCCTAGACTCCCAGGACAACATCATCCATATCCTCAGCAATAATATCAAAAGCTCCACCAAAACCCTTCTACTAGGAGACCTCAATCTCGGTTTCAACGATACCAAGGACAAATCCGCAGCCACTCTCACTAAGGAACTCAATGACCTGGGCTTCACCCAAAAAGTAGAAAGTCGTACTCACACCAAAGGACGCATTCTTGACTGGATTGCAGACCATAACTGCCTCTCCACTATCACCTCTAACTCCTCAATGCCCTGGACTGACCACAACTGCATCGAGTTCTCTATTCCTATCACCAAAAACCACAAAACTCTGACCCCTGCTAGCGCCGCACAAGTCAGAAGCTCTAAAAAACTCATAGAGGATAACCTGCACCCATACCTTAATAGCCCCGAGCTAGCTCCCCCATTCACTAATGACCCCAACATCCTAGCAGACATCTACAAAGATGTCATCACCAAAGCTATCAAGGAAATAGCATCACTCGAATGGAAAAAAGAGAAAAAATCCCTACACACCAACTCATGGTTTACTGAAGAACTGCACTTAATGCGATCCCACAAAAGAGCAGCACTAAAAAACTGGCAATCTGACCCCTGTACCAGTACCAAAAACAAATTCAATTTAATCTCCCACCAATACAAGATAGCTATCACCAATGCCAAAGCCAACGCCTTCAACACACGAATCTCCAATGCCAAATCTCACTCCAAAGAGATCTTTGCCATTTTTAATGAGCTCATCTCCCCTCCAGTACACCAGACGAAATAATCAAAGACGAAGCCTGGTGTACCAGCATTCAAGCTGCCATGCTACACAAAATTGACCTTCTCCAAATAAAAATCAAAGACCACTGCAAAGCACTACCTCAACAGACAGGAACTAAACCTATCAACACCCCACCCACCTCATCTAAGCCCACCATACCTGACTTCTCCTTCAGAGACGTCACTGAATCAGAAGTTATTCACATACTAAAAAATCTCAAACCCTCCCCCTGTAATGGCGATATTTGCCCACCTAAACGCGTCAAAGACTGCGCAGACTGCTTTGCGCCGCTCTTCACGGCATTTATCAACGCGTCCTTTAACACAGGCATCATCCCAGCCAACCTCAAAGAGGCTTGGGTCCGGCCTCTCCTAAAAAAAACTACCCTCGACCCCTTACAACCTAACAACTACAGACCAATAACCATGGTGCCAGTCCTGCTGAAACTACTGGACAAAGCCGCACACTGCCAAATCCAACATTTTCTGGACACCCACTCCATCCTCGGAACTAGGCAGTCAGGCTTCCGGAAAGGACATGGCACAGAAACAGCCCTAGTAGATCTGAAGAGTCAGATCAGCCAAATCATGGACAAAGGCAAACCTGCTCTCCTGCTCCTTTTAGATCTCTCAGCCGCCTTCGATCTGGTTGATCACAAGACTCTCACTTCACATCTCACACACTCAGCCAACTTCTCCAAAGAAGCAGCCCTCTGGATCACTTCCTTCCTAGAGGGTAGAGCTATGAAAGTCTTCTCGGACATCGCCAATGCCACACCCACAACAATCAACTGCAGGGTCCCTCAAGGATCTTGCACTGCACCCACACTCTATAACTTGTTCACCAAGCCCCTCTTTGACAAACTTGACTTATACGGCATCACATACACGAACTACGCGGACGACACACAAGATTCCTACCACTCACGGGATCATACAACGAAGACGCCAAGGCACTCCACACAATCTACTCCGTCATCAAGGCATGGATGGCAGTTAATGGCCCCTGCCTCAATGTTGACAAGACTGAAATCATGATATTAGGTCAGCAGAACACCCTAGACAAACTTGACAAACTGTACGCCAACTTCTCCATTGACAACTACATCATCCCCGTATCCACAGCCGTAAAGACACTGGGAGTATACCTTGACTCTTCACTATCTATGACTAGACAAGTCAGCGCTATCACTTCCGCATCTGCACACACCACCAAACTCATAAACGCCATTAAACCCTACCTCTCTAAACCCAACTGCCTCTCTATAGCAAGGGCAACCATTGGAGCCAAGCTGGACTACTGGAATGCACTCCTAGCAGGCACATCAGCCATAAACATAAACAAACTACAAGTCACGCAAAACAATGCTCTCCGGGCCACTCTTAGCAACCCAAGAAGAGAGCATATCACCCAGGCCAGGCACTCAACCCAATGGCTCCCGGTCAAAGAACGGATCACTCTCAAAATCCTCACCCTCACTCACAAATGCCTCTCTCTCTCCGCCCTGTCCTATCTATCTGAAACCATCCTCAAACCCTCCTCCTCCCATCCCACCAGGACGCAATACTCCAACCTAATCTGCATCCCACGCATCAGAAAAGCCAAAGCCGGAGGTTTAAGTTTCCCCTACATTGCAGCCAAGACATGGAACGCTCTCCCTGCAGACATTAGAGTGGAAAACGCACTCCCTATTTTTCGCAGGAAACTGAAAACCTCTGTCCTTGCAAAATAAGTAGGAAACTCTCTGGAATCCTTGTAAATATACTGCGTTATTAATGTATACATGTATACTGTAAATTCTGTACTGTATGTAATTACTGTATCCTGTGTAACTAAGATATTGTCTGTAACAAGCGCCATGATGCCCACGGGCTGACGTGCGCTCTACAAATCTGAATAAATAAAATAAGTCTAGAATATTAGAAGAAACAATAAATGGAACAACCGATATATTATATAATATTACTCTTGAGGAAAAAGGAATTAGATTGATGTCACTGCAGAACAAAATGTCCCTTGATATAATCTTAGTTGGTTGCGATTCTGTTTGCAAAATCGTGGGATCAGCATGTTGCGTATTTGTAAGTGACTCTGAAGCGATAAGAAAATTGCATGTGTTAAGCTCTGACCTTCACCCTCCTGAGAGTGGTTGGGAGTTAAATATAAGCTCCTGGTTCTGGGAACTATTACGGTCCTGGGGATGGAAGCTATTTGCAATCTTAGTAGCAATTTTAGGGATATTCATAACGTGTTGTTGTTGCATACATTGCCTCCCCATAGTATGCACAGAAATTAGTGAGGAATGTGTTCAAATGGTAGAACGAAAACACATTACTAGACCAAATACCCTCAATAATAATGAATCCAAAACAATTAAAGAATTCAAGGCAATTAATATTGATGATGAAAAGGAGGAATCTGAGAGCGTATAGTCAGAGTGTGAATCAGATTCCGAGCCTGATCTAAACACTTAGTCGGAGGAAGATGCAATGTATGGATGAGGCGTTTGGCATACGGCCAAGAGGAGGGTTTGTCAGTCTAGAAAAGTAGACAACCTTCCAACAGAAGGTTTATGCAGGATAATTGGTTGGCCGAAGACCAACCGCCTCATTTGAAGTATAAAGAATATATGCTCATTACTCATTACGTAGTTATTAGTTTAACTAGAGTGTGGCCATTTTAAGGTAAACAGAATTGCCATTTTGTTTTCTCTATGTTTTTCTTTAACATCGCCACTTTTGCCTCATGTAAAACTGCTTTGCTGTAGATATTATTTCGCTTCAATGGTCCAAGGTTATTAAAGACATGTTGAAACATTGCGCGAGGAGCCAGACAGAAAAGCCTGTTTCCCTCTGTCACATATCCTTGGAAGCGGGGAGCAAGGCATTCTTATCAGTACACGATGCAGTGAGTCTCCTTAAAAGAATAGCAATGAATGAAACTAATATTAAAGGGTTTGAATTATGTTCTTCTTTACGGCCCCCCCTTCTGAGTGCTGTGAGCCCCGGAGAGCAAGATGTCCTCTAGAGCGTGAATCGATTACCAGGAGAAAGTAAGGCCTGGAATGTGCCAGTCCCCCTACGCGCAGCTTGTCCATGAAAACAGAGGCGCTGTGTTCTCGCAAATAAAGAATAGTGTCTGTAAATTCGAGATTGCAAACTGTTACTAAATATGGTGATCTAAAATGTCATATTCGTCGCCATTGTCAATCATCGCCTCCACTTCAAAGGGAATGAATTAGGGGCAGCATCGAATGTGTCAAATGTGTCATTACTGATTGTGAGATGCTCATTTTGTATATATGTAACTGATGTACAACTCTTGCTTGCGTCCCCCGAGGTCTGTTAGACCATTTGGCAAACTTGGACTATTTGTTTTTTTTTGCAATAAACCCTAGATTTTGGGAATACAACCTTGTGTCTGACGTATCAGTTTGTGTGTGGTGATTGTGCCTTGTTTCGACATCCGAGGGTCCCTCAGGGGCCCCTTCAGCCCAAGAGTCTTCATTGCATTCATTGACCTGGCTCAAGCATTTCACCAGGTCGATCGAGCGAAATTGTGGAATAAATTGTCATCCTGGACATTTTAGACGTGATAAAAGCTCTACATACTAACACCAGAATGAGAGTGTCCTTGAGCCAACAAGGCCTGTTATCAGATGAAATGCCTATGATGAGAGGGGTAGAACAAGGTTGCCCCCTCGCTCCTTCAATCTTTCTAACATATCTTTGAGACTTCAAAAATATAGAAGAAAATGTAAGATCATTTCCCCCATCAATTGGCCAAGTAAAAACAACTTGCCTCTTTTACACAGATGCCATGATTTTACCAGACCAAACAGAAATACATCTGCTGCAACAATAGAGATTAACAAAGGAAAGACCAAAGTAATGTCACTAGAAAAATCAAGTGAGACAATTTAAAAATTAAAATGGCATTTGGAAGGATCCGAAATGGAAAAAGTGAAAGAATTCAAATATTTAGGGGTGAGTCTCGACAGCTCAAAGTCGGAAACTTCAATGCAACAAGTCCTTCTGGAAATAAAAGTAAATTGACATTGCAAACAGGAGCTGTGGACAAAAGGTTTGGCTGATTCTCTCTAGAAACTGATTCCCAGTCATCAGTTTCTAGAGAGCAAAAGTTGTGCCATCTTTAACATATGGAGCTGAAGCAATGCCATATATACCAAGAAAGTATGGCTGAAGCTGGAAGGCTACTTTGGGAGAACTGTCCTTAGCTTGCCTAAATCAACTCCAATGGCCTCGATTAGGCGTGAATTAAGCCTGCAGGCGATGATCGAGTGCAACAGCATGATGCTTTACAGGAAAACCTTGCTGCAGAACCGTCCAGCAATATTCAATTTGATCAAAACAGAAATCAGTGGAGGACGCTGCAGAATGCTTAATTCGTGGACACAGGAAAACAAAGAAAAATTGGCAGAGATCCAAAGAACTGATCTAGAACCAGACAAAGGTTTAAAAGAAAATAGAAGAGCTTGACTATAGTTATACCTTGGAAATAGTGGCAAAGAATAAACTGACAATCCATCTACTGACGAACACGAGGAAACTAAGCCAGACTCAAGAATTCATGAAGAAATTGCCAAACGGAGCTCTAAGGAATACCTTCATAAGAGCCCTCTTGAACCTTCTGGAGACAAATGAAATTTTGGCAGTTAGAGGCCTTTGAAACTCAAACAAGTGCCGACTTTGTGGGATCCAAGACCAGATCAAAACAATAAGACACCTTCTGCTGTCTTGCCCCGGAACTCAAAACATCAGAATGATATACCTAAATCGCTTTTCTTCCTCATCATTTCTCTTTGAAGAAGACATCTGGTGGACTCGGTTGATAAGTGGAGAAAAGTCTTCATGCGTAATTGTGATGACTAAAATCATGCAATATTTATTATTGAATGTGGAAGGACGAAAGGCTCCAAACATTTATCAAATACAAAACGTTGACTTTAATTGACCTTTTTTCTTTTGGAGACTGGAAATACACCCAAAAATCTCAGGGCACTCCAATAAGCCACCTGCCACACACCCTGCCCACTTCTGTACACATACTATTACACTGCTTGCAGCCACTAAGAAGACTCTGGCCATGCACCCAAGACTCTAGTAGCTGGGCACAATCAGCTTAACATAATACAGCCATACACCCAACAATCTGTGCACTGGCCAAATCCCACACACCTAAGCCAGCCGCCTGAGGCCCTGTCCACTTCTGTACACATAGTATTTCAGTACGTGCAAGCAGTCAGCAAACTCTTGGGTACAATAACCCAGCCAACCATGCACCCAATAATCTGCCCAGTGGCCACAACCCTCTGGGCAGTACAATAAAACATCTGCCACATGCCCTGTCCACTTCTGTACACATACTATTACACTACTTGCAGCCAGTGGGCATGGGAGAGCAATTTTGAAGCATTTTTAAAGCTGCAATCAAGGAGCATGATAAATACTACCATTTTTTATCTCAAAGAGTGAGACTATTCGAACAAATATTTCAACAGTGGCTAACACCTCTAATAGGGAGATCAACAAACTGTCCATATCTATTGAGCTGGCGTGCTCTAAAGAGTGGTCCTCCTTCCCCATTTATTCTGAGGAAACAATATTTACTGCCATCCAGAAGATCAAGTCATCTGCTCCTTCTGACGCAGTCTCATTGGCAATGATGAAGAAGATCTCCCCTGACCTCCTGTGTGAGATCACAGTGGCAATTAACAACTCGTGCCAGAGAGGTCATATTCCGCCAGAACTCAAGGCTGTAGCGGTTTTGAAGAAGCCCTCACTGGATTCTTCTATTCTAGCTCATTTCCGTCATATCTCTTTTGCCTTCCCTCACTAAGCTTCAGGAGTCTTCGGGGTCACCCCTACTGTCTACTTTTCTTGAGATCTCTCTGTTACTCAATTCTGCCCAGTCAGGTTTTCGTCCTGGCAGGGGCATGGAAAGTGTTCTGGTCTCAGTCCAAGCTGACATGGTCAGGCTGGTGGACGCAGGGATGGTTGGGGGACTTGATACTATTGGATTTATGAGCAACGTTTGACACCGTGGACCACCCCACCCTGCTATCCCATCTGGCCCAGTTAGGTATATCTGGACAAGTGCTGGCCTGGTTCACGTCATTCTTGGCTGATCGTACCCAGACTCTCTCTCTTCCTCCTTTTCTTTCTGCTTCCTGCCACCTTGCCTGTGGGGTGCCACAAGGCTCCTCCTTGTCTCCAATTCCCTTTAATATTTACATCTGGTCACTCGTATGTCTCATCCGCTCCTTTGGCATCAGGTGCTATTCCCATGCCGACAACACCCAGATCTTGATTCATTCAGATCTTAACAGGGAGTCTGTATCATCGTGCTTGCAGCAATGCCTGGTGGCCGTGGGGGAGTGGATGAACCACAATTAGCTAAAGTTGAATGGAGACAAGACTGAGGTATTGGTGGTGGGGTCCCCCTCTGATCCTTCACTTTGTGTGTCTTCTTTTTGACCTGTCTCTCTTGGCCCTCTGCCTATTCCAGTGGTGAAGGTGAAAAACTTAGGATTGGTCCTATCTAGGGACGCTCAGGTAGCGACAGTCTGTCAGACTGATCATTTCCAGCTTAAGGTATTGAAGAAATCGCTCCCTATCCTGCCGGTGTCCCTTCATCCACCAGTTGTGGCAGCGTTGGTGTTGAGTCGGTTGGACTATTGTAATTCCCTCTATTTGGCAGAGCCAAAAGGGTTAGTCCAACGACTTCAAGGCTTACAAAATCTTGCTGCGCGTGTGGCTACAAGGTCTCCCTAGGGGGCCATATCTCTCTGGTCCTATGGGCTTTTCACTGGTTGCCGGTGGCCCAGCGCATTGGATTTAAAGCACTCTGTATTGTCCACCGGGTGCTGCATGACCAGGGAGCGGAATATCTTCTGCTCTCTGCTTCAGCTGACCTGCTGTGTGTGCCGTCCTTCCGACGTGCCCACATCGGGGTCCATGCCTTTTCTATAGCAGTGGCCCAGCTATGGAATAAGCTGCCGTCTGCGATAAAAAGAATGGTCTGATCACCTGGCCTTTAGAAAGGCAGTAAAAGCATATCTGTCCTGAGCACTGTATGCATTGGGTTGTTATTTATTCACTCTCCAGTGCCATGATGCTTTCGGGAGGTCACAAGCTTTAGAACTTCTCGCAACATAACATAAATGCCCCCACCTTATTTGTAACACACGTGCAACATCTTCCCCTGTCCACCTGCACCTTAATATTACTGCTTGACGCCTCTTCCCTCATTTCCCTCCTCTCCTTTCTTTCTGACCTCTCCTGCAAAACAAAAAAAAAAGTTTCCTTTAGGAATCACCTTTCACAGTTAAAAAATAGAACTAAAAAAAATCTTATACATTACATCTACTTTACATTTCTCAATAAAGTAAATAGACTCAATAAGATTTTGCAACTTTTCCATTATCATTTTGTGTTATGATAATGTAATAATGTAATATTTATCCCCCATTCCAGGGGCTGGAACGGGGGATAAGGCCCAGCAGTCCAAATTATTGGCACATGTAAAGCAAGGGCGAATAACGAGTGCTCTGGACCATCATCTCCAGTTCCAGCCCCTGGATAGGGGGATAACGGCCATTAGCACCCAGGGTTGCCAAAGCGGTAACCCGGAGTGCTAAAACAAAGGATTTTCCTTCCTACGGTGGGACATGCGTGGCATCCCGCTGTAGGAAGGAAAATCCTTTTCCAATATGGCCACCATGGAAAGGTAAGGTGGGGCATGGTATGCAGCCCCTCTTCCATGTCTATGGTGGCCTGCGGGAGGCAAAGAGAAGGAGCGGCTGTGGCAATAAAGAAAGTAGGAGGGTGGTTGGTGACTTTCTTTTTAAATGGGACGCTGGGTGGGAAGGTAGATGGCGGCAGGGACAGCCGGCCATCAGGTAGCTTGGAGTGCGGATTTGTACCAGTAATTCAAGCCTGCGTTCCTACCCGCCTAATTGTCTGGCTCCCCTGCCCACACTGCCATTGTAAAATGGTATATTAAAGAAAAATATAAAATGGCAGAAACAATTTTCTACCCCATATACTCCTCTCTAGCATACAATGAGGATCATAATTCATGTTATATCCACTGTTTCCATAATCCCCTTTCCACGCCATGGATCATTAAAATACCCGGATGTCACGTGCACACCATCGCACAGGGCAGCCCTTCTACCGTTTTTAATGTTATATTTGTAACACTCCTTCAATGCCTCCTTTCAAACAGTCACACATCCATCCAGCAATCACTTCCAAAAACTGTAACTATAACCCTATGACCATATTAAGGTTCCACACACCATCTGCCACTTAACAATATTTTACAAATATTTTCATCCATATTTCCCTTACTTATACAAAATAATTGTACACAATGCTCTGTAAGAACCCAAGGGTGTCTCACCAGCTAGTCCTCAGGTACTTGTCATCCAGGTGGCCAGGACACGGCCATCACTTTTGGATGGATCCAGTTCCTGGAGGTAGACCAGTGCAGGAGGATAACCTGGGTGAGGGGTCTTCGGGGGGTGGGGCTGAGGCAGCCGATGCTGAAACGCGTATTCCCCTCTTTTTTTTTCATCCACCCTGTCCGATTTAATAGGACTTTCCCGAAGTGCCAACCACTCCCCCTTTTTTCACTAACACTGGGCCAAAGAAGAGGATGACTGACAAAACCAGACTAACGGTCTCACATTGCCAAGGATGACAATATAAACACGTACAGCGTTTACAATGGTGTCAGCTTTCCTTCTGGGCTCCGGACTCCATTAGGCAGCGCTGTTGTTAAACAGGTTAGATCTTCCCTACCCAAGGGAATATTTGACATACACAGGAGTTCTCACTGTGCAGAACCCCCTCCTCATTATGTTTTTTCTTTTTTGCTTTTTCCACCCCTCCCAATGTTATCTTCCCATAGTTACATTGGCCACCTGCCGAACATATTCAAAAGCTTTTTTGAAGGTCAAGCTCTGGCTACCTCCTGAGATTTTCCAAGTCACCTTCCTGGACCGCAAAGAATTTTGGAACTATATAATGGCTAAGACGATTAACCATTGTCCAGAAAGACAGCTATTAGTTGTAAGTTAAATTTCCTATTAGCCCTTTTTTCCCCTTACTATGCATACTAATCTCACTTAATAGCTTCTGATACTCATTTCTCTTTTTACAGATATGAGTTTGTTGTCTAAACATCTCTTGAACGGTCTCACCGATTACCTGGGATCCTTTTCCCGGACTTACCACCTCTTCTCTTGAAGATTTTTATTTTAATAAATCCACAAGGTTAGAGCAACTTCTATCCGCTGATCCTTTTTAGTATACACTTTCTACATCTGTCTCATGATCACACAGTCCACTTTGTGCGCAGCACTATTTATAAAATAATTCCATGACATTGGCTTACTGCTTCTTTTCTAATAGAGGTATTATGGTACTTTTCCATTTGAAAAATGTTGTGTTTTGCGTCAATGTACCCAGAATTTTGGATATCTAGCGTTAATTATGCTTACTTAAATAGCCTATATACTAATTGAAGTTTGTGGAAATGACATGTTTTGTACATTGTTGTAAATGAAAAACATCACGCTAATGTAAATTTTGTACATATCTTTCCTTAGAACTTTTGATCTGCCCCTGATGAAGAGTTTTGTACCACTCGAAACACGTTGGGCCATCCACAGTTTCCACATCAAGAATAAAAATGAATTTTGGTTCTTGTGACCTAATTTGATTGAATGTTGATTTCCTTATTAGTTGACCTTTTGAACTTTATTTAATGAATAGGGTCCGAATGATATAATTAGAAACATTATTTAAAATATAAACTAATTGTTGGTCTGGTTTTCCAGACATTGGAAAGTGTGCAGGGGACGTGAGTTCCTTAATTAGGAAATTTTTTCACTCATAGTCATAGCCAGTAGCCAGATTGTCCAGGTAATAGCCATGATCCAGACAATCTGGCCACTGCCCATGGCCACAGGCTATACCTCAGTCACCAAAGGTATGCACCATTTTGTGTACCTACATTATGACACTTTTCAAAAAATAAAACACAGACACATTTATAAAACCATGCTTTCAGGTCCTTGCCAATGCTCCTTACACAAGTTTGCTGCAATTCCGACCAGGTTTTACTTTTTCAAAAGTGTAAAAATTTGCGCACACACCCAGGACATATTTGCAAAACCATGCTGTCCAGATCTTGCCGACCCTCCTTATGCATATTTGGTGAAATCCCACAAGCACTTCAACCTGTACCCATGAGCAATTTTTTTCCCTTTCAAACCTATCCCAATTTTAAAAACCTTAGCACAGAGCTGGTCCCTGGTGGTCATGCCCACTTTAACCCCATTGCTGGTCCCTCGTAGTCACAGCCAGTAGCCAGATTGTCCAGGTTATGGCCTTAGGCCAAGAACCAGACTATCTGGCCACTGCCCATTGACAGGGGGTATACCTGAGTCACCAAAGGTATAATACTATTTTGTGTATCTACATTATGACACATTTCAAAAAATATAACACAGACACATATGCAAAACCATGCTTTCAGGTCCTTGCCAATCCTCCTTACACGAGTTTGCTGCAAATCTGCCCATGTTTTATTTTTTGAAAAGTGTCAAAATGTACGCAATATAGTCATATAACTTAGCCCCCACTTGGCACAATCCATTCAGACTTTGCACAAACATTTAAGGTTGGGTCTATAACCTTTCTGAAAAGTCGTGTTCACATTTGTCAAATGGCAACAAAGTTATAAGCCATATAGAAATGTTGAGACCCCCTCTAATTTTGCCCCTTCTAGACAAAATCCCACCAATCTTTTCAAAAACATCCACATCTAGACCTAAAATCTTTTTGCAGACTTTTGCGCAGATCCGTCAAATAGCCCCATATTTATAAGCCTTTACAATATTTTGGAACCCACCCTCTAATTGTGTTGCATCTTGACATAGCAGCACCACACTTTGAATAACCGTTCAGAATCAGGTCTAGAATTAGATTCCAAAATGTCATGCAGTTTCATTGAGTGGTGCCAAAGTTATAAGCCACCCAAAAACTGTTTTTCACCAACCCTATAATGCAGAAATAAGCATAGATGCCCCTGAACATCTCAGATGTCCACAAACACCACAGGACGGCCCAGACTGTTCGCAGACATCGCAGAAGAAAAATGCCAATTTCTGGGGGGGTTTATGACCAAATCGCACCCCATCCTCAACACGCCTCACCTCCCCAGATAGTTTCATTAGTTTGACAGTGCAATGTTGTGATTTTCAATATGCTTTTACAGCGATGTTTGCAGAAAATGGGCACAGTCTGCGAATCCAACATGGCGGGCGTTCCCCAAAAATATGACGCATCTCATGCTTTTCACCATCCGATCAGCAGGCACACCAAATTTACAAAAGCCATCAAGCTGTCACTCAAGCAGAACATTTTGTGAAAATGCATCTGCAGGTGTGAGCAACATTTTTTTGGGACCCCTACATAACTTTACCCCCATTGACAAAACCTCACCAAACTTCAAAGAATCAATCTGATGGGGCCATATACTTTATTTGCAAGGTTTCGTGTGGATTCGTCCAGGGGGCGCAAAGTTATGTACCACCCAAAAAGTGATCTTTCTATGGGAATAGCAATTTAACCATAACTACAGGGCTGCTGCCACAGGTCCTGTAGTGAGTGTAAAGTTGCTGCCAATGTTCAAAAAGCAGTTTTGATCAAGAAACGACCTTGATGTTGTGTATGTGTCTAAATCATCACAGAACGTTGCCAATGATTATTCATGCAACATTACATATGTGTTGCAATACCTTGACAATGTAGGCATGTACATAGGACCATTATTTTTTCATTTTTCCAGTGGGGAGATGTGAGGAGAGATCATTCTAATCAAAATGCATTTGTTGTGTGTTAAGACTATATGAGCCTGGCCATTTGCAATGTCTTTAGTGATGTGTGTGTAATGCAATTTGTGATGTTAAGAGAAGTACATGGCGTGTAGATAAAGCTGCATATGTATGGTACTGAGCACATTTCTACTATGACTTTACAATGAAATAGTACTGAGACATCAATAATACATTTTTAAAGACGGACATTTTTAAAACATACAACATTCATGCAGCAATTCCATCCCTGATATAGCATTAATTGAAGTTCCCTCAATAGATGCATGCACTTTATTTATTGATAGACCTATATAAACTGCAATATCTCTATTATTTTTTATTGATTCTTTTAAAATAAAATCGAAAATGTCATTAGAGAAGCTGCAGTGGAGCCTCTATGTAGTCTCTTGGCACGTCAGTTTAGCAAGTTAAGAGTTATTGAAGAGAGACCTGTGAAACCATTGCTCCTGATTGCATCAAGGCAACTGAAGATGGAGTGTTAATGATCAGGGCATGGCAGGGAAAACGATTATTTTATGAAAGACAGTTCTTCCGTTTGGTATAGATTATACCAGTATATCATCGACTGTATTTTTGTTCATCTATTGATCATGAATAATGAACTTTACGAGTGGTAAACAGTGGAAAGGATATCCACTGATGAAATGTATCACAATACTACTCATGTAGTGATAGGTGAACATGTACTATTTAAAACTGTTGAACTAATAATGCATTCTTCTGTAAATGTATTCCCAAATGCAGTACACATTTAACCGCATGATACCAGTGTGTTCTTAAAATGACTGGTGATATGGAACCATTTTCCTAATTGTAGGAGTTAGAAAAAAAATGACAAGCAGGAAAAGTCTCTATCTCATGCTGTCCTTTGTACTTTAAATAATGTTCTCGCACTCCAACTTTCCTTTATAAATAATTAAGGTGATTATTTATTTTGGAATTATGAGATTTTTATCAATGAATTCCCAAATCTTTAAACACATAAAAATCCAGAACACGTTCACAACCCAGCAAACTGGGAACTGGACATGAGTTTGGGCCAGTCTACACAGACATCCTGCTCTGACTATCTAAATTTCTTGCTCAAATAGACTCTTGGACCCCAATGGAGTGGCAGACTTTTTATGGCCCCATGTGAAACCTGTGACAGTCAGATTAAAAACACATGTTTCATGGTTTAAGACACTTCAATATTAAGGTCACTGATTAGAAAAATGTAGTGAACAAAATTACCAGTGTGCTTTCTCATCGTAATAATTCAAGCATAAATCTGTTTTTATCAAACAATTAGTTATACAAAAAATGCTCTTTTGTTATACTTATATTGCTCAAATGCTCTTTGATTTAATGCAACGCGGCCAGTAGCCTTCCTTGGGGCTATGAAACAGTAAAATAGGAAGGTACCAGACAATCCACCTTGGAACGATAACCTTCTATCAGAAAATCATTTTAAAGTAGTCTCAAATGAAATGACAGAATAAGATGCTGCCTCGTCAATTCCTTCTCTATTGCCAAACATTCTACTGACATTGATGTTCTTCTCTGCGACTGAATGATTTGCTGTCACAAAAACCTGTCTCTTAGTGGTTCACTGATCTGTTTCAAACAAAGCTATCTGCTCGGGTCACAAGAACACATTTACCAACATAATAGCCAGGAGAGAAAGAGGAATAGCCAATATATAGGGCGATTTCATCAACGTCAAAATGCCAGAATCCAACATCATCCGAACTGCGAATCACTCTCCCTGATCTGCTCCACCAAATCACTCAACTCTACATTAAACCTATTTCTCATCAACAGACCACCTTTTTACAACTCGTTTTTCACAGACAAACTTTCCAGTGCAGTTGATGTACCTTCGGTAGACAGACAACCAACACCTCACCATACTTCGGGACTCTAAAATCTGTCTGGAAAACAATGCAGATATAGAACAGTTTGGATGGTAACTTCGGTAAATCAGATTTCATCATTGTTTCCTCCCAACTCTAAAGATGGGGAGACCATCTCTCGATCATGTTACATATTCTCAAAGGACCACACTGCTTGAAAAAGCAACCATATGACCCCCAATGATAACCAGACTCCAAAAAGAGGTCCACCTGTACTTCCTTCTCGAAAGACGTTAAGATTCCTACCAGCATCACACAACTGAAAAACATGTGAGAACAACAGACAATCAACTTGAAGACACCCATAACAGAATGAGCAAAACCTTGTCAGCAATGCACTTAAAAAGCCCTTCAATTAAGCCCAAACCTATTCTCAGATTGTTTAAGTAAAGGCGCGAAAGAAGCTGGAGAGGAAATTACATGCCTAGAGACAAACTCACCTACCATAAAAACATTTGGTCGATTGCAAAAAAGGACCATTACTCACATCCAATACAATCAGCACAATATGGTCAGAAGGAGGTCTTCACAATTCAAAAATTATGTAAGCTGAAACAAAGCACCAAAACCATCCCAAAAACTCTGTGTCTCCTTCTTGACTTACTTCAGTGAGAACATTTTTCAAATCAAAGACCACCTTGTCAGGAAAGGACCAACACCATAGCTTCCAATATGGAAAACAACACTGTTAAAATGGCTTTACTCAACAATAACAGCCTTTTATCTCTTTTCCATAAAGGCTTCCTCATCACTCCTAAACCTAGCAATCCAGCTGACTTGATGGAATACTCGAACCACCTTAACATCTACAAAGCTAGGCAAACTCGACTTGAACCAGCCTTATTGACCCACATAAAGCAAGGGATTGTCCATCAAACCATCAAAATGGTCTATGAGAAACCTATGCTCAAGAAATCTACAGCTGTCCCCAATGACCCACTAAACTACAGATCAAAATCAAGCACACCCTTTTCTGCCAAAAGTATGCATCTACCAACAGGTAGAAGAATGCTTAGGAGAAAATCCTGTTCCATGAGTCACAACATGGATTCAGGGCAATGAGAGAACTGAGAGAAAGGGAATGCACATTATACTCGACATGGGACATCATAAAGAACAACACATACACCAACTCACCCACTGGATTCATCATACATGTAATCCTATTAAAACGATTACAGGACAAAGGCATTGGAGAATATTTTACTGTTCTATGCCTGATCATTTCATTCTAGAACTGATAGGTTCGTAAAAAAACCAATATGGTCCCTTCCGGTCATGTCTCCACATGTTAGCATGCAAAGTACTCCAAAGATTAAGTCTATCTCCTCTACTCTTCATCATCTACATTATTAAAAACTCAAGTCCATATCCTTCTACTTCACAGACAGGGAACTCATCGACAAGCCTACAAATGATTTGACAAGCAAAACATCTGACCACAGCACATACCTTTCATACATAGGGCCTCATTACGACTTTGGTGGCAGCCATGCCCTTAATAAGGGCATGGCTGCCTCCAAAACCGTGTCCGGGTTCCCTGAATGGGGAATTACCAGGCCATTCCGAGTTTGGAGGGCCCGGTAATTCCTCTTTCAGGAAACCTGGCCCGTACCTTCCCCATTCCCATTTGATCGCCCATAGGGCTCAATGGCAATGGGTGTGAGAGCTAACAACTGGCCGATTACGACCGGCCCGTTGTTAGTTCCCTGGTCCCCTCGCAGGACCCGCTCTGGATGTCTGGTGAAACTCTCCTCTCCAGAAAGAACATGGCATGATAACCTGTTCTGAGATGAGAGTTTGCAGCACTCGCTATTTGCTCACTGTACCTTTCACAGATGGGAAATATCCATTTGCATTTCAGTCTTTGTCCCACCCACATGGGCAGTCCAGCACCGAAATGCTATGGCATTTCCTCTCTGAACAAGAGTACCAACAGCAAACCCATACACGTATTTCAGCCTTGTTGGGCCTCATCAGTGAGGTGAAGCTGCGCCTCTCTGAGCACAGTGAGCAGGGAGTCCACGTCTGATTGGCCCCAGGTAACTTAGGGTGACCAACCCCAAGTTCCTTGCAAATATTTCAAAAAAAGGTAGCAGGAGCTCCTCTCCAGAAAGAACATGGCATGATAACCTGTTCTGAGATAAGAGTTTGCAGCACTCGCTTTTTGCTCACTGTACCTTTCACAGATGGGAAATATCCATTTGCATTTCAGTCTTTGTCCCACCCACAGGGGCAGTCTAGCACCGAAATGCTATGGCAATTCCTTCTGAACAAGAGTACCAAGAGCAACCCCATACACGTGTTTCAGCCTTGTTGGACCTCATCAGTGAGGTGAAGCTGCGCCTCTCTGAGCATAGTGAGCAGGGAGTCCAAGTCTGATTGGCCCCAGGTAACTTAGGGTGACCAACCCCAAGTTCCTTGCAAATATTTCAAAAAAAGGTAGCAGGAGCTCCTCTCCAGAAAGAACATGGCATGATAACCTGTTCTGAGATGAGAGTTTGCAGCACTCGCTTTTTGCTCACTGTACCTTTCACAGATGGGAAATATCCATTTGCATTTCAGTCTTTGTCCCACCCACATGGACAGTCCAGCACCGAAATGCTATGGCAATTCCTTCTGAACAAGAGTACCAAGAGCAACCCCATACACGTGTTTCAGCCTTGTTGGACCTCATCAGTGAGGTGAAGCTGCGCCTCTCTGAGCATAGTGAGCAGGGAGTCCAAGTCTGATTGGCCCCAGGTAACTTAGGGTGACCAACCCCAAGTTGCTTGCAAATATTTCAAAAAAAGGTAGCAGGAGCTCCTCTCCAGAAAGAACATGGCATGATAACCTGTTCTGAGATGAGAGTTTGCAGCACTCGCTATTTGCTCACTGTACCTTTCACAGATGGGAAATATCCATTTGCATTTCAGTCTTTGTCCCACCCACATGGGCAGTCCAGCACCGAAATGCTATGGCAATTCCACTCTGAACAAGAGTACCAACATCGACCCCATACATGTGTTTCAGCCTTGTTGGGCCTCATCAGTGAGGTGAAGCTGCGCCTCTCTGAGCACAGTGAGCAGGGAGTCCACGTCTGATTGCCCCCAGGTAACTTAGGGTGACCAACCCCAAGTTCCTTGCAAATATTTCAAAAATAGGTAGCAGGAGCTCCTCTCCAGAAATAACATGGCATGATAACCTGTTCTTAGATGAGAGTTTGCAGCACTCACTTTTTGCTCACTGTACCTTTCACAGATGGGAAATATCCATTTGCATTTCAGTCTTTGTCCCACCCACATGGGCAGGCCAGCACCGAAATGCTATGGTAATTCCTCTCTGAACAAGAGTACCAACAGCAACCCCATACATGTGTTTTAGCCTTGTTGGGCCTCATCAGTGAGGTGAAGCTGCGCCTCTCTGAGCTGAGTGAGCAGGGAGACCACGTCTGATTGCCCCCAAGTAACTTCGGGTGACCAACCCCATGTTCCTTGCAAATATTTCAAAAAAAGGGAGCAGGTGCTCCTCTCCAGAAAGAACATGGCATGATAACCTGTTCTGAGATGAGAGTTTGCAGCACTTGCTTTTTGTTCACTGTACCTTTCACAGATGGGAAATATCCATTTGCATATCAGTCTTTGTCCCACCCACATGAGCAGTCCAGCACCGAAATGCTATGGCATTTCTTCTCTGAACAAGAGTACCAACAGCAAACCCATACACGTATTTCAGCCTTGTTGGGCCTCATCAGTGAGGTGAAGCTGCGCCTCTCTGAGCACAGTGAGCAGGGAGTCCACGTCTGATTGCCCCCAGGTAACTTAGGGTGACCAACCCCAAGTTCCTTGCAAATATTTCAAAAAAAGGTAGCAGGAGCTCCTCTCCAGAAAGAACATGGCATGATAACCTGTTCTGAGATGAGAGTTTGCAGCACTCGCTTTTTGCTCACTGTACCTTTCACAGATGGGAAATATCCATTTGCATTTCAGTCTTTGTCCCACCCACATGGGCAGTCCAGCACCGAAATGCTATGGCAATTCCACTCTGAACAAGAGTACCAACATCGACCCCATACATGTGTTTCAGCCTTGTTGGGCCTCATCAATGAGGTGAAGCTGCGCCTCTCTGAGCACAGTGAGCAGGGAGTCCACGTCTGATTGCCCCCAGGTAACTTAGGGTGACCAACCCCAAGTTCCTTGCAAATATTTCAAAAATAGGTAGCAGGAGCTCCTCTCCAGAAATAACATGGCATGATAACCTGTTCTTAGATGAGAGTTTGCAGCACTCACTTTTTGCTCACTGTACCTTTCACAGATGGGAAATATCCATTTGCATTTCAGTCTTTGTCCCACCCACATGGGCAGGCCAGCACCGAAATGCTATGGTAATTCCTCTCTGAACAAGAGTACCAACAGCAACCCCATACATGTGTTTTAGCCTTGTTGGGCCTCATCAGTGAGGTGAAGCTGTGCCTCTCTGAGCACAGTGAGCAGGGAGTCCACGTCTGATTGCCCCCAGGTAACTTAGGGTGACCAACCCCAAGTTCCTTGCAAATATTTCAAAAAAAGGTAGCAGGGGCTCCTCTCCAGAAAGAACATGGCATGATAACCTGTTCTGAGATGAGAGTTTGCAGCACTTGCTTTTTGCTCACTGTACCTTTCACAGATGGGAAATATCCATTTGCATATCAGTCTTTGTCCCACCCACATGGGCAGTCCAGCACCGAAATGCTATGGCATTTCCTCTCTGAACAAGAGTACCAACAGCAACCCCATACACATGTTTCAGCCTTTTTGGGCCTCATCAGTGAGGTGAAGCTGCGCCTCTCTGAGCACAGTGAGCAGGGAGTCCACGTCTGATTGCCCCCAGGTAACCTAGGTTGACCAACCCCAAGTTCCTTGCAAATAATTCAAAAAAAGGTAGCAGGCGCTCCTCTCCAGAAAGAACATGGCATGATAACCTGTTCTGAGATGAGAGTTTGCAGCACTCGCTAATGCAGGTAAGCTTAAACAGTAATGAACAAAGAGGAACTTTTATCTCTATTTCGTCAAACAAATTCCCACCCCAAATATCTTTGTACAGAAGAAGACCACCTGACCTTCAGAAAACAGCTAAAAATCTGCTAGTTGACTATTGCCTCAATGAGACCAGCACTGACATCACAGATTTACTTGGAACTATTTTGATACACGAGAAGCCATGCCCTCAAATTGCTTGAATATTCCACGTAAAGAAATGTATGTCAAAGGACTATAGAGGAACCTACATTATAAGTCATACTCAATGTGACCTTCATTTAATTGAACCAATATGATATGCAAACACAGTACAAAAGCACATGCATCTTGTCTGGAAAGGATTATTAGAGAATAGACTAATTCTCCACCCAACTCAATTTAGAATCAAACTAATACTACCAACACCTTCTAACAGACTTCATTGATCATGTACTCCTCATTGTTTTTCCATAACTATCAAGCGCACCCCCATAATATCTCAAACACGTGCAATACATGGGCAAATATTTCAATATGGTAACCTCATGCCTGATCAGGTATCACATCAGCAATAATGGAGGTAGACGATAAAGCTCACCTCTTCAACTCTACCACACCAGCAGCTTACGCAGAGTCAGAATACATTCATTTAGGTGTCCTGTTACCTCCGGATGAACTCATACGCAATTGTCATTGCCAAATTCATGGAACCACACTGTCAGTCACTATTGGAGTATTGTCTCCCTTCACTGAGCCTCACTACAGGTTTGGCATCTGCCTCGCCATCTATTCCACGAAAAAACAACAAGACTCCCAAACTGGCAAAAGACCTCTACACAGGACCACTTTACATTCAGTTACATTACATTGTTATTGTAGGTTTAGGTAATGTGTATTGATCAGTAAGTTGTGTAAGGCAATTTAATTGGTTTGCAAAATGCATCCGACTCTTATCATTTATTTCACAAAGTACCTTGGACAAGGAATCTTCATATTATCGCCGTTTGGTGGCTAACATGTCTTTAAAAAACATTCATCAACAGATAGCAATTTAATGCACTTTCTTTTTCCCCACATCAATGAAAAGTGTTGGCATCAGAGAAAACAATTCAAAGGATATGTAGCGGAAGAACATTTAGTTATGCCATTGACAAGTATTGATATAAGATATTGATATTAATTTTGTATTTGTATTGCGCTCATACACAAGTGTTTCTGAGCGTGACGAGGCAAGGGAGGGGAACAAGGGAGAACAAAACACCGATCTTACCAGCCCAGAGACATTGAGAACGCGCAAGTTCATGGTGGAGGGAAAGGGTAAAGTTCATGGGGGAGAAGTGGAAAGTGCTGAGCAAAGGAATATAAATAAATTATAAATAAATAAATACGTAAAAAATAAAAGTCAACAAACAGTGGTAGTGCAGCTATCAAATAGCAAGTGCTATGTTTAAGGCAACAAACAGGGTGTGTCCGATAAGTGAAGAAAAAAATGAGAGGGGGACTGTAGGGTTAAAGATAAAGACCACAGTGCAAGGGATTGCCAGGAGGCAGTGCGGGTGGGTGGTGGGCAGAGCAGGTACCCGGGCCTGAAAGTCAGAGGGTAACCAGGTGCACGATGACGAGACAGAACAGATCAGCAGGGGAGAGGGGGGCGAGGGCAGAAGCAAAGAGGAAGGTCTTCAGGTGCTTCCAGAACCAGAGATGGTACTCCTCAAGTCTCAGAGTAGCAGGGAGGCTGTTCCAGAGGTAGGCCCTAGCTGAAGACAGAGATCTACCTTAGCTTGTTTATTTGAAAAACAACTGACCCTGAGGGAGTTAGAGGTGGAGGAGCAAAGAGCTCGGAAGGGAAGGTATTTACAGAGGGACAGCTGAAGGTATTTTGGACCCAGGCCCCAGAAAGTCTTGTAGACAATGCAAAGGGTCTTGAATTTACTCCTTTCCGCCACTGGGAGCCAGTGGAGAGATTTAAGGGCTGGAGACATACAATCCCAGGGCTTGAAGTCAAGGACAAGTCTTGCAGTCCTGTTCTGGATAAGTTGCAAAAGTTGGAGAGTAGAAGCAGGTAGATTTAGAAAGAGGCTGTTACAATAATCCAACCTAGAGAGAACCATGGCTCGAGAGACAGTGAGCTTCTGGGGGAAGGAGAGGAAAGACAGAATTCCTCTCAGGAGGTTCAGTAGGAAGTTTAACTTTTTAGAGACATCAGAGATGTGGAGAGAGAAGGAAAGCGTGGAGTCAAAGATGACCCTGAGGTTCTTAGTCTAGCAGGTGGGGATAGGAGGAGGGCCAAGAAAGGCCGGCCAGAGAGTGACAGGAAAGGAGGGTGAATGTGTGCCGATGAGGAGGATCTCCATCTTTCTGGCATTCAGGCAGAGATCGTTGATGGCACACCTGTCATGAATGGTAGATAGGCAATCAGAGATGAGAGAAGGAGAAGATTTGGCCGAGGGAAGCCTGAAAATGAGTTGAGTGTCATCCGCATATCACTGAAAATTGGAGCAGAAAATGGAAATGCGGTGGGCGAGAGTTGCCAGGTATTGTTTGAAAAGCCAGGGTGAGAAGTTAGACCCTTTTGGAACACCAGATGTAGAAAGGGAGATAGATGAAAGGACCCAAGTTGGACCTGGGTGGGTCGATCAGAGAGGAAAGATGAAAGAAGTCAGCCAGGCCAGAGCCTCAGCAGTGATACCCAGGTTGTCACAGAGATTGTTGAGCAGGATGGCATGGTTGACGATGTCGAAGGCAGAAGAGAGATCGACTAGGATGAGGACAGAGGGGATGTTAAAGTCAAGGTGGAGAGCCGATCTTCACAAATGTTCAGGAGAGCAGTTTCCGTGCTTCTGCCAGCTCTGAAGCCAGACTGATGGTTATGTCACCATGTACATCATATTCCATAATTTTGTCATTTAGGTGGTATATATATTTTTCTATGGTGATATTGATTTCCAGTGTGCCATTTTGAGCATGTACACAGTATGATTTGTTGCACTAGTATTTTACGTGCTTTGGTATGGGAAGTTTCTTTCACTTTAAGAGAACAGGAAATAGCTGTTCCGTTCATAGTTATGTGAACATGAACATATCATTTTTTGAAGGGATAGGCACTAACCCACCTATCCAATCTACTATTTATAGGGCCTCATTACGATTTTGGTGGTAATTCAGATGTAAATCTGCCAAATTATCACTCAACCTGATTACTACTGCCCCTTTTCCCTGTGAGATTACAAGTGCTGTTAGAAAAGTGTTAATGCCCATTTTTGGAGACCATGAGGATTTTAGTAGATTCACCAATTGTTGGCGGTAAGGTGAAGGATTCATCTCCATGTTTTGCTAGAGGCAAAACCTCCACATTACAAACAAACTTGTAGTACAGGAGCAATGCAGCGGTAATGCAGCGGTAACGGAATTACAGCTGTATTATTGCCATTTTTACTCCTGACATGATCCTTGTAATCTTTTTAATACAGAGTCCTTTCTTTTAAGGGTAATGTTCATTTTTTATTTAGATTGTTAAAAGAATGGGCTTAGCTCGAGAGCAGTGGAGCGTGGTACAGAGTATGTATAGCCAGCATATTAGCTGGCATCTTTTAACAGTAGCACAGTACTGTGAGTTGAGGTCTGCATTTCGGTATGTGCATCCACAGGAATTAGTTCTGGGTCAGGATTTGTTGAAAAAGCCATGTTTTGAGGGATTTGCGAAATTGCAGAATTGTGGGAGCATTCTGAGCCGACACTGTGAACAAGTTCCAGAAAGTTGGTGCATGACAAGAGAAAGATTGTTTGCATGTCGTCTCTTTGTGGACAAGTTGCCATTCAAGCCGGTTGGCGAATTTAGAGCGTGTGCCACCGGATATGTGGAGCTTGGATGACAGGTACACTGTTGTGCTACTCGTGTCTGCTTCATAGATAATACATGCATTCTTGAACAGTATCCAGACCTGGAGAGGAAGCCAATGTAGTTTGTGTAGGATGGGGTGATTCAGTCAAATTTCTGTGCACACATAATAAGACATGCTGCAGCATTATGGACTGCTTTTAGGCAAGCCATTGGAGCAGCTGGGAGCCCTTTCAGGAGACCATTCCCCTAATCAATGCTCAAAACAAGAGCCTGCACTGTGGCCTGGATGTCCTGCAGCGGGATGAAGGGTTTCATTATTTGAAGGGTAGAGATTTACAGCAAGCCTGTATGGGCCTTCGTGAATATAGGGCCTCATGACGAGTCTGCCGGTCCCTAAAAAAGGCACCATCACCCTTTCTGGACCGGCAGACTACAACTCTGTTTTTCTGGGCCTGTGTGACCGGCAGGTTTTACCTGCTGTGTGCAATGCCCCCGGAAAGCAGAGTTGCCATGGAATCACTGGTACCATTAGCAAAGGTGCAGGTGCTTCTGAGTCCCCAATCCCGTGGAGTCCTTTGGGACTGCACGGGAATGGGGACTAACATTTTCCGCCACCTGATATCCCAGGCCACCAGGACTTGTAATGTCCTGATAGCACCGGGATATAAGCAGCAGAAACGGTGTTAACGTTCTGCGGCAACCCGCCGGTAGCACTGCCGGGTTGCCGCCGGACTTGGAATGAGGCCCTATGTGTTCTGGAAGGACAGGATGTTATCAATGGTGAAGCCTAAGGGTTTTGCTGCTGAGTCCAAGAGTTGTGGATCAAATACTTCTAGGTGCACATCATTAAGCCGTTGTTGGATACATTGTTTTTACGCTGCCAGACCGATGAGGATGAATTTAGTCTTAAATTGGGTTTAGTCTGAGGAGGCAGTCGCCATCCAGTTATAGAGGATGGCTAGGTAATCACACAGGTAAATTATGTCCTGAGCGCTATTTATTCTCATGCATATTGGTGGTTGATTATATTGGGATTTTTGAGGAGAGTTCCCAGACGCTCCATGTATGTTAAAAAGGATTTGTGAGAGGATGGAGCCCGGGGCACTCTGCAAGTTTATCTGGACGAGTAAACCAATTCAGGACAGGACAGGTCAATTCAGGACAGTGCCAGAGAATCAGAAAGAGTTCAATAGTCATTTAAATTGGCATCATTTTCCTGTGAATGGAAATGGCCTCAAAAGTCACTCCAATTCCACTAGAATAACGTGGCTGTACTCAGAGGTTCTATTCTTATTTATCTAAACGTTTTCACAGATCAAAATGTTACAATTTTAAAGTTTAATAATACTGTGAACTGTGAAATGCTGTACACCATTTTACAGTTCTTGTTGGAAAACACTGCACATTTTGCAGCACAATTGCTATAGCTTTCTATTTTAAATCACTTCCCCAATAGTAGTGACTATTGTAAGAGTGCAATGTTCATTTCTCTATCAAAATGCTTTGGCATTCTTTTTTTTTTATAACACTTCTCCAATGGCCTCCCAGGCACCTCTCCACCCCCTATTCAATGACTTGGTTAGCGCATCTCCTCACTAGCACCTAAACATGTTTTGAGAATATGGCCAATAGCGTACACAGCAGTGTCTAAGATTTCCAAGGTGGCATGCACAGTTCTGAAAAATGTGTTTTCTTTTTGTATTTGACAGAGGAACATAGGAGGCAATAAGAAAGTGAGTGTGCTGCAACCAATATGCAGTCTGTCGTTTTATGTCAAGGGCACCACCAGTGTCTGTCTAACAAGATTAAGGGCCTCATTACGAAAAAGGTAGGTAATGAAAATCGGAAGGCGGAAAGGTATTACCGGCATCGTTAACGGGTCCGGTAACGGGTCCGAGCCATTACGACCCGACAAGCAGCCAATACCGCCACCCGCCGTACCATGCCCCTTCATACCGGCTTGCGCGCGTACATGCGCCCCTTCGCAGAGGAAATACCGGGATGCCGGTAATAGGAGAACATCACAACGCACACGGGCATGCAATTACCGCCATCTCGAAGGTGGTAATTAGGGCCTGCATGATGGCGGCCATACAGGCATCGCGGACCACCCGTAAACAGCAACCTGCAGTTAAGGCAACTGCCACAGGTGCACACAATCACCACAGGTAGAGTCAATGGAGTCTGTCCCAGTATAAAAAGAGTACACCCACACACCACACCCCTTCCCACACCAAAATGATACAACTGACTGTTGCAATCATGGGGCTGGAGGACATGCCTATACTGCTACAACTACAGCAACAACCACAGCCACAACAACAGGCAGCACAGAGGAGACACAGGAGGAGAAGGAGGGTGAGACAGGCCCAGCAATTACCACCACCAGTGCAGCCAGTAGTACCTCGCAGGCAGCCACCAATCCCTTGCATTAGACCCAGTTTATTCAATCTAACGCCTCAGCAGATCCACATCCTGTATCGGTTGGACCGGGACACCATCACCATCATTGTGGATATGATACATGATGACATTGTCAGCCTCATTGAAATACGCACTGACATCCCTGGCTACTGAAGGTGGTGTCTGTGCTCCACTTCCTGGCCACAGGCACCTACCAACACACAGTGGGCCAGCTGCATGGTATATCGCAACCACTCTTTTTACGCATGCTGACCCAAGTCCTGGATGCCCTCCTGAAGCACGCTAGCACCCACATATCCCTACCACGGACTGCCCAGGAGATTGCCAACACCAAAGTAGGCTTCCATGCACTGGCAGGCATGCCCAATTGCATCTGTGCCCTCGACTGCACCCATGTCGAATTGGTAGTCCCTCATGCCATAGAGGCTGTGTACCGAAATCGCAAGCAAGACCACTTCATCAATGTGCAGATGGTATGTGACTCCAGCAAGATCATCACACATTGTTGCGCCCGATTTCCTAGATCGACACATGATGCCATGGTGCTGCGTAACTCCACACTACCCCGTCACATGGAGCGACATGCTGGATGACGTACCTGGCTGCTTGGTGAGTTGCCTGACTGGCCCATGCCAGTGCATCGGGGTTGTGATGTGGGGGGATGCAAACTCCACCTGGTTGGGAATGGGCAGTGAGTGGACAATGCACTCAGAGCTAAACACTTCTGACCAGAACCTCCCAGCCTGAACATGACACATAACTGCCACACATTGGACCAATGCCGTATATCAATGACTATATGTAAGACGCACAACCAGGCCACCGTGGGTATGTCAAGCAATGCATGACCAAACATGATTGCAACTGTGCCAATATGGCTAGTGTGATCATGCACAGAGTAGCATACACTGCAATCATGGGAGTCAAGACATCGTTCTGCATCCACAGTACATCTGCATCAGCATTCAAGTACTCACCCTGCATCATCTGTACAACGCCATCCAGACTAACAGACCAAATAGCAGTACACAATGCATCCAAATAAGCTTTGTGCATGCATACAGGAACACGTGCATGTCAACAGCAAATAGCTGCGGCCATGGATGTGAATCCTGATGGTGGCAGCTCAGAATGACTCACACAGACCTCTTTGTCCTCCCATGCAGGTGATGGTGGATATCCCTTGAAGCCGTGGCTACTTACCCCTATGTGCAACCCGCGTAACAGCCATGTAGAGGAGTACAATCGGGTTCATACCTGTACCCGTGTTGTGATTGAGCAGGCCTTAAACCTGTTGAAATTGCGCGATTCGGCTGCCTAAGCAGGTCTGGTGGAGCACTCCTTTATAGGCCTGAGAAGGTTGCAAGGATCACCATGGCCTGTGTCATGCTGCACAACATGTGCATCCGGAGAAATGTACCACTGCCCCCTGACTTTGACATGCATGCACCGGGTGAGGATCTTGAGGATGAAGATGGAGGAGAAGCAGCACCCCTGCCAGTACGTGATGCACAAGATGGCTGTGCTGTATGCCAATCACTGATTGCTGAATACTTCTGAACCACAGGGACGTTGCTGGATATGTGTCAGTGCTATACTGGGCACTGGGTCCATGTGGACATGCGCACAGGGTATGTGGGGAGTTGGGCACTGTGCACTGTCATGAATAAAATTAATACATGCAAAATGAACAATGTCCAGGCATTAAATGATTTTTTTCACAACGGGTGTATTAATGTAAACTACAGAAGAGTGCCTCACCCCTCAACCACTCACATGCCCTCCCCCCTAACCCCAACACACAAAAACTCCCCATACCCCCAATGAACTCCCCCTTATTCACCTATACACCACCAACACCATCTCCCCCACTCCCATTGTTGACCCACACTATTTCCGTTCTTTCTTTGTGTCCGGGGCAAGCATTTCGGACTTCCTCGCACTCCGCCTTGTCAGTCGCACAGGGCTGGAGGGTGCAGAGGATGCTGGTGTTGTGGATGGGGTGATTGGCATGGCTGGCGACGGTTTTTGCTGCTGCATGTGTTGCAGTATTGCGGTCAGGACCTGCGTGACGGCCCCCAGACTGTCACGCATCATGACCGCAGAAGCATTTTTGGCGGCAGTGTTCCCTGCTATGGCCTGTGCAATATCTCGCCTTGTGTCCTCTCCATCAGCCACATATTGGTGAACAAGTTCTAGCATGGATCCTGCCTTGCTTCCACCCTTGATAGCCGTGCCTCAAAGTCAGTGGGAGCAGCAGAGGTTGAGTGTGTTGCGGCCGGGCGTGCAATTGCAGGGCTTGCCTCGGGGGTGGTGCTGAGGTCGGAACTGTGCAGTGCAGGATCCTAAATGGGGCTGAGGAGTCTGGCCTGAGTGTGGGGTTGGGGTGTGTAGGGCGGGCCTGGGTTGTGTGGACATGCCACTTGGATTAAGCCCTCTTCATCAATGTATGCCTCTGCTCCAATGTCAATGTCACTCAGTGGGGCTGTGGCTGCTGCCTCACCCACCGAACTTGTTGCAGCAGAATGGGTGCCGCTGGCCTCCCCTTGCACTGTTGTTGGCAGTTCTTGCCTTGCACTCCCATCCGGAGCTGTGGGGCCCTCATGTGCTGGCATGGCCTGTGAACTAGCCCTGGCTTGTACAGTGGGCCGCAAGGCTGCCCCGGAGGTGGTTTTGCTGGTGGCAGGTGGTTTGTGTCGGGACGTGGATGGACTTGTGGCTGCATCTTCACTTCCATCTTCTCCGTAGGTGCCTGGGCGTGGGAGAGATGCAGGGCATTAGTGGTGGCATTACATGCAAGATTCATTAGACGGTGCTGTGGATTTTTTCATTGATCATGCATTCATATCTTACAGGTGTGTCACAGAGGGTAGTTGGGAGGGGGGCATTTTGGCATCAGCCTTGACATCTCAATTCGGCTTTGCTTCATGCCAGGTGACATGCCGTTGTATTGGGGTTTTTGTGATGTATGACATGGGAATGGACCCTGTGTGTGGGCTGTCTGTTGGTAATGGGATTGGCACTCAGCATGCATTTCAGTGTGGCAGGGTTTGGGCCTCCATCTGGACATGGATATGTTGATGTTTGTGTGTTCGGACATGCATTGCCTTGCCTAGGGTCTATTCCAGATCACTTGTGCAACGTCATGGTTTGCCCTACGGGGGTCTGCAGGGTCACTCACCTCCATCTGCAGATGTTGCGGCACCCGTCTACATATCCCCGAAGCCCTCGATAGACTCCATCTGTTTGGTGGCACTGCATGTCTCCTCCCAGCGCATTAGTTTGATCGGGGAGTGGGCACCCCCGCCTGTGGCCATGGCCTCCCTCAGATTGCTGGCCAGGATGTTGCATACCCTAAGGCGGAGGTCATCCCACCTTTTCTTGCAGTCTTTGACTGTCTGTGGTTTGGTGCCGACTGCAGACACCTTGCGGGCTACCTCCTCCCTTATCTCCTTCTTCTTCTGCTGAGCCTCCCTTTTGAGGTTGTGTGTGTTGATCTCATCAGCATGGGCAGCAAGGGTGTCTGCCAACATGTTAAGTTCCTCATCAGAAAAATGCTTCTTGCGCAGGCGGGGGTGGGATTTTCGGGTTGCCTTGGACATTTTATTTTTAAAGACCCTGGTTTCTCCTGTGCAACACTCGTAGTTTGGGAGGATTGTAATGGATTGTGTTTTCAAAGATGGCCGCCGGTGCATTTCCCATTTCTGGGTCTGGTACTACGAGCCCGGTATTAGCATGATGTTATTACAGGGTCGGTATTAAGGGGTGCCTCCGAGGCGGAGGCGGTATTGGCGGGTCCCGTGATGCCGCTATTGGGGGGATGGAGGGCCTTTACCGGCATGGCAGTATGGCCATTATCGGCATGGAGGGTTCGCGCATGCTCGCGCACTCGTAATCAGCCGCTATTAGCGGCATCAAACGAGCACGGACCCGCTACTTACTCCATGCCGGTAATGGGCCCGGTTTTAGCAGGATTCTCGTAATGAGGCCCTAAATATTCGAACAATACCTATAGTAGATAGGACACATCTTTGCAATAGTTAAAGTGAAACTTGTGATGTAGTAGTGTAGTGTCCCTTAAGGTTAAATATGAGGCCTTTTGGACTTTGTTTAGATTATGGATTTCATTTGAATACGTAACTGCAACCCTATAATTATTAGTTAAAATATGTTTTCCCCATGCATGTGTGTGTGGGTGTGTGTGTTGGTGTACATATGCAGTGCAGTGATCTCCTACATGACAACGACCTAGCTGGTGTTGCATGGGATGAATCAACAATCAAATAAAACTAACGACTGCGACCATCACAGGAAACGGCTCCAAACTGGGTCCCAGAACAGAACACAAAAATAAGAAAAAATGAAGAAGAATAAATGCATGTAATGCAAATGCAATTATAAACATCAATGGGTTACTTGATAAAACCATCAGCATGCAGAAAAACACATGATCTAAAAACAGCGAAATCCATGCCCATATGCACCAAATCAACACACTATATAACTCAGTCCAAAGAAAAGTGGTGTTAATGTGATTTCTGTGAAGCTTAAAAATAATAGATCCCACAATCACCAACAGGAAATATAAAATCACTTTGCATCAGAAAGATGCATTTAACAAAACCATCCAGTTCGTAGTTAGTGAATCAATGACTTATTCACTAATTAAATATAGTTGCCTTTATGCCACAAAACGATCCAATACATTGTGAAGCAGTAACCTATTCAAAAATTGAATTTAATCTAATACATGGTCTACTAGCTGAGGTCATATCAGTACAATCCAACGATTTTGGGACCATCCATTGTTTCAAATCAGGCCTGTCATGTTATACACTACCCAAGTTATCAAGACCTTGCTCAATGCTAGTTTCGACTAAGCAGATGAATGGATCATTTAGATAACGAACAGTCTTTATTAGAACCAAAAACAAAGAAAATTCAGTTTTTATTTAATTTCTGTAAAGAAAACCGAATAAAATCAAGCATTGTAACACAGACATTCCATGGAAAAGTAAAAAAGATAAGTGACATTTCAACTATTGTATAACATACCACTCTTATTAGTTCAGGAGGATTTTATTTTAACGTAGGGAATGGGTCGTCAAAGCATATATTAAAGTTGCGATTAAACATTTATTTGATTCAATTAAAAAGGGAAGGCCCTGATCAATGTTATAGATCCATGATAATGTCCCCCAAACCTTCCTCCAAAAGTCAGATGCAAACACCAGACATACCTTCGACCATAAACTCCTTGAACATAGATGGTATCTAATCACTGCATGCCGATATTTCGAGACTGCACATAGTCCGCAACGTTTCTGTGATTTTCTAATCCAAACATTTTGTATGTTCATGTCTCTTCCAATCTTCCGAGAGGCAGACTTGGCTTCAGGACAGTTCAAGTGTCTGTGGTTAATGCCACAAATTAAAGCAAGACTTCCAATGGCTGTAATATTTGCAGCTAGCTTGAAATCAGCTGCACCCAATTTTAATAGTGAGTCAACCGAAATTGGGGGGAAGGAGTATCCACTAGTGAGGCAGTCGAAAGCCAGGATGTTGTTACCCTGGTGCAGCCCCTTTGCACTCTGGTTCCCCACTCATGTCAGGAAACAGCAAGTGCAGTGATATTCTCCTCCAGCTATTTTTGTTGGATCTTGCACTCATCAGGGAGGCATTCTTGACTTCATGGGAGTCCATATGTCTATGGTTAACACCAACGATTACAACAAAACATTCAGGTAGCTGTAGTTTGTAAAGGGAGAAATTAACTCAAATTCAGGTCAGTGTCACTCTTGGCAGCCCTATTGGAGTCTGGATTTCCATGATAATTTTTTTGTAGAAAGGTTACTCAGTCCCCTGCTCATTTAGACAAACAGCCATTGTAGTGATCTTTTCAACAAATGTTTTCTTGGCTCTTCCATGTATCACTACGCTTGATTTTAGGGGATCAGCTCCTATTCTGTATGGCGCCACGCCTCGAAGAGGCTGCCTTACTTAGAAACCCAGGAACAGCCTCTGCTCTGTGGAGTGTGAGGCAATGGAAGAAAGACTTGCATGACCTAATGGGACTCTCTGGTCTTTGCAGCTGATTTGCAAGGAACCACATGGCTCATTTTCAGGGGGTGGGGGGTAGAGAGAGAGCACAAGAACGAGAGAGGAGGCGAGCGATGCATACATGTATATGCTATGTCACTATGCCAAACTCTGAGTTTCAATTCAGAAACTCATTTGTGCACCTGGTATTGCCGCACAAAAGCTTTGCCACATGCAGTAATGGCCAATTCCCATGGAGTCCAAAATGGGGGCTAACAGAAGGGTCTTCATAACATGGAATCATGCAGACACTTTGATTCAGAGTCTTTATTGTGGAAAGTACCAGTTTATGAATTTGGTGGTATTACTCAAGATCATGCCCCAAATCTCCCAGAGGTACCACTGGCATAGCATTTAGCATTTGAATCTCAAGGCTTGCATCATGCATGCAGTACATGATAGGGTGCAAGACACTGCATGATACAATTAAACACTTATAGATGTAAAGTACCTAGAGCCTGATCCCAACTTCATTTGCATTAGCGTCCACACGTCCGGTGGTATTACCGGCGGATCGTGGGTTGGGCACTAACTCCCATTTAAAGTAAGGAAACCCAAACCTCGAGCCCACCTCAACTCCTGGTTTGCACCTCAGGTGAGAGTACTTCACAAAGGGAAACGTAATCTAGAAGCGTGTTGGATAAGTAACCCACTGAAATTAACAAAGCGAGCTTAGCATTAGCCACCTTGAACTACAAAGAGGCTATACTTCAGGTGAAAAAAGATACTTATAATAAGCGCATTGAACAAGCTAAATCTAACACCAAGGAGTTATTTTTAATACTAAAAGAACTGGAATTCCCGGTCTCTCCTCCTGACACCTGTATTAAAGACAGTTGCTGGTGTGCCAATATACAAAAGGCACTCCTTGGTAAAATAGCTACTCTCCAAACCAAAATCAACAACAAATAAATCAGCCTGCAGATCGACTCACATAATAATTATCACCAGATCAGCACAAACATCAACCTCCATGCCCAGAAACCATTCAACTTGGCGCCCCTTACTTTCTCTGAAGTTGAAAATATAATCAACAACCTTAATCCTTCAAATTGCCAAGGCGACTCATGTCTTGCCACTATTATTGAGGAGGCTTCTCAAAACCTAGCGCCTTTCATTACTGCATTCATAAACTCCTCCTTCAGTTCTGGGATTGTCACAGATAACCTTAAGGACGCCTGGGTCAACTCACTTCTTAAAAAAACCTTCTTTGGATGCTAACATTCCTACTAACTACAGGCCTATCACTACAGTGCCATTCTTGCTAAAAATTCTTGACCAAGCAGCCTATATGCAGATCCAAGACTACTTAGAAACCAACAAACTCTTAAAGACTAGGGTAAGCTAGCCCTTCTAGTCCTACTTGACCTCTCTGCAGCATTTGACCTAGTTATCACCAAATCCTCTGCCGACACCTCAAATCTATGGGCCATTTCTCGGCTAGAGCCACGTCCTGGATTTGCTCCTTTCTGGACAACAGGTCCATGAGGCTCTTCTTCCCATCTGCATCTGCTGAACCAGCACCTGTCACATGCTGAGTACCTCAAGGATTGTGCATTTCACCCACACTCTACAATGTGTTTACGAAGCAACTTTTTGATATTCTGGACCATATGGGTGTCATCTACACTAACTACACAGATGACACCCTGATACGCATTCCTATCACCGGCGATCATACAGGTGACACACTCGCCATTAAATCCATTTACCAAGTCATCCAAGCATGGATCGCGCAACACGAACTCTGTCTGAGTGACGAGATTCTCATCCTAGGCACCCACCAAAGACTCAACAAACTTGATTCTTTGTTTAACTCTTTCATCATTGATGGCAACATCATTAAAGTTACAAAGGACACCAAAACCCTAGGCATTTACATCGACTCCACCCTTTCTCTCTCTAGGCAAACCAATGCAGTATCGTCCACAGCAGTTTACACATGCAAGCTCATTACAGCCTGCCGCCCCTTCTTATCTCTAGCCAACTGTACCACATTAGCCAGGGCCGTAGTAATGTCTACAATTGATTATTGCAACGCCCTCTATCTCAGCACCAACCAAGGGAACCTCAATAAGTTACAGATTATTCAGAACAATGCTATTAGAGCTGCACTAAATATCCCCAGGAACCATCACATCTCTGACACTGGAAAAAGTCTCCACTGGTTATCAGTCACACAACGAGTTTCCCTAAAAACACTAGCTCTTGCGCACAAATGCATTGCCAACCAAGCACCTATTGACCTCGCAAAGAGATTTACTATCCATACCTCTAACAAACCCCTCAGAAGTGTCCAATCCAATTGCCTTTCTATACCCTGTAGAGGAGGTCCCAAATAAAGCCTGCACTCCAGCCACCCATTTCGAAGTACCAGGAATGTTCACACCGAGATATGTGACGTATGGTGAGCAAATAAACCAGCAGAGAGCTACAGTAGGGCTCTGCCCAGTGCCTATCAGAAGAACAATACCTGTTGAAGTACCAATAACCAGACAACCATGGACAGTAAGGTACCCATTGAGAAAACCCTACCAGCAAATGAAACAAATCGAAGGTTGCTTAAAGACTGTCCCGGAAGAAACTCAAAAGGCCTTAATTCAAGACGAATGGTGACGTCACGAAGATCCGGACAGACTTGCAGAGACCAAATGCCATGAATAAGGATATTGTGAACCTAGAAGGAGAGACGATGTTGAAATATAAAGAATCGTAAACTGTAAAGCAGGATGAAGTCATTCAAACCAGCTAAATGCCTGTACATATGCTTGAAACCGCAAGAAAGCTAAGAAAACAGTGTGGCTTGCTATGCTTAGTAGAAGATGGACCGCGGCAAGCGCCACCTATACATATCTACCTCAACGAAGCACACTATACAAGTGCACGTCCACTTTACACAAAAGCAAAATTAACTCAGGTTACTAGAGGTCAAACAGGACAGGATTCGTATTCCAGCTAAAACGAGAAGAGATGTCTGCATCGAAACTCAGCAGAGGCAACGTGCACCAGGACGAGCCAAGGTCAGACCAATAGAAGGAGCGAACAGAAGCTTCACGCAATTGAAACTTAAGAATAGAACAGCCTATCTCAGGAAGGCCGAGATAAGGAGGCTCAGGCAGGTGGCAAGCCGAACAAGAATTAAATGCACAAATTGAAGGAAACTGGGCAGATTCACGGTGCGAGCAGCACGTGACCATCCGAGCAAGAAGAGGCACGCTTTCACACCTACGTCTGGATGTCTTCCAGACAGAGATATCATAACTTTTTCTGACAAAAAGATACAGCTTCGAGGCCAACCACAGCCAACTAATTGACACATAGCCACTAAAGTAATGATTGTTTGAAGGGAGGCCGGGTGAATCTTGGGGCATCCTGCAGCTGGCTGACCATTCTGCGTGCTGCTAAGTAAAGTGGAAATTTATGCATGTGGTTGAAGCCAACCCAATCACAATGGACCAAATAATCTAGGGTCCTATAGATAGTAGAACCAATGAGACAACATATTCTTAGTGACGTCTACAAGAGTAATCAGAGAGAATTGTTATAGTTTTCACTCATTTGGCGCATGTGCAATTTCTTATGCTGGGATTTACCCCAGCATAAGAAATTGCACACGCGCCGAATGAGTGGAAACTATAACAATTCTCTCTGGATACACACAAAAGGCATCACGAGCACAGGCCTTTTTACAAGTGCCCACCAACTGGCTGCTAGTGCACCGATAACAAAGATGGAGGGCGCTGCAACCCATGGTCCCTGGTGCTCTTAATGCATCTACAAGAGTAATGTTAGAAGGAAGGGCTTCGACACCCACCTGATAGAGTTTATCCAATCCCCTCACTCCGTTACCATATACAGATATAGTACCTATAGTAAAGTTACCTTTTCCTAACCAATAGAATTGCATGTTAACTTTTCGAGTGTTACGCGTCAATGATGATGAGTTTTGAGTATAAATGTTACTGTTTGTATGAAGTTCTTGGGAGTTGAAGCAAGACGGACTATCGCATCACTGTTGATTTCCATGTTTCCCCGTTTTTTGTACTTGACATTAAACAGACTCCCCTTTGCCAAACCATTGAGTTGTCCTTACTGATTGGTGTTGGAGTAATATACCTGCACCCCCATCCATCTCAAAGGTGCAGCTATCTCGTCTTAAAGTACTGCGGAGCAAACCCTGACTCTATGGGCCGGCCGGGGGTCTCCCCAGTAAACCTGGTAGCAGAGGATGGTTGGTGTCTATCAATTATTGATTAAAATAAGATACCTATTGACCGTCGACATAAAGTAACTCTAGATCTTCGGCAATATCGCAAGTCCTTTGCCATTCGGCCGAGTAGACCATGAATCTCCCCGTAGACAATGGTAGCATAAGCAAAAGTCTGAAGAAAGGGCCTGAAGGGACCCGTTTTCACACACTTCCCTTCCCATTCCTACGGGTAGCTGAGTGAGCGAAAAGCTGAAGAAGGCTGTAACAAAGGTAGTGATCCCGAGGGTCCAGAGAGGAACGATGCAAATGGTGAGTGAAGAAAAAATTGAGTGCTTTGGCAAACAGTGTATGCCTTAGAACAAGTAAAGGGAAAAGGTAACGGAGGGAGGAGGAAAAACAAAATAGTCTGAAGTAGAGAAGACTGTATATATATATAAGGGGATAATGACTCAAGAGTAATAAAAGGTAAATGAGAGATTACCGGGGTGGACACCCGAGAAGAGAGAGGTTACCAGGGTGGACACCTGAGAAGTGAAAGGATTTGCCTTATTCCTGCGCTTTAATATAGTGGCCAGAAGAAACGCCTACCCAAAGTCCCACATAATGGGGAATAATAGGCTACCACAATGTTTGACGACGTTGTGAAAGGGGTATGTTTACACTCCATGAAGGGGTAATGATTAGAGGCAGAGATATTTGTGTCCAGCTGGTGTCTGTCTAGTCTGTTAAGTGTCTGTCTTAAATGTGGTTTTTTTATGTCATATGTATTGACATTTTCTTAAGAGAACTGTTTTAAAATGTTTGCGATTTGATGGCTGAGACAGAATCGCACACGAATTGAGGTTTTTTGAACAAATTGGAAGTGTAACAATTCGTGAAAAATTTGGATTGGAGATTGCGATATTTGGTGCTCGCTCATATTATTGGAAGTGTTGAAGTTGCATGAAAGAATTGACAAGTGTTATATAAGAGGAAAGGGAACAGATTCAAGCATGGAAGACCTGACTTCATTAGCACACTTATGCAAGCAATTGCCAAAACACGCACCCAAGATAAAGAAATATAGTACTGAGTGGGTAAAGGTACCGCCCACAAGATGTTTATGCCGTGGCCACAAAATGGGTCTTCATCCAAAGCCGTTTTACAGCATATGAGGACATATTTGTATGCCACATATACAGGCAAGAAGTTAGAAAAACACCTTGCTGTTCTCTAGTTGTGGAAAATGTACGAACAGGTAAAGGAGGAAGAGCCGCCAACAGATTGGATACTTAATGTATGCACAGAGGGGGGTGAGAAGCCTACCCTGCCACCTGCCCCGCCCGAAATGAAAATCGAAGGAAGTAAGGACGAGGCATTATACCCATTAAGGGAACTCAAAGCAGCCACAGGGTACAGAAACCCCGCATATGAGTCACCTACACACAGCAGTGACGAGATTCAAGAGCGAGAAAAGGACAAAAATATTGCCTCTGTAGTCCCAAGGGACAAGGGGATATGCGATGATGAAAGAAAAGATCAGGCACAGACAAGCGCATCTCTCGACAAGGAGAAAGAAGGGAGGCGATGGAAATGGAGCGAAGACAGAACTGATGAGATAGCATTCGCAAAAGACGAATGGATGGGAGGACACATTTTATTGAAATTCAATGGGAAAGGCATTGATGATGCGAGACAAAAGGAGGGGTTAGATGAGACACAGAGGAAGGGGAAAGAGACAGAATTAAGAGACAAAAGGATAAGAAGGAAAGACAGACAAAGGCAAGAACAGATATATCAGGAAGAGCAAGAAAAACACTTGATCGCAACCCAAGAGCGGCCTTTGATCAAGACAGACAGAAACAGCAAAGGTTAGAAGAAGAGCAAAGGATACATGAGAGAAGAATAAAGAGACAAAGAGATGAGGAAATTCGAAAGGCAGATGAATGTAGAAATGAAAAGAGGAAGGAAGAAGTATAGGGTCAGACAAGAGGTGAGGAAGCGCAAAGAATTTGATGATGACGTAGAACGTAAGCGAAGAAAGAGAGCACGCGATCTTGAATATCTGAGGTGAGAGGTTAAAAAACCTGCTCCAGTAGTAGATTGGGAAGACATCGAAGAATTCTTTCCTGCGTACGATTCAGTACCAGGCACGTCTAGGGCAAAGATTGATGATGACTTTGACACCAGAAGCATCGGAGAAACGATCGATAGAATATATGATGAAATGGGGCTAGAACAAATGCGTGAATTGAGGACAGACAATGTCCGACTACGAAAGGGAAGAGCGTGAAGAAAACAAAGAAGGGAGGTGAAGTGAAAGGTGACTCTCAAGGGAAAAGAAAATAACATGGTCAGACACTAGTGAGTCTGCACCAAGAACGTTAGAGTCTGCCAGAGTCCGCCACACAGCCTGACCGATATGAAGAAGTATCTCAAGGTCAGAGGGGGGTGCCCTCGCTATCCTATGTAGACAGACTAAGGACATTGCCAGGTAGACGGCGATGCAGGAATATTACCCCTGTGATAGACAGGCGAACAATGAGAGAAGAGAAAGAGAGCTACACATTCCAATTTCCACTACTAGAGAATGGGGGAGTAAGACCACAATACATTCCATGGACACACATGGATTGATAAAACTTGAAAACAAGCTTTCAATGCTGACATCGGGAGCTGTAAAATGAATACATGAGTTAGAAAAAATGACAGGAAGCAACACGCTAGATATAGGGGACATCAAAGGTCTCCTGATCGCCATACTTGGTGAGAGAGCAGACGATATGTGGGCACGAGCAGGCTACGCTGGTGTAACCACAATTAATACCGCGCATGACAGAATGCCATTTAACAATGGTAGAGCCACAGTATGGAAAGCACTATCAGTACTTTACCCAGATACTTGCGATATGGGAGCTATAATGACTCAAAAAATGAAGGTGTCGGAAGATCTGTTGATTTATATACAGAATTGCCAAGACGTGTGGGTGCTCTAAACGCATGAATCTTGGACAAAATCTATACCTGTGTTTTTCCATATAATGTGCCAAGGGTTGCCAGAACCGGTGCAGAAACAACTCAAGAAATTGGTGGGAATTGAAGCCAAACCTTGGGCAGAAATACAGTTGACCATTGCACAATATTGTAGACTGTTGCAAGAAAAGAATCGAAAAAAGGAAGTGACTCGTAAGGGTGAGGAATGAAGTTGGTGCAAAAGAAATTGTCAAAGTATGCTCTTGAGGGAGCCATGATAACTAGCACAGCTGAATCAGGCATGGAGCAGGTGGCTAATCCACAGCAAAATAATCAGGGGAAGAGGATTTAGGGGAAGCGGATGGTAGAGCAATCAAGGAGGTTTCAAAAATAATCAAGGAGGCTTTCAAAATATGCAAAATGGTAACCAAAATATGTCAAATGGGCAAATTATCCAACCACCGCCAGTTGTTTGGCTGTGTGGGATGACAGGGCATTTGGCGCGCACATGAAGAAGTCAAGGCATGATGCAGAACGGCCAAGGAACAGGAGCAGGCATGACAAATTCACCTGCAGGTTTGCAGTAGGGTGATGCACAAAATCACACGGTGCAACCACAAAGCATGGGGAATTTTCCACAATGACAATCCCAACAGGCACCGCTGCAACTATCACAGACCAAGAACCCTGGAATGTGAGGTAACAATGGGAATGGGGTAAATCCACCGGCACACGGTGGGCCGAACTTATATATAAGTTAGGACAGCTCACTGGGAACCCTGATGTGCTCTATCCTATCAGTGACACCAGACCCTCATAGGGAACCTAGGGTGGATGTCGTTATAGGGGGTAAATAATATTCCTTCCTAGTTGGCACGGGTGTGACATGCTCGTGCATACGTGAAGGCAAGTTTTCCTTGTCCGGCGAGGCCATAGATACTCAGAGTTTTACAGGAGCTCACAGTCGAGTTCCATTTACAGACGCACTCCCAGTCTCCATGGGAGAGTGCAAAATGAATGTACCTTTATTATATTCACGTCGCCTGTCCTATAAGGGCATAATGTACTTATGTTTTATATTTGTCATTAGTTTTTTGTCATTAACGATCAGAACTGCATTCTTTATTGGTGCACGAAGCATTCCAATTTCAGTGCACCCTCCTGATGATACATGCATGAAACCCACAAAAGCACCCAGACCTTATATAGTAATTCCAGTCGCTAGAAAATCTGATGGTAGAGTAAATGAACTTGAAATGAATTTGATTAATAGTGATATACACGCATTTATGGTAATGAATGAGCAGGAAAGCCGGAGAAAGGGTTGGCATGAAATGAATGAAGAAAAAAAACTGACAACTACACACACACACACACTGAATGCACACGTAACAGGCCTAGTATCAATGACCACAGAACCACAAACGAAAGCAGCAGATAAGATGATACTACCTGCTATAAAAACCCTCACAGAAGATAGTGCGAGAAAAAAAGAAGAATTAAGAGAAAGACCAACAGAAGCAGTCATATCAGAAACTCTTGAGAAAACAAAAGCCAACTCGGAGAAACTTTCTGCACAGACACAACTGATAGTAGACTCGTTATTCCCATACATGGCCAGAGCGAGGAAACTACAAGAGGAACTGAAGAACAAAACCACAGAGACTATATTGCCAAGCAAACATGTTCCGACACAAGGGACAAGCACTAGTTCTGAGATGCAACCAGACACTGGACCAGCGTCAGGCTGGTGGTTCGTAAGGGCATTTATAAATAGCAGGAAAAGGATGCAAGAAGAGAAGGAGAGAACTACAAAACCTCCACCTACCCCATTGGTACAGATGAAGAGACCTACACCCTGGACCAGGATACCCGAGAGTCCTCCAGAAAGACAAAGCCATACAGATACATTTAGGGATGTAGTTATAGCAAACTACAGGAAAACACTAAGAATCAAGAGAAGCATGCATGAAGATGACAATGAACTAAACAACTACCTGGACAGCACAGCACATCTGGGAAACAACTTTTGGTACCAGCACATGAAAGAAGTTGGGAGATGAAATTCAGAAGAAGAATGCTTTGTTTGTGCACTGCTACCGTACAGCATGGGGAAATCCAAGATCTTTGTAGCTGTAGAAATCGATGTCCCGACAGGACACTGTCTCACACATATCAATGTGCAATACCAGAGTCCAGTTCATGGGAAGGGATGCCTCATTGATATGGACAACTGAGACAGCTTATCCCGATGAAGATGATTAGGTTCCGGACATTAAGACGAGAAACAGAGATCATACTAGGGCGGCTTCAATGAGCCAGACAACAAAAATGCCCTTGCTATAACAGCCATCCTAAATGACCACGGCCTTACCCAAAAAGTCCTCTCCCCTACACATGCTAAAGGTAGAACCCTTGACTGGGTATCTGAACTTAATTGCAACATAGTCATTTCTGACATCACCCCTCAACCATGGACCGACCACTATCTAATAAATTTCACTGCCACATTTGACCTCCTCAGCCCTAAAATTATCAAAATGACACCACCTCTCCCCACCAGAAGCAAAAAAAATATATCACTACAGAAAAACTTATCCCCCTCCTCCTGCCTACTATCAATGGCCTGAAGGACAATACGGACCGAGACACCCTAGTAGACACCTTTAATAAAGCTATGTCCCAGGCACTAGATACTATTGCACCTCCAAAACTACGCAAAGCCAAACAAGAAGCCCACCTCAATGCTTGGTTCACCCCTAGCTTAAGGACCTTAGAAAGCAGAAATGTAAACTCCAAACTATCTGGCGTAACTCGCCTACCGACATTAACAAAGCTAATTTATCCCAATTCACCAAATATTACAAGTCAGAAATTATCAATACAAAAAAAACCTTATTCAATGACAGAATTAACAAAGCCAAATCTAATACCAAGGAACTTTTTGCCATCCTCCGGGAAATGGAATCACCCATCCAACCAACTGACACGGTCCCCAAGGACAAGATATGGTGCACCAATATACAGAATGCCCTATCGAATAAAATGTCCACCCTTCAACTTAAAATAACTAATAAAAAGGACGCCCTCTCTCCGACTGATCAACAAGCACCTCTAGTGACTGAACCCAATACTATCCCCCCTTTTAACTTCAAACCTATCTCCATCATCGACACTGAAAAGGTTATCCTCTCACTGAAGCCTTCCAACTGCAAGGGCGACAGCTGCCCAGCTCAAATAATAAAGGACGCAGCCAGTGATTTAGCCCCATTCATCTCGAAGCTCATTAACTCCTCTTTCAAATCCAACACAGTGCAGGCCAACCTAAAAGAATCCTGGGTCCTCCCCCTTCTTAAAAAACAAACCCTCGATCCATCCATCCCAACCAACTATAGGCCCATCACCACTGTACCTTTCCTACTAAAAATTATCGACAGAGTAGCCTATCTCCAAATTCAAGACTACCTAGAAGCTAACCATCTACTAGGCTCACGCCAATCGGGCTTCCACCCTCTCCATGGCACTGAAACAGCCTTGTTAGATCTTAAAACTAAAATGGAGGAATTCAAGGATAGTGGGAAAATAGCATTGCTAATCCTACTGGACTTGTCAGCAGCTTTTGATTTGGTGGATCATGCAGTCTTATGCAACCACCTTAAGCTCGCTGCCAATTTCACAGGAGAAGCTATAGCATGGGTCCAATCCTTTCTAGCCAACCGGACCATGAGAGTATTTTCCACCTCCACCTGTGCCTATCCCATCCAAATTACATGTGGAGTCCCACAGGGCTTCTGTGTCTCACCCACCATGTACAACATTTTCACCAAGCCATTGTTCGACAAGTTGGACAGACTGGGCGTCACCTACACAAATTTTGCAGATGACACCCAGATCCTCATACCCCTTTCGGGCAACTATGGAGTGGACCTGGCTTTGGTGAATAAAATGTACATCCTCATTCAGGCATCAGGCATGGATGGCCACCCATGGCCTCTGCCTGAACGACGATAAAACGGAAATCCTGCTCCTCGGATCAGACCATAAACTCACCCCGGACTATGCCTCATTTAACATCGACAACAATACCATCATTGTTACGCGAGAGGTTAAAACCTGAGGTTTCTACCTCGACTCAGCTCTCACCCTCAAAAAGCAAGTAAACTCCCTTGCCTCTACAACCACTTACATGTGTAAACTTATCCGTGCTGCCAGACCCTTCCTGTCCAGTGCTAGCTGCCTCACCTTGGCCAATGCCCTTGTCATGTCCAGACTGGACTATTGCAACACTTTATACTCAGGTGCAAATAAGTCGCTCATTGACAAACTCCAGAGATTACAAAATAACGCTCTTAGAGCAGCTTTGAACATCCCACGCAGAGAGTATATTTCCAAATACCGGACCGAGGCCCACTGGCTAAAGATAAAGGACAGAATCCTTCTCAAAACTATTTCTCTCACATCCAAATACCTTAACAATCAAGCACCCTCCTACCTAGCTGAAAGAATTAACTGGAGACCCTCTAACCGATTGACGAGATCTGCCAACACCTTCTTACTTGAAGTCCCCAGATTCAAACTTACCACGGCGGGTGGATCTAGCTTCCCAGTCAGAGCTGCACAATCATGGAACACACTCCCACCTGACCTTAGACGCCCTCTACCCTACACTAGATTTAGATCTAACGCTCTCTTATGGCTACACAACAACGATATGTAACGATAGTCGCCCTTAACCAGCTGACCACATTATATATTTGTTAAGATGATATTCTTCTGCGCTTACCTATCCTGATCCTATATGTACTCTATCACCTGTTTCATTTGTTGTAAGTTACCACTGTTTTGTAATAGCCTGTGCCAGGCATTGTAACTAAGTTTTGAGTCTACTTGTACTGTTGCGCCCAGCTGCCCACGGGCTTGTAGCGCACTACTAAATAAATAAACAAACAAATAAATAAACAAACGTGATCAGGTACGAGAAACCTGAAGTTAAAGGAGCAGGAATATGATGGGAAATAAACCTGAAAGACTCCAGAAGAAGCACAAGTTTGGAAAAACAGAGGCCAAATGCAGATTTGGGGAACAGTGCTTTTACCAAACAGATGGGAGGAAGGAGTAGTGATCTGCTGAGCATGGATGGTCCTTGGAGCCTGCAGGAAGCAATCGAAAACTCACAAAGACTGTGCAAACCACTATGGCCTAAAAATGCAAAATTACCAACATGGGTCGAAAGCAGAGGAGGACCCTTGCAGATAGTGCCGCTCGAAAGCCCGAAATTGTGCTTCAGGAGCAATGGCACAAGGAAGATGGGAGAGAATCAGAACTGCAGACACATTTTTGAGGCTCCAGGAATGACTCATGGGACTGCAGCAATTATGGATCATTATTGGGCATGCGGATCCAAGGCATACATCAGACTGCCGAAAAACTGGGGTGTCATATGCACAATAGTGAATGTCCACGTTCCAGCACTAGTAATCCCGAAAAGTGACCTGACTATTGAAAGTTTCCCGAAAGCAGATGATCACCTTAGGAAGAAGAGATCTGTGGAACTGCTGACATGGATAAACAGAGAAAGTCATTTCTCTGCCAAATCAGAAGAAGCATTTCATGCAATCACATAGGAACACAGCCTGTTCAGCCTCACCTCATCACTGTTCACAATAGTCTTCATGCGACAAATTCAAGTTGGAGTAAATACTAAATGGTTGCAGATAACCAGATGGGAGCTGTTGCAGACCATGAATACAACCATAAAAAGGTTTAATGCGATTAAGGAAGAGTTAAGAGCAATTCGGCTGATGACTCTCCAGAACAGATATGTCCTTGACATGATCACAGCAATGGATGGAGGAGTTTGTGCAAAAATTGGAGAATCATGTTGCACATTTATAACTTCTCACAACGAAGAAAATGGAACTATATGAATGCTGACAAACTTGCAGAATCAGATGATCAATGAAACCTACGAAGTTGACAATGACAGCTGGTTTGATCACTCTCCTCGTGGGTTCCACAATGGATGGCGGATGCATTCAAGTTCCTAGGAGCCCTACTAGTGATGATATTACTAGGATTTTGTGTCAACAAGATAATAATCTTGCAATGCCAGAAAACTGCAAAGAAAGCCATAGGGATGAAGATCATGATTGACGTCAAACCAGGATGGAAGTCCAGAGATCTAACTGATGGAGAAATAAGAGACTTTTTGAAGGCCAGCGAGCCTGCGCTAGAAGGTACAACGTTTCTTTACCCCAGGAAAGGCAGACATTTTGAAGAAAGATTGATTTATTGCAGCCCAAATGAACAATGTCAGCTGATGAAATGGAACAAAGATGAACATGTAAGGACAACAGGAAACCTGAGAGGAATGATAAAAATATGGACTCCAAAGAGACACTTCTTCAAACCATCATGTACAAACCCAGAAAATGAAGAAGAAATAAATACAGAAGAACCATGTAAGATGAATCCAAAAGAGGAAACTGAAGTGGTCGATGAATCGACCAGAGGAGGGAGTCTAGAGGAGGTCCCAAATAAAGCCTGCACTCCAGCCGCCCATTTCAAAGTACCAGGAACGTTCACACCGAGATATGTGACGTATGATGAGCAAATAACCCAGCAGACAGCCGCAGTAGGGCTCTGCCCAGTGCCTATCAGAAGAACAATACCTGTTGAAGTACCAATAACCAGACAACCATGGACAGTAAGGTACCCATTGAGAAAACACTACCAGCAAACGAAATGAAATGAAGGTTGCTTACACTGTCCCAGAGGAAACTCAAAAGTCGAACTGTGACATCACGAAGAACCGAACAGACTTGCAGACAGAAATAAGACAACCCAGAGATGACAAACAGAGACAAAACACCATGAATATCGTGAAACTAGAAGGAGAGACGATGTTGAAATATAAAGAAACGTAAGCTGTAAAGCAGGATGAAGTCATTCAAACCAGCTAAAATCCTGTACATATGCTTGAAACCGCAAGAAAGCTAAGAAAACAGTGTGGCTTGCTATGCTTTGTAGAAGATAGACCACGGCAAGCGCCACCTATATATATCTAGCTCAACGAAGCACACTATACAAGTACGAGTCCACTTTACACAAAGGCAAAATTAACTCAGGTTACTAGAGGTCAAACAGGACAGGACAGGATTCGTATTCCAGCTAAAACGAGAAGAGATGGCTGAATCAAAACTCAGCAGAGGCAACGTGCACCAGGAAGAGCCGATGACAGACCACTAGAAGGAGCGAACAGTAGCTTTGCAGAATCAAAGCTTAAGAACAGAACACCCTATCTCAGGAAGGCCAAGATAAGGAGGCTCAGGCAGGTGGCAAGCCGAATAAGAATTAAATGCACAAATTGAAGGAAATTGGGCAGATTCACGGTGTGAGCAGCACGTGACCATCTGAGCAAGAAGAAAAACGGGTTCACACCTACGCCTGGCTGTCGCCCAGACAGAGATATCATAACCTTTTCTGGCAAGGAGATACAGCTTCGAGGCCAACCACAGCCAACTAATTGACACATAACCACTAAAGTAATGATTGATTGAAGGGAGGCCGGGGGAATCTTGGGGCATCCTGCAGGTGGCTGACCATTCTGTGTGCTGCTAAGTAAAGTTGAAATGTATGCATGTGGTTATAGCCAACCCAATCACAATGGACCAAATAATCTAGGGTCCTATAGATAGTAGAACCAATGGGACAACGTACTCTTAGTGACGTCTACAAGACTAATGTTAGAAGGAAGGGCTTAGATGTCCACCTGATAGTGTTTATCCAATCCCCTCACTCTGTTACAATATACAGATATAGTACCTATAGTAAAGTTACCTTTTCCTAACCAATAGAATTGCATGTTAACTTTTCGAGTATTACACGTCAATGATGACGATTTTTGAGTATAAATGTTACTGTTTGTATGAAGTTCTTGGGAGTTGAAGCGAGACGGACTATGCATCACTGTTGATTTCCATGTTCCCCCATTTTTTGTACTTGTCATTAAAACGACTCCCCTTTGCCAAACAATTGAGTTGTCCTTATTGATTGGTGTTGGAGTAATATACCTTCACCCCATCTGTTAGTCCAGAAACAACCCTATAGTATGTATAGTATGTATATTATGTTGGCCAGAAACCAATCGCATCATGCACAATACATTGCACGCACAAAATTGTCAATGTATTGAGAATAACCACAGGGTGTCCATTTTGTGAAATATCCACCATTTGCTTTTTTCTTTCTCTGTAAAACCCCTTCGCAAAATGTATTCTATACTTCAAACTCATGCGTGGAACGAGGCCAGAGCCTGAATGCTGAAAGATTAACATAGATAGGAATGTTAGACGGTACAGAAATACATTTTTTTCCTCCCTCACGATGTCCTTGGAGGTGGGCAGAAACTGCATATAATCAGCAGCCCAGGTGCCGGCCTGTCTCGCAAACTCTGTAGCAATAGGTCGTTAAAACATTAATTATATTCTTTCTAGTGGTATTCCTTTGCGGAGAATGGTATTTTCTGCCTCAGAACTGTCTGACCTCTGGTATATGAATAGAAACGCACAGATAACGTGTTAAAGAATGTCTCTCCTACGTGCATGATAGCCTTGTTGTTCTAAGAGCTCTATGTTCTCCATAACAAAGAACTGTCTCTACCACTGTTGCTAGAATAAGTGTATTTAGACTGAATAAGGACTTGTCATAATGTGTCATAATTGTCATGATTGTCAATGATCGAACCCTAGCCTAAAAGATACATTATGGGCAGTTTGAATTGCCTTCTAAAAGATTGCATGTCATGTATAAATATTGCTGCGTGAGCGTTGCTCGCTCTCTTGCATCTCACGAGGGCTGGGTGCACAAGTTGCGAGACGTTAAGCCCCTGTCGGCCGACTGAGAATACTTTGAAATGAACCAGAATTGTTTAGAAAAACTAACCTTGTGTCTTTCATGTCACTAGCATATGGTGATTGTGCCTTAGTTTCCATATAATGGGTCTTTTGGGCCTAGCAAATATGGCACCCGAATAGCGACCCTCCCCCTTTTGCTCCATCGTATATGTTCAGTTTGAAGAAGGCAAAAACGAATCGAGGACGAGGCCGTCGAGCCAGGACCGAAAGGTGTTTGGGGCGCCCCTGTAGAAGTGATGAGAGACACCTTTGCAGATCTGTACATAGCCGATCCCTGATCGACGAGCAGCGCCTAGAGGGCATTGAGGAGAGGGTCCTGAAACGAGGCATAATGAGCCAGACACGCAGTCACGACGATTCTTGGTTGCGTCTGCATATGGACGAATTGGGTCCTGAGTGACGAATTGACTGATCAGGTGAGTCGTGCCCCGATTCTTAAAATGTTCTGATATTGTTCGAGTGTTGCTCTTGCAAGATCAAACGTCCAGGGTAAGAGAAGGGTAAGGATTAATTATGCCTGGGAAATTGTCTTCCTGTCTAGTGGGACTTTTCCACTGCCGTAGACAAGTTTTGGAAACTGGCCAGGTCGCACCACCTGAAGGGTCGCCAGCATTTGAAATGTATGTGAAGTATGGTATAGGGGCAATAATGTTTAATGTGATTTGTCATAGGCAAACCAGACACGTAGAAGATGTGCAGTGGCCTAATAATGGGAGTTTTGAATTAGAACGTATAGAACACCTAGAATCAGTATTGCTACGTAAGAAGGCCCGACCAGCAGCGTTTGACGTCATAAGAGACTGGAGGAAGGAAGCTAATCTCCGTTTGAGAAGTAGAGAGAAACATGCGCACAGACATAAATCGAATGCAGAAAAAGCATTAGAGCTTGATCAGCATCATCAGACAGAGGACCTTAGGAGATTGGACAGAGCTTTCTAATTAGGCATACAGAAACTATATCCACAACAAGAGTTGCATACATCCCTCCAATCAGCTTTGCATACATCAGATGAGTTAATAAACACAATCTTGAATGAGTGAAGAAATGAATCTCAAAGTAGTACTGACCCAGTAGTGCCTCCCCCATATCTACCTCCCATTCCCGTAGTTCCATCAGCCCCATCTCCTCCCGCTGGGACACCATTTCCTTCACCACCTTGTGAGCATGAGTTACCCATTATTGTGGCCAGTTCTACAGAGATGGGGCCTACGCAAGGAAGTGGTAGAGTGACTCGTAGCACAGTTAGCAATGACAGAAAAGAGGAGCTGAGAAGATGGGCGGAAACGTATAATGAAGGTGGCAATGAAGCAGCTGTGAAAAGTTCCATATCTGATTATAGAGGCCTTGGTGAACAGCAGGTATTGTTGGAATGCATGGGGGATTATCTTGTGAAAAAATTGAGTGATTTAACGGACACATTGGCAATGCCAGGGTTGCGTGATTCTTTTCTTCTTCTCATTTGCAGGATAATGCGTCGAAAGTACAAGAACATGTAGGCCGAATGTTTGAGTTTAAGTATGAGCTTGATCAATTGCTGGGTAAGAAATGGGTAAGAAAGATAAACAGTATATGTCATATGTCCAGCGATTCTGTCCACCATTGAAAACTGTTAGTGAAGAGATGAGGATTTGTACGCGAGAAACGCTTAAATGGATTTCAGATTCCGTCATTTCCTTAATTGAAGTGCATGATACGTTCAGTCAGTATACACCAGAAATGCAGAGAAAGCTATTGCAAGTCATGGTTGAGTATTTGCAAAATTAATGTATGAAGGAAATGACATGTTGTCCCGCAGATTTAATGGCAATTTACAAAAGAGCATTTTCACCTGAAACAGGGGTAACAGCTTTTTCTCTTGATTTAGCTTTGTTGCTTAGTAAACGAGTGAATGTGGAAACACCTAGTTTGCAATTACCCCTGAGAGAAGTGCCTCCAATGTTTGTCCTGAAAGTGGAAGTGCCTGCAGCTGGAGTGATTGCAGCGCACACTATAGAAGCACATTATACTGCACAGTTTGTGCATGTTCCTTTTTCCAGACAAGAGATAAATCATTTCAGGCAGATGATCCCAGATATTAGGCAGAATCTATCATGATAATATAAAGAAATTGAATCTGTTTTGAATTCCTCTGTTTTTACATTGAGTGACATTGACTTATTGTTTCCCATGATTCTCCCTGTAGATAAATGGAAACAGGTTAGAAATATAAATGAGGCAATGATGTTAGGTGACACATAGGAGAATTTTACTAGAATTGATGGCAAGAGAAAGGCTGGCGAAAAACCGCCGCCGGTCATGTTAGCCTTACCAGCATGAATAGTACAGAAATTGAAAACTTTGGTACCCGAAAAGAGAATTTAGGCTACCTCCTTTCGAAGGAGGGACGAAGAGTGACACCAGAAAGGATTGAAAGCATCTCTGGTATGCCTATTCCAAATACACAAAAGAAGTCAGGGCTTTAATTGGCATGGCTTCGTATTGTAGGCAGTGGATCACCAATTTTTCGTTGATTGTAAAACCATTAGTGGCATTGACAAGGAAAGACGTTACCTTACCTTTGCCATGGAACATGGAATGTCAAGAAGCATTTGACCTGCTCAAAGCTGCTTTATGTTCAGCTACATTTTTGGGCACACCAAATTATGACAAGAGTTTTAAGTTATTTGTGCATGAGAATGATGGATGTGCTTTGGCTGTTTTGACTTAGGAAGAAGGAGGGAAAAATAGACAATGCGGCTACTTCTCTTCCACGTTGGATCTTGTTGCATGCGCTTTGCTGCGTTGTTTGCGAGCTGTTGCTGCAGCTGCCGCATCAGTAAAATAAATCGAGGGTAAGGTTTTAGGTCACGCTTTAACCGTTATGGTGCCCCATGCAGTGGAGGTTCTTTTACATAGAACGCAGACGCAACACCTTACATCAGCTAGATTAACTAGGTAGGAAATTGTCCTTTTTGCTCCGCATATTCAAATTTCAAGGTGTTACGCTTTAAATCCGGCCGAGTTAATGCCTCCTCCCAATGAGAAAGGGGGTGAGAAAGAATTCCCCCATGATTGTATAATGGTTACTGAGCAGGAGACAAAAGGAAGAGTTGATCTAACTGATATCCCACAGAAAGAGCCAGATGGAAAACGGTTCTGTGACAGTTCTTGTTTTAAGTTGCCTGATGGTACATCAACTGCTGCATATGCCATTACTACACTGAAAAGCATGTAGAAAGCAAAAGAATCCCATACGATTCAGCACAAACCACAGAGATAGTAGTGTTAACTAGAGCATGTGACATTTCTGCAAACTTGAATGTAAACCTATATACTGACAGTCAGTATGCATTTGGGGTGGTACACAATTTTGGTCATTTATGAGCTGAAAGAGGTTTCCTTACATCACATGGAACAAAAATCCAACATGGCACTTTGATAGTGAGACTGCTGTCTGCACATGCCCTTCCCAAACAATTAGCAATACTGAAATGGGAAGCGCATAAAAAAAGTAACATGTAACGTTGGAAATGGAAACGCATTTGCAGACAAAATTGTGAAACAAACTGCCACTGATTTACACACAAAAATGTTCGTTGAAACCATGAAAGAGGTACCCTGTATGATAGAAAATGGGATTGCCACAGTTAAAGAAATGGAAGCAGAAGCTACCACAGATGAAATAAAAGCATGGTCTGAGGATCCAGCAGAATTAGACTTTGGAGGTTGTTGGATGGACAAAAAGAACAAAAGGTGGATGTTGCCAAATGCCTACTGGCGATGGTCACTATGGCCCACAGTCCTACACACATATGTGCTAGAAAAATGATTCAGCATTTAGATACGGTATGGCATAATCCCATTATCAGAAATGCTGACAGATTGGTCCAAAACTGTATTACTTGTTGCCAACATAACATTGGAAAAGGGACAGCAACACCAACCACACATTTTGGCCCTCCCTCTATGCCATTTGAAGTCATCCATTTTGATTTCATAGAAATGGAAATATGCCAAAACTACAAGTATGTCTTCGTAGTGGTCTGCACTTTTAGCAAATGGGTAGAGGCATATACCCTGAAAGACTGTATAGCCATGTCCACAGCTAAGGTTATGCTAAAACATTACTTTTCCCATTTTGGCCTACCCCGTGTCATATGGTCAGATAATGGCCCACATTTTATTGCAGCCGTGATATTACAAATTTGTGCAGGTCTCCAAATTGACAAGAGATTCCATTCGGCCAGACACCCGATGAGTGCCGGCTTGGTGGAATATGTATAGAATAAAATTAGCAAAACATGCCAGGGGAATAATTTGAAATGGCCAGTCGCCTTGCCACTGACGTTGTTGTGTATGCCAACCTCTGTACAGGCAAAGACTGAACTCTCCCCCTATGAAATTATCATGGGGAGACCAGCAAATGTTTGGAATGCTCCACAGCTAAAACATCTTAGGGATATAAAATATCCTTTGCTTATTGACTACTGTAAACAGTTAACTCAAAACTTGTGTTTAAGTCATCAGCAGTTGCAGGAGGCTCTACCTGTCAGATATACCGGGCCAGGACATTGTCTGCCACCTGGCGACTTGATATTAACTAAGAACTTTGAGAGAAAGTCTTTGCTTGCCCTGCGTTGGAAGGGGCCCTACCAGGTGCTCCTGGCTACACAGACTGCAGTCCGAGTGGATGGCCGTAAGTCATGGATTCACGCAACGCACACAAAAAGAATTCCATTCCCTTTGAAAGAGCTGCCTGATCCTGACGTCGAAAGAAAGACAGCTGCACTTGATCACACAGATACAATCTCTAGCACTCTGCCAGAAGTACTTCCTAAGCCAGAGAAAGAGCCTGGGGAGATTGCAACAAAAACAGAAAGGCCAAAGGTGCTTCTGCCTTGTCCGACTGCTGCCGCATCATCACTCACTGCATCGCAAATTGGCACTGATCCTGTATCTGGAAACGAGAGTGCATTGTCCATTGATCACGCCGTACCTGGAGCCATAAGTTACAATCTACGTTCTCAAAATTGAAAGTGATCTACGTGTTTGTTTTTGCCTCTGTTCCCAACATGGATGAAGTGGGAAACGGAGGCCTAGTGAAATGGAGCGTATCAGCTGTATCAATCTGAATCAAATTGAAAGCTCGGAAACGCGGTTTCCCGTTGATACCTTTGAAATGTGAAGGACCAGTGCAAGCCTGTGCAGACAAGCGGGGAGGCATATGGTACTGACACAATTGATGCTTGCTCCTGCCTTTTGGAGCTCTGTGTGAAATTACACTGGCTTGCTGTCATTTATTAAGCAGGCTAGCCTGAACTGGCCTGAACGCTTTGCTGTTACTTGGACGCTTTGCTGTTAACGTGCGTTGCTGTGGAGAACTTTTCCGCAATGAACATTGAAAACTTTTCCTGAGATAAGCACTACAGACAATGTATACACTTACTCCTGCACCCGCCTGCACCAATGCAGATGATATCATAGAAATAGAGACTAAGCCTATTCCTAGTTTGGCAAAAATATGTTGATAATTATGATACCTCTTTGCATTCTGATTACACTGGTCCTCATATTCTGGTATCTGGAAACTATTCATCCTTTGAATTGCCTTTTGCCTGCTACCAGTGCTCCTACTACGAGAAGGCCTGTACATGTGCTCTCTTACACTCTCCCTCACAGGAAGTAAAACATAGAGAAGGTAACGATAATAATACTCTGCTATTGATTCTGAATACAACACATGCTATCTTGAATAGGTCAAACTGTTGGGTCTGTTCCAATTTACCCCAACATGGTGGGAAAGGAATGGGTTGATATGTACAACCTTTGCCGCTTAATACTGCATGTTATGCACCATTAGGAGCACAATTTTATGAAAAATGGAACGACAGTAATACTGGTCAGTTGGATGGAACAAACATATATGAGTTTGAAAGAGTGGTGTTGGAACCGGTGGGTTGTTCCATATTTAGAGGTGCAGGTAAAACGAACACAGTAACAACGAAACAAATAGATAGACTTTTTGGGCCTCACAAATCGGTAATTACTTTAAACATGGCTCCAGTAGGGAATATAGATGTTGTGCCTCCCTCCTATACTATTACTTACAGTCCACGTTCTGTCCCATTTTGCTTGAGGAAAAAGGGCTCCTATCCCGTGGGAACATTTACTAGATGCATGAATACTGCAGTACTAAAAAAGAAAGGGGACGCATTATATATAGGAGGTTCTGTTTGTTTTATATGTGGAGACAAGGCCTATCCATGGTTACCTAGGAATTGGGAAGGGACGTGTTATTTGGGTATACTTTTCCCTGGTGTATTTCTCTACAAAACCTCTGACATATCAGATCAAGGCCTCTGCGAGATGACACTGCAGGACTGATTGCAGGCGATATAGCCAAAACGTTTATACCTTTTTGGGCACAAGCAATACATTCATGGAATATAAGAAAACTGTCCAGGGTGTTAGAAAAAACAATAAATGAAACTACAGATATACTCTATAATATGACACTAGAAGAGAAAGCAATTAGATTAATGACACTTCAGAATAGAATGGTCCTTGATATAATTTTGGCTGACCTTGGAGGTGTGTGTAAAATCATGGTGTCAACGTACTGCGTATTTGTAAGTGACTCCTCCCCCACGATATTTGAAGCAATTAAGAAATTGCATGTCCTAAATTCTGATATTCATGTCCCCACAGGTAGCTGGAATCTGAATATAGGTTTATGGTTTTGGGAATTGTTGCGATCATGGGGATGGAAACTGATTGCAATATTGATCACAATACTTGGAATCCTTATTTCTGCTGTTGTTGCATACAATGCCTACCAATCCTCTGCTCCCAGGTTGCAAATGAATGTGCTCACGCTATAGAATTGAAATGTCCACACGTATTAAATAAAGGTGCACAACACGAAAGTGAAATGATCAAAGAATTCATGACAATTAATATTTCTGATGATGATTATAATAGTATGGGTAGTTCAGAATCAGACACGTGGTCAGATGAAGATGCAATGTATGGATGATGCTCTTGGTTTACCGCCAAAAGGAGGGTTTATTAGTCCAGAAACAACCCTATAGTATGTATAGTATGTATATTATGTTGGCCAGTAACCAATCACATCATGCACGATACATCGCCAGCACAGAATCGTCAATGTATTGAGAACAACCAGGCGGTGTCCATTTTGTGAAATATCTGTCATTTGCTTTTTTCTTTCTCTGTAAAACCGCTTCGCAAAATGTATTCTATACTTCAAACTCATGCCCAGCGCGGAGCCACAGCCTGAATGCTGAAAGATTAACACAGACAGGAATGTTAGATGGTACAGAAATACATTGTTTTCCTCCCTCACAACGTCCTTGGAGGCGAGCAGAAACTGCATATAATCAGCGGCCCAGGTGCCGGCCTGTCTCGCAAACTCTGTAGCAATAGACAGTTAAAACATAAATTATATTCTTACTAGCGGTACTCCTTCGCGGAGAATGGTATTTTCTGCCTCAGAACTGTCTGACCTCTGGTACATGAATAGAAATGCACAGATAACATGTTAAAGAATGTCTCTCCTACGAACATGATAGCCTTGCTGTTCGAAGAGCTCTATGTTCTCCATAACAAAGAACTGTCTCTGCCACTGTTGCTAGAATAAGTATATTTAGACTGAATAAGGACTTGTCATAATGTGTCATAAGTGTCATGGTTGTTAATCATCGAACCCTAGCGTAAAAGATACATTATGGGTGGTTTGAATTGCCTTCTAAAAGATTTAATGTCATGTATCAATATTGCTGCTTGAGCGTTGCTTGCTCTCTTTCGTCTCACAAGGACTGGGTACACACGCTGCAAGATGTTAGACCCCAGTCGGCCGACTGAGAATACTTTGAAATAAACCAGACTTGTTTAGAAAAACGAACCTTGTGTCTGTCGTCTCACTAGCATATGGTGATTGTGCCTTAGTTTCCATATGAGGAGTCTTTACGGCCTAGCCCATCCATCTCAAAGGTGCAGCTATCTTGTTTAAAAGTACTGCCGAGCAACCCCCAATTCTATGGGCCAGTCGGGGGTCTCCCCAGTACAACGCCATTTCAATCTGCAGCGATCAGGCGGTATGAGCTTCCCTGTCTTGGCAGCAAAACTATAGAACTCACTACCGAACGCCCTCAGAGCTGAACCATCTTTCCCAGCGTTCAAAAGGCAAGCTAAAGCATGGTTGTCTGCCCCTAACCACCATTGATTTAGACTGATCACCCCACCTACTTGCCTAGACTAACTATCTTTGGCCTGCTGTACACCTGTAAATTCTGATGTGTATTTAATCGTAACTGTTGGCTCTTGGTGAATTGACCCCCTCTTCTGTTTATAATGTGTACATTTTGTAAATGCTTCCTTGTATGTTAACTTACTATGCCTGTATATAATTTTGTATCCCAAGTTATGCGCCTGGATGTCCTTGGGCCTGGTGCACTTTATAAATAAATAAAATACAAATACAAAATAACTGTAAGTCCCCATTTTTCATTGGGTTCAATTTTTGGTGCAATTACTGCATGGTAATGCGTGACTTATACATTTGTTCTTAAATGAAGGAGCAGCTCTATCTCATTGTGATGTCTAGGTTAATATTGTGATGACCTTTTCAAGCAGTTAAAATATGTACAGGTTCTCTTTCTTTGTTGACAGTAAGGGCACACGTGGTCAATGGTGAAATTCTTTCTCACATGCATGTTTGCCAGTCTCACTTATGCCCTCGCCCTCAGGAGGCTGCTCCAGCCCCCTCATTTGACTCTGGCTTTGTACCATTTGCCCACTAAACAAAATACCTTTTTTATCTGCATCCTTTTCGATGTCCTGCGATCCTTACCCACATCAGTGCACCACCATAGATCCATGTTTGCCTAATAACCTGATTAACCTCATCTCTCACAACTCACACCCAAGCACTTTGGGATCTCTAGCTCTACTCAACCTCTGCTCCTCATCCCCTCTTTGATACCTATCTCCCATTTTCTTTCCGTTTTAGTCCCAACCACTGTACCTCTGTACACCATAACATAATGTCCAATCCCTCTTTATCAGGCTTCAAAAGTGTCCTACAAAAGGCCCCTTCATTGAGGAGAACATGAGTTGGCAACTGGAATGTCCCTGACCCAATGCCACTTCCTCTGCATTCGCCACTCCATAGAGTTGTGTACAGTGTATGAAAGTACTGTAACATGTGAACGAAACATATACTTTGAATTATAGTCTATGAACATGTTAATCAAATCCTGTCAAACTTCTTCCCTTCCACATATGCGAAAAGATTCTGCTGTTATTGTACTAGTGTATGGCCGAATGTATGGCACTCAACCATGGGACTTTCCAGTCGGCCATGGGGGTACCATGTGTTAATTCTGTCGCAAAAATTTTGCGATGCAAAAATATCGCCATATTTTTGCGGCATAATTTACACATGGACCCTGCGGAGGACACCCCCACAACCTCTGCATCATTTTTTTATGTGCGGGGCACATGATATTCCCCCCAAAAATATCGCCTATGGCGAACCAAACGGCCATATCTACAGCAATATTTTTGTGGGGATATTGTGTAGTGATACCGCCATGGGCTCATGTACAGAGTTTTTTTTATACATGCTTTCCTTGGTATCGTAACACAGACAACACAAATATCCCAACTGGTGTGTGCACGTACGGATTTAGTGTGTTGGTCTAGTTTACTAGCTACTTTCACTTAGTTTACAATGAGGGCGTTGGTATTTCCTATGTTTCCTTTTCTTTGCAAGGTCATTGTTTAGGACAATGAAAGCATTATTTTTTAAAAAAACAGTGTGCAATGTTGTAGCAATGAATACAGGGTGAATCCATTTAGGTCACTCGCACTGCAAGCTGGATCTGGCTGTCATGGCTTACGTTCTGTGGGTGCCGATGATAGTTTCCCTATGAACCCCTTGCTGACTCAAACAATAGCCTCATCATTCTGTTGTCTCACACCCCCAACCACCAGAATCCTTCTCTCCCGCTTTGCCCCTGCCAACCTCGTCCATGTCTAAAATCACCACACCCACCACATGCCCCATTGCTCCAGCACCGTTCTTCCTCTCTGCCCCGATGTAAAGAGACAATGGGCCTCATTCCGAATTGGGCGCAAAGGGATACCGGGCACTGTTAAGGACATTGGTGCCGGTAATCCCTTTGCGCCCTACTACGAGTTCCCTTAGCGGGTCCCTTCCTGGTCTTCAAACTTTGGCTGCCCCTCCAGGGGGTCCCCAGGGATAATTACTCAGGGGGGCTGGGAGGTGCTCAGAAGCAATATTTATACTCAAGGGGGGGGGGGGGCGGCGGTGGGTGGGGAATAGGCTCAGCATAAAAAGTTTGAATACTATTGCCCTAAGCCCTCACCATGGCCTAGCAGGCGTTTACCCATGTGGTCAACCTTCTACGATGGCAGTTGATGCTAAAATACATATTTATTACTTGGCAGACAGAATAGGTATTTACGCATACAGGTATTGTACTGGGCAGAAATAAAAGCAATACATCTTAGAATTCAGCTCTCGGGTATATCAGTAGCTAAAGAGATACTGACGTGTGTTCTAGCTGTAACAAGTGGCTCCATTTCTGAACGCCTTCCTTTGTTATTTGTGATGTTTTAACCGCATACACACAGTTTAAAAATTTGGAATAGAGCCAGCTACGAACAAACCCACAAAGTCCTGAAACAGTACATGTGTCTGTTGACCTCTCTAACTTCGCAAAGCTGGTGTTTATAAAGAACAAAATGAAGACAAACTTTCAATTCATTCAAATGTGTTCAAAGGCGTTTTATTCTACTTCAATCTTTTTCAGTCATTCTGTCTTTTCTGATTTTATTATGGTAATATGTTTCGCGCAATCTATTGAAAAGGGTAATTGCATTACTTTGCGTGCTTTCACTGCTTGCCTTTTACATTTTTCATTGAATCATTTTAACATCTACAATGGGGATACAAAATATTGTTTTGTTCCTGTACGTTTTCTTTGATTGTATAAACAGGGTTTGAAGACCAACAATCAAGAGAAAGTTTTAGCTAAAGGAAAGTTGTGACCGTTTTTTCCTTCTAAATTAAGGAAGAGAGAGAAGAAGGATGTGAGTGGTAACCGAATTTTGTTAGAACGATTCTTCCTGCTCACATTTTTATAATAGATGTTGTTATTTTTTAACTTTATTTTGGAAATATATTACACACAAGTTACAGAGCAGCATATGCACTAGAACAAGATAAAACATTGCTAAAATATTATGTTTTAAATCCCACAGATGGTAACATTGAACACAAATAAACAGATCATGAGTTATTGCACTTGTGTGGGAGTGAGGAGCCAATGGGCCCATCTCTGCCATCACTTCTCAGTACAAAAATCGGACCAAGTGCCTCCAGTGGTGGGTACGCCCCTCGCCCTTATGCAATGTTAACTTTGGGTTACATTCGCGTAGATGGGACCACTGAGCAGGACACAGGGCATCCATTTTTGTACCCCCTTTCGACTCCATCTTGGTGACCAGGCCTCACTGCGATAGTACAAAATGTCTCTCTCTTCCTTTCCCCGCTGCAGCTCGGAGCACATGGCCCCCACCCTCGTTCCCACTCTGACTGGAAAACTCTGCAGCTCCATTCTCACGCTGAAGCCAGAGATGCTGGCAACAACTAATAAATGTAACACATCTCTTTTCCTATGAGATCACTGTCCTGCATGTGAACCAACATGAGCCGAGCACATAGCTCGCCCATCTCCACAAAAGTGTCCTTGCCCTCTTACCCTCGCCAGTTGAAACTTATTGCCATTCTAACCCTGTGTCCCTGCAAGATATTCCTTTCATGTGCCGGACGGCTGACCATGCTATGAAGCCCGCCCAACAGACCCCCAACTATAATTAGACTCCTACTGCAGTATATCGTGCCCAATACTGACAAATGCCACATACCTGAGATTCTTGTGAGACTAACCCCACAGTTCAATGAGAGTATTATAGTGGTCAAGACCCCTAAAACCTGTGACCTGTATAACCCAGGTTATGCAAGATATAGATACCTGTGTGATTTGTACAATGATATGATAAACTACTGAGGGTCGTTTGATCAACCATTATTTAGTGCATGCATTATTTAGAATGTATTTTCTTAGCTTAGATAGTGACCACCGTGTTTCACAGTGACCTGACCTTCACCCATCCGGAGCACAGATGTCTAATGTGAATCCTCCCGCCAACCAAGCAACCGACCCGGAGGAAGAGATGATGCCCACACCTAAGACACCACCCTGGCTGACCAATCCGGGTCCAACGTAGCATCATATGTCAGATATGCCAATGTGCTTGTATAAATGTGTTGTAACCTTGATGTGGTCAGAGCGCTCTCAGAGATCTAGATAAACTTTTCCTTGAACTCTCGCAGCCTGCTCTTTTGTGCCTTATTCCATGTCCAGGGAGTGTCTGTTTTATTCATTTTTACATGTATAAGTCAGGGAGGGCACAAACATTTGGTGACCCACTGCAACGTGATTGGAGAGGTGCCGCGAGGTTGGCGCCGTGCGGCGAGATCCGGGACGCCCCCCAGCAAAACCATCGCCTCCGCGGCATACCAGCCTGTGCGCACTACGAAGAAGGGTCAAGGGTTCCCGGTTGACGAATACCCGACTGAAAAGCTGCTCACTGAGGCAGGCCACGGCTTGGTTGGGGTGCGAGCCTGACTGGGGTCGGACTGCGAGCGGTGACCCTCGAGTCACCTGACTCAACACGTGAGTGCCGGTTGCGTAGGTTAGTAAGGAAAGGTAAGAGGGAAATAGGGGGGACAGGTGGTAATGGGTTATAGGGAAGAGTAGGGCCTGTGTGAGTGCTGATGAGGCTTTTCTGATCTGTCCTTTATATGGCCATTAGGTTTTTGTGAGAAGTGAAGAGAAAAAGAGAAGTGGTATCCTAGCCCGAACGGGGTAGAAGGCGGCGCCTCATGGCATTGTCTCGTCCAGTGCAGAATAAATAAGTGAAAATACAGAGAAAACAGTAGGAGTCTCGTATATTGAGTAGACTCAGAGTAGTTATTTAGAACATTCTTTTTCTGGGTACGAACGAATTCTTGGAAAAGAGTAAGAGGGTGTAAGAGGTGGGGAGTGAATGAGAAGAGTAGGGGAAACAGGGAAGGGGTGGTAAAAAGAACAGACGGGAAGAAAAAACCGCACAGGTAGTGCATGTGTATGATATGTGTTATATGTCTTTTGTGTTCTGTCCATTTTTGTCAAGGATATCCAAATACTGTGATTGATTTGTGGGTAAAAGTGGCAAAATATTCAAAAATGATCTGTTGAATTTCAACATGCAACCATTATAAGGGTAACATTGAAAATGGATTTATATATATACATATTGATACATATATGTGCATACAAACTACAAGTAATTGAGAAGATTTGTGGTATATTGTCCAGCTAGAAGGAAAGAAAGGCCAGTGAAGAAGTGATTAAAGGGAAAGAGAGGTTGAAGGGCAAGTACAGACAAAGGGAAAGAAGAAAAAATATTGTCATGGGGGGAATAACACCACTAGCCCATATTTGTCAGCACCTTCCGTTATACAGTGAGAAGATACAAAAATACCACGATCAGTGGTTGACGGAGATAAAAGGAGACAGTGTGACGCCAATTTGGCCAGAAGGTGGGTCATTTGATAAAAGGGTGTTAGATTTAGTGTCCACACATTTGTTGGCAAGGTATAAGGGGAAACAGCTACAGAATAGAAGAGAAATACTAGACCTGTGGCGAATGTTTGAAGAAGTAACGCCTACTGCAGAGGTAGGTAAAAAAAGAATGAACGAAAACCAGAAAACGCAGGAAGAGGTAAGCGGAACGCCAAAGGGCGAGTGCACAACCACTACAGCTGAAGGCGATACAACGAAAATATATCCTTTAATGTCAAGGCCAGCAGTAGTATACAGCGAGCCCCTGTACATACCAGCATGACCCACCCCTGCACCCTCAACCGGAGCAGTCGCCACGGCACCGCTGCCCTATGATAAAGGAGGTTTGTATGATCCAACAAGTGCACCCCCCGTGAATTTAGCACACTTAACTGGAGAATTAGACCGCCAGCTAGCGCATGCACAGATGGAAATAACGCGGCTAAGGGCATTGTGCGAAAGAGGCCAAATGCTGCCAGAGGGAGGAGAGGTGCCACCGTTATCTATGGCAGATCTAACGCCAACATTAAGCACAGCAGGGGAAGTGGCACAAGCAATCTCAGAGCCAGCGCGATCAATATCATCACAATGAACACGCATACCACAAGGGCGAGAGAAAGAATGGCAGTCAAGGGTGTTCCTATTTCATCTAAATGACAAACCTGTGAGGATTATACACCCACCCACCCCAGAAAGTGAGAAAGGGGAAGGATATGAACGAAACAATGAGCAAGAATCAGAAATAGAAGAGGTATGGAGTGACTTAGACGAATATGAAGAGGCAGCTGCCGAGGCCGGGTCCCCACTGCCAAACCGCCGTCACCCAGATACACCATCGCCACCACTATGGCAGGGTAGACTAAGACAGAGAGGGGGATACATGATGGTAAGTAAAATTAAGAAAGGGCGGTAAGTAAGATAGGAAAGAAACACAAGTTACAAATGCCATGATACATAAAGAAGCAGGTAGGCCAAAGTACATTTCATGGGCCCAAATGGATAAAAACAACCTGCGGAAGGTCCTCCCCACACTGTCGGGAGGGGCCGGGAAATGGATACACGCCTTTGAGAAAAACACGGCAGGAGTGCCACTAGCAATAGGGGATGTGAAAAGTTTATTAGTGTCAGCAATTGGTGACCAAGCAGACGCAGTGTGGGAAAAGGCCGGATTCCCTGGGGTAACGATGAGTTGTGACCGCCACGATGAGTCAGCGTTCAACAACGTTCAAGCACAAGTATGGGAAGCATTGCGGCGCACGTTTCCAGATATTTCAGGTTTACATTTAGTGATGCAGTGTACAATGGAGAACGAGGATTCTAAGCAATTCATACTGCGGTTGCAGGATTTATGGAGAAGCCAAACTGGCACGGCGTGGAACCAGTCCACCGCCTTGTTCTATTTTATCATCAAAAAGGGGCTCCCGAAGGAGGTACAGAAGGCCTTGGACAAAATAGCTGGGATAGAAGCCAAGGGTTGGCCTGAAATACAGAGTATAATTGTGCACCACTGCAGGAGGATCAAAGAGAGAGAAAATGAGATAGCACAAAAAAGGCTGGCGGACAAGGCGAAGCTGGTACAAAACAAATTAGTGAAGGTCGCCGCCATCAACGCCAGCGTAGCCACAGACAGAGAAAATGAGGGGGATGAAGGAGCGGGAAACAGACCAGTAACAATAGCGTCACTACGGGCAACAGGAGGACAAGGACCGTGGAACGGAGAAGAGCAATACGGTGGACAAAAGTGGCAAGAAAGACCAGCAAGAGGAAGAGGTGGGTACCGTGGCCAGAGAGGGGGGTTTGGAGGTATGGGGAACAGAGGATTTGGTGGTCAAGGAATAAGAGGCGGACCACAACGGTCATGCTGGAATTGAGGGAGACGGGGACACTATTTCAGAGATTGTAGAATGCGGCCTTCAGGGTATTTCCAGGGGCACAGCTCATGGAGAACGAACAAGGCTGGGGGTGCCCACACCCAGGTAGCCCCTATGGACTACCAATGGGAGGAGGGAGACAGCAGGACCAGTGCTATAATGAACCTCAGATGCAGCAAGGACAGCAACCACTGCCACAACCTATGGCAAGACAAAACGCAGTAGGAAACGCAAACAATAATTGTTTTGCCACAGCCGCAAACGGTGCGCCTGCACCATACCGTGGCATGACCGTGGTTGGAGACAATGTCTTTTCAGTGCCAGGGCAAGAAAGACATTCAGATTAGGACAGCCCACATGGAACACTTGCGTGTCCAATCCTATCCACCACGCTACATGCAGAAGAGGAACCACTAGTTGGGGCGGAGATATGAAATAAGCAGTTTATCTTTATGGTAGACTCAGGAGTGGAGAAGTCACGTCTTATGGAAGGGCGGTTTCCGCTCTCAGGCAAGAATTTGGAGATGCAGGGGTTCTCTGGGACTATTTTAAAAGTTTCTTACACTAAAGATCTTGATATAACGGTGGGTGGAAAAAACGTGCGCACACCCTTACTGTACCACGAAGACACGCCAATCAATTTGCTGGGGAGAGATTTGTTAAGTAAACTAAATATGACCATCTCGTTTACAGAACGAGGAATAGTATGCTCAACCCCAGGATTGTGACCAGTACGAGCTATATTGATGATCAGCACAGTGATGAATGAAGTTGTGTTGCGAGGAATACCCATTGATATAAGCATGTTTATTTATGGCATCAAGGTATTAGCACGAGCGGTGCCAGAGATAACGAGAAAAGAATGGAGAACACCATCAGATTTCATATTCCGCCCAATTGCACACACAGATGTCATGCCAGGCACGATAATGTCCATAGACATCAAGGCAGTTCAGGTATCCAGCAAATGTATTGTGGTCATAGGACTGGACACACATGGGTGCGAGTGGAGAACTGTGTTATGCTTATGCATAGACCCAAACATAATGCTACGATACATAACAGATGAGGAATTATTCACTGATGGTGAAAATGACGGAGAATTAATAATTGAATATAATTGAATAACCCCACTCATGGCTAGCGTTAATGCCCCACTGACTATATTTGAGGAGGACATGGCAAAGGTAGCACCTGAAATTTGGACCACATGGCCCCACAATGTAGGGTTATTGCATAAGGTGACACCAATAAAAATAAAACTCAAGCCAGGTGCAATACCGCCGAGAGTAAAACAATATCCCATATCGAGAGAAGCAGAGGAGGGAATTAGGGAAACCATAAATGCACTCCTAAAACAAGGCGTCATAGTGCCATCAAGCTCCCCATGTAATACAGCAATTTTCCCAATCAAAAAAGCAAAAGGATGGGCGTGGAGGATGATCCAGGATCTCCACCCACTCAATGACGTCATTCAAAAAAGAGTTCCCATTAGTGCTTAACCCGGCATCAATATTGTGCAGCGTACCAAAAGAATCAACATGTTTTACCGTAATTGATTTGAAGAATACTTTCTTCTCAATACCACTCGATCCAGGATCCCAATACCTGACAATGTTCACATTAGGGAACAACAGGTATGAACATCGCAGACTCCCACAAGGGTATTGCGAAAGCCCAAGCATTTTTAACAGAGTGTTACGTGAAGACATTGGAAACATAGATGTAGAGAGCACCATCATCCAATACGTAGATGATTTACTGGTCTGCAGCTATACAGAAGAGAAGTGCAGAGAAGACTCGATAGCACTACTGAATGTGCTAGCTACCAGGGGCACAAGGTGGACAAAGGAAAATTGCAATACTGCCTCACCGAGGTTGTATACCTCGGACAGCTAATATCAAAAGATGGGAAGCGAATACGCCCAGACAGAGCAGCTGCTATACGCAACATAATAATCCCAAAAACTGTGAAAGACATTTGTAACTATTGCCGAGCATGGATACTTGATTACGCGGCATACACACGTCCCTTACTACAAGCATTAAAAGAAGCACAGAAAAATAGAGCCACAATAAAATGGACACATGAAATGATGACACAGTATTTTAAATTAAAAGACCTCATTGCTGATGCCCCAGTACTCGCGAACCCAGATTATGAGAGGGAAGTTTTCTAGTTTTCACACTGTAATGGAACACTGATGACGGCAGTACTGACACAAAAGACATCTTTAGATCACAAACCATTGGCTTATTACAGTGGGACACTAGACCCAGTAATGCAAGGCCATTTCGCGTGCGAACAGGCTCTCGCAGCTGCAGCCTTCGCGATTGAAAAGAGCGCCGTCATTGTCATGGGATGTTCAGTAACGCTATATGCGGAGCATTCCCTATTCACCATCCTTGAGCGATCAAAATCAACACTAACGACACAGAGAGCAACAGAGTATGAAATAATAATTTCGAGCCCCAATGTACACGTTGTAAGGTGCAGAACAGTAAACCCAGCAACATTCATCACAGAGCCATGTACGACAGAGGACATACAGGAACACGATTGCGCCACATATGAGTGGGAGGGTGATGACATCCCACAAGCAAGTGAAAATGCCCTGAAGGAGGGAGAAATATATTTCATAGATGGGTCAGCATCAATAAACCCCGAAACAGGGGAAAAACTCATAGGGATGGCGGTAGTACGCGTGGAGGAAGATGACTATGAGACGATTGTGCAAAAGCACCTCCCATCCCATTACTCTGCACAGGCAGCCAAACTAACTGCACTGATCGAAGCACTGCACACAGCCAAGGGATGTGTGGTGCCAATATACTCAGACTCAGCAAACGCAACTACCACAGTCCACTCAGGGTTGTCACGGTGGCGTAGACGGGAATTCAGGAGGGCAGACGGATCACCAGTACAGCATGCAAAATTGTTGAATGAGTTAATAGATGCATTAGCAGTACCATCGGTAGTGGCAGTGGTGAAATGCCAAGCCCATACCAACAACACAGATGCAATCTCATTGGGAAACGCGGCAGACAACGCAGCAGCGAAGGAGGCCTGGTATTTCAATGTAAACCAACACCAACACTCAAATGCGTTGTAAAAGCAACCATTACAGACCTACTAGAAGAAGCCTACAGTAATACACCAGTAATACACCAATAGCGCAGATAATAGAGCTACAAAGAAGAGCACCACAGGAGGAGCAAGAATTATGGAGCAAACGGGGATGTAAACAATTAGCCACAGATCTCATTTGGAGGCAGGAGACAACAGGAAAGGTAGTAATGCCCGTAGAATTACTAGAAATAACATTCCAACAGCTGCATTTCCCCGGCCATGTAGCAAAACAACACATTGCCGCAGACATCCAGGAACATTGGTTCGTCCCCAATTTACAAGAGCACCTGTCAAAATTCATTATAGAATGCATAACATGCCAAACATATAATTCAGGGATGACATTGAGAACACTCCGCAGTACCCTGCCCCGACCAACAGGACCATTTAGAGAGCTCCATATAGACTATGCTGATGTAACGCTCACCTGATTCCCACGGAGGCGCTGGTCCCGGCTGAACTGTTATAGTCTCTTCAATTGAGAAGCGTAGAGCTCGGATGACTCTCTGGACTGGGCTTCCTCTTATTGACCATCTGGCTTGCAGGGTAAGGTTTCTGCAGGCGAAAGAAAAAAGGGTTAATAACCGTTTGGCTGGACTTCCTCCTCACTAATCGCCAACTCTCCGAAAGTCCAATGTCCTGGTGAGCTCTCACCTTAGGCATATAAATGCTGGGCTCTCCATCCTGCGACTTATGCAGGGGTGCGTGGGTTCCAGTTACGTCACTGGAGGTCCTCAAAGTCTTTTGTGGCCTTAGAAGTGGCACAGGTGCTGAGATGCCAAAAGGTGATGCCGCCGTTACTGCACGAGCGGATGCCAGTAGGTATAAAGAGTTTATAGTCTTGAAGAGATGGGCACCTTTAATGAAGTCTTTGCATTGTCTTTTTCAGGTGCCTGGATGCTGAGGGCATGGTCACTGAGAGCGCAACACGTGCGGTTGTACGTAGGTATGGGAATTTCAATGACACCTCAATAATGTCCTTTGTTTTCTGTTTTCAGGTCTTGAGATGTTGCGGGCGTTGTTCGTCCGTTGCCGTTGCACATGCGAAGTACGTGAGTATAATGATCTGTGACCTTATTATAGCACCTCTAAGAATGTTCTTTTCTTATTTGCAGGTGTCGGGACCTTGCAGGCGTTTTCTTAGTCGCGGATGCACGTGGGGAAACACGTAAGTGTTAGGCTTTCTTGCAGTCTTTAATGGCACTTAAATAATGTCTTTTCTTGTTTTCGGGTGCCGGGTTGCTGCGGTTGAAGAGATCGTAATACGCGCACAAAAGCAGGTAAGAAAAGTAAATGTGGCCGCCTTCACTCGATTCCTACTTAACAATGTTCTTTGTCTTTACAGGTGCCGTTAGGTTGCTGAAGAGAAGGCCGCGAAGAATCAGTGAAAGCACAGATGGATCAGGTAAGCGAGCGCGGCTGCGAACGTGTTGCAACTTGCTAACCTTATGTTTCTTTTGCTTGCAGGTTCTGCTGGTGTCTGGATTCCTGGATGGTAAGTATAGTTCTCGTGTCTTTCTTCCACAGGTTGCTGAGCTGAAGCTGGAGATGTCACTGGAATGCTGGAGCTGACTCGGTGAGCGTCCTGCTGCAGATGCAGAATAACGCGAAGCAGGTTTTCCCAATCGTGTGTGGTTTAAATAGTGTTGGAGTGATTGGGTGTCTTCTTCCTCAGCCTCGCCCAGGTAAAAGAGTTCCTGTGTTCCAGAGCTAAGGAGTGGCACCAGCCCCACCCAGGTAAGAAAGTAGTCCCAGTTCAGGGAATAGTTCCTCCCAGCAGAAGGCTGGGAACTTCATCCTGCCAGCATTTGCAAAGGTGAGTATGCAGCATGGTCGGCTACAGGTAGGTCCACCCAAGCACCTTTGCAAGAATTATGAGCCGGGCGCCCCTGGCGCCGGGACTGAGGTTCCTTATGAGCCTGGCACCAGAGGCGCCAGGACATGGTCCAAAGGGCCCCAATAGGAGTTTGCTGGAGCCGTGGACGAGGGTCGTGAGCCTGCTTCCGGGGATGCTGGGCTTGACTTGGCTTCTCGGGAGCAGTGCTCATGACAGCTGATATGGGAGAACGGTGTAATGGAGCAAGATATTTGATTGTGGTGGTATGCCCCTTTTCAAGATGGGTGGAAGCGGGCCCATGTCCCCACCCAGACGCGAAGTGTGCAGCAAAGTTCCTTGTTCGGGAAGTGTTTTCCCGATGGGGAATATGCAATATCATAAGATCAGACAACGGTACGCACTTCGTAAATGACCTCTTTAAGGAAGTGACATCACTCCTGGGGGTAAAACACAAACTATGTTCAATTTATCATCCGATGGTGAATGGAGTGGTAGAAAAGATCAACGGATTGCTGAAGAGTAAGTTATTCAAGTTGTGTAATACACTGAAGAAGAACTGGGTGTATTGCTTGCCCCTAGCACTGTTCTAACTCAGGACGCAACCATGTAAAGACCACCATCTGAGCCCCCACGAAATTGTAATTGGGAGGCGAATACACACACCAGTGTCCCCGATTAGAAGAGCATCGGATGCGCACAGGGCTGCCACAATGCTGGGGGAAGAGTTCAAGGAATACCTAACCCAGGTGACGCGCGCAGTACGCAGCATAGCGCGACAAATAGCACTGCCTTTTACTGAAAATGTGGTGACTGATACTACCACACCGGCCATAGACAGTTCAAGGGGGCCACTGATGCCAGGAGCACACTGTACGTCCGCAGCTTTGTGAGGAGGTGGAATTCACCTATGTTTCATGGCCCTCACGAGGTCATCTATAGTACACCCACTGCAGTGAAAGTGAAAGGATTGAAGTATTGGGTGCACTTATCAGATGTGAGGAGGGCACACAATAGTACAATCCCCCAGGAGGAGCAGGATGGTGCCACTGGTACAAGAAATGAGGTTGAAAAGGCATTAACAAAATTGTCGGTAAACATAACCTGCAAGATAAAATTTATGTATATTGTTCTGCACGACTTATCTCCTACTTCCTTCTTTTCTATGTTTTCCTTTTTTCCTTTTTGAGTGTTCAATATCCACTCCATAGATCTCTACTCTCTCTATCTCTCACCTTCGTTTCGATTATTGTTCCACGCTTTTCTCCATCACTGTTTCACTCTCCTCCTCTCCATAGCAAAAGTAAATGTGTAATAGAGAAAATTAGCAAATATGACTAAAAATGATGATTAAATATGAAGTTGAACAAGAAATGTAAATACATGTATATTTTTTGGTGACTTAATGAATTTATATCACCCCTCCAGGTGACAAATGGCCCAATGAAATACAATCGTGGAGAACCAATTAATGTTAGATAGTGATAGGGACGCCATTAGGGTTAATAGGTTCAGTAATGTTGAATATGCTTTGTCCTGCAGTTTTGATGTCAGTAATGTTTTTTTTTTTATGGCTTGGTATTATACCCTTCTATCTTTGGTTAATGACATGCACAAGGGGGGGAGCGGGGCTAACCTGATACGAGAAGGGTCGCACTTGATATGGACTGGGGTAAAGACTATATGGAAAGAATCACATGAGATTTACATCAATGATACAGATGTGATGCAACCTTCAGAACACACCACTGTAGGATCAACAAGTGTATCATTGTTACGTCTGAATATAAATATGAGCATTGCTTATGGATATAATGAATATGATGGAGATTATTATTGGCCAAATGATTTAACTAACACTAGTACTGGTTCACAGACAAACATACACCCTACCTCACGCAACATTGCTGCTACTGATGACAATACACATGCCATATTGAATAACAATGATACAACCTGGGCTGGAATGTTTCCAATACATTACAAAAAAGGTGAAAACAATAACAAGGAAGGGAGGAGGAGGAGAAAAAATATGACATTTATCATGACCTGGGGTTAGACAAAATAGAAGATCCCTGCCAGCCTGATCAATCAAACAAATGGCATTCCGACATGAGTGCCACAGCAAAGAAAGCAACCAATGAAAGCTGCTACGTCTGTTCACTCATCCCGCATGCATCAGGGACACCGAAAATGTTATTACCGCAGTAAGTGCCCTTGTCGGAGGCCCAATGTTTAATTCATCTGGTTTTATGCAGAATAAAGAGCACGTTCCAAGCGCACACCGTCACATAGAAAAAACTAGAAAATGAGAGAACGTGCACAAGCAGACGCCAAGGTGTAATTTGCCTTAAGGAACCATTTCTTGTCATCAAGGGGATGCGATATGCGGAAAATAAGTGGCACGAAGAAACTATCGAATGCAAAGCAGAAGCACTTCGAGGCCTATCCAATGACACTTTCCAGTGGATAAAGGAGGCATGTGACCCCATCTGGTCGCAGCATGTCACAAAGCTAACGTGGGTCACAGCATTAGAAAAACCTATCAAAATACAGAAAGAAGTGCCACATGACCTGTGTTTCCATGGGGAAGGAAGACTGAACATGGGGGAGACCAGGAAGTGTAACAAGACGGTAATAATACCTGACATGAAGAAAGGCACCGCTGCACTAATGGATATGTACTGGATTTGCGGCAAACAAGCTTACCTGCACCTCCCCGCATTGTGGAAAGGAACTTGTGCTCTAGCCACCCTCCACATAGCCCTGATGGTAATACCAGAGAGCCATATCCAAGGGTCGGCAGGACAATCGGCTGGCATATCGTCAGCAGAGCAATCGGCTGGCATATCGGCAGCAGGACAATCGGCTGAACCATCGACAGCGCCCCAACTAATGATAACAGAAGCTCCAGCGTATGAACTAAAGAAAAGATTGACACGAAGTAAAAGATCCTCCAATTACATCTCCTCCGAATCATTGGAACTCCTTGCAGAGATCCCGCAGAAATACAAGCTCTTTTCATCAGCAGAGACATTTTTCGCCTCACTTCTTGTCCTGGGACTGCAAGCACGAACAAACGCCAAATGGTTGCAGATAGTGTGCTGGGAGCTCATCCAACTGGCTAACGACACTGAAGAAGGGTTCAACGTGATAAAAATAGAGCTCTGCGCACTGCACCTAATGACAATGCAAAACAGATATGTCCTAGATCTCCTCACAGCGATGGACGGTGGTGTTTGCTGAAAAATTGGGGGGGTGTGTTGCACATTCGTGCCAACTGAAGATGCTGATAATGGGACACTCTCACATGTGATAAGAGCAGTACACAGTCTAGGAGAGAGGATGAGAACAGAAGGAGGCGCAGAAGAAGCACGTGGTTCGACAATGTGTTCAGTTGGATACCATCATGGGTAAATGTGGCAATGAAAATACTCGTCCCCATCATTGTCTTTGTGCTCCTGTTCTTCTGTGTGTGCCAACTGGGACTACAGTGTTGTGAGAAAAGTATGCCAACCTCAGCTATGATGATGGTGACAATGGGCCGACCGACAAAGGTAGCTATCATGATAGATGCACAAATGCAAACAGGGGAGTACACTACACCACAATACAGGATGACAGTAATTTACAGGCAATATGGGGATATAGTTGATAATTTGCATCATACAACGATAAAAGAACCAAGGGAGTTGCAATGGTACCAAGAAGTATGGGTGCATCTAGATGGGGATGGAGGAATTTACTTAATGTGTACACCAGACAAATATGCCAGAAGAAGAAATAGCTTAAGAAGTGTATGCAGAGCATGGATGCCAATAAAAGGCACCCCCGCGTGGGACGAGGCTGTGGCGGAGGCTGAGTACTACCGAAGGGAGAATGAAAAGAATAAAAAATAAAATATGTGTTACTTTAGATGTAACGAAAGGGGGGAATGTGTGGGAGCGAGGGGCCAATGGGCCCCTCTCTGCCATCACTTCTCAGTACAAAACTCGGACCAAGTGCCTCCAGTGGTGGATACGCCCCTCGCCCTTATGCGATGTTAACTTTGGGTTACATTCGCGTAGATGGGACCACTGAGCAGGACACCGGGCATCCATTTTTGTACCCCCATTCGACTCCATCTTGGTGACCAAGCCTCACTGCGATAGTACAAAATGTCTCTGTCTCCCTTTCCCCGCCACAGCAGCTCGGAGCACATGGCCCCCACCCTCGTTCCCACTCTGACTGGAAAACTCTGCAGCTCCATTCTCACGCTGAAGCCAGAGATGCTGGCAACAAATAATAAATGTAACACATCTCTTTTCCTCTGAGATCACTCTCCTCCATGTGAACCAACATGAGCCGAGCACATAGCTCATCCATCTCCACAAAAGTGTCCTTGCCCTCTTACCCTCGCCAGTTGAAACTTATTGCCATTCTAACCCTGTGTCCCTGCAAGATATTCCTTTCATGTGCCAGACCGCTGACCATGCTATGAAGTCCACCCAACAGACCCCCAACTAACATTAGACCCCTGCTGCAGTATATCGTGCCCAATACTCACAAATGTGAGACTAACCCCACAGTTCAATGAGAGTATTATAGTGGTCAAGACCCGTAAAAACTGTGACCTGTATAACCCAAATGTTATGCATGATATAGATACCTGTGTGATTTGTACAATGACATGATACACTATTGAGGGTCTTTTGATCAACCATTATTTAGTGCATGCATTATTTAGAATGTATTTTCTTAGTTTAGATAGTGACCACCGTGTTTCACAGTGACCTGACCTTCATCCATCCGGAGCACAAATGTCTGATGTCAATCCTCCCCCAACCAAGCAACCATCCGTGTCCAAGGTAGCATCATATGTCAGATATGCCAATGTGCTTATATAAATGTGTTGTAACCTTAATGTGGTCAGAATGCTCTCAGAGATCTAGATAAACTTTTCCTTGAACTCTCGCAGCCTGCTCTTTTGTGCCTTATTCCCTGTCCAGGGAGTGTCTGTTTTTTTCATTTTTACACGTATAAGTCAGGGAGGGCACAAACACACTATTCTCAAAAAACAATTCCTTTTCTTCTAGACACATACCAAATAGTTTCAACTAACAAATATGACATCCGTACCTTTTGTCTGTTTACATAGGTGCTCAGCAATAAAATAGTTATCTTCCTCACAGACCAGTTGTTAATGCATGATTTCAAATTTTGTTTCCTTATAATATCATACAGGTGGCATATTAGAGTGCCTGCAGTAGTGGCCCTGTAGTTATGTGTAAGTTGCTGAACTGATAGGAAGAGCACTTTTTGGGCAGGTTATAACTGTTGCAGTATTTTGTTGTGTAGGTCCTCCAGAACATCAACAATGTCCTCAACATCAATTTTAGTCCCATTCTCATCATTGTACAAATCTCCACAGTCTTCTGAACAATGAGATTCCTCACGTTCAGAAATTGGCTCAATTCCTTAAATATCCAATTAAACACTAAGATTTGCCTCAAAAATCGCACAATATCCAAAAACCACACATCAGTCTCCAACAATAAAAATGTACTATATAAAAACACTCTTAATATTATGATTCAATACATTCTACAGTTTTACTGGCACATATAAACATCACTCAATGTACACTGTCTGATAGGTTCAATCGTATAACAGCATCTTACGTACCTGACATCCTATTGGTAGCAGCCCCCCACGCAAACAATAAACAAACAATCAGAAAGTAAATACAAGGAATTTCACTTTCTCTCCTCATGCAGTCTTCATACATTGCTTATTCTAATATCTGAGGTGGAAAGCAGTATTTATTTCTATCACAGTATAATGTAAACCTACACAGAATGGCTGCAGGAAAATTACCCTACAGAGAAAGAAATTAAAAAAGATGCCGAAGAGAAGGAACCAGAAGAAAATATACAATGCTTAGGATGTTGTACGTCCATTATTTACATTTATGAAAAATTAGACTAACAATAATATTTTAAGAAACAAATATCAGTCACCAAACATATTCAGTTTATCTAACTACTTTTATTTTTTACTTTTTGTTTGTGGTTTTAAACTTAACAACAATACACCATGAGCTGCTTGACCCTCCCATCCCCTACCACCCACAGCTCAGTGTAAGGATTTACAGTATACAGATATTGGAATAATACCTTTGGACAGAGCATTCACCAAAGCAAAAAGAAGGGTTTAGCTAAACCTTCCAGCTGGCAACTTGGTTCTTGCGCTAGAGTTCAATCTGAAGTGTTTAATAGGTGATTGATATAGGGCCCCCATATGTCCGGGGGTCTTGCGTGTAAGGGCAATGTCTTGATAACATTTTATTCTTAGTCCTGACTGTAGGTCACATCTTGTAGCCAGGCTTGTAGTACAGGAAGGGGACCCCCTCCCCAGGTTATGGCCGCCCTCCTTCGTGCCAATACCAGCAGAAGGCAGGTCAATCTATTCACTGATGAACGGACATTCTTTGTGTAACCCAGCATCGCTACTTTGGGATCTTGAACATGGTCCTCGTTGACTATTGCGGAGATCCGTTCCATTACTGCTTTCCAAAAGCAGTTAATTCTTGGGCATCCCCACGCCAGGTGTAGAAAATATGCTGTAGCAGTGCCACATTGTTCACAAGTTGCTGATATAGTTGAATGGTGTTTGTGTAGTCTGGTCGGTGTGTAGTACACCTGGTGATTGAATTTAAAGTGAATCAGCTTGTATCGAGAATTTAGGGACATGTTCTGCGTTTGCCTCAGGATATAAGACCAGTCTTCCTCTGGTATCTCGACCCCTAGTGAATTTTCCGATCTTGACTTTTAGATATAAGTCTACCTTCTCCCTGGGACTGAATTACTCTGTGTAAGAGCTGCCATGTGGGAGGCTGTGTTGGGAAAGTTTAGAGTAGTGATTGAAGTGTGTGTCTGAGTCAGAAGTATATGAATAGATCTCGGTCTATGTTAGCGCTGTGGTCTCTTATTTGTTGGGGTGTTATAAAATTTCCCTCAATGAACAAGTCGTCTAATGTGTCGATCTGTAGCTTGCCGACCCATTGGACGTACACCTTTTCTGCTGTGAGTGGCACTCCCGGTATGAATCTTGCTGGCATAAGGGGGAAAGAACCTAACCGCTACATTCCTTCTTCGAGCCATTCTCTTCCAGATCTCATATGTGGAGTGCACTATATTTAGTGTGGACGGTGATACCTGGATCCTGCCAATAATCACTGAGCATAGCAGGTTGGGAGTTATCAGGGGTGTTCAATCTGACATGTAATGTACCAGTGTCCTAGAAATTGTGCCTGTGCTGCCAGTAGTAACGTTCCAGGTCAGGTAATGATAATCCCCTTTTGCTAATGGTTGAGTGAGTGTTGCACAAGTTACTCTGGATCGTTTGCCTGTCCATATTAAATCGAGCACTAAGATACGTAATCGTTGGAACAACGTTCTTGGTAGCAGAAGTTGAATATTCCCAAATAAATACAGAAATGTGGGTAATATAACCGTTTTCACATTGGAAACACGACCCCACAGTGTAAGTGACAGATGTTTCAATCTGGTATCTCGTAGTACTTCAACCACTTTACCGTAGTTGTCTTGGAACATCTCTTTGTGACTTCTAGACATCATAATTCCCAGATAACGGACCCCTTTATGTTCCGATATAAACTCGTAGTCATCTTTGAATTCTTGGGTAACGGGGGTCAAAGGAAATGTTACCAATTTCGTATGGTACATTTTCAGTCCTGAGAAGGTGCTGAATTTGATTACTTCCCTCATGATTGGGTTCAGATTGGATTCTGGGTCGTTGACGAAGAGGGCCATGTCGCCCTAGGGCGAGCCCTCTTTACATCTGTCTGGATCGGAGACTTGCAGCCAGGGGCTCCATTGCTAGAGCAAACAATAGAGCCGACAGAAAGCAGCCTTGCTTTGTCCTCTTCTTCAATTCTATTTACGCTGATTTCACTTTCCCCAATACGATGCTGGATAGGGGGTGTTTTTATAGGAGAGAGATCAATTTTATGAAGTAGTTCCCGAGACCCAGCTTCTTTAGTACTGCAAAAAGGTAAGGCCATTCAACAGAGTCAAAGGACTTTTCAGCATCTAGGAGGACTTCCATTGCCTGAGATGACAGGTCAACTGCTTCAACCACTCCAAAGAGACCTGTCTGATTCTGAATGATGTGCTGTGACCTGGGATGAAGCCAACCTGGTCCGTCTGTACCAGGCCCGGCATCAGGGGAAGTAATCGGGAAGTGAGGATTTTTGCCAGGATTTTATTGGCAACATTAAGCAACAATATTGGTCTGTACGACACACATTCTTCAGGGGGTTTTCCTGATTTGTGCAGTAGAATTACATTCGCTTCACGAAGTGTGTGGGGAAGGCAGCCCCGATCTAAGGCTTCTGCGTATAGGGCCAACAGGATTGGCGCCAGGGTCTGTGCAAATGTCGTATAAAATTCCCCAGTTAAGCCATCCGGCCCAGGGGTCTTTTATCGTTGGTAGTATCTCATCAAGCATGATTGGCGTGTTTAACAGTCCTCTCAGGTCTTCATCAACCCAATATAGTTCTGTTTCCTCCAGATACTGCTGAATATTCTCTGGGTTACTTGAGTGCCTTGAGGAGTACAGGTCTTGGTTGTAGACACAGAAGGCTGGTTATTTCATCCTCTGTGTGGACCAGGTCGCCTTGGAGGTTGTGAATACAGTCTACTCTTGGGGGTTTTCTGTCTGCCACAAACAATCTTGCCCAGAGGGCTCCTGGCGTTTGGTCCTCCCCATATTGACTAATGTGATGACCGTGTGCCAGGAAGCATGTTAGGCAGAATTGCATGCAGTACCCTCTGGGACCACTTCACCCAATTAGGACTACAGTGGTTAGCCAAACCAACCTTTGGTATAATTCTGTAGCACACAGTTTTAGGTAGCGAGCTGAGCAGCCAGGCTCATCTCAAGAGTGAATGTGAGCAGTACAAGTATTTACACAGAGGACCTTCAATCACAGTGGTTCAAGTAGACACTTATACTCAAGGTTTCTTGGTAAAATACTTATTGATTTATTACACAATCTTTTAGAAAACATTTCACTAGTAGAAGACAACTTAATATTATATACCAATACACTTCAATACAAAACTCTAAGATTTTGAGACATTTTGAACTCCCCTGAAATAGGAGCAAAATGGCAGGTCAGTTACTTAGATGTGAGCAGAAGTGACAAAAGTAAGTAGAATAGATCACATATACTTATTAAACAGTGCAAATAGTTTCAGTTCACCAGCGGTGTTCAATTCAAGTCAATAGGCCAGGCCAAAGTCAATGGGCTAGTGTTCTGGAAAGGAAAGAGCAGTTCTGGTATCAAACAGTAAAGTCTTTGCAAAAGTTCCCAGAAGTAGTTTAGGCAAAAAAAGATTCATTTTTGGGGATCAAAAGCTGATTAGGCTTGCAATTTGGGAAAGTTTCACAAACTTTCACTGCGAGAGTGGCGTTCTCTTAATCGGGTTGCACAGTACCTTGGCAGTTCCTGCAGGTCTCACTGTTCCTGAGCCTCAGTCGTGGGAACAAGAGGGAGGACGTCAGGGGACTCCTGCACTGCACGGGATCGTCAATAAAGCAAACAAAACGGAGTCACTTCAGTTCCAGTAGCTATAGATGCAAGCACACAAGCTGGTATCCCTCTCCCTGGTTAATCCTAAGTAGGCTTGAGAATGGTGTCCAGGTGTCTTCTGAGTTGATTGGTCCCACCAACTCAAAGGAAGAAGTCGTCCTTGAAGGGGCTTCTCTGTTGAGATGAACTTGGCAATTCGGACCTGCAGCAGGGCTTCACCAGGCAAACCAATGGTCCAGGAGTTGCAGCATCCGTCCTCTTCAAGCTCTTCTTCAGTTCTTTTGTTCCACTGGTGGATTCTGCTTTCCAGTCCAAGAGACTCACCTTTTAAACAGCTTTCTCCCTTTTCTTTCCAGCCTAGCTGTCACTCACCCAGCAGGGTGGATGTCCTTGCCGGACAGTCCGCTATCCAATCACGCTAGAGTGCATTTGAGTCTCCTAGGAGACTAAGCACAGGGAGTTTCAGGCACCTCCCTCACTTCCAGCCCACACCAGACACTCAGACGCCAGAGGCGGTCTTCAGTCCTGAAGCCCGCCAAAGGCACACGAACAAAGGGACAAAACCTGGTTTGGCGCGCAGAGACAAACACTAGAAGGACCTTTCCAAAAAGAAATGGCGAAAAAAGAAGACCGGAACCTGTTTAAACAAAGGGGCTTAAGGTGCTATCTTGAAAAACATGGCTCCCGTGATTTTTAGCTAACGGTGTTCGCGGTCGGGAAAAATCATGGTGTTTCATTGTAAAACCACTGCCATCAGCCTTTTCAATAGGAAAGGGTAGTATTTGACTGCTACATGAGTAATTAGACACAGGGGATACTATGTAACCCCTCTAGCACTCCATTGTAAGATGGTGTGTGCTGGGTCTAGGAATTTGGAAAGAGTAGTAAAGTCAATTTCACTTTACATTCTCTGGGAAACAGTAGTTTATCCCAGAAAAGGTATCTGAACCTTTGGGAAGTCTAAAAGACATCACTGTGTCACTGCACTGAGGGGGCTGTGTAACACATATGAAAAGATGATGCCTATGGAGTTATCTAAAACCCCATAATCAAAGAACACAAGTGAAAAACACACATCAAAATACATTAAAGAGTGGGAAAAAAGGCTCACACTCTTTCAAGGTAAAAAATCAAGTCCTCAAAAATACAGCAACGTTGCTGGGAGTCTCTAAGGTGAAGGGAATTGGCATATTTATGAGAATTTACCCTAACAATGCAGCTTTCTCGATCTGCATTGGCCCTGAACTTGTCAAGTTCTTATTTAAGGTGGGCTAGTGTATGGGTCTCGTTCTGAGTAGCGTACATGTGTTCTAATTCTTTTAAGCGCATCTTGTTTTTATCCAGTTCCCTTCTGATTGTCCTCAGTATCCCATTCCCCACTGGATGATACAGAGTTCTGATTGAAGGCCAAAAAGGATTTGATTTCAGCCTGGAGTTCCGTTGCAAACACATGATCTTGAAGAGCTCCTGAATTAAATCTCCAGCTGGATCTATTTTTCCTATTATCTGAAAGAGCGCACTCCCGGGTGACAGGGGAGTGGTCGGAGAGAGTTCTTGGGAGTATCTGACATTCCCCCCATCGGAACTCCCCATTCGTCGACACAAGGAGATAGTCTAGCTGTGAGATATTATTGTGGACCCAAGAATGGAAGGTGAAATCCCTTGTGGCTCTGTGGCTGATCCTCCACGCATCAACCAAGTCAAAGGCCCTGCAAATCTCCCGCACCTGATGGCTCACCTTTGAGGGTGTGCTTGTGAGTATGTGAGATTTGTCCCATTCAGGATCTAATACAGTATTTAAGTCGCCATCCCAAATGATTGTTGCTGTGCCAGACCCTACTAGGTGTGTCCATAGCCAGTCAAACCGGTTAGCTCCATCTATATTCGGGCCATAGGAGTTCACCAGCAATGTCTCAATAAATTATAATACCCCTTTAATGAGGAGGGATCTACCCTCCGTGTTTCTGGCTATTGACAGTAGTTTTAACATCACTTTTCTGTTGACCAGTATGGCCACCCCCCTGGCGTGAGATGAGTAGGACGCAAAGTATCTATGGCACCCCCAATCTGGTGCCCAATGATGCTCAGTGGATGGTAGGAGGTGTGTTTCTTGTATGAAGGCTATGTCAATGTTGTGCCTCTTGAGGTATTGGGACACCTTTCTGGTTTTGGCTTGATTATTGCCCTCCCTAATATTCCATGTCACTAGCTTGAATGAGTTTGCCTCTTCTCTTGCTCAGGATGTGTATATGTTTACTAGATATGGAACTGGTGTGACGTACATGTATCCCTTGATTATAGGAGTGTAACATCAGGGTTGGTCAGAGGTGGGCGTTGCCACACATGGGCTTTTCCCCTTCTAATTACTCTTTCCCAATGAACTGTTTCCTGATCACCTTGAAATGGAACCAGGTTGTTTCCCCTTCCCCTCCCCATGGGCAACCCCCAACCCGCCCGTCTTTTGACCCTCCCCCCCTCAACAAATAACTAACATGTTTTGCTGAGCTGGGGGCGCTAGTGCCCATCCAAGTTTGATAGCTCCCATCAATAAGTATATTTTAGTTGTGCCTAAGTGTTTTGCACCGTAATGTGGACGCCTAGTATAAGAAAAGGAGAACTGGTTCACTGCACCAAAGTTGCCGTCGTTTGTTCCCAGTGCCAGGAATCATGATTTAAATTGATGTCACCCACATACTAGACCACTTCAGGATGAGTTCCGTCTGTCGCGTTCTCTCCTTGCCGATCTTGGATTGTTGTCTGGTGGTCGGCAGCCTAAGTAGTCAAGAAAGGTGTTCACTTCTTCCAGCGTGTTGAAGAACTGTGTTTTTCCAGCATGTTGAATTCACAAATTAGTGGGAAATCACATTGCATATTTCATCTGACTGTCTCAAAGTCGCCTTTTCACTCCGGTAAAGGATCTCCGTGAGGCTTGGACTGCCGGTGAGAAGTCGGGATAAATTTGGACCTTATCATCGTCATACAGCAAGTCAGCTTTCTCTCTGACAAGTCTCAGGATTGCATCCCGGTCTTTGATGTTAAGCAGCTGTGCGATGATGGGGTGTGAGAGAGCCCCTGGGATTGGGCGGTTGGACAGAACTCGGTGAGTCCTCTCGACAATAAAACAGCGGGGGCAGCAAAGCCTCACCAAATAGATCTTTGCATAATGTCTCCACAAAGTCTTCCATCTTCTGAGGGATTTTCCTCTCTCTAATTCCAACCTGCCTGGTGTTATTGTGGCGGGCTCTTCCCTCCAGGTCTTCGTTTTTAGCAGATACAGCTTTCATTTGAGCCTCCAGTGCCGACACCTTAGACATTGGTGTAGTGCTGATATCTTCCAGGTCCGAGACTCTTTGCTCCCCAGAGTCAAGTCTGTCTCCGTGCTTGTCCAACCGGTGTTGCAGTAGATCTACCTTTGACTAGTGTGTGTCAAGTTTGGAGTCCAGGTTGCCGATACCAGCAGGTCAAGTAGGATTTCCCTGATATCAATGGCTGGAGCTGTTGTGTTCGCCTCGTCCAGTTCCATCCTTGGTGCTGGAGACTCCGACTGTGGGTGAGCCTTGGGTGTACTGATTATGGTTCTGGGTTCAAAAGTCAGCTTCCTCTGAGTTTTCATGAAGTCATGAAAATGTGCGTTTGGAGAAGCTAAACTTGACTGACAACAGGGTGCCTGCCTTACCAATTTTTAAACATTGTTCCAGGAGCCCAGGCTCAAAAGGCAGCATCAGCAGGGTCACCATGCCTTACAATGGAGAGCCACAACCATGGCTTTCCCTCTCACCCTCTCAAGGGGAAGATTTGTGCTATGGAGGGAGTTGTTTCCAGTCACCTGCAAGAAAAATAAAGCGTGAAAAATACAAGTACCAGAATCCTTAGAGTCAATTAACCTGCCACACCTGAAAAGTAAATGAAGACACACCTGAAAAAGCAAAGTAACACAGCTTCCCTGAAGATTGATGGAGTCATGAAAATGTGCGTTTGGAGGAGAAGTTAAACTTGACTGGCAACAGAGCGCCTGCCTTACCAATTTTTAAACATTATTCCAGGAGCCCGGGCTCAAAAGGCAGCAGCAGCAGGGCCATCATGCTTTACAATGGAGAGCCACAACCATGGCTTTCCCCCTCCCCCCATCAAGGGGAAGATTTGTGCTATGGAGGGAGTTGTTTCCAGTCACCTGCAAGAAAAATAAAGTGTGAAAAATACAAGTACCAGAATCCTTAGAGTCAATTAACCTGCCACACCTGAAAAGGAAATGAAGACACGCCTGAAAAAGCAAAGTAACACAGCCTCCCTGAAGATTGATGGGGTCATGAAAACGTGCGTTTGGAGGAGAAGCTAAACTTCATTGGCAACAGAGCGCCTGCCTTACCAATTTTTAAACATTCCTCTGAGATCTATCAAATTTACTCATGCTCAACTCCTACCAGCGGAAAGGGAATTCTTATGTAGCAACTCGGGGGGAACCCTAGTGCTGTTGGTATCTTGCTGTTCCAGTACTTCGCCCTATTAGAGGAGTCCAGTGGGCCGACTGTTCGATGCTAGAGTGTGTGAATTAGACCAAGTGCTCGCGCAACTCGTGTCTATCTTTAGGATACTGATGTTGCTGGTGGTGTTGAGAAGCTGTGCTAAGATTGTCCAGTAGCGGTTACCCAGCTGAGTTGTTATCTGCTGCGGGGTAGCTAAATCCGCCCACTGATGTTTTCGGAGTGCGGTAATGCCTTTTGCAGTTTTGTTACTGAGGTTCTAACCCAGTGGACCGGGGCATGTGATGAACTGGCAGAATAGTCAGGTGGCAGCATTATGCCGGAGTTTAGCAGTGTGGGTTTAACCCCTCCTCACGTGGAGTGACTGGACCAGCACCAGAGCAGGTAAATTCAGCCGACAAGGAGGAGCTGCCCGCCGGGGTATTCCCTGTTGGATCACTCAGCTTCTCCTGTCCTGGGCATGACCTGTTGGGCTCAAGCGCAGCCGTACCTCGGAGAGGGCTCCCCACTCTGAGAGGTTTCATTGAAGGGCTTCCTTTGTGCCCGAGGCTGTGAAGAGAAGCTGGGGCCTCTCTCCTCCCATTTTGTCACTTGTCTGTGGGGGCGTTGCACTTGTTCAGAGGTGGTGCCTCTGTGGTGTGCAGACTTTGGGCCTGATCATGACTTTGGTGGTAATGCCGGTGGTATTACCGCCGGCGGTATGGTATTAGCCATACCGCCGAACTCCCCGGTGCTAATAGCGCCGGATCACGAGTTCGGCGGTAATGTAATTCCCCATTCCCCATTGAGCCCATTCGGGAATGCCCCATTCCCCATTGGGCTCAGTGGGGAAAATTCACGCTCTTACCACCGGCGGATTTCCCGCCAGCGGTAATAACGCAAATTTTCTGCGGATTTCCCCCCAGCTCAGAACTGGGGCGAAATCCGCCGAAGTCCTGATTTGGTGGACCCCTAAATCCATCGGTAATCGCGCTACCGCCAGATTTAAGGGTTACCGCCAAAGTCGTGATGAGGCCCTTTGTCTTTTGTTACAATGGTAAGGTTAGGGGCACTCCCCCCGCCGCCCCACGGATATGTGTAATGAGGACCAAGTGTAGCCATCTTGTCGGCTGTCGTCCCCACTACTTAATTTTGGTATTTGTTGGAGTGATTGCCGGCCTTCACCCCCAAGGTCACAGCGGTCTACCGTTAGCCAGGTCTGGTTCAGTATCAGTGGAGGTGTTTTTACTGTGCTGCTCGAGTAAGGAGCATGCTCCGGTAGGTTATTCTCCTCTGGGTATCATTAGTGGGGTGTACCGTTAATGGAGGCCTTTTCCTGTGGTCTTCCTCAGTTGCCGGACGAGGGACAGTGTTGTTTTGTCTTTTACAGCAACTATTATTTAGTTCTGGTCTGTAGCTTTACTGCTAAACCCCGACCCGGTCATTCCAATGGATACCTCAGCAGTTCGGTCAGAAGAATGATGGTGGAGAGGGGTTTGAAGGGGCTGGTGATCAGGATTTTCAGGTGATCTTATGGAGGTGTAGATGGTCTGGCGAGACCTGGAGCTGGCACCGTATGTGCTTCCTACTCTTTGAAAAAGGGTGTAAGCAACACTCTCAACCCCCTGCAGCTCAGTGGGGGGTTGGGGATCCAACCACCACCACCCTCTGGGGGAGTCACTGTGTTGTATTTCCCTTTCAGCTATGCCACAGGCACAGGGAGGTAAAGGTGTGAGTAGTGAAAGCGGTTACACTGTTCTGCCCCCTCTCCTCACCTTATTATTGGTGTCCTTTATGCTATCAGCGGTCGGTCTACCACTTGAATTGTAGTCGCTGTGGCATCCGTTGCAGACCCCCTCTGCCAGTGCAGCCCTCTGTCCCACGTCCAATTGAGTCTTCAAAGGCTAGCCAAGATTGCAAGTGTCAAGACCACAGATGGGTATCATCACCTTCAGAGCTCTGCAGGGGCCTGTATCCGCTCCAGGCTGCACTCTCCGCTGTGTGACCAGTCCCCACAGAATTACAGTCTGCCCAAAGGGAGAAGGCTTGGAGGACTCCCCTCCTCTCCACAGTTGTTCGTGTGCAGCGTAGAGGTTCTATACATTAGTAGGGTCAGGAGGGCTGGCATGTCCTTGCTGCTGTTTTGGGCTTTTCAACCCATTGATGTACTCCCCTCAGTGTCTGGAATTGCCTTGACTCATTCCTGGCATGGGCTCACCAGTGCTTTGTTAGCCTGGAAGAGTTCACCCATCACCTCTGCTCTCGTTCAGCCCTGCCCGCTCCAATGAGTGCTGGCCGTTGCTCGGGTCCCTGGATTTCACACCAACCCAGGTCGGATGTTGCTGGGGGCCCCCAAGTCTCCTTGGTGCCTGCGCTTGTCACTGTACATTTCCCTGACGATTGCTCAGATTTCTACATTTAGGTGCTCTGTGGCTTCCGCAGGGATTACCAGGCACATCTGATACCCTTCTCGTGCGCAACAGGTCTGGGTTGCTGGATGCAGCTCTAGTTCCTGTGGGGTGGTGTTCCCGCAAGTGCGCGCCCTACTGCGGCTCTCCCGCACCCCCTGTCAAGTGTGATGTTCGATTGCTCCACCACCCCGGTTGTGCGCTGGGGGGGCTTGTCTGGCATGCCCAGACCCCTGGATAGCTGTTGGTGCTGCGTCAGGGCTGAGGGCGTTTTACCGTCCGGAGTTGGTGTTACAAATCTTCTAACTGGGGAGTCCTTGTGCTGTCCTGCTCACCCTACATGTTCGGGGGTGCTTCAGAAACGCATATCCATTGTCAGATCTAGACTTCTTCCACTGCAGGCATGTTCTTCGTCAGGATTCATGGGAACTCTGGTCGGAGCTCAGAGAGGAGCCGCCATCTTGGTTCGGCTCTCTAGCGCCCTCTATCTAACTACATTTAAATGTCTATGCAAACAACACAAATATTTTCTAACTGTATTATAATCAATTGTTTAAACATATTTCAAATATTTTCAAAACATATGAAGAAGTCATTCAAGTATCACAAAGAAATAAACAAGAAGCACTACAAGACCTACCCATGAAACTAATCATGGATACATTAAAAGAAATAAAACAAACTATTAATGTTCAAAAAGAAGTACAATAAATGAAAAAGGACATTGTAAATTTAAGACAAATCATGGACGGTAATAATCCACATAATTGGGCTAATGAAGAAGATCTATCATGCGTTCAAAGTAAAAGAAAAAGAAAACCCACAGTCACATTCCCCCCAAATAAACCTGTAATAAACTTTGTATACATATTTACCTTTTTAAAGTATTTACATTTAGATGTATTATTAATAAATAAAAAGCATTAAAAATGTTGCCATAACTGTTTACAAAAACTACACTCAATATAGCTTAACAAATACTTTACAAGATGGTTGCCCACACAAATATGTATATATTGTTTTAAAGACATTTTTATAGGTGCAGCTCACACCACACTGAATCACGGCTACTCATAGTGATGCATATACCCACAGATAGCAATACTGCATGGCGGGTGGGTGTGGGATAGCCACTGGTAAATACTGCAGTCGCTATTGTTGCTAGGCTGGATCCCCAATGCAGCAATGACACCCTTTTTTATTTAGACACAGCTATAAGATCGTTATTCTTTTTTAGTCTTTTTTTTGTTTTAAACTGTGTATGGATTATGAAAGACACAAGAGACAGTAGTAATACAATGATAAATAAAAGAAGTCATGTAAAATACATGATGATGAAGAGAGCACTCCAAATGTGCTAAAATACTACACCCAATGTACCCCAAAACAGTTCTTTTAAGAACTACGTATCACATATGAATACAGAAAATCAATGAAATAACATCACAACACTTTTTTAAAAAAAATAAATCATTGCTCATAGCAGCTGCTAGAGTCCATTGACTTTTTTTAGCTGCTGTTACAAGATGATACTTAAAGTAGTAAGTCACTTAGGTTTTTATACACATTTATGTAATAGATAGTTGTTAAAAAGGACTCTTTCGGGTACAAAGACTGTACTTTACAGCACATTGAGGCCTATAGCCATGGGTAAGATTCAGTGAATCCGCAGCTAAGACCCTCCCCAGTCGTTGATCGGGCCTCCAAATTTCAATATCCCATTGGACGATACGGTAGCCGCAGTTATGGATATATGTTTAAAAAAATGTAAAATACATCACAAGGCTTGTGGTAGCGGGCATGTAGTTATCCCATAGGAAGAGCACTTTATAGGTGGTTTATAACTTCGCTCTCCATGGACGAATCCTCACCAAACTTTGCAAAAAAAGTATATGGCCCACTCTGAAATTTTCTGGTGAGGTTTGGTGCAGGGTGGGCAAAGTTATAATGGGGGGTCCCAACATTTCTTTTTTTCCCATAGAGTGAATGGGGAAAAAAAATGTTGCTCACACGTACAGCTCAAACCACTGGACAGATTCGCACCAAATTTGCCGCAGGAGCAGCGGCTTGGTCCCGAAAGCGTGCTTTTGTAAATTTGGTGGAAATCCGTCCAGTAGTTTTTTTTTTTAAAATGACCAAAAACTAGGTCTCAATAAATTAGTGATATCTATGTCTGCTCCGCAGACACATTTGCCTGTTTACTCCGCAGACATGACACCGATTGGCTAATCGACTTGAGTCATGTCCACGGACATGCAACGTGTTCGCTGATTGGCTGGGTTGAAGCGTGAGGTGCGTCGTATTGTTTTGATGCATCTGCCATCGTGGATCGTGGACAGCGCAGCAACGAATGGGGGAAAAATACAACTTTGGGGAGTGTGTTGGTGTGCAAGAGTGTTTGGGGAGGGAGGGGGAGTAAGAGATGGGTCAAATGCTGTATTTGTTTAGGTGACAGGTGCCCTCGATGTGTTCGTCATGTCTGCAGTCATTGCAGCCGTCCGCTGACATAAAAAATGCACTTCTGGCTGTTTTACTTTAGTATGATATTGGTTTTGGGTTGTTAGCAGGGCCGTTTCTAGTCCATTTGGTGCCCAGGGAGAAACACTAGGAATGCGCCCCCCAACGCCACGCGCCACTCCCACCGCACCCCGAGCGCCAATCCCACCGAACCCTGTGAGCCACTCCCACCGCACCCTGCTTCTAAACTACACCGTTAAGGGACTCCTTCCCAAAGTCAAACAGTCCGTCACACAAGGAATGAATTGCCATTTCAAATGGTTGGTCACTTTTTCATTGGTGCCCAAGAAAATTGTATTCCTCAGTCCCACTTAGGCTGCAGATAATGAGGACTGGGCACACCAAGAGACCATGAATATGGCACAGGATGCAGTATATACAACCAACAAAGACACAGGGACCAATGGGGGTACACAGTGGGACACGGGGACCAGTGGGGGCACACAGTGGGACACGGGGACCAGTGGGGGCACACAGTGGGGGCAGGGGACCAGTCAGGGCACACATTGGGACACGGGGACAAGTGGGGGCACACAGTGGGACACAGTGGGGGCACACATCGGCAAAAGGGGACCAGCGAAATCACACAATCTCATACCTTCGCGCTGACACGAACACACACTCAGTACACGCACACAAGAGCAATCATGCATAGTACGGCTACGAAAGGGAAAACACAAACAAAGGCATCAAGGACTTCGTACAAAGCATAATAAAAAAAAAACATGCCACCTACCTTCTTTCTGATGAAGCGGTGCACCATGCACACAAATAAGTCCGAGATGCAAAGAAATGTTTCTGCCAGGAACACAAAAAGAAAAGCAGTCATCTCGAGCACAGGATACAGGCAGCAGCAAAGGTGGGCAGCCATCAGGAAAGGCGCCCTTTTATGCCCCCACCACCACCCCCAGTGGCACGAAAGTCAAGTGCTCAGAGGGAGTCTTCTCTGACGTCCGTAATGTCACGTAGCACTTGCATACTACGTGACATTAGTCAGATGAGGCAGCGCCAGCACCTGCTACAGTGCTGCCAAAATCTCTGCCCGTGGCAATCGCACTGCTCGAGAAAACCAGAAATGTCAACGCCACCAGCCAGGGGCAGGGACCAGGGCAATTGCCTGCCCGGGCCAAGAAACGGGCCTGGTTGTTAGTATAGCGTTCATTGTAATTAATATCCTGTATAAGTAGCCCATATAGCACAGTTAACATGTTTGATTCTATGGGTGTGTTATGCTGCGGTGGTTGTGGCCCTGGCCACACCCTCTGCAGCATAACACACCCATAGAATCAAACATCCATCAAATATCCACAAATCTAATGTTTGTGTACTGTTTGATTTGTATAGTTTGTATGTGAAGTTTTGGCCTAGTCATGCAGTTAAGATTGTAGAGTTTTGTAACAAGCACTGCAGTATAACATATCCATGGAAGTAAACATTTTGGATTGTGCTGTATGGTTAGATGTTTGCCTCAATGGTTGTGTTATGGAGCAGTATTTGTGCGTTGAATTATTATATACTTACTGTTTGATTTTTTTGTGATTGGATATATTTTCTTCATGACTTGGGTAACTGGAGCAGATATTCTTTTTCAATTTCTGTGATAAAAGAAAAGATCATGTTGTTGTAGAGAGTTCATAATGAGTTATTGCATTGCATAATAGACATTTCTGCATTATTTTGACTCTCATGTTTAGTAGTTTACAAATCAGTGTACTGTGCAATTTGCTCAGTTTCTGTGTTTGTTTATTAAATCATTGGGTCTGTGGGAAATAAAAATCCATGGGGGATTAATAAAAAACTTTTTGTTATGGTACAATATATTTCTTTCTTTGTTTTTGGTGTTTATTTGTTGTTTCAGGTTAATGTTCTATCGGTTGGCTTGTTGCAGATTTTATGGGGTAGTTAGATACCTGTTGGCTATTTCTAACTGGTTATAGTTTTTTATTTATACTTTCAAGTTATTCATCTATCTGTTGGGTTGTTGCAGATTTGTGGGGTGTTTAGATACCTGTGGAGTATTCCAACTGTTTATTTCTTCTTATATTTTAGTAGTATTGATTTATCTGTTTGGTTGTGCATAATCTTGGGGTATTTAGATACCTGTTGGTGTATTCTAACTGTTTATAGTTTTCTAATTGAAGTTTTGTTAATGTTTCTGCACAGATGAGTTACAATATTTTGGTTTTAAGAATATTAAATAAGCGTTTATAAGATTTGCTGGAGATCTCTGCTTTAGAGTAATTGTACTATCATTACATTCGAACCATCCACAATTCTTTTTTATATATGCAGTGTAGTGACCTGCATTGGTTGTGACTCCTGCATGGTAGATTATACCTATTGTTGTGAAGGTTTTCTTACCAAGTGGTACTTGGCCATGTGTGAATCCAGTCAGCTTGCAGTTGTTTTTGGTACCATCTGCATTGTAAAGTAAAAGCATTAGTATTACGTATTTACTATGTGTTTGTATTTGTAAGGTGGAGCGATTATCTGAATTGCAGGTAGTACATAATCTGCCATGGTTTGCATTCTGTACGATTTGCTGAAATGGAATGGATTCACAGTTAGGTATTGATACATACACTCACAAACAATGAGTTGGAAGGGGAGGCAAAAAGCAGACACTGAGGACTCCAAGATGGAAAAGCAACACATGTGCTGCATGCTGGATAGCACTGGCATCACACATTAGCCTGTGAGTGGCATGGACAATCCACATACATGTCTCATGCCAGCACACAGATGGCACGTAGCATAGCCATGGCAGATTTGACAAGGACACCCAGACGGTAGCAAATCAGTACTGTCACCCATCCATGTGATATGGGCATCATGAAATAGAACATGCAAAATAGTGTGACAAAACACTCATGTGCACACCTGCAACAAAGCCAGTGTTCACTAATGCAGTGATGGCAGGCACATGGATACATCAATGGTTGGTCATTTTGACAAGACAGAAGACAATTGTCGTGTTCAACATTCATACAGGGCCCTGAAGTGATTGTGTGCAGGCCATGTGGGCACATTACTCAGTCAGCCTGATTGATGAAATCATTCCCTTAATAAGAAAACATAAATGGGCCATTGGGGGTGTAATCTATGTCTGAAGTATGTTACATTTGGGGCAGAAGGGCACAAAATGTGTGATAAACATGCAAAGGATTTCATCAATCAGGCAGAATGAACAGGAAAACAGTATGAAAAATGTTCTGGCAAGATGGCAGTTGAAGGGCAAGTGCAGTAATCAGGTGCAAATTGTCAACTGCGATCAGAAGGGATACTTGAAAACCCAAACCCAAGGCCGGGCTATGGTTTGGAGGCACCACATGGCTGACCCATAGCAGTCATAACTACACAGCCTCACCTGGCACTCAAACAGAACACATCACCCAAGCAACATACACATGGTTTGCAGACACATGCATGGCCACTCACCGGACATTGAATCAAGATCTGGTAGGTCTCCCACGCCTTGGATCTGATCCTCTGTGATAAAGACTCCAGCAGTGTTCTGTGAGTACTAACTCCTCTGGTGGAGACCCACTGCCAGTCACCAGAGTAGAGGCATGATTGGAAGCCAGCTTGTTCTTTGCTCTGCGTTTGAGGTCATTCCACCGCTTAGAGCAATCATCAGCTGTGCGCTTGACAAATCCAAGGGCACTAATCTGGTCCGCGATGCACTGCCAGTGGGCCCTACGTTGAACAGTCGTAGTCTTGCACCCTGCAGTCACCAGCATTTCGCAGCCATTGGCTGACACGTAGCCCACAAGTGCGTCTAGTTCCACATCATTGAAACTATGCTTCCTTGACATGCCGGAGGGGGGAGTCGTGTCTGGGTTCCCAGCCTGTACCGCAAGAGCACCCTTCTTCCTCTTGGGAGGTGGTGCGGACCCTGAGTGGCTTACGCCGCTCTGGTTGGTTGGGGCTGAAGCGCAGGTGGACTGGGCAATGGAAGTAGCCAAAGGCACGATCACCAAAGGTCTCACTGCAGGCATTGTCTGCCGGGTGATGTTGGCAGGACCAACCTCAGTGCGATGGTCTTGGACCAACACTGTCCCAGCTGGGAGACTAGAAGCTGGGGTGGATTGAGCTGCAGCTGCCCCTGAAGCCTCCTTACCCTGCCTATTTGGGGCAGCAGATGACATTGCTGCCCCAGATCCACGGGGCCCGGTTGACAGCAACTTTCACTGCCACACGTGGCTTTGACTTGGTGACACGGAAGTCAGCCTGGGAGTCATCCTGTGCCGGTTCGGTTGACAATATGGCTGGGTTAACAAGGCCTGAGCTGGATGGTGTCAGCTGCATCTCCCCGACCCATTGGGGGGGCATAGGTGTCCCTGATTGGTCCTCCAAACACTGGCCTGTTTGGCCACCCCGCACATCCTGGCCACGTCCCCTACCACGCCCACCTCTTGGAGGTCGGCCACCTTTGCCTCCCTTACCGCTTGGTCGCCTCCCAACCATGGCACTGATGTTCTTGTGCGAATGGGAGCTGCAGTAAACAATTGCCCTGGGCAATAGGGGTGAAAGGGGCAGGGTACTAGATGGAATACGTACCCTAGTGCACTAGCAAGGCTGTCTGTGACCCCTGGAGGAAGATGACGGGTCATGCAATGCCCCAACATTTTTTTAATGTGCAAGCGACCCCTGGTAGCCCACCTGCATGGAATAAAGAACCCACACTACGCTGTGGCACCCAGAAACACAAAAAGAAGTGTGCGCGTGGTACACGCTGGCTACAATGACCTCTGAATGGGTACGCGACACACGGGGGCAACCACAGTTGAAAAATACGTGCGCGACTCACCATCTCCCTGGAAAAATAACGTGAAAAAGACGTGCGTGTTCACGTTGGCAACACCCCTGCCAAAAGAAGAATTGAATGCTGTCTGAGTATACAAGGAGTACAAACTGGAACCATTGTGAAGTAATCGCGTGTGAACTGACAAGAAGTACAAGAATCACCTGCTCGCTCGCCACAAAAAGCAAGTACAAGGAAATGGCGTCCTATGTGTACCTTTTAACCGAGCCCACACGTGCGACGTCACTTACGCGCTTACGCGCTAAGGGCCTTTCCTCCAATTACACGCAGTGACACCCGGATGTGCAGTTTTTGCACGTGTACAATCAACATGCACACGGTCGGGGGGAAAAGCCTGTGCGCGTTACGTCACAGACACGCTTACAGGCTAAGGGCCTTTCCTTGATTACACGCTGACATGCAGTTTTTTCACGTGCCATATTACTCTATATCAAGCTGGCCACGCAACAAGGCAGACAAACAAGACGAGATGCAGCCCAATTGAGGTTTCAGAATTCACAACGGGGCCAGAATAGACAACGGGGCCAGAATAGATCATGGTCCAATTCAAGTACCAACTCCAGCCATAGCTCAGGCAGCCATGCGAGACAAGTACAAAGAGTACAATTCAGTGGTCCAGCACCACTCAATAATTCTGCGGTTCCTTTTTTAGGACAGCGAGGCAGAGGACAACGCAGGGCCAGATGGCAAACCCCGCAACAATCTACAATCACGACCCGCAGCAGGGGACAGAACACAATGGCTTTACTACCTTAATTGTGAACCAGTCAGACCATCAACTCTCAACAGCCGAAAAAGAAGTTCTGCAAAAGGGTTTGTCATTTATACCTACAGCTAGATATGATCCGTTTCAAACTCGAATTGAGTGCACACAGATGATGAGAAAGATACATCTGCAACAATTCTTCGAAGACAAACCCAATCCCAAGACGGACACTACAGGTCTAAGATCACCATCACAATTCTGTGTACCATCGAGCTCTCATACTGCTGAATCCACCACATTCGAACAAGCATTGATGAAAAAACTTATAGAAATAGAAGCGAACATTCCGTTCGTACACAATAATTGCACAAAACTTCAGCTAGAAGCCTTGACAGAATTGGCAACAAATGACAAAATCACCATTAAACCTGCAGACAAGGGAGGTGCGATTGTCATCCAAAACACCGAAGACTACAATAAAATGGTGGAGACACTAATCAATGACAATACCAGTTACTATCCTCTCCACAACGATCCTACGTCATCGCTGCAGGCTCTCATAGCACCTCTCATCGAAGAAGGAGAAGCAGAAGGGTATGTCAGTTCCCAGGAAGCTGACTTCTTGACACCAAAACACCCTAGGACACCGGTCCTATATGCCTTACCCAAAATACATAAAGGCACTTTTCCAACTCCAGGCCGTCCGATTGTTTCAGGAATACAATCTATCTTGGAACCATTAAGCCAATACGTAGACTTCTTCATCAAAGACGAAATCCCAAAGATGAAATCATATGTGAAGGATTCCACAGCTATGCTGGTCCTCTTAGCGTCTCTGCCCTTCAATCCTGAACAAGACTGGTTGATCACCATTGATATAGAAGCCTTATATACAAACATCCCACAACAGGAGACCCTGGAAATGTTAAAAATCCTTCTAGATTCAGGAATCAATCTTCATGGTATACCATCCAACTTCATATTGGCATTGGCAGAGATAGCACTAACAAAGAACTTCTTTCTGTTCAATGATTCATTTTTTCAACAAATCACTGGCACAGCAATGGGAGCAACATTTGCACCAAGTCTGGCGAATCTATATGTTGACTTTTTCGAAAATAGATACATCTATCCGGCCACCAACCCTTTTCAAGACAAACTCCTTGTCTGGCGTCGCTATATAGACGACATTTTTATCATTTTCAGAGGGACAGAGGAGGATGCCATGGCCTTTCATGACTGGATCAACAGACAGAATTTACATCTACGGTTCACAATGGAGAAGAACAGAGTACAGACTCACTTTCTCGATCTATCCATTGAAGCTTCAGATGGTGGATTAATTTCAAAGGTATATCGAAAAGAAACAGACAAGAATGCCTTATTAGCATATTCCAGCTATCATCCGCAATCTTTGAAAAACAACCTCCCTTTTGGACAATTCCTGAGATATAGGCGCCTATGCAGCAGAACAGATGAATATACTTACCAAGCCAAAACTCTCAAGAACCAACTGATACAACGGGGGTACCCTAAAAAGATTATACGAGACACCTATAAAAGGGCTAAACACATCCCCCGTTCATGTACTCTTGAGCAACATCAAAAGCCATCAGAAGCAGGACATGCCATTACAGCAGTATTCAGTTACTCTCCTGTTATCAATAAACTCAAGAGAGGGATCAAATCTTTATGGCCAATACTAAACACAGGCACCTCAGATATGCCACTACCACGTTTTGCGCTAAAAAGGAGACGGAACTTGAGAGATTCGCTTGTAAATGCAATCCTTCCAGAGATCTCCACAGCCAGGATAAGGCAAAATGTCCTGTGGAACCAAACACAACCAGTGGGACACAGCCCTTGTGGACAATGCTCTATGTGTGCCCAGACTATTCGCAGCACTACGATTGATATTGGCTGGACTACCCCATGGGTTCAGAGACATTTTACAAACTGCAATACGAAAGGGGTGATATACATGATTACATGCTCATGCGAGTTAAGATACATTGGCATGACAATTCAGGAAGCAAAGAAAAGAATGATCGAACACAAATCATGTATTAGGACCAAAAAAATGACAGCACCAATGGTTCCTCACTTCATGGCAAAAGGCCATACACCAGAGTCATTCCAATGGACCATTCTGGAGAAGATTAAACGACCAAAGAGGGGAGGCAACTACCATGCAATGTTGTTCAAACAAGAACAGAAATTGATTTTTCGCCTGAATACATGCAACCGAGGTCTAAATGAAGCCATGCAATGGCAAGAACTTGCAGTACTCCAACTTTGAATGTACTTTTAATGTACCTCATATTGTGTACAACATCTATACACCCGAACATTTATGATCTGTTTTGTCCATACCCCTGGTTCTCCCTAGGAATGTTCCAAACTCTGTCTTCATGCATAACATAGTGCAATACACAGGATGTACATACATGACTGCAATTGTTGCCAACACCCTGGGTTAGCCCCCCCAGAGACCCAACACTAACCACTCACCCCCTCCTCTTTCATTTTTCTTTTTCCCCCACTATACAAAATATCATGCATAGTTCTAATACAAACGCACGATCGGGGTGGAGATTCACCTCCATTGGAGAGGGCCAGTTCGCCGTTTAACGTGCAGACCAGCTAAGATCGGGCCCCCCAGTTCATTTTTCATTTTTTATGCTTGGCAGTTTTTTCCTTTCTTCTACCTCCCTTCCCGTATTTTTGGGCTGTGCAACACAACGATGTCCATTCATCTTTTGACAGGGCACCCTTGGCCTCCTTTTTATCCAACAGGCACCATACAGTTTGTCTGCATGGTCAGTTTGTTTTTTTGTACAACTGGGCACGCTCATGTAGGATCACGTGCCATGCGCACACCCCTGACCACACCCATCCATACTGAGTGACGCATGCACGGCCCCCGGCGTCGGCAGCTACGATTCCAATCCGGCGCTTGTACACTCCGCCCGACTATGTGTTTCCTGCAGGATCATGTGACCTGCGCATACCCTGGAACACACCCACCGATATTGGATGTAGCCATTGATGACGCACGCACGGCCCCCGGCGCCGGCAGGTGTGTCAACAAGCCTGGCGCTCTTATACCACGCCCCCAGGTGGATCACGGAAGTGGTCTATACTCCCTTCGATTTACCGAGACGTGGAGCACTGTGCCAGCAGATAGCATTTGTTGCTACTGGACACCCGGTAAGCAAGCTCATTTTTCTTTCCCTTCCTTCTGTGTCCTCTCCATTGGACCGCACTCCTCGAGCCACACCTAGGCACTCTAGAGATATATTGCACACCAGGCATAAGCGCATGGTCTCGAACGAGCCCTCGTTCACTTTCATTTTCTGTTTCACTCGGAAACGTCTACCCAGTTGCCGTGGTGACGCACCACGGTTTTTTAGCTCATGTCTGGCGGCACTTCTGTTAGGGAACGTGCACCCACAGACAGGGGCTGCTTGCCAATTAGGCCACTGCCGGCACCTTCCAAACACCGATAGTTCATATCTAGGTTTAGACCTAGCCGGCACCACACCACCCACCCCTTTTTTACCTTGAGACTCAGGGTTCTAGCGGTATAATTTTACCCCCCACAGATGGGGCCATGCTCTTCCATACAATGAGCAAACACATGGAGTAATAATAACTATATAGACTGGATCTAGCACGTTATGATACTATGTATGACACTACATTGACAGAAGAAATGTCTGATGATTACACTCCACAATGTCCCCCCCACCCCCCCTTTTTTTGTGTCCCCCCTGCAGGATTCTACGGCTGAGCCTGCCGCTGGCACACATATAACTGCCCTACACCTGAGGGCAGATTCTGATTAGGCCATTATTTAAATTACTTCTGTGTCCTGAAGAAGATGGTTCACAACACCCTCTAACCATCGAAACCGGTCGACCCGAAAGCTGTGGCTCCTCCACACCTGCACAAGATACCTCCTGAAGAAAAAAGGAAGGATCCCAAGACAAGAAGATCATAACCCAGTCACAGATGGGTTTTTTTTGTTTTTAGCACCCCAAGTGCATAACTAGCATTACTTAGCTTCTAAACAACAACTATCTAAGTGATGACTCTTACCACTTGTCATTTTAACATTTTCTATGTAGACAATCACCCGCATGAAATAGACCTTTAGTGTGTTTGGGTAAATAAAGAGCAACACAGAAAATCCCAGCATTTCTGAAACATTTTTCCATGCCAGTCACAGGATATCGATGACATCACGACGAGACATTTTTTCATTCTCGTAGCAACCTAAGACACAACGGGTGTTTTGTCTCTCTCCCCCCCCCCCTTTTTTTCTACAGTACATACCCACAATCCAGCGTCCTTTGGATAGGACTCCTTGAATTTCAACGAAATTAAAAGGGGCAAGTTAACCCATTGCAGAATTGTTCCCCCGAGTAACCGTCTCTTTGTGAACTACTATAACCCTACGGTTAGGGATGGCACGAATGCTTCACGGTCAGAAGAGACCGTATTTTGCCCTGATGTTTATCTACACGCAACAACAAGACCACACTCCTGACCAGAAGGCAATTTCCCTGCCCCCCAGAGCCCCAAGCACGCTCCTACCTGCCATCTGCTGCGGCCTGCCTGCTGGCCACGTGCCCTGCTGTTTGGTGCCTGCACGACAGCCATCTGTAGGGGTCCAGTTGCTGTGACCACCCCTGCTGGAACAGAAGACTCCCGACTGGCATTCCATCGTTCCACAGCCCAGCCCCAGGACCCAGTTGCCCACCCACACCTGCCTCGGGGGTTGCCATGTCTGACACAACACCATCTGGCACCAGTAGCAACCGCCCAGCAGAGAGGCAGAGGGCATTATAATGCTCTCTTTGGGAGGACTTCAAGTCCAGGACCCCCAGCAAGGCCCAGCGCCTCTTGAAGGCAAAGCATGCAGAGGGGTGCCGGGTCCACCTTACCAACATCCAGATGAGGGTCCTGGAACGCATACACCCAGTGCTCCACCTCCAGATCCTTAAGAGGAAAACCCGTCCGGAGTCGAGCAGTAAGTGCCCATGCGTCCTGATTGGATGCTGTGCATGTTGAGGTGTAGCAGGAGTGTGCAGGTTGCACATATGTTTTTGAAGGTCCATGTATGGATGTGTATGTACAGACACATGAGCCTGCCGCATGCGAGTCCAGTCATGTGTGAGGGACATCAATGGTGTATGTGTTCAAATGCATGGTGCCCAAATGCATGTGTCGGTGCACACATGTGTATAATTATGTGTATGTACTGTGGCATGGTTGTGGTGTGACACATGGATTCTGGTTCCACCTTCATGTATGTGCACAATGTACATGTGCGTGTGTGTGTGTCTGACATGTGTGCCACTGTGATATACCATTATACCATGGATGCATGTGACACTGACAGGTAGGAGGCTGATTGGCAGATGTGACATGGATGCTGATGATATAACTGTGATAGGTGGTGGAGATGTACAGATGCATGCATGTCTGGTGGCGTGTGTGCATGTGTTTGGCACCCCCTGTGTTGCATTTGACGTCAGGCTAACCTTCGGATGCTCATGCTGTTGTATGTTTATGGATGTTGCTGCCTGCTGCAACATTCCTGTTAATTTGCGCATGTGTGTGGTTTCAAATGATAGGTGTGTTGGGGATTGTGATGACATGTGTGAAGTTTGACACTGCCACTCACGTGCAACTGTCGTGTGTATCAGACCATTGTGCAGTGTCCTGATGGCTGTGTTCTGTCTCTCCCTGTCTGCAGCATCAACTGATGAAGAGGGTGGAGACGGTGCTGTGGAGCACAGCGGCAGGGATCCCACCGCCAGCCGGAGATGCAAGGCCCAGCTCCTCTCCCAGGTTGTCATCTCGTCAGGGAGTGAGGGGTCTGGTGCCACGTCCGAGGGGAGGTGGAGGGTTTGGTTGAGGAGGAGGCCGTGGAAGAGACACACACAGGGCCTGGAGGGGGGATTCCACTGGTGCTAGTGGTGCAGTCCAGGGACAGTGACAGGAGGCAGCACAGGCAGCTGCAGAGGTGCCTGTGTGTAATCCTGTCCCCGATCCTGTGACTGCATCACCCCGCACCAGCACGGAGGGGATCCGCTAACAACAACTGGCCTACCTCTGACTGCGGACGTGGTAATCTGGGACCGTGTTGAGCCTCTCCTGGCTGGGGTGGCGTTGCCTCAACTTGGCATCCGGGATAACGTGCAGGGTTCTCTTGGGGACGCTGCACGTCAGTTCAGATGCCTCATTGACTCATCGACTGGCTAGGAGGGATCACCGGTGCTGGGTTCCTCCGTGTGCTGGGCCTTGTGCTGGCCCCCTCCTCAACTGAACCCCCTATGCGCCAGTCATCCTTCGTGCCATCTTCCGGGCCAAGTATCACCTGGCCACCCTGTGGAGCTGCCTCTGACCCAGCGGCCAGGCCAGTGGAGGACACATCCCTGACACAGTCGGGAGTCGGAGGTCCAGCAGGGTTGGCCACCCCAACAACTGGACCCCAGCAGGAGGAGGATGTGCAGTACATACACAATATTGTGACCCTCAAAAGTTAAGGGTCAGCAGCATCATGAATGGCCTGTGAGGCAGCTGGAGGGATGCGCTGTCCCACAGGAGTGTCTCTTGTGGTGACAGGAGTGGAAACGGAGGATGTTGTAGAGGAACTCAACCTACTACGTTTATCACAAGGTACAACTTTGTCAATAGCCCCACCGTGGAACGACTTTAGGTGTCGCTTCATTGATGTTGTACCAAAGCTGTACAAACCAGGCTTCCCACGACTCAGCATCATTTTGCACGGGTTGCAGGTGACCTTATTCGCACGCACTTTTGGCACTCCATCAAGAGTGGTATACAACCGCCACACCCAAGACTCATGGCGAGTGCTAGTAGTAGGTACTTCCACTACCTCATCCTCTTCATCCGTCTCCTCTACATCCTCATGCCTGTTCCCCTCTGCAGGCCCTTGGGGACGTGGTGGTGGAGGGGGTGGGGTTGATGATGCCGATGCAGGAGTAACTGAAGCAATTTGGGATGTCATCAGGAACCAGGAAGCAAAAGCAGCAACATCAGCAAAAACAGGTCAATCTGCCAGGTTAATCTGCAGTACTGGAAAGACAATGCTCTGTCAGATAGCCAGAAGCACAATGAGGATCAGCTCTGGGGTGTGGCCTTTTATAGGCGTGCTGGTGAGCGCTCCGGGAACACCTGCGCTGTCCGCGGACACTTTGAAAACTAAAAAAAAGCCTCAAAAAGTTCCAAAAAGTATTTTGATCTCTAGGGACATTGTCTGGGACATGTGCAATGGTGAACTTTTGCTGTAAAATACTTTGGATTGTCCAAAAAAGTACTTTAAAATGTTTGGGGACTCGGACGGTGTCCGCAAATCAGGACACACGCTCAGCGTGGGTGCGGTCACATGATGACGTCGCGAACATGTTCGTGAATGGGACGACTGCCCGCAGGACAGGGACAGTTGTGCGCATGCTTGCGGGTATTCTACGCACAGTGTTCGGGTCCTCAAACTAATTAAATGTGTGACACACGTGCGATGGACATTTACGGACAGGCGCGATGTTCGTAGGACCTATGGGTGTGGTGCACATGTGCATAGATATTCTACGGACAGTGCGGACAGTCCCATTTTAATTACGAACAGTACGAACAGGTATAGTGTTCTTAGGACACCTCCATTTTGGTTAATTATGGACATTCCAGACATCAAATATGTTCTAAGAACAGTTATATTTTGATTGCAGACATTACAGACTGGTATAGTGTTCTTAGGAAACCTCTATTTTGGTTAATTGAGGACATTACGGACGGGTATAGTGTTCTTAGGACACCTCCATTTTGGTTAATTGCAGACATTCCAGACATCGAATGTGTTCTAAGAACAGTTTCATTTTGATTGTGGACATTACGGACAGGTATAGTGTTCTTAGGACACCACCATTTTGGTTAGTTGCAGACATCCCGGATACCCACGCTGTTCGCGGACACCTTAACTGCCTTTAAAAAAAAACAGACACAGAGGACTGAATTAAAACACACACATAATATTTATTTTTATGATATACAAATATAAAATGTATGAAAGAGAGGGGGAAGCACAAACTGACACAAATACAGGGGAATTAGGGGTTTGGAGAGAATGGATAGGAGGGGATGAAGGGATGGAAGTCTCATCAGAACATTTTTTTTGCTGGTGAGGGTATGGGGATAGTTGACTAGGACATGGAGAGGGGGAACAGGTACCTGTGGGACAATGGGCCTCTTTACGAGGTTGGAAGTAGCCATGGTGCTATTGTTCTGATTCCACCCTGGTGAATGGAGTAATTACCGGTCCATTCCGAGGTTGGCGGGCCCGGTAATTCCCAATTCACCAGTGCCCTTCCCCATTCCCATTTGAGCACCCAGAGGGCCCAATGAGAATGGGAAAGGCGCTAATAACGGTACCACAAATTGCGGTACCGTTATTAGCTCCAGAGTCCCTTTGCGGGTCCCGTCCTTAACGCATGGAAAAACCAGGCGTTAAGGGAGGACCCACAAAGGGAACTCGAAGTAGGGCAGTAAAGGATTACTGGCACCGGTGCCCTTACAGGTGCCGGTAATCCCTTACCGCCCACCTCGTATTGAGGCCCAATGATATTTACAGGGTAATTCATGGAATAAATGTGCACCGAAAAGGGGAGCGCACGCGTGAAAATCGCAGCGCGCACATGCTAAAGCCACGCACGCAGCCGTTCATCGATTCATGGAATGTGCTGTGCATGTAAAACCTGGGATGTGCGCAAGCGGGCACACACGTCACTAAACGCGTGCGTGACGCGCACAGGGAAAGCGCACATCATGTAGCGCACACAAGAAAAGTGGGCGTAACATGGGACGTAACACGCGGAATGGGGAACAACATGTGAAAATGTGGGCGTTATGGGGGAAGTAGAGGAGGTAAAAGCTTGCAACGCCCACACGCACGCTAACAACACATATTCATGGAATCGAACAGGGAAAACATGTGCACCATAAAAGACATGCTAATCCGGAAACACGTACGACACAAGGCGTAAGCGGCCTACCGCAGCATAAAAGTGCACGCAAGCACAAACAAGCTCATACGCTACGATGAATATACCATTCCTCGCAGCAGTGGTCGTGGGACACCGCAGGAGGAGGAGGATAGCCAGGCCCCACATTTTTTTACCCAGGACCAGCCTTTTTGGGATGCCTGATGACCAGGTATATGGGAGGTACAGGTTTCCACCACTAATAATCCTAGAACTGGTCAGGGAGTGGGAGGATGACCTCACATCACCCACCCTGTGTTCCCAGCACTGAGACCCTTGGAAAAGGTTCTCAATGTACTGCACTTCTTGGTTACTGGGTCATTTCAGTGGACAAGTGCTATAGTTGGGGGTGTCTCACAGGCCACACAGTCATGCTGCCTACACCAGGTGTTGGCCATCATGACTGCATGCCCCTCAGTCCGCAGGCACATATACATGCCCAGAACACCTGCAGAAAGGCAGGCTGTCGTCCAGGACTGATACAGGGTGGCACACTTCTCCAAAGTGCTAGGTGCCATTGATTGCACCCATGTGGCTTTACGTCCTCCCAGGGCCCCTGAGCACATCTATCGAAACCGTAAAGCACTGGCATTCCATCAACGTGCAGGTTGTATGTGATGCCAAGGGAATCCTCACCTCAGTATATGCCAACTATCCGGGGTTCAGCCATGATAGTTTCATATTCAGATGTCACCTCTAAACCGGGACCTGGAAGCTGGGCTGCATGGCTAATTGGTGAGTATAAATGCCTCTGCACATGCATGCATGTCAGACACTGAGAAATGTGAAAACCCCACTAATGACAACCATTATCACCTCCCCAGGGGACAGTGCCTACCCTCTGAGCACCTACATGATGTTGCCTGAGATAAGATACAACACAGCCCATATTGCAATCCGGGGCATAGTGGAGCGCACATATGGAGTGCTGAAGTCACGCTTTTGCTCCCTTGACCGCTCTGGTGGGCAGCAGCTATATGCGCCCCCAGTAGTGTGCAGGATCATAGTGGCAGCATGTATCCTGCACAACGTTGCAACCCGTGGGGCGTGCCGGTGGACATGGTGGTGCCCCCACATCCCCAACCACATGCACGGCCTCTGCGCATGGGAGGTGAAAGGGCACATGGTGAGGCAGCCCGCACCCAGCTTGTGGCAAATTACTTCACCTAAAATCTCACCCCTGTGGAGTGCACACAGGCCTGGCACATACCAGCAGACAATTTATGATGATGACAAAAGGGACAGTCAACTGTCTCAACCATACCACCCTGAGATTGTTTACCTGGAAGTGCTACATTGTGTGCATCCCTAGCTACTTAAACTCACACAATGCTGTGTCAGTAAAAGGCACACATGCATGCAGCATGAAGGACTACCCCCTTGCAAAACACTACAAACAAATAGTGGCATGTAACACAACCCCTCCCTAACCCCATCACAGCTACCCAACACACCATGGCATGGCATGAGATGTGAAAGCAACCAAATGAATGCACATCACATGACACAAGTGTCACAAAGTACACTGACCCAAATGGAAACAGACCACAGACAATTGCCTCTCACCAATGAAAAAAAAACAGCACACATTAACAAATACTTACCAGCAAGACAAAACATCAGTACAGGATCCAACAGTGGCAACATATAACAGTAAAAAATTAAAGTAGTGCAAGTGTCACAACCTGACTAAGGCAGCACATCGACCCCTTCCAACTGCAGAGTGTTGCTGGTAGGCAAATATGGCAGTGTACTGCATACAACATGACTGCATCTGCAAAGGAGACAGGCTCGTTAAGACATGAAGAAGCTACATGTATATAAGCAAAAAGTCCTGTTTGTAAAACCATATACAAATCCACCATGCAGTGGAGAAATGAACAACAATCCCCACTAAGGATGTATACACAGTTTGTACTACAGACGGCCCACACAATTTATGGGAGCCCAATGTCTCTGTGTAAGTTACTGTCACTTGGTCACACCCTTTGCAAGCCCATGGAAAGGGGAAGCAGGAGTGGTGTGTGTGTCCGGAACCCAAGTTTCTAACCCAAAGACAGGACAACCCTGCATGTGCCCAGCTGGAATACACACTGTAACATTAATTCACAATTGAAAGAAAATGGTTATGAACAAAAATGTAAATGCAAATGAAATATAGAAAAAGCAAAAGTAAATGTAAAGTAAAAGAAACAAATTAAAAAATAAAGTAAAAATCAGAAGCATAACCAAATAAAAATAAATGTATGAAAATCAAAATAAGAAATCAAGATTTAAAATAAAAAGAAAATAATACATTGAAAAAAGAAGAAGAAATAAAGATAACAAATGAATTAAATACTATTTTCATTTAGCAAATCAGAATGAAATGTGAACCCCCCCAAAAAAAAACAAAAAAAAAACAAAAAAAGAAAATGGCCATGTGTGGACCAGGGGGGGAGGCCACCCAGGAGGGACGAGGTACAGGGTGCACCCCAACACCCACATGAGTGGATGTTGAGAAAAAAATAAAAAACCTCCATGGGCTCATGGCCTGCACAGCTACCCTATAGTGGGAGAACTCCCGTCGCTGTCATCACCCTCTGGTGGTACATCATAAGGTGGGCGTGATATGGAAGGCAGACCATGCAAAGCCCTGGCATGCTCCTCCATGGCAGCAAGCATGCGGGTCTGAAAGGTTTGGTTCTGCAGGATGATGGTACGGAGATCCCCATGCAGGACCTCACGGGTAGCACACATTTCTGCCTACAAGGGCTCGCGTGATGCCCAGATCTCCTCACGAGTTGTATGGAGCTCAGTGTGCGTGTCAGCTGCTCCAGCTGCTGTTCTGACCTTGTACTCCGGGATACCTCAAGTTCACCCAGAGTATCTCTGAGCGACCTGTGTTCTAACCTCAGGGCATCCCTGTGGGCCTGTGACTCTGCAGATATGGCTGTGCGCAGAGTCTCCAGTCCAGACCATCGTTCCCTGTTGCACGCCAACATGTCCTCCCTGTGTGAGTGGCAAATGGACTCTGTTGCCTGCTGCTGGAGCTCCACCTGCCTTTCAGGGGGAGAATGGAAGTGGCCACTCTATCCACGTCCTGAGCCATCATCTCACACGATGCCCCCTGTTGTGCTGATATAGTGTACATGAAGTTCTCCCACACGGTATTGCCTGGTGGTACACTGCCACCGCGTTGGCAGGCACCAAACTTGTTTGGGGCAAGGTGATGTGCACCTTGCTGTGCTGGCACTGCCTGAGGCTACAGGACTGAATTCCTCCTTTGATCTGCTGGCCCAGGAACAGGAGCAAATACTGTCGAGTGTGACCCTGCATCTGTAACCGCCACAGGCGGACTTTCCAACACTGAATGCCCCATAGAGGGGTCTACCCCGAGTGCAGGTGGGTTGGACAGAACAGCATCCCTTCCAGAAACACTCACCTGCGATGGGACATATGTCTCAATATCTGATTCATCACCTGATTCATAGAGTTCTCCGGAGGTGTACCCAGAGACACCTGTGGACAGTATGGTCTCTAGGAGTAATGGGTGTTCACCCACCACCACCCCCTGTCCTCCACTGGTGCCTGGTTGTGGCTGTGAGTACTCCTGCCTCTGCGCCATCTCCTCCTCCTCAACAGCATCTAGTGCCTCATCACTTGCAAAAACATAAATGAAAAGTAATGAAAACAGGCATGAGCACCATAGCCCACACACATTGGCATGACAAGGCAGACATCCAGTGCATAAATGACATTTTTCACACATGACAATAACTCTGGCATGCATGCATGCACTGGCAATGAGTTGGAAGGGAAGGCAAAAAGCAGACACTGAGGACTCCAAGAAGGAATAGCAAGACATGTGCTGCATGCTGGATAGCACTGGCATCACACATTAGCCTTTGAGTGGCATGGACTATCCACATACATGACACATGCCAGCACACAGCTGGCCCGTAGCATAGCCATGGCAGATTTGACAAGGACACCCAGATGGTAACAAATCAGTACTGTCATCCATCCATGTGAGATGGACATCATGAAATAGAACATGCAAAATAGTGTGACAAAACACACTTGTGCCACACCTACAACAAAGTCAGTGCTCACTAATGCAGTGATGGCAGGCACATGGATACATCAATGGTTGGTCACATTTACATGGCAGAAGACAATTGTCTGGAACCGTTGTGAAGTAATCGCATGTGAACCGACGAGAAGTACAAGAATCTCCTGCTCGCTCTCCACAAAAAGCTCATACAAGAAAATGGCGTCCTACGTGTACCTTTTAACCCAGCCCACACGTGCGATGTCACTTACGCGTGTACGTGCTAAGGGCCTTTCCTCCAATTACACGCAGTGACACCCGGACGTGCAGTTTTTGCACGTGTACAATCAACATGCACCCGTGTGGAGGTAAACACCTGCGCGCATTATGTCACAGACGCGCTTCCACGCTAAGGGCCTTTCCTCGAATTACATGCTGACATGCAGTTTTTTCACATGCCAAATCACTCCGTATCAAGCTGGCCACGCAACAACACATGGAAGACCACACTCCTGCTCAGAAGGCCATTTTCCTGCCCCCCAAAGCCCCAAGCATGATCCCACTTGCCATCTGCTGCTGCCGGCCTGCCTGCTGGCCACGTGCCCTGCTGTTTGTTGCCTGCATGACAGCCATCTGCAGGGTTCCAGTTGGTGTGACCACCCCTGCTTGAACACAAGACTCCCGACTGGCATTCCATCACTCCACAGCCCAGCCCCAGGACCCAGTTGCCCACCCACACCTGCCTCGGGGGTTGCCATGTCCGACACAACACCATCTGGCACCATAGCAAGCCCCAGCAGAGAGGCAGAGGGCTGCCAGCTTCAGTGCCAGTGAAGTTGGCATCCTGGTGGAGCAAGTCCTGGGGCATTATGATGCACTCTTTGGAAGTTCACGCGTCGACAATGAAGGATGGAAGAGGATCTGGAAGGACATTGTGGCTGCCATCAACGTGGAGGGGGTGGCAGCCCGCGACATGCAACACGTCGGTAAGCGCTGGGAGGACTTCAGGTCCAGGACCCTCAGCAAGGCCCGGTGCCTCTTGAAGGAAATGCATGCAGAGGGGTGCTGGGTCCGCCTTACCAACATCCAGATGAGGGTCCTGGAACGCATACACCCAGCGCTCCACCTCCAGATCCTTAAGAGGCAGACCTGTCCGGAGTCGAGCGGTAAGTGCCCATGCCTACTGATAGGACGCTGTGCATGTTGAGGTGCGGCAGGATGTGCAGGTTGCACATATGTCTTGGAAGGTCCATGTATGGATGTGTATGTACAGGGATATGAGCCTGCCGCATGCGAGTCCAGTCATATGTGAGGCACATCAATGGTTTATGTGTTCAAATGCATGGTGCCCAAATGCATGTGTCGGTGCACACATGTGTATAATTATGTGTATGTACTGTGGCCTGGTTGTGTTGTGACACATGGATGCTGGTTCCACCTTCATGTATGTGCGCAATGTACATGTGCGTGTGTGTCTGACATGTGTGCAACTATGATGCACCATGGATGCATGTGATACCGACATGTAGGAGGCTGATTGGCAGATGTGACATGGATGCCGATGATATAACTGTGACAGGTGGTGGAGATGTACAGAGGCATGTATGTCTGGTGGCGTGTGTGCATGTGTTTGGCACTCCCTGTGTTGCATGTGATGTCAGGCTAACATTCGGATGCTCATGCTGTTGCATGGGTATGGATGTTGCTGCCTGCTGCAACATTCCTGTTAATTTGCGCATGTGTGTGGGTTCCAATGATAGGTGTGTTGGGGATTGTGATGACATGTGTGAAGTTTGACACTGCCACTCATGTGCAACTGTCATGTGTGTATCAGACCATTGTGCAGTGCCCTGATGGCTGTGTTCTGTCTCTCCCTGTCTGCAACGTCAACTGATGAAGAGGGTGGAGACGTTGCTGTGGAGCACAGCGGCAGGGATCCCACCTATAGTTATTTATTATGTAGGGTTTTTTGTAGGTTTCCTTTGGATTGTTGGGCTCATGGACCCTGGATGTTTACATTGTATATAGTTCAGGACTGGATTTGACTTCATTGATTTTTTTTTTCTCCATGGAGCAATGGTTTTGACTTTTTTTTACCTTTGGATTTGGTTTGATCGACAAACCCTTTGGAGCCATTTTAATTTGGATTTATTTGGATTCAGCATTCATATATTTTTCATTAATTTTGGACATCCAGCCTTTTGTTTATTCTTTTTTTTCGTGTGTGATTTTCTTTCATTCCGTTGATTTTGTATTTAATACATTTTGATTTCATACTTCATTTGTGTCGTATTCTCTCATTGGTTATGTGCATGTCACGCTGTGGGTTTTCTCATTCACTTGCCCCCATTGTGTGTGTCTGACGGACATGTATTCATGTGCATACTTGTCATTTGGGATATGTCATGACATCGGGATTTCAATGTGGAGTGGATGGAATACTTGTTTGGGTGTTTGGACTGGGGTGGCGTGGGGTGTGATTTGGGTGGCCATAAGGGCCATGAGTGTGGATCGGGATGACGTGTTGGGGGGGCATGAGTCGGGGCCTGCTGGCAGGTGCCCGTCACTGGGTGTGGGTGGATGGGTGGGGGTACATGAGTTGGGGCCTGCTGCCAGGTGAACGTCACTGCTGGTTGGGTGTGGGTGCAGGGGGACATGAGTCGGGGCCTGCTGGCAGGTGCCCGTCACTGCTGGGTGGGTGAGGGTGCAGGGGGACATGAGTGGGGGCCTGCTGGCAGGTGCCTGTCACTGCTGGGTGAGTGGGGGTGCAGGGGGACATGAGTCAGGGCCTTCTGGCAGGTGCTTGTCACTGGGGGTGGGTGGATGGGTGAGGGGACATGAGTTGGGGCCTGCTGTCAGGTGTCCATCACTTTGGGTGGGGTGGGGGGTCATGAGTCGGGGCTCACAAGAGTGCTCACAAGTGCATGGTGCCATGTGGGCTGCCTGCAGGGCATGGTGAGGGTTGTAGGGTAGTCCCCTTGGTGTGGGCTGCCTGCAGGGCATGGTGAGGGGGGAACTGCACACCCGGGAGGGCCCATGATGCCAAATAGCATGTGAAAGTCCCCACGTACCCCCCAAATACACGTACCCCACTCTCGCCTGGAATGTCATGTGTGAAACTTCCCGTGCACCCCCAAAATACATGTACCCCGCTGTCGTCTGGAGTATCGCATGTGAAACTTCCCGCGGACCACCAAAATACACGTACCCCACTCGCACAAGGCCTATCACGTGTGAAACTTCCCGCGCACCCCCCAAATACACGTACCCCACTCGCACAAGGCCTATCATGTGTGAAAGTTCCTGCGCACCCCCAAAATACACACACCCCACTCGCACAAGGCCTATCGCATGTGAAACTCCCTGTGTAGCCCCCAAATACATGTACCCCACTCTCGCCTGGAGTATCGCGTGTGAAACTTCCATTGTACCCCCAAAATAAAGTACCCCGCTCGCACAAGGCCTATCGCGTGTGAAACTCCCTGCGTACCCCCCAAATACACATACCCTGCTCTCGGCTGGAGTATCGTGTGTGAAACTTCCCGCGCACCCCCCAAATACACGTACCCCGCTCACAGATGGCCTATTGCATGTAAAACTTCCTGCGCACCCCCAAATAACACATACCCCGCTCACACAAGGCCTATCGCGTGTCAAACTCCCTATGTATCCCCCAAATACACGTTCCCCGCTCTCGCCTGGAAAATCGCGTGTGAAACTTCCCTTGCACCCCCAAAATACACGTACCCCGCTCGCACAAGGCCTATCGTGTGTAAAACTCCCTGCGTAACCCCCAAATACACATACCCTGCTCTCATCTGGAGTATCGCGTGTGAAACTTCCCACGCACCCCAAAATACATGTACCTCGCTCGCACAAGGCATATCACGTGTGAAACTTCCCGCGCACCCCACAAATACATGTACCTCGCTCGCACAAGGCCTTTTGCATGTGATACTCCCTGCGTACCCCCCAAATACACGTACCCCACTCCTGCCTGGAGTATCGTGTGTGAAACTTCCCGCGCACCCCCGAAATACACGTACCCCACTCTTGCCTGGAGTATCGCCAGTGAAACTTCCTGCGCACCCCCAAAATACAGGTACCCTGCTCGCACAAGGCCTATCGCGTGTGATATTCCTAACGCACCCCCGAAATACACGTACCCCGCTCTCGCCCAAGACCTATCGCATGTGAAACTCCCCGCGCACCCCCGAAATACACGCAGGCACCCCATCCACCCTGGCCATGCCCCACAGACAGCCCACTCACCCTCCCCATGCCCCGCAGGCAGCCCATCCACCCTGGCCAGGCCCGGCAGGCAGCCCACGCCACAGGGGGGTGCTTTTTCTATGCAATTTACCTGGCGCGAGCGGGGTACGCGTAGTTCGAGGGGTGCACCAGTACATTTTCACGCTTTTGGGTGCTGTGGGCAGGGTGCGCGTAGTATTTTCACGCGAATACAGTGTACCGGCCCTTTAAGCTGGTGCAGGGTTAGCGCGGGCCTTTGCGCTGCATTGGGAATTTCAATGCCTTTTTCTTGCGCAAGGGGCGTTCTTGGGGGCGTAACTGGCGCTGCGGGATGTTCTCTGCGCCAGCGCTCAAAATGGCTTGGGAATTCCATGAATACGCGGTGCACCAGAATGCTGTTTAGCACACACGGCTGGCGCACGCTGGCACACGCTCCCTCTCTGCGCTGCTCGAGTGCACTGCCTCTGTGCTGAAATCTATGATTTTTCCCCCTTTATTTTTTCTTTTATGTGGTACTCCACAAAATTTTCCATTTTCCATTAGCATATCCATTTTTTGTTCCATGCACTGCAGAGCATGTTCTAATGTCTCTTTTGCTATACTACTGTTTGTATGGTATGTTAAAAAAAATGTGTTAAGTACACATAAATGAATGGCTATTAATTGGCTTATATAGAGAAGTGTCTACCATTAGTGTCACTGTCTTCACTCATTTCATCATGTGGGATATGTTCTTCAAGCCATTCCAAAGTACTGGAAAATGTCTGTGTAAAAAAAAATATATATATAACTTTTAGTGCACCTAATACAGATAGTTTAAAAATATATTAAAAATATATAAGAAAAATGAAGTTTACTACTAGTTTCTGGTAAATTTTGTTGTTACTGGTGTGTAGGTCTGCTGTTGCTTCTTGCGGTGCAGTTTCTGTAAGGAGGCATATCTTTTTTGTTTTCGTATATTCCGTTTTAGTACATATGCTATTTAAATGGACAATTGGCGTGTTACATGTTTAGGTTCCATTTCTTATTTATTATTACATATAGTGTGTTCATGTGGTGCTTTTTGAACTTGTTCAGTGTTTATATGGCATGATAGAACAATCTAAGATACCCCCTGAGTTTTTGGGTAGTGCTGATGTTGTCCGCATCTGTCCGCGGACATCAAATCTCTAGCAGGGGGTTCAGCACATTCTATGTTACATGTATATAAAGTAAGGGAATCCTAGTAAACATCTATCAAATTCACAAATTTGTGCGGGTCGTGCATACTGGCGTCCTGCCTCTGTTTTGGCCGCTGCTCCTCAGCCGTAATTAGTATTTTTGTAATTTTGCTTTTTTTTTGGTTACATTAACTATTTCAAGACCTTTACCTCTGTTGTGAGCTGCATTATATTTTTTTATGGATTCTGGTCTTCTAACTGACCGCGGAGAGTGCGGTTCATTCCTTCCTCTCTTTGATCTCAAATTCACACTATGTATATGTATATTCAGTAAAAAAAAACATTGATAGAGAGAGGTTATGGTTAAGTTGCTCTATTCAAAACCTATGCAATTCAGTAAAAAAAACGTTGTTAAAGGGACATTATGGTTAAGTTGCGCTACTAAAAACCTATGAATGTCAGTGAAAAAAAAGTTGTTAAAGGGATGTTATGGTTCCAAATAAAACCGAAAAAACCCCTGAAATTCACCAGTTATGGTAAGCTAAGCAACCATAACTCGCGCAACTATCGTGTACTGCTAAAATTAACACCCAGGACATCAAAGATGACATCAGTAATGTCATTGTTGACATCACTGTTGACATCACATGTCTAGCTCCCTCTTTTTTCCTTTACTGACATATCAAGGCCAGTAACAGTCAGGCACTAAAAATTCAAATAATTCTATATTTGTAGACTTATACTTCAAATATGTTCTTACAATAATTCACTTGGGGTTCACTCACAGCATATGAAACATATACATATGGGAAAATACAGAATTGGAAGACAGCAATGTTTTCTGTATATGAAGATGATCAGTAAGGTTATCAAAACTTTCTTATAGTTCTGCTTTTTTTAAAATTAATTTATTTTCTCTGGATATGCTCATATTTGTATGCATTGTATAAAAACGACTTTTCTTATAGTCCAGTCACATTATATGATAGTTATGCATAGCGAAGTAGTAGCTTTGAAGCAGAGCAATCATTTCTATGCATAATGTTAATCAGTTAGGGTATGAAAATTGGTCGGTAATACTGTTGTTTTGTTTACTTCATTTTCCCTGTATATGCTCATATTTGTATGTGTTGTGGTTTATTTGTGTTTTGTTTACAATAATGCAATTATGTAGTAAGTCGGTTTTATTACCTAGTTATTAAATGTTTCACAGTAGGCAAAATTGTAATAAGAAAACATTTTATCATTTTACTATTCAACATGGTAAGATTATTAATATTGCACCTCCATCATGTATGTTGCACACAATGCCTATGTGTGTACATGAGTAGCTTAGTATACTTCAAACAACCTAATAATAGAATAGTATTCGTATCAATGCATTACTTAGGGCCTCATTACATGGATGGCGGTGGACCAAGGTGCTATTAGCACCTTGGTCCATGCCGGTAAAATACCGGCACCGCCGTGGTGGAAAGGGGAATTACTGCCCTATTCCAAGGTGGGTGGGGTAGTAATTCCCCCTTCCCCCATTGCCCTTCCCCATTCCCATTTTTGCCCCATAGGGCATAATGGGAATGGGGAAGATGCTAATTACGGCACCGCAAATTGCGGTACCGTAATTAGCTCCCTGGTCCCTTTGCGGGTTGGTTTTTAACGCCTGCAAAAAGCAGCCGTTAAATTCCCCAACCCGCAAAGGGACCTCGTTTTAAGGTGGTAAGGGTTTACCGGTACCGGTAAAATACTGGTACCGGTAAACCCTTACCGCCTACCGTGTAATGAGGCCCTTAATGCACTACGTACTTCATGACATTTATTTCAATAATACTTCACACTTTTTTATCAACATTTCTATAAGCATCCCTTGTTCAGACTTTTCATGAAAAGTAAATGCACATGTGATGTCACAGAACGCACACACTTTGATAAACACGATATAATCGTCACGTTTCTATCGACTATCTGGTATGTAGTGCATCACATGCAATATATAAGATACACCATTTGTGCATAAAACACTGTTGTTCTCATTACGTATAGTAATCATTGGGTCATTGGAGAAAATAAATTGAAGGTGGATAAAAAAAAAACATAGTGGCAGTGCACCACTAAATTCCACTTCTGCCACAACTGTCACTTCCTCCCAACCTCATCCCATCTTGTCTGCACCCGATCTGCAATCTACAAGACGGACAAGAAATATGCAAACATGAGATAAGAACTATTTGGTTATTTAAGTTTGAGAACCTCAACATTTATTCAACATCCTGTTTGCATACATTGAAATGAAATGGACGAATCATATAGGAAGACTCATGTAAAACAAAGTCAAAGCGCACAGAGCAAAATCAGCACACCAGTATGTATTATCTGCTACGCAGTGTTCCAATATTATCACTACTGAGTTTCCACCAACTAGCACCCAACCTCAGTCCATCCTGTCTGCACCCATTCTTTCAATCTGTTTGGTAATATTCAGGTCAATTGGGATGATGTGGAGGAACCCTATAGGAAGACTGAGGTTCAATACACAGTGAGAGTGCATGGTCCACAATGAACAGACCAGGGAACAAGTACAAGACAGTAAACATTTACCTTCAAAAACCAGCATGTAAAAAAAGAAATCGATGAACAAAATACTATGAATTTCAACAGCATATTAGTCAAACATTAACTGTTATTAAATCTGAGTATATGAAACAGTACCAAAGTATACCATATGACAATAGTAATACATATAACTGCAACACATTTTATGAAGCACCATTAAAGTAAAAGGTAAAAAAGATACATTAAAAAAGTCCCCTTAATCTAACTAGGCCCAACATAGTGCCAATGTATACCTTGTGATTGTGTGATATTGTATCTGACACATAAAAACACAAACACATTTTTGAATATTTAAATCTATACTGGTACTTAGTTCCATAACAGCCACACACTCAGAATACTTTACTGTGGGATTCTGCAATCAAAATGAGAATACTACACAGAGTCGTGGACTGTATACTGCCCAAAAATAATAACATAAAAAGAAGACTATATATTAAGCAAACTACTAAAATGGCCAACACATTTTCACCACAACCTATCACAGACAGCAAAACAAATAGAACAGTAACAACAACCAATAGCAAACAATAAGGGGGTAATTCATAGAATCCAGCGCACAAGTGCCGCACGCGGCTGGTGCACAGTGTGCGCGTGCAGCAGCCTGCGCCAGCCGCGTGCGCCAAAATCCATTTCCACGCACAGCGTATTCATGGATTTTAACATCCATAACCAGCCGTGGCGCAGAGTGGCGTAGCGACCCTGCAGCAGTGCCAGTTACGCCCCCAACCCCTCCCCATGCGCCATGAACAGCGCACAAATCCCGTACATGATGCACAGGCCAGCGGACCAGCATACAGCCCCCCAACCACGAAAACGTCTGTAAAACTCCCCGCGCACCCCTCCGAATACACGTACCCCAATGCGCGGGGAGAATCACACACGATAGGCATTGTGCGAGCGGGGTACGTGTATTTTGGGGGTGCATGGGGAGAATCACACGCGATAGGCCCTGTGCGAGCAGGGTACGTGTATTTTGGGGGTGCCTTAACACGCAATATGCCCGGTGCGAGCGGGGTATGTGTATTTCGGGGGTGCGCAGGAAGTTTTACATGCGATTGGCCTTGTGCGAGCGGGGTACGTGTATTTCGCGGGTGCCCGTGAAGTCTTACACGTGATTGGCCTTGTGCTAGCGGGGTATGTGTATTTCGGGGGTGCGCGGGAAGTTTTACACATGATTGGCCTTCTGCGAGCGGGGTACGTGTATTTCGGGAGTGCGTGGGAAGTTTTACACGCGATTGGTCTTGTGCGAGAGGGGTACGTGTATTTCAGGGGTGCGCAGGAAGTCTTACATGTGATTGGCTTTGTGCGAGCCGGGTATGTGTATTTCGGGGGTGCGTGGGAAGTTTTACACGCAATTGGCCTTTTGCGAGCGGGGTACGCGTATTTCAGGGGTGCGCGGGAAGTATTACACGGGATTGGCGTTGTGCGAGTGGGGTATGTGTATTTCGGGGGTGCGTGGGAAGTTTTACACGCGATTCACCATGTGCTAGCGGGGTACATGTATTTCGGGGGTGCGCTTGAAGTTTTACACGCGATTGGCCCTGTTCGAGTGGGGTACGTGTATTTCGGGGGTGCGCGGGTAATTTCACACGTGATTTGGTAGTGTGGGTCCTCCCAGGTGTGCCCTGTACCCCCGCCCCTGCCCCTGCAGCCAGCCTACACCACAGGGGACTACCCTGCACACCTGGTCATGTCCTGTAGGCAGCCCATCCACCCTGGCCATGCCCCCAGCAAGCCCACATGTCACCATGCACCAGTGAGCACCGACTCATGTCCCCCTGAACCCCCACCCCCCAGCATTGACGGGAACGTGCCAGCAGGCCCCGACTCATGTCCCCCTGCACCCCCACCCCCCCAGCATTGACGGGCACCTGCCAGCAGGCCCCGACTCATGTCCCCCAGCACCCCCACCCCCACAGCATTGACCGTCAGACCCCGACTCATGTCCCCCTGCACCCCCACCCCCTCAGCATTGACGGGCACCTGTCAGCAGGCCCCGACTCATGGCCCCCAGCACCCCCACCCCCCAGTGTTGACTATCAGGCCCCGACTCATGTCTCCCTGCACCCCCACCCCCCCAGCATTGACGGTCACCTGCCAGCAGGCCCCGACTCATGTCCTCCAGTACCCCCACTCCCCCAGCATTGATGGTCAGGCCCCAACTCATGTCCCCCTGCACCCCCCCAGCATTGACGGGCACCTGCCAGCATGCCCTGACTCATGTCCCCCAGCACCCCCACCCAACCAGCAGTGACGTTCACCTGGCAGCAGGCCCCAACTCATGTACCCCCACCCATCCACCCACACCCAGTGACGGGCACCTGCCAGCAGGCCCCGACTCATGCCCCCCCAACACGTCATCCCGATCCACACTCATGGCCCTTATGGCCACCCAAATCACACCCCACGCCACCCCAGTCCAAACACCCAAACAAGTATTCCATCCACTCCACATTGAAATCCCGATGTCATGACATATCCCAAATGACAAGTATGCACATGAATACATGTCCGTCAGACACACACAATGGGGGCAAGTGAATGAGAAAACCCACAGCGTGACATGCACATAACCAATGAGAGAATACGACACAAATGAAGTATGAAATCAAAATGTATTAAATACAAAATCAACGGAATGAAAGAAAATCACACACGAAAAAAAAGAATAAACAAAAGGCTGGATGTCCAAAATTAATGAAAAATATATGAATGCTGAATCCAAATAAATCCAAATTAAAATGGCTCCAAAAGGTTTGTCCATCAAACCAAATCCAAAGGTAAAAAAAAGTCAAAACCATTGCTCCATGGAGAAAAAAAAAATCAATGAAGTCAAATCCAGTCCTGAACTATATACAATGTAAACATCCAGGGTCCATGAGCCCAACAATCCAAAGGAAACCTACAAAAAACCCTACATAATAAATAACTATAGGTGGGATCCCTGCCGCTGTGCTCCACAGCAACGTCTCCACCCTCTTCATCAGTTGACGTTGCAGACAGGGAGAGACAGAACACAGCCATCAGGGCACTGCACAATGGTCTGATACACACATGACAGTTGCACATGAGTGGCAGTGTCAAACTTCACACATGTCATCACAATCCCCAACACACCTATCATTGGAACCCACACACATGCGCAAATTAACAGGAATGTTGCAGCAGGCAGCAACATCCATACCCATGCAACAGCATGAGCATCCGAATGTTAGCCTGACATCACATGCAACACAGGGAGTGCCAAACACATGCACACACGCCACCAGACATACATGCCTCTGTACATCTCCACCACCTGTCACAGTTATATCATCGGCATCCATGTCACATCTGCCAATCAGCCTCCTACATGTCGGTATCACATGCATCCATGGTGCATCATAGTTGCACACATGTCAGACACACACGCACATGTACATTGCGCACATACATGAAGGTGGAACCAGCATCCATGTGTCACAACACAACCAGGCCACAGTACATACACATAATTATACACATGTGTGCACCGACACATGCATTTGGGCACCATGCATTTGAACACATAAACCATTGATGTGCCTCACATATGACTGGACTCGCATGCGGCAGGCTCATATCCCTGTACATACACATCCATACATGGACCTTCCAAGACATATGTGCAACCTGCACATCCTGCCGCACCTCAACATGCACAGCGTCCTATCAGTAGGCATGGGCACTTACCGCTCGACTCCGGACAGGTCTGCCTCTTAAGGATCTGGAGGTGGAGCGCTGGGTGTATGCGTTCCAGGACCCTCATCTGGATGTTGGTAAGGCGGACCCAGCACCCCTCTGCATGCATTTCCTTCAAGAGGCACCGGGCCTTGCTGAGGGTCCTGGACCTGAAGTCCTCCCAGCGCTTACCGACGTGTTGGCCCTGTTCGAGTGGGGTACGTGTATTTCGGGGGTGCGCGGGTAATTTCACACGTGATTTGGTAGTGTGGGTCCTCCCAGGTGTGCCCTGTACCCCCGCCCCTGCCCCTGCAGCCAGCCTACACCACAGGGGACTACCCTGCACACCTGGTCATGTCCTGTAGGCAGCCCATCCACCCTGGCCATGCCCCCAGCAAGCCCACATGTCACCATGCACCAGTGAGCACCGACTCATGTCCCCCTGAACCCCCACCCCCCAGCATTGACGGGAACGTGCCAGCAGGCCCCGACTCATGTCCCCCTGCACCCCCACCCCCCCAGCATTGACGGGCACCTGCCAGCAGGCCCCGACTCATGTCCCCCAGCACCCCCACCCCCACAGCATTGACGGTCAGACCCCGACTCATGTCCCCCTGCACCCCCACCCCCTCAGCATTGACGGGCACCTGTCAGCAGGCCCCGACTCATGGCCCCCAGCACCCCCACCCCCCAGTGTTGACTATCAGGCCCCGACTCATGTCTCCCTGCACCCCCACCCCCCCAGCATTGACGGTCACCTGCCAGCAGGCCCCGACTCATGTCCTCCAGTACCCCCACTCCCCCAGCATTGATGGTCAGGCCCCAACTCATGTCCCCCTGCACCCCCCCAGCATTGACGGGCACCTGCCAGCATGCCCTGACTCATGTCCCCCAGCACCCCCACCACCCCAGCATTGACGGTCAGGCCCCGACTCATGTCCCCGTGCATCCCCACTCCCCCAGCATTGACGGACACCTGCCAGGAGGCCCCGACTCATGTCCCCACCCAACATGTCATCAAGATGCACATTCATGGGGTAGAAAGTGAAATGCAACAAATTCAAGTTGCAGATGCAATTATGCTGAACTAGTTAGTAAACATAATATACAGCAAAAAGAAGTCTATGGTAAAATACATGGTTTACAGCATGACAAACATGAATGTTTCTGTGTCCAATACAGAAATGTATTGTTGTATGTTAGTGGACAAGTAGAGGGTACATCTTTTTTAATTCATTCAATATGAGCTATGGTCCAAAATGTAACTGATTGCTCTTTGCCATTTATTGTAACTGCTCCAACAGGTTTAGCAGCATTCAGTGTAGGAGGTGTTACTTTATATCGACTGCTGATGCTACCAGTGGAGTATGATAACAAACTAGAGTATCGAAACTTTGTAACAAATGCAGCACAAGAAGTAGGAAAAGTTCTTAGAACATTAAATACCTTGATTGTAGATGACATATGTATGGTGTCTAACTTGACGCTAGCTTTCATTCACATGCGAATGAAAGAGATTTTGAAGACTGACTACAACATTTTGTTTGGAGGTAGACCTGCACTTTTGTTTTGGAGACTTGTTACAATCAACTCCTGTGAAAGGTTGACCAGTTTTCAAAATGCTGCAATCTAAGGATAGTCACAAAAAATATAGAAAGTATTGGTCATTTTAACCTTTGGAATTGTTTTGAATTCCAGAAACTTACCATTAATAAGAGGCAATCTTCAGACGAGTATGGAGAATGTTTAACAAGATTCTTAAGGTGTTCTTGAGAAGAATGTGAACGCAGTCTTAAAGGGAAGACTAATTTTTAACATATTTCATGCAGATTGCAATCTGTCTTATGTCATGTTGACTCTTCAGGAAATAAATATTTTGGGTGTTGCTTTGATGTGCACACTTGCAGAGTGTAACAAGTTTGACTCTCCAAAGCTATTGCCAGATAAGCAAAATATTGCGGAGATAAAATTGTGTGATGTTCTAGATGGTTATATTATGCCATTGGAGATTGCATAAAAGAGGAAAAGATTGATTGGTTGAACAGGATAATTCCAATTCTAAAACAGCAGGTCTAGAAGCAGTTTTGAAACTGTCCATGAGTGCTTGAGTAACCCTAAAGTGGAACATGAATGTAGGCATTGGTCTAGTCAATGGAGCGATGGGAAGAGTGATTGCATTTCACACATTTCCTCAGAGTACAAATATTGACCATGTTGAAGAAAAGTTTAGAAGAAACACATTTGATTTCTCGGAACTCAGCATGTTTCATGCATTTTCAGAATACCTTTGTGAAAAGAGCACAATTTCCATTGTGCTCTGCACATGCAGTTACTATTCATAAATCACAAGGGTTGACTTTAGAAGTAGCACTTATTGACAATGGTCATAAAGTGTTTAAAGAAGGAAGTCATATGTAGCTCTGTCACGTGTGAAAAATATTCAAGACTTATTTTTACTAAACTTTGATGAAGAAAAGTGACAGCTGACATTTCTTGTATTGAAGAATATAATAGGTTATGTGTACTGTATGCTCCTCACCTAAACCTTATACATGTGCCCTCTAAGCACCTAGCCAGGAAACAAGGAGTCAGTGAAACTGCATTCAAATAAAATCATTCTTCTTAAGACTAAAAAAACAACAGAATCTACTGAAGTTTTAGAGTTGTTGAACTATGACATACTCTCATTGCAGATTTAGTAATGACACAGGAGTTGGATGCTATGCTAAAGCAGCTTTGTGTATGTTGTTTGAAATGGCCCCATTGATGCAAGAAATAGCTTCCAAAGCAGACAAGTAGAGATGTGTGAATCTTTCATTTCTTAAAATATCTGTAGAAGAAACACCACACAGTACACATTCAGCAATGTCAATCCAAAATGTAGCAGCTGTTGTAAGTGGAACTCAACAATGTTCTCAAAATACACAAGAAGATAGTCAAGCATTTTATTACTGCAGGAAACTGTTAGAGTAGACAGCTGTGTAGGAATTAGTTATGAGTGGAATCATATATTTCCAAAATGTAAGAAATATTACACTACTCAGGATGTTTTTGAAACATGTATATATGTTCCTATCTCTGATCAGAAAAGTGTACATTTTTCTGATCTTTTAACTAAAGCATTCCATGACATGCAATGCAGTGACTGTGGTTGTAATTTACAATGACCACTGCAAAATACGGTTTTGAATATGTTTGTATTTATTATGCTTCATAGGTAAGGTGTAGATGGTAGTAAAATGTACACATCACTAATTCATTTTATAAAAATTCAAGTTTCTATTAGTAAAAAAACTTTGAATACGTGTGCAATTTCATGAGTGAGCCTCCATTCACTGTGGACCTTCCACAACATGGGTGCGTACAAAAGTAGATTGGCTTGTTTGTAATTACTCTATAGTCACGCATCAAGCTAGATTGCCTAAGGGTTTAAATAATGCTTACTTAATGTTGTTAGAACCAAAGTTTTAAAATATATGTTTTATATTCTTTGTGTATATAAACATGCAAAATATAAGTTTGAAATGGAAGAATAGGGTAATAAGTGTTTTATGTAAAGTAGAAGATGGATTGTTACTAGGATGTATATTAAAATCACTATGAAATAAATGTAGTGATAATATTCTGAAGATTACTTACATTAGTAGGGAAAACAGCATTTTGCAATCTTCTTCTGTTTTATTGTGTAAAACAGTGTATATTTTAATATTTTTATAAGTGTTCCCTATAAATGCTAGGTTACATAAATGGTTCCATGTACATTATTTTGAGTGTTAGGGAGCGCAGAAGGCCATGACTGTTTACATATGAAACAAGTAATAAGTAGGATGTAGAAATAAAAACAATAAAGTACAACGTTTGTAGAATAAATGACAATCTAACTACTAATAAGAGATTTAGGGAAGGATTTAGATATGCAGGGCCTGATTCATGGAATAATCTATACAGGGAAAAAAACAGCACTTGCGCGCGAAATAACGTGCACTTCCCTGTGGGCCAATTCATGGACCACAATGCGCGGGGCATACCAGGGATTTGCAGGGAATCTGTGCTAGTGCACCCCGTCACTGCGACCCGAATGAACGCCTTGCGGGAGACTCTAAGAGAAGGGCCAGACGGGTCTGCACATCCACCTAAAAAGGGGGCGGAACACATGGAATGAGGAATAACAAGTAAAAATGTGGCCGTTACGAGGGACATTCCACCATCAAACAATCACACCACCCAAAGGCACACAAAACAAATGTTTTTATGTAATTGAACAGGGAACGCCGGTGTGCGAAAAAGCATGTGCAAATCCAGAAACACCTATGCCACGTGATAACAGGCATAAGTGTCAATGCGCACACTAACAAATGCATAAACAAATGCGCAATCAACAAACGGATGGATACAGCCATGATGAATGCACCATTTGTTGCAGCAGTTATCCCGGGACACAGCAGGTGGTGGAGGATGGCCAGGGCCTGGATCTTCCACCCAAGGACAAGCCTTTTTGTCATGCCTGACAACCAGGTCTATGGCAGCTATAGGTTCACCCCCCATATCATCCTCGACCTGGTCACAGAGTGGGAAGATGACCTCACATCACCCACCATGTGCTCCCAAGCACTGAGCCGCTTTTAAAAGGTGCTCACAGTTCTGCATTTTTCGGCCAATGGTTCATTCCAGCAGGTCACCGCCATAGTAGGTGGCATCTACCAGGCCACACAGTCGTGCTGCTTAAACCAGGTGTTGGCAATCATAACCGCACGTCCTTCTGTCCGGTGGCATATCTTCTGGTTGTGCGTGATGCCAAGGGCATAATTACTGAAATATATGCAAACGATCCTGGCAGCACACATGATAGTTACATATTCAGGATGTCCCCGGTTCACCGGGACCAGGAAGCTGGGAAGCACGGCAACACATGGCTCATTGGTGAGTATGAATGGCCATGCACATGTATGCATGTTGCACACAGACCAATAGACACTGTCAACAAATGACAATGACAACCATTCTCACCTGTACAGGGACAGTGTCTACCCTCTGAGCACATATATGATGACGCCCATATGCAACCCCACCACACATACCGATGTAAGCTACACCACTGCCCATATTGCGACTCAGGGCATAGTGGAGTGCACATTCAGAGTGCTCAAGTCACATTTCCCCTCCCTTGACCACTCTGGTGGTGTGTTGCTATATGCACCACCAGTAGTCTGAAGGATCATTGTGGCAGCATTTCTCCTGCACAATGTTGCAACACGGCGTGGCATGTCAGTGGACATGGTGGTAGAACCCCATCCACAACCATAGGCACACCACTTGCATATGGCTGGGCAAAGGACACAAGCCGAGGCTGCACGTACCCAGATTGTGCAATCCTATTTCACCTACAATCCTTCCCCTGTGGAGTGCACACAATCCCGCCAAATCCCAGGTGCCATGAGAATGGGCCAATACACTGTGCCATGAGAATGGGCCAATACACTGTGCCCTCAAAAACCACCCTGAGAAAGTTCCCTTGGAAGTGAACATTTGTGTGCATCCCTTAGAACTAAAACCGCATTTCTTTTTGTGTTTCCAAAAGAAACAAATTGAAGAGGGAAGACACAAATACCACCATGCCAACCATTTAATGAAATCACCCTTTTGACACCAAAAACATTCCATATCACTATCTAACATACCTGTGAAATATGTAAGCAGCGATAAATCCAGAAACAGCATGTCTGAGCTGCAAGCTATACATGGCCCAAAAATGTACATGGACACAAAATTCAACAAGATAAATGGCATATAGCTGCACACATGTCCTAAATTGTGCATGATGTGCACAGAAATATCCCTATTGTGGGGCGTAGAAAAGCAGTTCAGTATCGATCAACAGGTCCCTCAATTATGCTACATGACCCCAATAAACCCCATACAAAAAAAAAAAATCTACAAGAGGTAATTTACAATTGAGACAAGGGCGAGATACCAGAAATGCCACATCCAGACATGAGGCAACTAAAGTACCCTTTCCATAACAATCAAGATAAAAGCACATCTTACCCTTCCCCTTGGCATGCAGTCGACAGTCACATTTCATCCCATGAAATAGCCATCATTCCCTGATGGAAGGATCTGCAGACAATGAAAAAATGAAAAAGAGTGCAGCTAATACATCCATTCCCCCAAAAATTCAAGAACCACAGACCCCCCTCTGTGACATACAACACATGCAAAAAACTGCTCACAAGAAAACCATCAACATGTGTCCCACCACACATGCAGCAACTCCTGCACACTGCATGCAAATCAAACACACAAAACACACACATTGAAAAACAACAAGCCCCACACTGCCTGTCCCTCTCAATGACATGTAGCAAAAGTGCATGTCACATATCCCCATTGACAAGATGATGGCACATACACAACACACTCATCAGTGAACATTCTGCATGAAAATGAGAGGACATCCCACATGCAGATAACTGAGCCCACAAAATAGCAGGGACACCCCTGAAAATCTACAAATGACATGACAAGGCATGCCATCACCTCTGTAGTATTGGGACAGTGCACTGAGCACAGTCATTGGAGCACATTTAATAAATTCTCGGCTACTTGTTTGGTGCTTATACAATTAGCTAAACTGTTTCAAAGCGCCCACAGGGCAACAGAGTGGGGACAGGGGAAGATACACAATTAATTACAACAGAGAAAAATAATTGAATTAATAGTGCTAACAAATCATGAGAATAACAGTGAGGGGAGACAAACCTACTATGCCTTGTGAGTGGTCAGAACGCGCAGGTGCAGAGAGGAGGGGTGTAAGGGACAAGGTTCTGAGGTGCTCATGGAGAAGTGCTCGGGTTGAAGTGCTAAGAAAAGAAAAGAAAAAAGTAAGTGCATCCCACCATGGGACGGCTGAGCCTGAGCAAGTGCAGTATGTAGATGTGGCTTTGATGAGAGATGTGGAGGGGTCAGGGCCCTGAGGATACATAAGGGCTCTGCACATCAGTCACACTACTGTATGATTAGCAGGGAAGAGAGGATTAGAAGGAAGGGGAGAATAGAAAGGTCTTCAGGCTTTTTCGGAACTTAACTAGGTCCTGCTCAAGACGCAGAGGGATATGGAGGCAATTGCACAGAAGGGTGCCCAGAGAGAAAAGTGATTGTCTACCAGCTCTCTCTTTAACAAAACACGTCACATGCAGGGGGTTGATGCCAGGGGACGAGAAGAGTGTAGGAGGGGAATTTGGAATCTTGGAGCCATCTTCGACTCCTATGTTTCCTTCATCCCTCTTATTCAGGACATTGTCAAGAAGTCCCACTTTCAGCTCTTCCTTCTCAAAGGAACTCTACCCTTCCTCACTTTCCGCCAGAGACTCAATGTTAACCATGCTCTGGTTCTCTCCAGGCTAGACTAGTGCTACAACCTCCGTCTTAATCTTCATTTGTCCTCCCTGCAACCCCTCCAGTTTACCTAGAATAGGGCAGTGAGATTTATCCTTGGCCTCAAGGTATGGATTGCATCTCTCCTGCCCTATAAAGCCTCCACTGTCTCCCGGTCTCAGCACTGATTAAATTCAAATCCCTGATAATCATCCACAAGGCTATCTGTGGCTGGGGACAACACTATCTTCATGAATTTACTTACCTTTTCTCTTTGTAGGTCCAGCACACAACATCTTATGTGGAGTGCTGAATGGTTACCTAGTAGCCCCATTATCCTACTCTCTCATGTAACATTTTTATTTTACCCTCACTACTTTAGGCTGGTGGCAGTGCTGTAATTTTTCCTACCATTGTGCTTTTCTACCACAAGCTGAACCCTCAGCTGCAGTACAGCACCCATGGGTGACCAATTTGTCAAAATGGCCCTTGACTTCTTTTTTTACCATTTTCTGTTTGTGAGGTCTTTCTTGGTTTCAGCCCTTTGTTTGTCTTGCCTTTGGCGGGCGTCAACCCTGAAGCCTGCCTCTGCCTTCAGTGTGTCTGCAAGGACAGGATGAGAGGGAGGGTCAGAAACCCCCCTGTCCTTTGGCTCTATGAATAACTCAATGCAACTAGTCCTGTTTGGTTGGCTGGCTGTCTGTTCAGGACAGTCACCCTGCTATGTTATTGACTGCCTTGGCTGTGCAAAAATGCAAGAAACTTGCCTAAAAGGCGAGTGTTTTGGGACTACAGGCAGAGTCAACCACTGGGAGAACCACCCGACAAAGAAACTGTGAATGAAGCTTGGTGCAACCTCCTGGACCTTTGAATTGCCCGGTGAAGCCCTGATGCTGTGCTGAACTCCCTTTTCACCTCGGCAGAGAAGCTCCGAAAGGAACGACATCTCCCTTTGGGTTAGTGGGACCAACTAACCCCGAAGCGAACTCCATCAGCATTCCCGGCTGGCTGTTCTTCATCATTGCTGTAAAAACCCAATGCCAGGGGTCAAGTGTCCATAGTTGAGTGTAACACCTGCCATGGAATGAATACAGCTACAAGCTCCAGGAGACTCATAAGGACCATTCTGATGCAGGACCTCCAGATACAGAGTCCCCTCACCAGAGTGCAGGACCGAGGGAACAAAGAGAGTACAACTGGCATCCAACATCGCACGCAGTGCTGTTTGCTAAACGCTGAAACTGCAAAGTGCCACTGAACCAAAAAGAGCCCACAGCTGCTGACGACCACCCAAGTACTGCTGCAGGAGCCCTCCAGACATCCTCCTTCTTGTCCCCATGACTGAGGCTCAGGAACAAGGGTCTGCTCCGCTGTAGCAGGGCAGAATCCAGCTAGACCACTCTTCTTCAAACCAGAGGTACTATTTCGGCTCAGGGTGCATACCTTATTGCCTTGTCTTGCTGTGCTCTTCTCAGTTGGGAATTGCATTGGCTTACATTGTAGAGTTAATCTCAACTCTCTTCTCACAGGCTTAACAGCTTGTGGCCCTGCAAGTGATTGTCTACAAACTCTCTAACATTGTGCAAGACTTTGATCCCTGAAGTGCAATAGATCCATATACTGTGTCCCAATTGACTTTGTCTGGCCTGGCTCCCTGCAGACTCTTCTACACCACTGACTTTGATACTGTTTGACCCTCATAGGTGGTAGCTTAGTGTATACTGTTACTGAGGGCAACGTGTTACGGTCACCTGGTCTCTGTGGAGGTGTTGGGGCACGGTTGCAGCCCTCCCTGAACTTGAATCACCCCCTTCAGGCCTCTCCCTCAGTAGAAAAGCTGTGAGCGGTGGTACTTGGTGATACTGCCCCTGCATGGAGATAAGAGTATGTGAGTGCGCCAATCTGTGATTGTTGTAACTCTCGAACCCTTCACCCCAAAGTACAGTTTCTGTGAGCATACGCCGGCCCATAAAACTCACCTGTGAATTATGGAAGATAATCTCTCTGTCCTGATACTTCTGGCAGGTGCGCGGTGAATGGGATCTAGTTCCATCACTGATCCCGGATAGGATTAGTCCAGTCCAGCTGTGACTATGCTTCTCCTTATGATTGGTAAGTCTTTCTTGAGCTCTTGTGATGATGTTCGTTCTGTTTAATGTTTTTATATGTTGCTCCTATTTATGCCTGCAATAATGTCTCTCTTCTGTTTTTTCCCTTGGATGGAAATGCGGCTTCAATGAAGCTGTGAGACACGAGACGCGGCCGGATGGAAGATGGATGCTACCGCAATATTCGACAGCAGGTAAGTGATGGTTTAAGGAAAGCCGAAGTATGGCAAAGCGCAACCTTAAACTGACTGTTTTTTCGATGTCTAACCATGTCTTCTATTTTTCCTTGCAGGCACTGCTGTTGACGATGGAGCATGTTGTGCTGCGGTGCCAAGATGAAGCTTCGGCTTTATGGAAAGTGTAAAGATGAATACTTGGTTCCCCGAAGAGATGTACAGGAAAGAACAGCTTCCCTCGGTTGGTAAGTATGCTGGCAGGAAGCAGGATGTCCAGGAAGCAGGATCTTCAAAGGTAAGTCTGACCTCAGGCGACAGTGAGCGTTACGCTGCTTGCAAGTGCAGAATAACGCGAAGCGTCTGTTTTAAGGATCGGGCAGCTTATATAGCTGAGATCGTGGGCACGCCCATTAGGGCTGGCTTACCAGCAACACCCTGCCACTCCTAGAGAGTCAGCTTGTACAAAGGTAATCCATTAGCAGTCACACCCAAGAATACACTTGGGGCTGCTTAATGGATGTAATGTTCAAGCTTAATGCATCCTGTTTAATGGATGGGATGTTCAAGGTTAATGCATCTGAAGTGCTATGTTCATAATAAAAGCTTTTTGGTGTTAAATGGATGTTCTTGTTTACTTTTGTTCATGAGCCTGGTGCCAAAGTCGCCATGACAGTGTCCACCCAGGTCTCCTGTGCATGTGACCCCTGCATGCCTGTGCCCCTGACTTCATGACCATGACAGAAAGGATTATCTAGATTTCATTGGAAGATTTAGTTGTCCTCACGTATACTGAGAAACTGTTTAACCTTTTTTCTTCCCTAACCTTTCCTTTCTGCAACCTCAGAATCTGCAAAGTATAGCTAGCGTGACATATACATGCCATTACTGTCCTTCTGATTGAAGTCACCTGAGGGTGTAGGAATTGTGTATGAAGCATATCCAAAGATTATACACTAACTTGTTTTGATTCTGAAAAGTTATTTTAAAGTATATTTACATTGTTACACAAATTGCCTTTTTAAATAATATTTATTTAAAAATTGATGTTAAGTAAATAAATAACTATTTATAACAAAAACCTTGAGCATAAGTGTTACTTGGCTATTTGTATTCACAGATTTCATTTGTACAGCTCTACAGCTCACATTTACCCCTCTTGAGATAGGCCTGGCTGCTCAGTCACACTACCAACTTGTGTAGTACAGACCTGTACCAACAAGTAGGTTACCTAATACCAAGCAGATACATGTTGTGTAGTCTCACAAAGTGTGACTGCATTCATTCTTACCTAACGCACCCCAGTATGAATGAAAGAGAGAATGAAGTAAAACACAGCCACCAGACTAGGTTAAGTACCAAGCAGTATGGGGAGAGTGTTCACCTGATTGAAAAAAATTAAGATTTTTAGGGAAGATTTTGATAGATATAAAGAGGAATTGGACATGAACAGGTTAACAAGGGTGTGGGTGCGCAAAGAAAATGGAGAAGGGATGAGAGGGACAGAAATGTCGATTGAAAGATCGATCAAAGGGCAAAAATTATTAAAGGTGCTAATTCAGTTCCAGGCAAATGGATGCACGTACCAACTGCAAAAGTAAAGAAGGGGGAGGGTGGGGGCAGCTACATGGGAATGACACAGATATTGTAAGCCATAGACCCCCCTGTACAAAGGGCTTCACCAGGGACTGTAGGGTGTAATGATACATTGGGTCTATACACAGTCCACAATATTGTCCTATGATTAGCTAAAGAAGGGGAAGGATGAAAATAAACACACGTAGTGGGAAATCCCTCAGGATGGGTTGGACCTGAGAAACCCTGATCTGAAACATCTGACCAATACGACAGGGATCTGCAAAGGGGGTTGGGCTTAAACTACTCATCGTGAGAAAAACAACATAACTAGAGAAAGGTGATGTAATTACATGGCGGTCAGCTATACTAGCCACCCTACACAGCAGCAGGGAGTGCCGCTCTGTACCAGTGCACCGGTCACATTATCTGCTGATGCCCGTCAGCAGATGGCTGTGGTAAAGGAACACTGGAGGGAGTGGCATTTCTGGGAGAAACAATCAGATGGTAAGTGCTTGAGTTCTGTGGGGGTGGCCAACCTCCAAAGTATCTACCACAGAGTTTGTGAAGGTCATCTAACAGGTATCGTGTGAATGTCCCACCAGCGGCAGGGTGTCTCGTGTTCCATTCACAGTGGTTATGACCAATAGCAGTGTATTCAAATTCTGCTCAGCACAAATGTTACTTCAATAATAACAAATTGTTCTTGGGTTGGGAGGGGTGTGAATCAATGTGGTACCACATGGAGAGGCATTGTAATGGGAAACTGTTAAACTGTTTGCTGAAATTATGCTTCACTAATCAACATAAATGTCGAGGAGGTGATGTCCACGAACCAATAAAATCCCTGGTAAACATAGAAAAAGTGAATTCTCCAAATTTCAAGTGTTACGATGGATTTCCAACCTTTGTATTTCTTGGTATAAAACAACTGTTTGTATTCCATTCAGATATCAGCCTGTTCTGTAACAAACATTATTGCTTCTTGCCTGGTGTTGGCTCTACTTTTTGAGTATGTGTTTTTATTATGCTCTAATTGGTGGACCCTCACTACAAATACCAGGAGAACAATTTGCACCAATGAAGGAATTATTGACAGTGTCCACAATTTTGTATAGTTGGGTTATGATATTGAAGAAAAGAAAGGTGAGGGCAAACTAATGAGGAAGCGTAGGCTCAAGGGCTTGGCAACCATGTAGATGGTTAAAAATGTATACAGCGATCTGTGGGCTATAGTTTGATTGATAGGACCAAATGTATGAACAGAAGTTGGTAGCAGGTCTGCTATACACCCTTAAGGCCTCCTTTACCAGTCTTGATGCATGGTCTAAAGTTCTGGAGGGAGCTTTTTGGAGGAAGGTCTTAGGACTCTCTAATGGAACCAATAGAATTGAGTTGGGGTTTACATCAATGGCGGTCTGCATTAAGATTTGTAAGGGTAACATGTTTATTAAAATCATTAAGAAGGAGGGAAACCCCTTGTTGGTGATCCTCAGAAAAGTCATGGTAGAGAATGTCACCAGTTTTCATAGAATTGAAAGAGGTTAACCATTGTTTCTTGTGAAAATTGTGTCAACCCAAAATTGGGAGGAATATTTGGGTTCAATATACAAATCCTTCAAGAAACCTGCAGTACAATGGGATTGGGAAAATATTCATGCTCATGTAGGGAAGTTAAAAAATCACTGAGTTCTTTTGCTATGATGTTCTTTCCCTACATGAGAGCAGAACAGTATATCTACCAATTTCCCTCCCCTAAGTTGAGAAGAATATTCATGTTGATCAGGTTTAACAATCTGAATGTTCTGGCAACCAGGGGAGCTTGGACGGGTATGTCAAAGAAACTATCTATGTGTAGCTTATGTGGAGATACTAATGCATTGGAGACCGAAAGGCATTTACTGACATCTTGTTACTCTTAAGTGAGCAAATATATGGTATAGTATGGGCCCTATGTGGAGGACGGGGCAAGGCTTGAAAGCAATGTTTTTTTTTGGTTGCATAGCATGTCGGGGTATAGTTTACGACTGGCACGGGCGATTACTAGAGTTTTGGTGATCGTTGAGGCCAGGCTTGCTTTGCTACATATTTTTTCCATCCCTTCAGTACTCTTACCAAATGCCTCTTTATTGGCTCCCACCCTCCCTCCTCCTCGGCCCTCCCCCTTCTATACTGGCAGAAAGGTTATACACAGATGTACATCTGGATGAGGAGTGAAATTAATGATTTAGGGAATGTCCCAGGGCATTGAGTATAATATCTGTGTAGCACAGATCTATGATTGAAATGCTTATTGGGTATTTTTGTTTTTAGCTTTTAATGGGCTCTGATGTTAATTATATTTATGTAGGGGCGTGGCCAGCTGCAGAGCGATGAGGAGGTGAGTCCCTCTGAGCTCCTGCTGGCACCGGAAAAATCCTAATAATCTATCCTGCATCCGTGGCAGATGACACCAGAAATGCACTGGCAGAAGGCTGAATAAGTCCTGGATCGATGGGCCAGAGTTAGCTGGTAAAACAAAGCAAATAAAGGAGGAAATGAGACAAGAGTGGGGTCTGCGGCTGACCACAGTGAAGCTCTCCAAAATGGCCCCAACCAACGCTTCAGCAAATATTTGCATATGTTGTACTTCTTTTCACTTCTTGGGACTCCACTCGTCCATTCGATATAACATCTTTTGACATACAATTATCATGCACCTGAACATCAATGACTCACTGTGCTCATATTAATTTAATAAACTTGGGAGGCTGCTGTTTTGTGGCCTGAGAACTGTTATCTTCCTGCTATGGTCTACTCACCAACTACTCCCTTCTGGGCGTTCTTGTCTTGGTACTCACTGTGAACTACTGTCTGAGAAGCTTCTAAAATAGATTGGTTGTCCTGAATTTCAGCATCTTGGATTCTAATACTTTGCTAATTCTTGGGCCTGCTGTGACCTTCATGTTAAGAAAATGGCTGTTTTTCTGTACTTTTGCCTCCATGTTGGAGACTTATGATGGAGTCGGTTTGTTTCACATTCACCTTGTACATTGTCATACATTGGCTTCCCTGACTGTGTATGCTGTCCCCTTATCAACCTATAGTTTCATCTGCCGTGCCAATGTAGTGACTACCTCTCTCTATATGCAGGGACCTATGTTACTTTCAGTTCACTACTTATACATTCTTTAGCCTATATATACTCCCTACTAGTGTTGTTCAACCTAACTAATACTTTATGGCAGATGTATGTGCATCAATGGTTTGAATGTTTTATAGACTCTGCCTCAACTTGTATTGTTTCTCACCACTAGGTTATTGGGACAGCTAGGCCTGTTTATACGCTTTCTCATTTTTAGTGTAACAAGGAGGAGAGGCATAAGTTGGTACTGGTGCATTCATCTGCACCATTCCAAAAATAACATACAAGTCTGCTTGTCACCATGTATCTTATTTGCTTTACTTTAATAAGTATACAAACTAGTATGCAGTCCCTTAAATGGCAAACCTTTGCAATTTCCTAAGTTGAAAAGAAGTATGTCTAAATGAATATTATCAGAACAATCAGTGGCTTATTAATTATCCAACTAATTCAAAATCAGTGAAAAAATGAATGAGATCAGAATAACATCAATATCAGATTGTGCATAGTGGAGTTAATAGATGACACAAACTGTGGACATCATAGAGTTGTGATATTACAGCCACAAAATGTACAGAAATTACCAGTGCACTAGTGCAAATGTGTTTCAATCATACTATCTAGGGAAGAATCTTGCCTTGATCATACACCATTTGCAATCAGAAGAGAACAAATCCGTGCACCATTATGCATGTGTAAATGCCTTTGAGAAACCATTTACAATATAAAACACAAATGGCAACAAACTTTTACGGATGTTTTGTGGGATGTAGAGGATTGTCTAATACCACAAGTGTTTACACCAACTGAAACAGAGAAGATCAACAAATAATTAGGTGTTAATACACATGAAGTGGACTGTACAGGCATGGAATTTTACTGGCTGCTCCTTTACCTGCTCCTATAGCTCACTTCCAAAGCTATTGTGACCAATTGGTGTCAATGATTATCATGAATATGTCTGTCTCCCACAACACCTGGCCGGCCTCCATTGCCATCCATTCCTGATTATACATTCCCTCTTTGTCTGTCGGGCAGTTGTTGCATTCAACCATAATGCACTATGGCCACAGTTTCTGCAACTACCATCAGCACCACCTGAGTGATGATTGTGGACATTATTTGGCTCCTCTCTCTTGGGGATGAGCAGATCCCATTGCTTAAGCCCCAAAGTAGACCTAGGTTGCATTTTGGTGAACATCTTATATGAGCATAGATCGCTGCTACCCCTGCCCTCTACTTATAAGCTGAGTGAGTTCACTGCTCCAGCTAATAACACCACAAATCGCTTCTCCCTATGCCATCTACTTGCGCAGTGATTGGGACTGCTTCTCCAGCTAATAACTCCAGAGATAAATGACAAACTGCCCTCCTAAAAAGACTCATATACACAAAAAGAGGATTGAAATCTCCTACCTTAAATAGTTACAAATAGTCATAGTGAAAGTGAGCATCCCCAAAAATACAACAAAACACGCCCCAATGAGAGTCAATAATGGACACAACACAGGCAGGAATGCGGCCAAGACCAAGTGTGGGTGAAGGTAAAAAGTATGCTTATCCAAAAACCAAAATAGGGCAAGCAGAGAACTCTGCAAACTCTGAGAGCATCTGCCAAACATCAGAAAGCATCTACATTTTGTTACAAAACCACGTCACCTAAGACGTGGGAGCTAGGGATTACATGAATCGATGAGATTGGGCAAAGGGGAAATTTGGTAGGGCCCTATAGGGTTGAAGCTCTAGGATTGGTGAGGCTCCTCGTGGTGTCATGGTGATGCTTGTAGGTCAGCTGGGCTCATCGGGGTGGAGTGCCAGATCAGGAGATGTCTGAATTGATACATCTTGGCTGCACTAACATATGCCCTTCTGGCCAGACATACTCATCCAGTGTACACCATAATTCATAATGTCCTGTAAATCCTACAAGTTGTTAATCTAACATCACAAGAGAAATAACACATAACTCTAGGTGCTCTTATCTCATCATCATAAAACACACCATACAATAAAGGGACTGCTTCACGAGTTCAGGTGCCTTTTCATGGGGCACATGTCAGGGATACCCTTATCGTTCTGCATTGTTATATCTAGTTGGGGACGTCTTCATAGTATGTTAGTACAAGAGTAAATATACTGCCACCATGGTCAGTCGGGTGTTGGGGTGAGCTTGGATACTATCTGGTCAGAGGGCACATAGCTGGTGCATCAAAAAGGCAGTGGGATGAGAGGCGTGTTGCCTATATTTCTTTTAACCAAGGTCTCAGGGTGTGGAACAAGTTTTATGATGCTATTGTGCATCTGGGGGCTTAGGGAAGGGTGGATACTTGGTGCAGGCTTAGCAGAGGGGTGAGAGGTTACACTTACAGCATCACATCGTCAATGAAAAAAGGGCCTTTAGATGACAGCCCGACCTGACGCGGGAGGAAGGTGGGTGCTGAGTATGCAGCGCTGCAGGAGAAGGTAGAGAGGGCCCTGTGGCTTTTAGCTTGTCTGCTTTATGGGGTTACATGCACATCATTTTGAATGCGAGGTAGGATTAGGCCAGTGTGGTTGCAGGTACATAGAACAATATGCAAGCTTTTGAACATTGTATAGGTTACACGTTTACATTTATCATGAGTGCCATGTTACAAAGTAAATTCTATCTACAACAGTCTCATAACATTACCGTCTTGCATTATATACATTTGGAACAATATGTAAGTTGAGCATATTTTGTGACCACATGTATACTTGAAAAGCCAGTGAACATCTGGATTTTGTACCTTGTATTATATCGAACAAGTAAATCAACATGTCATACAGTAGTGTGAGTGTTTTTCAAAAGACAAGATTTGTTCAACAGTATGGGACTTAGACATATGACCAATAGCTTCATAGGTGAGGATCTTCTTGTTTCGTTTTCTGAATTTAGCCCCTTAATACACACCTACATGAGAGGATTTATAACCTTCACAGAGGGATTAGCAGTATGGGTGAACCAGGGTGGCACACAGGCGTAGAATCTATATCTGTTACTTCAAAAGGAGAACAAGGCTGGGGGGTTATCCACAGTGTATGTCAAAAATTTAGGGCATGCAAGGGGACGGGGCATGTTTGTGGAGATGGATTGTTTTCCTTAAACCCAAGCCTTTGCCCGGTCATCCGCTGGTCAGTGATGGACTGCGGAAGGTGAAAGATACAGTGTTTGTCATGTAGCTTCTTTGTGCCTAGTCTCCCGTGGGAACAGGCCTTCTGCAGGGAGCCAGAGGGGAGGAGGGTGAGGGAGATGACAGGCTTGCTGTGCGTGATTTCGAGGGGAGAGCTGCATCTCTACAGGCAACCTTTGTCTATGAGGCCTATGGTACCCTGTACAAAATGGAGTCTGGTTGTGGTACTAAAATTGAGTCTGGGATTAGCTTTCTGGTCAATGTGTGCTAAAATGGAGGGGAGGTGGTCTCAAGGACCTTGCCTCCCATACAATAGACACAAAAATAGGATTAAGGTCTCCTGTCTGCTACTGCAGAAGAACATCCTACTGGCCATACATCAATCTCATTAGTTAAATGCCTCTAATTAAGCCTTGTTTTACCTGCATAACCGAGACTCTAAATCTGCATAAATTATAATACACTTTGGTAGAGGAGCAGTCGAATGCCTCTGCAGGAAGTCAAGCCCCACTACTATCTATATGCTGGCAGCCTGAAATTGTGTTATGTGTGATGCCAGCAGTTGTGACTATTCCACGTCGAGACTTTGAGAAAAGGTATCCACAAAGAAAACCCTATTAAATCTATCCCAGAAGAGATGATAATCTCTTGGAGGAGATCCCCAAAAAAAAGAAAAGAGAGAAAGAGAAGTTGGTGACATCACAAGAAATGAGCATGACGCACAGAGAAGACTGGCTGAAGAAGAGAATGTATGCACTTTATAGAAACTGATGACGAAGTAAAGAATCAAGTAAATTTTCATATACGGAACGGAGATTGCCCATTTGAAGAGCACTGGAGAAAATGCAAATCGCTTGATAACTGTACAGATGCAGTAACGCAAGTAGACTAAGTAATCATAGAAGCTGGCTATATGTAGTGAATAGACTGCCGGCAAAGCCACCATTATATAGATGCTGTACATTGGTGTCACAATTTTAGTAAGTTCAGATTGAAGGCAGCCAAAGTCTTGTTATCTATTCTTGGAGTCAGAGAACGTGAGAAGCTGATTCATCTCTTGTTAAGGTGCAACGAAAGAACACCATGAGTGGCAAGTTTATTAATTCAAGACAATAAATGCTATAATTTAAGACCAAACACTAATACACTATTTTTCCTTAAACTCATAGATAAGGCAGCGACCATCCAGCTACAATCTCACGTGCTTAACTCTGGTACATTACATTTGAAGCAATCAGGTTTTCGAAGCTTCCATGGAACGGAGACAACTTTATTGGATCTTCAAACACATATGCTGGATAAATTGGAACATAACAAGTCGGGGCTGCTGATGTTATTAGATCTATCGGCAGCCTTCGACTTTCTAGGCCATAACATCCTGCTGAACAGAATGGCATCGGTCGGTAGACTCTCTAAAAATGCCATATCCTGGCTCAGATCTTTTTTGGAGGGTTGTCAATCTCGTGTCCACTGGGGTGACTGTCCTTCTGAGCCACAGGTTATTGCATGTGGAGTCCCCGAGGGAGCATGTCTTTCTCCCCTGTTGTTCAATATTTACATCCTTCCCTTATGTATCGAGTTGGAATCCTTAGGAATCTTTTTCTGTAATTATGCAGATGATTTCCAACTAGTATTGAACATAACTGGGAATTATGAGGCTGACCAGCAAATGGTCGTCGAAGCATATGAAGTCATAAAGCAATGGATGTCAACTAATTGGCTCCGTTTGAATGCTGCTAAAACCGAGCTGATGCTTTTCGGCTCCCAGCATGCCCAATCCAAACTAAGCCAAGACTACAATTGTTTCATGATAGAAGGTGCTAAAATTAAAACCGTAAAGAAAGTTAAGACTTTGGGTACCTATATGGAGGAAAGCTTGGATAGCTAGGCACATGTAACAGCCATCTCTACCAATACAAACTATCACCTAAAGGTCCTGAGACAAGTAGCCTCGTTGATCTCAGTAGAAAACCGCATAATACTTGTGAGAGCAGTAATATTGCCTTGCGTAGACTATTGCAACCCACTGCTGGGGGGAGCTAACAAAACTGACATCCAACAACTGCAGAAGATACAAAACGCAGCCGTCAGAATCATCTTTCAGATGAAAAGTTCAGAACACACCAGTGCAGCCAGGAGAAAACTTCACTGGCTTCCAGTGGCAGCTCAGATCCAATTCAAAATACTCACCATGTGTCACAAATGTCTTTTTGGAAATGCTCCCGCATATTTGAAGGAGAAAATCAATGTCTATCAATCTACAAGAAGTTTACGCTCTTCAGCTGGATCTCTGTTAGTTTTGCCCCGGATAAAAAGGTCCCGTGGTTTAGGTTGGGCCTTTTGTGTCCGAGGCATGCAAGCTTGGAACTCTCTTCCGACTCAGATGCGCATGACAGAGAACCTTCTTGCTTTCCGTAAACAGTTAAAGACCATACTGTTTAATTAGATTAATACCAGCCTAGCCAGTCTTCTACCTCTATCTTTCGGCGCCTGGATGCCCAAGGGCCTTGGCGCCTTATAAGTGCAATTAACATAACATAACATAACATAAAATCTGGTCACCTGTCACGTGAGCCAAGGATGGGAATAGAGTTGGGCACGCAGTCCAGAACTTTGATAAGCGTGAGTATCATACTCCCTTATATTCCCAGGGACGAGAATGCATTGTATGGCCAAGTTCATAGACATTCTGTATGGCAGAAGGGATGGCTGATGAGAGATAATGGGCTAATTGGATGGGGAGGTAAAGTCAAGTCCACCTCCCGGCACCTGGATCTGAGCTCACATGCTGCTAAGTGAACCGAATGTTCTAGACATGGCACGAGTGTGCCAAACAATTGAAGAGGGCCATATCACGAAGGGCCTTCTAGTTTGAGAGCCAATCGAGTACTGTTTTTTTAACTGTTGTAGATGACTTGCACTAGGGGTGGGCAAGAGTTGTCCACCTGACTGTAGACACCCAATCACAACCCGACCCATTATAGCAAGTATACTTAGATGTTTCACTTGAGCCAACCACAATTCCCCATAGACTTTCCTTATTTGCCAAGTAGCGTGATATCACATATGAAAAAGTTTTGCTAAAAAAAGTCTTGTTTTTATGAAATGCTTTGAGAGAAAATGCTGTGCGACATCCGTTGCTATGCGTTGTATGTCCTGGTTTTAGACAATTGATAATAAAAGAGGAAAAAATTAAAGTTGTTCTGTTTTCCATCTGCCTGCATGACACGCTACCTAAGAAGGGCCATAAGCTCACTCCTATGCACATTTGACCAATACTTAAAAAAACACATCTTTTCCACTATACTTTGCATGCATCTAAAGTGAACTACTGGAACACTTTACCTACCTGCTAGCATAGTTCTTATCCACATAAAGAAATCTGACCACCAGCTGCACTAAATGCTAAGTCTATGTAGGCAGTGAGCTGGCTCACCTAGTGCCCCTAAAATGTAGCTTTTGACTTCTGCATCATAACCTATTCTATTCTCTACTCCAATAATTCTCTAAAGTGGTTTGACTATCTCAATTCTCACCTTGGTGATGCAACCATTAACATCCTTCGTCAAAGCAACATATACATTAATTCCCACCCTCTCACTCAAAATATGCATTTACCAATGCTAGGGCAGCTGTTTGTCACTCCTACAACATCTTCAAACTCATCAACTAGAACCTCACTGACTTTGTATCACCAAAACCTGATTCAAACACACCTCCAAAGCCTCTTCCCACCTCCTATTACCACTGACATACACTGCCCTCTTCCTTAATACCCCCAAATACTATAATGGTCACTGGCTACTATCTTTTCGTTATCTCTCAAGATCTTGCAAATTCTGACACCTGCCACAAACATTTCAAACATCAACATTATCATTGGTTACAAGCATCCTGGAGAACCTATACTCTTCCTTGATGATTTGTCCACTGTACTTTCTTCTCTTTGTCGCTCATCCAATACTCTCCTTTCGGTCTGTGACATCCACTATTGAATTGATTATCTTTATAAGCCCAACCGTATGGACCTCCTGAATGTTCGTACATTCACAAGACTCTCACAGAAATCAAAGGACATTGAGCCTAATTACAAGCTTGGTGCTGAATCAGCAGTAAATCCAGATCCTCACAAACAAGCAGCAGCAAAGAAGGTTTTCATGCAGGAATAAAACATATAGGATCCTATAGTTTTGTGTCATTATCACTCAGGAAAGGGACACAGGGGCTGAACAGACTTGATGCATGACTAGCGTTTTCATACTATGGTGTCCTCTGGTCCGGTAACTCAGTGTACAGAAGAGGTTGTGCTGTTCTGTCAAGACAGACATAGGGAACGTATCCTTTTTGACTTAATCAATGCACCACAATTTCAGCATATTCTGGGAATACTGAAAATATTGGTTATGGGCGCCCCTCTATGAGAACAAACTCGGCAAAAATGGCCTGTTCTATGGGATGGTACCCACCCTAGAGTCTGCAGCCACATTTTAGCTCACTGTACCTTTCACAGATGGAAAATATCCATTTGCATATCAGTCTTTGCGCCGCTCACATGGGCAGTCCAGCACCGAAATGCTTTGGCAATTCCCTTCTGAACAAGTGTACCAACAGCAACCCCATACAAATGTTTCAGCCTTGTTGGGCATCATCCGTGAGGTGGAGCTGTGCCTCTCTGAGCACAGTGAGCAAGGGTCCACGTCTAGATGACCCTAGGACACTTAGGGTGACTAAACCTAAGGCCCTTGAAAAAATCAAAACATTAGTCATGGGCGCTCCTCTATGAGAACGAACACGGCAAAAATGACCTGTTCTATGGGAGGGTACCCACCCTACAGTCCTCAGCCACATTTTACTCAATGTACCTTTCACAGATGGGAAGTTCCTATTTGCATATCAGTCTTTGTCACACCCACATGGGCAGTCCAGCACCGAAATGCTATGGCAATTCCCTTCTGAAAAAGAGTACCAACAGCAACCCCATACACGTATTTCAGCCTTGTTGGGCATCATCAGTGAGGTGGAACTGTGCCTCTCTGAGCACAGTGAGCAAGGAGTCCACGTCTGGATGACCCTAGGACACTTAGGGTGACTAAACTTAGGGCCCTTGAAAAAAATCATAATTTCATTTTTATTTTTTTTTATTTTTTTTATTTTCAAAAAATGTGTCAGGGGCACCTCTCTATGAGAACGAACACTGCAGACATTGCCTATTCTATGGGTTGGTACCCACTCTAGTGTCTGCAGCGATATTTTAGCTCACTTTACCTTTCACAGATGGGAAATACCCATTTGCATATCAGTCTTTGCCCCGCCCACATGGGCAGTCCATCACTGAAATCACTGAAATGCTATGGCAATTCCCTTCTGAACAAGAGTACCAACAGCAGCCTCATGCACGTGTTTCAGCCTTGTTGTGCATCAGTGAGGTGGAGCTGTGCCTCTCTTAGTACAGTGAGCAAGGGGTCTATGCCTGGATGACCCTAGGACACTTAGGGTGACTAATCCGAAGGCCCTTGAGAAAATAAAATAAAATAAAAAATAAATTAGTCAAGCGCGAACCTCTATGATAAGGAACATGGCAAAAATGGCCTGATAAATGGGATGGTACCGACGCTAAAGTCCGCAGCGACATTTTAGCTCACTTTCCCTTTCACAGATGGGAAATATCCATTTGCATATCAGTCTTTGTCCAGCACCGAAATGCTATTGCAAATCCCTTCTGAACAAGATTACCAACAGCAACCCCGTACATGTGCTTCAGCCTTGTTGGGCCTCATCAGTGAGGTGGAGCTATACCTCTCTGAGCACAGTGACCAAGGGGTCCATGTCTGGATGACTCTAGGACACTTAGGGGGACTAAACCTAAGGCCCTTGGAAAAATCAAAAGATTAGTCATGACCGCCTCTCCACGAGAACGAACACAGCAAAAATGGCCTGTTCAATGGGATGGTACCCACTCTAGAGTCTGCAGCTACTTTTTAGCTCACTGTACCTTTTACAGATGGGAAATAGCCATTTGCATATCAGTCCTTGTCCCGCCCACATGGGCAGTTCAGCACCAAAATGCATTGGCAATTCCCTTTTGAACAAGAGTACCAACAGCAACCCCATGCACTTGCTTCAGTCTTGTTGGGCATGATCAGTGAGGTGGAGTGTTAGGGAGAATTCTCCAAATGTGCTAATTTCCCTTACCTTTGGAGACCCCCAGTAACTTTGCTGGATTTCTATGATTTTAATTTTTACCTGGGAAGAGTGTGCACCTTTTTTCCCTCTCTTCCATGTATTTTGTGCGTGTTTTACTTTTGTGTTCTTTGGTCATGGAGTTTTAAACAACTCCAGTGGCATTATCTTTTTCAGTGTGTCACACAGCACCTTCAGTGCACTGGCAAATGGGTGTCTTTCCAGACTCCCCCAGGTTTAAATACCTTCCCTGGGAGAAACTACTGTCTCCCAGAGCAAGTAAAGTAAAATTGACTTTACTAGTCTCTTTAAATTTACTTTACTGACCCAGCACACCCTATCTATATCACTATAGAGTGCTGGAGGGGTTACTTAGTTTCCCCCGAGTCAAAACACTCATGTAACAGTAAAATATTATCTTTTCCTATTTTAAATGACTGGTGGCAGTGGTTTAGATCAAGTACCATGAGCCACATTTTAGCTCACTATACCTTTCACAGATGGAAAATATCTATTTGCATATCAGTCTTTGTCCTGCCCACATGGGCAGTCCAGCAACAACATGCTATGGCAATTCCCTTCTAAACAAGAGTACCATTACCAACCCATAACATGTGTTTCAGCCTTGTTGGCCATCATCACTGAGGTGGAGCTGTGCCTCTCTGAGCACAGTGACCAAGGGGTCCATGTCTGGATGACTCTAGGACACTTAGGGGGACTAAACCTAAGGCCCTTGGAAAAATCAAAAGATTAGTCATGACCGCCTCTCCACGAGAACGAACACAGCAAAAATGGCCTGTTTAATGGGATGGTACCCACTCTAGAGTCTGCAGCTACTTTTTAGCTCACTGTACCTTTCACAGATGGGAAATAGCCATTTGCATATCAGTCCTTGTCCCGCCCACATGGGCAGTTCAGCACCAAAATGCATTGGCAATTCCCTTCTGAACAAGAGTACCAACAGCAACCCCATGCACTTGCTTCAGTCTTGTTGGGCATGATCAGTGAGGTGGAGTGTTAGGGAGAATTCTCCAAATGTGCTAATTTCCCTTACCTTTGGAGACCCCCAGTAACTTTGCTGGATTTCTATGATTTTAATTTTTACCTGGGAAGAGTGTGCGCCTTTTTTCCCTCTCTTCCATGTATTCTGTGCGTGTTTTACTTTTGTGTTCTTTGGTCATGGAGTTTTAAACAACTCCAGTGGCATCATCTTTTTCAGTGTGTCACACAGCACCTTCAGTGCACTGGCACATGGGTGTCTTTCCAGATTCCCCCAGGTTTAAATACCTTCCCTGGGAGAAACTACTGTCTCCCAGGGCAAGTAAAGTAAAATTGACTTTACTAGTCTCTTTAAATTTACTTTACTGACCCAGCACACCCTATCTATATCACTATAGAGTGCTGGAGGGGTTACTTAGTTTCCCCCGAGTCAAAACACTCATGTAACAGTAAAATATTATCTTTTCCTATTTTAAATGACTGGTGGCAGTGGTTTAGATCAAGTACCACGAGCCACATTTTAGCTCACTGTACCTTTCACAGATGGGAAATAGCCATTTGCATATCAGTCCTTGTCCCGCCCACATGGGAAGTCCAGCAACAAAATGCTTTGGGTATTCCCTTCTAAACAAGAGTACCATCACCAACCCCATACATGTGTTTCAGCCTTGTTGGCCATCATCACTGAGGTGGAGCTGTGCCTCTCTGAGCACAGTGAGCAAGGGGTCCACATCTGTATGACCCTAGGACATTTAGGGTGACTAAACCTAAGGTCCTTAAGAAAATCCAATAATTAGTCATGGGCGCCCCTCTATGAGAATGAACACTGCAAAAATGGCCTATTCTATGGGATGGTACCCACTTTAGATTCTGCAGCCACATTTTAGCTCACTATACCCTTCACAGATGGAAAATATCTATTTGCATATCAGTCTTTGTCCCGCCCAGATGGGCAATCCAGCACAAAAATGCTATAGCAATTCCCTTCTGAACAAGAGTACCAACAGCAACCCCATACACTTGTTTCAGCCTTGTTGGGCATCATCATTGAGGTGGAGCTGTGCCTCTCTGAGTACAGTGAGCAATTCCCTTCTGAACAAAAGTACCAACAAGTATTTTTATTTATTCTGGGAATACCATGGTTGGAAGGCCATAACCCAAGCATCGACTGGTGAACTTGAACATTGACCTTCTCCGCTGACTGCCTAAGAACCTGCAATGCCCATAAGACATCAGAGGGGTACCCGCCTCTCGTGACATTGCAATCCAAGCCTCACAAGACCACGACAGGTATCACGGATTCACTATCACAAGAGTATAAAGACTACCAAGAAGTATTCCAGAAGGAGCAAGCAAATACCCTGCCCTCACATAGACCCTACGACTGCCAGATCGATCTGGTACCAGACACTCAGGTACCTTGCAGTCGCATCTATGCGTTAACAGAAAACACCAGCACCTGCACAACTACCTTGATCAGCACGAAGAGAATGGGTTAATACGACCCTCCAATTCACCAGCAGCATTGCCTCTCTTTTTTATCCCAAAAAGGAGGGGGACCTCCGCAAGTGCATCGATTACAGAGGTTTAAACAAAATTACGGTGAAGAAGCGATAAAACCTACCGCTGATACCAGTGCTTCTAGACCAGGTGAAGAGCGCCAATATTTACACCAAACTAGACCTACGGGAGGCATACCAACTGGTATCGGTGAAGGCCGGTGATGAATGGAAGACAACCTTGCACACTAAATTCGGGCTCTTCAAGAATTCCGTTATGCCCTTTGGCTTATGGAATTCCCAGCATTTCAGTTTTTTATGAACGATATGCTGAGAGAGCTCTTGGATGTCTGCGCAATGGTGTACATCAACGAGATACTGATTTACTGATTTACTCTGCCTTCCTGGAAGAGCACGTTTGACACATCAGAGCTGTCCTGGAGAAACTACGCCAAAACAAACTTTATGCCAAACTGGAAAAGTGTGCCTTCCATGTCACCCAAGTAGAGTTCATGTGCTTCATTTTGACCCCATAAGGAGTTTGCATGGACAATCGCAAGGTCGAGGCGATCCTGCAATGGCCGTCCCCAACTCAGTGAAGGTGGTCCAGTCTTTCCTGGGTTTCACACATTTTTATCAGAGCTTCCTCTCTGGATTCTCGAACTTGGTACACCCCATCACCTCGCTACTACAAAAGAACAAGACTTTCATCTGGACAGAGGATGGTGAAAGAGCTTTCAAACGTCTCAAACACCAGTTTACCACTGCTCCAGTTTTGCGGCACCCTGACCCGGACCTTCCTTACCTAGTTGAAGCCAACACTTCTAGTGTTGCAATGGGCGTGGTACTATCTCAGCACAATCCTGATACCAACCAGCTACATCTGGTTGCATTTTGGTCTGAGAAATATACATTGGCGGAACAAAACTATGCAGTAACCAATAGGGAGTTGCTTGCGATCAAAGCTGCCTTTAAGGAATGTAGATATTACCTCCTAAGGGAGCTCGGCATACCATCACTGAAATCACAGACCATCAAATTAACACTACCTCCAAATGACCAAGGCTCAATCTCCTTGGCAGTTGCGAGGGACCCAGTTTTTTACTGAGTATGATTTTGTCGTGACCTTCCGGCCAGGGGTGTGCAATGGAAAAGCTGACGCACTATCATGCATAGGCTGGACGACAGAGGACGACAATGTTTATGCTGCACCGGCACCGGTACCCATCATTCCAGAACATAAATTACTAAGCATCTCTAATGTAACTCCCTACGACCTAGAATCGTTACAGGGAGCAATTCAACAGACTATGACACCAAATCAACTGCAAGTTTCGGTCTATTTAGATCCTCAGTGAGAAGAAGTTAACAGACTTCCTTACTACAAGGACCGATTATATATATATCAGACCCCTGTCTGCAAACCAAGATAATACAAACTCACCATGATGCATTAATCACTGGACATCCCAGAGTCACAACAACCCTTGCAAAGGTCTGGAAATAATACTGGTGTCAAAAAGACATGATCCAATACATTAAGACCTGTGACATCTGTGCCCAGAACAAGACCCCAAAAACGAAACCTCAAGGAATGCTCCAACCAATACCGGTACCACCCATATCCTGGCACACCATATCCCTGGATTTGATCACCGATCTGCCCCCATGCAATGGTTGCAACACTATCCTGGTAGTGGTTGATCTATTCGGTAAGATGGCACTTTTCATAGCCTTGTAGGGTCTATCAAATGCTGCAACACTAGCCCAAGTGTTTATAAGAAACATATTCAGGCTGCATGGATTCCCTTCCGTGGTAATTTCAGATCAAGGAGGCCAGTTCATCTCCCGGTTCTGGAAGAACTGCTGTGAAATTGCCCAATTACAGATATGCTTATCAACCAGCCACCACCCATAGACTGATGGTCAGAACAAAAGGACAAATCAGACCCTGGAGCAGTATCTGCACTGCATGTTCACACAGACTGATAAAAGCTGAGTTCAACTCCTTTGGGTAGCGGAGTACGCCTATAATAATACCATCCACAGTTCCACAGGCTATTCTCAGTTTTTCATGCTTCATGGCAGGAACACACGCACCTCCGCATATGATCCACCAGCACCTTTACAAATGCCCACTGTTACCACTTTGCATGCCACCATCCAAGAAACTCTGCAACACGCTAAGGTGACAAAGCGGAATAACAAGACCGCCTACAAGAGATTTGCAGACCAGAAAAGAACTGATGCCTCAACTTATTGCATAGGGGACAAAGTCTGGCTGCCATCAAGTATATCCATCTGAAAGGCCCAAAAAGATTCCTTCCGAAGTATATCAGCCCTTATCCAATCATATCTCTGATCAATCCAGTAGCAGTCAAGTTAGAGTTACCCAACACCTTGTGAGTGCACCCAGTTTTCCATGTATCTATATTGAAGCATGTCCAACCCGGCACCTGGGACTCCATAGATAAGCCTCCTCCAGTGACAACACAGGGGGAAGAACCTGAATACGAAGTCCAGAGCATTTTAGATTCCAAAGTGGTAAGATGGGAACTGTATTACCTAATTGACTGGAAGAAATATGAGGTACTAGACAGGACCTGGGAACTAGCTTCCAATGGGCATGCCCCACGATTAGTAGCACGTTACCACCGCAATTATCCAAGTGCCCTGGCATGGGCATAGCTCTCATGGGGGGGGCATTTGTGGGGGGTACTTTCATGATCACACAGGACAGGGACATGGGGGGCTGGACAGCCTTGATACATGACTGGTGTTTGCATGCTATGGTGGCCAGTAGGCTGGTCAATCCCAACATGCACCCTCACCCAGTGGTGCTACAGGAGCCTGATTGCCCATTCCAAGATGGCTGCCAATGAGGGACACAAGCTGGAATCCAATATGGCCACCGGATTTCCTTCCAATCCTCACCAGCTTCAGCAGGCCAGAATATGAGGAAGGGCCCAAGGCTATTTATACCACCCCCAGGCCATCTTCCTTGCTTAGCATTAATTCTGCAATTCCTAAGCAGCCTAACGCTTACCGCTCCCAAACCTCGCCGCACCTCGAATCTGCATCCCCTGCTCCCGAACCTCGCCGGTCCTGAATCTGCATCTCCTGCTCCCGAAACCGTGCAGCAAATGGATCTGCATCTCCTGTTCTCCTCCGACACCTGAAAGGCAAGGAGACATTTCATTAGTCCTCAACACAGGTAAATGCGTCACCAGGAACGCTGCGCAGCCTGCTTACCTGAACTTGCTCCTGGGTGCATAAACTCACCTCAGACACATTGAAGGCTGAGCAATCTGCAAAAATCAGGGGAAAAAGGGACACAAGTGAGTAAACTCAGGCTTCGCTGTGCTGTAGTGCAGCATAAGGAAAGACAGACATTCGAAAGCATTGCGTTTGGAAAAGACAGACATGAGACTAAAAAAGCACTGCGCTGGGAAAGACAGACAGTCAAAAGTACTGCATAAAAGAACACTTTGTCAGTCGCGCTGCCATGTGCATCTAAGGACCAAAGGGCCCATTGGCCCCAGCACTTGGCGAGTCACAGCTGACCTGGATATTTCACACCAGCGAAGGAACTGGTCATGTGCATTCTTCTCTTCATTAGCAAACGTGTGTGCAGCAGCAACCCACAAGGTGAGTCCAGTCTCTCTCTGGGCCACTATCAGCAGAAGCAAGAGTGTGTGGGCCAAATGTTGTGGGGTAGGACACTTAAATGACATCTTTCCTGCCTATGCCTCTAGGTCCTGCCACGCAGTCCATTCATTCTGGGGATCCAGAGTAACCTTGAGATTCTGCCAATCCACACATCAACTTCCCACCTCTCCAGTCACACAGTACACAGGGTTATTTTCAACTCACTGTGTTGCTGTGGGGACAGGGCTTCAGTTGAGCGTTACATTTTGCACCTGGTCAAGACAAGGCAGATTGCATGGATTCCATATCAATCCATTAGTAAACAGGACATGCAAAGTGTATATGTAGGCTTTCCACAGTACGGACTGGAAAATGGTCAGAGTAAAACTGAGTTTGCCTCAATTTTGCTCATTGTTTGTTCACTCTGCATCATGTACCTGTAAGCGTGCATGCAGTGGTCCCCACGGCACATAAGTGCTAATCTTGGTGTTCCCTACCAAGTAATTTACAATTGTATTAGCTTATATGTTTTGTGGATCAAAAGGCTGAGATCAGATCTTCCACAACTTTAGTCTGAATTATTTTATGTTTGTTTTTGCTCAAGTAAATCAGGGGAAATTCTCCTTCATCAAAATGTCATCTAAGTATCAAACAACATTTCCCACTACTTCTGAGTTGAGTTGTCTACTTGGATTAATATAAAATGGCTAGTTCTGGCATACATGGGAAAGTAATGCTACTGTTGAATTTGTCTCGTACCAACGGTTTTCATATAGATCTTAAAGAGATGGGTGGAAAGGAAAATTTGCTGGGAACTATTCAAAACATCCCTATCAATCAATGACTCCACAGACCTCATTGTGATATGTAATCCTGATACTCTCAGCCAGGAGTAGGTTGTAAGGGCATTAACACTATTATCTGCTTTTGCAGATTTGGTTTCACCTATAAGTCTGAAAGCAGGCCTGAAAGCTAGACTGCATATTGTGTTGACATTGTTTTTGGTATTCACAACACTACAGGTGTCCTATCACTTCTATAATGTTACTGTGATTCATTCATTAATTCATTTTGTCATTTGTTATAGCACCTTTCACCACACTTTTGGTCCCAATGTGCTTTTGGTTGAATACCCTTGGAGGGACCGGAGTCCAAACATTTTGCAGAATTTCGAAGGTGCAATTAAGCATGTGTGCATTTCAGCCTTTAATGTAATGAGGGTGGGTGGCCACGGCCCTGCTAGTCACACATGCATAATGGGGTGGTCGTGGCGGAGCAGAGGTTGCTATGGACTAAAAGGGACAGGGGTTGTGTTTAAGGAGTTAGAGAGTTATATGGGAAAATACAGTTCAAATATATATTGTTAAAAATAGCTTAATTCTTATGGCAGAGGTTATGTGCAGTAATGTTTGTGTTATATGTGTGTGCAGGGTTTGTAGAGTGAGACTGTGAATTCCTCTAAGTTGCGGAAGTACAGTGTGTGAGAGGAGAAATGGGTCATCTGTCCAAACAAAAATTGGCCTCATTCTAACCTTGCCAGTCCGGAAACAACGCTGCCAGTAAGCTTACCTGCACCGTTATTTCTGGATCAGCAAAGTACAACTCTGCTGGGCGGGTGCACTCCCGCCTGGCAGGTCTGACCTGCCGGGCAGACCGGCACCCGCCCACAGAGTTTCACAGAAGCACCAGCACCGTTATTACTGGTGCCGGTGTTTCCATGGTCCCCATTGCCACAGAGTCCTATTGGACTCTATCTGAATGGGGAACAGCATTTTACCGGCACCTGACTTAACAGCTGCCATGGTTGTAATCCCCCGCTGTTACCTGCAGGTCAGGCACAGTTAACTGTTTACTGGTCTGCGGCTACCTGCCGGTTTTACTGACATGGTTACCGCCGGACCCGTAATTAGGCCCAATGTCTATATCCTGGGTTCCATCTAAGTACCTTGCGCAATTGGGATAAATGCAAGAAATGGATCCTAACATAAATAGGCTTAAAGCAAGATACGGCTACCTTACAAAATTAGGCTTTCTGCGAGATATGGCTGCCTAACACAAATGGGCCAAAAGCAAGCTAAGGTATATTATAATAGGTAATAAGTAATAAAGAGTGGTGGGGTTTTACTGGAGTATAATAATGGCTGTACTCCCTGCCCACACCACACTTACCTTCTCCGTCGCTGTGGGTTATCTGCATCAGGCATCCGTGGCGAACATGGGAAAGCACTGAGTGGAGCTGCTTAGTCTGGAAGCTGCCCTTTTCCTTTGGCCCTTAGCAGATGGCAGCCCGGGCAAAGTTGCCCTTGGGTCCTCTGTGAAGAGGGGTGTTTCCTGGTTCTAGCCACCATCAGAGGCCAGAAGGGCGAGTGAGGGGCGGGCAGAGGGCATGGGAGGGAGCGGGATGGAAAGAGGCAATGGGACCATGGATGGGTGCAAAAAAGAAAAGAAGTAGATGCAAAAAAGAAATAATACAAATGCCCTAAGAAGTGATATGGTGGGTGGAGGCATTTACTGTACTACACGCTCTTCTGGATGCAATGTGTCTCTTCTACACGCTCTTCTGTGCCACTCGCTCTTCTGGATGCAATGCGAGCAGCTTGAGCTCGCCGCACAAAGCATTGTGTGTTTCCTGGTGCTAGCCATCAATCAGAGGCCGTATGAGAGGGCGAGGGTTGGGCAGGAGGAAGGTGGGGAGCCGGGGGGAAGTAGGCAACGGGACCAGGGAGGGAAGCAAAAAAGAAAAAAAGAAGACAGAGGGAAAACAGAAATTAGAAAAAGAAAAGCAAAAGCCCTACAGCTACTGTCCTTGATGCCCAGGGATTGCAGGTTCAAGCACTTCTGCGGTCAGTGACAAATGATGGTTTAAGGTCTTCATGTTGAAGAATGCAGAAGAACTCAATGCATGATTGCTTCTCAGCACACGACTGGATGCAGGAAAGCTTCTTTTGGATGACAGTCACTGATGCATAGTGACATAGAGGGAACACATTTGCTGCGATCAGATGTCGTCCTTTATCTCAGGTCCCCTTGATGCTGGAACCATGAAATATGGCAGAGATGAGTCCTGTAGCACACACAGTCAATCCCCAAAGTTATGGGCCTCAATATGGAACGGTGGCATCTGCAGCACGGTAGCCCAAACTGTGTGCTGGTAATTTACTGGGTGATCACAGGGCACTTCCGATGGCTCCTCATTGCAGGTGTTTGAGCTGATGCCAAGAATGGATTTTCCCTTCGACTCCAAGGATTGAAGCTCCTTCGCAGCACTTGTCAAGATCACCTACAAGGCTTGGCTCTACAGGACAGCAGCAGAAGCTGATCGCCAGGCCTTCTTTCAACGGGTCCACGGTCACCTTACATGTCTTGCAGCTGGACAGGATACTTGGTTCCTTCAGGATCTCTGAAAAATAGGTGCAGGGGTCATCTTCTTATTCAAAATGCAGGTAAGAGCCAAAACACCCACTGGCCAATCAAAAATGTGGCGAACATACACACACCACAGCAGTGATCTAATCAAGATCACTGGTGGCACAGCTCATGCATGCCATTCAGACACACTGAAACCCGTTTTTGGATTGGGACCAGAGAGTCAAACACACATGAGCCTCCAGTAGCCCCCAAAAAGCCTCAGCTTTTCCGGGCACTGGAATTCCATATAAGAATGTTCCTGTCCTCGCAGGTCCAGAAGAAGGGTAGTTGACAAGAAGGCCATGGACAATCGAAAAACATTGTGGCACGGCCATGTTTGGACATTACCCACAGTAGATAGCCAAATGCGATAAGCAAAGTAAGGCTTTAGAAAAACACACTAAAGAATTGCAAAAAAGGAACTGCTGCCACCAGCTTGCTGCTTAAGCAAACAGAGAGTAACCCATAATCCTCTGATTGTTAGTTGACAGTAAAACAAAAGGTGGACCCCCAATGTACTGCATTGTAAGATGCATTGTACAGTGATACACAGTTACCAAAAGTGATACAATTGTGACAAGACTAAGGGATACAATTTTTCCCAGTACTGACAGCCCTAAGGCCATGTCAGTTTCCCCATGACAGATGAGAAAACGCCAGTGTAGTGAAGCTAAATGTTAGCAATCAGATAATACTTAGGAAGCACTTTGGAGTCATCCATAGGGTTCTTTAGTTTGGTTGATGATTGAGAACTCTAAGTAACAGCAAACTGTCCTGGTTTGGAGTTATTCATTGATTATATTCTCATGTGATTGTTCATGTGAACTCTGACCCTAAAACTGCCATCTTTGAAAGGTATTTCCACCTCTAAAAGGGGATTCAACTGGGTTAAGAGAAACACAGAGCTCATCACAACAGCACCAGAGGAAATCATTCCATCTGCCTGATGATGCCTGCAGATGCTCCCCTGGCTCCCCACCTCTAATCTGAGCATAGTATCCTCCATCCATCTTGCTCCCCTCAACCACCTGCACCACAATCAAACAAAAAACAGGGTGGCCGAGCCAGGACTCCATCTCCCAGCCTACCCTGCTCTGCAGCTACAGGCTGGTGGTCCCACCTACCCTCCCCGCCATTGGATGATTCCCACCACTTCAAGTACTTGACTCCTTGCTTTCAGGTGACTCAGCCCGAGCTACCCAGCAAAGGGCAAACAGCTAAGGCCAGCCTCCAGACTTTCTTCCAGCCTCTTTGCCTTTGAGCTATTGTGTTACTGTGTCCTGATACTTGCCTAAAAGTACCAATTACATCTTTTTAGCAATACCTGCCCTCACCAATCACTGTTCTCACTATATTTCCATTTCTCTTCTACTTCGTTCTTCATTCTCCTCTGCTCAAAAACATTTCAACTCTCTTCCCATCCCTGTCATTTCTTTTACTTGCTGCCACAACTTTTCACGCTCACCTACTCCCTCTATCACAAAACCCCCAACCCTAACTTTCAACACACTTCCACTTTTCAAATATACCCCCTGCCCCTCTCTACTTTGCAAACATCTCTAAATTGCTCTTTGGAAAGCACAGTCTGTAACATGACTTCATTCACCACCAACTTCCATCTGTCCCCTTTTCCCTCTCTTGACCTTATTACCCCTGCAGAAACATGGATTTATTCTTCAGACCCTGTAACGCTTGCTATCCTTTACAACCTTGCCTACACCTTCCACTCTTCCAGCCCAACGGGTAGGACGGGTGCTGTAGGACTGTTTGAATCTTCCATACTTCCTATCTCTCCTATTCCCCAATTTCCACCTATTTCTTCCTCTTTTAAATACACAATCTCCATAATTACTGCTCTCTATTTCATTTTTGTTATATATATATATATATATATATATATATATATATATATATATATATATATATATATATATATATATATATATATATACATATATGACTAATATCTCTCTCATTTTCTCATTTTGTCTCAATCCTCTCATCCTAGGCACCTTCAAAAATCTATCTATGCAATTCTCTTACATTCTACTCCTTATGCTAACAATCTAGCTCTCTACATTGCTTCAAATATTTCCAACATTCAAAATACCTTTGCAAATTACCTTCTATCCCCCACATGTTCACTTTTCTCCACCACCTATATCCTCCTATCTTTCTTTGCCCCCACTAACTCTGGCAAGTGTCTTGTCAATCTCCTCAGGGCTAACCCTTCATGTGCCCCCATTTACCCTCTATCTCCACACATAGTGACACTTACAGCTCCCAGTGTTGTTCCATATCTTACTTACCTCTTCAACACCTCTCTTGTCAGTGCCAATGTTCCATCATCCTACAAGTCAGCTACGTGTTCGGGTCGGAGTCGGAAGTGGCCTCTGAGAGACGGATAGACAGAGAGAGGTGCGGCTTGACTCATGCGATTCGACGTTCTGATGTTCTTTCCTCTAACCTCATTTCCTCCTTCCGAGAGTGTGTCGTGCTGTTGCTGCGTACCTGTGTCTCCCGCTTGCTTTTACCCACTTCTGTTGCCTCTGCTAGGGGGCAGGGGGTCCGGTGGGCCCGGGGAACCTGACCAGAGCTTGGAGCTCAGAAGAGAGTCTGCAGGGAGGAACGTTGGCACGAGCAGGGGGAACACCAGGGATGAGCAAGGCAAGCCCTAATTGTGGTTTTTAGTCCATTGAACACCGTATTTGGACTAAACTTTATATAATTATAGGGGAGTCACCGGGCGTATCTAGCACTAATGCATCTGCTTTTAGTGGCCACACTTCCTCTCATTGTTTCCCCCGTTCACCCTGAAGCTCGACTGTGACTGTGGGGCAAGGCCCTTTGAGCAGTCGAGCGAACCGTAACATTGCTGGTTAATGTGACATTTTAGCTGCCGAGCTACAGCTAAATTGCTATTTGTGGTGCTTGACCGCGGGGCTATCCCCATTGAATGCGGTTTCACCCCTTGAGGCTAAGTCTGCTATTGAGTAGCCCATAACCATCAGTCTTAAGGCTGGAACCCCACAGATACCTCCCTCACGGATAGGGTAAGGAGGGGCTACTGCCTTAGTAAAAATAATCTTAAAGGCTATCTTCTGAAAAAAACAATTGACTGCGCCTGTTTAACTGCGCAAGTTATATGCCGTTCTACAGGCAAGGACCTCAATCGAATTATAATCTCCGGAAACGTAATAATAACTTCCCAGACAACGGAAGAAACAGTACAATGGCCAAAGCGAAACTAAAATGAAAAGAACCTCCAGCGAAAGGGGCCATCACAGACTTCTTTTCTCCGAATGTCCTCCCCGAAGAAAACTCCATTGCTATGGAAGGAGAAGATCCAGTGAATAACCCCACGGTGGCACCTCATGAAGTCACTAATTACGATGACATAGACAATAACTCACTTCTAGATCTCTGCCTGTCAATGCAGCGGGCTATGACTCCAGCACACCCACGACAGTCAGGCAACAACACACAGAACCTTCCACCAAGTGCCCCATTTCCTCAGAGGGATCAGGCTGAAAGACTATCCATATCTCCTAATTTAGCCCCGTTTCAAGATCCTTCTGTCCTTGGAACCAATAGCAAATCCAGTCGAGTCTCCACTTCAAACACACCGGTCCTGGTTGAATTGCAATCCTCAGTGGCTTCCTTGCAGTTTGCCCTTAAAATTCTTCTGAAACTGTGTGGGCGTATTTTGGAAACTACTCTCACTTTTGCAGCAAAAGTAGGAGCCAAAGACATCCCTGGGGCAGAAGAAAACCTGATCCCTAGGCTCACGGATAGTGACCCTGCACAGCCTCCTACTGATCCAATACCTGTATCTGAACCTCCAGATGAGTCAGAAGTATATTTTTCACGCAAACAAAGAAGATTGGCGAGAAGAGCCGCCATGAAGAAAAAGCTGTGCGTGATAGCTTCTCCTCTACCTGCAACTGCTCCGGCAGGGAAACTGTCAAAAAAGGCCAAAAAAAGAGCAACTAGGGCATCGAAACATAAAGCGAAGGGCCCTGGCTCTCTCACCAGCTGGCTTATTCCCGACACTGTGAATGAGTCGATCTGTACGGAAGAAAATTTACTTGACCTTGAATCATCCCAATTGAACAATGACCTGGAGAAGATCTCTTCTACTACTAACAAAAGTCCAAGTAGGGCCCCATTGGCAATAAACATCCCTAATCCACCTACTCAATGAGCCCCCACTATCTAATCATCATAACAACCGCATATGTATTATTACAAATTTGTACAAGCAACGTGAGCGAAACTGGCTTACAAGATCAGCTCTTATGACCAGGCTTCACTCAGTGCCTCAACTTTGTGTTCTCAGCTCTGCAGACTTTGAATATGTGGAGCCTCTCCATGTTACCAACCCTAATGTCTCTGCGGTTCATTGTAAATTCTTGGCGACAGCTCAACTGATGTCAAGTTTCAAACATAATCTGTTGGTTGTAGACATTGAGATTGATGCCGATCCTGAAATGGAAGACCCCAGCTGCCCACGTAAGGTGGTCTCTTCGTGGGAAAAACCTCCACCTGAAAAATCTCTCTCGCCCTCAAATCTACCCAAGGCGGACAAAGTTCAGATTGCTGATGTACAGAAAGTCTTAAATTGGCTGGCTGAATCCCTCCCTCTAATTATAAACAAACAATGAGATCTCACCATTGCCTCATGGAATTGTAGAGGTTTTAACCATTTACTAACTTCTCAAGGATCAGTAGATATCTTAACAGACCATTTGAGCATTTGTCTACAGGAAACAAGGTTGGTCTCCCCGGTGATCCTCAATGGATATACATTGTACCAGTCTTTTGCTAAGAAGGGACCAAGGGGTAGACCATTTGGAGGGTTGATTGTGGGTGTCAGACACTGAAAGAATCCTACTCATAACCTCTTATAATCCACCAGGCACTGTATGTAGAGAAGAAATACAAGAGGCTACTTAGCGAATGGACCACGATACAGGGGAACAACTCAGTCATATTCACAGGCGACTTTAACTGCCATATAAAGGGCTCGAAAGGCACTACCTCAATCCTCCACTATACCCTAAGGGACGTATGCTTTAAAACATAGAAGATTCAGAAGGCCTAAACTGGCTACACTTTTTTTCAGACTGGGATTTGGAAGTTATTAATGGGAGAACGCGAAGCGACTATCCTGGCAAAAAACTTGGCGTAACGCCTCTGTAAATAGTGCTCTAGACTACATATTTGTTAGTCCGAATATAGCCACCAGAATAAAAGACATGAAGGTCACCTCGAATAACTGGAGCGACCATAGCCTTCTAACATTGACATTAGCAGTAGACTGGTCAACTCCGAGCCCCTGACCCTTGGGTAACCTGACGACAAATCAAGCTGGCACTTTCATTCGTTGGCACACAAAAAACATCGAAAATGCGACTCGCTCAACAGATGCTGTCCTTCTCTACGATACCCAAGCCTTTACCAAATTCACTGCTAATGATATTGAAACATGGATTGCGGCTTTTTCATCATCACACGCTACTACATCTATTAGCAAGATGATACAAGATGGAAGAAAGACCATACCTTTTGATAGGGCCATCCGAGATGCCAAACGAGTTCTAAGGGCTTCCATTTGAAAAGCAAGGGCTGCTGCAGTTACACTCGAATCATTTGTGGCTCAGAGTAGAACCTTAAAGAACAAATATCGCGCCTGGATTAAGACGAAGAGAAGAGCAGAGAAGTTAAGCCGCTGGCAACAAATGGTTCAAGTTGTTTGCTCCAAAAATACAAGAAACATCAGGGGTGTATTAAATGAAATGAGGGGCCCCATCCATTACACCATGGTCAATCCGATAGGTGCCCAGCAATGGTCTGAATTTCTGTCTGCACGTAACGCCCCGTTAACACCTACCCAGCATGGCAGCTGTTAATTGGTCCCCTCTGAGAAACCCTTTATTGTGACCAATGAACAAATTCTTGCAAAAATCAAATCCTTAAAATCATCTAGAGCACCTGGACCCAACGTCCTAGCCAACGTTGTATTGAAAAGTAATCCTGATTTCTGGGCCAGCCTGATCAAGATCCAATTTGACAACATACTGGAAACTGGCAATATCACGACTTCCTGGCAAACTTTCATATTGATTCCAGTCTTCAAGAAAGGAAACAGACTGGAACCAGGAAACTATAGATTGCTCTCTATGTTAGACTGAAGCTATTTGCATCGTTGCTTCTAGACAAATTGGAGACGTGGGCAGACAGAACTGGAACATTCAACCAATTCCAAAGTGGATTCAGGAAAGGCTATACCACCACCAGGAACCTGATGATTATTGATCTACTGAGGTCTGGAGCCCAGACCAGTGGGAAACCTCCTATATATGCCCTGTTTATAGACTTCCAAGCAGCTTTAGACACAGTCCCCTGTGACAAACTCTGGTCAAAATTAAAACTATTGGGATGTCCTGATGAACTTCTCTATTACTTAAGAGCCTTACATCGACACACTACGGCTAAACTTAAGCTGGACTCCCAAGGCCATATGACCACTGCAGTTTTACAGAATCACGGAGTAAAACAAGACTATGTCACAGCTCCTTTTCTTTATAATGTATTTACATAGGACCTTCCCATAGCGGTATCTGTAGTGCACAATTGCCCTCCACGGATCGGATCTGAGCACTGCCCAGTGCTCGCTTATGCAGATGATCTGATCATCATGGACCACACATTTAGCGGACTTTCAAGATCGGCCACTGTGCTCTGGGATTATGCCCATAAAAATGATCTGGTTATTAACAGTGATAAAACCCGACTAATGGTATTTTCAGCAAAAAAAATCGCCAGACCAAAGTTAGTTATGCAGGGGATAGAGATAAAATACACCCCCGTATACAAATACCTTGGGGTGGAGGTTGATGTAACAGGAGAATATCCTACCTGCATACAAAAGCGAATCACCAGAGCTGCACAATTAACAGCATTAATACACCGCTTTGCAATTAAAAATTGTGCTTATACTATGTGGGGCGTGCACCAGTTGTATCTGCAGATATTGGTTCCTATGGTTACCTATGGACTGGAGGCACTATTAAACATCAATTTAAGCTGGCTCCAAGTCATAAAGGGCACATTTCGGAGGCGGATATTGGGCCTCCCTCAATGTATTCCAATGGCGATCCTAAGACTGGAATTGGGGCTAACTTCCCTGAAGGCCACTGTACTTAAAAGAAGAGCTGAGATCTACTCAAAGATGACTAACCAACCATTGAACTCCCTGCTAAATTCATTACATCAGGAAATTTCAAGGGAGGCTACTCTCTACCATCTAAAAGCTCATATGGAAAATCTATACAAGGAGATTGGCTGGATTCCTGCACTGAGGAGCACACTCAACGCATCAAAGAAAGCTCTTCCCAAACAAATAGATCTATGGGACTGGCTCGAGAACTTCGATCATCTGAGTAAACTTTCAAAGTATCAATTTGTAAAGTATAGACTGTATACCTACTTGAAACCAAAGCTGTACTTTAATTTGAGCCCCTCTAGTAAACTTAGACGTTTCCTTCTGTTGCTGCGTCTTGACTGTTTACCGGTATTAGCAAATAAGTGGATAGACAACCATCTACTGTCACACGAAAGACATTGTCGAATGCGCAAGAACATTTCCACCAATGAAACAGCTATACACCTTCTAACAGCCTGCCCGTCTATGCTTAAAACTTATGAACTATGTTATGGGAAAGTGGTTCATAATTTGGATCACATAGAGGCACCATGGTTTTGGTATCGCAGCTAAAATTCGACCTCTATAAAAACTCACATAGCTATGTACAGTATATGGCTGAGCATTGAGAAATCTCTGGGCATCACTATCTAGCCCAAACAATAACTCAATCCCATTATAGCTTATTGGGCCAGCAGGTTACGTCCCCTATCACATGACTTGTGGAGAACATTAGCTTCTCGGGGCCCATTGGTGTATGATACGTGATCCTGTGAAACTAATTGAAGATATTTACAACTCCACTGACTGAGGAAAGGGAAGGCTTTGACCTCTGAAAATGAAACAAAATGAAGTACACTTTTGCATGACGCATTGTATAAAACCTTTAACGGTACTTATTGCTCTATGCTCTATGTTCTCCGCTACAGTAGCATCACATTGTTTTTGTCACTCTTATGTAGAATGATTTTTTATCCTTCTTTACCCACGGAATCACATGATTAGAACAACTAATTTTTAAATTTCTTTTTCTCTATTAATTTTAAGTGAGGTTTTAGTCTTCCCTTTTTTGCCTGGTTTTTATGTCCGGTCTTATTTGTATTTCTACTCATAAATGTGTAAAGTTTATATTTAAACTGTTTTCACATTATTAAATAAATCAATCAACGTAAATTACAAGTCAGCTACTGTTGTCCCTATCCTTAGCAAACCTGGCCTAGATCCAAACTGTCTTGCCAACGTTCATCCTGTCTCTCTTCTGTCTCACTGTTCCAAAATCTGAGTGAGTTCCATGACACACACAACCTCTGGGATCCTCCTCAATCAGGCTTCTGACCTCTTCACTATGCTAGGTCAGCTCGCCTAAAGGCCAGCAACTACATCTCTTCCACTCATCATGCTAACCCTTCATTTCTTCTTTTTCTTCTCAACCTCTCTGCTGAATTCAATACTTTCAACCATTCTGACTTTCTCTCAACCCTATCTCTCCTAGGTATGAGGGGCAGGTTTTTCCCCTAAGTTGTTGGTTTTCCCCTATGATCAATCCTGATTCCACTTCTTTCCACTCTCTATACCTCTGTTCTCAGCACATTGATATCCACCGATGGCTTCTCCTATCAACTCTTGGCTGATGACACTCTGATCTTCTTATCTGAAGAGCTATGGTCAAAAACGTCTAACTGTCTTTCTGCCATCAATTACTGGATGGCAGCTCATGCTCAACTCCACTAAGACTGAAATTCTCTATTTCCCATACAAACAGGATATCTTTTCCTCTCCCCTTCTTCTATTCTCCTCTCCTGACTACATTCCCTACTCTCCTGCTCACAACCTTGCTGTCGTCTTCGACCCATCTCACGTCTCGCTCTTCATCTCCAAATCTGCCACTCTGGCCAGACTTAATCTCCTCAATATCAGAAAAATAAGACATCTTCTTCCCTTCAACACTGCTAAGTACCTAACCTCCTCTTTAGTACTCTCACAATCTGATTACTCTGCCAGTCTACTCTATGGCTTTCCCAACTATGTTTTTTCATCTGTCGGCAAAGTCATCAACTTTGCTATCCTTACACTCTTCAACCTTTCCTGCTTCACGTCCACCTCCCCAGCCTGTCATCAGTTAGGCTTGTTATCTATGAGACAGAGTGCAAAGTATAAACTCATTCTCATCATCTTCAAAAGTATACACAGACTTGCCCCACCATACCCATCAGCCCATCTTACTCCATACGGTCCCCCTCTCTACCTACAATCATTCTCGGCTTACCTACTTTCCACATTTTATGCCCCTTGTGCGTCCTCTTGTTTCCTCTCTCTTCCTCTCCTCGCTTCCTTACACTGGAATGCTCTTTGTCTACCTCTCCACAATACTACCACCCTTTCTCTAAATCCAACCTTATAGCACTCCTCCATTCTGAATAACGGCTTGCATAACATTCTAAGTCACCACATCTCCCTGTTCTCCTCTCGCTACCTCTCTGCAACAACCCCACGGCATGTGCCCATCACCCCTTCATCCTAAGATTTAGCACTTCCTCCACTATCATGTTCCTATAGCATGTTCAACTGACCTTGTCCCTGTTTCATGTTTCCATCTCCCCTGCATCATCTGCACTTATATTCACATCCAATCACCCATTGTTTTGGAAACTGGTCCTCCACTCTGTGAATCAATGTTAAAAGGTTGTGTAAGCATATCCATGTCAACATGCATTGTCTTCCCTGTATTTGTCATTAAATAAATAAACAAAAAAATTAAGAAAGTATTTGCAATGCTAGAGAAGAGTGGGAAAGAAGTCCTTAATAAAGGATGCTGGTTTATTATGAGGAAACATATTGGTGCCTGTTACAAGAATATGTAGGTGGGTATGAAGTTAGACTGAATTTCACATTTACTCTAATGATCATTTTGATGTGATATTGACGCGTTCATGCCGTGCACCAGAAACATAGGTATATGCATGCAATTTCAATGAGCTGAATACAAAATGGATACTTAATCACACAGTAAGTAATTGGACCTGTTTGTGTTTGAACCAAGTATTGCCAATAATGAGTCATGTGTTCCCTGGCAATTCTTCTGATATCTCAACTTGCGTCGTCTTCCTACGCCCACAGGCATAAATTGGCAGTGACATAGAGGAGTATTTAGCAGCGAGATTAATAGCATTGTTATTATATTGCTGCTTGCCCAATTCCAATTACGTATCAAAGTTCTCAGCGTTTACAGATTTCTGAGATATGAAGTAACAACATGTTCCCTGATTCAGTGTTGAAAGGACAATCACAAAAGATACAAGGAGTAGAACCTGTGTGCAGGAGTAGGTCCTAGGAGTCAGTGTTACTGGGTGCATTTGATAGAGGTTACACCCCTATTTTTGTACGTTTCATGTATGAAAAATGCAGAGAAAATGAATATTCAGTACATGTCTTCAGTTAAACCAGAAGCAGGGGTGCAATGAGCTATAGGGAACTCAGGAGATTTCCCGGTAGGCCTCTGCACCCTGGGCCCCTTTTGTTTGGTAACCTATTTAATTTTCAAATGTTCCCATAGGATATGGGTTGGGCTTGCTGACAATGTTTAATATTGGGCTACTTTGAAAATTATTTCGAGGGCCTCTTTTGCTTCCCAGTCCAACCCTGACCAGAAGAAGGGCATTGTATGTTACATTGAATTCAAATTATGAATTGAAGAGCGTGTCATATGCTACTGGAAAGCACAGTTGATTGCTTCTTGTTAAAGACAAGTGGGAAAAAACACAGAATGATGAAGAAGTGGGCTGTAGGGAACAAAAGAATATTATTCAATCTTTGTATTTAAAAGTGAAAATGTGTTTTGTGGCAGGATTTGTGGCAAAGCTTTTTTTCTTATACAATGCCACATTGTTTCACGAATCTGCAGCAAATTGTGCATACTTGCCTGTTAGGACCCTCCGGACATTACTGGCTACATGACATTTGGACACCTCACACCGTTCCCTGGATTTTAGCACAAGTGAAAATGTGTTTGTGGGTTTATGGCTTGGCAGTGTGGCATTGTATTGTTCCTTACACAATGCCACACTGCTTCACCCATCTGCACGAAATATAACCTGTTAAGACCCTCTGGACATTAATAGCTACATGACATTTGGACACCCCACCCCTTTCTCTGGATTTCACCACCTTCACACATGAGAGGGTTGCATGAAATTGGTGGAACATCAATGTGGTCGTAGAAGAACCGTTCCTGACACGAGGAACAAAACTCGAGCTCCAGGCCCTAGGATCAGATTCAGGATATGCTTCTGACACAGTTACTGAGTACAACTCAATCGATACGGTGGTGGATGCCAACAAAGCCGCAAACTATCCAACACAATTCCTCAACTCACTTGACCCCTCAGGAATGCCACCACATCACCTCTGACTAAAGGTTGGCTCACCTATCATGCTGCTTCGCAATCTCAACCCTAAGGCTGTCTTTTGGCACAAGGCTATGCATTAAGGCATTGCTGCCCAATGTAATTGAAGCAACAGTGTTCACCCGGAAGGGAAATAAAACATGTTGTTTATAAACAACCTTTACAATGAGCATGTACTTTAGTAATATTGGACTTTTGGTCCATAGTTGTTGGCACTGTCAGCATCATATCACCTATCATGCTACTCAGAAATCTCTATGTTGTTCTCACATACAGTTATACGTTTCAGAATCAGTTTTTAAGAAGAACAATACATTGGGCCTCATTACGAGTTTGGAGGTAGCCATCCCGTTTTTACCCGCATGGCTACCCCCAAACTCGAGTCTGGGTCCCGAAAAATGGGAATTACCGAGCCATTCCGACCTTTGCGGCCCGGTCATTCCCATTCGCGGGACCCGGACCCGGACCCGGTACATCTCCATTTCGATTTGAGCCCCCATAGTGTTCAATGGGAATGTGGAGGATGTTAACAACGGTCCCGTTAATAATGTGCCGTTGCTACCATCCGGTACTGCTCGCGGGTGCCGCTCTGCACGTCTGGTCTGACCAGGCGTGCAGAGTGGCACCCGTGAGCAGAACTCGTAATGTTGCGGCGAGGTAACACTATACCGCAACACTTATAATTAATGAGGCCCATTGTGTTGTGTAATCTTTATGAGAAAACATTTTAAAAATAAATGAGAAATAATCTAAACATTTTGTGAATTTTTCTTTTCACATTTCGCATGGAGCCTTTCTGAAAAGCGTAAAGCTATCTTAAGGTATTTCTAACAAATAGTATCTATAAGAAAATACAATTCTGGGCAATGCCGAGTATATCAACTAGTGTGCTCTAAACATACAATCATTTTCAATGATATCTCGATTTATATATTTTCCATTACAATTTTAATTAACCATTTTAGGATACTTTGTATGACAGAAACATGTTTTTATTTGAATTGTTGCTTTTAGTAAAAGAGTCACATTAAATAGTTGTGATGATCACTGCTTCCAAGGAGCCAGGACCAGCACAACGTCCTTGGAAGCAGGCCCCTAACCCTAATCCTAAGCACCAGCCGGTCCCCACTGGGACCTTTTGGACCTTGTCCTGGCGCCGGTGGCACCAGGCTCATCAAAACCATTGGTCCCGGCACTGGAAGCGCCGGGCTCATAATAGGTGTGAAGATGCTTGGGTGGACTTACCTGCAGCAGACCATGCTGCTTACTTACCAGCCACTTAGAAGCCATCTGAGAACAGGAACTACTTTCTTACCTGGGTGGGGCAGCTCCACTCCCTGGATACAGCACTGGAACTCTTCTGGAAACTGGAACTCTTTTCTTACCTAGGCGGGGCCGTGGAAGAAGACGCCTCATCACTCCAAGGCTATTTAAACCACACCCGATAGATGAAGCGTGCTTCGTGTTATTCTGCATCTGCAGCAGAACGCTCACCGAGTCTGCTCCGGCCTTTCTTCTTCCGATCCTGGACCTGCAAGAATCCTACTTACCATTTCAGTATCCAGACATCATCAGCACCTGCAAAGAACAGAAACAACAGGTTAGCAAGGCGAACTTTACACGCAGTGCTTACTTACCTGATCCATCGGCTGCGGCCGTTTCTTCTCGCCGCATCTCCACCTGCAAGAACAAAAGCATTGCCATACTTACCGGCACGCTGTGAATTCCGGATTTCTTCGTTCTGCATCGCCGCCTGTGAAGACAAAGTATCGTTAACAACTTACTGGCATTCCGCGGACTCCGGCCCTGCAACCCAACATCTGAAAGGCAAAAGAAAAGACATTAAGCAGGTATTTACTTACGTCCATCACGCTCGTCGCAATAAAACGCCTGCAAATTCTCCGGCGTCTCTTTAACCCGAACTAAGCTGCAAGGAAAGAGACAGTTAGAGCGCTTGCCATACTTACGAACTTCCAAGCGCTTCACTTCATCTTTCATCTCAAGAGCCCTGCAATACATAAGGGAAAGGCATTATACAGAGTCTGCATATAAACGTGCCACGCATGTAAAGACTATAAAGACAAAAGGTGTCCAGAAACTCACCGCTCGTGCAGATAACGACGGTAACCATCCTCTGAATTCAAGAGGTCTGTGTTTCACCAGTGAAGGAACTGGCAACGGCACCCTGCACCAGACGCAGATGGAGAGCCCAGCATTCACCTATATAAGGTGAGCACGTTGACCTGGGGGCTCTACGAAAAAGCTGGGAAGAGAGAGAGAGAGAGAGGGACATTCAACAACCCAGACCATTAACCCCCATATTCTTTCACCTGCAGAAACCTCACTCTTCGAGTCCGACACACAGTGCGAAGAGGTTCGACCCCAGAAGCCAATCGAGTCCTGCACATCACTTTTCGAGTCACAGACAGCTTCCTGCCAAGACCCGCGCCTCCGTGGGAATCAGGTGAGCGTTACAATAGTCTGATTAGGACACAGTCATGCACCATGTTATGGTATCAGTGGGAATGGCATTTCACCACTGTGAGGGTATGACAGTTAAACTAACAAAGGATATGTGAACCAGTTCGAAGGCACCAATGTCATGGCTGTCACTGCACACTGGGTCCCCTTCCCCGAACATCTTGTCAGAAAAGCCCAGGACAGTTGCCACCAAATGAAATTCTGGGAGAAAGTGAAGGAATTTGTAGTTTATTAACTCACTCCTCGTTGTTTACAAGAGGACTTGATGGCAGCTGACAATGGATCTAATGTAGCTGCCCTCAGGAAGGTCAAACCATACATGTGCTTTTCTTTGTGCATACCCTCCATCTTGTGATGACCTGCTTCTTGAGCCAGTAACCACCACTAGCTGGGAAGGTAGGTCTGGCAAAGAATAACTGCCTCACTTTAGATACTCGTACAGTAATGGAATGTGTTAGTAAAGTTGCAGTCACACCACCAGTTTCATTGTATTCAGCTTAAAATTTGAATGCCAACTTGTTGGAATTGAACTGTCAACTTAACACAGCCTTTGCGAGAACAGTGCATTGCACAAACCGACTACTGCAAAAGCCAGAGCTGGCAAATGGATGATGCCTACTTAACACAGGCACAGTAGCTAATGTTTGACAATGTTTTCACTTTGCCTCAACCATTTGAAGCGTCCACCCAGTGGGTTAGACCATATGATACATCACTCAGCCATGGTATATTTATTGAAAGTAGAGATATCCAACACAAAACATGAAAACCAATCCTCTCCTTTTTGTGCCTTGAAACATATTGTGTACATGTGCATAGTAAATACATACATCCATGTGCTGTCTAGTGATGGAGAAGCTGGGTGACTGGTTATGAATATCCTCTCAAAACCCTGAAACGATGCAAACATGGTTTCTATAATGGAGAATATGCAGCACCACCAGTCATTTCTTTTTACCAAGGTTTTAAAGTCAAGGTTGCCATTTTTTAACATCACGTGCATGAGGATGAGGAAAATGCCAAGGGTGATCATTCACAAGAACACATGCTTGTGATATATCAGGATGCACTAAAGAGATTGTTAAAATCTACGCTGGTTTGAGAGGAGAGAGCCAAAAGCCAGTGATAAATCAAAGCAGTTCACGTGGCTGTGCAAGATCATTATCCACAACTGCTGGCACTTGCAGTTATGTTGCAGTAAGGGGAGAATTTCGAGAGTGGGAAATTGCAAGAGGCTATTGGGAAGACTTCTACCCAATGTGTGCTTGCTATATGCATCAGGGTCCCATGATAAGTATGTCGCCCCACGTCAAATCAGAAGGTTGATGTAGGTGTTCTTGACACATGCCAACTGGTAAGAGATGCTTATCCACTACAATTCTATGACAAGACTGGAGGCGAGCATTATGCTTCAATTTCTTTAATTCACTACTCTTCAGCAGTTTCAACAAAACTCAAAAACCATAACAAACACTGAAAACAGTCTGAACAGACTTTTCTTCCATTTGAACTACAATCCCCATAGTCTCTGTAGTCCATCACACTCCATGCCCAGTAATAACCACTCCCTGTCCCTGGGCTCCTCCTCTTCTTTTACTGCTCTTCAAGCAGATAAGTACTATTTCCAGTTATCTCCTTATATATGTGGATATGTTACTATTTCAGCAAATATACTGTAGAGATAGTATTTGATAGACATTACTAGTATATAGCAGACAGGAACATGGATGCTTAGAGCTTCTTTTCCGTGTATGTTAAGTGCGAACGTAGGCTGTGCAGCGGTGCGACGAGCAGGGTAGCCGAGTGCTCGGAGCTTGAACGTATTGCTGGCTCGTTTTTACGAGCTGACTCGCCCACGACTTGCGCGCCCCGTGCCGTATGCCCGGCACCCTAGGGGAGTTAGACGCGAGTGTGGGGAGCAGGAGCGGTTCATAGGACCACGTGAAAAGTTTATGCCCGCTCTCCCTCCCGGGCAGAGCCCGAGGCATCGGGGATCACAAGCGCCAGCTGGCGGCCCCCTCCCTTCGGGAGGCAGAGCCGTCGGCGCATGAGAAACATCCTGACGGCCCCCACCGTTGTGGAGGCGGAGCCAGCGGGTGCCTGCTTCTGTACTCGTGTGCTAAATTACATTCGACATGGAGCAGAGCACCCGTAGTAAGCCGGGTCCGGCGGTGAGATTGCTATTAATCTTCGAGGCATCAGCCTCATTGCAGGATTATATCCCAACCCGAGAGCGCAATCCATCGCGCGCACAGCAGGAGAAAAGTAAGTCTCTTAACCAGCTCAGCTGGAGAAAGCCTCACAAAGCGTACAGTGCCGCTGAGAGGAATAGCGATTGACGCTCCTCTAGCTTAGAGGCCTTGAAGAAGACAGCTCATTCCCAGGCTCATATAAAGACTACCTCCCATCCAGTGCTGCCACCAAAAAAATAAATAAAAGTAGATTATCCGAGGATGCTGCCAGGAGGGGAGCACTTGCTCACGGACCCAGTTGGGTCATATCACCCTCTTAGAGTGAGGGGGACTCTCCCGCTTGTCGCGTGCAGGATATCAGGAGACGCTGGGCATTGTCAGGCATTTCGTCTCAGGCTGCACAGCTCATCGCAGAATCCTGGGCTCCATCTACTAGGAGGAGCTACGACGCGGCTTGGGCCAAATGGACGAGCTGGTGCAGAGGGAGAAGTGTTCATCCCATTTCTGCGCCTGAAGTGACGATTTTGAATTTCCTGGCTCATTTGTTGCAGGACGGGAAAGCATTCTGCACCATAGGAGTGTACAGGTCCGCCATTTCCGCAGGGCACCTCCCTATTGAGGGAGTGCCAGCGGGTGAACACCCAGCAGTGATTCAGCTTATTCGGGGAGCGAAATTCAGAGTGCCCCCAGAGCCTCGTTATAAGACCACCTGTGATGTTTTTTCAGTTCTTAAACTGTTGGAGAGTTGGCTCGCCAACAGATATTTATCTCTGAAACAGTTGTCAGGAAAGTTAGAGATGTTGTTGTGCTTGGTGTCTTGTAAACATGTGTCAGACGTAAGAGCGCTTGAGATAGACAGAAGATCGTTTGGACCAGAGGGTGTGACATTCTCTATAGAAGGAAGAACTAAGACAGGGACCACGTCGGTCCATTATCCATATTTCCCGAGCAAAACCAAATGGTGTGTAGCAAGCTGTGTGAAAGAGTACGAGGGCAGAACGGCAGAGTTCAGAGCAGCAAGTACTAAGCAATTGCATATGCGTGCAGGAAACCCTTCAAGGGTGTATCCACAGCTACTATAGCCCGATGGGTTAAAGAGGTCATGCTTGCAGCTGGGATAGACGTGGAGAAGTATGGGGCACATTCAGTGTGCAGACTATGACATCTAAAGCCTTTAAGACTGGGGTATCCCTTAGAGATATTTTATTAGCAGCAGATTGGTCGAATGATCGAACTTTTAAAGAATTTTATTTTAAGCCAACAGAGAATTTAGCAGTTACGGTTTTGGGAAGCTTTGAACAAGCATAATGCTTGCCTCCAGTCTTGTCATAGAATGAAGAGTACCCCTGCTAGCTGCGCAGGGATTATTAATTCTATTAAAGACTAGAGCATTAAATTCCCACCCGGATTATGTATTGTACAGGATATTATGTGATTTTCATAAAGTAATAATATGATGATATTGGCAATACATGGACACCACCCTGATTTCTCTGCTTTCTATTATTCTTAGGAGAGGAGCAGAAGAACAATTGATGTGGGAGCCTGGCGATAAGGGTCGCCGGAGATCGAGGAAGTCCGATTTGGTTGGAGTGTTCGAGTTACAGCCAGTTGCAAGGCTTAGTGTGGAATTTGTAATATGACTTTCAGAGCGAGTAAAAGAGAGGAGGAGCCCAGGGACAGGAAGTGGTTATTACTGGGCATGGAGTGTGATGGCCTACAGAGACTATGGGGATTGTAGTTCAAATGGAAGAAAAGTCTGTTCAGACTGTTTTCAGTGTTTGTTATGGTTTTTGAGTTTTGTTGAAACTGCTGAAGAGTAGTGAATTAAAGAAGTTGAAGCAGTTGCACTGTTAATGGTGGCCTCCTAGTCTTTAACAGAATTAATACTCCCTGCGCAGCTAACAGGGGTAATCTTCATTCTGGCTTGCAAATCATTCGGGGTGGCCATCTATTCTTGTTCAAACAGCTTTTGAAAACCTAAGTTGTCCCCTGGGAAGTTTTAATTCTGAATAGGTTTTAAGCACTGACACACACATGAGATTTATTTCATAAAAGTGAAAGCACATCTTATAGCTGAATACTATGGTGGGAATAAACACCAGTCGCATCACTTATACTACCATCGAACAGATTACTCAGAAGATGAAGATGTGTGTGGGAACTAGATACTCTCATGTGGATAGAGCAGCATGAGGAACAGTTCTGGAGACTTAGACTGTGAAAATAGTAGTTGAATGCATTGCAAAATTATATAGTTTTACCCATCTTCCAACATTTTGTTGGCTCTATCAACCGGTGGAACCACTATATGAATGCTTGTAGCACACTTAGAAATGGAAGTTCCTACCTCAAAAAATTGGCTATGACAAAAAACATAGGTACTAATGGAGTAATAATGCCAAACTTCCGAACTGGTAGATCTGCCCAAATGTATTTGGCTCTAAAACGAGTGGACCCACTACACATTTTGCAGCACTCTTCACAGTGCACCACGATCCGTACTTCTTTTCCATTCATCTAGAAAAGTAGAATACTATGTGTGCAGGAATGTGTGCCTCTGTAAGGATGACAGCAATACCTCATTATCCAACTCTAACCAATGGAACAGTGGTCACATAATACATGCAGTATATGGCTACATTCCTCATCATCTCTCTTGCCTGTTTTACCCAAATGGTACCACACCCCAAATTCTGCCACCAACTACGCAAGGTTGCACTGTTAATGGTGGTACAGTGGCCCTGCTAGTTGATGGTGCCACTGGGTCAGGCTGTGTTGGGACAGGCATGGGGGGCTGGGGAGATGTATGACTGGCACAGAGCAGTGGGATATTTGAGTTGCTATTTAGGGGATGACCAGTGGCGTGCCAGAGTGTCATCTGAGTTGCTACCACAATCACTGTTGTAGGAGGAGGATGCCCTAGATGCCTCTGTGGCACATGATGTGCATTTCTTGACCATATCATTGTGCTGCATATCAGAGCGCTCATGCGTCAAGAAGGTGTCTGAAGCACTGTTACGTAGGTTAGCATGATGAACCTGAGTTCTGGAATAGGTTGCATGTTACACTACCTGCACCCCTTCCCACCCACACCGTCACATCCTCCAACAAGCTGAACTAATCCCACAACCATGACCAGGAGCAGTGATGTCATGGAAGGGGGCACTCTTATTAAGGACAGCCGTAGCCTGTGTTGTCCCATCTGCATGGCCAGTATACTCCTTCTGGACCATCTGCTGCCGGACCATCTCTTCTTTCTTTGGCTGATGTTCTGCAGTCTTCTACAGCACCACCACCTCCTTTCTTCGTTAATGTTCATCCCCCTGCACAATGGCACTACCTCTCCCTGCTTCTCCTGGTGTGCCTCTGCCTCCTTGCTAAATCCAAGTTCAAAGTGCTCCCAAAACTTCTGCGAGTACCCCTCAAGTGTTTCTGTCTCTACCACAAACTCATTGTGATTGGTAGTTGCATCATCTTCCTCCCCATGTTCTGTCTCCCACACAACATGCTCTCTCCTCCTTCTCATGCTCTATCTCCCTCTCCTCATGCTCCATCTCTCCACGTATTACTTTGTTTCCACTTCATGCTCTGCGTCACTCACCTCAACCACTGTCACACCATCCTCAATCACTGTGTCTCCTTTCTCAACCATGACCTCACCTTCCCCCTAATGCTCCATCTCAGCCTCTGCCTGTCCTCTTCCATCTGACACTAAAGTTGGGCAGTAGTCCAACTCATCATGGTTTACCATCACCAATCCCAATAATTGAAAGGACATGTTGCCTAAGGTTTTAATGTTCAAAACCTACATTTGTGTAATATGCCTAAATTGTCCATGTGCAAAACACAAAAAAATCATCAAAGGTATTCTCACAAGACTCACACAATGGGAATGGTTAAAATGATTAGCAATCGCTGGTCCCTACAATTTTGCATTATCTCTGGGTCTCACCTTTGCAATCAGAGGTTGAACTGTTGTTTCTATCAGCTAAGATTGGTAGAACTATAGTCAGTGCTAATAGGATATGGTACCTTTATGGGCAGTTTAACACTTCCAGTTTCGAGCAAAGATTATTAAAATCTCTAAGATGAACATTTTGTCCAAAGTGGATTCGGAGGAAATATTATACCATCTATATCAGGGAGGGAGATCACCAACAATACTGCCATTTAGCAACAATAAGTCCCAAGAGTTCATTTCAGTTCTAATTTTAAAACCACAATCTCTCGAGATATCCAAAGCTTGATAACCCAACCGTGTACTATAATACACTATTAAATTCACTTAGTTTCACAATGCAAGCTCCATCATCAGGCGTTTCAAACATTAAAATGGATTAATAGAGATGGGGCACACAAAAGTGGATAAAAGAAGTATCATGAAAAAGCAAAATACCACAAACAACTAAGCAAACTACACCAAACTCTTTGAAATTCTACTATACTCACCAAAAACACTCACAAACTCCTCCAAAACCACAAATGTGTGACCCTGTCCTGTCCACTCTTAACAAATACACAGCCACATAAAACCCACAAAGGAGGAAGAGAGAAAGCTGGACCCTTTAGATGCCATAAACACTGTTTCAGAATGTCTTTTTGCCACTGATTGCTAGTCAAAATTACCTTTGAGTCTCGGGCCTTGCAACTTAACCACAGGCCTCAAACTCTGCCATGAAACGCTCAGGTTATTCCACAAGAATATCAGATGGGTTGAACCAACCTAGAAAAGCACAAACACTTTTGGAAAGTTCGAGCAACCCCATCAGTCCACATCATGATCAAGTGTGAAGAAACATCATAATGTTTTGACTGCATTTGATAATAGACTGCAATACAAGTCTAATAACAGGTCAGTCACAAAAATGTCCTTGTCATGAATAAGGTGATGTTGAAAACCACTGGTGTGACTCAAGCCACACCCTATAAAAGCAACATACAATGCCCAACACAAAACAAAATAAATTATTATAACTAGCACATGTCACATCAAACTAGTATCCAGTGATTTCATCTCTTTAAAAAAACATCGAAGGACACTTGTTGGTTTTTTTTAACACACTATCCAAAACTTTCATAAAATATTCAGGACTGGAGATTGGCTATATAACTGCACCAGTCCTAAAAAAAATTTGGAAGGATGTTTAGTGGATAAAAAAAATCAAGCACCCCTCGATGTTTTTTCCCTGCAATGAAATCACATATAACCCATCAAACTGATAGTAGTGAGCTCAGCCATACAAAAGGACAGAAAGGAGTTGTGACCTTAAATATGAACAATCTCATAGTTTCTGTCTCAAGGTGGATCATAAAAGCAACTGTGCTCTCGTCCATTGCAGAAACCCACTGTCAAAGGTCACTCTGGAAATAGTTTTTTGATTCTTGCATTGCTAGCCTCTAAGCTGCAGTAGGAATTAGCAATTCCCTCATTATAAAGATCATCTGGCTTTCCAGTGCCCTGGTATGATAAAGGACTAACACACCACCTCTACGGTAAACAGGAACCCAGGATGTCCCCATACAGTATGAGTTGTGAGGTGATCTGAGGTCACTTGAGATGAGGTTCCAGTTTAGATCTCACATTCCGTGAAACATTTCAATAAGAAATTCAGTCCCAAAACATATGTTCTGCCATTTCCTCTGCTAATGGTAGTCAAAGAGCCTGCTTGGGAGATCTCAGATGATGTGCCAAGGAATGATTAAAATGGATGCGTGGAGTTGGAGGCATTTTATGCATGCCGTCCTGATGCACTTTGAGGAATACAGTGTATGCAGAGAACTGCTCTATGTTCCTCATGTGAATAAACAATACAGTTCCCACAATAGGGGAACTCCCATGATTACTTACTTTACTTTTATTTCAATTGTTGGCATCTTCTAGCTGGTGATAGTGGTGCAGGTGACAGGAGTTTCCCTATTATGGGAATGTTATTGTTTATTTGTGTAACCTACGATCCATGTGCCAGGATCACATTTTCTCCCCTGCAGCTCAAGAATATCACTCTGTTCATTGAAGGTCATCTCAAATCATTTTTGAACACCCATTAACCAGGTGAGCGGTGTACATTCTCTGTTGCATTGTCTTTTACCCTCCGGGGTTGGTAGAACCACTACACCAGCTCCCATATATATGAGAATGTCATTCTTGAAGATTAATTCTTTATCAAATAAAGCAGCAACCACACAAAAATTTAGCGAGGATAAAGCAAACCGCATATTAGCACTAATTTCAGATGTAGATAGAGATACTGCTTCCACCGAACATCCAGACCGACTTATCATCAAGTTATAATGCCTGATCAGAAGACAGAACTCCATGCTACCACCTTGGCCCAATACTACAAGGCCAAAAGAAGCCCAAGAAGTCTCAGATTATACCTAAAACCCACCCTATGCAAAGAAAGCCAGGGATTCATTAAATGTTGGGATCAGATCCTCAACAAATGTTCCCTTGATCTCATCCTCCTCACTATTGAAGAACTTTCCAAATCTTTGAGACCATACATCAAGAAATTGATTAAATAAAGGAACAGCTGTTTGTACTACAGTCAGAGGAAGCATTCAATAAGACCCTTGAAAACGTTAACCGTAAACCTGCTAGCTATAAGCAAGACATAGAACAGAAAAAGATTCAAAAATTCAGAATAGACACATTAGAATATGCCAGGGATATCGTTTACACCTAGCAAGAATTCTATAAGTCATCCAGACAAGTCCCATCAAGACATAAACCAAGACAACCGACAACACCTAACAGTGAAATGACAGACAGCAGTGATGTGAACAGTGGAAAAGAGGATAATCCCGCTAGGAATCCCACATTACCAACTGGAAGACACCAAGACATCAGTAGCACACCAACCATCATACCTCCACAACCTTTTTTAGAAGAGGGAAGACCAGAAGAGGGCAGACGAAAGCCAAGAACACAAAACAAATAAAAGAATCCTTTATAATCAACATCTCTTTTAGAGAATTTACTACAGATTCATTTGAGACTCTCAATTTGGGATTATCCTTTAGTCCCACAGGGAATAGCTCTAGTTTTGAGGAGGAGATCAATCTCTTCAAATTAGTGAGAAAGATGGAGCTGAACGTTTTCTTTGATTCCCTGTTACCTTCAACATCACAATTGGAAACTATTGAATATCTGAAAATGAAGCCTAAAAGTTCCTTCTATCCCCAGGTTAACAACTCTATCATAAATATTTTTAAATATCAAACTATCAAAGACCTTAGGAGGATCAAATACAATCTGTATGCACATAACAATCTACACAAACATCAGATCAGACTACTCAAGGAGCTGGCGGAGGATCTATCCATCACAATGAAACCGGCTGACAAACAGGGAGCCCTTGTTCTAATGGATTTAACTTTTTACAATCAGAGTCGTATGGAACTCCTACGGAACACAACAACCTACTTAGAAGTGGAACAAGACCCTACAGCATCAGTGATGACAATCATCACGGTTACCATTGCCAAAGCAATAGAGAGGGAATGGATTACACCAAGAATGGGCAAGAATCCCTCCAGTCCCCTCTTTAGGCCAATAGTAGCAGGCACGGATAGTGTTTTCAACCCATTGACAACTACAACCATGGATTCAGGATTCGTCCACATATCTTAAAGACACTTCACACGTTTTACAAATTCTGATTGAAATACAACAACTAGAACCTAACCTGATCTTATTCTCACTGGACAAGCCTATATACATCGATCCCACATGGGGAAGGCATCGAACCCCTTGAATGCTTTCTATTGAACAATGATGATGTTAAAATCCACAAAGTACTTGAAATCGACTATCATCTTGTTAAAGAACTTTTTTTGCTTTGAGAGCAAATACTTTCTACAGATTGTGGGGACATCAATGGGTTCTCCTGTTGGGCCCACATGCGCAAATATCTATATGTACCATTTTGAGAAAAAATGTATTCCACATAATGACACTTAGAAAAGGTACATGGACGATGTTTATGCCATCTGGAATGGCACCAGAGAAATCTTATTTTCTGGAATACCTGAATGACTGCAATGAAAATATTAAATTCACTTTAGAGGTAGGGTATCCAGATTTACACTTCCTGGATGTACTGGTTACATTCGATGGGAGAGCTTTGGCCACAACTATTTACAGAAAACCCACTGATGTTAATAACACCTTACATTTCAACAGTTTTCATCCTAAACACATTAAGGAGAGTCTACCATACAGTCAATGCTTACACCTTAAAAGCATAATTTCTGACACCACTACGCTCGTGAAAGAGTATGATTGTATGTCTGAAAGGTGTAAAACAAGGGGGTATCCACAGAACATTCTGGATGATGCTCGCTCAAACATGGAGGTTCACCCAAAGGAGAGACCTCCTGCAAACCTAACCTCAAAAGGAGGTTTACAGACTGGTTCATATGCTGGAATTCTCCCCTCAAAGCCATCAGTAGCAAACACCATTAATAAGGACTGGAACTTTATCAAACTGGATCCGTATCTGAGTAAATTATTTCCAGAACCGCCAATCATGGCGTATAAAAGAGGGAGGAATTTCAGAGACTCATTGGTGAAAGCAGAACGAGTATGGAAACCTATATACAAGTACGACATAAACAGAGGGTGGGATGTTCCCATATCTTAATTGTGAACACTGCTCCAATGTTATCAAAGGGGACAGAATACAACAGCCCAATATGGGTAAGAAAATCAAGCTGCAAGATGTTGCCACCTGCAATACGAAAAATGTCATTCATGCTTTGAGATGCCCTTGTGGCAAATACTATATAGGCCAAACTAACAGATGTGCTAAGGACAGGTGGATGGAACATAAATCAATCATCAGGATGGAAAACTATAAATCGCCTGTGTTCCGGCATTTCAAAGAAGCAAGGCATACTGTGGCTCAAATGAGGTGCGTCATCCTGGAATTGGTACATCCACTACCAAAGGGAGATGACTTACTCACAAAACTTTCACAAAGAAAGTTATTTTGGATTCACCAGCTATACTTGATTAACCCGCTAGAGATGAATGAAGAGTTCTTTTTGGGTCCCTACTTGTAAATATTACCACACAATTTCATTTACACCGACAACATAAGGCCAGAATGGGTAGGTCAACTTACTATTGAGTCCTTTACCTTTTTAATGTTTTTAGAAGACCTTCTCTAATGTTTGGATTTATTTGCTTATATTTACGTTCAGATCTATTGTTTAAAACTTGGTCTATTGGTGACTTGAGAGTCGAGAAATCTGTTTATTATTCTGTATTCATATCTTATACAAATTTGATTCATCCATAACAATTAGCATGCGTATAAATGAGAACCTAAAAATGTGACCGGGATGTTCACATCATAACCTGGTATACAATGTGTGGTTACAGTCCTTACCGTAATTGATCTGCTATAAGGACACTACTCATATGTCTTTTTAGCTTAAATACCCCATATCGACCATGGGATATGAAGTTGTTCTACATTGAGCATGTTGATTCGATCTGTTAATATTTCCCCCATGTTTTAATGTATGTGTATTTTCGCAACATTGGTTGAACGCAGAGGATGCTCACCATGGCAGTGAGACCGGGACTCGTCGACTGTCTCACCCCATGTTGACATCATCACGCTGTTCACGAGCGTGATTGCTATAGCAACCACCCCCAACAATACAGGCTGCCATTACACAGCGTTCTATGGCAGGGAAGCGTTACACTTAACATCTTGACTCTTTGGGCTAAGTAGGATCACCAAGATTGCTCTTTTATAATTTTTTGGAAATAGCCAGAACATCCAACCTGAACACAGGTTCACTTTTAGGATTAGATACTGGAGGGTGGAGTATGAAGATTTACAGCCATACGCAGATCCGTAGCCACAGACTGCCATAATCTCTAGGGATACTTGCCGGCACAGTGTGCTTTGGGAAGAATGGAACGTAAGGTATTGAAGATGACTTCCCATACTACCACAGATTTTCTTCGAATTTTCGGTATACAGAAAGACTAGTCACACTTCTTCCCCATCCCCCCATTTTTTACAATCTAGATGTATGAGATTCCTTGTTTCCAAGCACATAAAACCATGAGGGAATGGATGTTTGTTGCATGCTATTTCCTGTATACATCGATAAGAGGTGAGACTAGACACTATTTGAATTTACTTACGTATTAATTGTGTCAATATGAATAGTAATTGACCCCCATTATTTGCCTTTACAGAAATTCCCCGGGTATGAGGAAATGATTGAACATTTATCTACATAGCTTGTGATGCCGACATGAGATGGAGGTGATTAATTAAGTTGGAATCAACCCTAGTATTCATTTAATGTATATACCTACCTTTTTTGGACCATGTCTGTATACCATGACTCATTGAATTCTATTATCTGTTATACCACAGACATATTAAGTTATCATGACCCGCTGATGAAGAACACTTCAGCTCGAAACGCGATGGTCATTCTATTAATGATGGACATTACAGGACTTTGTTTGAAAATGTATTGGTGAAGAATATTCATATGATATACATGCCATAAATAGCCTCTCTTTTTGACTCAAGACGTTGAGACGTTTACTAACCTTATGTTTACTTATGAAGTTACATTTTATTTTCTTTACTTTTATTTCAATTGTTGGCTTCTTATAGCCAGTGGTAATGTGCAGGGGAAAGGAGTTTTGTAGGATTATTTAGCGTGTTTTTGGAGTGCAGCGCCACTGCATGGGATCAATGTATAGCGTGTTTTTGGAGTGCAGCACCACTGCATGGGATCAATGTATTGCTATAATGCGGTACAGCAAGCCATGTGTTGCCGGTGTAACATATGGATATGTAAATGAAGACAGGCTACTCAGTCAAAAACACATCATTTTATTTACATTTAAAAACGCACCATTTTTTATTTCTCACCTGAAATGCCTCTGTTGCAGGAGACACATTAGAGGATTAATGAACTAATATAATTAACAGTACTAACATAATTCTAACTTATTATCACAATGTGTTCTCCAAGTGCAAAATGAGGCAGGCTGAAACTCATTTTAAACGGACATTCAGAATTTATTTTTTCCTTTCGCTTTCTCTGTGCTTTTCACGGTCCTTGCTAAGGAAACAAAACTCGAATAAACAGGAAATTAGTGGATACAGTTTCTTTCTGAAAAGTGAGCTATTGTTTGAAGAAGGCGGGTATGACATGATAGATTTTTATTGGATGCACGTCACATTAGGGGCTGTAACAGAGGTCTCTTGGTGCATCTCGGGAGGAAGAAAGGCAGTGGACATTTTGCACAGCTTCGGTGAGGACTTGGTGGGAGTTGCTGTGGGGCTGCCTGATTGAGGAGCGTCGTTCCAGTGCACTGCTGACCTTCACAGGCTGGAGATTTCAGTCAGTTAGCACCGGCTTGAGGACCAAAGAGTGCAGATTGGAACTGCATGTCCTCGCCGGGTGCTCTAAAAGGAATCCCTGAGCCATTTAAAGAAAGAGACCCAGAGAGTTTGTGTGCTGAACAGCTACAATTTGCTGGTAAATATCTTACACAAAGTGGGAGTGCGGTGTGAATGAAATCTATTTCAGTCAGGCAGCGTAGCGATAGCTGAATTCTAATTTTGCCATTCAGAAATGCAAGCCAACTGATGCACTGTTCTTTTTATTGTTGCAAAGAATCTAATGAAATGTCATGTATTTTGCAATTGTTTCTCTCATGTTTATTCTAGAAAAGACTACCTCGCAAAACTGGTAAAGTATGATTTTTGAAATGAAACTGATGGAAATCACAATCTGTGTAAAGGCTTCTATTTGCTTCTGTTTTTCTCCGGTGCAGTTAGCCCATATCACCTGATAAAAGGGGAGGTTATTAGGTAATATATGCCAAGCATCCCATGTGGAAAAAGTTATGTTATGAGTAATTATAAATAGCTGTGTGCGTGGTTCCACTCAGTGTATATGTGTGTGTGACATCTGAGTGGAACACAATCTGATAGTCTGCTGGACGTACATGAGTCAGCAGAGAGAGAGGCCTCTGGAAATAGTTTCACTAATGTAAATAAATTAGTGATCATACCACATGTTATTGTGAATACTTTATGGAAGCATAGCTCACTGGTGTAGATAAATCAGTGATAACAGCCATAAGTGGCACTCCATATGAAAATGTGGTGTTATTGCATAATGTAGAAGCCTGAGGCCTCTAGAGATCACAAGAACAGTCTAAACAAAAGAAAGGGGTTTTGTATGTTGGGGCCACAAATAAAACAAAGAAATTATGCTCATCACTATACCACAACAAAATGCATACCAACTAAATGTATCTGTGTACTGAAATAATGCATAGTCACGATACCACTATAATACCAAACCCAATCTGAATGCAAGGGGTGATTGCTGCTAAATTGCTTTTATTTTGGTGGTAAGAAAATACCGCTAGGCCCCAAATCTACACAAAATACCCTACAGTTCCCCTATTGTGGGAATGTTATTGTTTATTTGCATAACCTCCAATCCATGTGCAAGGATGGTATTTTCTCCCCTGCACCTCAAGAATATCACTCTGTTCATTGAAGGTGATCTTAAATCAGTTCTTGAACACCCATTAACTAGGTGAGCGGTGTACATTCTCTGTTGCTATGTTCCTCATGTGACCGGCCTGCAAGAAGAGTCATTGTAACTTTTTTTCTGTCACAAATGAACTGAGCGACAGATAACAGTATCATGTGTTTGCAAATCATAATGAAAAATACAATTTAAACTATATTCAAATTGTATTGGTGATAATAAGAGCCAATGGGATTGTCAAGGAAGGTGTCCACAATCCCAAAGATTGTTAATGCTTCCAAAACATAACACGTGCGCAGCTTTTGACTGATAAAAGGAAACCAAATCTGTGCGTGAATAAAGAGTGCAAATGAGGCACAACCCATAGACTGGCTTAGCCAAGGAATGGTTAAACTATAATGCAGAAATACACATGCAGTGGGTAAATCCGGTATCTCAACGTGTAAAGGGGTCAAAGGCAAGAGTGTTTGCAACATGTTGCCGCCGAAAAGCATGTTTACATGGGAAGCACAATACGGATTGAAACCAAGGTTATAGGAAGACACAGTTATGCACGGAAAGTAGAATAAAAACATCTATAGGGTAATATTTGTTAGTTTTAAAAAAACAGTTATTGTGCTCAAGAAGAAAGAGTTTATCACGGAAGTATATGGAGAAGAACAAAAGTAAACAAGTGTATATTAATAGATAAAAGGCTTCTGGTTAGTTGCTGTTGGCGTTCTGAATGTTGGCTGCTTCTGGGGTACTTGCAGTACATTTCGGAACTGGATGAGAGGTCTTTTGAATGCAAAAGGGGTCTGCATTTGTGCTTAAATAATTCAGAATGATTTTGCCTCTAAATATTTCACACAATAAAAGCACAGTTGAGATCAGCCTGAGAAAGATGTCTCAAATGGCGTGGGCCTTCATGAAATTGCAAAGGGAGAAAGGGTACGTTTGAAGGCTGAAGATTACTTGCTTGATGTTTCTCTATAGGTGTTCCTTGCAAGTCTGTGTGTGTGGAGTAATGGGATTCATTTAACTTTAATGTGAATATCGGTGATTCACTGACCAGTTGTATATTTAGAGATAAAATGTTGTATCGTTAATTTGATTTAAGAATGTTATTTACGTGTGATTATCTGGTTTAATGAATATGTCTTTCTAAATATGTTTAGCTGTAAGATTGCATATGTATTACTAATCAGGTATAGCTGCCAGTTCATAGAATTATAGCTGCCATGACAAGTACACATAGAAAGCATTTTGGGTGACTAACACCTCTTTTTATTGCTGGAAGAATTCAAAAGAATATGTAATGTGAAAAGAGAGTAGGGATTTCTCTCAAATGAAACCAAACGGTTATACTTCAAAATCCCAACGCCTTTTCTCTGCCCCTATGAACAGGGCATGCATTCTGTCCAAAAAGCCATCCACCACTCTGTTAAGAAACATAAAAAGGATAGAAAGCCTGGCATACACTATACGGGACTTTAAAATAAACACCCATTTTGAGTATTTGGAGCATGAGTCGTAAGGCTTCCATGTTCCTCATCCAAAATACAACACACCTGCCCCCACTTCCACCTGAAAGGTCACATGATCTGTGAAGAACACAGGTATCAAACTTGCTCTGTGGCAGATAAAATCAGATGTGACAAAGACAAAATCAATTTTGCATTTTTCTGTCACCTCTGCACTACACCAGGCATAACCCAGTAGGGCAGGGTGAATTGTATGCTAAACATCATGCAGCAACAAATACATTATGATTTCCTTCAAGAAAAATTATCTTTTATCCAGCCAACACCCCTCCATGCAGTTGGCAGAGTTTACTACCTTTTAACATCTGACACCAGGATAAGGGACTTCCTAGAAATGTGGGTCCGTAATTGTAACACAAAATTAAACCTTTCCTCACCATTTGTTGGAGTGCACACATTACATTAAATGGAAAAATGTCCTCACACCCACTACCTCACAATACATTTTCTTTAATGAATTACAATTTTTCTTATGAATCTACTGTGATGGTCCTGTTTGAAAACAGAATCCCAACCTCAAAGTTCTTGTCATCATTGTCACTTAACCAAAGAGAGGAACCTCTACTCCACCAGTTGCTTCTCCTCGTATGGTCAGTAATACAAGGCTGATTACATTCCTGCATCCATTGTGCCACATTCAGATAAGCAAATACATATCTGTTATGATCCACCTCAAAAATACTTTTGACATTCAAGGAAAAAGACTTTCAGGGATAACATAAAAAAAATATACAGATTCAAACTACAACATGGCCCACCATCATTAAGATGAATGGATGCTATCACTTACCTCTGATTCAGATGCAGATATTATTTCACAATCAGGCTCTGCTTCTTGAACAGTCAGGGATATCAATCACCTACAGCACCTCTAGTAGTGGAGTATGTGTATTTAAGGACACGTCCAACACCTTGTTGTGAGTGCTCATATCCAGACACTGGGCTGTGTCTACAAAGGTAAAGATCAATGTTTCACTATTACTCCTCCTTAGCTCAGTACTGGACATGGTCTTCCTCCCTTCCCACTTGAAAAGCATCTCCATGCCCATCCTTTTACCAGAATCAGAACGCTTTTTCTCTGTCACTATCCTTTTCAGAGACCCATCACATTTCTTCAAAGTTGTACCCTTGATTTTATTTCTCCATTACCTTCTTCTTCTTCTTCTTCTTAGGAGACCTCCTGATTCCTTTCCCCACACGATGGGCAGTGATTCCATAAACACCTCCATCTCACCCTCCTGCTATACCAATTCGCCAGAGCTGTGTAGCTTTTTCCTCAGAGGAATTCAATATCTATCATGGACATGGACAGAAGAAACATTTTTAATCTTCAGTAGTAGGATCAAGCAAACCATGCCATTAACATCAAGATTGAAATGTTCCCATATCCCTGAGATCAAATGTATGGTGCCCAGTTTTCCCTTCCCAATCTCATGCAGAGAGACAATAAGAGCTTAGTTCCCTGTCAGATACAGAGAACAATCTAGACCTTTACTTGAGAGGAGTGGGTACAGCCCACTCAGCATGTCAGGACTGAGCATTAGACAAAAAGAGTGTCTCCAAAAGCAGTGAAACAGTGAAGATATGTGCCAAAAATGACTAAGTATTACTATCTATGATTCAACAGAAAGGCCATTCAGCCCCTCTGTCTAGTGTTAAGAATGAAGGAATTCATCCCAGAAATTGCCTTCCACTACCCCTTTCCACACAAGGGAACATTATGGAAACCCATAAGTGCTATGTAGATGAACCACATGAAGAAATACAATATTATACAAGCCCTCCAAAAGTATTCAGGCCCAGAACACAGAACAACATCTTACTCCTCTACCATACCCATTGGAAATATTCCTACTGTATAGTCATTTTAACAGACAGGGAGAGTAAATATGTTAGCAGAGAGGGGACAACAATTAGTGGCCCTGACTCTGAGGTTGGAAGTTGGACTCAAGTTAGAAGGCTTAGAAAATGAAAAGCATCATCCCGTTTTTGTGAATGTCCCAACCAGATATATGAGGGCAATAACCAGCTTGACAACTCCTTATCATACACATGTGAAATATTCCCTCAGCAACTATTAAAGTGTATGAAAAGTTGATGTCACTTTTAGGATTGAAAAACAATCACTACAATAGTGAGAACATAAAATTGACTTTTTCACCTGAATTTTGTCGGACTCAGAGACTAAAATCACTATAAATGTTCCTCTTACATTTAAATGTGGCATTTTAATATTCCTGTACACATAGAATACCACAAGAAGCCTGTTAGGCAGCCTAGTATTTAATTTCTGCCGAGGATCCATCTCACAGGGACGAAGGGATTTTGCTTGACAAAAAGGTTTGCATTTTCCCAAAATTCTTAAAATGTTGATAAAGAAAGTCGGAACATTAAAACTACTTTCTTCCTCACTATTTGAAATTATGAAGTGATTCAATTATTAGGTGTGAGCAGTGTCTTCTGTGTTACCTGTGGTGTGGACTACCAATTTGAACATTTCTTTACTGGCAGTCCTGGGAAGAGTATCAACTCAGTGGCAGCATCAGCACACTACTACAAAACTGCACTGCATGCGCGGACCACACGCAGTTTGAGCAGTGTGTTCTGTGTTACCTGTGGTGTGGACTACCAATCTGAATCATTCTGTACTGGCAGCCATGGGAGGAGGAGGAACTCAGTGGCAGCACCTGCACACTACTATAAAACCACACTGCGTGCACGGAGTGCACACAGAGTGAGCAGTGTGTTCTGTGTTCAGTGGACTGCAGGACAGCAGGAAGCAGTAACAGAGACAGTATATTAACTCACTTCATCATTCTTGGCGTGGCAGAGGAGCATGGTATGAGATTTTAAGCACTGTATTGACCGCCTGCTTGACTGGAGAGCAGTTTGTATGCACATTCTGCTGCCTCAGTAACAGACTTTTGCTCAGCCAATTTAAAAGTGTGCATCACGAAATAGAGATCCTGAAAAAATTCATATATCACGGCACAAGAGTTTCAATGGTGCAAGACTTTACTCGATGAGAAGCTGGAGTGACTGTGGGCAGAGGCTGTTGAGCTCCAGCACCTCCTTGGGTGTTTGATATCATAGAGGGCAGATATTTGGCAGAATTTACTGTGTTTAATGTTCATGCAGTGAATAAAGGAATTTACTTTAGGGACCTAATTCACACTAATAAGAACACATACCTGTGCAAGGAAGGAACTGAAAGAGCTTGGGGTGAAGGCCCATGCGCTAATTCTGAGCAGGTTGAATGTAAAGATTGACATTTTAAGCAACTGGGTTATGAATAAAAACAATCACCAGAATCTAAAAATTAGAACCCTGCAAGTTTTTCATCCATTGGCCAGGGATTAGAAAAAGCTGCATCTATTTTTGAAAAAGATCAATTGTGGGAAGATGATATAGATTGCTCTCCAATCCATCCAATGGAGGGACTTGCAGTGGAGAATATCATAATTAACAGGAAGAATAAAACAGATGATGTAAGAGTGCAGTCTATGGGGAAGCACCGCAGGAGCCCCACCCCAGATGTTAAATATGTTAAAAAACAGAAATGGGGGGCGTGGCCTGGAGCGCCACGGATGAAGCTGCTCCACTGATGGCCTCCGTTGGGGTCCGCGGCTTCAACTAATCATCAACCGGTTCCCGCTATGCTGTTGCGGTCTTCGGAGGGGGAACCTGCAGTGGAATAACTCCGGCACCCATTGTTGCAATTCCGGAGCCTAACGCAGCGGATTGCTTGAGAACGCGACATGGGAACTTGGTGATGGTCTTCCCCGCTGCGATTTAACATGGCGGCTGCGACCGAGGGTCCTCCCCACCGCGGGCCGATGGTGCTTCTCTGTGGGCCATGACCCGGTGCAGGGGTGCGGCCCGTCTCCGGGGCGCAGTATCACTGCACACATAGTGCCTCCTCTCCCCCACCATCCACTGCCCCAGCGTATAACGCACCTGGAGGCTGCCTGGACCCGCGGCTGCCCTGGACCCCAGCGCCTGCTACCCCAGCACCAGGAGCTGCGACACACCTTCCTCCCCCCCCGCCTGGGTCTGTCGGCGCGGGGGCTCCCGACGGCGGCAGCTGCCCTGCCTTCTTCCAAGAGACTCTGCCCGCTGCCTGGCAGCCGGCGCCCTGGGCCTGTGGAGGCGGTGACCTGCCTACAACTATAGTGGACCCTCCTGGGGGAGGGCTCCCTAGCCAGCATCTACTGCACGTCCCGGCTCCTTGAGGGTGGAGCGTACTCCCCACCGAGTGAGGTGTGCATCTTTCTCCCTGGCCCTGTGCCTGTGTGGGCCCTGTCACTCACCACAGCTACACCTACCACCAGCCTCTTCCTGAGGGGCTTGCTATTGGAGGCCTGCCGCCACCTTGGGGCTCACTGGATCGCTCACCCCCCCTACTGGCAGTAGCCCTGGGCTTCCCCACTCTGGGTCACTCAGGCCCTGACCCTAAGGCGATCGCCCTCCAGCTCGGTGCCCCCGCGGCTTCCTGGGGCTCTCCGGCCCACCATCATCACCTACCAACGGAACAGAGCTGCCTCCATTGTCCTGGATCGTGGTTGCAGTGAGGGGGCCATGTGTCTCCTTTTCTTACCCAGTGTGGCTTCTCATCACAGCACTACTACCGCCTCGTGAAGGCACACCTGCGCCTCCGACTTCCACATCCTCCTGGGGCGCCCCGGCCCACTCCACCATCTTCTACCATCATCTCTGGTCCCTGTGGCCCCTGGCAGTGAGTGCAACTCCCCGACGCTGGGCCAACTCTTGGGAGCCACCGCTTCTCCCCCAAAACCATGTCCAAAGCACTGAAATCATCAAGGGCCACCGACATTGCTACCATGCTGCTGGCCCCGGAGAAGGGGAAGAAAACTGACCCCCCTAAACTAACTCCCCAGAAGGCCTCCGATGAGAAGGGCACGCTCGCCACCAAGGAGGATCTTCAGGCCTTCATGTCGGATATTAAAGCGGAATTTCGGAACTGCATGACAGAACTGGCAGCCAAGCTGGAAGAAACAGAGCAATGAGTTGACAACATTGAACATCGAATAGTGGAGGCTGAGGAACTGGCAGTGGACCACTCTAACTCGCTGACGGAGATGCAACGCACCATCCAAACATTAATGGATAGAACCAAAATCCTCAAATTCAAGCAGGAAGATATGGAAACCGCTCCCGGCGCAATAATCTACGCATTCGTGGGGTGCCTTCATCAATTTCGGATAGGGAACTTCCTGAATACATAAGCTCCCTCTTTCAATCTCTACTGCCGGACCTGGATGAAACGCAACTCCTACTTGACCGCACCCACAGGATGCGTCCCCGACGAGGAGCCGACACAGACACCCCTTCAGACGTCATTACAAGAGTCCACTTTTTCACCACCGAGGAGGCCATCTCTGCGATTGCCCGCTCAAAGGACGAACTCTCCTTCCAGGGTTCCCCAATCAAAATCTTCCAGGAACTATCCCCGCTAACCCTCCAAAAGCGTAGAATGCTCCGTCCCCTCACCCTCTTTCTCCGAGACCAGCAAATCCATTACCGATGGCTGTTTCCCACGGCTCTACAATGTTCATGCAAAGGTACCCCTTGCACCATCAGCCATCTCGACGACGCGGCATCCATTCTGCGGCTGGATTCCCCCGGGGGTTCGGGGCTTCTCTACCGCCAGGGCGGATCCTGCCCTGGCATCGGGCTCCCCTGGGCCGAAACGGACCTCCTGGTCCCGGGTGAAGAGAGTCCACAAATCCAGATGACAGCTTGTGTCTCCCCTGAGGATCGCATAGCACTAGAACAATCAACACCTTTTCAAGTCCGCCGTGGACCCCATGCAGCCTATACCCTCCTCCAAGGTGGATGTCATCGTATTACCCTTGGAAAAACCTCAACCATGTTGCCCAGGTTCCCTGTTGACGGCCTGGGCAGCCAGGGGACCCACCGACAGTCTTCAATCGGTCCCCCCGGCCACAGTTAGGCTCTCCTGTTGGAGGCCAAAGTTGGAAGTCCATTATTAAAAACCTTCAGCCACAGGAGCTCTAAATTCACAGACACCTCGCAGCTATGGCTAACCTAGCTCTCTCCCAAACCTCCCCCCCCACAGCAGTCGACCTCAGAAGGCCAGCTCCCGCACCTAAAACTGAAGCTCACCACCCTCAATGTCAGGGGCCTGAACTCCCCCGAAGAGGAAATCTATCTTACATAGGCTGCAAAACGATGGAAACTCAATCGCTTTCCTACAGGAAACACACCTAATTCCAGTGGACTTCTCCCACGCAATTCTTAGCATCCAACGGTACAAAAAAGGGAGGTACCGCCGTCCTCTTCGCTGCAGGCCTGAACCCCCAGATCCTTGACGTACTGCGATGCCAGGAGGGTCACTTTGTGGCAGTCAAATGCACCATTATGGGCCAACTCTACACCCTCGTCTCAGCTTACGCCCCGAATGAGCTCCAAAAAGGGTTCTACCAAGCCCTGGAGGATTCCCTCCCCCCGTTCACTGAGGGACAACTCATCATCGGGCGATTTTAACAGAGCCCCGAATCCCCTCAAAGACAGATCGCATTCCCCCACCTCCAAGGATCAGAAGCTGGCTGTGGCCTTACTCCACAAGTTTCGCACGCTTAATGTCGTCGATACCTGGAGGGTACTGTACCCAGAGGAGAAAGACTTCACCTTCTACTCACACGTACACCGTACATTCTCCAGATACGACCTGGTTCTGGCCTCTCCCCAGATCCTCGCCTTCACGGATGACATCACGATTGGCCTCCGAATCCTCTCGGACCATGCCCCAGTATTGCTCTTCCTCCGAGCCCACGACGCGGACCCCCCCCCTCTTCGCTGCCAATGGAGTCTGTATGACCCGATCCTAGGGGACATGTCTGTGAGAGATGCGATCGCCAGGACAATTAAAAACTTCTTCACTGAAAATCGCAACAAGGACACTTCTCCAGCTAATACCTGGGACGCCCAAGGTGCTGCGTTTCACAAACAGAAGAAGGTGACCCGAGAGGCCCTGCAGGCCGAAGCTACCCACAAGAGGAAGGGATGATCCCGGAAATCTTACAAAGCCTTACAGATGGCGAGGAAGAGGCTTGAGGCACACTACGCCGACACCACTGCAAACCTGCTCGCTAGAACCAAACAATGGTACTATGTCCACAATAACAAAGCCAACAAGCTGCTGGTCAGTAAGCTGGCTAGGGAGAAGACCCGGAGAACCATCCTAGGGCTTCACGACCCACAGGGGATGGTCCACTATGCGGGTCCAGAGAACATACGGCTAGCAGTTGCCCAACAATCTGAAATCATGACGGCGGTCCCGAGGGACCTAGACGAGCAGCGTGCCTACATCCAAAAGGCTGCCCTCCCGCACCTGTCCCCGGAGGTTAGACAAGAGCTTGAAACTCCCATCATGAACGAGGAGGTAGAAGAAGCTATAAAATGCCCTAAGCCCAGGGCCCCGGGTCTGGACGGATTCACCACCCGCTTCTACAAACTCTTCCGCCCCCAACTGGCGGCACCCCGACCCACCTCTTCAATTCATTTGTGGCTACCGGGACTGTCACTCCAACCATGCAGGAATCCATCACAGTCCTCATCCTTAAGCCTGGAAAGGACCCCAAATAAAACAGCTCGTACAGACCCATTTCCCTGCTAAACTTGGATGCCAACATTTACTCCAAGATCCTGGCTAACCGCTTCTCTCCGGTCCTGTTGAGCATCATAGACCCGGACCAAACGGGCTTTATTAACCACCGCTCGACGAAAGACAACATCCGCAGGGCACTCGACCTCATATAGGTGGCCATGCAGAAGTCTCAACAGCTAGCCTTACTCGCCCTGGATGCGACCAAATCCTTCGAAAAGGTGGACTGGCCATACTTATACCTCACCCTCGAAGCCTTCAGCTTTGGCCCAACCTTCAGTAAAATGTTTCTAGCGAACTACCAAGTCCCCAAAACCCAGCTCAGAATTAACGGCTGCCTGTTGGACCCTATCCCTCTTACCTGCGGAACGAGACAGGGGTGTCCACTGTCCCCCCTGCTTTTCGCTCTGGCTATGGAACTGTTGGACCAACGAGTTTGAGCTAACCCGCAGATCAGCGGCCTGAGGATAGGCACCACACAGCACAAGATTGCCCTCTACGCGGACGATGTTTTACTAACCACCACAAACATCAAAACCTCCTTGGGCGTGGCCCTGACGGAGATCCGGAGCTTCGGAGAGGTAGCAGGATTCGCCATCAACTTCTCAAAATCAATAGCCCTCAGAGTGGGCCTAAGCCCAGACGAGAGGGGCGCCCTGTTCCAATGGAGTTCCCAAGTAATCCCATACCTGGGGGTCCAGATCCCTGCGCACCCAGCAAATGTTTACCAAGCTAACTTCCCCCCACGCTTTTAGAAATTGGAAAAAGACCTTGTTCGCTGGCGATCCCAGGAAATCTCCCTGTTGGGCCGCATAATGAAATGCAAGATGAACCTTTTTCCCCACTTTCTGTACGCCTGCGCCTCCATCCCATCTCAATCCCTCTTTCCCCTATACAGAAGCTCCAAAGGAAAATGATCGACTTCATATGGAAAGGTAAGAGCTGCATTACCAACCGGGAATGAGCCCATAACTGCTCTTGCGATGGTATTACCCACCCTTGCACCTTCACCATTTCCATCAAGCCCTGAACCCTCACTGCTGGCTTCTCTGCGGCCACCCAGGATCCTTCTTCCACATGTGGTGGACTTGCCCGAAGGGAAGGGAGTTTTGGACTAAATGTCTCACCACTATAAAAGACATCCCCCAAGTAACTATCCCGCTGACTCCCGAACAGGTACTCCTGGGGATCCCACACCCAGGTGCTTACCCGAGATCGGGGAGAGGGGGAGGGGGGCCACGCTGATAACTCAATTCTTGTTGTCTGCCAAAATTATGGTGGCCCGCACCTGAAAAGCTGCGGAGGGCCCCTTAATTCCCCCATGGTGGATTAAACTCTGGGACATACTAATAGCCGAGAAGGTCACGGCAGCCAAGGCGGGCCGACTCCACCGATTCAACGACACGTGGGCCCCGGTCCTAAACTATGACCAGAACTATACAGCGCTAACCTTTAAGCCACGCTTGATTGCGAGAGCACTCCACTACATGGGGGACACCTCGCCGCCTTGCCAAACTGAATGAGGCCCAGAGATAATGACCTCCGGAGGCGCGGGGGGTGGGGGAGAGGGGATTTCATGTTTCTCATGCTGCCTGTTGCAGATGCAATGTTACCATGTATGCTCCTGTGCGTTGTTAATAAATAAACAAATAATAAAAACAAAACAGAAATGGGAGGAAACAACAATTGCAGTGTGACTCCAAGAAATTCATGAGAGACCTAAATCAGGAATAGGAAGTGTTAGTTGATATAGAGACAGGCTGCTCCTCCCTAGGTGTACATAAGAAAAGAATCAATTCAAGCCAACTCCTAGATTTTGCATGCATATACCGAATATATAGACCTAACTATGAAACAGCCAGTGGCTTCTAAAGCACAATGAGTGTCATATCAGGGAGGAGGCAAAGAACATAATAATATAGCTATCCAGAAGGCACAGTCCAATGAGAGTCGACAAATAGATTTTGAAAAAAAGTGATCGCTCAGTGTAATAGATACACAGAAGCTGAGCGGATCAAACACTGTCATCTCTGGAATTAATATAACGACTGTGTATGTAGAGCAAATATTTCCAAGAATAAGTGACACATCAGAAGGAAAGAACCAGTAGGTAGCCATTTTTAATATGCTGAAACAAAGAAAGTAGTCCCCCACGTCCCCCCACGTCCCAGGTAGTAATCAACAAACAACTAAAAGCGTGGCCACTTCTCAACCCAATCAAAATGTATATGATCCCTAAAAAGGAAACTAATGAAGTCAATCAGGACTCAGGTCTCATGAAGATGCTAATTTATGTATGGAATTCAGGTAATAGAGACTGTCTGAGTAGGTTATTTGGCCTGAGAGAGAAACATTCCACAAAAGTAGTATTGGGTGATAGGCCACCACAAACAATAACAATCTTCAAATGAAGCACAATCAAAGTAGCTGGAAGGAAGATCCCTCAATAATAATGACCTGATCAATTATTTTGAACTTCATCCCTATCTATATCTCGATATAATTCTTAATTGCCCTAACATTTTAACATTAATTAGAGAAATCCCTGCTTTGGAGATTATCTCGTCATCAGATATCGATCGTATTTGCTTTCGTTATGATGCTCTTACAGATTTGGTGGAAGTCCATTTGAAGTCTTCTTTTGTGATAAGGTTGGATGGAAAAGACAACTTGTTAAAATTGGGCTGTATGATATATCAAGAAAGACAGGAAATAAGGAGGCTTAGCTGAGGAACAGCCTAAGGCTAGTCAGCCAAGAAATTGTGATACTGGTATTTCAATGGAAAGCAGTGGTTCCTTTAGAGAGAGAGAGCGAGTACGTAGCTTGAGCACAACAAATATGCAGGGTAATTGGGCATGGTTTTAGGAAGCATTAAATAGAGAATAGACCTAGGAAGAAGGTGTGAATAATGCCTTTGATATTAAATGAAATGTGTCTTCTTTTATTAAATACAAGGTTTTATCAGCTTCATGAATAATGAAAATCAAAACAAAATCTTCAGTGACAAAGATATAGTCTTCTTCCAGGAAACATGGCTCTTTTCCAAAGTTTGTATTGATGGATTTACCATTATCCAACAATTGGCCAATAAAACAAATGGGGGACATCCCTCTGGGGGGTTGTTGGCAGCTTCTAGAAATTCTAAGATCAAGTCTATGATGTTATTGTCTGAACATTTTCCTGGTATATTGGCAGCCTCAATGGAGATGGAAGTACTTGGTAGTAAATCAAGTGTGTTACTCCTAAATCTCTACTGGAATCCAGTAGTTACAGATATCAATATCTTTGTATGTGAAATATTGGAATTATTGGGCTCTTCGATGGCTAACAGTGCATTTCATGTGATTATTGCAGGTGAGCTAAATACAGAAGTCCTAAACTCCTGTAAGTGTGATGAAGGCAACACTGGTATTAACAGGAAAAGGTGGAGGGCTTTTTTGAAAGACTGGGACTTGATTATTGTTAATGAAAATGTACAATGGGAGAAATCAGAAAAAGTAACTAGGAAAAGGGGTACTCATTTGTCAAGTATTGATTATGTAGTATTTTCTAGAACGCTGTTTGATGTGTGTATCTCCTTTATGGTGAGGAATATGAAACTTAGCGACCATAATATGCTTTTCACATTGCTAAGATTAGCCACGGGGAAAGGCAATTCTACAGACTTTAGGGGTTTGCAGGTTAATTGTGGTGGTAATAGAATTCAAAAATAAAAAACAAGGTGGGGCACGATTAGTGGCGAAATTGGAAGAATGTACCCACGCCCAATTTAGAAGTAAACATATACAATATGTAATAGTCAAGGATTTCATGTCTTTCTCGGGAGTAAAGAGATGCCAAAAGGTATACAGGGTAATTCATAGAATTTCGCAGAAAAGTGTCGCAAGCGGCTGGCGCAGAGTGTCCGCGTGCGATTGACTGCGCCAGGCACGTGCGCTAAAACCGATTTCCGAGCACAGCGTATTCATGGATTTCAGGCTTCCAAACCAGCCGTGGCACAGGGAATCGCAGAGACCCTGCAGCAGCGCCAGTAACGCCCCCAAGAACGCCCTTGCGCAAGGAAAAGCCATCAAAATCGCTAAATCATCGTAAAGGGCTGCGCGAACCCTGGACCAGTTCACCGGGCTGCCAAACAGCAAACGCCAAGCGGGGAACGTGTATTTCAGGGGTGCGCGGGAAGTTGCATACGCGATTGCAGCAGGGTACGTGTATTTCAGGGGTGCGCGGCAAGTTCCACACGCAATTTCAGCAAGGTATGTGTATTTCAGGGGTGCGCGGCAAGTTCCACACGCGATTGCAGCAAGGTATGTGTATTTCAGGGGTGCGCGGGAAGTTCCACACGCGATAGTCCCAGTGCGAGCAGGGTACGTGTATTTCAGGGGTGCGCGGGAAGTTGCACATGCGATTGTCCCAGTGCGAGCAGGGTACGTGTATTTCAGGGGTGCGCGGGAAGTTCCACACGCGATAGCCCCAGTGCGAGCAGGGTACGTGTATTTCAGGGGTGCGCGGGAAGTTGCACACGCGATTGTCCCAGTGCGAGCAGGGTACGTGTATTTCAGGGGTGCGCGGGAAGTTCCACACGCGATCGTCCCAGTGCGAGCAGGGTACGTGCATTTCAGGGGTGCGCGGGAAGTTGCACACGCGATTGTCCCAGTGCGAGCAGGGTACGTGTATTTCAGGGGTGCGCGGGAAGTTGCACACGCGATTGTCCCAGTGCGAGCAGGGTACGAGTATTTCAGGGGTGCGCGGGAAGTTGCACACGCGATTGTCCCAGTGCGAGCAGGGTACGTGTATTTCAGGGGTGCGCGGGAAGTTACACACGCGATTGGGCCAGTGCGAGCAGGGTACATGTATTTCAGGGGTGCGCGGGAAGTTACACACGCAATTGGGCCAGTGCGAGCAGGGTACATGTATTTCAGGGGTGCGTGGGAAGTTGCACACGCGATACCAGCAGGGAATGTGTATTTCAGGGGTTCTGGGGAGTACTACACGTGAATTGGCCGTGTGGGTCCTCCCAGGTGTAGGCTCCACAACCTCCATGGCCCCTGCAGGCAGCCCACACCACGGGGGACTACCCTGCACCCCTGCCCATGTCCCGCAGGCAGCCCATTCACCATGGGCATGCCCCCCAGCCAACCCACATGTCACCTTGCACTACTGATCAACAATGCATGTCTCCCACCACCCCCAACCCCCAGCAGTGCAGGGGCAGCCTCCACCAGGCCCCCACTCATGTCCCCCTGCACCCCCACCCCCCCAGCAGTGCAGGGGCAGCCTCCACCAGGCCCCCACTCATGTCTCCCACCACCCCCACCCCCCAGCAGTGCAGGGGCAGCCTCCACCAGGCCCCCACTCATGTCTCCCACCACCCCCAACCCCTGCCACCATGGGCAGCCTCCACCAGGCCCCCACTCATGTCCCCCTGCACCCCCACCCCCCAGCATCCAGGGTCACCCTCCACCAGGCCCCCACTCATGCCTCCCACCACCCCCACCCCCCTGCCACCATGGGCATCCTCCACCAGGCCCCCACTCATGTCTCCCACCACCCCCACCCCCCTGCCACCATGGGCATCCTCCACCAGGCCCCCACTCATGTCTCCCACCACCCCCACCCCCCAGCATCCAGGGTCACCCTCCACCAGGCCCCCACTCATGTCTCCCACCACCCCCACCCCCCTGCCACCATGGGCAGCCTCCACCAGGCCCCCACTCATGTCTCCCACCACCCCCACCCCCCTGCCACCATGGGCATCCTCCACCAGGCCCCCACTCATGTCTCCCACCACCCCCACCCCCCTGCCACCATGGGCATCCTCCACCAGGCCCCCACTCATGTCTCCCACCACCCCCACCCCCCTGCCACCATGGGCATCCTCCACCAGGCCCCCACTCATGTCTCCCACCACCCCCACTCCCCAGCATTGAGGGGCAGCCTCCACCAGGCCCCCACTCATGTCCCCCTGCACCCCCACCCCCCAGCATCCAGGGGCAGCCTCAACCAGGCCCCCACTCATGTCTCCCACCACCCCCACCCCCCAGCATCCAGGGTCACCCTCCACCAGGCCCCCACTCATGTCTCCCACCACCCCCACCCCCCTGCCACCATGGGCATCCTCCACCAGGCCCCCACTCATGTCTCCCACCACCCCCACCCCCCAGCATCCAGGGTCACCCTCCACCAGGCCCCCACTCATGTCCCCCTGCACCCCCAACCCCCAGCATCCAGGGTCACCCCACACCAGGCCCCCACTCATGTCTCCCACCACCCCCACCCCCTGCCACCATGGGCATCCTCCACCAGGCCCCCACTCATGTCTCCCACCACCCCCACCCCCCTGCCACCATGGGCATCCTCCACCAGGCCCCCACTTATGTCTCCCACCACCCCCACCCCCCAGCATACAGGGTCACCCTCCACCAGGCCCCCACTCATGTCTTCCACCACCCCCACCCCCTGCCACCATGGGCATCCTCCACCAGGCCCCCACTCATGTCTCCCACCACCCCCACCCCCCTGCCACCATGGGCATCCTCCACCAGGCCCCCACTCATGTCTCCCACCACCCCCACCCCCCTGCCACCATGGGCATCCTCCACCAGGCCCCCACTCATGTCTCCCCCCACCCCCACCCCCCTGCCACCATGGGCATCCTCCACCAGGCCCTCACTCATGTCTCCCACCACCCCCACCCCCCAGCATCCAGGGTCACCCTCCACCAGGCCCCACTCATGTCTCCCACCACCCCCACCCCCCAGCATCCAGGGTCACCCTCCACCAGGCCCCCACTCATGTCCCCCTGCACCCCCACCCCCCAGCATCCAGGGTCACCCTACACCAGGCCCCCACTCATGTCTCCCACCACCCCCACCCCCTGCCACCATGGGCATCCTCCACCAGGCCCCCACTGATGTCTCCCACCACCCCCACCCCCCAGAATCCAGGGTCACCCTCCACCAGGCCCCCACTCATGTCCCCCTGCACCCCCACCCCCCAGCATCCAGGGGCAGCCTCCACCAGGCCCCCACTCATGTCTCCCACCACCCCCACCCCCCAGCATCCAGGGTCACCCTCCACCAGGCCCCCACTCATGTCCCCCTGCACCCCCACCCCCCAGCATCCAGGGTTACCATACACCAGGCCCCCACTCATGTCTCCCACCACCCCCACCCCCCTGCCACCATGGGCATCCTCCACCAGGCCCCCACTCATGTCTCCCACCACCCCCACCGCCCTGCCACCATGGGCATCCTCCACCAGGCCCCACTCATGTCTCCCACCACCCCCACCCCCCAGCATCCAGGGTCACCCTCCACCAGGCCCCCACTCATGTCTCCCACCACCCCCACCCCCCTGCCACCATGGGCATCCTCCACCAGGCCCCCACTCATGTCTCCCACCACCCCCACCCCCCTGCCACCATGGGCATCCTCCACCAGGCCCCCACTCATGTCTCCCACCACCCCCACCCCCCTGCCACCATGGGCATCCTCCACCAGGCCCCCACTCATGTCTCCCACCACCCCCACCCCCCAGCATCCAGGGTCACCCTCCACCAGGCCCCCACTCATGTCTCCCACCACCCCCACCCCCCAGCATCCAGGGTCATCCTCCACCAGGCCCCCACTCATGTCCCCCTGCACCCCCACCCCCCAGCATCCAGGGTCACCCTACACCAGGCCCCCACTCATGTCTCCCACCACCCCCACCCCCCTGCCACCATGGGCATCCTCCACCAGGCCCCCACTCATGTCTCCCACCACCCCAACCCCCCAGCATCCAGGGTCACCCTCCACCAGGCCCCCACTCATGTCCCCCTGCACCCCCACCCCCCAGCATCCAGGGTCACTCTACACCAGGCCCCCACTCATGTCTCCCACCACCCCCATCCCCCTGCCACCATGGGCATCCTCCACCAGGCCCCCACTCATGTCCCCCTGCACCCCCACCGACCAGCAGTGCAGGGGCAGCCTCCACCAGGTGCTCACAATCCCCAATCATGTGCGTAATGGACAGCCTCCACAGCCAAAAAGCCCTACCAAGTAACCCATTCACCCACATGGAAATGGAAATCACATGTTACACCCCCAATGTTCATGAAGCTAATGAACCCATGTCCGTCACACACAATTGTTGCAATTGAATGGGAAAACACACAACATGACATGCATGAAACCAATGAGATGATACCACACAGTGAAGTATGCAAACAAAATTGTATTGAAAAAAATAAAGAATGCTAAAGAAAGAAAACAAACTACAATGTGAATGAGAAAAAATAAGCTGCATGTCCGTATAAAAAAAAAAACTGGAAATCCAAATTGAAAAAAATTTTGTCCAAAGTCAAATGTAAATAAATCTCCATGCAATAAAGAACTATGTACAAAAATAACAAGGGTCCATGAGCCCAACTGAACAAAGGAAACCTACTAAAAAACCTACCTAAAAATCAACTATATACAAAAAGTGGAGCAGTGTCCGTCGACTCCAAATCATAATACGAAAGAAAGGAAACCTAAAACTAAAGAACTATATACAAAGGCGGCGGGCAAGTCCAGCGGCTCACTCCGTGGTATCCCGGGCCAGGGCATCATCGAACTCCTGTTCGATGTCCCGGAGGCGGTCCAGTTCCATGGCCCCGAGGGTCCGCAGGGACGACGCTGTGTCCTCCTCCAACCCCCTGCGGATTGCCTCGAGGCACTCGGCCCGCCTCAGGGCCCTCCACATGGAGTTCTCCGCCCTGACCATTGTGAGCCGCGCCTCTTCCGCCCGCCGCCGCTCCGCACCTATGGTGTGGCCCAACCGCTGCCACATGGAAGACACTCTCTGTCCTGGGTCCCCCTGCCCTCCGGCCGATGCCTGCCCCTCCGATGTCGAAAGCCCCGAGCCTTCATGTCTCCCACCATGTTGCTGCTGCTGCTGCTCTGCCTCTGCCCGTGCACTGCCTCCTGCTGCCTGCACATCCTCCGCCGGCTGGGGTGCACTTGTTGATGTGGCCACCCCTGCTGGACCTCCGACTCCCGACTGTGGCAGGGATGCCTCCTCCACCAGCCTGGCCGCACCGTCAGAGGCAGCTCCACAGGGCACCCAGGTGACTGATGGGTGGGAAGATGGCACAGAGGGCGACTGGCGCGTAGGGGGTCCAGTTGAGGAGGGGGTCGGAGCAAGCCCCATCAGACAGCGGAATCCGGCATGGGTGACCTGTCCCAGCAGGCTGACGTGGTCAACGAGCCATTCGAGATGACGTGCAGTCTCTCCATGAAAAGACTGCAGGTCACCTCGCATGGCCCGTTGACGCAACGCCACACCAGCCAGGACAGGCTCAACCCGGACCTGGATGGCCACGTCCGCAGGCAGAGGAAGGCCAGTTGACGTCAGCTCATCCCCTCCCTGAAAACGGGTCTGGACGTAGGCATCCCTGCTGGTGCAAGATGATGCAGGGACAGGATCGGGGACAGGATTGCACACAGGCACCTCCGCGGCCGCCTGTGCTGCCTCCTGTTCCTGGTCCTGCACTGCACCACTAGCACCAGTGGGATCCCCACCTCCAGACCCCGTCTCTGGTGCTTGCGCGGCCCCCTCCTCCACCAAAACCCCCACCAACCTGGATGACTCCGTGCCATCTTCCCCCGTTGGGCCCTGTGGGGTCCCAGCTGCCCCTTCTGCTGCCGAGGAGTCCAACTGCAACCTCCGCCTCTTGGACCTCCCCCCGGCAGCTGCGGCCTGGGACGCGGCACCGGACTCCTCACTCCCCGACGAGATGACAACACGGGAGGGGAGCCGGGCCTTGCGTCTCCGGCTGCCGGTCGGATCCCCGCTGCTGTGCTCAACAGCACCTTCTCCTACCTCTTCATCAGTTGACGCTGCAGACAGGGAGAAACAAAACACAGGCATCAGGGCACTGTACAATGGACACATACACGCATGACAGTTGCACATGAGTGGCATTGGCAAACCTCAGACATGTCATCAAAATCCCCAACACACATGTCATTGCAACTGGCACACATGAGCCATACCACAGCCATATCGCAACTGCCACCACCATCCCTACACATACAACAGCATCAGCAGCCAAAGGGGAGCCAGACATCACATGCAACACAGGAAGTGCACCACACATGTACACACACCACCACATGCATGTCTACACCTCTGCCAAGTGTCGCACTGTTCAGACGGGCATCCATGTCACATCTGCCAATCAGGCTTCCACATACCGCTGTCACATGCATCCATGTTGCATCATTGTTGCACCCTTGTCAAATACACACACATGCACATGTACACAGTGCTCATACATGCAGCCGAAAACAACATACATGCCTGACATCACGGACATGTCTACTTACATACACATTCATCCAAACATGTGTGCACGCAGAACTGCATTTGCCATGCAAGCACACACACACAAGCACCATCCATGTCTCACACATTACAGCCCTCGCATGTGTCAGCCCCACGGCCCTGTACACCCCCACCCATACTCAACCCCATACAAACAGATGTGCAACCGGCACAATGGCAAATGATCACCACACGCACTGCTCACAATCAGGATGCATGTACACTCACCGCTCGACTCCAGACGGGTCTGCTTCTCTAGGACCTGGATGTGGAGCGCTGGGGATATGCGTTCCAGGACCCCCATCTGTTCTTCCGACAAGTGGCCCCGGTGCCCCTTGGCATCCGCTTCCTTCAAGAGGCGCCGGGCCTTGTTCAGGGTCCTGGACCTGAAGTCCTCCCAGCGCTTCCTGACATGTTGTAAGTCCCGGACTGCCACCCCCTCCGCGTTGATGGCAGTCACGATGTCAGTCCAGATCCGAGTCCGTCCTTCCTTGTCGGCGCGGGAACTTCCGAAGAGGGCATCATACTGCCCCAGGACTTGCTCCACCAGGACACCAACTTCGGTGGCACTGAAGCTGGTGCCCCTCTGCCTCTCTGGCCGGGGGTTGTCAGTGGTCACAGATGGTGTTTGCCCTGACATGACAACCCCAGAGGCAGGAGTGGGTGGGCAACTGTGTCCTGGGGCTGGGCTGTGGAGCGATGGAATTCCAGTCGGGAGTCTTCGGTTCCAGCAGGGGTGGTCACAGCAACAGCACCCCTGGCTGATGTGCAGGCAGCAAATGGCAGTGCACGTGGGCAGCAGGCAGTCAGGCAGCAGCAGATGGCAGGTGGGAGCGTGCTCGGGGCTCTGGGGTGCAGTAGTTCAGCCTTCTGGGCAGGAGCGTGGTCTTCCGTGTGCTTACGCATGGCCAGCTTGGTACGGAGTGATTTGGCACGTGAAAATCCTGCACGTCAGCGTGAAAACCGAGGAAAGGCCCTTAGCGCGTAAGCGTGTCAGCACACATACGCGATTCTATTGGACCAAAGGCCCTCAGCGCGTAAGCGCGTCTGTGACGTGAGCCGCACGAGTGTTTCCCATACAGCACGTGATGACAGAGCACACGTGGAAAGACTGCAGGTCAGAGTGTCATCGCGTGTGATTGGTGTAAATGGCCGTACACGCAGAAGTGACAAAGCGTGTAATTGGTGGAAATGGCCGTACACGCAGAAGTGACAAAGCGTGTAATTGGTGGAAATGGCCGTACACGCAGAAGTGACAAAGCGTGTAATTGGTGGAAATGGCCCTAGCGCGTAGACGCCGCATAAGTGACGCTGGACGTGTGGGCCTGTTTAAAAGGTACGCGTAGAACACCATTTCCTTGTACGTGCTTTTCATGGAGAGCGAGTGGGTGAATTCTGTACTTCTTGTCGGTTCACACGCGATTTACTTCACGGCGTTTCAAGTTCGTATTCCCTGTTACCTCTGACAGATTTTTCTCCTTTTTCTCTTTTACTGGTTTACCTGGGCCTGTTCCCTCAAACAGTGTTCCCTTCTACTGTTGTCCTGTCTCCTCAGACAGCGTACATATCTTCTTTTGGCGGGGGTGTTGCCAACCAAACGCGCTCCTTTTTCACGCTCTTTTACCTGGCAGACGGTGAGTCACACACGTATCTAACATCTGTGCTTGCCCCGTGTGTAGCCTACCCCTTCAGAGGTCATTCTAGGCTGCGTGTGACACGCATACGTTCATTCTTGTGTTACTGGGTGCCACAGCGTAGTGCACGTTTTTCTTTCTGCACACGTGGTCTAGGAGGGGTTGCGTGCACGTCATCTCCCTTTTTTGGGGCTCCTGTGCGTAGCGTGACCCGTCATCTTTCCCCAGGGTTACAATCAGCCTTGCAAGAGCACTAGGGTACAATTACCATCTGGTACCCAACCCCTTTGACCCCCAATTGCCCAGGACAATATTTTACTGCCACTCCCATACGCACATTAACATCAGTGCCATGGCTGGGAGGCGAGGATTCCGTAAGGGTGGCAAAGGTGGAAGAGCCACAAGTGGTGGCCGTGGTGGATCCGGTAGGGGACCTGGTCGTTACTTGCAGGGTGAGCCTGTCCCCCCATGTGTGGAGGACCAGTCAAGGGCACCCATAATCCCCCCCCCCCCCCATTGAGGCTGATGTGGCTGACACCATCCATGCTCAGCCCTTGTTGGACCAGCCCATTGTGACACCAGACCTGGCTGACTCCATGGCTGACTTCCAGGTCAGCAGGCCTATGACACGTGCGCTGGTGCACGTTGATGTCACCATGCCACGTGCATCTGGGGCAGCAAGGTCATCTGCTGCACCAAGTAGGCAGGGCGGAGAGGCTGCAGGGGCAGCTGCGGCTCCATCCACCCCAGTCCTCACACACCCAGCACGGACAGTGTCGGTCCTAGTCCATGCTGCTGATATACCCCCTGACACCATCACACTAGAGCCAATGCCTGCACCAACTCCCATGCTGAGTGTGCAATCCCACACTCCTGATACAGAGTCCACCAGGGCTCCTGCCCCTAGTGTCCAGAGCGGCGCAGGACACTCAGGATCACCACCACCTTCCAAGCGGAAGAGGAAGAGTGCTCGTCCGGCACAGGCTGATGCCCCAGACACGGCTACACAGTCCGGCCCGTCCAGGAAGCCCAGCTTCATGGATGACGAACTGAATGCACTTGTCGAGTATGTGTCCGCACATGACAACGAGATGGTCATTGTTGCAGGATCCAAGACCACACCTGCACAACTCCAGGCACACTGGCAGACCGTTGCGGACATCGTAAGTGCCCTTGGAATCGTGAGGCGCACAGCCAATGATTGCTATAAGCGCTGGAATGACCTAAAGCGCAGGGCAAAGAGTAAGCTGGCCTCAAGTCATGCCGCAACTCTAGTGACTGGAGGTGGGTCTCCAGTAGTAGACATGGAACTCACTCCACATGAGTCAGTCGCTGGGACCTACGTCACGGAGGAACAGATTCAAGGCATGGGAGATTTGGCTGATTACGAGGCATTGTCCGGTGAGTGCACATGCATGTGTGTGTCATCCATGTGCATGGTGTGTGTGAGGGCTTCTGTTTGTGTGCCAGGTGAGAGTGTGTGCGCCTAAGTCGTATGGGTCAGCCATGTGCTCCATGCAATACATCCTGCGCAGCTGCATTTGCCCATAGCTGTATCCCTTCTGCCAACAGTAGACATCTAGCCCAACTGCACGCCAGTTGCCCTTGAAGTGTCACCTTGCCACAACATTGTTGCAAAATTTTCCACTGTTCATTTAGTCAGATTTTTTACATTCCACCACTTTTACTAGGCATGTCGCAGTCCTCTAGTCACATGTCTGACATGGCTATGGTAAAGTGGAGTGACTTTGTTACCTGGATATCATTTGTTCAAACATGTCCCTGTGCAATTGGACCATTTCGGACTGGCAGCTCCAGGTGAAGAATCTGACCTGTTTGAATTAGAAAAGCTATTACATGCGGGAACTGGACAGAATGAATAGGTGCTGCCCTCCTCTCCATCTTCACTCAATAGCAATGGTACATGCCATCTTTGTGATGGCATGTGTGTTTCACCTGCCAATCACAGGCCAATGTGTGATGCCACTGCCAGGCAGCATGCAGAAAATTTGTTCATCTTCCATCTTGGTGTCATCAGTGTGTGCCATTTGCCTGCCCTTCATACGCAGTGAGGGTGCATGCATGGGAGGGTTTTAGTCATGTGGGACATGTGTCAAACAAGTACTGGTTCTCTTGCTTCTCAGCCCTCATTGTGTGCCATGGTGCTAATGCCTGTTTCCATTTCTTTGTTTTTATGTCTTTGCAGGGGAAGACGCACCTGATACTGCTGGGGTTGTGGAGATGGTGCAGACCCAGGAGGGGTCCGAGGGCCGACCAACCACCAGTGAGGGACGTGGTGTGGTGGTGGGTGAGAACCCACAAGTGCTGCAGGTCGTGCTCTCAAGGGGTGTCTCTGGCTGCACCTCCCCCGAGCTGTACTCAGGTGTTGATTCGGATGAGACCTACGTGCCGTCGCAGGTGAGTGTTCCAGGGAGGGATTCTGTTCTGTCTCACCCACCTGCACCAGGGTCAGAACCCTCAATGGGGATGTCAGTGTTGGCAGCTACGCCTTTGGTGGTTACGGATGCAGGGTCACACTCCGTGACATCTGATCCTGTTCCTGGGCCAGCAGATCAGAGGGGGAATGCAGTCCTGCAGCCTCAGGCAGTGCCGGCACAGCAAGGCGCAGTTCGCCTTGCCCCAGACAGGTGTGGTGCCCGCCAACGTGGTGGCCGTACGCCACCTGGCAATACTGCGTGGGAGCAATCCATTTACGGTATGGCAACCCAACAGGCAGCATCATCCGAGATGATGGCTCAGGCTATGGATAGGGTGGCCACTTCCATTGTCCCCCCTGAAAGGCTGATGGAGCGACTAGAGCAGGCAACCGACTCCATCTGCCAGTCACACAGGGAGGACATGTTGGGGTCCAACAGGGACAGGCGGGCGGCACTGGCGACTCTGCAGGAGGCCATCTCCATTGAGTCCCAGGGCCACAGGGAAGCCCTGAGGCAGGAGCTCCTTCACCTCAGGACGACTCTTGTTGAGCTTGAGGCTTCTACACACCAAAGGACAGAACAGCAGCTGGAGCGTCTCACCCGTACGCTCTCAGCTGAGATGCAGGCAACGAGGGCGGAGGTCCGGGCATCCCGTGAGTTGTTGCATGGGGACCTCCGCACACTCATCCTCCAGAACCAGACCTACCACACCCGCATGCTTGCAGCCATGGAGGAGCAGACTAGCGCCTTGCGTGGGCTGCCTCCCATAGTGCAACCACCTCCCGATGCAGCTGCACAAGGTGATAATAGCGACAGCAGTGATACTCCCACAATAGGGTAGCCGTGTGGGCCATGAGCCCATGGAGGTGTTTTTTTTTCCCAGGATCCACGCAGGTGGGTTCTGGTGTGCATCCTGTCCTCGGACCTCCTGGGTGGCCTCCCCAACCCCCCCGGGCCCTTCAATGGCCATTTTTTTTATTTTTTTATTTTTATTTTTCTTTTTTTTTTTTTTCTTTTATTCCCAATTTTTTTGGGACGATTTGTTGGCTTCCGTGGTTCCTGTGGGCATACGCTGCATTGTGGCTGGGCACATGCAGGCTTGTAATGTATTTGGTTCAGATGCTTGGGTTTGAGTCACACGCACCCCTCCTGCTTCCCGTTTCCATGGGCTTGCAAAGGGTGTGCCCAAGTGACAGTGAATTACACAGTGACGTTGGACTCCCATGAGCTGTGTGGGCAGTCTGTAGTCAATACTGTGTATACATTCCTAGTGCATATTGCTGTTGTGTTGTACACTGCATGTTGCATTGATGTGTAACTCATCTTCTGTGTCTACCTCCCAATTTGCAGGTCCCTTCCTCATGTCTACACAAGGACCTCTAGTCTGGAGATGTGGTCCATGTTGGCAGCAGTGCACTTACAACTCTACAGGCGCCAACACTGCACAGTTGGTAGTGGTGGGAGTGCAGGCATTTCCAGGTGGTGAGACTACTAATATTAAACATTAGTGATGTCAAGTTAATGGTAGTACGTGCTCAAGTTTGTTGTTGGTCCGCCATTACTGTGAGCATTTCACGTGTTGCAAGTTTCTAATAGGGACACTGTACATTGTGACACTAGTGTCATGTTGTGGGGATTACTTTGTTTACCTGCAAATGCCATGACATGGCACGGTGTGTCGTGTGGCGGTGCTGGGGTTGGGTTGGCTGACATGGCACTGTCCTCTTGTTGCATTTTGCAAGTGGGTATTCATTTTAGCTGCTTGAATGTGTATCTTCACAAAACTGCATTGGTGGTGTCAGTGTGGGTAGGGATGCACACATTGTGACACTTCCAGGTGAACAATCTCAGGCTGATATGGTTTTCACGGTTCTTTCTCCAGACAATCAGGATCAGTGTCAGGTTGAGTCATCATTGATTGTCAGATGGAATGTGCCAGGGCAGTGTGCACTCCACAAGGGTGTGATTTCTATGTGAAGTAATTAGCCACTAGCTGTGTATGGGCTGCCTCCCCCCGTGCCCTTTCACCTCCGATGCGCAGCGGCTGTGCATGTGGTTGGGGATGGGGGGCACCACCATGTCCACGGCCAGGCCCCGGCGTGTTGCAACGTTGTGCAGGACACATGCTGCCACTATGATCCTGCACACTACTGGGGGAGCGTACAACAGCTGCCCGCCAGAACGGTCAAGGGAGCGAAAGCGTGAATTCAGCACTCCGAATGTGCGCTCCACTATGCCCCGGGTTGTAATGTGGGCAGCGTTATATCTTACCTGGGGTGGCGTGGTGGGGTTCCGAATTGGCGTCATCATGTGGGGGCTGAGAGGGTAGGCACTGTCCCCTGTGGAGGTGGTGATTGGTATCATTGGTGGGGTTGTGACCTTGCTCAGTATCTGACATGCATGCATGTGCAGTGGCATTCATACTCACCAAGCAGCCATGTATCGCCATGCCGGCCAGCTTCTAGGTCCCGGCTTAGGGTGGACATTCGGTAAATGAAGCTTTCGTGGGTTGACCCAGGATAGTTGGCATATACTGAGGTGATGATTCCCTTGGCATTACATACTACCTGCACGTTGATGGAATGCCAGTGCTTGCGGTTCCTATAGATGTGCTCAGATGCCCTGGGGGGACGTAGAGCCACATGGGTGCAGTCGATGGCACCTAGCACTTTGGGGAATCGTGCCACAGCGTAAAAATCCAGGGCGGCAGCATGCCTTTCTGCAGGGGTTCTGGGCAGGTATATGTGCCTGCGGACTGATGAGCGTGCAGTGATGATGTTCAAGACCTGGTGTAGGCAGCGTGACTGGGTGGCCTGTGATACACCACCCACAATGGCACTTGTCCGCTGAAATGATCCAGTGGCTAAGAAGTGCAGTACATTGAGGACCTTCTCCAGGGGGCTGAGTGCTTGGGAGCACAGGGTGGGTGATGTGAGGTCGTCCTCCCACTCACTCACCAGGTCCAGTATGATGTGTGGTGGAAACCTGTACCTCCCATGCACCTGGTCATCAGGCATCCCGAAAAGGCTGGTTCTGGGTGTGAATATTCTGGCCCTGACTATCCTCCTCCTCCTCCTTTGGTAGGCCACGACCACTGCTGCTAGGAACGGTATGTTCATCCTGGGTCTGAGCTAGTTATTTTGTTAGCGCGCAAATTGATGCGTTGCGGGTGTTGTAGGCGAGCGTGTGACCCGCGCACCCCTGAAATCCAGTGCACAGTCCAATAGCGTGTGGAAATTGCCCGCACACCGGGATACAGGTGCGCTGACGTACTTGCGAGTGTAAGTGTCTGCGCACACCTGATATACACGTACATAGGCCAATCGCGTGTATGCGCACTTTTGTCCAATTACACGCGATGAGACTCTGACGTGCTGTCCAATTACACGCGATGAGACTCTGACGTGCAGTCTTTCCACGTGTGCTCTGTCATCACGTGCTGTGTGGGAAACACCCGTGCGGGTAACGTCACAGACACGCTTACGCGCTGAGGGCCTTTGGTCCAATAGATTTGCGTATGCGTGCTGACGCGCTTACGCGCTAAGGGCCTTTCCTCGGTTTTCACGCTGACGTGCAGGATTTTCACGTGCCAAATCACTCCGTACCAAGCTGGCCACGCGTAAGCACACGGAAGGCCACGCTCCTGCCCAGAAGGCCGAACTACTGCCCCCCAGAGCCTCGAGCATGCTCCCACCTGCCATCTGCTGCTGCCTGACTGCCTGCTGCCCACGTGCACTGCCATTTCCTGCCTGCACAACAGCCAGGGGTGCTGTTGCTGTGACCACCCCTGCTGGAACCGAAGACTCCCGACTGGAATTCCATCGCTCCACAGTCCAGCCCCAGGACCCAGTTGCCCACCCACTCCTGCCTCTGGGGTTGTCATGTCGGGGCATACACCATCTGTGACCACTGACAACCCCCGGCCAGAGAGGCAGAGGGGCACCAGCTTCAGTGCCACCGAAGTTGGTGTCCTGGTGGAGCAAGTCCTGGGGCAGTATGATGCCCTCTTCGGAAGTTCCCGCGCCGACAAGGAAGGACAGACTCGGATCTGGACTGACATCGTGACTGCCATCAACGCGGAGGGGGTGGCAGTCCGGGACTTACAACATGTCAGGAAGCGCTGGGAGGACTTCAGGTCCAGGACCCTGAACAAGGGCCGGCACCTCTTGAAGGCAGCGGATGCCAAGGGGCGCCGGGGCCACTTGTCGGAAGAACAGATATGGGGTCCTGGAACGCATATCCCCAGCGCTCCACGTCCAGGTCCTAGAGAAGCAGACCCGCCTGGAGTCGAGCGGTGAGTGTACATGCATCCTGATTGTGAGCAGTGCGTGTGGTGATCATTTGCCATTGTGCCGGTTGCACATCTGTTTGTATGGGGTTGAGTATGGGTGGGGGTGTACAGGGCCGTGGGGCTGACACATGCGAGGGCTGTAATGTGTGAGACATGGATGGTGCTTGTGTGTGTGGGCTTGCATGGAAAATTCAGTTGTGCGTGCACACATGTTTGGATGAATGTGTATGTAAGTAGACATGTCCGTGATGTCAGGCATGTATGTTTTTTTCGGCTGCATGTATGAGCACTGTGTACATGTGCATGTGTGTGTATTTGTCAAGGGTGCAACAGTGATGCACCATGGATGCATGTGACAGCGGTATGTGGAAGCCTGATTGGCAGATGTGACATGGATGCCCGTCTGAACAGTGCGACACTTGGCAGAGGTGTAGACATGCATGCAAGTGTGGTGGTGTGTGTACATGTGTGGTGCACTTCCTGTGTTGCATGTGATGTCTGGCTCCCCTTTGGCTGCTGATGCTGTTGTATGTGTAGGGATGGTGGTGGCAGTTGCGATATGGCTGTGGTATGGCTCATGTGTGCCAGTTGCATGTGTGTTGGGGATTGTGATGACATGTCTGAGGTTTGCCAATGCCACTCATGTGCAACTGTCATGCGTGTATGTGTCCATTGTACAGTGCCCTGATGCCTGTGTTTTGTTTCTCCCTGTCTGCAGCGTCAACTGATGAAGAGGGCGGAGAAGGTGCTGTGGAGCACAGCGGCGGGGATCCGACCGCCAGCCGGAGACGCAAGGCCCGGCTCCCCTCCCGTGTTGTCATCTCGTTGGGGAGTGAGGAGTCCGGTGCCGCGTCCCAGGCCGCAGCTGCCGGGGGGAGGTCCAAGAGGCGGAGGTTGCAGTTGGACTCCTCGGCAGCAGAAGGGGCAGCTGGGACCCCACAGGGCCCAACGGGGGAAGATGTCACGGAGTCATCCAGGTTGGTGGGGGGTTTGGTGGAGGAGGGGGCCGCGCAAGCACCAGAGACGGGGTCTGGAGGTGGGGATCCCACTGGTGCTAGTGGTGCAGTGCAGGACCAGGGACAGGAGGCAGCACAGGCGGCCGCGGAGGTGCCTGTGTGCAATCCTGTCCCCGATCCTGTCCCTGCATCATCTTGCACCAGCAGCGATGCCTACGTCCAGACCCGTTTTCAGGCAGGGGATTAGCTGACGTCAACTGGCCTTCCTCTGCCTGCGGACGTGGCCATCCAGGTCCGGGTTGAGCCTGTCCTGGCTGGTGTGGCGTTGCGTCAACAGCCATGCGAGGTGACCTGCAGTCTTTTCATGGAGAGACTCCACGTCATCTCGAATGGCTCGTTGACCACGTCAGCCTGCTGGGACAGGTCACCCAGGCCGGATTCCTCCGTCTGATGGGGCTTGCTCCGACCCCCTCCTCAACTGGACCCCCTACGCGCCAGTCGGCCTCTGTGCCATCTTCCCACCCATCAGTCACCTGGGTGCCCTGTGGAGCTGCCTCTGACGGTGCGGCCAGGCTGGTGGAGGAGGCATCCCTGCCACAGTCGGGAGTCGGAGGTCCAGCAGGGGTGGCCACATCAACAAGTGCACCCCAGCCGGCGGAGGATGTGCAGGCAGCAGGAGGCAGTGCACGGGCAGAGGCAGAGCAGCAGCAGCAGCAACATGGTGGGAGATATGCAGGCTCGGGGCTTTCGACATCGGAGGGGCAGGCATCGGCCGGAGGGCAGGGGGACCCAGGACAGAGAGTGTCTTCCGTGTGGCAGCGGTTGGGCCATGCCATAGGTGCGGAGCGGCGGCGGGCGGAAGAGGCGCGGCTCACAATGGTCAGGGCGGAGAACTCCATGCGGAGGGCCCTGAGGCGGGCCGAGTGCCTCGAGGCAATCCGCAGGGGTTGGAGGAGGACACAGCATCGTCCCTGCGGACCCTCGGGGCCATGGAACTGGACCGCCTCCGGGACATCGAACAGGAGTTCGATGATGCCCTGGCCCGGGACACCACGGAGTGAGCCGCTGGACTAGCCCACCGCCTTTGTATATAGTTCTTTAGTTTTAGGTTTCCTTTCTTTATTATTATGATTTGGAGTCGACGGACACTGCTCCACTTTTTGTATATAGTTGATTTTTATGTAGGTTTTTTAATAGGTTTCCTTTGTTCAGTTGGGCTCATGGACCCTTGTTATTGTTGTACATAGTTCTTTATTGCATGGTGATTTTTTTACATTTCACTTTGGACAACATTTTTTTCAATTTGGATTTCCAGTTTTTTTTTTTTTTTATACGGACATGCAGCTTATTTTTTCTCATTCACATTGTAGTTTGTTTTCTTTCTTTAGCATTCATTATTTTTTTCAATACAATTTTGTTTGCATACTTCACTGTGTGGTATCATCTCATTGGTTTCATGCATGTCATGTTGTGTGTTTTCCCATTCAATTGCAACAATTGTGTGTGACGGACATGGGTTCATCAGCTTCATGAACATTGGGGGTGTAACATGTGATTTCCATTTCCATGTGGGTGAATGGGTTACTTGGTAGGGCTTTTTGGCTGTGGAGGCTGTCCATTACGCACATGATTGGGGATTGTGAGCACCTGGTGGAGGCTGCCCCTGCACTGCCGGGGGGTGGGGGTGGTGGGAGACATGAGTGGGGGCCTGGTGGAGGATGCCCATGGTGGCAGGGGGGTGGGGGTGGTGGGAGACATGAGTGGGGGCCTGGTGGAGGGTGACCCTGGATGCTGGGGGGTGGGGGTGCAGGGGGACATGAGTGGGGGCCTGGTGGAGGGTGACCCTGGATGCTGGGGGGTGGGGGTGGTGGGAGACATGAGTGGGGGCCTGGTGGAGGGTGACCCTGGATGCTGGGGGGTGGGGGTGGTGGGAGACATGAGTGGGGGCCTGGTGGAGGCTGCCCCTGGATGCTGGGGGGTGGGGGTGGTGGGAGACATGAGTGGGGGCCTGGTGGAGGATGCCCATGGTGGCAGGGGGGTGGGGGTGGTGGATGACATGAGTGGGGGCCTGGTGGAGGGTGACCCTGGAAGCTGGGGTGTGGGGGCGGTGGGAGACATGAGTGGGGGCCTGGTGGAGGGTGACCCTGGATGCTGGGGGGTGGGGGTGGTGGGAGACATGAGTGGGGGCCTGGTGGAGGGTGACCCTGGATGCTGGGGGGTGGGGGTGGTGGGAGACATGAGTGGGGGCCTGGTGGAGGCTGCCCTTGGATGCTGGGGGGTGGGGGTGGTGGGAGACATGAGTGGGGGCCTGGTGGAGGATGCCCATGGTGGCAGGGGGGTGGGGGTGGTGGGAGACATGAGTGAGGGCCTGGTGGAGGGTGACCCTGGATGCTGGGGGGTGGGGGTGCAGGGGGACATGAGTGGGGTCTGGTGGAGGCTGCCCATGGTGGCAGGGGGGTGGGGGTGGTGGGAGACATGAGTGGGGGCCTGGTGGAGGATGCCCATGGTGGCAGGGGGGTGGGGGTGGTGGGAGACATGAGTGGAGGCCTGGTGGAGGCTGCCCCTGGATGCTGGGGGTGGGGGTGGTGGGAGACATGAGTGGGGGCCTGGTGGAGGATGCCCATGGTGGCAGGGGGGTGGGGGTGGTGGGAGACATGAGTGGGGGCCTGGTGGAGGGTGACCCTGGATGCTGGGGGGTGGGGGTGCAGGGAGACATGAGTGGGGGCCTGGTGGAGGCTGCCCATGGTGGCAGGGGGGTAGGGGGTGGTGGGAGACATGAGTGGGGGCCTGGTGGAGGCTGCCCATGGTGGCAGGGGGGTGGGGGTGGTGGGAGACATGAGTGGGGGCCTGGTGGAGGGTGACCCTGGATGCTGGGGGGTGGGGGTGGTGGGAGACATGAGTGGGGGCCTGGTGGAGGGTGACCCTGGAAGCTGGGGGGTGGGGGTGGTGGGAGACATGAGTGGGGGCCTGGTGGAGGCTGCTCCTGCACTGCTGGGGGGTGGGGGTGGTGGGAGACATGAGTGGGGGCCTGGTGGAGGCTGCCCATGGTGGCAGGGGGGTGGGGGTGGTGGGAGACATGAGTGGGGGCCTGGTGGAGGCTGCCCATGGTGGCAGGGGGTGGGGGTGGTGGGAGACATGAGTGGGGGCCTGGTGGAGGATGCCCATGGTGGCAGGGGGGTGGGGGTGGTGGGAGACATGAGTGGGGGCCTGGTGGAGGATGCCCATGGTGGCAGGGGGGTGGGGGTGGTGGTAGACATGAATGGGGGCCTGGTGGAGGCTGCCCCTGCACTGCTGGGGGGTGGGGGTGGTGGGAGACATGAGTGGGGGCCTGGTGGAGGCTGCCCCTGCACTGCTGGGGGGTGGGGGTGGTGGGAGACATGAGTGGGGGCCTGGTGGAGGGTGACCCTGGATGCTGGGGGGTGGGGGTGGTGGGAGACATGAGTGGGGGCCTGGTGGAGGGTGACCCTGGATGCTTGGGGGTGGGGGTGGTGGGAGACATGCGTGGGGGCCTGGTGGAGGCTGCCCCTGGATGCTGGGGGGTGGGGGTGGTGGGAGACATGAGTGGGGGCCTGGTGGAGGGTGACCCTGGATGCTGGGGGGTGGGGGTGGTGGGAGACATGAGTGGGGGCCTGGTGGAGGCTGCCCCTGCTCTGCTGGGGGGTAGGGGTGCAGGGGGACATGAGTGGGGGCCTGGTGGAGGATGCCCATGGTGGCAGGGGGGTGGGGGTGGTGGGAGACATGAGTGGGGGCCTGGTGGAGGGTGACCCTGGATGCTGGGGGCTGGGGGTGCAGGGGGACATGAGTGGGGGCCTGGTGGAGGCTGCCCATGCACTGCTGTGGGGTGGGGGTGGTGGGAGACATGAGTGGGGGCCTGGTGGAGGCTGCCCCTGCACTGCTGGGGGGTGGGGGTGCAGGGGGACATGAGTGGGGGCCTGGTGGAGGCTGCCCCTGCACTGCTGGAGGGTGGGGGTGGTGGGAGACATGAGTGGGGGCCTGGTGGAGGCTGCCCCTGCACTGCTGGGGGGTGGGGGTGGTGGGAGACATGAGTGGGGGCCTGGTGGAGGCTGCCCCTGCACTGCTGGGGGGTGGGGGTGGTGGGAGACATGAGTGGGAGCCTGGTGGAGGCTGCCCCTGCACTGCTGGGGGGTGGGGGTGGTGGGAGACATGAGTGGGGGCCTGGTGGATGGTGACCCGGGATGCTGGGGGGTGGTGGGAGACATGAGTGGGGGCCTGGTGGAGGGTGACCCTGGATGCTGGGGGGTGGGGGTGCTGGGAGACATGAGTGGGGGCCTGTTGGAGGCTGCCCCTGGATGCTGGAGGGTGGGGGTGGTGGGAGACATGAGTGGGGGCCTGGTGGAGGGTGACCCTGGATGCTGGGGGGTGGGGGTGGTGGGAGACATGAGTGGGGGCCTGGTGGAGGCTGCCTCTGCACTGCTGGGGGGTAGGGGTGCAGGGGGACATGAGTGGGCCTGGTGGAGGCTGCCCCTGCACTGCTGGGGGGTGGGGGTGCAGGGGGACATGAGTGAGGGCCTGGTGGAGGCTGCCCCTGGATGCTGGGGGTTGGGGGTGGTGGGAGACATGGGTGGGGGCCTGGTGGAGGATGCCCATGGTGGCAGGGGGGTGGGGGTGGTGGGAGACATGAGTGGGGGCCTGGTGGAGGCTGCCCCTGCACTGCTGGGGGGTGGGGGTGCAGGGGGACATGAGTGGGGGCCTGGTGGAGGCTGCCCCTGGATGCTGGGGGGTGGGGGTGGTGGGAGACCTGAGTGGGGGCCTGGTGGAGGATGCCCCTGGATGCTGGGGGGTGGGGGTGGTGGGAGACATGAGTGGGGGCCTGGTGTAGGGTGACCCTGGATGCTGGGGGGTGGGGGTACAGGGGGACATGAGTGGGGGCCTGGTGGAGGGTGACCCTGGATGCTGGGGGGTGGGGGTGGTGGGAGACATGAGTGGGGGCCTGGTGGAGGATGCCCATGGTGGCAGGGGGGTGGGGGTGGTGGGAGACATGAGTGGGGGCCTGGTGGAGGGTGACCCTGGATGCTGGGGGGTGGGGGTGCAGGGGGACATGAGTGGGGGCCTGGTGAAGGCTGCCCCTGCACTGCTGGGGGGTGGGGGTGGTGGGAGACATGAGTGGGGGCCTGGTGGAGGCTGCCCCTGCACTGCTGGGGGGTGGGGGTGCAGGGGGACATGAGTGAGGGCCTGGTGGAGGCTGCCCCTGCACTGCTGGGGGGTGGGGGTGGTGGGAGACATGAGTGGGGGCCTGGTGGAGGCTGCCCCTGCTCTGCTGGGGGGTGGGGGTGCTGGGAGACATGGGTGGGGGCCTGGTGGAGGATGCCCATGGTGGCAGGGGGGTGGGGGTGGTGGGAGACATGAGTGGGGGCCTGGTGGAGGGTGACCCTGGATGCTGGGGGGTGGGGGTGCAGGGGGACATGAGTGGGGGCCTGGTGAAGGCTGCCTCTGCACTGCTGGGGGTGGGGGTGGTGGGAGACATGAGTGGGGGCCTGGTGGAGGCTGCCCCTGCACTGCTGGGGGGTGGGGGTGCAGGGGGACATGAGTGAGGGCCTGGTGGAGGCTGCCCCTGCACTGCTGGGGGGTGGGGGTGGTGGGAGACATGAGTGGGGGCCTGGTGGAGGCTGCCCCTGCTCTGCTGGGGGGTGGGGGTGCTGGGAGACATGGGTGGGGGCCTGGTGGAGGGTGACCCTGGATGCTGGGGGGTGGGGGTGCAGGGGGACATGAGTGGGGGCCTGGTGGAGGCTGCCCATGGTGGCAGGGGGGTGGGGGTGGTGGGAGACATGAGTGGGGGCCTGGTGGAGGCTGCCCATGGTGGCAGGGGAGTGGGGGTGGTGGGAGACATGAGTGGGGGCCTGGTGGAGGGTGACCCTGGATGCTGGGGGATGGGGGTGGTGGGAGACATGAGTGGGGGCCTGGTGGAGGGTGACCCTGGAAGCTGGGGGGTGGGGGTGGTGGGAGACATGAGTGGGGGCCTGGTGTAGGATGCCCATGGTGGCAGGGGGGTGGGGGTGGTGGGAGACATGAGTGGGGGCCTGGTGGAGGCTGCCCCTGGATGCTGGGGGGTGGGGGTGTTGGGAGACATGAGTGGGGGCCTGGTGGAGAATGCCCATGGTGGCAGGGGGTGGGGGTGGTGGGAGACATGAGTGGGGGCCTGGTGGAGGCTGCCCCTGCACTGCTGGGGTGTGGGGGTGCAGGGGGACATGAATGGGGGCCTGGTGGAGGCTACCTCTGCACTGCTGGGGGGTGGTGGGAGACATGAGTGGGGGCCTGGTGGAGGCTGCCCCTGCACTGCTGGGGGGTGGGGGTGGTGGGAGACATGAGTGGGGGCCTGGTGGAGGCTGCCCCTGCACTGCTGGGGGGTGGGGGTGGTGGGAGACATGAGTGGGGGCCTGGTGGAGGCTGCCCCTGCACTGCTGGGGGGTGGAGGTGCAGGGGGACATGAGTTGGGGCCTGGTGGAGGCTGCCCCTGCACTTCTGGGGGTGGCGTGCAGGGGACATGAGTGGGGGCCTGGTGGAGGCTGCCCCTGGATGCTGGGGGGTGGGGGTGGTGGGAGACATGAGTGGGGGCCTGGTGGAGGATACCCATGGTGGCAGGGAGGTGGGGGTGGTGTGAGACATGAGTGGGGGCCTGGTGGAGGCTGCCCCTGCACTGCTGGGGGGTGGGGGTGGAGGGGGACATGAGTGGGGGCCTGGTGGAGGCTGCCCCTGCACTGCTGGGGGGTGGGGCTGGTGGGAGACATGCATTGTTGATCAGTAGTGCAAGGTGACATGTGGGTTGGCTGGGGGGCATGCCCATGGTGAATGGGCTGCCTGC